>NW_025421301.1:2426666-3640000 GCF_011764305.1 Mustela putorius furo
ATTGTTTTTAATTGGATGGTTTTGAGGTAGGGAAGCTGAAGGAATTCCATTTTAGAAAGGCTCCATCTCTGCTGTTTTTCTGTGAGGTCCTATATACTCATGTTCAATATTTGCCTCTGAATAAGCCAAAGAATGTACATTGTCACCTCCAGAGGGAAGCCAGAAAGTTAATCATTCTCTGAATTTTGTACTAGGCCCCAGACACCTAGTAACACCTAAGAAGAGCTGGATTCCAAGCATGTTACAGGACATCAGCTTTGAGCAAACCTCAGCTCATGCCAGCATCAATACCCCTTACCTTGGGTAATGTATGGAACAAGACCTGTTGTTCACTTGACACTTGCCTTTGATCACACCCTACATTGGGTTACTGAAGGAACACATACCCTAGACCCCTTTCCATTATAAACCCCTAACCCCAAGCAATGATGAACCTTATTCTTTTTTCCTTGCTGAGTCTCCCCAACACTCTGTTTGGTATTCTCCATCACTCGCCCTACACCAACAAACTGTTCTTCCACTTTCTCCAGCTCACATTCGCTTTCTCTCCTGAATGAAGCCAAGGACTTGACTGATCCTATGCCCTCTCTCTGCCCCTGTGTCCTCTGGCCCAGCCTGCCTGCATTAGTTTCTACTTTGGGGACAGGGATGTATGATATTCTAACTTAAGAAATTTCTCTGAAGGTGCCTGGGTGGCTCAGTGGGTTAAAGCTTCTGCCTTCAGCTTGGGTCATGATCTCAGGGTCCTGGGATCGAGCCCCACATCGGGCTTTCTGCTCAGCGGGGAGCCTTCTTCTCCCTCTCTCTGCCTGCCTCTCTGCCTACTTGTGATCTCTGTCTGTCAAATAAATAGATAAAATCTAAAAAAAAAAAAAAAAAAAAGGAAATTCCTCTGAAGATTTAAATATCTGACCCAATTGATCAGACTTCAGAAAAGCATATAGAACAACTGTTTCAGATGATGGAGATTTAAGTGTAGTTTGTATTTATTATAGGTCTGTATGGATTATGATCAGTGAAAAAGGACAATTTCATTTGGGTACAATGACTTTTATCATGAGAAGGTGCTTCCTAAGACTTGAAAAATACAGAGACTTTAGGAAATTTAAAGACTCTCTTCTAATTATTTTTATCTTCATCCTTTTAGAACATAAAGCAAATAATTGAGTTAGTTGGATGTGTAGCCAGGCTACAAGTGTGCCTGGCTCCCAGGGTCCCACACAGACCAGGTTCAGCCACTGGCCACTGACAAAATCCAAAGGCAGAGAGATGAGTGGTAGTTGATGGGGTCCGTGATCAAAGGAGCAAGACTGATACAAAGCGAAGGTCCAGCAAAGCTTTATTTCGCTCCAAGCATTGAGAATCAAACCGACAGGCCGGGCCATCTCTTTCGGAGAGAGGGACAACCCCCAGCTTCACGGACTAGCTTTTATAGGGCAAAGGCCACGTGGTTGAGCCTGGCCAATGAGATTGTCTTCACCTGACCTGACTCGTCCTTGCATTCTGGGATCTGTTATCTCTACCTGACTTGACCCGTCCTTGTATTTGGGCTCTGTTATCAGGGACTGGTCCACCATATTTTACTGGTTTCCCAGACTTGCTTCTTTTTTTTTTTTTAAGCTTTATTTATTTATTTGACAGAGCAATCACAACTAGGCAGAGAGGCAGGCAGAGAGAGAGGGAAGCAGGCTCCCCACTGAGCAGAGAGCCTGATGCAGGGCTCGATCCCAGGATGCTGAGATCATGACCTGAGCCGAAGGCAGAGGCCTAACCCACTGAGCCACCCAGGCGCCCCCCCAGACTTGCTTTTAAGTAAGTTCCCTGGGGGTGGGGGTGGGCAGCAGGGTCAGTTTAAGTTTTACTGCATGAACAACAAAATGGCTGCTTAACCAAGATGGAGTCGTTCTGGCTGAGTAGGTCCCTACACTAGTGAAACAAGAAAAGAATGGATTTCAGTGAGAAAGAGCAGACAAGTGTTTCTAAGACTGTCTCCAAAGTGCTGAAAATACTTCCAGGTTTATATGAGAAAAATGTGGGACAAAGGTGAGTGGGCAGTGAAGGTCAGCTGGATCACTGTCATGGGCGGGGTCTTGCTGGCTCTGAGCAGTCATTGCGTGAGGGGGTAGTTTTAGTTTCCCTCAGGGGATGCTTTGCCCACTGGGTGTTTTGCCTGAGCTAAGAGATGAGCTGGAAAGAGCTTAATCACTTAGAAAATACAGACTGAGGTCAAAATGGAGGTTGTAGCTGAAGACCTCTTCTAGATGCATAAAATATAATAAAGTCCTTTTTTGTAATAGTTTTATAGGATGTTTTGCAATGCCATAAACAACAAAAGGTCTCTTTAAATTCAAACAAGTAATAAAGATTCCCTTGTCTTCTGTTTTCCTTGATTCTCTCTCTCTTTTTTCTTTTCCTGTTTCTTCTTTCTTTCTAAAACACTTGGGCATCTTCCTCAAGTCACTTAGAAGTTGTTCTACAACAGATGATGCACAAGGCAGGGATATTTGTGTATTACAGTTAAGTGTTTGTATTCACAGTAAAGTGGCAGATGTGCTGAATTAAGGTAACCTGCTGACAAGCTAAGTGCTTTTCTTCCTTAATGATAGCAGTTGTTAAAAACCCACAGTAAAAAGACTAAAATCTCCAGAAGACGGGTGTCTCCTATGTTAACAAGAGTTGGGGGTTTCTCTTCTGAGCAAGATGCTCACTCTCTATTTGTTTTAGATCAATAAACCTCTACCTCTCACTCCAAGCAGCTAAGAAGGTCTTCCAACCATGTCCCATAAACATACTTTATGTTTGTTCTTGTTTTTGCAAGAGGCAGGATTTTGATCAATACAGTTTGAAAAAGCAGGCAAGGAAACAATGCTCTGCATTAACCCATAAATGCCTGATGGAGTGAGGCAAAACGACAGTCACAGAATAATGGAAACTGGGTGAATCAAGGCAAACAGGATAACAGGATTTTGTGATTTTGAGAAATTACTTCCTTTTGTTCAAATCTTCTTTAATATTGTTGTTGCATTTATTATTTTTTTAAAGATTTTATTTATTTATTTGACAGAGAAAGAGAGAGATCACAAGTAGGCAGAGCGGTAGGAAGAGAGAGAAGAGGAAGCAGGCTCCCCGCTGAGCCGAGAGCCCAATGCAGGGCTCAATCCTAGGACCCTGAAATCAGGACCTGAGCTGAAGGCAGGGACTTAACCAGCTGAGCCACCCAGGAGTCCCATGTTGCATTTATTTTTAATTTCAATCATTTAAGATCAAAACTGTTGCCAGAATTTAGGCCTTTTCTTAGCCCACCTCTATTTTTTAAGTAATCATTTTGTTTAATTGAAGCATAACATAAACAGAAAAGCATATAAGTCCTAACTGTACAAATTAATGGATTTTCAGAGTGAACCCCCTCAACAACACAAAATAGAAACTCAACTATCACCAGCACCCCAGAATCCCATTACCCCTCCCTCCTCTCAGTTACTATCTCTCCCCTCCATTAACTGCTATTTTGATTTCTATCACCATATTCATTTAAACTTTAGGCTTTAAAATTTATCCATATTGATGCATTTGTCAGTTACTCATTTCCATTGCTGTTGAGTTTTCCACTATCTTAAGAATTGAGATTACTTGCACCAACCTAAACTTAACTGACGAGACTGATGGCTGAGACCACCTGTGTCAAATTACTGCCTTTAATCCCCAGGGAATTCTTGCCAAAGGAGATACAATAGCAGATCCATCAAATACTTCAGTGTTTACACCAGGATGACTTTGCAAACCCATTCTTTAAGGAAATAGTTTTCCTGTCTGGGTAAACAACTCACTTATCAAGACAATAGTTTGCTCTTCATTAAACTCATCTTCATAATCTTGCTATGACCAACAATTCTGAAAAATTGTGTCATGAACTTCACTCAGTCCCAAAGAGTTCCCCTACCATGAAAGACCTGCCACAAATCTGAGTTCAGAATCCCCAAACCTACAAATACTCTTCCTTGATGTGCCCTTTTGGAGACAGTACTAATGTCACCAGCTAGACCCTAAGACTTGATCTTTAATGTCCACCTGCTTGTACTCACCCATTTTTCCCCCACATTTTTCCTTAAGGTCTTGTTTCCAGCTTATCTTAACTCAGGCAAATGGAAAGCAAAACCACCCATGAGCAATAGCGACTGTCCTGACAAGACCTCCAGCCAGCCCAGACCAGCCAAGCCCATTTGAGCTAAACCCCTGACTCGCACTGGTGCAGGTGGACCATGGAGTGACCCCTAAAATGGCCAATGACAACCTTCACCTCATTGTAATACTAAAATCTTCACCCTAGGAGGAAACTCATCTCCATTTACATAACATACAATATGTATATAGGCATGTTTCCCAAAGGCACACAAGCAACCTTTTGTCCCCCTCTACTTAAGAAGACCTCTTTGATATCAGCCACAGCAACTTCTTTCAAGATATGTCTCCAAAGGCAAAGGAAACAAAAGCGAAGATGAACTTTTGGGACTTCATCAAGATCAAAAGCTTCTGCACAGCAAAGGAAACAGTCAAAAAAAACAAAGAGGCAACCCACGGAATGGGAGAAGATATTTGCAAATGACAGTACAAAAGGTTGATATCCAGGATCTATAAAGAACTCCTGAAACTCAACACACACAAAACAGACAATCATATCAAAAAATGGGCAGAAGATACGAAGAGACACTTCTCCAATGAAGACATACAAATGGCTATCAGACACATGAATAAATGTTCATCATCACTAGCCATCAGGGAGATTCAAATTAAAACCACATTGAGATACCACCTTACACCAGTTAGAATGGCCAAAATTAGCAAGACAGGAAACAACATGTGTTGGAGGGGATGTGGAGAAAGGGGAACCCTCTTACACTATTGGTGGGATTGCAAGTTGGTGCAGCCTCTTTCGAGAACAGTGTGGAGATTCCTCAAGAAATTAAAAATAGAGATTTCCGATGACCCTGCAATTGCACTACTGGGTATTTACCCCAAAGATACAGATGTAGTGAAAAGAAGGGCCATCTGTATCCCAATGTTTATAGCAGCAATGGCCACGGTCGCTAAACTGTGGAAAGAACCAAGATGCCCTTCAACGGACGAATGGATAAGGAAGATGTGGTCCATATACACTATGGAGTATTATGCCTCCAACAGAAAGGATGAATACCCAACTTTTGTAGCAATGTGGACGGGACTGGAAGAGATTATACTGAGTGAAATAAGTCAAGCAGAGAGAGTCAATTATCATATGGTTTCACTTATTTGTGGAGCATAACAAATAGCATGAAGGACAAGGGGAGATGGAGAGGAGAAGGGAGTTGAGGGAAATTGGAAGGGGAGGTGAACCATGAGAGACTACAGACTCTGAAAAACAATCTGAGGGTCTTGAAGGGGCAGGGGTTGGGAGGTTGGGGGATCCAGGTGGTGAGTATTGGAGAGGGCAAGGATTGCATGGAACACTGGGTGTGGTGCAAAAATAACGAATACTGTTACGCTGAAAAAATAAAAAATTAAAAATAAAAAAAAGGAAAGAAAAGAAGACCAGTCTTCCCTATCTAAACATTTCTCTAAGCCCTAAATAAAAGGAATCCATCCACTTTTGCCCAAGGAGTCACAGCTTTGGAAGTTATTCCCTCTGATCTCCTTATTTTTTGCAAGTAAAGTCTCCTTTGTGCAACAACTTAACTTTATGCAGTTTCCGACTCACCAAAGAGTGAACTCACATCAGTTCATTTACAATGAGACTCTGTGAGCTTTGCTAAATCAACATGTTTTTCTGGTGGTCAATGTAAGGAAGTTGACAATATGAATATATCACAATTTATTTACTTATTTTTATCTTGATGGGCATTTGGGCATTTCCAGTTTAAGACTGTTATGGTCAGTCCTGTTACGAACACTGTATTTTGATGCACATCACTATACAGTTGGAGTTGGAATTGCAGAGTCCTCAGTGGGTGTATGTTCACTTTTAATAGATTTAATAGTTTCCCAAAGTGAGTGTGCCAATTTATATTCTTACCAGCAATGTATGAGAGTTTCACTTGCTACCCATTACAACCAATAGTTGATATGGTCAGCCTTTTTAGTATTAGCTATAATGGTGAGTACGTAGAGGTAGCTCATTATGATTTAACTTGTATTTCCTTGATGACTAATCCCTTTTCATATGCCAATTTTTAAACTTAAAAAAACTGATAGACTCACAAAGAATTGCAGGAATAGTACAGAGAGATTCTACATATCCATCACCCGGCTTCCCCCAACAAAGACAAAATCTTCTACAACCATAGTGTTGTATCAAGTCCAGGAAAAGATCAACATAATACAGTTAACTAGACAACAGATATTGATCAAACTTCACCAGTTTTAGAATGCATTCATTCTTTTTGTATGTCATTGTGTATAATTATCTGACATTTTGTTATATGTATAGGTTCCTACAACCACCACCAAAATCAAGATTCAAAACTGTTGCATCACCACAAAGGATCTCCACAGTGCTTTGCTTTCACAGTCACAGTCACAGTCACAGAAGGGAAGCTCCTTCTACTTCCCTAATGACTGGCAACCATTTATCTGTTCTAGATCTCTATAAATTTGTTATTTCAAGAGTGTCATATAAATGATGTCATACAGTATGTAATCTTTTGAGATTGGCTTTTTTCCCACTAAGCATCATGTCCTTAAGATCCACTTATACTGTTGCTTAAAGGTTTTGGCTATTACAAATAAAGCTGCTATAAACATTCATGTGCAGGTTATTGTGTGAACATAAAAGCTCATTTTTTTTCTAGGATTAATTTCCAGGAGTGTGTTTGCTGAGTCTTACAGGAAGTGTATGTTTAATTTTTTTAAAAAACTGTCAGACTGATTTTCAGAGTGGCTGTAACATTTTGCATTCTCACCATCAACATATGAGAGATCCAATAGCTTCACAACTTCATCAGTTTTTGGCATTATCTATATTTTACATTTTATCCATATATAGCTCTGTAGTGATATTTCATTGTGCTTTTAATTTGCATTGACCTAATGGTCAGCATTGTTGAGCATTTTCTCATATGTTTATTTGCCATTCAAATATTTTCTTTGATGAAGTATCTGTTCATGTCTTTTCCCATTTTCTCATTGGATTGCTTTTTTATCGTTGAGTTTAGAGAATTCTTTATTTGTTCTGGATACAAGTCCTTTGCCATATATGTAAATATTATCTCCCAATCAATGGCTTGTCTATCTTTTTAACAGGATCTTTGGCGAAGCAGAAGTTTTGAACTTTGATGAAGTACAATTTATCCATTTTTCATTCTTTTTATTCTCCTCCTGTTCTCTTCTCTTCCCTTTCCTCTTCTTTCTTTCTTTCTTTTTGTTTTGTTTCTGGCCAGAGCTTTTGGTATCATTTCTAAGAAGTCAGGCCTATCCCTAGTTTGTGAAGTTTCTCCTGTGTTCCCTTCTAAAAGTTTTATAGTAATATGTTTCACATTTATCTCTACAATCCATTTTAAGATAATTTTTGGATAAACTACAAGTTTAGGTGTCTTTGCTTGTTTGCTTGTTGCCTATTGCTGTCCATTTATATGCTTGTTTTTCATTTGGGCATCCTCTTGCAAAAACGCTTGTTCTTTTGCCTGTTTTTCTATTGGACTTTCTAATTTGTATTTATTAATTTTCACAAGTTCTATAAAGATATTGGATAGAAGTCTCTTTTTGGATGTATTGCAAATATCTTCTCCCAACACGTGATTTTTTTTTTCTCTTAGTGGTATTCTTAATTTTAATGAAATTGAATTTATCAATTTCTTGAAAAGTTGAAAGTCACTTTGTTATGCCCAAGTTTTTGCATGTGAGAGACCACCAAGGAGCCAAGCACCGATGCAATCACACGAGGGTTTATTCAGGAAGCTTAAGCTTGGGCCCAAGTATACCCGACACAGCAGAGTAAGGACTTGGACCCTGCACCAGATTGCAGTCAGAGTTTTTAAAGGCAGAGTAGGGGTGGACTTGGCAGTGGGTGAGGGCAAAGCGGGTATTCAGAAGGGCTATCAGGGTAAAGAAGACTGTCAGGATATTGGAGGCCTGGTTATTATCAAGCCAAGGCCGTTTTTTCCCTCTAATGAGGCACTAACATGAAGACAGTTGGGAGTTTCCTGGTGGAATGTCCCATTCCTCCTATCAATCGTCCTTGTTAGTGAGATTTAGGTTTAGAGGAAATTTACCTTTCTTTGTTGTAAATCACTAGGACATTTGTAAACCGAGGGAGACTCCTGTCTTGCAGGATTGTGATTTCTGCAAGTTAACTATTTGTTCCCATGAATTATCGAGGAGAGGGGAGTGGGTGGAGAGGGGGTGCAAGGTGCCAGCTTTTGCTTTGTCAAGATGGCTTGTACTTATGTCAGGGCTAGACTCGAGGTGGGTACAGTCTTGTTTTTCTTGGCCTCCACACTTTACTAACCCTTCTGATTAGTGCTTTTCATATCATGTTAAGAAATTTTTTCCTACATCAAGGCCATGAAAATATTTTTCTTTATTACCTTCTAGAATCCTAGAGTCTTTATTATTTTCTCTTTCTTTTTTAAGATCTACAACTCTACAGTTACATTTGTATATTGTATGAGGTATAAATAAGATGTGGTTTTTTTTCAAAATGGATTTCTAATTGACCAGCACTATTTATTGAAAGACCATTCTTTCTCCATTGTGCTGCAGTACTATCACTGTACAAAGTTAAGGGCTGAATATGTATGAGTCTCTCTGGACTTTCAGGGAATTGGGGGAGCTGGTTAAGCAGACTCTGTAAGGCTGTTATCTCTTTCTCTGATGTTGGAGCTTGAAGTCCAGAATGTAGGCAGTCAGGAAGGGAAGATCATGAAGCAGCCTGGAACTCACAAGCATGAGTGGGAAACCCACAAGGATCACTGAAACCTTTGTTCTTGTTGCCTCCGACTTTGGTGTTAGGGGCATCCTGCAGAAGCTTCAGCCCTCAGTTGAAGAGATAAACACATACCTGGCCCAAGTCAGGAAAGTTGAAGGATGATCCTGGAGAAGGTGAACTGATTGCGAGTCCAGCTGCTACTTCACAACAGCAGGTGAATCAGCATATCAGCGACAATGGGCATCAGCTACAGTAGCTGCTGCTTCCCTTTTTCCTTGCAAATCTCCCAAGTATCTCCCTAGTAGCACACCTTAATCAAGAACATACAAGAGAGAGAATTCTGGAAAATGTAGTTCAACCTAGGCAAACGGACACATTACAAAGCATCTCAGAGTTATTTCAGTATTTTTGTTTTTCCTTTGAGAAACGGAGATGGAGATGTGTTTCTTATAAGATTATCTCCACTGGGTTTAGAGTATTACATTGTCACTTCCTTCAGCACTAATGTATGTCATTGTTTTCTGGAGTCCATTATTAATGTTAATTGATCAGCAGTCAGTCTTACTTATTCTTTGAAAGGAATGCATCTTTTTATCTGGTTGTTCTTAAGATCTTCTCTTTGCCTTTGGGTTTCAGTACTCTTACTATGATATGACTAAGTATGTTTTTCTTTGTATTTAATCCTGCTTGGGATTCATAAAAGTTCTTGAATTAGTGTCTTGATAATTTTCATATGGTTTAGAAGATTCCTGATCAGTAATTAAATATCACTTCTTCCCATTTTCTCTCTCTTCTCCTTTTAGGACTCTAAAACTCATATGTTAAAAACTTTTTTTTTTTTTTTTGATGGCTGCATTATATGCACCACATCCATAATATGTACCACATACAAATGTCTCATTCTTTTAACTCTGTGCTTCAGTCTTCAGTCTGGATGTTTTTTACTGACTTGGTTTTCAGATTGCTAAGACTCTCTTTAGCTAACATTAGATAATAATAATATATTATATGCATATATATACATATATATCTGTATATATAGGTGTGTGTGTGTGTGTGTGTGTGTGTGTGTGTTATATCTCTGCCCCAAGTTCCTGGCACAGAGCACCTAAAACCCTTGTAAATTTCTAAGTTATAAGACACTAGGAAGAGTTTTTTTTCCTAATGAGGTGATGCTGGGTGAGCTCCTGAATGGGGCTGATCACCACAGAGATCAAGCTGTGATTCACAGCTTGAAAATTTCAGCTCTTTAGAGAGGGGAAAAGCTTAGACATGAAGTTAATAATTAATCATGCCCATATGAGGAAGCCTCCATAAAAATCCCTAGTACAGGGTTTGGGAGCTTCCAGGTTGGTGAACACATCCACATACGAGGAGGGTGACGTACTCTACCTCCACATGAACAGAAGCTCCAGCGCTTGGGACCCACTCAGATCTCAGATCTCGCCCTATGTATCTCTTCATCTGTATCCTTTATCACATCCTTTAATAAACTAGTAAACATAAGTAAATTATTCCGAGTTCTGGGAGCCACTCTAGCAAATTAATTAAATCCAAGGAGGAGTTTGTGAGACCCTAGCTAGTCAGAAGCATAGGTGATGACCTGGACTTGAGAATGGCACCTGAGGCCAGGTGAGAGCAGTCTTATGGGACTGAATCTTAAACCTGTAGGATCTGACACTATCCCCAGGTATGAAATGTCGGCATTTAACCTCATTGTAGGGCACTCAGCTGGTGTCGCAAATAACTGCTTTGTGGGGAAAACCACACCTCTGTTGTTAGAAATGTGTGTTTGACAGTGAAGGAGACACAGGAGAAAAGACTGAGATTTTTCCCAAAATAGCTAATTTGTTGTTAAAGTCTTCTAATCCATTTTTAATTTTGGATGTTGAATATTAAGTAGAAATTTTAATTGATTTTTGATATATTTTTGTTCTCTGATGAAATTCATCTTATCCACTTTCTTGAAAATATTAATTATAGTTATTTTAAAACCTATATCTAACAACACCAGTCCCTGAATACCTGTGGGTCTGCTTTGTGTTCTTGCTTTTCTCACATGAATCTTTTTGTACGCCTGGTAATTTTTAACTGAATACCTCAAATTGTGTATTTAGTACTGTATAGGTTCTAGATAATGTTATTTTCCTCCAGAAAGGTTTTTTTTTTTTTAAGCTCCTGAGACAGTTAAAATAGGATAGTATCTTCATCTAATAGGGAATTGATTTGATTCAGAGTTGAGTCTCAGCCTTTTAAAAGCCTTGTCTATTTCTGGGCTCCTTAAGTCGTGGTTACAGGTGCCTCTCTGATGCTCTCAAACAATTTTGTGTGTTTTGTTTTTGTATTGTGTACAGGTTTCTAGCTATTCTCAATCAGATCTGTGATTTGCTACGAAGTAATATGCCATAGTTGAAAGAAGGAGTCCCCTTCTATTCCTTTTGATTCTGTCTTTGACTCTCAGTACCTGCATTCCCTTGCTTTGAATTGATCAGAACCTTTAATTTTGGTGACAAAGTTGGACAAATACCTTTTGTCTCCTCCCCTTGTCCATGGTCACCTCTTCTCTGGAGTCTTTATAAGAAAAATAAATAAACAGAAGAAATAGCCCTGCATTCAAGGTTCAGTTGAACTGTCCCACAAAATTTATAAGTCCTTACCTCTGCCTGTACATTAGGAGTAAGGAACATCATTGACTCAGTGCTTATCCTGCCTTATTACACTGTAATCATGTGTGTAAACTTGGGAATGTCTCTGTCTTCCACTAGTCTGAGTTCCTTAAGGAAGCTTTATTGTCTGCATACTCTTATGTTGCCTCTCTCTGATAAGAACTGTTAAATTTTCTCCAGAGACTACACAGAGACAATCCAAACATTCCTCTAGCATAGTTGTTCAAAATTTGTTTATTATTACTGATAATTTAGAAAAACATTTTTCCCATTACTTTCTACTAATAGCATATAAATTGGAGATTATTGCCAATTTGGACAAAAGCTTCCATGAAGTTTCTTCATATTTAGAAGAATCTTCCAGACCAAAATCTGCCTTGATATATTTCAAACTCCATTTCTACTTCATAACTCAAATCCTTCTGGTACTGGGTTTCACTAGACACATTCAAATTGCAAAGAGACTGCAATTTCTGCACCTTTGGTTATAGCAATGGGTGAGTGGGCACAATGGGCAATAGGATGATTCTGGAAAGCCATATCTACACCAGAACACTTTAAAATAACTTACCTCTAAACAAAAGTGCCTGTGAACCACACAGATATATTTCACTAAACCAAAAGTAAGCCTAAAACGTTCCTTAGCTGGATCCTCAAAACAACCACAGCCATTCCAAACTCTGATAGAGGAAGAAATGCAGGTGATGTTGTAGTAGAAGGAGACAGCAGTCTTAATTGATTATCTTACCAGTTAAAATATCTTAAATAAGTTAAATATTAAATATCTTATCAGTTAAAATATCTTAAATTTTATAGAAACATGTGCTTATGAAAACAATACTGGGCCCATTTCCAGGGACTTGGGGGGGTATGCTGATGAGGAGGCATTTTATTAACTTCTGTGTAAACCTACCATGTCTTTAAATAGTATTTATTTAATTACTCCTCACAGGGTAGCACATTTAGAATGTGGTGGTTCTTCAAGAAATTAAAAACAGAATTACCATATGATCCAGTAATTCCAATACTGGGTATTTACCCAAAGAAGATGAGAACCCCAATTTGAAAAGATATGCCCCCTATGTTTGCTGCAACATTATTTACAATAGCCAAGACATGGAAGGAACCCAAGTATCCACTAATAGGTGTATAAAGAAGAGATTATATATATGTGAATAATTCCATTATATATATAATGGAATATTACTCAGCCATAAAAAAGAATGAAATCTTGCCATTTGCAACAACATGGGTGAACCTAGAAGGTATAATGCTAAATGAAATAAGTTAATCAGAGAAGACAAATATTATATGATTTCACTCATTTGTGGAACTTAAGAAACAAACGAACAAAGAGAAAAGAGACAAAAATACTAAGACTCTTAAATACAGAGAACAAACAGGCAGTTGCCAGAGGGGAGGTGGGTAGAAGGATGGGTGAACTAGATAAAGGGAACTAAGAGTACACTTACCATGATGAGAACTGAGTAATGTATAGAGTTATTACATTGTGCACCTGAAACTAATATAACAATGTACGCTTTTATAAGTCAGTGTGGACCCTGAAATAATCATAGACAAAGAAAAGAAAGCTCAGTCCTTTCCCTTTATATAGGTTTATACACATGGTCTTAAGGAGATTCAGCACCACATCAAAAAATGTCCCCTGTCTCATTTCAGTAGGACTTTCTGAGGGAAGAAGAGAACAATAATTGTTCTCTATATTCCTTCTCTCTCTCTCTCTCTCTCTCTAAATGTTTAATCAAATATAGTGCTCCCACCCCTCTTCTTTCTCACTCTCAAAGGTTTGAGAGGACAAAGAGTGGTGAGCGTATTCTGAAATACATTGTCCTTACAGAAGACTAGAGTGAGTAAAGCCTTGCCTCCCTCTATTTCCCATACCCCCCCAAACCTACTGGAATAGTCTTTAATCCTTCCTCTATATCTCAAATCTGATGGAAGACTATTATATACACTGGGTTTACTTCTCCACTTTTCCAGTAAGCTAAAGTTGTTGAAGTGTCTGGATTTCAGGTTGTGGCTTCAAAGTGTTGGTTCTGGGTGCCATTGTCTTAGTTTTACATAAAACCATATGAAGGCTGTGTGCAAAGTTAGCCTTGTTTATTACATCATAAGAAGCAAAATACAAGCATACTTGGGCATTAAAGCTTAGAAGAAGAGATGGGTATGTTATGTCCATGTTTAGAGAACACTGTCTACTGAGCTGATATGGCAACATACACAGTGACACAATCCATAGACCTTAAGCTTGGAGTGGGATTTGAAGTGTGCGCTTTTCATCTGAATTACAAAAAGAGATGTCTAAGGTAATTTCTTATTATTTTTTTTAAGATTTTATTTATTTATTTGACAGATAGAGATCACAAGTAGACAGAGAGGCAGGCAGAGAGAGAGGAGGAAGCAGGCTCCCTGCTGAGCAGAAAGCCCATCTCGGGGCTCGATCCCAGGAACCTGGGATCATGACCTGAGCCGAAGGCAGAGGCTTTAACCAAGTGAACCACCCAGCACCTTATTATTTTTTATTTAGTGTAGTCAAGCACTGGAGGATGCATTTCATCTTCTCTAATTACGTGTGCAAGTATTAATACTTTTGCCCTTCTGCCCCATTGGACTAACCAATAGCCTGAAGAAATAATGCTACTACTTTTAACATATTGTGATCCCTTTTTAAACATGAATCTCAGATTAATTACAGTAACATTTATCAAAGGTCTATTATATGTTGGACACTGTTACCCAATAATTTCACATTATTGCTAGATAATCAGAGCCAACAATTCCCAAGCACATAAGGAAGTTATAGCTGTGATGAGTCCAATCCATTCCAACTATTCTGGAATAGGAGATCCTTACTCATATATGAATGTATGTTTCACATTATTAATCTCCAGGCTACTTTTACAGATTTATATATATTTTCCAAACAAAATGGGATTTTGATGTCTACATTTATGTCTCCAGCTAGAATTTAACTATTAAAGGGGACTCTGGGTGGCTCAGTCAGTTAAGAGCCTGCCTTCAGCTCAGGTCCTGGAAGGAACCCCATGTTGGGCTCTCTGCTCAGCAAGGAACCTGCTTCTCCTTCTCTTGCTACCTGCTGCCCCACTTCTCTCTCACTGTTAAATAAATAAGAAAATAAAATTTAATTTAAGTATTAAATGATATTCTTGGAGAAGGCATGCAAGTGATTAAATTAAGAACTGTTTATTTGGCAAAAGTTGGTGGAGAACAGATAAAATATATTTTTTTAATTTTTTATTTTTTATAAACATATATTTTTATCCCCAGGGGTACAGGTCTGTGAATCGCCAGGTTTACACACTTCACAGCACTCACCAAAGTAAAATATGTTGTTTAATCTCCAATATCTGCAATAACATCTATACACACAAAAAACCACTGATACTATTTCTTTCAAAGCAGATTCAAATAATAAGGGAAGAGAGATAAAAATTTAGACTTATCTGTCACATAGGTGTAATAACTGTTATATATATTGTGAACAAATTAGTTGAATCTAAATATTTTCCAATACTGTGCACTTGTTTTCTTAAGTAAAGGTGCACAAAATGCTCATAAGTAAAATCTGGCCTTTTATCTCTTGACTTAACAGCAAGAAGAATTAACTAGAGCCAGAGGCACATGCATTTATCAACTTTGAGCCCTGCAAGTTTTGAAGGAGTTGTGGTTACACTCATGATAGATAACCTGTGAGTTTCTTTTTCTTGGCACAACAATATCGCAAGCATTTCTTGGACATGGAAAAATGGGTAGAAAATATTTGATGCTTTAAGTACTTTTTTGATAATGTGAGCCTTTTCAATGATCCAGAAAGAGACATGGTATCTGGATGGGGGCCCGGGACAATGGTTCTGCTGGCAGCCGTGATATGGGGCAAGCTCATCATGTACTGGGGCCAGAAAGAGCTAACTTAAGAGAGGTTAAAGCCAAGAAGACAGTGCTCACATTTTCACTCTAAAAATGTTAAAAACTCATTTTAGATATAGAAATGGTGCTAAAATGGGACCATTCCTGGATCCTTCAGGTATTCTGTACCCATAAAACATTTTCCTTTGATCCTTTCCTATATCAGTCAGAAGAGGAATGAATCACTTACAGCACCAGAAGACATAGCAGTGGAAGGCAGAGAGCCTCAAATCACTCTTTAAAAAAAAAAAAAAAAAAAGATTTTATTTATTTAATTGACAGACAGAGATCACAAGTAGGCAGAGAGGCAGGCAGAGAGAGAGAAAGGGAAGCAGGCTTCCTGCTGAGCAGAGAGCCCGATGTGGGGCTCGATCCCAGAACCCTGGGATCATGATCTGAGCCGAAGGCAGAGGCTTTAACCCACTGAGCCACCCAGGAGCACCCCCTCAAACCATTCTTACTAGAACATGAAACCTCAAAAGCACTGGAAATCATAAACATCAATCATTATTAAGGAATACTTAATGTGTCCCTGGAGTTGTCCCAAATGCTACAAATCTCCTACAAGCTCCTCCTACAAGCTTCTTCCTTCATGTAGGTGTCTTGTGATCACAAAAGATACTGAAAGGCAATTGCTCTGAAATGTGCAGGCAAGTTCCCCCCAACATAAAAGGTAACTTTTGTGGTTTATCAAGTCCATGTGTGTGTCTCTCATTTCTGGTGCCCCTCCTTTTTTTAACAGGAAATTTTACAATCCAAGGTCAGTGCTCCTTTCAGTAGTGGCTACCATTTATCAAGCAGTTATTATTTCATTTAACTATCGTAAGAATGTTGAAGTAGGGAATGCCTTTCTATTTTGCAGGTGAGGAAATGGAGGCTCAGGGAACCCAAGCATGTTAGGCAGAGCCACAAAGTGAATGGGAAATAGGTTTAAGATTCCAACCCTGGTTTATCTGAACGCAGAGTCTATGGGATCTCTATTATTGCAAAATATATAAACATTGAAATTGACAGAATTAGCATCGTATTCTGATAAGTAACTCCCTTGGACCTTGCCTATCCAGGCCAAGCACCTCAGTTGCTCCAAACCTTTTTATGCATGTTTAGAAACACCCTCTCCACCCCGGTCGGACTTCTAGACCTACTTGAGTTTGTCAAAGGTCCTACTCAGACTAGAACAAAACACGGTGCTCGAACTGCATCTAAACTGAGCAGAAAAGACCCCCACCCTTCCTTGGAAGAGACATGCTGAGACACAACAAAGGTTAAGTTCAGAGCACAGTGATCTGTGTGCATAGTAGTGTTTATTTTGCCATTGCAGCAGCCAGCTGTGACTGTAACTCTCAGAACCTTGGTCATGTTCTCCTCACATGGTGTCTGCACTCGACTCAACGTTGTGGCCTTTCTTAATGAGTGATCACCAAGATAAGTCTTCCTGAGTCCCCATCCTTAGCCAGGGGGGCACACTGGACATTTGAAGGCTCTGGCATATCCAGCCTTTGCTCTGGACTCTGCTCTTGCTGACATTTTACAGGGGCCAGAGCTATCGAAATCCAAATCTTAAAGAAGGAGAGGATAACAAGGTTTGCAGAATCCATCGCATTCTTTTTCTAGTTCTGCCTTTCTCTTATTTCTCCCCACCCTTAGCTTTCTGACTTGTAGATGCTGTTATTTCTACTACAATACAGCACTCTTTTTGTAGTTTTTATTATGCCTGTTTCTTCTGAAAAATGGAAGAATTCAATCTTTGTCAAAAGCATAGCAAGAATCTGAGGGGTTTGAAGTGGCGGGGGTGTGGGAGGTTGGGGTACTAGGTGGTGGGTATTATAGAGGGCACGGATTGCATGGAGCACTGGGTGTGGTGAAAAAATAATGAATACTGTTTTTCTGAAAATAAATAAATTGAAAAAAAAAAAGAATGCATTTGTAAAGAACACCAAGTGATGTATGGACCTTTTGAATCATGATATTGTACACCTGAAATAATGTAACACTGTATATTAGCTAACTGAAATTAAAATAAAAATTTAAAAAATAGGAAAAAAAAAAGCATAGCAAGAGTCCTTGAGTGTGACTGAGAAGGTGTAGGGCTCAACAGAGACACTTTGTCCAGAACACACCCATGTTCCTGTCTCTCATTACATAAAGATTCATCCCATGCCTACCTCTTCTACAGAGCATTTTCTGATTGCCCCCCGCCCCTGGCAATTTCTCCCTCCTCTGGCTTCTGCAAGATCCTTGAGGACAGGAACCTTTGTCTAGTAAACTGTTAAATCTTACCTTTGTTTGGGTTAGTGCTAATATTATTGGAAGGCTGGGTTCCTCTGAATCATTAATGCTCAAGGAATCAGTATGGCCTGCATGAAGGTTACCCTCAAAACCAACTACCTCAATCCAACTGGCAGAAAGAGTTTCAGTACAAAAACTCTATCCTGGCTCTGGGACCTGAGGCAGGCTGCTCTCTGTGGTTCTGTCTTCTCATCTTTAAAATGAAGGCATTAAATTTCATGACATCAAATTCATTTCCAACTGTGAAATTCTATTTGTAAGCTATTCTTATTCTAAGAGGAAAATGATTTCATTTCTATTTCCACATATCTTTAATTTTAGCTGATTTCATACCTAAGAATAAAAAGATAAAGTACTTTCTCTTTCTCTCTTCTCCCCCTCCCTTTCACATCTGTTCTGTACATGCAAAATGTCTATTATTGATGCTTCCTGGTTTTGTGAGAGTGATTTTTACTATGTCTCCTTACTTTCTGAATTTCTTTTTTTTTCTTTTTTTTAGATTTTATTTATTTATTTGACAGAGAGAGAGATCACAAGTAGGCAGAGAGGCAATCAGAAAGAGAGGAGGAAGCAGGCTCCCTGCTGAGCAGAGAGCCCGATGCGGGCCTCGATGCCACCATGACCTGAGCTGAAGGCAGAG
This sequence comes from Mustela putorius furo, assembly GCF_011764305.1. Classification (NCBI taxonomy): domain Eukaryota; kingdom Metazoa; phylum Chordata; class Mammalia; order Carnivora; family Mustelidae; genus Mustela; species Mustela putorius. The sequence continues at coordinate 2,445,106 of NW_025421301.1, forward strand.
GCTTTAACCCACTGAGCCCCCCAGGTGCCCACTTTCTGAATTTCTAAGAATAGCATATATGATATGAAGTCAAAGTATATTCATCAAAGATACATTGACTTAAATTGTTCTTTTGCCTATTGTCTTTGGTAGATATGTTCTGATAAATAATCTTGGAAAATCGTTTAAAGAGATGAAACAACTCTCATTGTTCCAGTTTCTTTGTGTAGATGATTACAAGGTTTTATAAAAAGAGATATTCAATGAACTGAATGTACGTGAATGGCCTTGTGTTAGTTTTTCCAGTTTCAATTCTCTTTTAACATTTATTGTAAACAGCAGAGACCCAAGAGTTCTCATCTAAGTTATGAGCCAAAACAGATGATCAGGTTACACCTGTTTGGCTTATGCTACCTTGGAAACTGCTGGACTCCATTTGCCTGAGCTTAAAGCAATAGCTTCCTCTCTGGGAAATAATAAAATCAGTTCATGATTTTTTTAATCAAATGAGCAACCAACCGACTGGCTCTCTTCTTAATCTCCACATCTGTGTCAAGAGGTAAGTTAAGCTTATTTCTCTTACATTACGGTTTGTTTATTTAATGGGAAGATGGCATTTCTTGTAATCAGGTAGTCATTACCTCTTTCCAAAAAGTTTTGCTGAGAGAAGTAATCCTAATTATTACAAGCTAGATGTCCTGCTATCCAGTTTTGTGCCGCATCACAGATGCCCCTTTGGGATAAGCTACCTCTAAGAAAAATTGCCCATGTGGAATGTGTGATGGATCTGAGGGCTTTGGCGGCTGTGGCCAAGTCGGAACACCTGGCTTGAACACATCCACTCATGTGAATGAGTGGGACTTGAGGGCATAGAGGAACAGCACAGGACCTCTCGTGGCCCCTTCTGTGTGGCTTGAGGACAAATTTTGCTCTGTTCCTAAGAGGGGGGACCTCTAAAAAATGACAGTGCCTTGGGACCCCTTTGTGGCTCAGTCAGTTAAGCATCTGAATCTTGATTTCTGCTCAGGTCATGATCTCAGGGTCCTGGGATCAAGCCCTGCATCTGGGCCCTGTGCTCAGTGGGGAGTACCCTTGGGTATCTCTCTCCTTCTCCTTCTACCCCCAATCCTCGCTCACGCACACTCTCTAATAAATAAATAAATCTTTAGAAATTATTTTAAAAATAAAAAATAAAAATGGCAACGCCTTTATTCTGACAGGAAATTAAAATACCAGGCAAGCAGTATATATATATATATATATATATATATATATATATATACACACACACAGATAGATATACATATATATCTATCTGTGTGTGTGTTGGCCCGTGTGGGTACTGTTCTACTCAGTATTGTTCATGAACCTTTAGTGTTGACAATTTATTTTTTTTAGTATACCATTATTTATATGTATGAAACCTAAAATTAGATGTGAAGTAATTTTATAATCACAGGTTAATCCTTAGACTTATAGCTCTTATGATCTATATTTATAAAAGAAAAATCAAACATCACAAAACCAATAAAATTAAAAATTAAAGTTTAGTGGACAAAAGATATGGTTTGGCTGAAATTAAATACTACTTATTAAGAGAATAAGATACTGACAGCAGAATCCCAGATTCTTTTTCTTTAATATTTTATTTATTTATTTGACAAAGAGAGAGATCACAAGTAGGCAGAGAGGCAGCGAGAGAGGGGGAAGCAGGCTCCCTGCTGAGCAGAGAGCCCTGTGCAGGGCTCAATCCCAGGACCCTGGAATTGTGACCTGAGCTGAAGGCAGAGGCTTTAACCTACTGAGCCACCCAGGTGCCCCCAGAAGCCCAGATTCTTTGAAGTTGGTCCTACCTGTTGCACTGTGGGTCAGGTTATGGCTTTTTCTCCCACCACTTGTCTCCATTCAAACTGCCAGCAGGCTTCATTCATTCACGCTGCACTCTCAATAGCCTATGAGTACTGAAAGCCTGTGGCAGTCCTCAGGTATGAGCTAGTCATCCAGCATTGGTCTGTTTGTTTAAGACCATAAAGACAAAATATACACACGTAAACTTCTCACAAACCCTTGAGAATCTAATGACAACCCCTCAGGGTCACAGATCATGGACTGAGAAACACCTTGCTTTAGGGATTTTCCAGACAGGTTATTGCTAAAAATGAAAATGCCTTGTATTAAAACAGGGGGTTTTATGGAATTTGCAAGTGTCAGCAGGTGGTGGAAAGAGGCCCTTGAGAACAAACTATTCTTCAGAGGTTAAATAATTTGTGTACAGGGTAGAACAGAATTATTAGAGAACCAGAAAACCCAGCATGCTTCAGGGAGCTGGAGATCAGTCATTCAGGATCTGTGTTCTGCTCCTGGGATTTCTTTCTTTCTTTCTTTCTTTTTTAATTTTTAAAAAAGATTTTGTCTATTTATTTGACAGGGAGAGAGATCATAAGCAGGCAGAGAGGCAGGCAGAGAGAGACGGGGGAAGCAGGCTCCCCACTGAGCAGAGAGCCCCTTGCGGGACTTGACCCCAGGACCCTGAGACCATGACCCTGAGACCATGACCTGAACTGAAGGCAGAGGCTTAACCCTCTGAGCCACCCAGGCACCACTGCTCCTGGGTTTTCTACTGATTTGGGGGAGTCTTGCACAAACCCCTTTCTTCTCTGAGTTTCTCTTTCTTTATCACCACACACAGACCTTAGCTGCTTCACAGGATGGAGGTGGGGGATACATGAGATGCTGAGAGACACTTTGGAAATGCTCAAGCACTACCCAAGGGCAGGTACTGTTATTACTGAGACATGAAAGGAGCTGTGTGTGGAAGCTGACACCGTTTTCAGGGCTTGTCCCTGGCAGTCTGCAAGGATATTGGAAATCCAGTGCCCCTCAAACCCAAGTTTCAAAATAGCACTTTCAGAGCAGGACTCTAGCTCCTGGCAGTGTTTTTGTGCCCATTCAGAGCATAGAGAAGGCATTGCTTGCAGATAGCTGAACCACACTGGAAGTGAGGCTTCGGTGTGGGGGGAGTTGGTGGCATAGCAAAGGCTCACTTAGCAATAAGTGAAGGACAGGTGGGCAGATGCTCAGTCCCAAAGGCTTAAAAAACTCAGGTGTATGATTCACCCCAAGGTGAGTCAGCTCTAAGGGACTCATTAACCAAACCCAGAGGGGCCAGATTTATAAGGTGGCTCTCCAGAGACTGGAACTCTTGTATGTAGTAGCAGGAGAATATCCTTGCACAGTTTAGGGAATCTTTTCAGCAAGAAAGTTATGACTCAGTGGTTGGTAAATTGGAGGAATGAGAATCAAATGACTGTAATGGACATTTAATCTAGGATGTAGAAAATTCTGACATGTTAACTATCCTTGCTCCTACTCTATGGTTATTGCAACTAATTTTCTCAACTAAAACTTGTACATGTTCTCATTAGCTCTGACATCAGCATATTTGCAATAGGGTTGTCCCAGAAAATCCAGAATCCTTGGTTGCAGAAAGAGTGTTGGAGTGTTTTATATTTGTACATTTTCCCTGTACATAGAAGTAGGCAGACACTGAGAAGGTCTACGTAGTTTCTACTCACCTAGCATTCATGCGGAGCTCTATTCTCCTGTTGACCTTTGCTGCTACATCATTATGCCAGGCCCACATGGTTGATTAGCTTGTTTCTTCGTTTACTATCAACTTTATTTAGGGACACTCTAGTTGCTATGATGGGAAAATAAAATTCCAATTTTCACCTTGACGTTTAGGGTCTTACATAATTTTACACCCTTATATCTACTAATATTCTAGTATTTTCCAGATTATCCCAGGAATATAGGACAGATGGTCTTTTTGAGATAGTTTTCTTATACGAATTACTAATCTTTTCCAATGATGCTTTTTAGTTATTTCACACTCAAAGGAGGTATTTGTCTCCAAATTCTGAGTTACTTGATTTGGTCTGATTATGCTTTCCCTCCAGGATGTCATGTTTTATGGAGGCCTGTGACTGAGGCCTGTGTCAGTTAGTAGAGGGCACCAGGGTGGCTCAGCTGGTTAAGCATCTGCCTTGAGCTCAGCTCAATGATTCCAGGGTCCTGGGATGGAGTTCCACAGAGCTTGCTTCTCCCTCTCCCTCTGCCTACAATTCCTCCTGCTTGTGCTCTCTGTCTCTCTCTCTGCCAAATCAATAAATAAAATCTTTAAACAAAATCAGTTAGTAGAACCTCAGTATAGCTGGTAGAGGATTTTTTGTTGAGCTTTTGGGGGTCTTTCAACTTTCACTGGTTTGATAATGATGATGATATTTAAATTGGTATTTGTTATGCATCAGGTGATATCCCAAGTGCTTCAAATGAATTTATTCATTTATACCTATTTACTCATAGCTATACTAACACAAATTCCTTCTAAGAGTAAACTCTGACATGTACAAATTTATTTCTTCCTCATATTCATTTGGTTGTGACTCCTGGATATGCAACACGCAGGGGACAGTCATTTTAAATTTTACATTTTAACACAATTCTTATCCAAAATCTCCATTTTGAGGATCAGCTCTCTGCTGTGAAAAGAAGGGTCCAAACAATTTGTCAATCATTATTCTTAAAGCATTCCCACTCCTCATCCCCACAGAGCATGGGCGTATGTGCAACCACATACCCTCTGTCTCCACTTCCCAGATACATTTCATCTGGGAATTTTAATAGAATTATGAAATAGTTGTATCAACATTAATGCCAATAATAAAAAAAACCCTTGCTATAAGCTTAAGATTTGAATTATATGAGTAAATAGGAATGGATGGATATTTCCTACTAATATTGATATTAGAGATGACAGCAAAGTGATATGAAAATTAATCTCTCATCTTTTAGCTCAATATTCTTAGTGTGATCAGTGTGAAGAATTAAGGCCCTTGGCGACTATATGAGTGATTCATTCTATGGCAAAGAGCAAAGAAATTTGAGATTGAATAATTCACCTGAGAATCAACATTCAATTTTGCTGTTTCCTTTTTTCTTTTATTTTCTTTTCCTTTCTGTTCTGTTCTGTTCTGTGTGTGTGCATACTTCACGAAATTTTTATATTTCATCTTATGTTCCCAACATCTTATGTTCCTAACAAACTTCATGAAGTCAGCTTGAAAAATATTAGTATCCCCTTTTTATGGACAGGGAGAATGAACCCTCAAAAAAGTGAACTTCTTGTCTATAGTGACATAGCACAGGACAGCCCACTGTGACCTCTAAGGCTCTATGTGACCTGGCTGGACCTCCTTTTCCAGCCTCATCTCAGACCATCTACTCTTCACTCACTAAGGTCCAGTCACATGGACTTTCCTTCTGTTCCTCAAACACGTTAAGTTCATTTTGTCCAGCCATTCCATTTTCCTCGGATGTTCTTCCTCATAGCTTCACATAGTTGACTTCTTACCACTTGGGATTTCATCTGAAGGCCACCTCATTAGAGAGCTCTCCCATGGCCTCCCAGTCCAAAGAGACTCTCCTGGCCCCATCAAAATTACATCATTCTGCTTGTGCTTCTTCACAGTCTTCATCATTATCTGATATTCTGCATTTATTTATTGTCTCTCTCCTTCTCTAGAATATAAGCTCTATGAGAGCAAGGCCCTTCTCTATCCAGCTCAGTCTTGTATCTCAGCACCCAGAGCATATACTTGTCACAGTTCTTTTTTTAAGGGAGAGAGAGAAAGAATTGGAGTGAGAGAGAGTGAGAGTGAGCAAGAAAGAGTGGGTGGGATGGGGCAGAGGGAGAGGAAGAATCTCAAACAGGCTCCATGCCCAGAGCAGAGCCCAATGTGGGGCTGGATCTCACAACTCTGAGATCATGACCCGAGCCAAAGTCAAATTGGATCCTTAACCTACTGAGCTACTCAGCTGCCCCTTTATTTTATATTTTAAAAACTGTCCTCATCCTAGTAAATGTGAAGTAATATCTCATTGTAGCTTTGATTTGCATTTTCCTAATGACTAATGATGTTAAGTATCTTTTCATGTATTGACTGGCCATTTGTATGTCTTCTTTGGAGTTATGTCTTTTCAAATATTTTGACCATTTTTGAATTATTTTTGTTGTTGAGTTTTAGTAGCTCCTTACATATTCTGGATATTAAAACCTTACCAGATACATTACATACAAGTATTTTTTCTCACTTTGTGAGTTGTCTTTTGGTTTTTGTAATAATGTCCTTTGATGAACAATGGTTTTTAATTTTGATGAAATCCAATTTATTTTTCTCTTTTGTTGTTCATGCTTTCAGTGTCATATCCAAGAATCTATTACCAAACTCAAGATCATAAAGATTTACCCCTTTGTGTTCTTCTAAGAATTTTATGGTTTTGACTCTCATATTTAGGTCTTTGATCCATATTAAGGCAAGTTTTTAAATGGTATAAAGTAGAGATCCAACTTCATTTTTTTTTTTTTAAAGATTTTATTTATTTATTTATTTGACAGAGAGAAATTACAAGTACACTGAGAGGCAGGCAGAGAGAGAGAGAAGGAAGCAGGCTCCCTGCTGAGCAGAGAGCCCGATGCGGGACTCGATCCCAGGACCCTGAGATCATGACCTGAGCCGAAGGCAGCGGCTTAACCCACTGAGCCACCCAGGCGCCCCCCAACTTCATTTTTGTTCATATGGAAATCTGATTGACCCAGCACCTTCTTCTCACCTCCACTTTTAATTCAGATAAGATGTTTGGGGAATATTTGCAATTTCCCAATATTATTCCTGATATTAGTAATACTGAATATTTTACTTCCTGAAAATATTTGATTAATTGAATTTTCCAAACTAAATTCTTGTGCAGTTAACTGCTAGTTCTTAAGAGAAAAGAGAAAGTCACAGGAGAACTAGTACATTAGAATTGGCAAGTAGAAACTCTTCAAGGTAGTTATCCATAGTGGTTTAAGAAAAGAGATAATTTAAAGAGTTTTATTAAAGATAAAGCGATAATCTGAATTATTATTTAATGACGTTGGGGTGCCTGGGTGGCTCAGTCTGTTATGTGGTTGCCTTCGGCTCAGGTCATAATCCCAGGGTCCTGGGATCAAGCACCATGTTGAACTCCCTGCTTAGTGGGGAGGCAGCTTCTCCCTCTCCCTCTGCCTGCCTCTTTGCCTACTTGTGCTCTCTCTTTATCTTGTGGTCAAATAAATAAATAAAATCTTTTTTTTTTTTTTTAAATAAAGAGATAAGAATGATGAGCTAATGATTTCAAACTAATAATGACTGCTTTCAAATGCTTAAAGGGCCATTATATGAAGATTCCTAACTTACCCACCTTCATAGGAAAAAAGCTAGGGAAAAAAAAATATATATATATACTTACAATTGGAAAGACTTCCAATTTGACATTGAAGAAAGGCTTTTAATGGCAAAATAATAATGATGATGATAATAATAATAATGCTTATGGATCACTTACCATGGGTCAGACTCTGTTTTGAGCCCAACATGGCTGGTACTATTATCATCAAAGCTGAACTTGGACTTGAACCTGAGGAGTCCAACACTGTGCCCAGGCTTTTATTCACTGTGCTAAACCACCCTTGTTAAAATTGAACTAACATTAGAACACCTTTCTCTCCTGAGAAAAGCCATGGTCTTTCCATTAGCAGAGAACTTCAAAATAGGATAGATATTTATCAGCCAAATGAAATTCATAATCCTATCACATTTGATGGTATCAGTCTTCCAATTCTACTCAAACACCAGTTGCTTTTTTATTGCTCTCCTTTTAGCAAAAAAGTCTGAATCTACTCTTGCCTTCCTCCCTTCTCTAAAATGCCCAGCAGGGTGGCTTTCAAATGCTTTGTAACATTAATAAATACCCTTTTGAATAATATGGACAAATGCTCAATGACACATGTTACAGGAAAACATAATACCCTTTGTTTTCCCTTCTTAATCTTTGGGACTTTGTTTTATAATTCATGGAGACATTAACCTTTCAGGTGGATTTGAGAATCCTTTTTATTTAATACAATTTTGTTTGTATTCTGAAAACCCAAGGACAGTGAAGTATTTATTCCCTGCTCAATAGAGCACTGTGTACATGTGTCTTTGTTTTCTCTGAAAACGTCTCTTAACCTTCGTACATTTCCTCAGGGCTCTAGTGTGTGGGCTTACTACATATTGTTCTCTCTATAAGAGGTAATGTGACATGCTCCAACAGGTGTGCTGCTATAACAGTATCCCAATTTTCTTAACATCCTGATTCCCCTCACACCACCATTTCCATGATACTCTTTCAGCTGAGCTATAGAGAAAGCAAAAACTAATTAATTTTTGTAATAGAAAGCAAGATCTGAAATGGCAAGGATTTCACCTGAGAAATCACAAAGTATATGAGTGGCAGACCTGGAGTTCTAGCCCACATCTTCCTTTTTTTTTTTTTTTTTTTAAATAAATTATAGCACTTTTTATTTTTATTTTTTTTCACAGGTGAATTGTACCAAACATTTATTTTTTTAAATTTTTATTACATTCAATTAGCCAACATATAGTACATTAATTTTTTATTTCTTTTCAGCGTAACAGTATTCATTGTTTTTGCACCACACCCAGTGCTCCATGCAATCCGATCCCTCTCTAATACCCACCACCTGGTACCCCAACCTCCCACTCCCCCGCCACTTCAAACCCCTCAGATTGTTTTTCAGAGTCCCTGGTCTCTCATGGTTCACCTCCCCTTCCAATTTACCCCAACTCCCTTCTCCTCTCTAACTCCCCTCGTCCTCCATGCTATTTGTTATGCTCCGCAAATAAGTGAGCCCACATCTTCTGATGAGAGAGTTAAGAGAAGTGATTTTTATTCAGAGAGATTTTGCTTCATCTCCACAGGGCACATTTGGAAATGTATGGACTACATTTTTGGTTGTCTGAACTGGGGGCAGGGTATTTATTAATGTTACAAAGCATTTGAAAGCCACCCTGCTGGGCTTATTTCACTACTGGCATTTAACTGGTAGAGGCCAGGGAGACTGCGAACCACCTACAATGCACAAGACAGCCGCTCCCACAAAGAATTTATCCGGACCCAAGTTTAATAGTGCTACTGTTGGGAGGCTCTGTTTTAGAGTGATAGAAATTGGATTTGAACGCTGCTCTGCATCTTACTCAGTACACATCGGAAAGTGGCTTCATTTTTTAGAATCTGCTTTCTCATCTGAAAGAACAAAACATCCACCACCATAAGCAAACAAACCCAAGCAAAAGCAAACAGAACCCCACTTTCCAGAGTAGTTGTGAGAAACCAACTTAAAAGCACTGAACAGAGAGTGCTGAGCATACAATGGGCCCAACAAAAAAAATTCGGGGCCACACCACAGCATTCAATTATAAGACAAGATAGAAGCCAGGAAGACATCACTGATATGAAAAAGAAGGCTCCCTAGCATCCTATCAACTTTTTAAAACTTTTAAAAATAGAAAATTCAATTAATTAACATACAATATATTATTAGTTTCAGGCATAGAATTTAGTGATTCATCAGTTGCCTATAACACCCAGTGCTCATTACATCAAGTGCCTTCTTAATGTCCGTCACCCAGTTACCTCAACCTCCAAACATCTCTCATCCAGCAACCTTCAGTTTGTTTCCTATAGTTAAGAGCTTCTTATGGTTTGCCTCCCTCTCTGTTTTTATCTTGTTTTATTTTTCCTTCCCTTCCCCTATGTTTTTTGTTTCTTAAATTCCACATGAATGAAATCATATGGTATTTGTCTTTCTCTAACTTATTTCACTTAGCATAATACCCACTAGTTCCATCCACATTGTTTCAAATGGCTTGATTTCATTCTTTCTGATGTCTGAGTAATATTCCATTGTGTGTGTGTATACACATACATATATATATACACACACACATATTTTATATACACACACATATATACATATAAATATATCTCTCACATATTCTTTATCCATTCACTTGTCTATGAACATCTGGGTTCTTTCCATAGTTTAGCTATTGTGGACATTGCTTCTATAAACATTGGGGTGCATGTACCCCTTCAAATCACTATTTTTGTATCCATTGGGTAAATACCTAGTAGTGCAACTGCTGAGTCATAGGGTAGTTCTATTTTTAACTTTTTGAGGAACCTCCATATTGTTTTCCAGAGTGGCTGCACTAGTTTGCATTCCCACCTACAGTGTAAGAGGGTTCCCCTTTCTCCACATCCCTGTTAAAATCTGTTGTTTCCTGACTTATTAATTTTAGCCATGCTGACCTGTGTGAGGTGGTATCTCACTGTGGTTTTGATTTGATGCCAAGTGATGCTGACCATTTTTTCATGTGTCTGTTGGCCATCTGTATGTCTTCTTTGGAGAAATGTCGATTCATGTTTTCTGCCCATTTCTTGACTGGATTTTTTGTCCTCTCAGCTTTTATATGGAAAAGAGCAAAAGAGATGGAGAGAGGTGCAAGATAATTAAGCATCATCAAGGACATAGTATGAGGAGACCAGAAGAGATGATGAGACTGGAAATGGAAAGGTGTGGGAAGGATGTATAAGTGAGAGAGATTTCCGCAGTGACCTGGAAGGAAATTTGAGAGATATTTAGGAGGAATTGGAATTTGGAGAGCAATTAAAAAGGGGCATGAGAGAGGAGTCCAGGATGTATGTGGGATATCCAACTTGGGCGCTTGGGTATTGGTGATGCCATTGAACAAGAAAATCAAAAGGCAGGATAGATAATAAATTCAGCTGTAGATATAACAATTTTTAGATGCCTGGGACATATTTAAATGCTAACCAAGAGGCAGTGAGGTCTGGAAATCTGGGGAGGAGCCAAAGATTTGAGAGTTAGGAGTCTGAAAGTAATAGTTGAATCCATGGGAATGGGCTGTAGAGCTGGAATGAGCATTTTGAGGCAAGATGAGACGGACCCCTCCCTCTAGACTGGGTGGAGCAAGTTAAGTTGGGCAGGGATGTAAGTGGGTCTGGAAGGGTGAGGAAACATGAGTTTGAAGAAATTCTTATTGGAGAGAATCATTTTTCACTATCAGACTGTAGGCAAGCTCAGCTGTTGATATAAGATATGGGACACAAAGGGAGGTAAGTGCAGTGACTAACCTTTAGGGATTGGGGAGGGGCACTAACAAAGTGGAAAAAGTGAGTAGAGATTACAACTTCAAGAAGTGGGTATGTAAGGGATATCTCAAGGTACCAAGGTTACCTTGGGATTCATATCTGAATTTTTCTAAATTAGTAACAGAACACATCCATCTTTATAGAGAAGCAATAAACTGAAGAATTTGTTTGTTTGAAAATGGGTATAGTGTGTGCGGGGTCACCAACCAAATTCCAAATTGAACTGGGCATGAGATCAATTGTATATACAGACTAATTGTGTTATCTCCATGCTTGAAAGTGAATCCTCAACATCCAAAGTTGAAATTTGAGTTTCTTTTCCACAATCCCATAATCAAGTAAGACAGTGAAAATGATAAATGAAATAAAAATAAATGAATCATGATGAAATTGTTTTCTTTTGCAGAATCTTACCTTCTTTTGAACCCAAGTCATGAGTTGGATGTTCCTCAGAGACCTCTTAACTGGAGTAAACAAATACTCAACTGGCATTGGACGGATTTGGCTAGCTGTTGTGTTCATCTTCCGTTTGCTGGTCTACATGGTGGCGGCAGAGCATGTGTGGAAAGATGAGCAGAAAGAGTTTGAGTGCAATGTGAAACAGCCTGGTTGTGAAAATGTGTGTTTTGATCACTTCTTCCCCATCTCTCAGGTCAGACTTTGGGCCTTACAACTGATCATGGTCTCCATGCCTTCACTTCTGGTGGTTCTACATGTAGCCTATTGTGAGGGTAGAGAGAAGAGGCACAGAAAGAGACAGTATGTCAGCCCAGGTATGATGGATGGGGACCTGTGGTACACTTACCTTATCAGCCTCATCGTTAAAACTGGTTTTGAGATTGGCTTCCTGGTTTTATTTTACAAACTGTATGATGGCTTTAGTGTTCCCTACCTTATGAAGTGTGACTTGAAGCCTTGTCCCAACACTGTGGACTGCTTCATCTCCAAACCCACCGAGAAAACCATCTTCATACTCCTCTTGGTTATTATCTCATGCCTGTGCATTGTGTTGAATTTCATTGAACTGAGTTTTTTGGTTCTCAAGTGCCTTATTAAGTGCTGTGTCCAAAAATACTCTAAAAGTTTTCAGTCCTCAGCATGTGAGCCACAACCTCAGATATGTTGAATGTGGTGTGAGATGGGAACTCCTCTCTTACTCCAGAATCGCCATTCGAATTTGGCCACAAGCTCACCCCATCAAGATAAAACAAAGCTACTTTTTGACACGCAAGAGGGTTAGACAAGGAAAACTGGCATCCTTTCTGAACAAGATCTGAGCTACACTAGAAAACAAAGGGCATCGACCTTCATAGGATTTGGGATTCCTTTTTTTTTTTTTTTTAATTTTCAATATGTGCTCAGTTGTATACACTAGACAGAGATCTCATTATTGTAGGGTTCTAGTGGGTACGTGAATTGTGTTTGAATAGTTAATTGCAGATTAGTCTGAAGAAATTCAACAAGCAGCATTCTTTTAAATGCTTAGATCCGTCAACCGGAAGATATAAAAAGTGACACTTCTGAAAATGTGATGGCCTCCAAGCTGAGGTTGAAGCACTGGCAATCTTTCCAGAGTGGCAGCCTAGGCTCCCCTCACTCAGCCCTACTTAATATCTGCAGAGAAAGAGTATGTTGAGGGTGGGGCAGCAGCTAACCGAGGGCACACAGAAGCACACACAATGACACTCAGTAAGAAGGCCTGGCCTGGAGAAATGACCACAGGGCCCAGGACTCTGCAGGTCACGACTCCCTGGTTGTAAGTGGACTAGGGGAGAGGGAAGAAAGCCATCATTTGTGGTCTCCAAGTTGATACAATATTACCAGGAGATATTCCACTTAAGCCTGAACTAGGAGGCACCTGAAAGGGTTACTCTAGAGACACAGAAGCAGGTCCCAAAGAGTACATTGACCTGAAGCAGGGTAGGATCTAGAAAGAGAACATACCCAGCTTGATAATTACTTGGCACTTCTACCATTGAACATTGAACTACTTTGTAAATTTCTGTATTTGTTGTATTTGTTTTTTATAATCAGAAATTCAGAATGTATTCCACAATATATCATAGTTTGCCCACAATTTACTAGTACATCTCTATCTAGATAATAAAATGTGTACTGTGCTATTACATTGGTGTGAGAAATGTAAAAAATCAAATAAAAATGTTTATTATTACTTGATTGGGAGCCTAGATTTTAGGCTCCCAATCAAGTAAGATTGTTTTTAAGAGAGAGGGAGAGGGCACATGAGCATAAGGGGCGCTGGTGGGAGGCAGAGGGCGAGGGAAAGAGAAACTCTTAAGCAGGCTCTACACACAGCGTGGGATCCCACAACCCTAAGGTCATGACCTGAACGGAAACCAAGAGTCAGAGGCTCAACCAAATGACCCAACCAGCGACCCCTTACTTTCTCATGTTCTTTAAAAAATCACAGATATATTATTTTTGGATTTAATACTCTAATGGATGTGCACTTATCCAGAATAAAAATGAAGTGGTTTTGTTGTGTTGTCTGTCATTGATATTGTTACTTGATTGCACTATTATTATTCTGTGAAATAAACCTTTTCTGACAGTTTCAGAACACGATTTGCAACCCTGTTTGGTAATGATAGCTCAGAAATCATTCTTCCCCACTGGGAATTTTTTAATGAGACTACAGTGCATAAAAATGTAATTTTAACTGAAACCGATTTTGTCATGTCTTCCATGGCCTTGCCCTCTTCAGCAGAAAGCCACTGCAATTCATGCATAATGAAGGTTATTTCTGTCATTATCTACAAACTGTGTCACCAACAGTGGTCATAATCTGCCTTAAAGACTGTGCCCTGGACAACACAGAGAAAGGTGAACTTTGTGGTTTTCCCCGTCTTTCAATTTATGCCTCAGATCCCACACTATTGCACTCATAAGGCTACATCCATTTGATATGAAAACACCTCAGCTTCACAAGTGCAGATAACCACTGAAGGCCTCAAAGGAATACATACAAATTTTTGACAGTGATGGGGCTTAAAGAAGTTTAAGGTTTTTGAGGCCCCGATCTTAGCACAGAGTCTAGAAAATTGGGTTTCAGTGCACAGAACTGGAATGGAGACGGTTTTTCAGTCTGAGAGTAAATTTGCTGTCAAAGATGTTTTGAGGAGCTCAGTCTCTTAGCATCAGTTATGACAACAAATTTTGCTCTGGGGAAAAGAATGGGTGGGACATATGCTTTGCTTGCTCTCCCACTGCACATGGAGAGAAAATGGAAAGGTAGCAGGAGAAAGGACTGTGAATAAAGTTGTTTAGACAAGAAGGGGAATGATTTTTAAAAATTTTATTCCTATTTTTATAAAGATTTATTTGACAGAGAGAGAGAGAACGAGAGAGAGATCACAGGTATGCAGAGAGGCAGGCAGAAGGAGAAGGGGAAGCTGGCTCCCTGCTGAGCAGAGAGCCTGATGTGGGGCTTGATCCCAGGAGTCTGAGATTCTGCGATCATGACCTGAGCCAAAGGCAGAGGCTTCACCCACTAAGCCACCCAGACGCCCCCTTTTTTCCCCTTTAGAAGATGCAAAGCATTTGATTGAAACTGGCACTTAAATTTTGACATCTTTATTGTTTCTCTTATCAATAAATTAAAATTTATTGAGCTATGATCAATATGAAAAAGACACTGTGCTGTACCTTCAGAGATCTATAATTATGGCCTCAAGAAAATCTCCACTTTCGTGGAGGTGCATGGAGGTGAAAATGGGGGCAGGAGGAGAATTTCACACTTGTGTCCTGGATTGACATGGTCACCTCACTTGACTTGACCCCCCTACAACACTGATGCTCAGAAAGTAGGCAATAACCTTTGAACCCCACGATTCAGTCACTTCCTTTCAGGGATATACATCTAGTAAAAGTAGAGTTAGTGATCAACCATGGTTTTTCCTTAAACCACTTTCTCATCTCATCAGTCTTCCCAGATCACTAAACAGTTATCTTCTTAATGTCATTCAAGCCATTCCTGAGCTACAAGTTACTTTGGCTTTCTACACTCATCCCCCAAATCTTTCTGGTTACGGATTTTGTCTGTGGCCACAGGGTTTCCTTCTCATCGAAGCTGGAGGGAATTTTTTTTTTTTTTCAAGTGCCTGTATGAAAGAATGCCTAGGGCTATGGTTCCAGGCTTTCCAAGGAAATTAAATCAACTTCCTCAAGACAGAAAGATTGCAAAGTTAGGAGGAGAGGAGAAAAAGGCAAAGACCTGAGAATGTTTGAATTGTTCAATCCTGCTGTTCTGACACAGGCTCCCCCCCTTCCCACTCCACCCCAGCTTTCTGCAGTTCAGTTAAATGAAAGATGAATTCCCCATTTTTGCGTAAGCTGGTTTAAATAGGGTTTCTGTATCTTGCAACTGGAAGAATCATAAAAAAACCATGTTCTTTATACATTTCTTTCCCATACAATTAAAAAAAGAGGAGGAGGTAGGACACTTCTCTTGTACTTACTCTCCCTTTTTAGGCATCGAGCATCCTAACTTTTACATGTGTCTATGTATAGAATGTTTGAGTGAATAGGGGGAGAGATGTGGAAGGATTTCAACATTGGTTACGATAAAGGAGAATTATTTTTCTTGATAAGTCTTTTCACTTTTGTGTTCTCAAAAATTTAATAAAGAAAATAAAGCAGTTAAAAGCCTAAAGTGCCCCATCCCAACATAGGCATAGCACACCTTCCTCAAATACTGATGCCAACTTATTTCTAGTTTATATTTTATTTCTGTATATTGCTATATTAATAGCACAGAGCACAAAAGAGAGGGTGTGTCCCATTTCTGTAAAAAAAAAAAAATGGTGAGGAAAGCAAGAACCACTGGTGGAGCGTTTAAAGGCAAAAAGTGTCAGCATTCCTTTGGATTTTATGACAAAATCCCAAGGAAGGTGTTCTGGGAGAAACTGACCAGAAGCTCTTTCTTTAATATAAAATTGGGTCTTTCTCACAGAGCAAATCTTCCTTCAGCTGTAAAGGATAACGGTGATTGTGGGGAGTTCTGAGAAATTTCCACAGACCTATCTTGTCTCCACTGTGTCAGGGAAATGTTCTTATTCTAAGTAGATTAAGGTCATTTTTTAAAAAGCTGCGATATATCATATATTATTTGAAAGCAAAGTAAAATGAGTTCTGCGTGTTGCCCAAATAGGTCAACATTCCATCTACTTAAAGGTGAAGTATCTGCTCCTTCCCCTACTATGGAGATTTAATTTTCTATCAAAAAGAAAAATACTGTTCGAAGTGATATATGTAACTTCTGTTAATTTTGTCTTGAATTTTTTTCAGACATATTAGTGCTGTCAGAGTCAAGATGGACAGATGGCTGTGGTATAGAACTGTCTGTACAGAATAAAAGGAAATTGAAGAAGTGAATTCCAGTTTTCTATCCTTTAGAAAAAGGTCAATGTTGAACTCTGTGCAACAGGTTGGGTCCAAAGGAGACAAATATTAAGCAATCCCATTTTCACTTTCTTGCTATAAAAATTTCATTAACTAAATTGATGATCATCAATCCCTTGCAACTAAAAGAAGTATTAGTCATTAGGTTAAACAAGTGCTTTCATTTATAAAGCATTTATTTCAAAGGGCAGTCAGTGCAGTAACTTGAGATTTGACTTTCTATGGGAGACTAGCAAATGTGATAAACCAATCTTCTCAGAGAAAATGGCCTCTAATTACATTAACTTGATGACATTAAAAACTACTCACTGTGGCTAAGGTGAATGTTGTCTTATTCATCTTTCCATATCCTGTATCCCCACAGCTTAGGTACTTAGGAGTTCAAGGTTTCTTGAGAAAAAAATCTGTTCTTTTTGCTTCTTCCTTTGTCTACCCAACCATTTACTCTTCTTCATCTAAAAGAATTCTAATTTTGTTGAAGGTGGCAATGTCCCCAGCTAAAAAGTCACATTTCCAAATCTTTTTTCCATGTAAAAGCAGCAGCATGAAATCTTATCAAAACAAGATTTTTGGGGGTGCCTGGGTGGCTCAGTGGGTTAAAGCCTCTGCCTTCGGCTCAGGTCATGATCCCAGGGTCCTGGGATTGAGCCCCACATCGGGCTCTCTGTTCAGCAGGGAGCCTGCTTCCCCCTGACCCGCCTGCCTCTCTGCCTACTTGTGATCTCTGTCAAATAAATAAATAAAAATCTAAAACAAAAACAAAAACAAAAACAAACAAAACACAAGATTTTTTTTTTTTAAGATTTTATTTATTTGACAGAGATCACAAGTAGGCAGAGAGGCAGGCAGATAGAGAGTGAGAGAAGGAAGCAGGCTCCCTGCTGAGCAGAGAGCCCGATGTGGGACTCGATCCCAGGACCCTGAAATCATTACCTGAGCCGAAGGCAGCGGCTTAACCCACTGAGCCACCCAGGCACCCATAAAGACACAAGATTTTTTGACCAAGGCTTTGGGGAAAGTTAAAAAGTAGGGCTGACCTACTAGCTTGAATGCATCTTTTCACTTCCCAGCCCCTTTCTGCCTGAGACATCATAGCTAGAGCTGCAGTAAGCATCTTTCTACCATGCAGTGGCTTTGAGGATGGAAGAATGACCTAATGCATGAAGAAGCAGAAAGAACTGCTGGGACATTTGTTGCCATCTGTCATGGAATTGCCATATTAGCTCTGAACTGCTTATTTCCATGCTTTTGTTTTTGTTGTTATGTGAGATGTAACTGCTACCTGATGTAAGCCATTGCCTTGTTAGGCTCTTTTACTTATAGCCAAAAATAGTTCCTGACTACATTCATGTTAGTGATTAGGGTGAAGATACAGAAGATACGCTTATCTACTGAAGACAAAAGAAATGATAGGTATTGGGGTGCCTGGGTGGCTCAGTGGGTTAAAGTCTCTGCCTTCGGCTCAGGTCATGATCCTAGAGTCCTGGGATGGAGTCCCGCATCTCATGGGGCTCTCTGCTCAGTGGGGAGCCTGCTTCCTCCTCTAACCCCCCCCCCCGCCTGCCTCTCTGCCTACTTGTGATCCCTGTCAAGTAAATAAGTAAAATCTTAAAAAAAAAAAAAAAAAGAAGAAATGACCAGTATGTTGAATGCCAGACAGAAAACATGATTAAAAATTTCAGTATTTTGTTCAGAACAAGTTGGATGAAATGAAACAAGTGGTTATTCTGTATCGAGATTTAAAAATTTAATATGAGACAAGGATTGGTGTTAGTTCATAATGTAAAGTCCTTGGAGTTTAAACTTACACTTTAGAAATGAGCAAAATGTAATATAAGACTATTGAAAAAAAGTTAATCTTGTGTTATTAGAATTTTGTGTCCAGACTATCAGGAATGATCTTGAAAGATCTTGAAAGAGAAATAACTTATGTGTTTCAAAGAACCAAGACTAATTGGTGAACGTCAAAGAGATAAACATTTTTATCTAATACATAAATATTCTATTAATTTGAACTACCTCAAAATGAAATGACTGCCCAATAAAGTAGTGAGAGCCCTAACACTGAGAGAGATGATAAAAAAAAGATTCCTGAATTGTACAGCAGGTATAGCTAAATGACCTCCAAACTTCCTTTTAACTCTCCAAGATTCTATGGTTCTTATACCCAGAATATATACTGTGTAATGGCAAAATAAGACATCGTGTTGGTTATCTTACTATATAAATCTAATACCATAGAAAGATCTCTAATAGAGAATCACCTTTAAAAAACAAATTTCATGTACTGTAAGACACCTCTTTAAACAATTTAGGCAGTTCCTAACAAGATTTATCTTTCTTAAATAAAGATGTTATTTGTCAGAGAGAGAGAGAGAGCACAACCACACAAGCAGGGGGAAGGACAGGAGAAGCAGACTCCCCACTGAGCAAGGAGACCAACCCAGACTTGATTCCAGGACCCCAGGATCATGACCTGAGTGAGCCAAAGGCAGACTCTTAACTGACTGACCCACCCAGGTGTCCCAAGATTTACCTCCTTGATAATCATGATATTGTAGTAACATGTAAGGTACTTAATATTTTGTATAATTATCGTTCTTTTCTCAACCTTGAAAAATCTAGTTTCATTTCAAGGCTTGGATCAAATATTTCTACCAGAGAGCATTTTTAAAAATGTAAAATGGAATAAATACCTATGTCATAGGTTGTTAACCAGATTAAAGATAATCCATGCAAAGCATTGGTAAACAGAGATTATTTTTTAAAAATATTAGGTATTGTAATTAATAACACATGGCTTTATTATATCACTTATCTCTATATAATTTGTGCATTTATCTCCCTCTAAATTATGAACATACTGAACTGTAGGCTAGAGCCATGTCCTTTGCCACTGTACCTTCAAGGCTTAACCCACAGGAGTAGCTCAGCAACAACTAACATATCCATGAATCTTACAGCCTAACCATGTTGCATGAACTAAAAAAATCATGGTATCCTGGAATGGAAGAAATCTTTAAAATGTTTATAATGAGAAGAGTACAAAGCAGAATGATAAAGTGACTTGTTTATTACATGAAGTGATGGAGTAAGAATACTGGATTTTTTTTTTTAAACTCCAAATCTATTTGTTCAGAAGTTTTCTGCACAAAATTGTTTCGAAGATCTTTGGAATATTGCTAACCCATGTAATAACCAACTGCATTGCTCTCCGTTTTTGTTTTGTTTTGTTTTTACCTTAGTGGTCAACTAAATTCTGATTTTGTGGGAATGACAATGTGCCCAGCTTAAAAAAAAAAATAAATGCACATTTCCAAGTCTCCCTTGCATGTAGAGGTAGCAGTGTGACTACCTTTTTGTCAAAACAAGTTTTGTGCTTTCAGGAATGTTAAAAATATGTGTAATACAGAAAGGTGACTCTAGCCTGTTTCATTGTAAATGGTGCTCTATTAAAAAAGTCAGTCATTTCCCAATTTTCAAAATTGTACTTCAGTAACTGTTCAATTTATCTTAAGTACTCAAAAATAAAAATGACCACATCTTAGGCCATGTCCTTTATAATGTATAAATAAAAAAATGGAAAAGTAATTTCTGGTTCAATTTTTAGATCTTGGCTCTACACCGGATTCCCTATGTTAATTTGCCATCTTGTGGCCTCTTACTCCTGTGCAACTCATTATCTGACCACCACACACTCACACATCCACTTTTCCTTTGTTTTATATGCAGCATATAAGTTAGATGCACAGCAAATTTCACTCCCAGACCAACTTCATTCCAGCAAAGGTTGACAAATCTGTAGTCCGAAATACAAATGCTGGCAGCGACAAGTGAATAATTAAAAAAATATGCTCTGAGAGACAAGTACTTAAAAAACATCTGAATATTTATTGAATAGAACATGCATATGTTTGCTGAAAAGGAGTTTACGTGGTTTTTTTTTGTTTTTGTTTTTGGTGAAGTCAATATATGAACATGGCCTCTGATAAAGATGGGAAAGCAAGGTAATAACAGGATTTAGAAGTAGATTTTACCAAATCAAAATGGTGACATGGTCTTTCTTCCCATTCTGACAAGATTATAAAATCTACTACAACGTTTGCTTTCTCTGCTGAAGGTATACATACGTGTGTGTGCGTGCGTGCGCGCACACACGCATATATACACCATTGTGACTACAATTTAAATTTTCCTTCAAGCAGTATTCTAGGCTTAACTTCTGTAACACATGGGTTTCTCAGAATAGATGAGTCAAGTGGTGACATATGAATAAAAACTGTGACAATTACCTCCAATACCAACTATTTCCTATGGCTGTGATTAAATGAGTTGACATTTAATGAACTCAGAGGTCTGACACAGTTGTTTATTAAATATTATCTATTGCCCTTATGAGATAGATAATGCCTGATTTCAGTCTTCAGCTCCCCAAACCTCCCTTCCAGGATCTTTGAGCTCAATACTTTAACTGTCTCTCCCCTAATTGCCCAACTCAATGTACCAAAGACCTCTGACGAATAGCGCAGGTCTGTCCTTCACTTCAGGGTTGCACTTCTGAGAAAAGCTGCCCACACAGACATTATAGCTTGGGCAACGAAAAGGGAAAGAAAAAAAAAATGTATCCATCCTATAGGACTGGGTTTCTGCCAATACAGTTTTAAAATCGAAATTCATTTTTTCTCTCATTTTTGGGAATAGTGGCTTTGACAGAACAATAACAAGTTAAAAATCTCAGTGATTACACACAACCCACCATTTTATGGTAGAAAGGCTTACAGCATTATACAGAACATTCTGGATGTTTCTGGTCATTTCACTTCTAACAAAACAGCTGCTGTCTTTTCATACTTCTGGCTAATCAACTTTGGCTGGGGAGCTGATGTAGGATCAAGATTTTACTGGAAGAAACGAATTGCTTCAGTTTCTCATTTTATACTGGTAACATGTAGACTACATTAAGAAACCTATTTTTAAAGTGTAAGACAACATATGCCATGACATGTGACAGAACTTACAATTTTGCCTTATTTACTCCTAAGTATATTGCACTGCCTTCCATATTTGCAATGATAATTTTCACTATGTAATCCTGACGCTCTCCACAATCATCCTTTGCTTTGGAACGGCAATACTTTCAGCCAGCAGGACGGTAGAGAAAGCATTCTAAGTGAGGGCTCAGACCTGTTTTGTAGGTTTGCTATTACAAGTCATTACATTTCTCCAACTCACTGTCCTCATCTATAAAAAGGTTGCTACTTTTTCTATTCCTCTTATGGGACAAGGCTTATTTGAGAATTCCATTTTAAATTGCCTACATAATGGTAAGACCACCATCCAAATGCCGTCATGGGATGAGAAAATTCCCTTTAAGGGCATATACTTGAGAAATTCCCAAACTTTGTAATGTTCCAGCTTTAAGAGGCTGTTATGAAGGTTTAGTAAATACTTTTAAGGGGTTTTTTTTGAAACTTTCAAATAAGTAAATATAATAATGTGTTTACCAGCTGTGTTTTAGGGTTGGAGGTATGAGTAAGAATTGCCAATATGCTTGTTTGAATATTTGCGCTGTAGATTGCAGAAAAGTTTTTCCCAATATGTAAGAGATTCTCTGTATATCCCATCCCCCCTCCCACCCAAGTGTTTTAAGTGTTGGTTAACATTTTGAAGTCTCCATTATAAAAAGGGTTACTTTGGCTTGGTGAGGAGGAGGGCACACTCCTTGTAGGGCTGACTTCTAGGTACCTGTTTCCGATGAAGAACTTCCTGGTGTGATCTGCTCCTTAACAGTCTGAAAACTACTCTGCGTCCTCAAAAGCCCAGTGACTTAAATACTTCACTGCTACAGAGGGACCACAGCACATGAGGCCTATCATTATCACTCTGATGCGCCATTCCTCTTCTTCAACCTACCCTGGGTGACAGAAGCTTTTAGGCGATTAGGGATAGTAGTACTTAGTACTCAAGGCTGTTTTAAGGGCAGCTTGCACAGTGAACGTCCTTTTGACATGCCCATAGTTACTTTGAGGGAACTTTGAACACACACAAGAATCTGGAAGCTGAAATGGCAGCAAACAAAACACGTGACTACCAGTTTCAATTATAGGGCTCACAATACACACCAGAGAGAGAGAAGACAGCTGGTCAGAATTCATTCAACCCCTCTACAACTGCTTATTTTCTTCTCTTAGCTTCTTTGGTTTAATAGTACACAGCTGCAGCAAAGATCCCTAGTAGTAAGCCCTTTGTTCTTCTGTGCTCCCTACCTTCATCAACACAGCTACCTTCTTCATGGTGCCAGACTTGACTCCAGAAGTTCATCTATTCCCCCCACCTTGGAATCAATATTAACTGTAAACAGCAAACAATATATTTGTGTGTGTGTGTACAAACACATGTAACAACATTAAAAATGTCATTTACGAATTATCTACTAATCGCCTGGGGGACAATTCTCTTCAGCTACCACGACAATTATTACATCATTTTAAATAAAGACACTGAGAAACTTGTTACTTCATTTGGCTGCCTATGTTTCCCAAATAAAGGCATATATAAGCTCTGGAGTCAATGGATATGGTTTCAGTTCTCAGCTATGCCACATACTAGGTGTGTAACTATTAGGCAAGATACATAGTTTTTCCCTATCTTACTCAATTTCATCCTAAAATGAGAATATGAGCACCTAAGAATTGATGTAAGAATAAATGGAAATACAAGGAAAGTCCTTAAGCACAGTCTAGCACATAGCAGCCAATAAATATTAACTGTTACTATCACTAGCAGATCTGAAACATGGGACCTAGGCCTGGGAGAGCTTGGAATAGCAGATTCTCATTAGACTGTAGTAGCCTTGGTCTTAAAGAAGTATTCACCGTACTACCTCCATTCTTACTATTCTAATTCCTCTCCCTGACTTGTGCTTAACCCTTTCAACTCTATTATGTTCTTTAAAGAGTTATGTTTGCTACTTCACAAATTTGTATTCTGCAGCCTTAACTGAATCTGGATCTCCCAAGACTACCGGGCCAAGAGGATGTAAGAAGCTACTTTCCCAAACTCCTTCCATGTCCCACATAGCGTGGAAGCTTTCTTCCTGACAAACCTCTTAATTTGGCATTATTCCCATCATACTCTTTGGTACCACAAGACCTCCAATCCCTGGACTCTCTTCTCTTCAGTCCTTTTGGCTTTGTTTCCTACTCTAACTGGGCTCAATTAATATTGATGTATTTACTTCTGCCATAGACTATCCAACCTCTTCTGTCTTCTCCACTCAAGGTGAGGAGCAGTACTGGAAATACTGCATAATCATAGACAGTGCCACTACACGATCAGGTTCTCAACTCAGCTGTGTTGAATGCTCATCATCCTTTTATACCTGCTACTTAGCTTCTCCCATTCTTCAGCTCAAACCTTTATTATTTAAACCTTGGCTTCCTACTTTTCCAAGGCTTGCTATTCTGTACCTTTGTTTCCTTTCTTCATGACAAGGAGCTCAACATTTTTACTGAACAAGTCTGAGAGAGAAGGGTGCCTGGCTGGCTCAGTTGGTTGAGTGTCTGCCTTCGGCTCAAATCATGATCCAAGGGTCCCGGGATCAAGCCCAACATCAGGATCCCTGCTCAGCAGGGGGCCTGCTTCTCCCTGTCCCTCTGCTTGTGCTCTGTCAAATAAATAACATCTTACAAAAAAAAAAAAAAAAAAAAGCCCCACCGAAAAACAATAGTTTAAGAGGTCCTTTTTCATTGTGTAAAGCTAACATTTCTAACCTGCGATCTTAGGATCAGGTTCCATCTACTACTCTACTTAAACTTCTACTCTACCTCTTTAACAAGTACCTCCCCAGAATCCACAAATATTCAAGACTCATCTTAAAATCCTTCAAATAAGGGAAAACACCCAATTTCCTTTTCTTTCACGCAAGATGCTTAAATAATTCATTGCCTTGACTTCCTTAGCTCTTTCACCAATTGAATATAACTACACAAACACTTATTACTTGGCATTTCTTATTTACTTGACATTTATTACTTCACTTAACTTCTTTAAAGATCAATGACTACCAAAGATTAATTCTAGTAGCTCCGTTATTCTTAATGATCTCCCAGTGGCACAATACAGGACCAAAAACTACCCTTCATCATTCTCTTCCAGCTTCTGTAATGCCCTATAACCTTACCTCCATTCCTGGTCCTCACCTCATTTAAACCTTCCTTTCCAGGTTGTCTTTGCTAGTTTCTTTTTTTCTGCCTACTAAGTGTTGGTGTTCCTCTGGGTTCTAGCTTTGGTGATTTATCCTTCCTTACATGCTTGCTATTTCTTTCAATTCCAGCAAAATTTAGTAAGTGCTCCCTATATCTCAGATTCTGAGCAAAATGCTCATGAGACAGAGGCCAAGATACTTGTACTCAAGGAGTCAAGTCCACAACTGTAGTTTCAGACCCGATAAAGAACTGATCACTATTCCTCTCTGCCTTAATGACCTATAAAAACCTCAAACTCAGTATTAACTTTCCATCCAACCCTATTTCTTCTATATTATCTTGGCAAACAACATCACCATTCACAATTATCCAAGCCAAAACTTGAGAATTTTACAACATATACTATTTTTCACATCTTAACCCCTCTCTACCAAATCCTTCTCGCTGGAACTTAACCCGTTCTCTACCAAATCCTTTTCAGTGGAACCTGAAAATGCTCAATTTTCCTATACTGTGAAAAACTGGTTGGACTCCATGACTCTTTTAGCAACTATTGTGGGTTTTTTAATTATTTCAATAAAATACCAAAAATAGGCATTTACACTTGTTCTCTACACTTCTCAAACTGACTTCCACTCAAACTAAGTAACTGCAAAGGTTACAGATTACTTTCTTACCACTAAATCCAAAGGAGACTTTATAATTCCCTTATCTCAGCAGAACAGGACACCTGAAATAGTTCCATCCTACAAGTCTCATGATTTTTTTTTTTCTATTTCTCTTTTAATCTACTTTGAAATTCTGAGTTTCTCAGAGTTAGGTCCTGGATTCTTTTCTATACAATCTTCCCTTTCGCAATCATCAATTCACAAAACTGCTCTTTTATCCTCACCCTCCTAAATAACATTTCAACCATTTATTCAAACTAAAAACCTATAAATTATCAATTTCTCTCCTCTTCCTCTTTTCCCATAACCCATAATGATCAAGTCCTGTCAAATATCCTAGATCTCTCAAGTCTGTAGACTTTTCTCCTTCAGCCATCACCACTTTTCAAGACTGTATTTGCTCTTTCCTGGACAACTTGGATAGACTCTTTAACTGGTCTCCTTTAATTTTCCACTGGAAGACTCCCTCACTAGAATGAACTTTTAAAACCAGCTTGGAGTTTTCTCTAAGTTCCTTCCCCTTATCTCCTTCTTTAGAGAAGTCTTTATTAACTGCTTTCCCTCATTAAAGACTACATAGTACCAAATTCTCATTGTTATATATTCTTGTAATGCCCTTAGCACTAATAATTATGCTAACTGTATAGACTCAGCTCCAGAGACTATTGATTCCAGTCATAATCAAGTTCTCTTTATCTCCCATTTAAGCATTCAAGAAGTTTTTACTACCATTAGATATGTACTATGTTTGAGGTAGGTACTGGATTGTTCCTTAGCACAGAATAAAAATTACAACCTGATAAATGCTATCAAGGAAAGATGAGTGCTGCAATGGAGTAATTGATGACGGGGATGAGGCCTGAGGCCTAAAGAAGAGGGAGTTAGAACACAATAAAATATAGCACTCCAAGCAGAAGGAACCACTAATGCAAGGGCCTTGAGATGTTAAAGAGCCGGGTTGGTTTGAGGAACTCAAAAGAAATCCATGTGGCTAGAACACAACGGGCAAATGAGAACAAGAATTTAGATGGGCAGGCATCATAGTAAAACCACCACATTTTATTCAAAGGGCAGTGTGCAGAAAAAATTCCCTTTCTCCACACACTTCCCACAGACCCACTAGAATTACCTTAAAAAAAAAATTAACCTAGCTGTTCAGTGGGGAATATTGTGGAAGCTCATAAAGAGAATGCTACAGTGGTGTAGGCAAGAAATGATTTGGATGAGAAGTGGGTTCCTTTTTGCTTGAGGTAAAAATGCCTTAAATTGTGACCAAACATTAAGGGGGTGACTTGGTTACCATGATGATGTTAGAGAACCTAGAATGAGGAACCTAGGTAGTTATTTCACTTATCCAGATTAGGAATAGGGGAGAGGAACAGATTGAAGGTAGGGTAGGGAAAGAAATGATTTGGAGGTGTTATGTTGGAGGTAGGCAGTTGAAATTTCACAAGTCTGTAACTATGAAGTTTGGTCTTAGAGGTGTGATGGTACATTCATACTGAACACCAGAGAATGGGCTCAATCATCCAAAGAGAGTGGTGACATACACACACAATAAGCCAAGGTCAGGTACTGAGAGGGAATAGGGTTGGACTTAGCAATGTAGCAGCCAGAAAGGTAGGGTAACCAAGAGAGAGTATTTCCAAGAGAACTCATTAAGCCTATTAAATGCTCCTAAGGCAGTGAACAAGCAGAAAAAATAACAGATGTGGCAGCATGGAAGAGAATGGTGATCCTGATGACAGCAATCCCAGAACAGTTGTGGGGAATATATATAGTGGGAGTAAATGAGAAGAAATGGAATGTTTGACAACTCAAGATTAGCTATGATGGGAACCTAATAAAAGGGATTATAGTTAAATGGAAGCTGAGATTATAAACTTGCCTGTTGTAATGATTTCCCTCCCATTCAACTGCTCAAGAGCAGACAGGTTTTGAAATTGTTCTAGATTACGACACAGAGAGAAAGGCATGGTGTGAGGATACCTGTAAAAGAGTGCATTGAACAGTGGGATCTAGTTTCTAAGTAGGACAAGTTGAGGACAGGGATGAATAATGAGCAGGTGGTAGGATTAACTGACTAGTTTCGATGAGGTAGAAGTATTTTTTTAGTGGATATATCCCAAGCAGGTGAGCTAGCAGTTTGTGGTTGGACAAAGGGAATCTAAATTCCAAATATGGAAGTGATACATGTAGGGCTCCCCTTTATGGAGAGCTGATCACTGAAATGAACCACCTCTATGGAGCAAAACCACTGAGAAGTAAAGCAGATACTATCATTTTGTTCACTGAGAGGTAGGTAGTGTTGGGAGGCACAGACAATAAACAATATAAAATTAAAAGCACTGTTATAAAAGGACATGTGAAACCTATCAACTGGAATGAATAAATTGGCCAATCTGAAAAATCACCATTTGTAAACAGCTGATACAAGCTGCACTAGTGCACACACCTGCTTATTCTCAGCCCTGATTTAATGAATGCCATTTTAGAGGAGTGTTTCCTTAAACATGCTCCCTAGAACACTAAGTTAGTTGGATATATTTAAGTATTTCTTTCATTAAAAAAGAAAAACATTTTCATTTTCAGTTAAGTCTGAAATATTCCCATTTAACAGTTAACATGTTCCCTGCATAGAATTTTCATTTTTTTTTTTTTTGAACTTTCAGTCTTTAATATACTACTGCACACTGAACTCTTTAAACTTGCAGTTTAGACAACTCTGATGACAGGATGTTCCAACCTGGTGGTATCTCACTACAATAAACATTCTGAAAAAGAATGTCTTACTGTTCTACTTCTCAACTCTGTTAAGACCTTTTCTTCTGGCCCCCAGAAGAAATTTTTTGCCTCAAGTCTCCCTGCTTTTAACTTCCAACTTATCCAATCTATCATCCTCTATAGAATACGTATTATCTTTCTAAAATTGGTACCTGTTCAAACTGTTGAACTTAAATGCATTCAGTAACCACTCAACAAATCAAAATTGAAAACTATAAGGCATACAAGAACCTTCATGACCTGGCCCATTTCCTCTTCAGCTTCTCCAACCCCCTATCTTTCCACACAGACTACTTCCAATATTGTAAATGCACTATGCTGCCACATACCTCCATACCTAGAATTTTCGTTTCCCTATGACCATTCCAGGACTAGTCGTTCATCTTTCAAGACTCATCTTTTCCAAAGATTTTCATAAACACCCGCCCCTGCAATATACGGCATTCCCTCCTTGACTATCTCTAGCTATAGTATTTATGTCGTCTTAATAGCTACAGCAACTGTTTGCTTACCCGACAATCAAAAAGAAACTCAATCTCTGTCCAGCCCTTTAAAATAATTTAGGCTGAATGTAACACAACTGAAAAGTTCCCGAACTGTTACCTTTTCACTTCACGTGATGTATTTTGAATAACATGTTCTGATCTGTAGATTAAAATTCTTTGGGTTTAGAAGAAGGGGAAAAAAATCCATTTTTAAATGATAAAACCTAAGCAAACTAAGGCTGTAGAAAGAAAATACCTCAATGGACTGAGGAAAAGTATAAGTGAAAAATACATACTTTAAGATTCCTTTTTTAACACTCAGGCATTACATTCCATATCAGATTTTACCAACATGCTGTTCTATAAATCTGTATTTTTAAACCTAACTTGATTTTTCTGTTTCATGCTAAAAAGCCCACTCTGCTATAATTATATTTAGCAAGCAGTACCTGGAATATAGAAAAAATTAACTCAATATTGGCAAACTTTCCCCTGTCATGTAGAACAATTACAGAAATGTCTAAGGGTCAATTTTCTTGAGCTAATGAGCAAAAGAAAAGCCCCAATACAATGGTATTTTCACTTCACAGTGGTTCATCACTACATTCACCAGAAATAAATCTACTTGCTACTGCACTATTGAGGGCAGTTTTGCCAAATGCCTATCTTTAAGAGCTAGATCAACTTCCAAGAAACTTACGGAAACATTCAGTTGTTAACAAAAATTTAATATTAAAATTATTCAGAGTTAAGTTACTGTTAATTTAGAAAAAAACATGTATTAATTACCCATAAGAACAACTCTTATTTTAATAAATAACAGTGGGCTTATCAAAGGGAAGGAATTTTAATGTGTCAAGTTTTATGCATATTGGTAATAAACCTTAAGGAGGTGAAACCAACTATTCAATACAACCCATTAGGCCCTAAAAATAAAACTATAATGCTTTAATAAAACTTAAAAAAAAATTTTTCCAAAAGAAAATAATTCACTCCTTGACCATGCTTATTTATTCAGAGTACCAGCAATTTCAGTTAAGTGCTTCATTTTTCCTGCAAATCTGATGTTGCACAGGGAATATACACATTTTCTTATTATTACAACATCATCAATATCTCAGGCTAATAATATTGTGAATGCAACTGGTTTATAACAAACACAAAGTCAAAAATCAATGCTACTATATACGGCAAACAGAAACAAAAGTAAATTCAAAAGGTGTTTTCTTTTGTTTCCAGTCCTGACTTTAGCTGGACTTCAAATGAAAGTAATAAACTCTCCTGAAATAACCTCTATCTCTGCCGTGAATCCACAGTATAAATATGGTGAATAAAGCTAAACTATAAGAGCTAACTATATACTGAATAACCAAAATAATCAATTGTAACAACTAATACTGCTCTGGAAGACCAATCTAATGAAAAAAGTATCATTAGATGTGGTGGGAAAATACAAATCTGTACAATCTAACATCTATAAACAGTAAAATCAAAACATCCAACTTCCTTATAGAAAGTGTTTCATCTATGTAATTATAAATGTTAAGGACTCTTGCATTTTATAAACACAAGATGGGCTCACTTTGATGATACCAATTTTAAGATTTATAAAAATGTTTAAAAAAATCTTTCCACAAAAGTTTATACAGTTTAAAGCTATACACCAATCTATAAATCTCAGAAAATGGAAAAAAAAAACTTTGTAAGATCACATGTATAAAACAAGAAATGAAATGTGATTTTATTTAAGGCAATACTGGGCTACTTCACAAATCACCACCTCAAATATTTACACTGCTCCACACTACTAGTTTCTATCACATTCACAAAGGATTTTTTTTTTTTAATACCAAATGTTTAAAATCTTTGATGTAGTAAATTCTTTATTCACATTTCCATTATATTTCATGGAATCATAGTAACTATACCCAATTAGAAGCATTGAAAAAAAACCTGTAGCTATAGGAAACCTCTAAAGAATCTGCTATAATTTCACATGAATACCACCCCCAAATTCTGGAGGATAAATTTACAAAGCAGAGCAAGATATTGATATAATGTGCCTACTTTGTGAAAAGTAATTCTGAGATCTTGTAAATAAACGTTTTATGTAAAAATCAATGAACTATGGCAGAGTTTCTACTTTTAGTTCAAAAAATTCTTAATTTAAAACCATAAAAGAACAGTTTTAAAAACTTGATCACTTAGTTAAAAATTAAAATTCCAAATATAAACGTGTCATTTAATAGTTTAGACTTACACACTGCTGGTGGCAGCAAATGATTTACAATAATAAATATATACAAAAAAGGTATCTACAAACAAAGACTACTGTCCTACATGAGCAGTGACCTGGTGAAACCGATCAATCACACAGATAATTCAATTTAGTTCATGGAAAGGGCAACTGGCTGATAGAAATTTGAGGTGTAGCTCAACTATTTACAATAACTGAAGTACTGATTCTGTTCCTCAAGTCCCATAGGGATAAAAAAAAAGTTTTACATGACAAATGCCATGTATTTTTTTTTTTCTTTTTTTGGCCAGGTTAATTCATGTCAACAAAAATTAATGAAAAAGTTTCACAATTCTAGCATGCTTGATGGCTTCCTATTTAAAATAAAACCGTAAATAATATATTTATAGTACATTAGTTATCAGTACTGCCCTCTACCTGTAGCTTTACCCATACTAATTTCTTTCATAACAGACATATCTGGATCATTTGAATGTACTTCAAGTTTTTTCAGACTGACGGTAGGTTTCATTTCCTGAAGTTGTTTTAACACAAGTTCAGTGCAATCTTTAAGAGTCTTGTCTAAAACAATTTTTACATTATCACTGCACTGAAGCTGTGATGGATTGGCAAACTGTACAAAGGTTTCACTTTCTTTACAAGAACATACATGATTTCCACTAGTCACAGCAGTCTTATCAATATTTTTTCTTGAATTTGAATGGGATCCTTTCTTATTTCCACTATTTGGATGGTCTTTGTCAGAATTTTTCTTCTGCTTTACTGCAGACTCCTCAAGAAACTTCAGAAATGATACTTCAAATCCCATTGGTTTAAATGAGCTCCAGTCAAAAGATGCAGGATGCTCCTCTGTAGTTTGAATGGCAACAGCAGTTTCTTCTTCTTTATGCGTACTACTTAACTCAACTGCTGATGCTGGTTCTGCTTTTTCAACTTTTCTCTTTTTATTTTGGGAGACATTTTTTTCTTTATTAACTCTCTTCAAATTACTTGTTTTTTGTTTTTCTGACTGGCAGGGGTTATTTTCCTGAAAATCATTACTTACATTTGAAGACGTATGAGCTTGGGTCTCCACACTTGCATTGTCTTCATTTATTAATTTTGTAATAAATAATTCTGTTAGCTCATCCATTTCATCTTTTTCATTTTTTTCACTTTCCTTCTGTGGAACTGTAGCTGTTCTGGAGTTATCATTACTCTCTGTTACACATGCATCAGAAGTTTTCACATCATTCTTATCACCTTCTTGCTCAGAAGTGTCCTTTAGTTGTGAGTTGCAACACCGTTTGAAGACAATGAGAAGATTACGGTGTTGTGATGTAAATGCCTTTGATAATTTATGGCATTTATAATGTCTTATTATATTGCTTTCACTTGTAACAACTGATGTGCACCCTTTTATCATACATGGATACTGGGTCACAAATCTGCTCGTACACTCAGATAAGGCATCATTTCTAGCCTTTATGGAATATACGTGCTTTCCACGTTTCAGAGAATAAGGCTTATTTTCTTCGATCTGTACAATTTTAGCTGTCTTATTTTCTAAATTATTTTTTTTCTTTCGTTTTGTCTTAGGCATTTTGAGTCCTTCCTTTCCAGATCTGTGTTTTGTCCCCCGATGCTTAGATTTTGTCTTTTCTTGGTTTGCTTTGCTTGATATATTTTCCTGACCAGGTGTTAATCTTCTTGGCCGAATCAAATGAGCTTTATGTTTGTCATTATGCTTATTAAAAATATGTCGGAGGAGATTTGACCGAGTTGCATATATACGGTCACAGCCTTCACAGTCACATTTGTATATGCCATCTTCTTCAGTTTTACTTCCCCTGATTCCAATTCCATGATCTGCCTCAAGATGAACAACATAGTTCAAATATGTGGTAAATGAAGACTTACATTCTAACTGGTCACATGGAAATTTCCCAACATCCACAGAAGCAGTCATACCTTCAATTTCCTCAGGAGTCATTTCATGAAGTTTCATGTAGTGTTGTATCAGGCCAGTAATTGCTTGGAAAATTCGAGAACAGTCACTCACCTGACACCGAAATTCTTTCACAGTCTGTTTGGTTTCAATTTCTTCACTTTCTTTACCAGCTTCACTTTCTTCTTCAACCTCTGCAGAAAATGCAGGTAGATCTGACTTGTGTACAGCCTGGTAATGCAGAATTAGGTTTTGCTGTATAGTAAAAGCAGCAAAGCAACCCTGGTGAACACATCGATAAGGTCTGTAGGGGCTGTATCTTGTTGGAAACTCAACAGAGTGAGAAACTGGCTTCTTGCGTTTTTTCTCCTCCTTTTCTTTTTTATGTCTCCTAATTTTTCGTCCTTTGGTTTGTGTATTTGTGAGAGAATTTGAATTACATTGTTCTGAAGTAACTGTGATCACCTGCAAGGAATTTTCTGTTTTTTCAGGACTTTTTTTTTCTACAAGTTGTTTTTCTGGGATCACTGCTTCATTACTGAGGGCATTCTCCTTCATTGGTCCCAAATCTAAAGCAGGCTGGAATTCCCTTTTGTTTTCCTCCGTCATAGTTAGCTGTCTTTTTACTTGTGGAACTCGTGGGGCTGACGAATTTTCACTCTGAGATTTTCTTCCATAAGGCCTTTTTATTTTTAACTTTACCATTTCTTCTGTTGTAAAATGATGGACCAACTGGCAGTGTGCCCGGAGATTAGAATTTCTTGTAAATGTTTTTGTACAGGTAGGTACTACACATTTAAATGGAGCAAATTTCAACTGATTCTTCTTAATTTCAAGAATCATCTCTGGAGTGTACTGATGAATCTTACCATAGTGCTTAAATAAAGCATCCTTTGTCATAGCACTGTAATTACAACCTTGGTTTTGACACACGAAAGGTTTATTAACTTTGTCACTAAACTGAATGTTGCTTATCATTTCAGAAACTGGCTGAACAACTGTGACAGTTGGAACTGGTTTAACAGGAGTGGGAGTCAGTGTCACTGATGTATTTATTAGTACACACTGGGGTGCTGGAGTGGACAAGTCATTTTCTAATTTCAATTTCTGCAAGCCTTCTAAAATTTCCTGTATTTGATCCTCCTTATGTAATACTTCAGATGGAGGAATGTTACTTTTTGCTGGCATGACACCTACGAAGGAAGAAAACTGAGAAGAATCAGGTAACTTGTTATTTTGTACAGTGTTTACTGAAGGAAGCTGAATGTTATAATTTATTTGAGCATTCTGTGACGTTTCACCAACACTGTGAGATCCAGTTTTTACCTCAAGTATTTGAGAATTCATAGCACTTTTAATAATTTCAAGAGTCTTTTCAAAGTTTTGTATAACATTGTCTTCAGAAATCTGCAAATCAGAATTTATTGAAGTTGTGCACGAATTCAAAGCCATCATTTGGGAATCACCATTTTCAGTTTTTAATGTTAAAGGCGCTAACACTGTATGGGACTCAAGATTGGTTTTAAAGTTTTCTTTCACATCAGTAATAAATAACTGATTGTCAACACTATTTAATTTCTGTGTTAGGTTTTCCACCAAACCCTGAGGCTCACAATTTGGAATTACATTTGAATGGAGGTTACTAGTTGGTATCTCAATACTCTTTGCTATAAGTCCCATTGCTGTTAAGTCACTTGTTACCAAGTTTTGGGAAGCATTAGGTGCAATTAAGGGAGGAGCAACTTTCTTCCTTCTCTTTGAAGCACTGTTTCCCTTTTTATTTAAATGACCAGACCTTGTGTTCTGAGGACCACTTATAACTGAAACACGTGAACTGTTATTGGTAAAATTTTGTGATGGCCCACTAGAATTAGGGAATGAACTAGAACACAAACCATTTTCAACAGTCTTCAGTAGTAAGTCATTTGTTGGGAAAACAGGCAAACTGCTGCATTCCTCAATGGAGGAAGTTTTGGAGTTTGGTGTCCTATTCTGGTTTGTCAGCAGGGGGTTTGGGTGGCATACAGTCTGCAACAGGGGTGGTACAGCTGGATTTGGCATCACTGTTGCATTTACTTGTGCTGCATCTGGAACACAACCTGCTGGAACATGAGAAAGGATTTCAGAACCCTCAAATGTACTGGGAATGCCAGCAGTTTCCAAAGCCTGTTTAATAATTTCACTTCCTTCTTGGCTAACACTGGTACTAAAGCTAGTCACACCAGTCCGAGGAAATGTATTTGGTAAAAATGTTGAGCGATTTTCAGCAGCAAGAAGTTGCAGAAATGATGGATCTTTAAAACATGCTTCTGGATTGAAGGTAGACTGTTGCGGCTGCTGCAAATTTACTGCATTTGTGGAGAGAATCATGCTGGCAAGAAGAGAAGGCTGTCCATTATT
Source organism: Mustela putorius furo (assembly GCF_011764305.1). NCBI lineage: Eukaryota > Metazoa > Chordata > Mammalia > Carnivora > Mustelidae > Mustela > Mustela putorius. The sequence goes on from NW_025421301.1 coordinate 2,480,337, forward strand.
CTGTAGAAGTTCTTGAGCAATTTCTGCTCCATCCAGTGGTTTACAGTAAGATCGCTTAGATAAGTGTCCACCCAGAGATCTGGGATTAGTAAAAGCCCTGTAACATCTGCTACAGATAAATTTCCCATCTCTGATAATTGCAGGCCATTTAGCCCTTTTGTTGTGCTTGGGTTTTCTTTCCTTCCCATTTGGGCCCCGCCCACGGTCTTTTTTAACTTTTTCAGGTGCAGACTGTTGGGCACTGCTGTTATTAAAGTCATTTGCAACACTTACTTGTGAAGGAAAAACTGCATTTTCACCATTACCTCCCTTTAAAAAGGAGGAATTAGCGTTTGCTTCAATCTGTGAGGAAAAATGATTTGTACTATTTTCCAGTTGGGAAAAAACAGAATTAGCCCCACTCTCTGCTGGTGAAGGGAAGAGAGACATTGAACTACTTTCCGCAGGTAGAGGAAGGAAAGGATCTGAACCACTGTCAATATTCAAAGGCAAAACTGTTTTGGTTAGATCTTCCATTTGTGCTGGCAAGGTAGTAGTAGATAAATTTTCCATCTGGGAACATATAATACCACCACCTTGTTCATTTTTATCCTGAGAAGGTATATTTGGATTTATGACACTTTCCACTGAGGGCAGCAGTGGAGCTGACACACTTGTTAAATGAGCTGGAAAAATTGAAGGCGAGACATGCTGCAACTGATTTGAACAAGTAGGATTCCCGTTGGCTTTGGTCTGTGGTGTAAAAAATGCATTGTTAGAGCTGCTCACCTGTGATGGCAAAAAATAAACAAACTTTCCATTATTTGGTGTATTTAAGTTGTTAGATTTCTGACCTTTTTTATTTTTGCGCTGCATTTTAAATGCAGCATACTGGTCAGGGTGTGCTGTCTTCATGTGTTTCCCGATACTCTGTGAAGAATTATAGGTTCGAGTACATCCCTCGACCTGGCAACTGAATTTCTGAACTGGCGCTTTTGGAGGCACTGATGGAGTTCCTAAAGAACTACTTGGGTTGGGCTGTGGTGGAACAAACGTGATACTTTCCAATGTCTTAAGAGGTAAATTATAAAGATTGGATGATGTTTTGACATTACCTCCACATTCAAACTTGGAAGCTGGTAAACTGTTTGGAAATCCTGCCTGATTTTGCACAGAAAAGGTCATTAGGTTGTTCACTTGTCTTTCTAAGTTTTGTGGGGTAAGGTCACCTATTTTGAGGGTATCTGAATTTACTAAAGAATTCTGAGTAATCTGGGCTTCATTAAAGCAATCCTGCTTGCTTTCTTGAAAACTTGGACGACACAAATCATTACAAGTATCTCCACCTGCTGTATTTAAGTTTGTGACCAGTGATTCACTAGTGCCTTCCACAGATGAGTTTTCTTGTTTTCCAAAGTTATCCTCGATCCCCTGATTGAGGGACACTTTAATGGACACAGCTACTTCACTGGCCTGAAGCAGAGGAGTAGTCACAGAGTTCTCCAAACCATTTGACAATGGTCCATCAGCTGGCCTGAGCTCTGATGCAGAAATCTGGTCTTGTTTGGTCACAGCTGATTCTGCTTTGCTTTTATCCCAAGCATCACTTCCATCTGTCGGTAAGGTGTTTTCAATATTATTTTCTGAAGGAAGCACAGACCTCTCTTTCTCAAAGCTCACTTCTGTGTTCGGATTCACTTTAGAAGGCTGAACACAATCTCCAGATGAAGTACGCTGGTTTTCAGGAGGCAGCACTTTTTCAGGAGTACTGTGATCGTCCAGATGCTTTTCTAGCTCACTCTGAGAACGATACACTTTACCACAACCTGTGAACTTACAAGTATAGGTATTATAATGCTGTGCTTCATGATCATACAGTAAATAAGCTTCTGAAAAAATTCTGCCACATTTAGGAAACATACACTTTGCTCTAAAAACCTGATGTTCCTTTCGGTGTGTTAAGAGCTCTGCGTAACTATTAAAACCAGCCTTACATTTCATCTGTATACAGATATATGGTTTACTGCCACAGTGCATTTGTAGGTGATCATTAAGATGAGTAACACTTACAAAATGCCGTCTACAGTACTGGCAAATAACTTTTTTGCTTTGCATTTCAAGAAAGCGCTTGGCATCTTCATTATCCTTATGCCCCTTTACATGAGCAATTAAATTTTTGAAGTACTTAAAGCCCTTTTTACAAAAAGTTACAGGGCAATTAAATTCATTAACAGGTACTGGTTTTTGGACTGGGATTACTTCTGGTTCATATGATTTATCTTTGTCATCATTCTCATCATCTGAACCATCATTGTCATTAAATACTATGAAGTCTGTTGAATAGAGACTATTCTTTTTTATAGGCCGCTGTTCCTGCTTGGTCACAGCATTAGTCTTCTGATTCTCGTTGGAAGTTGTGATCTTAGGTGGCCTCCCCAATCTTCTTAATGGTTTCATAGCTGCTAGTCTCTCTTTACTAGATTGTTTAACATGTAATGTGACATGAGGGACAAAAGTTTCTTTAGAATTGAAGTTCTTTGCACATATAGGGCAACTGTAAATCCCATCTTTGTAATGTTTTTGAGCATGTCGTACTATTCTATGACCAAGGAATTCTTTGTCACATAGCACACAATATTGCATGTAGGCTTGCCAATTCCTAAACCTAGCAGAAATAAATCCCCTCTCTCTTAATTGTTTTATCTCTCTCTTCTTTTGCTTTTCATCACAGATGTCTTTAAGAAGGCCAGAACTAGCACCAATTCCACCAGAAAGTCCATTCATAGAAGTTTCTTTAATCTCTTCCTGGTAGTCCATTACTTTCTCATAAACTTCACTGTCGTTTAGTTCGTCTATTGAAGACACAATAGATGCTTCTTCCCCCATTAATGCAAGACACTGTCGTTTTAACGTTTTCCAATCCCAGAATTCTGGATCAAAGGGCCACTGAGTTTTCAATACAAGTAGGAGCTCACAACGTAGAGAATTTGGTATTGGAAGATTCTCTTCATCGTATTTCTGGTCTGGCTGGTTATACAGCATCTCCACAGCATAATATGCATCTACTGTAGGCTCAATAAGAAATTCACTCAGCTGACAAGCACGTTTAACCTCCAGATCATCAGGCAACAAGCATGAAATGGTCTTGCAAATAGATATTTTCACTTCAGTATTTTCTGTAGATTCCAAACGAAGGGCTTTTACACATAATTCTATACAGGTGGCAAGTCCAGCCCCTTCAGTCTGTGAAAAAGCAAACAGGAAATGTTAATTTAATCTACACTAACCAACACGTATTTGTGAATTCAGTAATTTTGAAACTAACGTTTGCTACTCTCAAATTTTGTAGCTGCAACATATGAAATGCTGCCTCTTCTAAAGCACTGTAGCTTAGCTGTGTGTGTGTGTGTGAGAGAGAGAGAGAGAGAGAGACAGAGAGAGAAAGAAATGAACTATAAAGAACAGCAGGAGAAAGATAAGCATTGGAAATAAAGAGAAGACCTGGGTATAAAATCAACTAAAATAGCTAGGAAGGGCACCTGGGTGGCTCTGTGGGTTAAGCCTCTGCCTTCGGCTCAGGTCATGATCACAGGGTCCTGGAATCGAGCCTCGTATCTGGCTCTCTGCTCAGCAGGGAGCCTGCTTCCTCCTCTCTCTCTGCCTGCCTCTCTGCCTACTTGTGATCTCTCTCTGTCAAATAAATAAATAAAAATCTTCAAAAAAAAAAAAAAAAGGCTAGGCAAACCTGGAAGTTACTAACTTCTCTAACTGTTCACAGCCCACTTATAAAAATCAAAATAGCATTTAAACTTCATAAAATTGCTGTGAGCATTAATGAATATTACGTATCAAAAGTATATGATACAGTTTAGTATAATGTCTGGTACACAGCAAGTGATCAATAATGTCAACTTTATCACAAATCTTATTTCCTAAGTTTGTATTTAGAATCCTTCTGAAATAAAAACCCAGTTACAGAACTGAGGAAGTCCCTGTATTTCCTAATTTACTAGAATGAAAGGAGATTTTCACTTTTAACAGAATAAAGTTAACTTGATCCTTCACGGGGGGGGGGGTCTATTATACACTGGCTGAATGCCAAATCACTTACCTCGTTGTTGAACCACCTTAAAAATCAGAAGTACAAGGAGACACAATAAATGTTTTTCCTTTTCAATAAGCATCTTGAACTATTATTATAAGATAGCAGTAATGAAGGGTAAGAGTCATTTGAAAGTAGAGGTAGTGAAGAGAATAAAAATGGGTTTTAAAAGGACTAAGAAGACATAGATATAAGAAATAAACCAGTATAAGATGTGGTCACAATCATGGGAATGGAATATGTATTACACCAGATCAAAAGGCAGAGAAGAGATAAGTAAAAAAAGTTGACAGGGTATTTACACAGGCTAAGAAGGAAATAAAATATTTTACCCAACCAGCTTAGATTTGTGGGGCAATACGAAAGTGAGGGGAGGATACTAAATTGGCTTGACTTCATGAAAAGCAAGGGTACAAAGACCAAGAAAAAAATGGACAATAGATGATACTTATTTTTAAAAGTGACAGCGAGGAAAGGACAACAGGGACCATATGGTTGTCTCCAGCTTTTACGTCAAAACCATATATCTATTTTCTACTATTTTGAGATAAATCCGAGCCAGAAAACTTTAACTGTAAAATATCTGTATCTCTGTTACATGCCTTAGCGGCTACTATTAATAATGGATAATTAGGTCACTCCTTTCTCACAGTATGAAAAAAAGATATGTATTATAGAGAGGATATCTTGGAGAAATCCAAGATGAAGTCAACCATAAATATGAGATGAAGTGATAATGAAGACATATACTAGAAGGACTAGTACATCTGTACAGAACAAGAATTGTGGAGAAGGATGTTTTTCTTTAGAAAATTCAGGAAATGATGAAGGAAGAAATGACTTTAAGAAAGGTTTCAGGAAGCCTGTTTTGTGGATGCCATCTGCACTGCGGAAGAGGGACAAGAAGTATTCTGTCATGTAACTGTTGATCCCTTCATAAACAACAAAAGCAGATTCAAAAATTCTACTTACTGCTTAAAAAATGCAACTAAAATTATTTCAGAGAGAAACTCAACAGTTCTAATACAGTCTGCTATTGGATTCAAGGGTGATTTCAACTCATTAAGGGCAAATGGCTTTGAATAAATTTGCTTTAAAAATACCTTAATGTTGTAATTAAATGTGAAATCTTAATGCCAATGAAACTACAACAATGTTTTTTATTCTTGGGAATTTTTCATCTTTGTGATTAAAAATTGTTTATAGGTAAATAAGTGTTTTTAAAGATGAGTTTGAATTACTAATTTCCCATAAATATGTAATTGACAATTAGCCCATAAAAATCTACTTAATTCCAGGGCACCTGAGTGGCTCAGTGGGTTAAGCCTCTGCCTTTGGCTCAGGTGATGATCTCAGGGACCTGAGTCCGGCATTGGGCTCTCTGCTCAGCGGGAAGCCTGCTTTCCCCTCCCCCTCCCCCCGCCCCACCCCCGCCTGCCTCTCTGCCTACTTATGATTTCTCTCTCAAATAAATTAAAAAAATCTTTTTAAAAAATCTACTTAATTCCTATCATTAGTTAATAAAAGTTACTGATAATACCAACTTAAATTTAAGAGTGACTGATGAAGGTTAAGTGCTAAAAATTGAGAGGAGGAATATAGATTCACCCCCCACTGACAATAATCCAGCATGAGGCAACCTTCTAAAAGATACAAGATTTTAGCTTTGGTACTGCCCCCCCCCCAAACTTTTCTGTTCCTTTCCTCTGACTGCCTAGTATCCTTGGCCCAAAACTACCCAAAGGCTTAAAGGCTGATTAGCAGCCCCCGGTACATCCTGTACAGCCCTCTCCATCCACACACAGCAACATGTCTTAACCTAAGTGGTTACCTTTGTACCTCAGATATATATTCTTAATGGGGAATAACAAAAGGGCCTTCACAATCTTTAAGTATGCTTCATCTGGTCTAGATTTATCTTTTGCCTTATCCAAATAGCCTATATTTCAGGTAAACTAACTCTATTTCCTCAAAGACGCTATTCTCTCATTTGTCTTGATACCACTTTTGATATTATGATATAAGAAATACATATATTTTTTGGTTTTCATCCAGGGTTCCCAGCAAGTAGCTCCTAAAACCTTTGTAATTTCCTAAGTGATAAGAACTATATGGGCATCTTTTGTTCCCAGCTCCTGAAACAGCTCCAGAGCCTTAAACTGTGAAACAGGTGCTGTTACTAGTAAGTCCCCTTTAACCACAAAGAAGTTTATTTATGTTAATGAGGCCATTTTTGGAAAGCCCCTAGATAACCACCAGATGGGGGCTGACAGGGGAACAAACCTGTGATTTACAGGGTTGGAACTTTCAGCTCTTGCCCACACCCCCATCCCAAGAAAGGGAGAAAGCTGGGGTCTAAATCAGCTGCCAGTGGTGGCTGATGATTTAATCAATTATGCTTATGTAATGAAGCCTCTGTAAAAACCCCAAAAGAATGGGGTTCAGGGATCTTCTGCACTGGTAAACATATGAAGATCTGGGAAGGCAGCTTGCTCCTTGCCCTGTGCTTACCTTCCATCTGCTTCTTCCTGAGTTGTATCCTTTCATAAAACCAGTAATCTAGTAGGTAAAGGGTCTTACTGAATTCTGTGGGCCACTCTAGCAAATTAATCAAATCTGAGGAGGTGGTTGTGAGAACTTCTGATTTTAGCCAGTTGGTCAGAAGCACAGATGACAAACTGGACTTGTGATTAGCACCTGAAGGGGGGGGAGTGGTGTGTGTGTGTGTGTGTGTGTGTGTGTGTGTGTGTGTGTATGTGTGTGTGTGTTAGTCTTGTGGGACTGTGCTATCGCCTGTTAAATAGTGTTAGACTTAAGTTGTAGGATACCCAGCTGGTGTCCACAGAATCAGGTATCTGCTTGATGCAGAGACCATCCCCACATATTTGATGACCCAAAATTTTCAGTGAGTAGTGAAGAGAGAAGAAAAATTTTTCCATATACCACTTTTCATACTTTTTCTATTACTAGGAACACGTTCCCCTCCCACTCTGTGTGGCTACCACACAGAGTCAACACAGACAAGTGGATTAGAATGTCCACCTCTTTTATTCATTCAGCTACTTTATACCAGGCACAGTGCTAAGCAATGTGCTCTAACAGGAGTCTCAGCACTCCACCAAAACAGAAAGACCCATACACCAAATTGCAACTGTTTGTGTCTCCATTAGTAGACTATGAAAACCTGTATTTTTCAACTTTTAATTTCAAGGGTCTAGGAAAAAGCACGAATAAACTGTTCAATAGCTCCTGGAATTCTGAAAGAGGGCTGCCAGTTAACCAAAATCACTAACCTTGAGACTAAATTACATCATGTGAAAAATAAGGAGTTACACTAGAACCTAGTTAACCTTGTTAACTTAAAGGTTTCTTTTAGTTCTAAAACAGTAATAATCTATGATTGTAGTTTTGTTCTGTGAGAGAGAGTATGACACACATATGCCACTGGGGATAGGGGCACAGGGTAATAAATCTCAAGCAAACTTCCCACTAAGCTTGGAGCCCAATGCAGGGCTCGTTTTCACTGAAATCCTGAATGGAGCCGAAATCAAGAGTCAGATGCCTAACCAAGAGAAACCCAGGTGCCCTATGATTCCAGTTTTTTTTTTTCCAAGATTTTATTTATTTACTTGACAAAGATCACAAGTAGGCAGAGAGGCAGAGAGAGAGGAGGAAGCAGGCTCCCCGCTGAGCAGAGAGCCTGATGTGGGGCTCGATTCCAGGACCCCGGGATCATGACCCGAGCTGAAAGCAGAGGCTTTAACCCACTGAGCCGCCCAGGCGCCCCCCTATGATTCCAGTTTTTTTTTTTTTTTAAAGATTTTATTTATTTGTCAGAGAGAGAGAGAGAGAGAGGGGCAGAGAGCGAGCACAAGCAGACAGAGTGGAAGGCAGAGTCAGAGGGAGAAGCAGGCTCCCCGCGGAGCAAGGAGCCCGATGTGGGACTCGATCCCAGGACGCTGGGATCATGACCTGAGCCGAAGGCAGCTGCTTAACCAACTGAGCCACCCAGGCGTCCCTATGATTCCAGTTTTAAGATAAAACCTCTAAGGGAACCTGGTGGCTAAGATGGTCAAGCAATCGCCTTTAGTTCAGGTCATGATCCCAGGGTCTTGGGATGAAACCCCGCATCAGCCTCCCTGATCGATAGGCAGCCTGCTTCTCTCTCTCCACTGCTTGTGCTCTCTCTCAAATGAATAAAATCTTAAAAATAAATAAATAAATAAAACCTCTGATCAGATTTCAGAAAGTAAAAAAAAAAGGGAAAAACATTTTATGCGATAGGAAACAAGATTTTGGGGGCAGAGTAACTGATTAGCAAGTTCCAAGTTATTCTTGTGAATAGGTGAGCTCCCCTGACCCAACTTTCTAAAGCTATTATTCATGCTTTTAACTGCTTTTTTTATGGACTTTACTTCTAAACCTAAAGTCTCTCCACAAAGTTACTATTCCGCAGACTGTCCATGATGATAGAAGCATTCTTTATCCTATTCAATGTCACTAGCCTCATGGAACTACAGAGCACCTAAAATAAAGGTTACTGGTTACCAATAATGGACAGTATAGCTCTTGTCCAAGTTTTTCCCTCTCCAACACAATCTCCTTATTAGTGGGGTGTAAGGATGAGGGAGGAGAGTCATTTTTACCTAACTTCCTCGATTAATCTAATTAAGAAATGAAATACAAAGTGGTTAGAGTTACCAGGTGGTCAAGAGAAAGTCACCCAATCTGCCAGGCTTTTTAGTTTCAAAGTCCTTCCACTGTGCTATACTGCTCTTCAAGTTAGACATAAAGCAGTGGCACAACCTGTATTTTAAAATTGTACAATAATTTTTAAAGAAACTTAATATTAAGTTCTATTTTTTACCTGCAGCACAATATATAAAATGAAAAATCAGAATGAATTAACAAGGTTGACAGACAAAAACTATATAGATTAATTCACCCCGTTCTTTACTCCTAAAAGAGAAATTCTATTCTTCTGAAATTATTTCAAGAGAAAAAGGGAAATTTGTAAGATTTACTGACCAACTTCAGATTTTAGAAGTTACTCTTAAAGGGGGAACAGGAGAGTATCTTTTGTGTGTGTGTGTGTGCACGCGCGTATGCAGATGAATTAAAAGAAATTACAGATGAATTAAAAAATATTTCTTGAGGCTTCTGGGTGACTCGGCTGGTTAGAAGTCTGACTCTTGAGATCATCTTAGCTCAGGTCATCATCGCAGGGTCCTGTGATGGAGATTTTCCCTCTCCCTATCCTCCCCCACTCTTGTGTTCTCTTTCTCTACAAATAAATAAATGAATCTTAAATCCTTCTTTCAAGCTGCATCCCCGTTCTTAAGGATTCCTAAACACTGTTTGGCACCCCATTCTACATAATATCCGCAACTTTAGAAAAACGTCTTCTGTGTACATTTAAAATGGAAACCAACTGCATTACTACAAGGGTTACTATAAGAAAATAAATTAATTCTGGGGCGCCTGGATGGCTCAAGTAGTTAAGCATCTGCCTTCAGCTCAGGTCATGATCATAGGGTCCTGGGATTGAGACCCGTGTCAGGCTCCCTGCTTAGGAAGAAGTTTGCTTCTGCCTCTTTCCCCTGCTGGTGCACACTCGCTCTCTCTGTATCTCAAAATGAATAAAATTTTTTAAAAAAATCTTTAAAAAAATTAATTCTGTAAAACTCAGCCTCCAATTGAGATAATTAGAAACATATATGTAACCTCTGCTTTCCTCTTCAGTTATATCTAATCTATTTAATCTACTTATTAATTGTTTTCATTTCAATAACTGTTTTTTATTCTTAGAAGTTTTTTTTTGACTCTTTAAAATCTGCTTGGTCATTTTGATAGTATCTTTCTTTCTCATGCTTTACTTCCTTATTTTGTCTTTAAATATATGTATTTTATGTAATTTTCCATAATTGCATTACTTAAACTTACGCAAATAATTTTTCTCTACTGAGATTCATTCATGTCACTGTTTCATATGCTTTATAAATTTTTTTATTTTGTGTGTGTGTGTGAGAGAGAGAGAGTGAGTGAGTGTCATGTGCGCACGCGCGCGCGCGCGCGCACACACACACAGGCAGAGGGAGAAGTAGATGACCCTGGGATCATGCCCTGAGGTGAAGGCAGCTGCTTAACCAACTGAGCCACCCCGGCTCAGTATAAATGTATACTGATACATGTATAAATCCTGATGGTTACATTTTTGTCTTTAAATAGTCTATTTAATTCTACTGTTATTTTTCTCTGACAAAATTCCCTCATGACAAACTGTTTCATGTTCCATAATTCTTGATCATGAACTCATCTCAACCAGGACTTTACCTGAGAATCCAGCACTGAGTATGTCCCTTCAAAGAAGTTCTGCATTCTGCCAGATGTTACCAGCCCAGTACTCCACTCTTACCTTCTTAAACATTACTTACTTGGCATGAGGATTTCTGGACTATAAATATGGTAAATTTAGGCCACAAATCTGTGTGAGGGTAGACCTATGGTTACAACCTCTTAAGGGAAACATTTTTCTTTCTCTGACCCACAGCCCAGTAGAACATGCATAAGCTTCCCTACCATCTATCTGTACTAAAAAGCACCATTTTTCTGGTCTACTTTTTCAAAGAAATTACAGAACTTTGCAGGTGGGGTAGGGGGACAGATTGCTGAGTTCCAACTCCCCAACTGGGAGTTGGGGAGGGCCCATAAAGCTATCTCCCATCCCAATGTGCAAATTCCTTGGTTACTGCAAGTAGTAACCTATCCCAATACCCATCAGGCCAGGAGAGACCCAGCAGCAGCTTAAGCTTTCGGCTTCAGAAAGCTTTAAGTTCCTCTTCATTTTGGGCCTATGGATTCTCCCTAACATTCCTGCAACCTTAGGTGCTATATATCAAAAGAAATATTTATTTTATTTCACCAACTATGTTGGGGCACTTTGTAGAAGGATTTTTAGATAATGTAATCTGCCAAACTGCTAGCAAAGGGAGCTACCTTACATCTCTCTCTTTATACCTTCTTAAATTTCTATAAAGCCAGTTATCAAAATAGTGTAACACCTAGGAGCAAAAATTGTCAAATGATAAAATACCAGTATATGCATATTACTTTTCTTTAGGTCAAGAGCAAGCCCCTAGCTCTCATTTGTACTTTTAAGTTTTTCTGTTATCAAATGCCTATTATAAGACTAATTAAAGCAATGTTCAAAACTTTAAATGAAATAACAGAAGTCACTGGAAGAGGTGCCAAAATAATAGTTTTTATTAAAAGTAATTAATACATCTTAAATTGAGAAAAAATAGCTTGATCATTCTTACCTCCGAATTAATAACTTTAATCAGGAAGAAAATGTGATATACTGTCTTGGTTAACAGAGAAAGTTGCCGACATCTTTCTAGGTACACTTGAATAGATGGTTCTACTCTTTGCTGTAATTTACTCCAAAAGAGAGTGAGCTCCCTAAAAAAAAGTATAAAAAAATAAGTTGGAACAATAATGTAGTAATCATGGACTATATTGGTCCAGTCATTACATTTGAAATTAAAACTGGTTTTAGATTCCAAATTCTACATGTGGAAATTAAATTTAAATTAGATATAAAATATAAGGTATATTTCAAATTTTTTAGAGACTAAATAAAATCAGGATATCATTCTTTTAATGTTTTTCAATGTCAGAGAGAAATGATACCCGTACTAGTAAAGCACCTCTCATTTAAACACATTATACAAATGGTATCTGAGCCACATTGATCTATACAGATCAATGGCGTATTTTTAAAAGCATTTAATTTTATCTTCTACCTGAAACTGAAAACTGACCAACTGGTCACGTAAATTTAAAAATTTGTTATTAAATATTAAAATTAATGACGACAAAGAACTCAAAAGAAACAACTAATTTCTCAAATTGGTGAAATAATAAACTTTGAAAAATGAACTTTGAAATTTATTTCAAATACAATTAGAATGTAGGTTTCACAGAAAATAATCCTACGAAACGATGAATTTTCCTCCCTTTTACCTATCGTCCTATTTCTCTTCTGTCCTCTGTGGTTAATTTGCACAAAAATCTTTTTCCTTTCCTCAACTTTCCTCACAAAGTAATCTCCTCAATACAGGCCTTTCCTAATATTATTTCCTCAGGAACACTGCCCTTTCACCACCCACTTGAATAACTTGATCATTTACTGGATTTTAACTTATATACAGAGGACTTCAAAATCTGTCTCTCCAGTATTGGCCACTTTCACCTCTCTAGTTCTTTTTAAGACTTCTCCAATTTGATCTCTTCTGAAACCTGAAACTTAATATATGAAAATGATTAACATTCTTTCCAGTTCACCATCTTTGTAATTAAATGCATCATTATCACTGACCCTATAAAAGCCTCTGCTTTCTATTATCCTAAAGACTGTTTGTGTCAACATTATTTCAACCCATCCTACATCCATAAAGAAGCCTTCTTAACTTCCCAGATTGACTGTTAACTGGCTTTCTAGTTCACTTTTCAAGCTCAACTCTGTCCTGCCACTTCCCCCCAATCGTCCTCACTGTTAAGACCCCAAAGCCTTCTCAAGTACTTGTATTAAATAGCATTTCTTAAACATAAATTCCCCCCTCACTTAAGAACTTTTAATAGATTGCCTTCGTTGTAATGAAATTCAGACTTTGATGAATTTTTCAAAGCAATGCAAGAGTTAATTAAGTCATACTAATATTTATATTACATGGAAAATCTACTTCTCCTCAGTTAAATGCATGCTTTTTATTATCCCTTCATAATCTTTCTTTCTACCTTTTGTATCAATCCTCTGTGTACTGCATATATGATTTTCTCTTCATAACAAAACTCAAAACTGCTCAGAAAACCTTTGTAACTGTGAACTTTATTCTTGTTTAATTACACACTGATTTAGCTTGCCTGTCCCATATTCATGGGATTTGTATGTCATACATCATTTGGTAAAAATTCTTAAAGTCTGAATGTTGTAAACTGAATTTTGTGTTTCCAATATTACCAACTAACACTGAAGACTAATAATGCTATTCACTGGCCAGATAAATTGTCAGTTTTAGCTAACACATTAATTTAAGACAACTGATCTTAAGATCTTTTTTTGAGTCAGTTGAAGTCAACATCTTTATTAGTTGTACGTTATATGTAACAGGCTTCTGCACACTTGAAAATGTACCATATAAAGAAATATGCACTCAAGAAGTTAGTGAAGTAGAATGATAAATGAACTTTATTTCCACACATAAATTACTAAACTAGTTATGTAGTTGCAAGTGTGTAATATGTAGAGGAAAAATATACACAGAGACTACTTAGATATCTGAAAATATTGTGGCATTAGACAAAATGAACATTTCCTTCATCTTCTAACATCTAAAAATTTCCTGATCATTATTAATCATTATACAACCATTACTGGTATACTAAGGGGGTTGTGTGGTCCTTAACATAAAAAAGTTACAATATGAACTACTTCATGGTCAGTCTGAACGGCATGTAATAACTGAAAATAAGCTTTTATAAGCTTTTTGTTTTGATAAGATTTTAAAATATTAAAAAGTATGTTCTTAAGCTCTCTGAATTCTCATAACCTATCTTGTATTCTTATTTAACCAATTTTTCTTTACAAAATAAAATCAACTCACCAAGCACAGTACATATCTCCTTGTTGGAGCTGACGTGATAAAAACGCAGTACATAAGACAAGAGCACTTTTTTCATCACCCTCAGATTCTAAGTTACAAATCATTTCTAGTGCATCTTTGCAGTCAACTTCTGAAATCTAAAGAAAAAAGGATATAGAAAACATGCCATAAAATGGTTTTATTATTAGGATATATAAAAATATACTTTTGAATCATTAGATATTTATAGATCATTTTTTATCAGTAAAACCTCTAGTTTGTCATTACTCGGCTGCAGTAAAGAAATAATTTTTCTTCAAGTCGGAGAACCAATTATTTTAATAAACTTTACAAATACTTATTTATCTGAAATAACTAATGCTAATTATAAGTATCTTCTACCCATTAATCAGGACTACGATACTGAAAAAGAAAAGCTGTATTTTCCCCCCTTTATCTGGTAATTTAAAAACCATTAAAATCAGCAGAAAGACACAGAAAGGTATGCTGGATATACACTAATAAAGTGTCTATTCATCTGAGGGGGAAAAAGAATACTATGAAACATTTTTAGTTATACTACCTTTAAATTAAGCTCACCTCAGTGTTCTATAAATCTCCATTATTTTTCTTTTCATATAAATTCATTCCATCTCAAAGCCTGTCAACAGTCATGCATGCATAAGTATAACCTAGATGAAGGCAACTTCTTCATTTAATTACACATGTATTATCTATTACTTATTTTTTGAAAAATTAAAATTATCACATTACAATGATTTAATATGTAAACAGATCTCTATAAGCATTTCTGTAAGACAAGGATATAAGCAAACAGAATATAATCACAAATCACTGGTGTTCCACAATATAAAAAGATAAATGGAAAAAAAAAATGAAGACCAATATAGATGACTGGCACCCATATACCACAGAGATAACCATGCCCCTCCTCGCTGACCTTGTCTGTCCTGATCAACTTGTGAGTAAAGGAAAAGTGTGTGCGTGTGTGCATGTATGTAAAATGTAATGTGTTCGGGACTGAACAAATATCTAAATGAGGATACTCTTGAGACTGATCTTTGAGGAGGATAAAGGTTGCATGAGGATAGATTCTGAGGTTCCATTTTATACATTAAGTTGGGCTAGAAAACTCTAAAACAAGACAAGACCCAACTCTGAGTCTGTGTATTTAAGAACAATGACTTCTTACAGGAATGATGAAGTTAGTGGCCGAGTTAAAACTGAAACCTATGTTTTGGAATTCCCCGATGCAGTGCTCTTTCCATTATTCTTTCATCTCTTTCTAACAAATCTTTAAGTGACCCCACTTAAATAAAAAAAAGGGGGGGCTGATCAATATATAATCATACAATGAATATTTTCAAATATTCTACATTATTAAGTGCATTATCAGACATATTTTATTATTTAATCATAAATTTCCTACTAGGTAGGAAAAATGTGGCATTCAAAGAAATTATGTTAATTTGCCCAAACTGCAACAGTTAATTAAGCAGTAGATCTATAAATCAAATTTTGTCTAACTGGCATTAAACACTCAAGCTCTTTCTATTTCATCACATTATCTTTTATTGCAAGCTGTGTTAACTTTGAACAATTACCTTGTTATAGACATGCGGACAAATGTTAGAAGTCACCCCGTAAGTTTTATTTTTTCATGTTAATAATAACATGAAATAATAATAATAATAACACTATTTATTAGTGCCAGCTTCTTCAGAAATAGCACTGCTAACCAACACAATAGCTTGCCTGGTAACTTTCTAGTTACTAGTAACTTTCTACTAACTCTAGTAACTAGTTTCTAGTAACTTTCTACTAACTTTCTAGAAATAAGGTTCAGAGAGGTTAATTTACTTGCTCAAAATCACATGCTTACTTAATTAGTGGCAGTCAAGATTTTAACCCAGGTACAGCTTCAAAGTCTGCTCTTTCCAGAACTCTCCATGCATAAGCATTGAAGCCTTTTATTGCTAAATATTGACCCTTTACACGTTCTGCTTTAATAAAAAATCTTATATCCTGACAGAATGATTTGTTTTGAATCTGATCTTTTGTTGTTTTTGTTGTAAAACCTAAGCTAATCTTGTTGAATGCTCATATGATGCAAAATGTGTATATATATATATATATATATATATATATATATATATATGGAAATTTATTTCCCCAATGACACCTACATTAGCTTGCACTTAGTAATTAGAAACATATATATGTATTTGTATTAAAATAGCCTCAGCATGTTTATTTCACATATATACAACATATCAAACTGAAACATTTGCCATATTCAGTAATACAGAAAACCACACTTTTTAAAGGTATGCTAGGAAAACAATTTTTAGTGTGTACTTCCATAGCTTTCATTTCCCTGATTTGCCACTAGATGGTCCTCTTGAAAAAAACAGGACACAAAAGAGAATGACAGGGAAAACCGAAACCATATTTAAACCAATGGATGGCTGAATTCAAACCATGAAAGTACAAGTCAAATATAGCTATCAATGAACAAGAATTATTTTTTTAATCCAAGGCAGCACACAGTAGGAATTACCATTATAGATGGTAATAGATATCTTTTAGTATAGATATCTTTTCTCTATTGCTTTGAAAAATGAGCAAAAATTTAAACACTAGTAAATTTAGAACTGTGAATAAATTTTCAAAGTCAGAATGATCTGTTTGTTAAAGACATATTATGCTAACTCCCTCTGTAAAACAAAAATAATTTTAAGAATGTGAATAATGGCTTTTATGTTTTAATATGGCTCTTTATGCCAGGTATTCAAAAAGCACAGAACACTTCAACAGTATTCTATATACAATTACCAAGTGTACTTTTAAAATGTATTGGCTTTCATCACATTTTAAGAAGTCTTGCTTACATAAAATTGCTTTCCAATTAAAAAAGAATTTAGAAGGTGCCTGTGTAGCTCAATTAGTTGAGCATAGGACTTTTCGTTTCAACTCTTGATTTCAACTCTAGTCATAGATCTCATGGTTCCTGGGACAGAGCCCTTGGCCCTCCACCTCCTACCTCCACCTCCCTGCTAGGGAAGGAGTGTGCTTGAAAGATTCTTTCCTCCTGCCCCTCCCCCCACTGGCCCTCTCTCTAAAATAAATACATCTTTAAAAAATAATAATAATAACTTAAATGGTAACCCTATCATACTGAAAAAACATAAAATCAAATCATGAGCTACTATTTTTTAACTCTCGGGCAAGCAAAAATTTAAAAGACAAATAATTTCCAGTGTTAGTAAAGAGGAAACTTCATATACTGTTTATGGGAGCCTAAACTGGCATAATCTTTTTTGGATGGTAGCATGCTTTATAAATTAATTTAAAACATGTAGACTCCTTAATCCAGCAACTGTTTCCAGAAATTTGCCCTACCAGTGAACCACTGACAAGAACGAAAGGATGTATACAATAAGGAAACCACTTAAATGTCATCTAGTCTGACCAAAGATATCACAAATCCATACTATGGAATTATGCAGTCATGAAGAAAGAATGAGGTTGATTTATGTGGAATGATATGAAAGGACATCCATAGTAAGTGGGGGAAAGTGAACAGCAGGCAGGGTGTGCATATGTATGTTTGGAGCATATAAAAATATATGCATGTGCATAGAAAAGGATCAGGTTATTTATCAAATTTCAAACTGAATGATTACTTGGGGAAGTATTAAATGGAGAAGGGATGGTTAGAGAGAAAGAGGATTTATTTTTTAAATTCTGTGTTTATTTTAAGGACAAAACCAAGAGCTATACTGGCTCTAAACAATTCTAAAATACTAAAATACTGCTCACTTTGTTTTATACCTACACCAAGAATACGGGCCAAGGTTTTCCTTCGAGAGAATCCAGATAGGCACTCATCTCTCTTAGTACCATTCCTCAGCCATCTACCAGTGCTAGCTGCTATTTCTATTACAATGAAAGGATCCTGAAAATCCTAGTCAATTCCTTGCTTACTGGCTTCCCTGAACAAGGATTTCCTCAAAAGGACCACAGAATTCAAGCCATGGTTGACTCTCTCCAATATCTCTTCCTACCACACACTAATGAAAAAACTCATATGCTTTTAAGAACCAGAATTAAAGAAGTCAAAGTAAAAAACTCATATGCTTTTAAGAACCAGACAGGTAAAAGCAAATGAATGGGAGAGAGAGAGCATACCTCTTATGAAGGGGGCAATATCTTTGGGCAATTGTTCCAAAGTGACTACCTTCCCTTGGGGCAAATACAGGCCTTGGTGACAGCCAATCTTAACCCACTTCACATGGAACAATGAAGAGAAAATTTCTACTATTTGTAATAGGAACATAAAAGAGTAACCAAACAATCTCTAAGCAAAAGAGGACTTTTAACAAGGAATGTGTCGACTTACACATATCCTGTCCTGTTCTGCACTTTCAAGATCTAGTGGTGTTTCTGGAGTAGGGTACAGAAACTTTTGGTGAACTCTGCTTAGAAACAAGGAATGCCTTAATTCTACCTGCTTAATGTAAGAAGAAAAAAAAATCATTTTATATGATATCAGAGATACATGAGGCCCTCACAGAGAATTTTCCTGAGGATCTCCCAAATCAAGCTAGGCTGCTGCTACTCAAATCTGAAAAATTAAACCAAAAGGGAACTTAAAGTTCAGTTCTACAAAATCTTTTGACTATTCCAGAGTTAGAAATACAGATTTTTCCTGCAGATTATAAATTCGTAGTCTTCAACTTCAAGCAGGGACTTTAGAACTAACCTAACAACCCTACATTTAGATAGTTTCCTATTAGAAGTTAAGTTTCTTTAGGCCAAGACTTATGCCTTAACTTACATTTAACCCCCAGGGCTTAGACATCACACATCATTCACTTAATAAAAATCTGATGAAGGAAGAATAGATAGATGGATAGACTGACATAAGGGCAAGGAATGAACTGATAATTAAAGCTTTATTAAGAAGCTGAAAAGTATCTAAGATATAGCAACACAAATTTAAGAATTTTAGAAAAAATCCTAAAATTCAAAAGCTATCTCAAGAAACTCTGTCTGCCAATTAACTGTCTACATAGCTATTCTGAACTAATAAGAAAACTTCAATCTTCTATATGTCCAAACTAATGATATAATTTCCTAGGCTACAACCCTTAGCTCTACTCTGTCTAATCTAGGAATTGCCAGACATCACTCTTAGTACCCTCATTATCCTCACCATCCACAATAACCTTACTTCTAATCTTGGTCCAAGCCTACCATTTTCCTCTTCATTTTCTAAAACAACAACAACAACAAAAAACCCACAAAATTATCACTACCTAAACCAGCTCTAACCTCATGTAGGCATTCAGCTTTTTGTCTGACACTATCCTTCTTCCAGACTGATTACAGTATCTGTCTACACAGCTGATTATACAAGCTCTCTTGTCTTGGTTTGTATCTCAATTCTTCCTGTTACACATCTTTAAGTGTGTCCTTTAGTCATTTTCTTCTCTTTATTGCTCTGAGGTTGAAGGATACTTGTATTAGAGATATAAGACACTTGTTTGCATTAAATGCAAAGTCAACACCATTAAACATTATAGTTTTTTTTAATCTAAATTATTTAAATGCATATTGCCTTTATCTTATTTAGCAACTTTTAATTTTCCTACCCTGTCTCCAATTTCATTTTGGAATTATGAGTTCTCCAAAATCCAAATTCCCATTTGGACCACGATTCTATCTCAGAATTCTATAGTACAAAACAAATGCATGAATACTATGCTTTATGCCAAACTAGAAGTACAAAAAAAAAAAAAAAAAAAGCATATGTCTCACAGAAAATAAAACTTTACATTAAATATGCAAATAAAAATTTGATCTTAATATATATAGATACAGATCTATACATACGTGTGTGTGTGTGTGTGTGTGTGTGTACACTTCTCCCTAGGAATACATTATGCATGTGTGTGTGCATATGCATGTGTATAAAACAGAGAACATATTTTTAGGAGGAAGTCATATAAATTCTATAGTTACTTAAATTAGCCAGTTAGATCTACAAGTATCCTGAAGTCAGGTAAAACTAAAGTTAAGGTCCAACTGCTGACAAATAAAAACATCCTACTCAATTATTAAGCCACCTCCACCATCCCAGAATTTAACCTCAGCAGTAAAGATTCAATTCAAAAAAAAGCTAGATGAAATCAGTTTACATATAACTCTGAAAGCTGCTTAGAATCACTACCCCAGAGCATACTAAAATTTAAGATTGACAACAGTCCCTCACTATCTAAGAGAAGTCAAAGATATTCTAATTGAAAATTAACTTCTTCATTTTTAAAAATAATTACTAACAAAAGAAAACATACTCACCTCTTCGATTAACTTTTCATTTGGTGATGATGTACAAAGACAAACAAGGTAAGTTTGCTTAAAACTACCTTTTGTACCAATCTCTGGATGATCAGAACACAGCTTTGCTAGAGCAGTTGCTTGACTTAACTGATTGGTTTTGATTAGATGTTTAATTCTCATATCCAACAAGATGGGGCCCTCAAAAGCTAAAAATTCATTCACTTTAAAAAACAAGACATAATAGATTATTAACATTTAGCAATAATTCATTTGCAATACAAATACTCGGAATATCTTTTTTAAAGCACAGGAACTAATTTTTTTTTTTTTTTTTGCTTTGCAATTCTCTGTAACTGTCATACTACTATGAAATACCTGACTTTATAAGCAAAAGAAAATTATATTGCTAACTTTTAAAAGTTGCATTAAATATTTTTACCCCTGAGAGTACCATTTAGAATGAGGTTAATTAACTTCTTTATGGTAAAAGTAATTTGCACTAAATTCTAATAGCCCATGCTATTAAAATTACACTAAATTCTTTTCCCCACAGCATTTATTCTTGAATATCAGAAGTTTGCATTCCTGGAGATCTGCAGTTTTGGGGCATTGCACACTTATATTGGTAACCACTGGATATTCTAGACAAGATTCAACTAAAATTGTGTTCAATACTGATGATGTATTTTTTATTTTACAATGGTGAAGTCTAATAGATATTTTAGAACAAATTAAATATCTATAGAAAAATAAATAAGGGGGGAGGGCTACTGAAATTTCTGTAGATTTGCAATTTTTAAAACATCGACCAGTAAACCTCAACATTTGCTTAAGAACCACTTACATATAAAACATTTCTATTCTGAATTTCCTACTGCTTGTTTGATCAACTACAAATAAAATTTTTTATTTTTTGTGTTTGTGAGTGAGACCTTAAATTTTAACAAGTGCAAATTTAAACTCTTCCCTGTTTTCTTTACCAGAATAAGAAAATCATATTTAAAAATTTACTTGGTGATAGCTAGCCTGAAACCTTTGGAAGGTTTTTAGTAATAAAATTTTAAATACTCTAAATAAAACACACAATTTCTCTACTTATGAACAGACTGGAAGATACATCTAGTAAGTAATTTGTAGGTTAAAAGATGGAGAGTAAGAAATGTTCTTCCTTCTTTAAATATCCTTTGCTACCTGCTCGTACTTTTATTTTTTAGATTTAACAGCACTGTATTCCACTGTGAAAAGATTGTTCTATGTAACAGTATAATCATGGCTCCTCAGTATTAAAACCATGAACGTATAAGTATTTTAACACAGGATCTCAAATTCTATCCTTTTCTTTAAGTCTAGACCTTTGTACCTGCCAGACTTTATTCTACTCTCTGCCACATTAAATCAAAAAGTATGAAGACTGAACACAGATAAATAAAACTAAATGTATAACTCTCTCGTGCCTCTGACAGTAATGTCTTACATATACAGGTTATTAACTTTTCTTTTTTTAGTATCACATGACTCCCCTTGCACAATTATATCACAAGTATCATTTCACCCTTCAGTTCACTGTCAAATCAAAACCAAGAAAGATTGTAAATGAAAATTTGAGAAAAAAAGAAGTTAAAGTTTTGGCCATAAATAAGTCATAGACTTAAAAAGCAACTTTACTTTCCTAATACAATAATTCTCTCAAAGGGAAAAACCCAGCAATAAAAAGTCTGAGAATTACTTAAAATACTCCCACTAGAATTCATAATCAACAAATTCTGAGGATTGTGGCAAAGAAATGATTTAAAGGTGGCAAGTATTTAATAAAACTGATGACACTGAATAGAATCTCAAATAGTCCCTAAAAATCTCAAATAGCAACATATAAATTAGAATGACAGATTGTGCAAAATAATTTCTGTGCTAATATACAGGAGAATATATGCTAACATAAAATTCAAAAACACAGACTTTTATTTTTCTACTGATGGGAAACCACTGCTACACTTAGGGGAAAACGGATTCATCCCAAAGAAATATAGAATCTTAGAGCAGAAGGGACTTTACAGATCATTTTGTCCAGCTCCATCATTTTTGGCAGATGAGTAAACTGAGGCTCAAAGAAAGTAAGTTAACTTCACAGGGTCATAAAGCCAGTTAATGACAGAACCAGGACTGGAATAATGGGTCTTCTGACTTCCAGCTTAATACAGTGGTGGGATGAGAAGAACATATTCATATTAAGTGTGTCTACTTCGGATTAGAATGGCACTTAAAGCAGTCAAGAGCTGTGAAGTAGCATTAACTGTTAAAGGAAACTAATCATGTATTCTGAAGCTCGGGATTCAAATGGATCAAAAGTAGATTACATACTAATACTCAGTTCAGAACCTGCTGAATGCTTACTCTCCCTGGCCTTTTTTTCATTTCGCCTTCACTGCTTTCCATTTCCCATTCCTTCTATCTTTCTCTACTTCTCTCCAATCCAGGACATGCTTTTTCTTACAGTGTTATAATATCACATCAAAGACTAACTGTTTTCAGGCTTGCCAGACTTACGAAAAAAGTTTTATATTTATCCCTGAGTAGCTAGTCACATTATATACCTCATTCCCTACTCTGCTTTTCCCACTCCCATCCCAGAAAAATAAAAATATCCTGAATTTTACTTGTGTGCAGACTTTTAATCTATTTTCTCTATTTATGGACTTGAACAGAAACACAGGTTTTACCACATTAGAGTCTACCAAGAGAGCTGGATGACATAAAATGACAATGTAAATCAGTAATTTAGCCAGTTCAATTTAATTTAGCCAGTTCAATTAAGAAAGAATGGCTTCTTCTCATAGAATGCCACTTACATAGTATTAAAAAAAGTACTAGTTTCTACATTAAAGATAATTAGCTTTAAACATATTACAGTATCTAAATTCAATTTTTGTGACCAATCATTACACAAATATTCAATGAACATGTCCTATGCACCAAAGCTTAGACTAACTAGGTCCTGGACTTCTTCAAAATGGAGTCAATTTATTTACTGTGCATGTATTTCCATGGCCAGATTTGCACACAATCTCCTCTGCAGCATCTCTGAACTAGCTATTTAGCAAGCATCTCAAACTCTGCATACAGACATCTCCATACCACAGTATCTATTATCTCAATTCACTTAGTCATGTTCAAGCCAAGAACCTAACAGTGGCCTTAAAAATGCTCTCTTGTGGGGCGCCTGGGTGGCTCAGTGGGTTAAAGCCTCTGCCTTCGGCTCAGTTCATGATCCCAGGGTCCTGGGATCAAGCCGCATGTCGGGCTCTCTGTTCTGCAGGGAGCTTGCTTCCTGCCATCTCTCTCTCTGCCTGCCTCTCTGCCTACTTGTGATTTCTTCCTCTGTGTCAAATAAATAAAAAAAAAAATCATTAAAAAAAAAAAAGCTCTCTTGTGCCTTCTTCTCACCCACATATCTAATCTAATGCCTAAATACTCCATCCCATTCACTTTTCTCCATCTTTACTCCTGCCATTCATCCATTCCTCCTAGCCTGTCATTTATCCATCAGACCACTTTGTACCACTCTGCTAGTTTTCTGCATCCACTCTTACAACATCACATCTTCTCTCAGGTTAAAATGCTCCAATATTTTCCCTTTGATTTCAAAGAGTAGATTCTGAACTTTTCACCATGGCCTACCTTAATTCGTATCAACTACTCCTTTTTAAAAAATAGTTTGTATTTTCTATTAAAAACAATTTAGCATTTGGGCAAGGAAAAAAAAAAGGCATCCAAATTGGAAAGGAAGAAGTAAAATAATCTGACTACAGATGACATAATCTTTTATGTAGGAAACCCTAAGAATTCAACAAAACAAGCAAACAATTAGAAAGACTTTAGCCAAGTTATAGGATTGAAAAATTAAAATACAAAAGTAAGTAGCATTTTTATATACTAACAATGAACAACCTAAAAAGGAAATTAAGAAAACAATTCCATTTGTAGTATCAACAAAAAATAAAATACTTAGGAATAAACCTAAAGAAGAAAGTGAAAGACTTATACCCTGAAATCTACAAAACATGGCTGAAAGAAATTAAAGATGCAAGTAGAAAGATCCCCAGGTTTGTGGATTCAAAGATTTTTTTATTTGTTTATCTGACAGACAGAGATCATAAGTAAGCAGAGCGAGAGGGGGAAGCAGGCTCCCTGCTGAGCAAAGAGCCCGATGTGGGCCTCAATCCCAAGACCCTGAGATCATGACCTGAGCCGAAGGCAGAGGCTTAACCCACTGAGCCACCCAGGCGCCCCCATGTTTGTGGATTCAAAGACTTAATATTGTTAAGATGTCCAGCTACCAAAACTTTCTAGATTTCAATACAATTCCTCTCAAATCGCAATAATTTTTTGCAGAGAAGAAAAATTCATCCTAAAATTCGTATGAAATCTCAAGGGACTCCCAAAAGCCAAAACAATTTTGAAAAAGAACAAAGTTTGAAGTGTCACACCTCTCTCACTTCAAAATAATTCATAAAGCTACAGTAATCTAAACAGTGTGGTACTACCATAACGACAGACATATAGGCATAAAGGCAATGCAACTGAGCAAAAAGGCCAAAAACAAACCTTCACAGACATGGCCAAATGATCTTTAACCGGAGTGCCAAGATCACTCAGTGAGAAATGGACAGTCTCTTCAACAAACAGTGCTGGGAAAACTCATGTAAACTCATGTCCACATGCAAAAGAATGAAGCTGGACAATTACTATATAACTCAAAATGGATTAAAGATCCTAATGAAAGACCCAAAACTATAAAACCCCTAGAAGAAAACAAAGGGGATGATAAGCTTGAAGACACTGGGCTTGGCAAGGATTTACTGGATATGATACCAAGGTATAGACAACAAAAAGAAACAACTGCAACTACATCAAACCTAATTTTTTTAATGCATCAAAAGAAAGAATCAACAAAGTGAAAAGGCAACCTACATAATGGAAGAAAATATTTGCAAATCATGTATCTGATAAGGGGTTAATATCCAGAATATATACAGAATTCTTGCAACTCAACAATAAAAAAATCAAATAGTCCTATTACAAAGTGGGTAAAGGACTTAAAACAGACATTTAGCCCAACAAACATATGAAAATGTACCCAACTAATGATGAGACATGCAAATCAAAACTACAATGTGGTATCGCCTCATACCCATCAGAATAATTATTTAAAAACAAACAAACCTAGAAAATACTGCTGGTGAGGATATGGAGAGATTGGAACCTTTGTGCACTACTGAAGGGACTGTAAAATGGTACAACTTCTATGGAAAACAATCTGGAAGCTCGTCAAAGTTAAAAACAGAACTACCTACCATATGATCCAGCTATTCCACTTCTGGGTATGTAGACAAAAGAACTGAAAGGAGGGTCTTCAAGTGATATGCATATGCACCCCCACGTTTATGCATATGCAGCCCCACGTTCATAGCAGTGCTATTCACAAGACCAAGAAGAGGAAGTAATCCCAATGTCCACCAACAGATGAATAAACAAAATGTGGTATATCCATGCAATGGACTATTATTCACTCTTAAAAAGGAAGAAATCCTGGGACATGCTACAACATGGATGATCCTTGAGAACTTCACGCTAAGTGAAATAAGCCAATCACAAAAGGTGAATATGATATAATTCTACTTACAAAGGTAACTAAAGTCACAGACACCAAAAGTAAAATGGTGGTTAACCAGGGACTGGGAGAAATGCAGTAGAGGGAGCTGATATTAAATTGTTACAGATTTTTAAAGAAATTATTGGGAAGCCTGGGTGGCTTAGTTAAGTGTCTGACATCAGGTCAGGCCATGATCTCAGGGTCCTGAGACTAAGCCCCAAGTCAGGCTCAATGCTCAGCAGGTCATCTACTGACCTCCCCCTACCCTTCCTACTACTAATGTGTAATCTCTCTTACTAAAAAAAAAGTTACAGAGTTTTAGTTTTGCAAGATGGAAAAGTTCTGAAGATATGTTTTATAACTATATGAATATACTTAACAATACTGACTACACAATTAAAAATGATGAAATACTACATTTTGTTGTATTTTTTTTACCACAGTAAAAAAATAAATCAATGTAGCACTGTCACAAGTATCCAAACTTAGAAATATAATAAAAACACAACACTTCAAGATGTACTTAAGTGGTTCTTAACCATGGCCGCACAATTATGTTGATCTTATAAAAAGCACTGAAGCCTGGGGCTCAAACCCAGAGACTGGTCTGAGGCAGGCCTCCAGCACTGAAATGCCTAAAAACTCTCTAGGGAATTTTTTTTTTTTAAAGATTTTATTTATTTATTTGACAGACAGAGATCACAAGTAGGCAGAGAGGCAGGCAGAGAGAGAGAGAGGAGGAAGCAGGCTCCCCGCCGAGCAGAGAGCCCGATGCGGAACTCGATCCCAGGACCCTGAGATCATGACCTGAGCCGAAGGCAGCAGCTTAACCCACTGAGCCACCCAGGCGCCCTCTAGGGAATTTAAGCACAGACAGGACTGAGAGGCACTCCTCTAGGAATCTGTATTTCAGAGTCCAAATTACAAATTAGGGGTAGTCTTAATCTTTACCCTACCACTCACTCTTTCTTGAGGGAGTATATTTATAAGAAATATAATTTTTTACTTAAAAGACTTCAGTATTTCTTAAATCAAGATGTTTGCTTTTTCATTAAATCTGAAACTTTATGGTCATTACTTGATTATGGTAAAACTTTATGATTATAACTCATTTTTTAACATGGTTGCTATAAAACAGAATTTTTATAGACTAGAGGTGCTTGGGTGGTTCAGTTGGGTTAAGCAACTGTCTTCAGCTCAGGTCATGATTCTGGAGTCCCTGGATCTGCCTGCATTGGGCTCTCTGGTCAGTGGGTAGTCTGCTTCTGCCTCCCCTCCCAACCCCCCACTCCAACTCTCTTACTGTCTCTCAAAGAAATAAAATCTTTTTTTTAAAAAACTGAATTTTTAAAGACTAAAAAAAATTCCATGCCACAGATGAACCCAGTTAGTATGTAACACTAAAATTTTCATGTGAAATAAGATTTCATTATGAATTCTGAATTTAATTAAGTTGACATGTTTATCCATTAATGCTACTATAAAATACACTCATTAAAATAGAACGCTTAAAGATGTTTCAAGAAACCAATGAGTGTATTTTTTTTTTAAAAGATTTTTTCTTTATTTATCTGACAGAGATCACAAGTAGGCAGAGAGGCAGGCAGAGAGAGAGGAGGAAGCAGGCTCCCCGCAGAGCAGAAAGCCCAATGTGGGGCTCGATCCCAGGACCCTGGGACCATGACCCGAGCCGAAGGCAGAGGCTCAACCCACTGAGCCACCCAGGTGCCCCACCGATGAGTGTATTTTAAAAACATTTTTAGTAAAAATGAAAATCTGGGGGTCACTACATTTATATTTAATTATATAAGAAGAATATAATTAATATTAAATACAAGTATGTCATCAATCAAAAATGGAAGTGAACACTTTTATAGGTTTTCTACAGTTAAATTCTATCAGCTTAATTCTATCCAGCCACTGATCCTCAAGGATCTAAGAGTCATACATAAGTAAATGGCAGTCTAGTTTAGAAGTGATTTTTAGAAATAAAATATAGAATGTTCCATTCAATTATTTTTTTTATACCAAGACAAGGTCAATTAAGGGCACAGAAGACAGGAGGAGCTAAGGCCAAAAAAAAAAAAAAAAAAAAAAAACCACACCCAAAAAGGGAAAATCAAACAAGAAAGAAACAGAGAGAGAAAGAGAGAAAAGAAAAAAAAACTACACAAAACTAAAGAGAAACAAGTCAGGCCAACTGTATTTCTAAAAGTACTTAATATAGTCTTTAAGGTACTCTTTTTAGTGACTTTCTGTAAGAAATGTCCTAACACAAAGAAACTGTTAACAGATTTAAATCTAATTTTCAGGGTCACCTCTTCTGGCCTTCTCTGTATAGACATGTAAAGCTCTACATACACACATGAAAAATACACCAGAAGTATCAGAGTGAATGCAGCTCCATGTAATCAGATCTGACCTCATCCTATTTACCTGGGAAGTATAAGTTATCACCTGCTCTCTCCTCCCATCTTCCCACCCTTCAAAATAGTATATCTTACGCATGCTAACATCTGATAAACCAGGGAACAATTTTCCACCTTCAATTTTAAATGTAAAGTTTGTTACTGAAATAAAGACTTATTTTCTCACAAAATTCTTAAGGATTTTTAAGTACTGTGGTAAAGCTTAAGCTTTAGAAATTTCCTTTGAGGAAAAAAAAGAAATTTCCTTTGAAAAAGAAGGGGCTGGGGCGGGGGGGAGACTGCAGCTTAAGATTAAGAAAGGACTGGCAAGCTAACAAAAATGTGATTTGTGCAATTGCAAAATATCCCAATATAGAAGCATAAGGGACAGGTTTGAAGGATTTCAGTGTGACTGTAATAGGGCACTCTCAAGAGTTTAGATTATAAAATGATGACATGTACAAAATGGAAAGCAGGCTTAGGACTAATGATGCAGTGTTACAGACCTGGTACTGGCCTATGCTGATACTAACCTATGCAAAATGTTATTAAGGCTAGAATCCAAAATGATCCGTAGCTTACCAAAAATGGTGAGAACAATCAAATTGGCAGAGGTGGGTGAATTCTGGAGAAAGACTATTTGGGTTTGACTAGTATTATTTATGATGACAGAGAAAAAGGAGAATTCCCCTAATGGTGGTTCTGTTAATAAGCTTTGGATTTAAAAGGGCAGAACAATGGAACAAAGGAAAATAGATGGGAAAAAGTAATTTTCAAAATGGGGCTGAGCAATACATATAATCCTGAATAAATTTCAAAATTAATCATATTAAAAACATGGCCTGTGATTGTTCAGAAGATATGTGACTGTTAAGAGCCAAGACAGATTCACTAAACATAAACTAGGTTACACTTGTCACAAAAATTATCTCAATATGTACTGGAGACCCAAATGTTAAATGTTAAATTATAAAACTTCTTTTAGAGAAATCTATAGAACTCTAGATTTGATAATACCAAATACCAGTCACTTTACTTTTTTTTTGTATGGATTTTTTTAGATTTTATTTATTTATTTGACAGAGAGCACAAGTAGGCAGAGCAGCAGGAAGAGGGAGAGAGAGAAGCTGGCTCTCCACTAAGCAAGGAGCCTGATGCGGGATTTGATCCCACGACACTGGGATCATAACCTGAGCTGAAGGCAGCCACTTAACCTACTGAGCCACCCAGGTGCCCTATATTAATTCATTTTAATTCCAGTATAGTTAACATAGTGGTAATGACGTGTTTTTTTTTTTTTAAGATTTTATTTATTTATTTATTTATTTGTCAGAGAGGGAGAGAGGGAGGGAGAGAGAGCTCATGCGCAAGCACATGTACAAGCAGGCAGAGTAGCAGGCAGAGGGAGAGAGAGAAGCAGGCTCCCCGCTGAGCAAGGAGCCTGATGTGGTACTCAATCCCAGGACCCTAGAATCATGACCTGAGCCAAAGGCAGCGGCTTAACCAACTAAGCCACGCAGGTGTCCCGTGGTAATAAATTTTTGGGTAAGACACCAAAAGCATGATCAATCCACAAATGGAAAAATTCGTGTAGTTGAACTTCATTAGAATTTTAAAATTTATGCTCTGTGAAAGACACTGTTAAGGAAAAGCATCAGTCACAGACTGAAAGAAGTTATTTGCAAAACTCCTATCTGATAAAGAACTCGTATCCAAAATATACTAAGAATTGTTATAACAATAGGAAAACAAACAAACTGATTAAAAATAAGGAAAAAAAACCTAAAGGGATGCTCATCAAAGATACACAGATGGCAAATATGCATATGAAAACATGCTCAGTACCTGATGTCATTACAGAAATACTAATTGAAACAGAAATGTAGTATTATTACAGACCTATTAGAATGGGTACAATTCCCAAAACAGGTAATCCCAATTACAAATGAGGGTCTAGAGCAACAGGAATTCTCATTCACTGCTGGTGAGAATACAGAATGGTATAGCCACTTTAGAAAACAGTTCAACAGTTTCTTACAAAGCAAGACATAGTCTTACTATATGAGCTAGCAATCTTTTTTTTTTTTTTAAAAGAACAGAATCTTTATTTTTTTTTTTTTTTTAGATTTTATTTACTTATTTATTTGAAGGAGAGAGACAGCAAGAGAGGAAACACAAGCAGGGGGAGTGGGACAGGGAGAAGCAGGCTCCTGCTGAGCAGGGAGCCTTATGTGAGGCTTGATCTCAGAACCCTGGGATCACGACCTGAGCCAAAGGCAGATGCTTAACAGGTGAGCCACCCAGGCGCCCCATGATCTAACAATCTTACCCCTAGTATCTACCCAATTCATGTGAAACTTATGTCTGCCCAAAAACTTTCATGCAAATGTTTACAGTAGCTTTATTCATAAACAGCAATGGTAGTAAACAAGATGTCTTTTAATAAGTAAATGAAGAAACTGGTACAGTCATACCACACATGATATGGTATACAATTCAGCAATGAAAAGGAATGAGCCATTAAGGTATTCAAGACATAGATGAATGCCAAGTAAAAGAAGCTAGACCAAAGGCTACAATTATATGACATTCTCAAGAAGCCAAAACTACAGAGATGGTAAACAAATCAGTAGTTATCGGGTGTTTAGAAGAGCATTCAGTGGGTGATTTTTTTTATGTATGGTAGTGAAACAATTCTGTATGATACTCTAATGGTAGATACACGTATATACTATGCATTTGTCAAAGCCTATAGAACTTTACAGCACAAACAAGAAATCTTAAGGTATGCAAATTTTAAAAAAATATTTAGGAGGTTGGGGAAGCCCAAGATGAAATGAATACAGGGGATAAAAAACCTAACTGTATTACAAATGTTATGACAGAACTTCACTGAAAGAGGTAGGAACTAAAGTGCCTGCCAAAGATATGAATTCAAAGATTCATATCTTTGAATGAGTGGAGTCTATACACTAATGCTGATAATTAAGTATATAGATAGCAAATGGTAAAAGGTCAGTCTGAAAATACTGTGTTAGTGCATGATTCCCATTATAGGACAGTCTGTTGAAGTGAGAGGTTACAGATAAGCAAAAAGACAAGACTAGAGTGATTCTTTTGGTATGGATTAGTGGAAGAAAGATATCAGTATGGACCCTCCTATTTAGTCTGATGTAAATACAGCTGGTTACATATGGAAATAGTTACAGATGTGTCTACACACAGATTAGTACACCTACATATAATTTGCTTTGTCTGTTGAGAGGACCTAGAAGCAATGACACCCTAGAAACAATGTCACTTCAGTAGCAATAAACACATCCAGTTATCAGGTCTTGGTTTCTATTACTGTTCTCCAAGAAAAAAGAATAATGGCTCCTTGAAAAAACAGCTGATTCTAGGACTGGGACAGGAAATACGTAAATTAAGTTGGAGCACCTTACAGTGCCAGAAAGCAAGAGAGTACTCAAATAAAAAAATACAACCCATAATGACAGGGGTATATCAAAAGGATACAGAAATTAATAAATAAGAGGATTCCCAATGGCCAAAGCTGGGACAATCTGAGTAACGAAATAAAGTAATATTGGATTATGACCAAAGTATAAAATGAATATTCATTAGTCCATATAAACAAATGAATGGGGGAAAGATAAAGCTGTGTAAATTCCAATAATCTGTGTAGATACTGTCCTCCTCCAGGATGTAGAGCTTAAATTTCACCACTTAAGTGTGGGCTGCATGTAGTAACTTCCCTCCAAAGAGTATGGTATAAAAAGGGAGAAAAAGAATAACTTTCAAGTGGAGAAACCTGACAAACACACTACCTCAGCCAGGTGATCAAGGTTAATATCAACAATGAGAAGTCATGTGGACAATATGTACCCTTGATATGATGTGATAACAATGGCATTTTACCTCTGTGATCTTCCTCCCCAAATCCATAAGTCCAGTTCTAATCATGAGAGCAACATCAGACAACTCCCAATTAAGGGACATTCTACAAAATACCTGACCAGTATTCCTCAAAACTGTCAAGGTCATCAAAAACAAGGAAAGTCTGAAAAATTGTCACAGCCAAGAGGAGCCTAAGAAGACATGACGACTAAATGTAATGTGGTATCCTGGATGGGATCCTGGAACAGAAAAAGGACATTAGGTAAAAACTAAGGAACTCTGAATAAAGTATGGAAGTTAGTTAATAACAAAGTATAAATACTAGTCTATTAACTGTGACAAATGTATCATACAATACAAGATATGAAGAGTAAAAAAAATTAGTAGTGAGGTATAGGCGAACTCTTCACAATTTTTCTGTAATTCTAAAACTATTCTAAAATAAAAAGTTTAAAAAATTTATAAATTAGCTCATACTAACCTCAGTATTAAACATTATTGCTTAAAAGAACTCTAGCAAGAAAAAAAAAAGAACTCTAGCCAAATACTTGTTATGGTGTTAGGGTCTTTCATCAAATCCTTATATATACAAAAAAGTAAAATCATGGAGCAGACACAAGGAAAAACAGGCGTATTTTATCAAACAACCATAATCAGAGTATTGATTAAGGATTGAAGGCAAGAAGGAAGATTTCTGTTAAGTATCTGAGAGGCTATGTTTCTGGACATGACCATTTTATGGTTATTTTCAAGGACCTGGATGCCAAAAGAATATATGTTAACAAGAGGCAACTGGTAAGGGCAAGCACCTTGAATAACAAAATCAAGATTGAAAAGAATGCTGAAAAGTTGCACAGAATGAATCTAACACTGAAATTAAGCAGGGGGGAAAAAGCAATGCTTTGTGTGCCAAAGGAAAGTATAAAATTGTAGTTGGTAATTTAAGGGTACTGTTTATTTTTAAAATTTTTTGCGTGATTAATAATTTCACGGACCTGTAGGAATAATATGGCTACCCAAAAAATTTAATGTCATCTTAAGTCACACTAGAAGTATAAATTGTCAGAATGAAAAATCAGAGAACCAATGATCTCAAAGTCAGCCAGATCATATTCAGGGTACACATTAAGTTCTGAGAATTACGTATTAAAGAGATCCAAAAAATGCATTTTAAAAACCTTGCTATGGCATGAAAGGAAGGGCTTACACTTTGTTTGGCATGGCTCTAGGGGTAGTACTAGATCCAAAAGATGGAATTCTAAGAATGTAGTTTACACAATTTTTATAGTGAAGAAATCACAGGTTAAGAATAGACTGAACTACACAGCAAACCATCTCTCTAGCAAATAAACTAGTGTTTAAGAGAAGGCCAACTGGTGTGTCTGGGTGGCTCAGTCGTTAGGCATCTGCCTTCAGCTCAGGTCATGATCCCAGGGTTCTGAAACCAAGCCCCACATCGGGCTCCCAACTCAGAAGGAGCCTGCTTTTCCCTCTTTCACTGCCCCTGCTTTGTGTTCCCTGTCTTTTTGTCTGTCAAATAAATAAATAAAATCTTAAAAAAAAAAAAAAAGAGAGAGAGAGAGGGGGGGGCCCATTTATTTGTCAGTGATATTTAGAAGCAGTTAAAATTGGGTTAAAAAAAAAAAATTAGCATTCATTGTCTTTCCAATCCTGAGATTATGACCAAAGAAAGATAAAAGTAATACGTAAGCATAAAGTTCCTTAAGAAATTCAAAGGGCACCTACTTGAATTGTGTAAATTTAGTTATTAGAGTTACTTTATTCTAGGATGCTGAAACCTTAATAGTGAAACTAGCATTTCCACCCACCCTCAATCCCCCAAGTTGAAGAGCATTTCTTGGATTAGCTGGGTTTTAGTGAGTCCAAATTTAATCAATTTAAAAAAAAAAAAAATTCTGGGACGACTGGGTGGCTCAGTAAGTTAAGCCGCTGCCTTCGGCTCAGGTCATGATCCCAGAGCCCTGGGATCAAGTCCCACATTGGGCTCCTTGCTCAGCAGGGAACCTGCTTCTCTCTCTGTCTCTAGATGCCACTCTGCCTGCTTGTGCGCTCACTTGCTCCCTCTCCCTCTCTCTCTCTCTGAGAAATAAATATTTTAAAAGAAATCACAATTAGGTAGATTACTGTTCAAATACTACATCAAACCTCCAAAGGGTTCACTATAAACAAAGTAATGAGCATAGCCTCCTGAGATGTATTATTCTCTAAGCTCTAGTTCTCTTCAAACTTGCTGTAGTTAAATTAAACTAAGAGACTGGGTATTCAAAGCTAAAAGTTCCCCATCCTTCTGAATCATCACATTTGATAATGTAAATAAATTAATATTAGGTGTAAAATGTTAATTCCTTCAACTTTTTCAACATACACTTCTAGCTTCTGTGATTATTCATAAAATGACTCCCATCAAAGAGACATTCTAAATACCAGAGAACCAAGTAAAGATTATGGCTGCAAAATCTGTCATTTACCATCTGACTGCTTCACTTAGTTTTATTAAAGTCTGGCTACCTACAATCCTAAGAAATTCCTCTTGGTTGAATAATCCAAATTACTCTAGTAGCTAAGTCAGGCAAAGAACAAGAAATAAAGCAGCAAAGAGATGGGCAGAGACTTTGCTAACAGAAATGATGTTAGAAACATTTAAGCAAGTAAGGAAATGGAGCACATATTCTTTTTTTTTTTTTTAAAGATTCCATTCACTTATTTGGCAGACAGAGATCACAAGTAGGCAGAGAAGCAGGCAGAGAGAGAGGAGGAAGCAGGCTCCCCGCTGAGCAGAGAGCCCGATGCGGGGCTCCATCCCAGAACCCTGGGATCATGACCTGAGCCGAAGGCAGAGGCCCTAACCACTGAGCCACCCAGGCGCCCCTGGAGCACATATTCTTTTAAAATAAATTTTAAATCTCTGCTAAGGTAAAGGTTCTGTTTTAGTGTAATGTGTGAGCTCAGCAAAAATGCTCTTCAGAAACTGACAACAGAAAAAAGGAGTTAGTTATTTAAGCTAGGTGCAATTTTATTAGGCTAGGTGCAACAGGTCATGATTTAAATGAAGAGAGGTCCTGACTTCAATTCCTGGCTCTGCCTCACAACACTGGCAATGTAATACTGAAAAGACAACCAATCTTTCTGAGCCTCCATTTTCTCATCTGTAAAATAGGGATAATAAAGATCCTACCTTTTTCACACGATCATCAAGGTTAAATGAAACCATGAATATAAAAGCACATTTCAAACTGTTAGGAACTATACAATGTAATCTGATATTAGTAGTAATATACTATATCCAGTATATCCAAAAGCTGAATAGATTAGAAAGTATAATTTGATTATAAGAACAAAATCTTAGTGGTATTAGTATACTGGGAATGTAACTAATATGCCAAAGGCAAAAAAAAAAAATCTAAGATTCTCAATTTTAAATGTTGTTCTTATTATTAATTTAAATAATGAGAGTCCAGTTCCCATTTCTCCAAAGTCTTGAGAATACTGTAATACTGTGAGAATACTGTGGATATCTACCATGGCAGGGGGTACTAAAAATAATTTGCCTGTGAAAAGTAAGAAACAGGTAACATTGCTAGAACTATCAGGAAAGCACAGAGAAATTTTAAGAGGGGAGCCAGGTAGGAAAAACCAGTTTGAGGAGAAGTTTGGGGATTGGCTGGAAGGTATCAATTTATCAGAAGACTTCACAAGCAACAGACCTAACTTCTTTCTCAGAGCCTTCACAATTTGCTACCACATAGCAATATATCTAAGGTTTGCCATCCATCAACAAGCAAAGCAGAAATGAACAAGAGAAGAAGTTTATTTACTTCTTCAGTTAAATACCTTGGAAAAAGTTTGGGTGAAATCTGGGCACTTTCCTAAGTAAATTTCAAGAAAAGTACCAAAGACAGTAACTATGCTCTTCTTCATGGTATATAAAATTTTTGAGCTCTGAACATTAAGCGTTTACACATATTACTCGTGATTTAACCATCTACTTCCAACAGGGTATCTGCCAGTTGAGTTTAACTGGGATCTTTATTACCCAAGCTCATAAAATAACAACAAAACAGAATAAAATAAAATGGAGTGATAAGCTGTTGAGAAAGAGTACTAATCTTAGAGGCAGAAGACTTGAGAGTTCTAGGTTTAATTTCTTTCTCTATTTTGAGGAAAATCATTTAACTACCCTACTTCTGCTTCCCCATCTGTCAAGTAAGTTATCAAATACAAGCTAGATTGCCACCTGTCAGGATATTGCCGAGGGAATTCCTCTATGTGAAAACATGTTGGGGAAAAATTTTAGTTTTTCTGTTACTCTAAGACTGTGTAATATCCTATAAATACATCTTCCCCCAAATAAAAATAAGGTGAAGGGCCACAAGTACCTCAGCTAAAATTTAATTGAATGGTCCTTCTTTGGGAAATCTTGAAATGAATTATATTTATCAAAACAATTTTAAGTATTTATTTTTTTCTAGTCTAATGTTTTTTTTTTTCTTTTTTTCTTTTTCTCTCTCTCTCTAGAAAATTTACCTTTATCCTTATCCAATGGTTCCTGGGAAAGTATAGTGCACAGTACCGGGTTTTTCCACACCCCAGTCTCTTGAGCTAGAGTAGCTAAAAAATGCAATTCACAGCTGCCATTCTCCATCAGCTTTTCATGAGCTACCTATAAATATTAAATAAACATCCAAAGAATTACAACAGATTTTAAAAGCAAGCTTATCAAGCTCTAAATATAATACTAAACTTTTGAAAAATCAGACTTTTATCTTAAAAATTTCACATCACATTACAAAATGCTGAATTCCTTTACTTCCGATTCTTAAAGATGAATCTCAAGAACTGTATCATTTGTAACTTTTAAATAAATACAATGTATTTCTAGAAATAAGTCAAAATTATTTTTCCCCCAAAATCTAGACCAAGAACAGTTACTTCTGAAGGAAGCTATCAGAATATCCATAATATAAAAGACCTTACACATTTTATATCTTGTGTTAGTAAAAAACTTTTTCCCAAAAAAACTACCATTAATAAAGGACAGATCTGCATCAAGGCCTAAATGACAACACACACATATTCCAATAAAAGGGACTTAGGAAAACTAAATGCATGGTTTTTCATTTATTCATTATATAGATTTGGCAATATTCTATTTAAAACTGACACTAAAACTTGATTACTAGTTGTTTCCAAGTGTTCATGCAATTAGCATATTCTTCAAGACCTGAAAGACCAATGGTTTTTATTCAATTCAGAAAATGTTTATTGGGAATTTCTACGGGCAAAGGACTAGGGAAGAGAGCAAATGGTCCCTGCATTTATGGGGCTTATCCTCTAGTGGGGTAAAGAAAGTTAAAACAGTAAAACACAGGTAAAATGAAACAAATGCTGTTAAGCAAATACAAAATAACCCCAAGGGAGCTCTGAAATGAGAGCAAAGTGTCATGGAAACTCTTAAAGCTATATGCTATGTTTATTCAAAAAGTTTATTCCTCAAAACCATAAACTCTCCCCACTGCAACAAGTTCCAGTGCTTTAAGAAAGTTTCTTCGAACAATTGCTGAAATCTACCATATAAGGATTTAAAGAGTTATTTCCTTCTCATTAACCCATATGAAAAAGTATCAACTAGTGCTACTGTTTCAAAAGGGAAAGTTTAAAAGTTATCATATGCTGACAAAATAGCATAAGAAATTCAGTATTGTATTTGTACATAAACAACTTAATTAATTCTGAGGTAGAATGCCAAACAATTAAAAGTTCTAAAATAATTATTTGCCTAAAAATAAATACTTGCTGGAAAAACCACCTAAGACATGAGTTACTGATAACTCTGAAGTAGAAATTACGTGATCAAAAAATTAGTTGCAATGTAACAAACACAAGACACCTTCATTTCAACAATTAATTATGTGTAAGACACTATGTGGAATCCTATGATATTAAGATATAAATCCTTTCCAGAATTTTGCAATTGATTAAGATTTCAATGGTTAATATTAAAACAGGAAAGCTGACTTCTCTACCTAACTACAGTTTATTTCACATGCTTCTGAAATTTGCAACTAGTTCTCTTTAATCGCTACAGGAAAAAAATTAAAAACAAAACAAAACAAAAACAACAACAACAAAAAAAAACATCAAGCCAAACATGTTTTATGAACTCTGGCTAGAGAAAGAGAAATACTTTCTAAAACTAACTAGTAAAATCATTCTTTTTAGTTAATCAATTAATCAAAACTTACTTGAAGCTATAGTATATCCAGCACAATCTAGTGCTTGAAACAAAATTTAACATTCTTGAAAATACTCCAACACAACTAAGTACTAAATTGTGTAGTACTTCTGTAAGGTAGAGTAACAGCACTAAACAAGAGAGACAAAGCATGTGTTTTCAGTTACAGGCAAAAAGCATGGATTTTGAAAAAAAGAACCCTGATTCAAGTAACTACTCTGTAGTATTAGCTGTATAAATTTGGGTAAATATTTTAAAGTATGAGCCTCAGTTTCCTCACCTTTAATATGGGAAAAATACAACTTCCCCCACAAAGTTTTCATAAGGATTAAATGATATATTAAATTCATTTAAGGCACATTGCAGATTTTCGGCAAGTAAACTGTTTCTAAATACAAATTAGGGCATTTTCTTTTGTTTTCCCTTACCGGTCTGGCAAAGTATTAATTAACTGATCTTAAAGAACACTGCAACAATATTCAATCAATCTATTTAAATGTATATCATCATTTAACACACATTTATTGAACATCTAGCATATGAATGACACCAGTGTTAATAAGAGTTGCAAATAATGCCTATTATTACTTAGATGGTTTGAAGTATAACCAAATAATTTATTAATAAAGAAAAAGGATATGATATACCTATATGAAATCTAATAGGTAAATGTTCTCACCTGCACCAGTGTCTGAAACTGTTCCCACTGTTTATCTGATAACTCAACAGGCAGACACAGTAAAAGTTCAACACAGCTTCTAAAAAACAAAAAATTGGTAAGGATACAAACATTTATTAAAATTCAAAGTAAAATAAAACAAATAATCCTTGTATCAGCAGATACCCCATAACTATTCTATTTAAAATTAAACTATCCTGAGATACAGAATTGAGACAAAAAAGCTTGATCTAGGGGCGCCTGGGTGACTCAATCAATCGTTAAGCATCTGCCTTCCAAACAGGTCCTGGTCCCAGGGTCCTGAGATGGAGCCCTGCGTCAGGCTCCCTGCTCCTCCCTCTCCCACTCTCCCTGCTTGCATTCGCTCTCTAGCTGTGTCTCTCTCTGTCCAATAATATTAAGTAAATTCTTTAAAAAAAAAAAAAAGCTAAATCTAATTTTTTATTTACTCAAAGGTCTACTCACAATGCCAAGCGTTCCAGAACCAACGCTACATTTTCACATTCAGAGGTAAGATAAGGTCGCGCTTTAACATAACTTTGGATAGCCACTGTGTATACCTCCAATAAAGGTAAAGGATCTTCTGAAGTTTTCCATTTCTCTGCATATTCAAGGAGTGTCTGTTTTGGAAAGAGTAATAGAAAGTATTCAATGTAAATCAAAATACACATTGGTTCATCAACTGTTTCTCTTTCCTCCCTGAGAAATCTTGAAAAATAAAATATTTATAAAAACAAAAAGTAGCTTACACTGATTAAAATATTAAAAGTAATAAAGCCATAGTCTTATTTCCAACAGCTGTTCATACGAGAAAAGATTAGTGTTAATTATCCAACAACAGCATCATTTCATGAAAGATGTTAAGTACTGCAAACATTATCTTCTTTCTAACTTCTTCTGACTTCTTTCTCTAGTCAAAATGCCACCTTTCACCTCAAAACTGCTAAGATTTAGAAGTTATTTTAAAAAGAAGATACCTAGACAAGCTTCACCAGAAGGGAAGCAGTAAAGAATTTCAAATATTTACATTTCTATTTTTCATGTAAAAAGCATAAAATTCAACACCTAAAATAAATTGCAAATAGCTAGAAGACATGTAATTTTTCAGTTAATAAAAAAATAATAGTACAACATATTACTATTTTTATGACAATCTTTATCATTTAAAAAATTGTATGAAGAGCTTCAACATACATAAAATCAATATTAAAGATATTAAAAATTATAAGATTAAGTAACTTTTGGAATAAAGTGCTTATTTTTTTTTAAATAAAAAACTCTTTATCCCTTAGTAAAGCAAATATTTCAAATATACCTTATCAGAATTACTGAAAATAAGAAAACAAAACAACAAAACCACCACCACCCCTGATGTTTATCCTAAAGAAGAGGTGGAAGAAACTGGCAGCAGCATTTAAAGACACCCACATTTAAGACTCTACAACTATTAAAATAGCGAATTACTAAAAAGTATTATCTAAAAAGTTCTATAATTATACTAACTGTTTTCATAAAATAGAAAACTGCCATAATTGGTTCTCTTCACACTTCAAGATTTAAAACTCCTCTCCCCACATCTGGAAATTCAGGTGCCCTTTCCCAGAAAAGAGGGTATTTTGGATGAAAACTCCATGAGGGCTTACATCCTCTGGCATACAGAAGCAGCTTTTAAAAAATATGTAGATAGGCAGAAGAAAGGTAGGAAAGAAGACAAAAAGGAATGA
Source organism: Mustela putorius furo (assembly GCF_011764305.1). Classification (NCBI taxonomy): domain Eukaryota; kingdom Metazoa; phylum Chordata; class Mammalia; order Carnivora; family Mustelidae; genus Mustela; species Mustela putorius. The sequence goes on from NW_025421301.1 coordinate 2,521,039, forward strand.
GGAAGGAAGAACTTACAAACACTCAAAACACTGCCTTGTCCTCTCTAGTCCCTCTAACAGCAGTAAGTGATCAGGGAGAATAAGGAAGAAAGAAGGACTAAAAGGAGGAATCTGGTGAACTGAAGAGCAACACAGTAACAACTCACTCTCTGAGCAGTCATATATTCACAGACCCTGATCCTCTCCAAGTTGGACAGAAATGCAGGTAACCTGGAGATCCAAACTTGCCACTGATGTCTAAAGCGAGGGCAGTTTTGTGGGACTGAGCCTTTAAACTGGGAGGTCTGACGCTAAGTTCAGGGAGTTAACTGTCAGAATTCAATGGTAAGAAATCTAATTTGGTGTTGGAGAGTTAGAGAAAAGGTATAGAGAAAGAACATGTATTTCATGTTAGCAGTAAAAAGAAAAAAATCCCTCAACAGAACTTGTATAAATATCCAGCCCTGTGTATTCTCCCTCTCCTCCTGCCCTTCCCCCTGCTCGTGTATGCAGGCATGCTTGCTCACTCTCTAATAAAAATATAATCTTAAAAAAAAAAAAAAGAATTTATAAAATCTAAACCAAACCTACCAACTGAATGGAAATATCTGCATTTTGGGATTGTTTGTAGCCATCTTTCTATTTCTACGAATGAAACAGAGTATAACATTCTGTTTTTAAAGTTGGTTTTAATGTGTTCCTTGGGCATTTTATGGTGATGTGGCAGAGGATGACCTCACATATTCAAGAATTTCAGAATTAAAAACTGTGCGTTACTTCAGCTAACACCTGTCTTTCTACACAAAGTTATTAAATATTATTTTCCTTTTTCTGGAAAAAGTGTTTAGATGCCTAGGAAATTTCATGCCGGGCAAATGTTTCTAATCTAATATGGGTAAGATTAAAAGCTTAGGTTTCCCCTATTAGTCCTCTAGCAGTAACGAATCAATTTCCATAAAAGAGTTTTAACTTTAGCTGGAAAAGAAGACAAAATAAAGCACACCACTTTCCAAATGGGTTTGAAATTATAAGCTTTTTCCTTTTCTTATCTCCTAACCAAAAGAAACCCTAAAGTCTACACACATGCACATATCTAGGAGGACCTCTTTTGTTGCACTTCACCTCATTGTGCTTCAAAGCTGCAGTTTTTTAAAAACTGAAGGTTTCTGGCAACCGTGCATTGAGCAAGTCTAACAGCATAGACTTCCCAACAGCTATTGGCTCACTTTGTATCTGTCACATTTTCATAATTCTTACAATAATTCAAACTTTTTCATTATAATAATTATATTTGCTATGGTGATCTGTGATCTTTGATGTAACTACTGTCACTGTTTTTAGGGCACCACAAACAGCGTTCATCTAAGACAGTGAACTTAATCTATAAATGTTGTGTGTGTTCTGACTGCTCTACTGACCATCTTTGGGCCTCCGTATTCCCAGAGACCTAACAGTACTGAAATTAGGGCAATTAACCCCACAACAGCCCTCTAAGTATTCAAGTGAAACAAGAGTCACACATTTCTTTAAATCAAAAGCTAGAAATGACTACGCTTAATGAGGAAGGCATGTCAAAGGCCAAGACAAGCTGAAACCTAGGCCTCCTGTGCCAAACAGCCGAGTTATGAATGCAAAGTTAGAATTCTTTTTTTTTTTTTTTTTTTATTTATTAGACAGAGAGAGAGATCACAAGTAGACAGAGAGGCAGGCAGAGAGAGAGGAGGAAGCAGGCTCCCCGCTGAGCAGAGAGCCCGATGCGGGGCTCGATCCCAGCACCCCGGGATCATGACCTGAGCCGAAGGCAGAGGCCCAACCCACTGAGCCACCCAGATGTCCCCAAAGTTAGAATTCTTGAAGGAAAAGTGATACTCCCATGAACATAGGCATGCTAATAAAATCAAACAGCCTTATTGTTAGTATAGAGAAAGTTTTAGTAGTCTGAATAAAAAGATCACCAGCCACAAGAGTCCCTTAAGCCAAAACCTAATCCAGAGCAAGACCCTAACTCTCTTTAATTTATGAAGGCTGAGAGACGTAATTAAGTGTCAGAAGAAAAGTTTGAAGCTAGCAGAGGTTGCTTCAAGAAAAGGTTTAAGGAAAAAAAAAATCTCTGTAACATCAAAGTGTAACATGAAGCAGCAAGTCACCTACAAGATCTAGCTAAGATCATTAATGGAAGTGGCTACAGTAAACAATAGATTTTGGGTGTGGACAAAACCACCTTCTATCACAAAAAGATGCCACCTAGGACTTTCTTAGCTAGAAAGGTGAAGTCAATGCCTGGTTTCAAAGCTTCAAAGGAAAGGCCAACTCTTCTGTCAAGGGCTAATGCAGCTGGTGACTTTAAGGGAAGCCCATGCTGAAGACCCTAGGGCCCTTAAGAATTAATGCTAAATCTACTCCGCCTGAGCTCTGTAAGTGGAACAAAACTTGGAGAGTCCATCTGTTTACAACATGGTTTATTTAATATTTTAAGCCCACTGCTGAGATAAAGATTCTGTTCAAATATTACCATTCACTGATAAATGCACCTGGTCACCCAAGAGCTATGATGGAGATGTACAGGATTCATGTTGTTTTCATACTTAATACAACATCTGTTCTGCAGCCCATAGATCAAAGAGTTATTTCAACTTTCAAAACTTATTAAAGAAGTACTTTCATAAGGCTAGAACTGCCCGAAACAATGATTCTTCTGATGGATCTGAGCAAAGTAAGTTTAAAATATTCTGGAAAAGATTCACCATTCTAGATGCCATTAAGGACACTTGTGATTCATGGGAAGAGGTCAAAATATCAACATTAAAAGGAGTTTGGGAGAAGCTGATTCCAATGCTCCTGAATGATTTTGAACGGTTCAAGACTTTAGTGGAGGAAGTAACTGCAGATGTGGTGGAACCAGCCAGAGAACTAGAATTAGAAGTGTAGCCTAAAGGGGTGCTTGGCTGGCTCAGTCAGAAGAGCATGGGACTTTTGATCTTGGCTGAGGTATAGAGCCTGAGTCCCACAGGATATGTAGAGATTAAATAAAAAACTTAAAAAATAAAGTGGAGCCTGAAGATGTGAATGTATTGCTGCAACCTCATGATAAAATTTACACAGATGAGGAGGTACATTTTAGAGATGAGCAAAGAAAGTGGTTACTTGAGATGGAATCTACTCCAGGTGAAGATGCTATGAAGACTGTTCAAATGAAAACAAAGGATTTAGAATATTACATAAACTTAGTTGATAAAGCAGTGGCAGGATATGAGAGGACTAACTCCAATTCTGAAATAAGTTCTACTGTGGGCAAAGTGCTATCACACAGCATCACATGCTACAGAGAATTACTGGTGAAAAGAAGAGTCAATCAAAACACACTTCAGTGTTGTCTTATTTTAAGAAAATGTCACAGCCACCCCAACCTTCAGCAACTACCACTCTGATCAGCAGCTATCAGCAAAAGAAGACCCTCCATGTGCAAAAAGAGTATGACTTGGTAAAAGCTCAGATGACAGTATGTTTTAGCAATAAAAGTATTTTTAAAATTAAGGTAAGTACAGGGGTACCTGGCTGGCTTAGCCGGTGAAGCATGCAACTCTTAATCTTGGAGGTTGTAAATTCAAGCCCCATGTAAGTGTAGAGCTTATTTACAAATAAAATCTTTTAAAAAATTAAGTGCATATTTTTTAGACTTAGTGCTATTGCATACTTAATAGACTGCAATACAGTGTAATTTCATGTGCAGTAGGCAAACAAAAAATTCATCTAACTCACTTTATTGTGACATTTGCTTTATTGCAGTGGTCTGGAAATGAACCTGCAGTATCTCCAAGGTATGCTTGTACTTACACTTTTCCCAAGACCTACATTTCTTGATATGTCTAACTCTGCAAAGGGTACTCATCCATTATTTCTTTCCTTCATGACCTGAGTTCTACTGTCCTCAGATGAAAGAAGTTTTTAAACTTAACTCTAATAGGTAACCAAGGATGAATGCTTTTGGGTTTAACAGAGTCTGAACTGATGAGAAAAACAACTGACAAATCTCAGAATGTTAGAACCAGAAAGCACCTTAAAAACTCTCTCTCCTCACCTCATTTTATTGATGAGGAAAGAGGGAGAGGAAGTAGATTCTGGTGAAAATGAGACCACTCAGGTGGCCATTTAATAGTCTGGGAATAATGTAACTAGGAAGAGGGTAGAAAGATGACAGCAGATTGAGATAATATGAGAAATGTGATGATATGCTCATAATGATTACGTATTAAGAAAGTAAGTTAAAAAAATGGTTAAAAAGCAAGTATCTATGTGTATAGAGCTTTGAGAGTTGGTATTTATAGTTAATAAGTGTTTTAATAGTAGAGCTTCCACTGTTTCTCAAAACACTAAGTAGAACCACTGTGAAACTGGCCTATCCCCAACATAACTGGTTAATAAATTATGCTTCTTCTATTAAAAAAGTTACTTATTTATATCTACTGCCTTAATTAATCTATACAAGGAATTTTAAGTGGAAATGTCAGAATGATCAGACTCCTATTCTTTTCACAGAATTACAAGAGACCTTAAAGATCATTTGATTCTGTTTTAAGAGTAGTAATTAAAGGGTCTAGTGACCTGCACAATACTAAAAGAACTGGTAATTTGCAAAGCCAGGCACCCTCACTCTGTGAAACATTCTGTCCACTACAAACAAATACTGGTTATGTTATTATAAGAGAACTTTACATCTGTGGTGTTACTCTGTAACTACAAAGTACCTTTTACCTCTATTAATTCAATTATTCCTCGTAACTTATGAGATGAAGTACTATTTATCCAATTTGCCAGCCAAACTAGAAATAAATAACCTCTTTATTGATTAAGCTTATTTTAGTTGGAGGTCAGACTCAAAGAAGCATACAATAAAAAAGTTTTTCACAAAACGGGAAATTAAGAGGAAGGGCTGGTTAGTTTAGCAGCTCAAGTCTTCAAGATTGTAATGAGCACTGGGTGATAATGTAAGCAATGATTCACTAACGCATATACCTGAAACTAGTATTACACAGTATATTAACTAAATGGAATTTAAGCAGAAACTCGAAAGAAAAAAATTATGAACAAATAAAAACAATGTCTTCAAGAACCCACCTGTATCAAGAACCCACCTATGTCTTCACTCTGCTATCCTCAGGTGGTACCCCTACCCAATTCCCAGGCCTTAAGACAGTGAAACAGGTTTCTTATCCAGTCTCAGCAGTAACCAGAAAGATGAGACTATCTCTTCATGTGCATCTCATTTAGGAACAAGGATTCCTTTCTCAGAAACCCCAAACCCAATTCCCATCCCGATTTCTCCTCAGATCTCAATGGCCACAACTGCATCACACACCTATGTCAAAAATTACCCAGACATCATGGAACCCCCTGGTTGACTTTTAAACCAAGGAGAACCCACTATCCAAGGCTGGAGATAGGGCCTGATTCTCTGAAGCATAAAACTGTGTAGAAGAAGGAAACTGAATAAAATCAGAGTTCTATTAGGAAAGTGAGGGAGAAACCAGTCTTACAGTTTGGCTGTCTAATGGTTTTTATGTCCACATACCCTCAAGAATGAAGAAGTCAATGTTTATGTGTGCATATATGTATGTGTATTTATATTTGTATATACATATAAACAAAGATAAAAAAGTCACTGTGATCTGGTTTTGAGAGAAGTGTGAGGGGATAGTATAGAAGGTAAGAGTTTGGGAAAGAAAAGTCTCCTATAAGGCACCAGACTGCTTCCATTAATGAGTAAAGTATGGCAAGAAAATATAAAACTGTTATATGAAGAATGACTGATGGAACTAAGGATGCTTAATCGGGATAGTAACATTTACTCAGTACTTACTATAGGCTAGGCATTGTTCTGAGAGCTTTACATGTAATACTTATTAGCAATTAGATAAATTACAGTACTATACTAAACTGGACCAACTTGGGTACAAAAAGATTAAAGTAACAAGCTCCAACACTACAGAGCTAGTTAAGAGGCAGAGAAGAGATCCAAACCCTAACAAGCTTGACTTTAGAGTTTAAGTTTTATGCTCTACATTTCTGAAGAAATTTTTGATTTTCAAATTCACAAATCTGAAGACCTGTCATGTAAGGGAAGAGTAAATTTTATTCTGTGTCGTCTCACAAAACAAACCAGGACCACTAGGTTAAGTTTGAAGAAGATAGATTTCTGCTTCCTCTGAGGCAGAGCCATCAAACAATCAGAGTTAACCAAAATAGTACAGGGTAGCCTCCTGAGACAAGAGGATCTACCACAGTTATCAAGCAGGGACTTAAGAGTTCAGGATGCTGCAGGAGAGTCCTATTTTGGAGAACAGTCTATCACAGTGGAAGAGATTATACTTACTGTGGTATGTGTGGGAGTGTCCTAAACCAGGGGTTCATAGAGGTTCTGAATGCTGTATTATTTTAAAGTTATTTAAATTAGCTTCTGATATTTAAAAATAAGTTTTTTAAAGGGGGAAGGGGCAGAGGGAGAGGGAAAGTAGAATCTTAAGTAGGCTCCATGCCCAGTGTGGAGCCCAAGGTGAGTTCAATGTCAGAACCTGAGATTATGACATGAGCTGAAATCAAAAGTTGGATGCTTAACCGAATGAGCTACCCAGGAGCCCCTAAAAATAAGTTGTCCCTAAAAATTGGATTTTTGGCTTTTCTTTTAAAAAATTTAGGAATTTTGGCAACTTTGGGCATATATTCCACTATGACAACAACTGGCTGGAGCTGAGTGATGAGCCAAGGTCCTTGGGCATAAACTCTCGGGTTGCTACTAGCTTTACCTAGTTGTCTCCCTCTTTAAGGGACCTACTGCACCCCTACAAGGAATTTGTAGTTACAGCCTCTACTCTTTGGCATTATGGAACAAGCCTAGAGAAGAGAAAAAAATGTAACTAAGAGAAAGGTTAACAGATCATGCTCTAATAGGATCTCTAATGCACTGTTTTCCAACCTCTTTTTCCTAAGGAAACTTTGACTTTTTTCCCTTAACCATCCTCCATCTCCAATGAAATTTTAAATAACCAGATGTATTGTATACCTCCTTATGGGCCACAAACTATTATAATTCTAAGTTTTTCTCTTGAAGAGCCAAGTTTCACCCCCTTGGGAATAATAATGCACACTTTAACATTTTGGCTCTTAAACTTATTTCTCATTATCTAAGTCAGCAGAGACTGGAACATGAATACTCTAAGGAGAAAGACAGTATAAATTAACTTCCAGCAGCTTCCTTTTGTTCCTCTAAGGGTTATTAGGTAAGAAAAGAAAAGAATTTTGAGTAAAACCACAGGAGTGTGCATGAGGACTAAACCACATTACTGTCCTATGTAAAGCTGAGACTAGTGCAGTGTTGGTTATGTTTATACCATTATACCCCAGTTCTGTTCCAATTTATATCTAGGATAGTCTACAGCAGAAGCTTTCAAAAGTTTTGACCTCATGACTCTTAATTCTCTTAAAATAAGAGATACCAGTGGCTGTTTTTTATGTGGGTTACAACCACCAATATTCACCATATGAGAAATGAAAACTAAGATTTTTAAACTATGTATTTTTGAATAGATCTTTTAAAAAAATAAACATGATGTTACTACAAATAAGATATTTTTAGAGAAAAACTTTTCCAAAAAATTAGTAAAATGAATGCCATTATTTTAAATTTTTCAAATTTATTCAGTGTTTGACTTAGAAAAAAAGCATGACTCGCCTAATTCTGCATGTAATCTGTTGCACTATCACACATCATGTAACCTCTGGAAGACTCCACTGTACACAAGTGAAAGAAGGCAAATAACATCTTATAGTTTTGACTTTTTGGACCCCCTGAGCACTTGGTGTGTAATGCTCTTTATTTTTTTTTTCTAAGATTTTATTTATTTATTTGACAGAGAGAGAGATCACAAATAGGCAGAGAGACAGACAGAGAAAGAGATGAGGAGAAGCAAGCTCCCTGCTGAGCAGAGAGCCCAATGTGGGACTCGGGATCATGACCCGAGCAGAAGGCAGAGGCTTAACCCACTGAGCCACCCAGGTGCCCCTGTAATGCTCTTTAAATTGCAAAGTTATTAAAATGTATTTTAAGGTTTTGTATAAAAATGATTGACTGGTTTACATTTTTGTACCCTGCTCTCTCCAAACTTCACCAAAGTAGCATAAACCAGGGGCACCTAGGCAGCTCAGTTGGTTAAGTGTCTGCCTTTGGCTCAGGTGATGATTCCAGGGTCCTAGGATGGAGCCCTGTGTTGGGTTCCCTGCTCAGTGGGGAGTCTGCTTCTTCCTCTTCCTCTGCTGGTCCTCCTGCTTGTGCTCCCTCTCTCTGTCAAATTAATTAAATTAAATTTAAATTAAGTATTATAAGCCCACATAAACCAAGAAAATAGAAATGGAGGAAAGAGAAACAAAATTTTAAACACTAAAAAGCATATGTAAGAGTGGAAGAATGGCACTTTAAGAAAAGTGACTCCTAAGTATATAAATCACTAACTGCAGGAACACCAAAGGGTTCAAGAATTGGGAGCACCAGGTACCTCTAGAAATGGGGGTGAAGGTGGGTCTAGGAAGAGGATTGGTTCAAAGTCTATTTAAGCAGTTAGGCCTCTCTGATTTCATAGTCGCTCTCCACAGTTAGGTGACCCAAGCTAGGAACTATACTCTCTACTGCCAGCAGAAGCTATTCTGTAGAGAAGTCTTCTTTCTTCCTCCCCCAACCCTTTTTTTTTTTTTTTTAAAAGGTGTCCATACACAATTGAGGAGGGGTATCTTACTTTTATAGCAAAGCATTAAGTCAACTTTACACACAGACTAACTATAAAGGCAGCTCCCTTTCTCAAGCCCTCTTCCCAAAATCATTGTCAGAACCTCCAGAGGCTTTAGTGGAGTCCTTCTCTTGGAACTCAAGAGAAAAAACCCAGAGATTCTGCCAGGCTTTTCGGGGTAGGCGGGGGGAGACGACTAGCTAGGTTCCCTTTAGGTGAAGACCACAGCAAACCCCATTCCGGGGAGTGGAGCACTGAATCACTTTTTCAGTAGTATACCTTTAGATATGCACAGGCAAGGACCACCTACACATTTGATTAAGAAGCAACTAATAGTGAGATCAAAACAAATGGTAAAAAACAAAAACAAAAACCACATACACACAAACTCAAACTCAAAACAAAACAAACAAGAAAGAAACCTGGAGTAAGGAGGGACTATGAGACTATGGGAGAAAACAAAATCCAAAAACGTCCTCAAAAATCATTAACGTCCTCAAAGGTTAAGAGAATACACAGACCTATGAACAAAACACAGTGTCATATTAGAAAAAAAAGATCTAATTAAAAATAGCAGAAATGAAATCCTCAAAGAGCTAGAAGATAAGATGAGGAAAGGTCCCCAGCAAGTACAATAAAAGGGATAGGCGAGAAAAGATAAGGAAATCTGGAGACCAATGCCTGAGGTCCTACAATTAACAACAGGAATTCCAGAAAGTCAAAACAGAGAAATGGAAATCAAAGAATTAATTTAAGTGAATTTCCAACAACCTAAGGACATGAATTTTAATGGAAAGACCCACCGAGTGCCCATAATTGCTGAAAGTAGACCTACACAAGGCACTTTTTCATAAAATTTCAGAGCTCAAGGACAAGGAGGATCAAAATAAGCTCAAAGGAAAAAAGACTTCTCAACAGCAGGAATGGAGCCAAAGGAAAATGAAGTGTTGTATTAAAAACTGAGGAGAAATTATTTCCATCCAACTATCATAATATTAAGACAGCAAACTCATTTTCAGACATGCAAGTTCTCAAAACTTTCACCTTCTAAAGATTTTTTCAGGATGCTACCGAAGGGAGAATTTTGCCAAAATGAGAACAAAGCAAAAAAAGAAATGACAGTGATATCCAAGAAAAGGGAAGCTAACAAAGAGAAAGGCAATGAAGATCCAAGAAGAAAGCTGTGTAACAGGCCCAAAGAATAACTGCAACCTAACAGATGGCTCTAGGAGAAATTTCTTCAAGAGGAACCTGATGGACTGCCTGAAGTGCCTGAATAAACTGAGAGATTTACACAACTAAGGGAAGAGTTTGGATTCAATTAGCAAAACATATACATATATATATATGTATATATTTGTGTGTTTGTGTGTGTGTGTGTGTGTGTATGTAATTCAGATAAAGCAAAAAGTCTTAGAAAATGGTAAACAATTAGAGAATGAACATTCTTTACAAACACAAATAAAACATTTACGGAAAAAAACCCACAAATTGGTCACCGAAGGGGGAAAAAAAAAAGAAAAAAGAAAGGAAGAAAAAATACCCACAAACAATTCATGTCATATATTTCATTCATTGAACACAGTGAAATAAAGTTAGAAACTACTACCAAATGAATATTCCTGTAAGGAAAACTACAAACTTGAAAAATCTTTAGATGTACTTCTAAATCATGGCTGGAAGATATCATAATAGAAAACAAAGAATAATACTTAGACTTGAACTACAGCAAAAACACAATATATCAAAATTTGTAGGATGCAGCCAAAGCAATCTAAAAAGGAAAATTTATAGGTGCAAATGTTCATCTTGAAATTCTTCTATACTTTTTTCTTAAAAAAAAAAAAAATCAACAAAAAACCCACACATTTGTTTCAACACAGTATGAGTAAGACAAGAATTTCCCACTTGCTTATGTGTGATTTATTTTATTTTATTTATTTATTTATTTATTTATTTATTGGGTGAGAAACATCCAGTGAAAGCAGAAAACTGAACCCAGAGGAACTGAGCTGTGCTGGAACATGCAAAATACATTAAAACTAAACACATGTACCATCTATATCAGTTCACCAGGTGTGTTGAACCACAACTACACACACCTACAGTATTACTCTTTCTGTCCAATGTCAGAGAACCCTCCTTCCACCACCTCACAATAACTTGCAAGCTGTATCCCTTCTCACACCTACTTCCACAAGCAAACTTCAGGTCTTTTTCAAGTCAAGTACCACATTCATCCTAGTATTTCCATATGTCTTAACCACTAAATGGATATAAAAGAGTACTACTGTTTTTATATGGTTCTCTGTTGGGGCGGGAGGAAGGAAGAGAGAGAGGGGAAAGGAGGGAGGAAGGGAAGGAGAGAGAGATATGAAGTTTTTCAGTGTTGTGCCTCTAACCCCATTTTCTCCATAAACCCTGTGATTCTTTTTTTTTTTTAAAGATTTTATTTATTTATTTGACAGAGAGAAGAATCACAAGTAGGCAGAGAGACAGGCAGAGAGGGAGGTGAAGCAGGCGCCCTGCTGAGCAGAGAGCCCAATGTGGGGCTTCATCCCAGAACCCGGGGATCATCACCTGAGCCAAAGGCAGAGGCTTAACCTACTGAGCCATCAGGTGCCCCAAACCCCGTGATTTTTGTTGTGTAATTGCACAATAAGGTCTGCTTGGAATACATATGTTGTGATAAAGCAAAACTGAATGCATTAGAAAAGATACAATGAAAAACACTTATAAAGGATATTATTGGGACGAATACAGAAGTCTAAACATACTCTGTAATTAGATATATTAATGTGTTAATATTAAATTTCCTGAGTGTGATGAATGTCTTTGGCGTTAGGATATAAAAATATAAGGGGGAAAATGTCATGATGCCTACTAACTTAAAAAATCCAGGAGAAAGAGAAAATAAGTGTGAGACAAGCAAACACAGTAAATGTTAACAACTAGCAGATCTTGTGAAAGGTGTCCATCGTACTATTCTGTAATTCTTCTGTAATAAAAAGTTTGGAAAAGCAAAACATTGGCGATGGCAAGGGTGGCAGATTGAATTCTCCACTCCCTGCATTCCAGGCTCTTTTTGACATGACTTTAGAATACTCCCCATACTGGTAGAGAATATATTCCTGTCCTTTGCAGCTTGTTTTAAACAAAAGAATGGGGCAGGAGTAATGGTAGGCCAGCTGTAAGTTTAAAGCTCTTGTCCTGTCTTTTGCTTCTACTTTCAACACGAGAAGATATATCCAGATTACCCTAATCAGGAGGATGAGAAGCAGATGTCATCTGGTTGCTCTGGCTGAGGCCAACCTGTGTCAGTCAACATCCAGTCAGCGTCTTACCTACGCATGACTCTAGCCAAGACAAGCAGACTGCCTAGCCAATCATCATCTGACCTCGGACAAGTGAGCAATACATGCTGAGTGTTACATATCACTAAGACTTTTGTGGTTATTATGCAGAATTTTGTGAAAACAACTATGCAGCCAACTTAAGCCAACTTAACTTAGACAATAAACAGAATAAACTCAATGTAAAAGAATTTTTTTTAAAGTAAAAAAAGTGTAAGAAATAAATGAAATAGAAAATAAAGATACAAGAGAAATATCAACAAATCCAAACGCCAGTCATTTGAAAAGATTAAAAAATAAGAAATCTTGTGACAAAATTTATCAAAAAAAAAGAAAGAAAAGAAAAGAAAAGCACAAATACATAGAATAGGAATGAGAAAGAGATCACCATTACCGAAGCATTACAATTTTTTAACTCTTAATACATTAAATAATGTTACTCCTTATTTGAAATGCTTAAAGATCTTTTTTATAACTATTTAACTGATTTTTAATGAAAAAGCTTAAAAATCTGAATGGGAAGTATTTTAGAAAAAGTTTCTAAAACTAACTCAAAAAGAAGTAGAAAGAAAGAGTCCTTTACCTCCTTTACCCACTCAAGTCCTTTACCTACTACAGAACCTGAATCCAATTAAAAAAAAAAAAAAAAATCGGGCGCCTGGGTGGCTCAGTGGGTTAAGCCGCTGCCTTCGGCTCAGGTCATGATCTCAGGGTCCTGGGATCGAGTCCCGCATCGGGCTCTCTGCTCAGCAGGGAGCCTGCTTCCTCCTCTCTCTCTCTGCCTGCCTCTCTGCCTGCTTGTGATCTCTCTCTCTCTCTCTGTGTCAAATAAATAAATAAATAAATCTTAAAAAAAAAAAAAAAAGATTAAAAAAAAAAATCACCAAATGATTTTTACAGGAAAATCCAGCAAACAATCTGTCAGAAAACAGATAATCTCTTTAGTATAGAAACTTTTGGAAAAAAGGAACGAGAATATGGAGGGAAAGAAAACTCTCCCAATTCATTGTCTGAGGCTATTATAAACCTGAAGAAAACTGAGATACGTAACATGAAAAAGGAAAATCTCAGGCCAATCTCACTTATAAACAGAGATTTTAAAATCCTAAATATTGGATGCCTGAGTGACTCAGTCAGTTAAGCATCTGTCTTTGGCTCAGGAAATGACCTCAGGGTCCTGGGTTTGAGCTGTGGGATTGAGTCCCACACTGGAGCCTGCTTCTCCCTGTCCCTCTGCCTATGCCTGCCACTCCCCCTGTTTGAACTCTCTCCTTCTGTCAAATAAATATATACATTTTTTTTAAATCCCAAGTATTACTAAATCAAATCCTATAATAAACATTTAAAAATTAAAAAAAAATATTTTGAAACAATCACAGTTACAGAAAAGCTGACAATACAATAGAGAGAAAATTTTTTCCTGAACCATCTGGAAGTTAATTGCCAACCTGATGCCCCACTGCCTTTAAATACATGCATGTATGTCCTACAAACAAGGACCTCCTATGCAAACAGAGTATGACCATGAAAATCAGGAAATAAATATTGGTAAGTTAATGCCATTTAGTTTTCAAACACAATTCAAGTGTGCCAATTATCCCAACCATTCCTTGTAGAGAAAAGTACAATATCTGGAACCATGCAATATATTTAGCTATCATGTCCTTTCAGTCTCTAAGACTTATTTATGACCCTTACACTATCAAAGATTATGGGCCAGCTGTTTTGTAGAATGTCCCTTAATTTAAGTTTGGTATTTTCCTGTAATTATATTCATGTTATGCATTTTGGCAGGAATACCACTGAAGTGATAGTGATTTCTTCTCACTGTATCTCACTGTATTAAGTAGTATCTGATTTCAATCTGTCCCATTATGACATTCCCTTTGATCACTTGATTAAAGTTGGGTCTGCCCTCTTTTGGGTTCTGATTTAGCATGCTGGAATTGGCTGTCTCTTCCACACACACACCAGACCACCCTTCTCCCTTTGCTTAGGCCCTGACAGAAATGCCCCCCTTCCCCTCTGGTCGGGCTGTGAAGCTCCACCTCAGGCTGCTCCCTTTCCTCTTCATGGATGTTCTCTACTCATCACTCTTGGGCTCTAAATCTCCACACACAGCCATGTAAGTCACCTCCCTATGGAACATTCGTCATCCTAACTGGGCTTGATTCCTGCCCCACTGAGCTGCTCTTCTGTGCAGATACCCTCTTTGCCTGATCTGGGCTTTGACACTCACTCTGGGTCAATGCAGCACCCCTGCTCCCATCCCCAAATTACCTATTTCACCCTATGTAATGGATTAAAGATAAGGACTGAGTTATGTGGTTAGGAAAGAATGGCTACAATGTATTTTTAAAATGTATTCTGGATCCAGTAGGATTTATCCTAGCATTACAAGGACAGTTTAAAATTAGAAAAATATATTTACAAATTTACCGTAATAATAAATTTAAAGGGGACCTATATGATTATTTCAGTAATTACTCAAAAAAGAACATGGAGGGGCACCTGGGTGGCTCAGGTCAGGATCCCAGGGTCCTGGGATTAAGCCCAGCAAAGAGAATCTCTGCTCAGCAGGGAGCCTGCTTCCTCCTCGCTCTCTGCCTGCTTGTGATCTCTGTCAAATAAATAAATAAAATCTTAAAAAAAAAAAAAAAGAACATGGAAAAATGCAACCCATTCAAGGTAAAGAAAAAAATCTTCTTTGCAACAATGAATAAAAGGAAAGCTCCTCAAAATAATTGAGGGTATTCAGTAAAACCCAGAACAAATCTCATACTTACGGTGAAATGTTAAAATATTTCCCTTTAAAGTCAGAAACCAAATAAAATATGCCTGCTATCACTGCTTCTATTCAACACTGTAGGGCTAATCAGTGTAGTTAGAAAAAAAAAGTTTAAGTAATAAAGGCTAGATGGGGGTGTGGGGGGGGGAGCATCATTTATCAGGGTGCCTGAGTGGCTCAGTTAGGTGACTGACTCAGGTCACGACCTCCAGTCCTGAGATAGAGGCCCGCTTTGGGCTCCGCACTGGGCAGGGAGCCTGCGTAAGATTCTTTCTTCCTCTCTCCCTCTGCCCCTCTCCCTGCTGGTGTGCACTCATGTGCTCTAATAAACAAACATATATAGGTAGATAGATATATAGATATATATTTAAATGTCATTACTGCAGACAATGCATACATAAGAAGTTGAAGGGAATTCAATATCGCTGCAGGGTTATCAAGTCAATGCAAAAAATCAATTCTGTTCACAAGTAAATAAGTAGAAAATATAATTGTTAAAAAACATCACTTGAAATAACTAAACCCATGAAAATATCTAGGAATAAATTTAGCAAAACATTTTTAAGATCTTGTCAGAAAAAAATATGAAACTTCACTTAACGACATAAAGGAAGGCCTGAATAAATGGGAATAACCTCATTCACGGATGTAGTAAGATAAAATTAATAAAGATGGCAATGTGACCCAAATTTAATATATAAAATCAAAGCAATGTCAATGAAATTCCCCCATAGGATTTTTCATATAACTTGGAAAAATTCATAAAAAAGGACAAACCAATAAAAAGTAAGGTGGCAGTATTTGCCCTAATGAGATAGCAAAACTTATCCTAAAGAAAAACTAAGAGAATGTGTTATTGGTACAGGTATAGATGACAGAAGAGAATCAGAGCTTTTTTTTTTTTTTTTAAAGATATTTATCTATTTTTTTGTTAGAGAAAAACAAAGAGCACACACAAGGGGAGCAGCAGGCAGAGGGAGAAAGTGGCTCCCCACTGAGCAAGGAGCCTGATGCCGGACCTGAGCTGAAGGCAGCTGCCTAACCCACTGAGACACCCAGGTGTCCCAAAAATCAAGAGCCTTAAAATAGCATTACTAGGTATACCCAGGAGCTTAATACATAAAAGATGAGCCATTAAGAAATCAGTGAGTAAAGTACAGACTATTCCTTAATGATGAAACAACCGGTTATACAGGGGAAAAAATCACAACTATTCCCCGGCATACAGCCAAATTACGCCCCATATGGATTAAATACAAAAATGTGAAAAGTAGTATTTGAAGATTTTAAGAAGAAAACATAAGAGAATTTCTCAAGAGCTTGAGAATATCTCAAGGGAAAGTGAAGGGCTTTTAAAATAAGACACAAAAAAACAAAATCATAAAGCAAGACAATGACAACTGCAGCAACAGTAGAACTTAAAACTTCTGTCCATCAAAACCCCACAAAAAAATCAAATGAAAAGCCATGAACTGGGAAGAAATACTTGCAATCCATATTCCCAAAGAATGCTTATGCATATCTTCATAATATAAAAATAACTTACAAATCAGTAAAAAAAGAAAGAGGGAAAGAAAAAAGAAACACATACACAATCCAAATGAAATGGGCCAAGGATAACTATTAGCTAAATGGTTAATCCAGTATTAAGATAAAACTGTGATCAACTAAAATCCCAGGTAGACTCTGGGGTAAGAAGGTACCTCTGAGTAGCACTGGTGAAAGTGAAATGTTAAAATCATTTCCCTTTAAAGTCAGAAACAAAACAAAAATGCCTGCTACCACGGCTTCTATTCAACACCTAACACTAATTAGTGCAATTCAAAAAAAGAAATGAAAGTAATAAAGACTGCAGAGAAAAAATTAAAATGTCACTATGGGAGACAATTCATACATAAGATGTCCAAGAGAATTCCAACTACCAAGCTTGTCAGAAGTCTCACTTAAAGAACTGATGTTCATCAACATCACTTCCAACTCCAAAGTCTGCCTCTTTATCTCAGGTTTGACTTTCCACCACGTTTTCTTCTGAGTATGCTACTTTCATACACCTTTTCCTAAACATTAAGAGTTCAGGAGAGTCTCTTACTTAAAATGAAATCCAAGATCATTTATCATCTTACTTCGACATTATTCTGGTCCTGATACTTGTTGTTTCACATTTTAGTCTACTATCCTTGGCAAATGGCCACTATTTTAGCAATTTCAGGGCACTTGAGCATTTTCAAAGAAAATCCATTAGGGCAGCTTCCAGGATAAACATAAGAAGATATTGGGAGAGTGACATCCCTGGAGAGGTCGTAGAACATTTGTGCTCTTTCTGCCTACCTTGCCCTGTGCATCTTTCCCATCTGGCTGTTCTATAATAAAGTTATAATAAAGTTATAGTCTTTATTATTAAAACCAATAACCTAGGTCCCTAAAACCATTCAGGTGTGGGGGAAGATACACAGTAACTGAGTACCCTTTCTTCTTAACACCATCCTTGGAATCAGCTTTGAAGATGTTTTCACCCTCTCCATCATCTGCAGGAACCAGGCACAGTGCTGATTCCATCACAGCAGTGAGGAAGTCTTCAGGCTCCAGAAAGGCTGAAATTAACCTGAAGAGCACCACAATCCCTTTCTCTCTCTCTCTCTAAAAGTTGCCACTGATATTTTTATTGGATAAAGTTAAAAAAAATGTTTCAATTTACAAAGCTAATTGTTGAACTGGTGGCCTGAAGAAACTGTCCACAGCAGCCAAGGCAGAAGTCTCATACCAGCAGAACTGGCTCCATTAGACCATGGTTCATCCCCTTTTAAAAAATCAAAATATTTTTCTTCTTCTGGCCTATAAGTATTTTTCTCAAAGTACAAAAAAAGACTACACTGGCACTGAGTTCCATATCAATCCATGTTACACTGCAACCCATGATTTAAGACTATATAATCTTGAATAACCTGTGACACTTTAACAAATAAATATTTTACTAAGACAAAGAAAATCCATCTTCAATGATATAATTCATACTCTCATAAACTCATTCTAGGGACTGAGGTAATCATTCAAAAACAGAGCTCCTGACAGCTTTCAATCAAAAAAATTCTTCAGGATAGATGCTACAAACACTCTCTTCAGAATTTCTCAGACTCCAAGGCCTACTTTCTTCACAGCACTTTGGTAGCATGAACATCATGATTCCCAATTTCCTATTCCCTACCCAGACATGGCCCAGTTCTTGTAGAGTACATCCTCTGCAATAAGCAAGGCTTACATATGCAACCAGATCAGTTTCTTGGTGTAGAGGGTGTCAATATTGGATCAATATTAACCAGTTTGATATGAAACTATTCACAATGCTCACAAGTAACTAACTTCCTATAAAACTTGATGTAATGGAAGTAGTGATTAAAAAAAATTGCTACTACATAACCTAGAGAAGGAATGTTTCTAGATCCCATTCAATGAACTAATTCTCATAATGCTATATAATTATTTCTATACATAGGGCACCCTAAAAAGGACAACTCCAACCATGAAGTTTAATCTCCACAACATTTCTAACTTTGCATTTATTTTCCAAGAACCATGACAACATATGTCTGGCAGACCTGTACCTTTTATCAAGATTCCAATACTCAGTCCTAGGGAAGGGAAGTACAAGGCTAAAGTCAAGAGGGATGACTTTATTTCAACATACAGCAAATGTCACATGGGGGGGTCCAAAACCTGCAGAGTTGGGGAAAGAAATTCTCTACACAGAATTTAATCCTACTATATCCAGGAACCTACAAACCCACTTGCATATAACTCTATTCAAAGCAGCAGAGTCAAGATACCATAAAAAACAACAGCATGAGTTTCAATCTGAACTTGCTGGGCTCAGGCAGAAAAGGTACCAGAGTCTACTGGGTATGCCTATCATGGGTCAATTGCCACATATGTGATATCCCCACTGTTATGGACTGAATACACATATATCTCAAAATTCATATGCTGAAATACTAACCCCCAAGACGATGGTATTAGGAGGCGGGGCCTCTGAGAACTGATTAGGTCTCCTGAAGGTACAGCCCTCATGAATGGGAGTATGCCTTATAAAAGAGGTTCAAGAGAGCTCCTTTGCCCTTCCCACCATGTGAGACATGGCAAGAAGGTGCGCACAGTCTATGAACTGCAAAGAAGGCTCTAACCAGATACTGGATCTGCCAGTGCCTTGATCCTGGACTCTCCAGCCTCCTGAACTGTGAGAAATCAATTTCTGTTCTCTTTGAGCTACTCAGTTTATGGTATTTTTGTTACAGCAGCCCAAATGGACTAGTACACTTACCTCAGAATATGAAATACAACGGCAGGAGGCCCAGCTTAAAAGATGCTCAATTTCTTTCATTTCTAGAAATTTTAATCATTTATATTATATTTAATGATCCACAAGGAGCTTTGATTAAAAACAAATTACATAGGGCGCCTGGGTGGCTCAGTGGATTAAGCCGCTGCCTTCGGCTCAGGTCATGATCTCGGGGTCCTGGGATCGAGTCCCGCATCGGGCTCTCTGCTCGGCAGGGGGCCTGCTTCCCTTCCCCTCTCTCTGCCTGCCTCTCTGCCTACTTGTGATCTCTGTCTGTCAAATAAATAAATAAAATCTTTAAAAACAAACAAACAAACAAAAACAAATTACATAAAAAGTTACTTCTTCCCAGGAAAAATATTAATCAACATAAGCTGAACTATGAGGGGATGTGATCCATTCTCAACGTAACAAATGGTACTGGGACAACTGGATATTTGCATGCATAAAAGGGAAATGAGACTTTTACGTCACATATAAAGAGTAACTCAAAATGGACTATACTTAAATGAAGAGCCAAACCTATAAAACTTCTAGAAGAAAACGTAGGATAAAATCTTAGTGACAATGAGTTAGGAAGAGTTCGTAGATGCAAGGTAAAAGTGTGATCTAAAAAAGGAAAGTTGATTGGACTTCATCAAAATTAAAAATTTTGCACTTCAAAAAACCATTAAAAAATGAAAAGACACAAATTTGGTAAAGTTGCAAGGTATGAAACTAAAATACAAAAATCAGTTGCATTTCTATACACTAGTAACATTATCTGAAAAAGAAATTAAGAAAACAATCCCACTGACAATAGCACCAAAAACAGTAAAATACTTAGGAATAAATTTAACCAAGGAGATGACTACCCTGAAAACTTAAGACATCAATTAAAAAAATGCAAAACATGTAGTTTTCCCCTGCTATCTGAAAGTTTGCTTTATGCCACTTGGGCTTTTGCTAAAGACCTACATTAGTATCTGTTTTCACTAACTAAAAGAAATTTGAAAATTTTTGCTTTTATGAAATGGAATTGCTTCATTGATTTACACAATTTTGGCTTATGAAAAGTTTCATAAGAACACTCTACTTTGGACAGTGGACTGTAAATTGAAAGATAGTATATGCACATGGATTAGAAGAATAGTTAAAATGTCTGTAAACAACCAAAGCAATCCACATATTTAATGCAATCCTATCAAAATTCCAATGACATTTGCCACAGAGAAAGACCAATTTGTATGCAACCACAAAAGACCCCAAATTACCAAAGCAATCTTGAGATGGAACAAAGATGGATGCCATCAACATTTCCTGGTTTCCAAACCATGTTATGAAGCTAGAATAATCAAAACAGTGTGACAGTGGCATGAAAACTGACATAGAGATGAATGGAATTTAATAGAGAGTGTTCAAATAAACCCATACATATATGGACAACTAATCTTTTGGGGTTTTGTTTTTTTGGGGGGAGGGTTGGTGAACTAATCTTTTGACAAGGGTGCCAAGAACAGACAATGGGGAAAGACTCTTAAACAAATGGTCTCTTCATTAAATGGTCTCTTCAAAAAATGGTCTTGAGAAAACTGAATATTCACATACAAAAGAATGAAGTTGGACTCCTATCTCATACCACTCACAATAACCTGAAATATATTGAAGACATAAATGTAAGTAAGACCTGAAGCCATAAAATTCCTAGAAGAAAACATTAAAAACAAAAAACTCCTTGACACTGGTTATACTAAAGAATGAAACTGGACTCCTATCTCTTATCACTCACAATAACCTGAAATATATTGAGGACGTAAACATAAATAAGACCTGAAACGATAAAATTCCTAGAAGAAAACATTAAAAACAAGAAACTCCCTGACACAGGTCTTAGCAATGATTTTTTTTGGCTATGACACCAAAACCACAGGCAACAAAAGCAAAAATAGACAAGGGGGACAGCAAACCAAAAAGCTCTGTACAGCCAAGGAAACAATCAACAAAATTAAAAGGAAACATGAAATGAGAGAAAATATTCACAAATCATATATCTGATAAGAGTGTTGATAACTGAAATATATATATATATATATATATATATATCCGAAATATATAAGGAACTCATACAGCTTGCTAACAACAACAAAAATCCAATTAAAAAACAGATAAAGAACCTGGAGACGTTTCTCCAAAGGACACATACAAATGGCCAACAGATATAGGAAAACGTGCTCAGTATCACCAATCAGGGAATGTAAATCAAAACCACAATGAGATGCCACCTCATACCTAGTATCAGAAAGATAAGATGTAAGTGTTGACCATGGTGTGGAGAAAAAGGAATCCATGTACACTGCTGGTGGGAATGTAAACTGGTACAGCCATCATGGAAAACAATAAGGGGTTTCTCAGAAAATTAAAAGTGGGGCTACCAATGATCTAGCAATCCCACTTCTGGGTATATAACTGAAGGAAATAAAATCAGTATCTCAAAGAGGTCTCTGTATTTCCGTATTCACTGCATTACTCACAGTAGCCAATATATGGAAATAACCTAGCTGTTGACAAAGAAAGAAAGAAAATGTGGTATATATTCACTACAGAATATTATTCAGCCATTTAAAGAAAAGAAAATCCTGCTATTTGCTACAATATATATGAACCTAGAGAACATCATAAGTGAAATAAAACCAAACACAGAAAGTCAAATACTGTATGATGTCACTCATACAGAGAAACTTTTTTAAAAAAAGTCAAACTCACACAAACAGAAAATACAGAGTGGTGGCTGGCAGTGACTGGGGGGTGGTAGTGAGGGAAATTAAGCAATTCAGTTATAAGATGAGCAGATTCTAGGGATCTAATGTTTAGCATGGTAACCAGAGTAACTATATAACAATATGTATTGTAGGGACGCCTGGGTGGCTCCCTGGGTTAAGCCTCTGCCTTCAGCTCAGGTCGTGATCTCAGGGTCCTGGGATCGAGTCCCACATTGGGCTCTCTGCTCAGGAGGGAGCCTGCTTCCTCCTCTCTCTCTGCCTGCCTCTCTGCCTACTAGTGATCTCTGTCTGTCAAATAAATAAATAAAATCTTAAAAAAAAATAATAATAGTTGTATTGTATACTTCAAATCTGTTAAGAGGGTAAATCTTAAGTGTTCTCAATGCACACGTGGACACACACACATGCACACACACACACACACAGAGGTGATGAATGTTTTAATTAACTTGACTGTAATCATTTCATAATGTCATCTTGCATACCTTAAATATATATAATTTAATCTATCAATTATACCCAAAAAAATGGGGGGTAGAAGCATTTCTCATTTAAAAAGAAGATTAAAAAATGAAGAGGCACACGCTGGAAGAGAATGTTTTTAAGTGATATCTGATAAAGGCCCTGTATCTAGAATACATAAAGAACTACTACAACTCTATAATAAAAAGACAAATGACCCCACAAAAATGGGCAAAGGTAAATGGACAGTTTGCCAAAAAAAAAAAAAAAATGGCTTAAAAAGTACACCAAAGATTCTCAGTATCATTAGTCATCAGGGAAATGCAAATTAAAACACAAGAAACTGCTACACATCCACTAGAATGGCTTTAATTAAAGACAGACAAACCAAGTTTTGGTGAGGATATAGAGAAAGTTTCCTTAGGATTGTTCTATAGAACCAGACTTGAAAAATTTTAAACAATTAGTGTCACTTAAGACAGATCCCTGGCTACCTGAAGTTTCTGATATAAGTAATCAAATTTACAGAATGAAATTGAAACTAATCAAAAAGAAAATACCCATCAACATATATTAAACACTGCTTAAATATTAATGGTTCAAAATCATATTACTTTTAAAAAAATTAACTGTAATTCAAAAACACTCCTAAAATAGAAATTACCTGAAAACCACTTTTACTATAACACCTTCAATTATCCCTATTGAGAGACGGAAAATTAAAACTTTTTAAAGACTTCTTCTTTGCAAAGTATATGTGTAACAAGAAATTAAACCTCCACAGTTGTCAGAAATAAAAACATTACAAGGAGACACCATTTCACCCTGCAAAATGGCAAAAAGTATAAAACTTTAAAAACAATCAGTGCTGTAGAATATTTATCAGTACAGTCTTCCGGAGGTCAAGCTGGCAATAAAAACATTTCACATGGGCACAACTGTTAAACTAAAAATCCTGATTCTACAAAAAAATCCCAAACAAATACTGCCACATACATGCAAAAATAGAGATATAAGGGTATTCTGACATTTCCTGTAATCCAAAATATTGGAAATAACTTAAATGTCACTAATAGAAGACACTTTAAAAATAAGTTATGGTACGTCCATACTATGAAATGTCTTATTTAAAAAGAATGAAGTAGGGGTGCCTGGCTGGCTCAGTTGAAAAAGTGTGTGACTCTTGATCTTGGTGTCATGAGTCAGAGCCCCATGTTGGGTGTAAAGATCACTTAAAAAATAAAATCTTAAGGGGCGCCCGGGTGGCTCAGTTGGTTAAGTGTCTGCTTTCAGCTTAACTGAAGCTTAACTCTGATGATAATCCCAGGGTCCCGGGATTGAGCCTGTATTTGGCTTCTCCCTCTCCCTCTGCCTGCTGCTACCCCTGCTTGCTCTCTCTGTCAAATAAATAAATGAAATCTTAAAATAAATAAATAAATAAGATTTTTAAAAATGAAGTAGTTTTGCGTTTATTGACAAGGAATGATGATCAGGATATATCAAAAGGTGAAAAAAATGTATGGCACAGAACAATATACATGATCCCACTTTTTAAGCTTGATCATATAAATACCAATGAATTATACTTATGTGAATACATAGAAAAACGTCTGGAAAGATACTCAATTATGTAACTAGTTACTTCAGGAGTAAAAAGTGGAACAGGAGGTTAAAGATAAAAATCTTTGTATTGTTTGGATTTTTAAATAACAAAAATGTTATTTTTATAACTTAAAAAAGGAAACAGTGAAGAAAAAAACTGAAAACTGAAAAACTGCCTTTTATACTATGTATTAGAGAGTTAAGAAAAGCTAATCACAAGTGTATCTCTCTTAGAAGATATCTAGAAAACTGTTAGAACTGACTTGGGATGCTGATTACATTTCCATAAATAAATCAGTATCAGTGATCACCCCCATCCCAAGCAATGACTTCTCTGGCTCCTGGTAAATCCAACTATACAGGCTGATTATATATGAAAGTCCAATTACTGGAATTGAGTTTTATACCACCAAAAACTTGATCCAAAGTAAAACAAACTTAGGCTTCAAAGATGTTTTTCAGCTATTTAAACACTCCTTTGAAGGAATTTTTCCTGCAGTCTTCTTAAAAATATATATCCACTTGCTTAAAAATCCCTTTTCCTGGTAAATTTCCCTGTAGCAAGCATAGGCATTCTTAACTGCTCTGAGAACTTCAAAATCTTCCAGAATCCTCTATCCTGACAATGTTCACCAGTGCCTCTGAAATACCTGAATGAAGAAGGCTGATAGGGGTAACCAGTGTTAATTATGGGACTTTAGGGTTAACAAGGGTGTAAAAATGGAGGGATAATTAGTACATAAAACATAATCTGTATTTTAAAATTTTTCTTCTAAATCAAAAGACTTGTGCTACAACACATCTACACGCAAAACACACACACACACACACACCACACAGACTGGGGTGAAAAGCAATGTCAAAGGCATACATGAGTCAACTGGAAGAGCTCCCAATGCCCAAAACTGGCATAATCTGGGCAAGAAAATACAGTACTGGATTATAACACAAAGTATACTTTGTGTTATATCCATACTTATCCATACTTATATAAATAAATCCATACTTATATAAATAAATGACTGAATAAGTAAATGCAGGAGAAGTGAAAACCTCCTATAGAAAAAAATTCCCAATAATTTACCTAGACTCCACTCTCAAGGAAGTAGAGTACAACTTCCCAACTCTTAATTGTGGGTTGTACACAGTGACTTCTTCCAAAGAGTACAGTACGGAAAAAGAATGACTTTCCAGTGGAGTAAACTGACAAACACTGCTAAGCCAGGTGATCAAAGTTAGGTCAACAGTGCTAGGTCATATTGATAATATGCACCCTTAATATGACTGTGATGACAATGGCACTTTACCTGTGTGATCTTTCTGCCAAAATATCCTAACTCCAGCCCAATCAAGAGAAAAACATTAGACAAATTTCAACTGAGGAATATTCTACATAGTATCTGATCAGTACTCCAAACTTAAAGTCACCAAAAGTAAGAAAAGTCTGAGATATCGCCCCAGCTCAGAAGGGCCAAAGGAGTTAAGACAACCAAAAGTTAATGTGGTATCCTCATGGGATTCTGACAGAAAAAAACATTAAGATAAAAACTAAGGAAATCCAAATATAGATTTTAATGATACTGTATCAATATTGGTTAATTGTGACAAATGTACTATATAAAATGTGACTGATGTGGGAAATAAGCTGTGGGGTATTTGGGAATTCAATTTGTACTGTCTTCACAATGTTTCTGTAAACTTAAAAATATTTTAATAAAAATTTATTAAAAAACAAAACAAAACAAATTTGTCAGGGAACCCATGTAGCTGAACTGTTTAGGCATCCAACCAACTCTCGATCTCAGCCCAGGTCTTGATCTCAGGGTCATAACTTCAAGCCCTGCATTGGGCTTCATGTGGAAGATAACTTAAAAAAAAAAAAAAAAAAAGAAAAGAAAAAAAAAAGGATTTGTATTTGCAATTATTTATTTTTAAGATTTGTATTTTTAAGGTTTGTTACCTGAGAGAGAGAGAATGCGAAAGGGAGAGAGGCGAGGAAGAAGCTGACTTCCCATGGACTAGGGAGCCCAATGTGGGACTCCATTCCAGGACCCCAGGATCATGATCTGAGCCAAAGGCAGAAGCTTAACCAACTGAGTCACCCAGGTGCTGCCCCTAAGTTTTGTATTTTTAAAAGCCATTATTATACTCCTTCTCACACTTGATATTGGTTATTTTTACCTGGCCATTGAACTTGGTACTGGCTCTTTCAACACTGTGAACTAAACTTGCTAAAATAAGCAGAAACTAATACAGCTCACCATTATTAATCTAAACTTGAGAATTTTCTCAGATAATGCAAAAAATTAAGCAATACTGACATTCTATAAACTAATTTTAACGTACGTATATTTTCTAAATTATAATCATGTTAGCTGCAAGTTAACATGGTTGCAAGCTAGTGTTATCTGATTGGTTCTCTTCCATCCTTCCACTGAAATATTCATAAAATCATCCCTGGGGTACATAGAATGTTTAAATAGTTCTGGAAAGTTAAAACACTGGCTAAAAATCTGTTAGGCCTCAGAATAAATTAAACAGAGCAGGAAAAGACAACCAGGAAGATGGTAAGAGATTTCTACCTATCTGCCAATGGGAATCTTTACCTTAAGATCTCTCTATTCCAAATTAGGTACCAAAGCAACCTGAGTTGTTTCCCTCCCCTTACCTCACTGGCTATTTGTACAACTCTCTTTCCAGATGCATTCAGGAGACTACAATTTCCAGGGATGCAAATGAAAAATGGAAAACAATATAGTGTGATGGAATCATAAAGAACTAAAACTCACTCTGAGGAAGGAACTGTTTTTCATGTCCTCTTTCTGGCAAATGATAGATCACTCAAAATACCCAGGAATAAATTTAAATTACTCAGACATGTTTTGTTTGGCTCATACAGTGTATGGGGGTGTTTCCCCTCAGACGTTTTTAATTACTTGCCAATATTTCAAGATTGTGCTATTATACTAAGAATCTGGATTTCTAGTTCTTGAGAAATCAGAATATCCGGCAACACTAGGCCAGAATTCCCACACAACAGTCAGTAATAAGAAGGTAGTCAACAGGCAATGAATCTGGGTGGGAACTGTGGTTCCTCACTATTCTTTCCCTACCCTACTTTACATTCCTGGGGTTTGTAGACATTTATTGTCACTGCTGGCAGAGACAAACAGTTAAGTAATGACAGTAGGGTTTTTTTTTTTTTTTAAGATTTTATTTATTTGAGAGAAAGAGAAATCACAAGTAGGCAAGAGAGGCAGGAAGAGAGAGGGGGGAGGAAGCAGGCTCCCTGCAGAGCAGAGAGCCCGATGCGGGGCTTGATCCCAGGACCCTGGGACCATGACCTGAGCCGAAGGCAGAGGCTTTAACCCACTGAGCCACCCAGGCACCCATGACAGTAGTTTTTAAATGATTTTTTTAAAAAGATTTTGTTTATTCATTTGACAGAGATCACAAGTAGGCAGAGAGGCAGGCAGAGAGAGGAAGGGAAGCAGGGTCCCTGCTGAGCAGAGAGCCCTATGTGGGCACAATCCCAGGACCCCCGGATCATGATCTGAGCCGAAGGCAGAGGCATTAACCCACTGAGCCACCCAGGCACCCCTGACAGTAGTTTTTAACCCAGAAACACCAAACTATATTTAGTCATCAGTAAATATCATGTATTTGTCCACAGAATAGGTTCATCCAACAGCCCTTCAGCTACAGACCTGGCTATGGATGTATGTATTTTCTAGTACTAAGTGGCCAGGCCTTGAAATCCAGAGATTTAGTCAAGTGTGTTATTGGACAAGAGTTCCCAGATACTTAGCACAATTGATCTGTACCCATAATTCACAGTATTTTTAATGTATTTAAGTCAGAAAGAATTGACAAATTGTTTTATGTAAGCACTTTTTACCTAAATATTTGATCACTTTTTATTAGGATGAGAAATTTAAGGGGAAAAAGGGTAATTTATTCACTCACATAATAACTGTTAAAGATCAGAGTGAAGACAGCGCAACTGGAATCCCAAACTTATAAAGCCACACACACAGTCCTGCCCTATTCATCTACTCCATGAAGCCTTGCTGCTAATGTAATGTACATAGTTAAGAAAAAGTTTCAAATTCAAGTTTTCAGAGAAATGATGGATTCAGGAGCAGGAGTTTTTCTCTTTGGAGACTCTTCTATTCCAATTATTCTTCCCTAAATTACCCATATTTCCCCCATTATTATCTACTTAAAATCTTATCTACCTAAGACATATCCACACATCCCTAGAAATTATTCTGGATGTTCCTTTACAGACACACACACACACAAACACACCCTCTTGTTTCTAACTTGGATAGTAAGCTTGTCTAATACTCAAGAGAAAGAATAGGAAACCCTTCTTTCCCGCATGGCATAATGTCCCTAGAATACGAAATAACATTACAGCATACACTGTAGGGGTGCCTGGATGGCTCAGTTGGTTGTGTCCGACTTTTGATTTTGGCTCAGGTCATGACCTCGGGGATCATGGGATCACCCTATGACAGAGTCTGCTTCCATTCTCCCTCTCCCTCTGCCTCTGCCCCTCCCTCCTTGCAAACGTGCACTGTCTCTCAAATGAAAAAAAAAATCTTAAAAAAAAGAATAACGCATACACTGTAAATAACAAAAGACTTCTGTGATTAGCCTGGGAGTTTACCTCTATCAATAAACACAGAAAAGTATGCTTGTAGTTCTAAAAGAATACAAACAGTACACCAACAAAATTAAAATTATTACATTACTGTTAGTTAAATTGCCACACTGTGTTAACCGAGGAAGACTTTAGAAAAGTTTTTAAAGAAGTAACTTCTTAGTAAGATACAATATATGCCATATGAATTTCATGTTAGATTTTTCTTGTAGGGGCCGGCAGGAAAGAGAAAAATGTATCTGATAGCAATGTATATTATAGAATATTTTCTTCCTTATTATTCTTACTGCAAAGAATTCTATTTTCTGTTATGATTAGATTCATTCCCTTGTAATTATCTTTCTCTAGTACATTACACCCTTACAGAGTTTCACATGTCAAAGAACAGAATAAAATAGGAATCTTTTCACTGAAAGGGAGGAAAACTCCTATTGGTAAATTTATTGAAAAATACTTTTTCCCAAAAAAAGAAAGTACTTTTTTCCTTTTCAAGAACATTCACTTTATACATAGTAATCTAAGTTTAAAATAAAGGGGCGGGGGGGAGGGGAGCTCCTCTACAGAAAACATCATTTGCTTTTAAAAATTTACTTAAAATACTAATTAGATAAACATCCCACTGGGGAGATCATCATCTACACGGTCAGTGGTATCAGTTTTATCTTCAATAATATCTCTACCCAAAATTTGTCACAAATAGTGAAATTAAAGCAGTAGGTCCAGGAGGTAAAACCCCCTCAAACAAGAGTCTAATATCCTATTTTATTGATTTTACTTTAATATATTTAATACAAAATGCAGATTCTTTACTTCTGTACCAGTATAAAAGCTATCAGATATAGCAGATTTAACAAATTTTGCTACAGAATCAATAATCTGTCATTAATTCTATTCCTTCCTCCTTCAATTTCTGGAGCTACTGTCATTATCCCTTTTAAATATATATCACAGCTTCAAAGAAAAAACAAGCACTAGGGTGCAGAGAAGCCAACATATTAAGTCAGAAATTCAGTATCCACTGAATTGAGAAAAACAGTTGGGAATGAAGGTAGTATTAACAGAATACTTTAGTCAACTGCAAAGAAATAACTACAGATACATGATGTTATGAGAGATATAAGGGGATCATAAAATTAGCAAAAGTACTCATTTTAAATACCCACAAGCTTCAGATATGAAAATGAACAAATTTACATGTCTACAAATAACATTTAACAAGTTAGCATTACTAATAAATTGGTCACAACAGCATTTCTGTGTCTCCATTCCTTACCAGCCCCATATCCTCTAAGAGTGTGGTGTGCTTTTCTTTTAATCCAACCTCCTATTTGGGTAAACTTTTAAAAGATAATTCACATGACTGTCATTTGCTAATTTATTCAAAAAGAAATGACCAGGTAGAAATTTTCTGAGCTATCAAATATGCTCATAACTTAATAGGATTGAGAAGTTCTCACTTGGTGTTTCTTGACTGTTTAGAGACATAATTAACCATGAAAACACGATTATTCCATTCCCTCATCTCAACAATTTTTGAGGCCAGTGACTTTTTTCAGACTTATTTATTCACTTCAGAGAGAGAGAGAGTGTGCATGCACATGAGCACACAAACAAGTGGGATGGAGGGGGTGCAGAGGGAGAGTGGAAGCAGATCTCCCCGCTGAGCCCAGAGCCCAACTGAGGGCTGAATCCAAGGACCCTAAGATCATGACCTGAGCCGAAAGCAAGAGTTGGACACTCAACTGACTGAGCCACCCAGGTGCCAGAGACTTTTAAGGATGACTCCCAGACAGTTATAAGCCAACTGGAATGAATTTTACAACCATGTTATTTTATTTCTTTAATACTAAACTAAGTTTCCATGGACTAGGTGATGACCCAAATAATACCGTGTATATGAGGGAAAAAGTATCGGTACCAATCTACAGGTTTTATGCATAAATATAGTATGTAATTTATTTCATTTCAGCCTACTGCATCAGGGTTCAACCAAGAAATAGGAACCACACAGTAATTTGAAAAGGGAAAGTTGCACTTAAAGAAATAGAACAAGGGAGTAACATATATAAATGTGTAAAGAGAACTCTAAAGAATACCAGAGGGCTGGGTGAAAGTATCCAAGGCAGAAACAAACACAGAAGAGGGCCCTCCCCCCAAACTAGGGTATGCACCAAGGAAAAGGTGTGCCTGCAGCCTGCTGGATGGCAAGGAAGTTCACCAGGTTGGGATGCTTGGACCTAACAGGTTGGTTAGTGAGCACACATAGGGAGATGAAACACAAAGAACCAGACCCAACAGTGCCTATAGGGAGGGCCATGGAAAACAACCCTCAATGGTGTAAGAAGACATGCAGGGAGAACTAGGGTGCTAGCCACTGGCTTTCCAGAAAGGAGACCTATGTTCGGGGTGTGCAATGTACATGTCAGGGGAACTATGGTGAGATGGTCATGAAGTTGGGGCTGGGACTGTGAGCTCACCAAAAGCGTGTTTACTGTGGACACTCACCCTGGGACAGAGCACCACGGGATGTCCCCATACCTGTCCCACTAGCAGGCATGCAGTAGGAGCGAGAAACAAAAACTAAAGCCCCTTCCTTGTGTAGTGTCCCTTCAGTATGCTCTACTAACAAAGCGGAACATCAAAGAAGAAATGCTTAATGGGTCAAGCTCCAATATCACAGAGCAAGTAACTGAGTTGATTTAGAGCTGAGAGGGAATCTGATAACTGGGACAACTTAATACTCAGGTATCTTTATAAAGGGTAAAGGGTGAGAGAAGCAATAAACCAGAAATACATACTACATTAAATCTGACTAAAAGACAGTAATTAAAATCTGCTGTTACTGTTGTCATATCTCCATACACTCTGAAAATGGGAAAAATAAATCAGGCAGTTATTTAATAAGTTATCTCAGAAATGTCAGCTACTCATAGCACTATAAACCAGAGGTTTCCAAAGAAAGAGTACACAGTGAAGTTCAGAAGGGAAAAAAACTTCTTGTTCTATTGAATTTATCTAAAACATAAACTCTGTAATTTAGTAAACATACTCAAATAACTATGTAAGCTGTAATAGTACATATATATATTGTGTGTGTACACTCTCTCAAAATATCTTACTGTGCTACATTAACCCTTGTTCTTCTTAGGATGAAATTATGTAATGCCTACCCAATGAGATAAAGTGAGGTGAACGACATAGGCACTGTGATGCAGCATTCTCCGACACCTAAGGAAGAAAATGAAAGATCCAGAGAAAAATAGATGAAGATTGGGGGGGAATGTGTAAGATGGTGCAGGTCTCCTTCAAGAACTTTCAAGAAGAATTAAATGTTAGCAATGAGTATATCTGTGGAAAGGCACACAAGTTTCACTATTAACATTTATTGTTATTCTGATAAAGTATATACATTTATACATTTATAAAGTATATACATTATATACATTTCAGTACCACACTTCCTGAGAAATAAATGAATTTTAAATATTAGATACAAAAAACCCCGAGTTTATTTAATGTGACTTAGTACGTAAAACAAAAGCAAGCCACGCAATTACAACTCTTTAAAAATTAAACAGAATATATGAAAGTTCTGAGTGATGGCTTTATTATGTCTCTAAGACAAGAACATTCATTATTTCCTCCAGAATACAGAGAAGAAAGCAGTAAAATGAAGAAAACAAAAGGGAAAAAACCCACACCTGTTTAAGAAGAAAATAATGTCAGAAAAGTATACTGAACTCCCTTTACAACCTCTGGCAATGGTATTGTTATATATGCTAGATTAGTACTTCTCAAACTTTTCTGCAGAGGTAACTTTTCTGTTTTATACATCAAGATACCAAGTAAGAGTTTGGGGTAAAGGGAAGGAGTTACCTTAACTTTTTAAAGTTTTTTTTTTAAAGACTTTATTTGACAGAGATCACAAGTAGGCAGAGAGAGGGGAAAGCAGGCTCCCCGCCAAGCAGAGAGCGCGATGCAGGGCTCAACCCCAGAACCCTGATATCATAACCTGAGCCGAAGGCAGAGGCTTAACCCACTGAGCCACCCAGGAACCCCAATTTTTTAAAGTTTTAAGACCACTATCTAGATGACAATAAATTAGAGAGTATTTTACTAACGCTAAGATTAATTTTCTTTTACGAGGGAAAATTTCAGATCTAGTCCTTTTAAGTGTGTTAATAGCTAGCAATCACTGTGTACTTCCAGCATTATAACATGCAAAGTGCTCAGCAAAGATTATGCCTTAATCACGACAGCTTTAAGGCAGGTATCACCTCCACTCTGTAGAATAAAATGAAGCCTGAAGTCCTAATGGAAGTAAGGGAGTTGTAATTTGAATCACAGTTCAAAAACTGTACTTTCAGTTACTCTGCAAAACCTTCTCCCATCCCCAGCCTCTCAAATCCCAGGTTTAAATTTTGGACAAAGGAAAGGTTTCAATTGTAAAGCCAATAATCTACTCTACTCCTGGTACACTCCACACATCAAGTAATCTCTCTCCTGCTCACACCCCCAAAATCAAAACAATTTTTTATAAATTACTACGAAATAAAATTCCACCTTCTCTAAAATACAGACTTCAAAAAAGTTGGTAGATCAGTACTCTAGGTTATTTTTCAATGTGATGATAATAGATAGCATTGAATATGACAGAATTTTTGTTTTTAAATTATGCTAGGTCATTATCATATATAAAACATCAAAGGTGTTTCCAAAGTAGTCTCTAAGTGTAAATGAAAATGTTGCTTTATATTGTAACAATCATTTAAAATAACTACATGTCCTTGATCAATTCTTAGAACAACAAAGGTCTGTACCATTTCCATTTCAAGGATAAAGCGAAGTTGTAAGTAGCATGCCAAGGATCAAAATAAACAATTTTGTGGAAATTAAAAACCAGTGTCCTTAGAATCCCAACTTTAATTCACAGTATCTAATGGGATGTCAAGCAAAGTATCATGAGAGACAGAACGTAAAGAGTACGTTTTTTCCATTAAGTAAAACACGATCTATAAAAGATGATTCTCAGGGTGGGGTGGAAATCAAACACCACAAATGGCTTCATTCAAGATAAGTAAATCCTCAAAGGTCTTTTTGGTGTTAAAAATAATTTCTCTTTGGCAGCATTTGCAACATCAGGTCACCTTTTCAGAAATATTTTATAAATAGGTCACAATATTGAGTATGCTAAGCGTGACTTGCCAACATATTCGGTTTTACACGATATGGTGGTGAATTTTTAATTACCAAAGAAACAGCAGTTATGGAACATTCAGAACCGTTCCTATAAAATATTTTCATGCTAACAAAAAAGTTTATGATCAATTTGTTCGAGGATATACATTTTATCCATCTTACCTGTTTTTATGTGCAGTATCTCATTTTAGGCAGGCATAGAGCTTTAAAATAGGTACACAGGGGTGCCTGGGTGGAACAGTTAAGTGTGGGACTCCAGGTTTCAGTTAGGTCATGAGATGGAGCCCCAAGTTGGGCTCTGCACTCAGCATGGAGTCTGCTTAAAGGATCTCTCATCCTCTCCCTTGCACCTTCCCCAACCCTCCTCACCACAAGGGCGCACTCTCTCTCTCTGAAATAAATAAATATTTTTTAAAAATAAAGTTATACAAATACAGTTTGGAGAAGTTTGATAAGTCACAAGATTCAAACTACTTAACTATTAATTTTAGTAAGTATTTTATTAAACTTTGTTTTATTCTTTTGAAAGATAATCTTACAAAAGTTTTGTTCAAAAAATTAAAAACAAAAATTTGTAGTTTCCAGAATATAAACTGACAAAATGATAATGCTTTTGAGGTAAATATACCTTTCAGGTTTTTTACAGACTGAGATTCATCATATTTGCAAAAATCTGGGAAAGATCAAGAGTATGTACAACGTTTATACAGATAATACAAAATGTAAGCTATTAATTTGGAGTAAGATTCTAAATGCCTCGTTTTGATGATAATGGCTCATCCAAAAGTAGTAGTAAAATCATTCTTATTTAATGAAATAATTTTCTCTCAAAAAACACAAATATGGTGCTTCAATTAACTTTGGTAAGCTAAAATTACCACAGCTATTAATTTAAATACTTGATAAACCAACTTTCTAATAATCTGATAAAACTGGGATGGGAATCCAGTCAATTGTTAATTACCACTTTTAAATTCAGATTACCTTTTAAATATAAAACCTGTATCTGAGTTATGAACTTAATATATAATGCTGCCTATGTCAGGCATCAATAAGGATGCCAAATGTTCCACATGAACACAATGTCCAGATATTTGAAGTGTTTTCATTTTAGCCATTTATCCAAATATCTCAGTCTTCCTAAACAAATGCCTAATAAAATTGAGTATTTTCTGATGATTCAGTGTCATACTAAACAACTATTATTTAGTAATGATGAGATCCTAGGAGGCAATCTGGATTAAGTGAGACATTTAAACAAACTGGTGCCTTTCTGAACATTAATTCTCTTCCTCTTCAATCTTAACACAGCCTCTCTAACTCCAAACTTCCTCTCATCTCGCCTATTTTTTCAAAGAAAGCATGAGTTAAAGATCTTGTCCTGATTAGAGATGAGCTCATATCTGACATCAAATCCATTTGGGTTTCAACTATGTAACACTGCTCCTCCAAGCAAAATCAGAAATAAAGTAAAATGAACAGGTATATTTGTAAGGAATGAAGAGTCCAATTTAAATGGAGCAGAATGGAGCAGAGAAAGGATGGGGAAAAAGTAAACAACAGAGCAAGCACAGTCCTGGCCCGAAGCTTAAATTTGTATGTTATCCTATGCACCAGTATTTCTCGAATTGAGTTCCATGGCCATTATGCTGGGTTTCTAGCATTCACTGTAAGAAATTTAAAACCATATTTTCATTTTTGATCCTCCTCCTAAATAAAGTGTAAGAAGTTCTGAATCAGCTAGACTAGAAGGCCGCCTTGTAACTTAGGATTGCCTGCCTTATCCTTGTGCTAACTACTAAACAGAGCAGAAAGATTCCCCCTATGAGGAGGGGGACTGGCTGTGCCTATCAGTGGACTATAAAATCAAGAGCAGCTTTGCAATATAATAATAATAAAATAGAATACATCATACCTAGTAAGGATAAGTACTGTTTGGGGAGATTTTTGTTTTAGAGTGACAATTAAGTGGTAAATTAAAAAAAAAAGTTACATATTACTAAAAGCTGAGGTCAAAACTTGTAACCCTAAGATTGAAAGACCCACACTTTTTTGGTTTCTGCGAATTCAAACTTGAGAAACACTGGTACAAATACTGGACTGCCAACCAGGCAGAAAGATCAAAGCAGCATACTAGGGACTTTCACAAATTGAAAGTAAGGTTAAAAGCAAGTTTATCAGTTAAAAAAAAAAAAAGAAAAAAAGGCCATGGATTAGAACAAGACCTAAGAGGCTACTGTTGGGACTGCATAATGTTCAGAAAGCACAAAACACCAAACTGAGACCAGATTTAATATTAAGGTAAAGAACTATTGTAAATAAACAGGCTGTTCTACAAATTTCCCAAAATTTGAGTGATGTAGTGGGGACACTGTTCTTCTACTTAGAAATTGAGATTAGAAAATGTGAAATAGAAATGCCTTTAGCCAATCTACGAGAAAAGGAGCAAAGAGATGTGCTTTGATTACAGAATATAGATTGACAAGAAAAAAGCAGAAGTAGGGCTACAGAGAGGAAAAAATGAAATCTGACCTATAAAGTATCTGACATTGCAGTGGGGAATAAAGGGAACCGGGATATGTGTCAGATTGTTAGGCTACAGAAAGAATCCCATTTCCTTGTACCCAAAAGAAGCTGGGTTTGACCACATGTACCCAAAAGGAGCTTGGCAAACATGACACAAGCAGAGGCTTAAAAAGGAGTTGTGCAACAGAACTTGATCTCCTCTTTCCATGTAAAGAAATCCCAGATTACCTTACTAGATGTAAGAGTGGAGCAGATGAGCCAACCCAACTGAGGAACCTTGGCATCCAACCCACCTGACAACAAGACAAGTGAATGAGACCGTCTGGGACCATTCAGCCCCAGACAACCTCCCAGCTGACTGCAAACCATCCAATAGACCCCCTAGACTGGAGTACAGTTAATAAAAACAGCTATTCTTCTGGGGCATCTGGCTGGCTCCATTGCTAGAGCATGTGACTCTTGATCTTGGGGTAGCTGAGTTACAGCCGCACATGAGGGGTAGAGTTTACTTAAAATAAAACAAACAAACATCAGCTGTTTTCCTAAAACCATTATGTTTTGGGGTAGTTTGTTACACTGCCATAATACAGAATACTTCAAGAAAAAACAAAGCTGGGGGTGCCTGGCGGGCTTAGTCAGTAGAGTATGTGCTTCTCAATCTCAGGGTACGGAGTTCAACCACCACACTGGGTATGGAGCCTACTTAAAAACAAACAAACAAACAAACACCTGAAGTTAGCACATTCAGCTTTTTTGTCTGTTTCAACGTCCCAAATTTAGAAGGGTAAGTCTTTAAGCAATGTTACTATATATTATCTATACTTAAAAGATCAATTAAAATTCCTTTGTTTGGATCTTAAACCCTTACTCGGGTTCTAATTTATCTTTTCTATCCTATTCTTCAACCCAACCCCTGACATTTTCCTCCAAGATGCCAGTTTGAAGCTGTTTCATTCTTCTGTTTATTCCCACCCTTCCCACTTTTATTTACTTATCCAAATTCATTAAGGACTCAATGTAAATAAGTGTGTTCCTTTCCAGATCAATTTTTACTAAATTAATTTCAAAATGCTCTTAATTTACACTCCACTTACTGTTATTTATCACTAGCTACTTTACTATCTAATACTGTTGTTTAACTGCTAATATATGCATCAAATTTGTAAGGGCTTTGAAGGCAGAGATCTCCATAATTCTCCACAGCTCCCTTAGCATCCCACATGAGGAATTTAATTACCTAATTAAAATAAATTAAGAAAAGGGCAGCTGGGTGGCTCAGCGGGTTAAGAGTCTGCCTTTAGCTCAGGTCATGATCCCAGAGTCCTGGTACTGAGCTCCACATCAGGCTCCCTGCTTGTTGGGGAACTTGCTTTCCCCCTCACCCTATGCCCACTGTTCCCATGCTTGTGCTCTCTGCCAAATAAATAGAAAAAATTTTTCAATGGATAAATTAAGAAAAAAATACATGTAATTGACTGAATTTTAATAACACATCTTCTTGGCTAAAAATGTGTATTCACAGACAAAGTTTTTGTAATATACAGTTAAGGGGAAAAAGATTAGCATTTTAATTCTGAGATACATTGTGCAACTCTCAATGCTAAAAGGATATAATGAATCAAGAGATTCTCCTGGGAACAATACATAGTTAAAAAGTTATATGGAGTATGTAACAAATGCATGAATAAAAAACAAACTTTCCATTTTATAAATGAGGCTCCTCCCATAGTGACTGGTTAATTTCATGAACTGGATTTATGTGTGGGAGTTAGAAAAAAAAGGTAAATTCTCAACTCTTGACAGAATTTCAAGGAACATAAATACAGCAAAAGCTTCATATGGTTAAGAACACATATTTTCAAAAATCTTTGGTTTTGCAGGTTCGTCATATAAAATATTATAGGGGGCAACTGGAGAATACATCTTATCTTCCTCCATTTCAATTTAGGACCAGGAAGTAATTGTCAAGAAGGAGGCAAGCAAAATTTGGCAAAGTTTTCCTTTGCTAAAATTGGTAGAAGCATATTCTGGAAAGTGGAATTTAGTATCTCCAATATGCAATCATACTAATTATGAACACTCAAAAAATTATTTCCCCTGAGCATTATCTACACTTTTAAAGTTTAAATGACTTATTACTCCCTCAATACCTAAAGTAATTATCACTAATTAACAAGCAAGCCATCCTTTCTTCCGATTCAAAGTGTCCTAAAAATTAACTTAAGATATCCTCTAATAATCAAAAGAAAAAACCTAGCTTTAAAAAAAAAAAAACTAGCGATTTTTTGAGGAAAGTGGGCATTTTCAAAACCTTTGCCATTAAAACAAAACTGAACAGAACATACAGATAAAACAATCAACTTATATCAAACAGATGAAACTAAAATATACTCCGAAATATTTTAATTATATAACTCGAATACTCAGAAGCTCTCCTAACAGTTTTACTTTGATTTTTCTTTCTTATTCCAGTAAGGCACCAGTTAATAAAAGCAGTAAGGTCTGGCTCAAATCCTATCTCAGTAAAGCTTTCTCTGATACCCCAGCCAGAAATGCTGACCTCCTACTTTAAACAATTTGCTGAAATTACTATACATAAAATTAACTTATTTCTCTGAACAGCCACCATAATTAACTGATTAAACACTGTCATAGACTGAAACTATTACAGGTTTTTTTTAAAGATTTTGTTCATTTATTTATCTGAGAGAGAGAGAGAGAGAGAGACAGCACAAGCAGGTGGATGGGGAGGCAGACTCCTCAGTGAGCAGAGGGTAGTAGCCTGCTTCTCCCTCTCCCTCTGTCTGCCATTCCCCCTACTTGTGTATGACAAATAAATAAAATCTTAAAAAAAAAAAAGCCACAAATTTACATGAGAAGCTATGGAATGATCTCAAAGATATGTATTTTTTGGTTAATAAAAGCCACATGCAGTGTACAGTATGTCCTCATCTTTTTTTTTTTTTTTTAGATTTTATTTATTTATTTGACAGACAGAGATCACAAGTAGGCAGAGAGGAAGGCAGAGAGAGAGAGAGAGAGGAGGAAGCAGGCTCCCCAATGAGCAGAAAGCCCAATGCGGGGCTGGATTCCCAGGACCCTGGGATCACGACCTGAGCCCAAGGCAGAGACTTTAACCCACTGAGCCACCCAGGCGCCCATCATCTTAATTTTTTTAAAAAAAGCAAACATGTATTCCTGGAAAGAGTAATAAAAAACTATTAGGGGACTATCTTTGTTCAGAGTGACAAGAGGTCTGGGATGGGAAGATCAAGTTTTTGTTATATGCCCTTTCTCTGTTTGAATTTATAAAAAAAAAAAAAAATTCAGTACACTACACTTCCTTTTTTACGATTTTATTTATTTGCCAGGGATGGGGGGCCACACAAGCAGGGGGGCAGCAGGCAGATACAGGACTCGATCCCGGGACCCTGGGATCATGACCAGAATGCAAGGCAGACACTCAACCAACAAAGCCACCCAGGCATCCCTACACTACACTTTCAATTTAAAAAAGTAGAATAAGGGGTTCCTGGGTGGCTTAGTTGGTTAAGCTACTGCCTTCGGCTTGGGTCATGATCCTGGAGTCCCGGGATCGAGTGCCACATCTGGCTCCCAGCTCCGTGGGGAGTCTGCTTCTCCCTCTTACTTTTTCCCCTTTCATGCTCTCTCTCTCAAGTAAATAAATAAAATCTTTTAAAAAAATAAGTAAAGAATAGAATAAAAAATAAACTTGCTAATGATACACTGCCTTTTGACATCTCTTCAACTGTCATCTTGAAGTTTTATTTAAATCTTATTTTATATACAAGAGTCTTCTGTAACTTATGTCCCCTGCTAACATCTTAATCTAGTCTTTGCATCAAATGCTTTCTTAAAAGTACAAAATTTTAATTATATCAAAAGGTCAAATCTGTGCTTAAATCACGACAATTAAGTATGCTAAATTGCCAACCTCTTACCCCAGTAAAAAGGAATTGTTTTAGTAATTGTTTAAGTAATTGCTTGTAATTTCTACTAAGGAAGTAGACATTTTCTGGACCTCTCAAACTCAGTGTGAATTTAAGTATCGCTAAACAACATTTACCTAGACCTGTTCCGGATTAGCTACATTTCTTAGCTACATAATTATGAAAAGATCATAGCAACTAAAAAAAATCTTACTATATTATTTTTCTTTCTGTTCAGTACTTCTTAAAAAAACACTGTGGGTATTTAGGCAGAGGAATCCATTTTGGTGGAGTGGAACGGTCCTAGTATCCATGGGCCATGGACACTAAATGCCAGTATCACATCCACAGATACTGCAATCACCAAACAACTGACCCCTTAACTTATTTTCAAATGCCCCTGAAAAGAGATCTTCAGGAGAGAAAGTATTTTGCAATTAAGAATCATTGCTTACATGAATTAAAGTATGAAGTATGTGTGTGCATGTAGGCACACATGGAAAATACGTATTTCCAAAAATGCAATCCAATCTTTTTAAGATTTTATTTATTTGTCAGAGAGCAAGAGCAGGCATCAGCAGGGAGAGCAGGCAGAGGGAGAAACAGGCTCCCCGCTGAGCAAGGAGCCCCATGCGGGACTGGATCCCAGGACCCTGGGATCATGACTTGAGTCAAAGACAGATGCTTAACCACTGAGCCACCC
The DNA here is from genome assembly GCF_011764305.1 of Mustela putorius furo. Lineage (NCBI taxonomy): Eukaryota > Metazoa > Chordata > Mammalia > Carnivora > Mustelidae > Mustela > Mustela putorius. Next base: position 2,562,133 of record NW_025421301.1, read on the forward strand.
AGGCGTCCCCAAGTCAATCTTTTAAAACAATTATCAGCCACATGAAGATGAATGAGCAAAACCAGTCACAACTCATGTATTCATCAACCCAGTCATCTAGCCCTGCGCATAATGCTGTCAACAAATACCATCCCCTAACAAATCATTCTTCAACTATTAAATGGCTTAACTTTTTAAATGAATAATTTTAAAATCCTTTTAGAACAATTCTTCTTTTGAAATGCTTCTGTTTAAACTCCCAAATAAATAACCTTCCACTGTACTGCACTGATCTCCTAAATAAAAGATGTAAGTCACAGTACACAAGGATCAGTGGTTGTCTACCTTCCTTCAGAGACTGTAGACTCTGTGAAGCCAAGGACCACGATCATGACTGGCTGGCCCACAGTGTAGGTATTCAATAACAATGCTGAATGACTGAGTGAACACTGACCCTGTCCAATACAATAAATAGTCCAAGAAGTTCCAATTATAATCAATTTTTATGTACACTAATGATCCTGACACAAATAAATGTAAGAAATTATTTCTGGTTATCCTGTATTCTTATTCTAAGTTGATTTAAAAAAAAAAAAAAAAACCAATGAAGTAAACTACATTACTTAGATTAAAGCTAGCTTGTAAAGATTTAAAGAAATTTGAGATTTTTGACAAGCACTCCCTTATACTCATCCTCTACCACCTTTTCCTCCTCCTACTTAAGCTTTAAGCAAATGTTCAGGTAAACAAGTAAAAGTGGGGCACACTTCCAACACAATATAAAGAACAAAACAATTCTGTTAACAGTTAGAAAAACTTACTTAATATCTTTTATTTCTATTTTTCTTCTCAGAACTAAAGAAATCTATTATATTGTACTTCTCTGAAAAAGAAAGAAAATCTACAAACTAGGATGCATAAGCAACTTCTTCTTTTGTAGATTTCACTATATTCTCCAGAAACTCATCTTCTGGGGTGCCTGGGTGGCTCAGTGGGTTAAGCCTCTGCCTTCAGCTCGGTCATGATCCCAGGGTCCTGGGATCAAGCCCCGCATCCGGCTCTCTGCTCATTGGGGAGCCTGCTTCCTCCTCTCTCTCTCTCTCTCTCTCTCTCTGCATGCCTCTCTGCCTACTTGTGATCTCTGTCAAATAAATAAATAAAATCTTAAAAAGAAACTCATCTTCTGCTGAGGTAAAACTTCCAAATATAACTAGTCCATTTTTTAAACTAATTTTTTTTAACTAACTCATTTTTTTAAAAACAAATGTAACAATAAGGACTGCACAAACACTAACTGTTAACAGGTATAGAATATTAAATCTGAAGCCCACTAACTCTGACAAATATTTGTTTATCTTTGCCTTTCTGAAGCATGTGAATATCACACTTTTACAGAAAAACTTACAAAGAAAAAGCTAATCTCAAGGTTAGAAACAATTTCCAGGTCATAGCATTTCAAATACTGTTTTTAAATTGCTCCAATAAATTCTTTAATTGTTAACCACTGTTTTGCTCAATTCCTATCAGCATGTTAAGTAATAATGGCTGGGATACAATTTTAAAGAAACAATTGTTTCAAGTTACTGCCCATTCAACCTAATCACTAAAACAGATTATTAAAAAAACAACAACAACAACAACAAAAACCCCCAGCATTTGTTCTAGAGGGGATCAAATATCAGACACATTCTGCAACTTTTCAAGTAATGGAGATTACTTTTAAATGCATTTAAATTATTGTGGCATTTTAGTGCATGAAATATTTCATTATTCTTGAAATCCAGAAACCTAGCATTTGTTTTATTACTGTTTCCTGCAACATGAAACCTAGCATTTGTTTTATTACTGTTTCCTGCAACATTGGTCCATAAAAACTATTTACATGGTATAAAACTAATCATATAAAACACAGTAAATTCCTTTCATATTGATTTAAATAAATGGTGTTTCATCCATTAAAAATACTTTTTAAAGTGATAAGTTTCTGATATTGCATACACTCAAAAAAGTCCAACCTGCACGAGATTCCTTTTTCCAGAATTATTAATCAGGCTTATAAATATTGCTGGCTAAGAGTATTTACGGTAATTAGCTATAAACCCATCAGTGGATACTGCTATTTAAAAAGCACCTTTCAGCAAAGCTAGACTTTAATACTTTTCACTGGCTAAAGCAGACTTTAACAGAAACACTTCCTTTTATGGGTACTTTAAGTATTCTCTCACAACTAAAATAAATATATCTAAAAGACCAATTAACAATGAGTTGGCACTCCCAGGGTAGGTCAAAATGGCAAATTTCAACAATTCTTTAAAACAAGTCTTCAAAAGAATGATGGACTTTCTAATTCTGCCACAGGTATTCATCAGACCTTTATTACCTTAAGTGGGGAGCTCTTGACACTGCACAGACTCCTAAACAAGTCACCACTTGATCTCACAGTTTTTTTTTTTTTAAGATATGAAGTACTACCAAATAATCAGTGACAATAACGTGCATACATTAGTGGAAAATTTTTTTCTATGGGTTCAAGTATCCCTATCTTCTACAGGAAAGATTTCTGAAGACTAAAAATTAAATGAAAATGTAATCTTTTCGGAGATTCCAAAATAGTCCACCCATTGTTCGGCCTTGGGCTCAGTATCATTCCAAAACAACTTCTCTATACCGATACATTGACAAGTTAATTCTAAATGTGATCTGTATAAATTGTCCGTTTCCTCCTCGAGAAGACAATTCTAACCAAAATCTTCACCACAGCCAGCAGCAGCTCCTTGAAATTTCAAACGTAACTGGAGGGTCTGTAATCAGGGCCAAATGTAGACCTCAAAGTCTGCGATTTCTATCGAGCAAACGTGCTTTCAACATTCTAAATCCTGGTTAGAACGCAGTTACTGGAAAGCAGTGTCCTTGTTCAAGAAAGGGAAGGAAAGGACTAAAACTGACCTGAGCACAGGTCCACAAGAACCTCAATCCTCTTTTAAACCAGGAGGCCAAATAGGGAAGGCTCCAAGTAATAGAGGCGGTGGGGAGATGGGGGAGGAAGGGCAGAGGAAACCGTACTCCTCGAAGGGTGAAAGCAAAAAAGAGAAGCGGACTCTGGAAAGCCGCCCCACAGGATACAGGGAGAGCTCCTCTCCTCTACCGAGGAGAGCAACCTTTACCATGGAAGCGGTGCACCAAGCAAGCAAAGGCAGGAAGGGCCAACCTCTGCGCCCCCACCCCGGAACATCTCAGCCAGCTAGAAGGGGTCGGGGAGGACGGTTCCACGGAACATCAACAAAGGCCCCTTCAGTCCTACGGCGAAACTCGAACAACAAAGGCCCGGAGACAGCGAGGACGGGGCCGGGGGCGGGACGGATGAAAGCAGGGGGAAGCAAAGGAATCAAACCAGTGGGGGCGGAGGCCCGTCGGAGTGGGAAACCAGAGGCGCAGAGGCGGGGGGCGCGGTAATCCCCAGTGCACAATAAGAGGAGGAGGAAAAAGAGGACCTGGCCTCCATTCCTCCTCTACCGTATCCCTGCGGCAGAGAGGACTCCGGTCCTTGGCCGTCTCCATCTCCCTGGCCTCGGGGACTAAGCAGTCCCGTGCTGGGGGAAGGAAAGGGGAGGGGGATTTTCCGCCCTGACCACAACTCCCTTCCCCCCGTCGGGAGCTACCGACAACAACCGCCACAACGGCAGCCACACAAAGGCGCCTTCCTCACACTCCCCGCTCCCGCCTGGGCGGCGGCGCCAACGATGGCAAAGAAGGGACGACCACCGCTCAGCCCCCAGACGCTCGCTCGCCCTCTTCCCCCTCTAGCTGGGGAAAAGGGGGAGGGGACCCCCAGGCGCCCTCACCTGGCACAGATGCTGACAGTACTCCGTGGCCGCTTCCACGGCCGGCACGCGGCTCTCCCGCAGCTGTCGCTCCAGCTCCTGGAGCCGCTCGCCCAGGCGCTGCAGCTCCGCGACGCAGCCACCTCCGCCGCGACTCAACCTCTCCTGCTCGGCCTCTTCGTCCGCCATCTTCACACCCCGCTCCGTCGCGTACGCACCTGGGTCACGTGATAACACAATGCCACGTTCGGCGGGGTCACGTGCCGGGCGCGCTCGCACGCCGCCGAGCACGTACAAAGGGCCCGGTGGGGAGGATGGGGGAGCGGAGAGAGTGGCGCGAGGGAGCCCGAGGGAGGTGAAGGGAAGGGGAAAGGAAGAGGGCGGGGTTGGGGCGGTGCGGAAAACCGCCGTTTACTTACCCCGAGCGGGAAGTGGGCTGCAGCGGCCGAAAGGGGCGGGCCGGTGGAGGCTAGCTCTCGGTCACGTGGGCCCCGCGACTGGGGGTGGGGGGAAGCCTGGGGAGCGGCTCCCCTTTCGAGTGTCCCGATTCCGGCGTAGCTTTCCCCAATCCCCGAGGTCTTCTGCGGACATTTGCCCCAGTTCCCCCAAGAAGATAGGTGAGAGAAAGCTCTGGGTCGGCTGGGGCAAAGGCTACACATGCGGCTGGCCTGTAGGCAAGCCAAAACAGAGGAAAAGGGAGAAGGTAAAACCTACCCATGGACCGCAAGCGTGAGAGCCAGAGCGGTTCTGTGAGCTGTCAAAATTGTCTCTGACTTCTCACCAGGCGGGGGAGGAGGGATCTCGTTCCTGAGGTACCAGATACCTCACTGGGCTCTGCTCTTCAGTCCCAAGAACGCCTCTCCCGTGGAAACACAATCTCTAGGGGGTGGAGGCAACAAAGAAAAATAACAATTGGATCAGAGCAGGATGAGGTTCAAATTCTCAGTCTGGAAAACGGAGCGAACTCGTGAAAAACATAGCTTAAAAGATTTCGCTTTAAGAAATTGTGGACGATGTAACCGGATGATTTTTTTAAACCACGAAAACATTTCTAAAATAATTGATAGCCAACTAAATCTGTTTCACTTTTATTGAAGACTTTTCTCCTACACACTACAGAAATCACCATCACTGAAAACACTCTATATGAAAGCTCTTGAAAGTAGGTCAAGGAAAAAAAAAAAGAAACCAATAAGAACTCCATTAAAATGATAACGGAAGAGGGAAAATTGATGCTAAAATAAAAGAACAAGGTTACCGAGAATTATAAATTCAACAGCGTTTTTTTCCTGGTGCTGCAAATAGAGATGGCATTCTCAACCGTATTTTATTTGGTTACCTGAAAGGAATGAAGAGGTGACACTTGAAGAAAATAGAAGAGGTACAACAAAAAAAGTCACGTCCTTAATCCTAATGCTCAGAATAATAAAATGAATATTTTGTTAGTAGTAGAAAATTAGACAAGATGCTTATCTTAAAACTACAAAAATTCAGAAACTATACTGATAAGGCACCTACCTAGTCTTTTCACTATCATTCAAAGTGATATTTTTCTAGTACAAGAATTTAAATTAAGAATCCCTATTGTGTGCAGCATCCTCTTTCAGAGATTTCTAGCAGCTACAGAAAATAATCTAGATAGTATGTTGTCCAGAATGAATGTTTTGTAATGCATCAGTGGTAGTGACATCTGTTAAGTACCAATGTATAAGATGAGTGGGCACAACTGAACCCCTTATGAAAAACAGTATCAGCTAAAATACTAGTACTACATAGTGTACTGATACTACATATTAGCAAGACAAGTTCTCCAAATATGTACTTATGGAAGAGTCTAGGGAATGGGGATATATTTTAAAGTATCACTGATAGCTGAAAAAGCAACAATTAAGGCACCTAATTTTAATACTTGCAGCTCACTTTCCCAAGTGAAGTATTTTAGACATCCAAAACCAGGTTTCTCAATTTATGTTATTTTAGGATGACAGTGCAAATATAAAAAGTGAGAAATATGAAATTTAGCCAAATGTACCTGTAAATCCAAAGATAGATATCAAAAGGTTAGCACGGCATATTTTCACTTCAAGAATAATGGCTTGCACCACACCTAATCTACAGAAAAAAAGAAAAACAGAGCAAAGAAAGGAAAATACATGAAAAGAGAAATATATCCAAATACGGATTTTAAAAAATAGCCTGAGAATGTAGGTCATTCCCTCCTCCCGCTCAGGATAGCCCTAAAAACCAAGAGATTTGATTAGCAAATCGATTCTGAGCACTATAAAGGTTTTGCAAATGTCCCTCAGCGGGAATGACTAAGTCCTTCACTTTTATCTGTTATCTTTGAGCTCTACCTCCCCATTCCTCTATTTTAGAGCCTACAGAAAATGGAAGGACTAGGAGTAAAATCATCATTTACTGAGTATTTATGTACATGCACTGCTTGGTTTGGGAACATCAAAGGTGGATAAACACTATTCCTGCCTTGGAGAAGCTTACAGTTGTGATGAAGAGTCACCTGCAAAGGCATTATTTACAACATAAGTATTCTATTATGAAAATGTATGTAGATTCAGTTCAGAACTCAAGAGTCTGAGGTGCTGTGTAGAATGTCTACAGAATCTCAACAAAGTACAGGTTTTTAATGAAATGAGAGGGATTGGGAATATTCTCCCTTACAAGGTCAACATTGTCTTGGAGATATCAGAAATCTCATTCTTATCCATAGAAAATATGTATCCAAAGTACGCCATTGTTTCTACCTAAGTCCATTTGTCCTTAAATACCAAACTGTCAGTTCATGAGAATCATTACACACACACACACACACACACACACACCCCTACTTACTGAGCAGTTCCTGGGGAAATCGGAGGCCTGTTCCATCGATAAGAAAAAACCCTGGGGCCAAGATAATCCGCCTCTCTGGGGAACTCATTGTCAGCACAGCGAATGCCCATGCCCATTTTGGACACAGCGCAACTGTTATAATCATATGCACTTTCACTTCCAAGAGGCTCTATTTCACAGTAAATCTGAGAGTCAGGAATAGACCCCTATCCCATTCCTGCGATCAATAAAGCTGGGGAAAACTTTAGGGGACAGATACGTTTGCATCCAGGCCACCTGTGCCTGCCTGCTTCGCGAGTTGCCCTGCCTGCCCCGGCCTGCATCTCGCCAGTGCACATTTTTTCACTAGAATTCTTGAAATAGCAGGGCCCAGGGGCAGGAAGGGAGCTGGGTTGTGCCTGCTAACAGAGCCAGAGGACCGTGCCAGGGATGCAGCGAGCGCGATGTTTGCAGAAAACGGATCGCTGAGGGGTGAGGCCTGGCAGGTCCTTCCAATCCCGGGCGCAGAGAACCACCGTAGCCAGACCTCCACCCCAACATGCAGGGAGAGAGCGCAAGGCAGAGCGCAAGGCAAGGAGGTGGCAGAGACAGCGCGCCGCTCTCGAGCGGCTGTTTCTCCCTCCCGCGGCTGAGAAGGTCCAGAGGACTAGAGCCGGACTAAAGCTCTCTCGGCTCCGCTAACCCTGTATGCGGGTCTCCAGTCGGCGGAGGCTACACTTGGCTCCCCGGACCGTGGCCCATCTCGCTCGCTAGCCCGGCAGCCGCGGGAGTGCCTGCGTCCTCGGTGGTGGGGCCGCCGCCGCCGGCGCGCTAGTAACGAAGCACTGGCCAAGGCGGTTTTCCCACCTAGCGCTGCAGATCGAGTCCACAGAGCGGTTGTGTCTCCTGGCCCAGGAGCAGCGGCCGCCGCGGGCCTCCGGGCCTAGAAATGCTGGAGCTTCAACTGGGCGCGGCGGGGCGCTGGGCCTCCGGAAACCGACCGGGAAAGGATGCTCCTGTCTTCCTGACGAGGCCGCGATGCGGGCACGGCTGCTTGGTCTCTGGCAGCTCAGCCTGCTCTCTTCCAAAGAGCTGGGCCGCCGGCCCCAGACAGGCCACCTCCTGGAACTCAGAAGTGAGGACTGGAGTCCGTCTGGGTTTCGGTCCAGTAGAAAGTATCCCCAGAGTCTGGGAACCACTGCCGTGCCCACAGACACAAAGAAGGAGCATGGGGTTAAGGCTCTGTTGGCATCGGTTAAAAACATACTACACTTTGACAAGGAAGACATTTTTCTTGAGAGGAACAGGGAGGGGAGTCAAGTAAGATGCTGAAAACACAAGACAGGTGCTGTTGCACTTGCCGGAAATGATTCCCAACGCACCCGGTCACAGCCCACATTTAGGAGGGTTAATTTTAGGCCTTGAGTTTTCCCAGAAAGGAGATGGACAGGTAATTAAGTGAGGGGGGGACATTTTTATTGCCTATTTGGATAATATTTTTCTTTTCACAGAAAGAAAAGCCACGTGTGAATGAAAAAGAACAACACCTTAAGGGGATGCCTTTTTTTTTTTTTTTTTAAGATTTTGCTTATGTTTTTGACAGAGAAATAGAGAGCACAAGTAGGCAGAGAGGCAGGCAGAGGGAGGGAGAATCCGGCTCTCCATGGAGCACAGAGCCGCAGGTGGGGCTGGATCCCAGGACCTGGGATCACCACCACAGTGGAAGACAGCCCCCCAACTGACTGAGCCATCCAGGTATCCCAGGAAATGCTTTATAATACAGCCTCAATTATTCAAACTTATAAATCAACCAAGGTGAAAATAATCACTAAATTGGGCAAAATTTGGAAGCACGAAAGTAGTATGCATCATTTCTGCAGGGAATCCTTGAGTTAGTTCACAGTATCTCTTCAAAGAAGCAAAGAGAGAAATGTAGAAAGTGCCTTTCTTTTCTTATATTTCTGTTTTAATCACTGTATCTCATTGACCTCATTGGAAATCCAGCAGAGAGTATTACTTTTGTAGCACGAAGGATCAGAAAAGTTTTCCCTTCTTCCCTTCTAGGTTCTAGTGATTAAATCACTATAAAACAGATTAACAGGAGAAAACAAAGTTCAATAACATGTATACAGACCCAGGAAAACTGTAAGCCAGGCATGGTTGTTATGCAGACCTAAGTCCTGCTCTCTTCTGTTGATAGGAGTTTCTAGAGATCAAATCATCTGCTTCTTCCTGAAGGAGGGAGACACCCTTACAAATGGAAGATTTCCCTTATAAAGATAAATGTGTCTTACAAAAGAGTAACTTCTACTCAGTTCTCAGAGCTTAACTGTGTCTGCTGTTTCTTAAAAATAACCAGTTTAAGGGGTGCCTGGATGGCTCAGTGGGTTGGGCCTCTGCCTTGGGCTGTGGTCGTGATCCCAGGGTCCTGGGATCAAGTCCAGAGTCGGGCTCTTTGCTCGGTGGGGGACCTGCTTTCCCTCTCTCTGCCTGCCTCTCTGCCTACTTGTGATCTCTCTCTGTCAAATAAATGAATAGAATCTTTAAAAAATAATAATAATAACCAGTTTAAAATAATACATTTTTTGGGTAACAAATTCTGCTGCCCTTTAGTCCCACCTTTGAAACCTTAAATAAGAAATTTCACAATCAAGAAGCTTGAGTTGCTCCATCTCACTGAAGCTGTCTCTTAATCCTGACAATTGTTCTGTTCAGTTAAGCACTCAGGTCTCCTTTCAGAAGGCAGTCTAAATGGGATCCCAAAGTTAGGCTGTATTGTGAAAACAATCAGATAATTAACAAGAACCATTTCTGTGGAAACAAAAGAAAAGCAAAAGTTGATGATTGGAACACGTAATAAATCAGTTTCTGAGCCCAGGGGACAGCCAGTCAAAATTTCTAGTTGTCAGGGTTGAAGCACCTTCAGATGAAGCTAGGGGCGGCAATGACAATCTGAGAGATTTTTGTGGTTTGCAGTTTGAATGCCTCTGATTATATCATCTGTGTACCAATAAGCTTCCTGAGAAGACCATATAACAACAAGTGTGAAAAAGATTGTCTAAATATGAGCTGTTGTGGCGATTTCTCTGAATTTTCTGAAAGATTGATTTATTTGAGGGATGCCTGGGTGGCTCAGATGGTTAAGCAACTGCCTTCAGCTCAGATCATAATCCGGGAGTCTTGGGATGGAGTCCTGCATCAGGCTCTCTGCTCAGCAGGGAGCCTGCTTCTCCCTCTCTCTCTGCCTACTGCTCTGCCTACTTGTGCTCTCTCTCTCTTTCTCTATCAAATAAATAAAATCTTTTAAAATTTTATTAAATTTATTAAATTTAAGTTTTAAGTTTTTAAATTTGAGAGAGAGAGAGATACGGGGTCAGGGATGGGGAAGAGCTGTGGGAGAGGGAGAGAGAGAGTCAAGCTGACCCCGAGCCGATCATGGAGCCCAACTTCGGGCTGGATCTCATGACCCTGAGATCATGACCTGAGCTGAACTCGAGAGTCAGACACTTAAAGGACTGACTCCCCCCAAGCGCCCCAATGTCTCTGAAATTTTTATCAAGTGTCTTGTTTCAGTTTGCAGGGCTTCAAAGTAAAGGACAGTTTTATTTCTCAGTGATTCCCAAATCAAAGGATAGGAGAAAAATTGGAAAAGTTATTTTGGAGATTGTCACCAGATGAAGAAACTAGAGGAATTTAGGATCCATCCAATTTACAGGAAATACCAAGACCTCAAAGACAATTAACATGACTAGAGTTAACAGGATTAAAATCTGGTATCTATGCACTATAATTTCTACTGAGGCTTAATTCTTTCTTTCTACAATCAATATTTTATCTTATTTGAAAATGAATTAGATATTCAATAAATATCTCATCTTTTGTTTTAACTTAGCAAAACTAAAGTTTCAAATTACCAGAGATCTGGGAAATTTTTCTAAGGAAACATACCTTAAAATATAATTGCTGTTAAAAAGTTTATCTATAACTTACATCTTATCCCAGTTATGTCTCTCTAAATCATCTGTTCCCGACAACTGTTTAGAAGAATTTGTTTTTAAGCCAATTAAACAGAGCTCTCCTGCAAATTAATTTTAGCAACAAAAATATCCCATATCTATTAACATGTGTTTACATGCATAGATACACATAAACATGTAGACAAACTCAAAGAAATCTTAAAGCTTTGCTTTAAAATATTAGCTATGAGGGATGTCTGGGTGGCTCAGCTGGTTAAGTATCTGACTCTTGGTTTCAGCTCAGGTCATGATCTCAGCATTGTGAGATCCAGCCTTGCATTGGTGCCCAGGCTTAGCGTGGCATCTTCTTGAGATTCTCTTTCTCCCTCTCACTCTGCACCCCCCCCATTCATGCTCTTTCTCTCTTAAATAAATAAATACATAAATACATAAATAAAATCTTTAAAAAATAAAGTAAAATAAAACTTTAGCTATGAGATGGGCATAATAGTGCAAAACTTACTGGTTTATAAAAGAGAAGTTGGATCCAAGCTGTGTTTCTGCCAAATGGAATAAATTAAGTTTACCTCCTTAGATGGCTAAAGCTTTTTCTACTAATATTTTTGAAGAATCCATTTAAGATTTTTTATTAGCCTACTTTCTAAATACCTACCCTTTTTGTATTTCTTCTGATGAGAAACTTCTCCCTAAAGTTTGCATTTCAAAAAATGGCTCTTAGTTCCCAGAGAAGATGGGAGTAGAAAATCTACATCATGGGCACCTGGGTGGCTCAGTGGGTTAAGCCTCTGCCTTTGGCTCAGGTCATGTTCTCAGGGTCCTGGGATGGAGACCCTGCAGGGAGCCTGCTTCCCCCTCTATCTCTGCCTGCCTCTCTAGTTAGTTGTGATCTCTCTCTCTCTGTCAAACAAATAAATGAAATCTTAAAAAAGAAAGAAAGAAAGAAAGAAAATCTACATCACAAAGACACAGAGAAATTATCCAGTTTTCCTCCAAGATGGTGATAGAAGGAAACTGAAGAAATGCAAAGGAAAACAGCTGTTTTTTTTTCCCCCTTTGCTCCTTTTCCTGCTTCTATTCTTGCTAGAACCTGCACCCCTGCCTTAATGTATGTCCTTATAAAGGTCAAGGAGTTAATGTTTTTTTTTTTTTTTTGAGACTTCCAGCATAATAGATAACGTCTAAAGAGTCACCAGGCAAGGTTATCAAGTGCATTTTCTAAGACCACTGACTACAGACACCCTGACACCAAGACCCTTGGCTTTAGGGCGTAAGTAACTTATGGAATACTGCTGAACCCTTGTCCTTGTTCGACCAGTTCCTGAATGCCCAAGAATATACGTACACCAGATAACCGTTCTCAGTAAAAACACCAGACCCCGAGCTTAAACAAGACTCATTCTCTTTTTCCTTTCTGAGTCTCCCAGCCTCTCCATCTATATCTGCTCTTTCTTCATATATCATCAGTAAATTCTAGTCTTATTTCCTACTGGCTCAAATTTGATTTCTATCCTGCATACAGCCAAGGACCCCTCTGGCTGGTCCTTCCGGACCCTTCCTGGGTCCTCAGACCTGGCAAGGCCTCTCAGTAGGAGCTTTAGGGTATATTTGCCTCTTAGTAGAGGTTTAAATTAATCCTACCTTGTTTTGTTTTGGTTAATTAAGCTCTTTGCCAAATGTAGAGGTTGAACTAATGACCCCAAGGTCAGGAGTTACAAACTCTACCAACAAGCCAGGCTCCCCTACTATTACTATTTAAATGTTTTCCTTTCCCTAAGGGCATGATGTTTGTGCTTCCAATGTCCTGATCTTTTACAATACCTGTAAGTATTTTGAGATGAGTAGAGAGTTTGGAGATTAGTGAGAATAGTAAGCTTTGAATTGCTTCTATAGCCACATTTCTGGTTTCATAGAGATTTGCACGATAAAGACAGTTGTTTCAAATTCCTTAAAGAACTGGATTGCAGCCTGAATATCAAGGGGCTGACCTACCCATCCAATTAAATTATCTTCGATTTGTTTCTTTATATCAGGAAGATTTCCATTATAAATAAAATGGGAATTTTCAAAAATGTCTTTGTTTTAGAACTTCAGGGCTTAATGTCTTATGTCCTTTAAAAGTCTGTATACATTATTTAACAAAGGCCTTTGGATGCTCTTCTTTCCAAACCATAACTCAACCTTAGACCAATTCACTTTAGGGAGAAAGTCTCTGATATTTTTTCTATCAAGCCCCTATCAGCTTCCAGCTGAGCTATTTCCTGGTCATTTGTAGGAGGGCCTGGAAGAGATTCTGGTCATCTGTTTCCTTTGGGGGTGAGGGGAGGAAGTTCCCCCAGGGGGCCATCTGGCTTGTCTGATAACTAGAGTATAAACTTGAGAGGGAAGAACACCCCTTAACAGCCAATCTAGGTTTCTCTAAGTGGGCTTGTGAATGACCACTAATCTTTCCAACTCCCTTCTAAATTTGGTGGGGTCTTCTGAAAGGGCTTTATAATTTAGAAGATCTGTGCTGTCCAGGGGATATAAATTTTTTGCAGTGGAGGTCCAGGATACATCCACAAAGAACATTGTATAGGAAGGCCTGAAGTTGGCACCGTGTGATTACAGAGCCCTGGAAAGTAGGAGGAACTGTAAGAAACAGCAGAGTGAGCTCTACCCTAGTCTAAGGTGCTTCTGCTAAATTCACTTCCTGACTTTTAATGTTTACATGAGTAACCTGTATACCCTGGGGGTGGAAATCAGACTAGAGTGCCATCTATAAATCTTGTAGAGAAAGGTAAGTCAAAACAGGCAGTTGCAGGAGTGGTGGGGGGCTGGGTGCCTGGGTGGCTCAATTGGTTAAGCATCTGCCTTCCGCTCAGGTCATGATCTCAAGGTCCTGGGATCAGGGTCCTAGGATGGAGCCTCATTAGTAGCAGTGGCGTTGAACTCCCTGCTCAGTGGGGAATCAAGTTCTCTCTCTCAAATACATAAATAAATAAAATCTTTCTTAAAAAGATTTTTTTTTTTTTAAATTTGACAGAGGGAGAGAGAGATCACAGGCAGGCAGAGCAGCAGGCAGAGAGAAAGAGGGGGAAGCAGTTCCCTGCTGAGCAGAGAGCCCAATGTGGGACTTGATTCCAGGTCGCTGAGATCATGACCTGAGCCGAAGGCAGCAGCCCAACCCACTGAGCCACCCAGGTGCCCCCTTAAAAAGATTTTATTTGTTCATTTGACAGACAGAGATCACAAGTAGGCAGAGAGGCAGGCAAAGAGAGAGAGAGAGAGAGAGGGGGAAGCAGGCCACCCCTGAGCAGAGAGCCTGATGCAGGGCTCGATCCTGAGATCATGACCTTAGCTAAAGGCAGAGGCTTAACCTACTTGAGCCACCCAGGCACCCCTAAATAAATAAAATCTTAAAAACAAATAAACAAAAACAGGAAGCTGGGTATTTTAGGGATTTTCTGGGGCAATTGGAGAAGTTTGGGTATGTAAGGGACTTTGCTGGGATAATGAAGCTGGATTTTGAAATGGGGGTTAAGCCAGGGGGGGCAGAGATATAAAATATCTTCTGGAGGGTCTGGGACAAGGAGGTGGGGATAAAGGAGTGTATGAGAGAGTGGAGAAGGGGCATTTACGTTAGATGAGGACTCTAAGTTTTGTACTATGTTTAATTTCTATTCTTCCAACTTATTAAGGGAGTTGTTCCCTCGGGCTAGCCACCATCCTTTGTATTTACTTTTCAATTTGGTCTTTCCAATAAGACAATTGTTTAGGATAAAAGCTCTTTGGGGAAAAAAATTTAGATACAGAAATTTGTCCAGTGCAAAGGATCCATCATCCAACCATTGATGAGTAGGAACTTGTTTTAATCTTAATAATGACTCAAATCAACAAGGCTTTTTATGTCTTAACCACAGACATAAGAGGTGTCCCCAAGGGAGAACACCCCAAGGGTGTCCCAGCAGTAGCCTCAGTAGTCAGACTTCACTGGCACAGGTGGTAGGAATGGTGTAGAGCTGTGTATCCAGTTTCCCACGAGAATGTGAGATGCCTCCGGTCACAGACCCGCTAATCTGTGACACTGGGCAGGCGCTACTGGAATGGGCCTTTTCCAACACTCTCAAAACAACAGAGGTTGAAACAATAAAGGTCCCTTATGAACCCGGACCCCTTATAACAAACTTTCCTGAGAACTGGCTCTGTTGGACAAACAGAACACGGTTGCCAATTGCAAGCCCAGGCTGTTACCTATGCTTCTGACCCACTGGCTATAAATCAGAGGTTCCCATGACTCCCTCTCTTTTTAGATCCTCAGCCTACTGGACTGTCTGTTAAATGTACACCAGTATGTGCATCCTGTAGTTGGCAGTGAGAATATTTTCTCCAGTCACAAAGCCGTGCTCCCAAGACATAGAAGACTAAAGGAAAGCCTCATCGGGTTTTTCTGATATGCACGTTAACAACTTTAAGCCTTGGATCTCTTGGAGTCAAACTAATACCTTAGGGGGATTGTGTGGTGTTTCACAAAGTGTCTCATTGCACAGAAATTATCTTGGGGTTGGTGGGTGACCTTGTGTCAATCTAACCTGTTCTGTATCCTAACATGGGGGTTCTATGGGTTGGGGGCAAGCACTCTAACCACTCTTAAGCGCTCTATTTGTGTCCACTGATATAGTGGCTTTGGCTTTTGAGATGCCCCTTAGCAACGACCTCACCTCATGTTCACATTAACCTACAGTCAAGTTTGTTCAGACAGATGCTGGTCTGGTGAGAACCATGAACTGCCAGTCCATGGCTGACTCAAAAACCTGATGGAGAGGCATGCCTATGCATACATCCTACCTTATGGTTTTCCTCTTGATGACAAACAACACAACAGACAGAAACTAAGAAAAACATTGAGTATCTCTGGGAGAAAAAGGATCAATAAAAACCAACTGTACTCAAAACAAATCTTTACCAAAGTCACTATACCCAAGGAAATTGTTCCACAAATATTTTCTCTGCTAATATAAATTCAGAAAAGCAAAGCAAATAAAAAAATAAAAAAAGGACTCTCATCACTTTCACTTCCAACCAGACCCTGCAGGCAGAGATCTGGGAGACTGATGCTGGTAGAAATTCTTACCTTCTGCCAGCTTTTTGTCAGAGGTCCCAGAATCTCTCAGCTACTGATCATCTAAAACAATCAGTGACTGGCTGGTGAAGGTCCCACCCCACTTGCTAAAACCCTACGGGTGGAAAAGTTTTCCCTTCTTATCATCCAGGTTCCTTGGCTGGCCTCATCATTAAATTGATATAAAACAGATAAATAGGAGAAAAATGAAGTTTAATAACATGTATATGAAGGGGTTCAGGACAGGCCCCTGACCCAATGTGCCGCTTTGGCCTGTGGGTCGTTTTGAGCTGAAAACACCTGAGAGCTTGTGGGCTCCAGTGAAACTTTTGTTCCTCCCTTAGCCACACAGAAGAATCTAAGCTGGGGGCCTTTCAGACTAAAAATTATTAGCAGGTATAAATTTTATCTGAGTGACCTCTCTGTAGGGTAGGGCAAACAGCTAATTACCAAGCATCAGCTCTTCCGAGCACCCTGAGAAGTTCATTCCTCTTCTCTGAAATCCCAGACCCTCTACTCCCTCTACTTCGTCCTGAATGACATATATGCCTCATTTTACCTGAATGTCTTTGGAATTTCCTTGTCTATGTGAGTTCCCTGCGTGGACACCTATTAAATTTGATTTTCTCTCATGCATCTGTCTTATGCCAATTTGGATCTTAGTCCAGTTAGAAGGACATTTGAGGGGACATGGTGGGGCGACCCGATTGGGTGGAGCCTGGTGGCACAGGTGGTGAAAGACTGTACCCAAGGCAGAACTAAGGATTTGGAAGAACTAACGATTTTTTTTTGTTTTGTTTTAATTTTTAAAAGATTTTATGTATTTGGCAGAGAGAGAGAGAGCGCGCGAGCGCAAGCAGGGGGAGTGGCAGGCAGATGAGAGGGAGAAGCAGGCTTCCTGATGAGCAGGAAGCCCGATGCAAGGCTCATCCCAGGACTCTGGCATCCTGACCTGAGCCAAAGGCAGACTCTTTTTTTTTTTTTTTTAAAGATTTTATTTATTTATTTGACAGACAGAGATCACAAGTAGGCAGAGAGGCAGGCAGAGAGTGAGAGAGAGGCGGAAGCAGGCTCTCCGTTGAGCAGAGAGCCCGATGCGGGGCTCAATCCCAGGGCCTTGGGATCATGACTGGAGCTGAAGGCAGAGGCTTTAACCCACTGAGCCGCCCAGGTGCCACAGGAGGTGGAAGGGTTGAATACACTGCAGAAGAGCAGCCAGCAGGACAGCAAAGGAGAGACTGTCTACCAGGAGGCAGTGGTGAGAGGCTGTAGTGAAGGGGGGAAGGTGAGGAATTTTCCTTTTTTGGTTCCCGTGCTGGGTTGTAAGTTGCCCATTGGTCAGCTAGGGGTTATGGCTATTTCAAGGTGGGTTGGCTAATGAACCTGTTTGCATTCAGTCCCATGGCTGCTATGGGCCCTTTTATCTCCATCGGCTTTCCATTGTTCAACCCTCTTGCCTAAAAGTGGCCTCTACAGAAAAGAATTCTTGCTTCTTCATATAGACTTCCTGTATACATGGAAGAGACCCTGAAAAACAGTAACTCCCAAATGGCCAAAGCCATCAAGCCCCTTAAATATCATCTTCAGCTAAAGGCAAAAGAAGATGTTGGGGGGTGGCAGTTAAGGGAGATTACAGGGAAAAGCACAGCAAACCAGTGTATGGTTGTAATGCAGATTTCAGTCTTGTTTTCTCTATTGATAAAAGTTTCTAGAGACTGGAGTCATTCCCCTCTTCTGGCACAGAGAGGGGACACCCTTAGATACAGAGATTTCCCTCATCAATATAAATATCTTTTAAAAAGAGTAACTTCTCAGGTTTCAGAACTTGACCTGTGTCTGCCGTTTCTTAATCAGTTTATAATAACCAGTTTAAAATAATCCTTATGCTCTCTTTTTTTAAAATGATTTTATTTATTTATTTGACAGAGAGAGAGAGAGCATGAGAGAGGGAGCACAAGCAGGGAGAGTGGAGGGAGAAGCAGGCTTCCAGTAGAGCAGGGGGCCCACCATGGGCCTTGATCACAGGACTCTGGGGTCATGAACTGAACCAAAGGCAGACACTTAATGACTGAGCCATCCACTCGTGCTGACTCTTAACTCTAAGGAATAAACAGGGGTGCTGGAGGGGAGGTGGGGGGGGGGATGGGTAACTGGCTGATGGGCATGAAGGAGGACACGAGATGTGATGAGCACTGGGTGTTATATGCAACTGAAGAATTATTGAACTCCACATCTGAAACTAATGAGGTACTGCATGTTGGCTAATTGAATTTAAATTAAAATAAACCTCATGCTAAAGAGACACATTTTGGGGTGGTAAATTCTGCTCCCTTTAGGCATCTGGATTTTTTTTTTAATGCTTTCTTTTATTGAAATAAAATAGATGTACAATGTTCTATTACTTTTATGTATGTAAAATATTGATTAAACTATTGTATACATTATGCAATGCTCATCCCAATAAGTATGGTCACCATGCGTCACCATACAATGCGATCACAATATTCTAGACTATATTTCTTCCTTATGCTGAACTTTTCATCACCATGACTTATTTATTTTATAACTAGAAGCTTGTATCTCTTAACGGCCTTCAGCTATTTTACCCATAAGCATCTGTTTTTATAAAAATAGGCCTGCCAAAGTGGGACGAACTTGGAAATGCACAGGTCTCTTCCCGTTTTAGGACATCAACTTTAAAAAGGTTTGCTTTAAGGGGTGCCTGGGTGGCTCAGTGGGTTAAGGCCTCTGCCTTCAGCTCAGGTCATGATCCCAGGGTCCTGGGATCGAGCCCCGCATCAGGCTTTCTGCTCAGTGGGGAGCCTGTTTCATGCCCCCCTCTCTGTCTGCCTCTCTGCCTACTTGTGATCTGTCTGTCAAATAAATAAAATCTTTAAAAAAAAAAAAAAAAGGTTCGCTTTAAGAAGTTTTGCTGATGTCTGTGACTCTTACAGACATATTCTTCAATAAAACAATAACAATCATTCAACTAATATCACTGGAGTATTTAGTATTTAATTCGTGTACTGGGCAGAATCAGTCCCACTAAGCACTTACCCTCTCTCATATCCTTACAAAGGTGTTCTCTTTCTATTTCTTTCCCCACATCCCCATCCTCTTGAGCTCCTGTGTTGAAGCCTTCCTTGGTCTGATTGTGTGGAGGGAAGTCTAGGTGTAACATCGTCATTATAGTACATTTGACTCATTTGTTCTGCTTTCCCTTACCTACCCTTCCCATACAGAAATAACAGCTCTTCAAATACCCATACCTTTGATTTGCTACTTACTATATTTGGTTTGGAATCTGTCACTTTGCCTTTTATTACAGTTAATCTATAGATGAGCCTTGCTCGGGAGCCCATAAGCCTTTTGAGGGTAGAGATCTTGTTTTGTGTTCAGCCTCAGTTCTCTAAAACCCTTTGGCACGTTGCAAGATAATAATAAGTAGTCAGTAAATGCCCATTGAAACCAATTCAATTCAGTTTATATTTTACAGTCCTATGGATATGCATTTATAATTATCCTTATTATTTAAAATGTCCTAGACTCTGCAGGGGGAACATATGCCCTCCAAACTTTAGAAACTTATTTACAACTGTCTTTCAAATATTTGGGGGATCTATACTTGAACAATAACATTGTCTATAATCAAAAGTTGTAACTCAAGTACAATAGAAAGAAGAGAATATATATGTTCAGTTGTTACATGGTAACAGAGGAACGGCAAATACATGGGCTCTAGCTTTCTCTTTCACCACCTTAATCTGTGCTTCAGGTCTAATTTAGTTTTGTTTTAGGTCTTGGATTTTGTCACAATATTGATTTTTTTTTTCCATCGTCTTCTTGAGAGATTCTAAATTTCCAACCCAGTGATTTTCTTAACATGACTGGTTCTTTTTTTTTTTTTTTAAAGATTTTATTTATTTATTTGACAGAGAGAGATCACAAGTAGTCAGAGAGGCAGGCAGAGAGAGAGAGAGAGGAGGAAGCAGGCTCCCTGCTGAGCAGAGAGCCCGATGCGGGACCCTGAGATCATGACCTGAGCCGAAAACAGCGACCCAACCCACTGAGCCACCCAGGCGCCCCAACATGACTGGTTCTTTTCTCAATTTCTTTACCATGAGTTTACCAACTAACATCTAATGCACTGCTTAATATGGGCCCTAACTACCTTCCTAGAAATCTAAAGAGAAAATAAATGTGAGGAGATTACTTCTGGGTCCAGGTAGGACTTATTCTTCAGGATCTGAATTCTCTGAGAGAAAAGCTTTCAAATTTTAGTATGATAAAGATCAACTAGACAAGTTAATTTAAATGCAGTTTCCCAGACCATACTTCTAAAAAGTCTGATTCAGGGTTGGGCCCTGGAAACCTGCATTTCTAGTTAATACTTCAGGGGGCTTCAGATCATACTGTTCTAGACCTATGGTTATCTATTTCTGCCTCTCCTTCCTTCCCTCCAACTCATGGCCCTTGCATCATTTTCTTCTTTCTTTCTTTCTTTCTTTTTTTTTTTTTTTTTTAAGTAAACTGGTGCATATATCTACCTATCTGAGCAAGCAAATATCCATGGGAAAAATTCCCCCCAACAAGGAATTATTGGATCAAAAGCAACGTGTGCTTTTTTTTTTTTAATTAAGCAACGTGTGCTTTTAATTTAGTCATATTGCCCTTCCAAAATGTTGGACCAACTTATAGTCCCATCAACAGAGTAGAAGAGAGCCAGTTTTCTCTAAATTCTTAGTAGAACTGTTTTGTCAAACTTTTAAAACTATTTCATAGTTTAAAAATAGTACTCCATTTTAATGAGCATTTCTTAAATTTGGGGTGAAATTGAGTATCTCTTGACTTGATCATTGCTGCTATTGATGTCTGAAGGATATAGTCATTTAAAATCAGATAGGATTTTAAGCAATTGTTAGCTCTGCATAACATTAATATGGAATTCCATAAATATACTGTGCTTGAAATTGCTTAAGTTAGATTTAAAGTATACTCTTAGGGGAATACTTTACTCTTAAGTTGATAGAGGAATATTAAGATGGACCTAATGTTTCTTTCTTATTTGATATTTCTGCCCATTGAATAGCTTTCTGGCATATTAGTCCTCTTTTGAATTAGAGACAAAGGTAAATGGGTTGATTTCTAGGGAGAATTACTTATTCTATGCATGAAATATAATGCGAAACAAGGAGGCAACGTCCTTTCCTCTTTGCTTCAGGATGCTCATCTCTGCTGTCCCTTCTATTCCACTGAAACATTTCCTTCTTTGAAGCTCTGCCCTATTTTAACTGTAGAAAGTAACAGAACCTTTATAAGCACTCAACTGTCTGCAGCTTTGGTGCATCATTTAGAAAGCAAGAATCATTTCTGGCCGAGTAGTGACTGGCACAACACAGCAGGGGAGCAAAGCTGAAAGGAGAAACCACTAGAAATTTGTTTTCTTTTTGCTCGAGTTTCCTGTCAAATGCATAAAACCAGGACTTAAAAATGAACCAGATGTGGTTCAAATGAACTTTCAAGATTAAAGTCAAAACATGAGTTTTTAACTTCCAAATGATCAGTCTGTATTGCTCCTCACAGGATTATTAGAAACTGCTCTGTAGTTTTTCTTTGAGGTTAGAGAGCTATACACTCTAAAAACTGGTTTTATGAAAAACTCAATCTTTTGGAGTATTTTGCATCTTTTATATACTTGCACTATTTTTATGAGAAGCAAAAGGCTATTCTTAAAAGGGTAACTGATTACCATCACTTCCCTGTATAAGTTTTTTGTTTTTGTTTTTGTTTTGCACTGTGAATTTTCACAGTTATTCCAAATGCTTTCCCTTTAAGGCACAGTAAATGTAACCCCCTTTGTTCTGTTGAAGATGACTGAAGATTATCACACGTACCTTGAGTGTGTAATGTAGGATGCCCAGAAACTTGCAATGAATACTTTCATGAATTGAACCACAAGCTCCTTCCTTCCACCTCTCATCTCATAAAGCGCTTATTTATACAATTATTTTAGAAAATAACTCCTTTGTGACACATTTGCCAGGAACTTTTTCCCCCACAAAACTTAAAAGGATTTTAATTTCCAAATCTTTTTTTGAGAATGCAAAATCAATGTAATGCAAACCAGAACATCCAATTAATAACAAGAAACCATGTAATTTTGTTGCCTACACTTACCCATTTGTTACAGGTTAGCAAGGTTTCAAATGGTGGAGCTTCTGCTGGTCTTTCAGTTTGTTCAGTCTCTTGATGGCAGACGTTACCGTGAAAGCAGGAGTGGCGTTGGGGACCCAGGCACCACTGGCTACTATTTTCATGCAACAACCACAGCGCCAGAGCCCCACAGCTGGTCTCTTCACTTTGGATTTGCCACTGAAGGAGAAAGTGTACTTGGCATGCTGGCTTATTTCAATTTTCCTAGCCATTTTCTGAAAGGACACACCGTAATAGCTCCTCTATTTGCTGACAGTTCTGACCTTGGTGTGTTTAGCTATGTTGCCACAAAGTAGGACCAAGACCAGGAAGAGCCACATTTGCACCATTAAGTATCTAGTTTGGAGATATATCTTCTAGGTCCTTAAGATCTGAAATCGCATCTTAGTTGCTCAAGATACTGAGTTACTAATTGTTTTCTTCGTTCTTGCCTCCAGTGATATAATGTAATTCCATTATATTAGATCTTTGATCTCACTAGAAACTCTTCAGAGACTGCTAAATGGTTTTTTAAGTTCCTGCTATCAATCTTTTATTTTCTTTTTCAAGACTATATAATATTTGCCTTCATCTTCTTTGACTCTTTTACTATCAAATTTTCATTGTATCTCTCCCTTGGCAGCCTCATCCATGTTTATGGCTTTAAATTTTATTTTGTGAAGATGACTCCCCAAACCAATACCTCCCATCTGAACTTGTCCCTGAGTTTTAGCTTCACATATCCTCCTGCCTGTAGGGCAGCCCCACCCAGATGTTTGGCTGGCAATTCAATTCCCAAATGAATTCATCAAATTCCCCTCCCAACCTTGTTCTCTCCCAAGCTCTGGCTTTCCTCTTTTTGTTTGGGGCATTACTATCCCTCCAAGCTTTAGGTTCCAAAGCTTGAGTTCAGCTTTGACTTTTCCCTTCCTTTTCCCTGTTGCCATAAGCTGTTCAGATGTGCCAAAGAAATCACTATATCCTTTCTCTTCTCCATGCCCAATGTCTTTCCCAGTGGCTCTCCTTTATCTCTCCTAGGGTAAGTTTTCTTAATTTGTCTCTTTACCATCTGCCTCTTCATCTATTTTGTGCTAAGAATTTCCAGCTAGAGCTGTCCTTCTGATTTTGAGAGAAGACAATCTAAAAGAAGAGTTGAACCCCAAATGTGGAGTGAGCTAAGTGTGGGGGATTGGTTAAGCCACTTTATCTCTTATACCTTCTTCCCTTATTTGTATTGTGGATTTTAATAATTCCCCCAACCTGTAGTTGGTGCAACTGAATGGAAATACACACATAAAATTTTCATCCCTGGCACATAATTAACACACAATAAATGTTAACGGTTATTATCATGTCACTTTGCTGCTCCAAACTGTCAATGGTGCCATGTCAACCAAACAGTGCAGCTCTGACCTACCTTTCTGGCTCAGAATCCCATTTATTGACCTTTTAAAACTCTCTTTAGTCCCATCTGCTGAACTGTGTTCTGTACGCATATTGCTTATTTAAGATGTCTCTTACTTTCTAATTTGTCTTTTAGCATTTATTTCATTTCCCCTGTCTTGGTCAACATTTGCTTAGTTACAGATGACCTACACTCTAAACAGTAAATTAAGTAAAAAGGAAGGAAATTATTAACTCACACGTGTGGGCTAGCCAGGAACCGGAAAGTGCTCAGGAACCATGGAAGTCACTCTTTCAATCACTCTCTATTTGGGGTTGCTGGGGACTTCATTTTCTGCCCCTGCACTTTGACTTTTTCAAGTTCTCTTTATACCCAGGAGCAACACATCTCTCCATTAAGGCCTTGTTATTTCCATCCACTTGCTTCCACACACAGATCGAAGGGCTCTACTTCCCAATTCCAAATTCTGGGGAAAAGAATCAGGTTAGCACTCATTCTAAGCCAGGCAGTCAGTCACAGCAGGACAGGTCATCTCAGACAAACCTGGCTTCCAGGGCCCACCTATGTGGTTGGGCTCTTCTCAGAGAAAGTCCCT
Organism: Mustela putorius furo; assembly: GCF_011764305.1. Lineage (NCBI taxonomy): Eukaryota > Metazoa > Chordata > Mammalia > Carnivora > Mustelidae > Mustela > Mustela putorius. The sequence continues at coordinate 2,586,029 of NW_025421301.1, forward strand.
TCAGGGTCAGATGCTCCAAAGATATTTAATGTATAAAAAAAATCAGGTCATTAGAGCACAAGTAGTGTTTTTCATTTTTGTATTTTCTCATCATTGCGTAGACTCTTTCAAAAAATTGTTATGGAAAGAGCTGAAAACTTCTATTGTAAGGTTCCTAGAAACCATGCTGATATTAAAAGTGAAGTTAAACTGATAATTTACTTAATCCACAGTGAACAATACAGGCTTGATTGAAAGTTACAGGGACTCACAATGCAATGGAAAATTTTGCCACAAAATGAGGGAAATACTTGAACATGTCTAAACCAGGGAACTTTGAAGAAATGTAAGAAGTCATCTCTACTCATCTTTGGTAAAATTCCATTTTGGGTAAAGTTTTGTGTACTTTGGAGCCCATTAGAAGAAAGATGCTGATAGACTAGAAAGTATCCATACCAACTCAATGAGGGTGATAAGAACATAGAGTTTGCATCTGTTTCTTAGGTCTGCTTAATAGAGTCATACTTTAATAGCACAAGCTGCGTTGGGGGAAATTGGAAGGGGAGGTGAACCATGAGAGACTATGGACTCTGAAAAACAATCTGAGGGTTTTGAAGGGGTGGGGGGGTGGGAGGTTGGGGTACCAGGTGGTGGGTATTAAGGAGGGCATGTATTGCATGGAGCACTGGGTGTGGTGCAAAAATAATGAATACTGTTATGCTGAAAAAAAAAAAAAAAGAAACCAGAAACCAAATGGGATTACCCAAAGTAGTATTAAGGAGGGCACGTATTGCATGGAGCACTGGGTGTGGTGCAAAAACAATGAATACTGTTACAGTGAAAATAAAATAAAGAAAGAAAGAGAGAAAGAAAACAAAACAAAAAATAGCACAAGCCGCATGGAGTTCCTAAATTAAGATGCTGGCAGTACTGTGTTGACTCTGAACCCTGTGGGAGAGAATCCTTCTTTGCCTCTTCCTAGCTTCGGGTGGTGGTGGCTGTAAGTTGTTGACATTGCTTGGATGGCAACCCTGGTCTCTACCTCTGCCATCACATAGCATCCCCCCCAAGTGTCTCTGTGATGGTTCGTCTATGTATCTATGTGTCACAAGGCATTTCTCTCTCTCTCTCTCTCTCTTTTTTTTTTTTTTCAGGATACCAGTCCTACTGGAGTAGGGCCCATCCTAATGACTTCATCTTAACTCGATTACATCCACATAAACCTTATTTCCAAGTAAGGTCACAGCCACAGTAACAGAGGTCAGGACTTTGACCTAACTTTCTGGAGGACGCAATCCAACCCATAACAGAGAATGACCTATAAAGACCTCTTAAAAGTTGAAATATATCTTAGTCCAAAAATGAGTCTTTGAGGATGTGAAAAATTACAATAAACATTGGGATACTGTGGTGGTCAGAATCATGCCTTCTCACCTACGGATGTCCATGCCCTAAGCCCCAGAGGCTGTGAATAGGACAGGTTACAAGGCCAAGGAGGATTATGGTTGCAGATGGAATTACACCTGCCAATCTGACTTTCAGATAGGTAGATGATTCTAGGGGACCTGATGTCATCACAAGTGTCCTTTAAATGTGCAAGAATGAGCAGAAGAGGAGGTCAGAATGATTTGATGTGAGAAGAGCTTGACCAGCCATATCTGGCTTTGAAGATAAAAGGGGACCACCAGCTAAGGAGTACAGCGGCTTCTCAAAACTAGAAAAGGCCTGAAAAGGGTTTCTGTCCTAGAGCCTCCGCAAGGGACGCAGACCTGTCCAAACCTTGATTTTAGCACAGTGAGACCCATTTAGGATTTCTGACCTCCAGAGCTAGAAGATAACAAATTGGCATTGTTTTAAGTCACCAAGTTTGTGAAAACTTCATTATAGCAGGCATAGGAGACTAATACAAGGGCTAGTGTCATAAAAGGAAGATAGTATTTAAGCCGGTCTATTTTAATAGAATGATGAACAACAACTTGAAACTTTAAAATAGGCATACTTAGGGTAGATGTTAGTAATTTGGCTCAGGTAGTGATTTATCAAAATCAATTGCTAATGTGTTACTGCTGGAAGGAGTTAAAAGATACCTTGTTAAATAGGGTTTTAAACATGTAGAGAATATTCCCACATTTGTTCAGGAGCATATACTTAGAGGAAAAGTAAGACTTTCAGTCATATTATTTGTGCTTTGTTTTCCCTTTACCAGAATAAAAATACTATAATGATGTATATATTCATTAGAGCGTGTTGAATTCAATTAACATAGCTTGGATCCAGAATTTCAATTTCACTGGCAGTATCAGAAAGTTCACCTGTAACCAGCTCCCTCTGGGGAAGATTGCCTTCCCATGTAATCTGATTTCCATAGCTACATGGAATGAGAACCTGGCCCCTTGAAAACAAGGTATTGATCTGTTAAGAATCTACCTTATTCTTATTCATAAAAGCTGTTTTCAGTTGCAAGCATTTAAGTTTCTGAAAAGCACCCTGTTCTAAAGGAATACTAACTAAAGCTTGAAGGGATGATTGTTACTGTGATTTTGCTTCTAACATTTTATGGGTTACTACATAGCAAAATTGTATTATATTCTGCAAAAATAATATTAACCATAAAGAAGTCAAAAAGTTTCTGGCTCTGATTTTTCTCCAAACTGCAAATTTCAAATGGTCCTTATTATCTTTTGGTTTGTTGGTCCTTTTCAACAAAACACATCTGATTCTACTTTCTAAATCAAAAGGCGGAAGGCTAGCTCTCTGACAGCGTTTATGGAGAGGTCAGGAGGACTATGGAATGATTTGTGAGCCCAGAGATTTTATGGTTATTTTATAAAATTTCCAGTATCTCGCAGGGGTTTATAGTTAATTGGGTTTTTTTAAACACAGGTTTTTTTTTTTAATCTTTTTTTAAGGTTTTATTTATTTATTTGACACAGAGAGAGAGACAGTGAGAGAGACACAAGCTGGGGGAATGGGAGAGAGAGAAGCAGGCTCCACACCAAGCCAGGAGCCCAACGCAGGTCCCGATCCCAGGACTCTGGGATCATAACCCGAGCTGAAGGCAGACACTTAACAACTGAGCCACCCAGGCGCCCTATAGTTAATTGTTAAATTTAATTCTGTCCAAAGTGTTTTCTCACTTCCTTTCTTTTCCTTCTTTCTACTATCGAAACATTCCCTGGCAAGTTTCCTTTATAACTTTAGTGTGTACGTACACATGTACTGCCATTCTAAATAACACTGAGTTCAAGTTCCTGAGGATAATGTGTAAAAATGATTGCAATAAGTTTCTTTAAATTAAGAAAGAGTGCTTATACACTGTTGCTGCTCTGCCATGTTACTATAAGTGAGAAATTATTCATTGGTAAACACTCAACCATGAAATTCTTCCTGGCAGGTGGGAGAATCCTGCAGGTGGGTTCTAGAACCCAAAGAAGTGCTGACTGAACTATGATGGGTATGATAAAGGACTAGGTACTCGTATGAAGGAGGATTATACTACACACAGGAAGCAGGAATTCCCAGGTACTCTGCAAACGTGGAAACTGATGTATAAAAAGTTTGAGGTCCTGGTGTAACAACACTTGATTTCTATTATCTCTGTATTTTCTGTATCTGGAGTTGTCCGGTTTTCTTAACCAGGATTTATAAGTGCTAGTTGGATTCTTTTGATATGTGTACCCATCCACAGCCATGTTTACGAATTCCCTTAATTTTAACTCTGTATTTCCCTTTCTACTCTCAATATCGATTACTGTCATATTCTAATTTAGGTGTTACAATTTCTTTAAAAATTTGATCTTTAAGCTTTTCTTCTCTTTTCTCCTTCCTTCTTTCTTCCTTCCTTCCATCCTCCCACCCTTCTTTTCTTTCTTTCTTTCTTGTAGGCTCCGCACCCAACATGGGGCTTGAACTCACAACTCTGAGATCAAGAGTCACATGCTATAAAAGTGAGCCAGCCAAGTGCCCTGGCCCTTTAAGTTTTTTAGTTTCCTCATTTCAGTATCTTGACTTGGGGGCAGGTGGTATAATCAAATAACCCAAAACAATTCATGGTTTCATATGCCTTTTCCTAAGAGAGGAGTTTGGTTTTGCCTTCCTGGAAAGTAAACACTCTATTTCCGACTCTTTTTTTTTTTTTTAAAGATTTTATTTATTTATTTGACACAGAGAGATCACAAGTAGGCAGAGAGGCAGGCAGAGAGAGAAAGAGAAGGAAACAGGCTCCCTGCTGATCAGAGAGCCCGATGCAGGACTCGATCCCAGGACCCTGAGATCATGACCTGAGCCGAAGGCAGTGGCTTAACCCACTGAGCCACCCAGGCGCCCCCCCAACTCTTTTTTTAGGTGAAGGTTTTCTATGCAAAAATTGCAGAAAATCGAAGTAGCCTCAAAAAATCCTGTTGTGCTGTATAACCAGAGGCAGAGCAAATATGAAAGAAAAAGTTTCCAAATTTTCACATTCAAGCTATGTGAAATAAATAATTTTTTTCCAAATTATGTTTCCTTAAATTTTTGTCAATTATTACTGAGAATTGCATTATTTTCTCAGTAAAACAAACCAGGACCTTTTAAAAGGCTTTCAAAAGAGATAATAATAGCGAGGATGAATTCAAACTCAATTTACTAAGTGCTATGTTAGGTCCTTGGGGTTTTTGATTGATGATAAACCTATGTATATTACTTGTGAAATGTCTATTGATTTCAGCCATATGGTAAAAATCATTGCTTAGTGGAAAAACAATAGCTGTGCAATGATTAAATGAAAAACAATATAATATTTATTTTAAAAAGATTAATAGGAATACAACGAATGTAATAAGTTCCTCTTGTAACATAGTTGACTGGTGGTAATAAGAATGTAGAAAATATTGGGAGAAGAATGTAATGTTAAGCACTTTTTAATAAAAAGCCTTTATAACATATATCTTCAGCAGCTTAATTTACTTTCCTACAGCTCTTTATATACAGATAACTTTTGCCCATACAAGCCTTTGCATTATTTACAATTAGTTCACAGTTCATGGTGATAGAGATTTTAGCAAGAAAATATTAACTTCCTCTCCCAAATCTCCCCCGAGATCAACAACTTGCAAATACATTCCTTGTCAGGGATGCACAGTCCTCATTTTTTCACGCTCAGATAACAGCTCCTTACACAACTATTCTCTTACTTGATTAGGGGCAAAATGTCACCTTTGCTGAAAGCAACCCACTGCTTTCACAGCAATCAAAGATCAAAATTCCACTTTATAGATAGAAATTGCACATGGACTTTCACAGGAAAAAGGTTGTCGATGGCGTTAAGTTGTCGCCTGAGCTAAGACTTGGGGGAAAAATGAAGGAATCCAGGATAAACTTAATTTTATGATTCATTTAAAAATAATGTTTGAATTTATTACAAAATCCTGATCCCAGAAATATAATTCTATTTTATTTATTTATTTTTGTTTTAAAAAGAGAGAGAGACAGAGAGAGCACAAGCAGGGGAAGAGGCAGAGGAAGAAGCAGCAAACTCCTTGCTGAACCGGGAGCCCAAATTGGGGCTCGATCCCAGGACCTGGAGATCATGACCTGAGCTGAAGGCTGATACTTAACCATCTGAGCCACCCAGGTTCCCCCAGAAGTATCATTTTAATAAGTTCTTCAATAGTTACTGCAGTACCACTGGCATTGAACCAAATTGCCATAATCTGCAACTAGATGATGTTTCAAAATATGAATGGATGCGGTCACCTTCTATTATTATTATTTTTAATTCCCTAACTCTTCCCCAATAACACACTACTGGATGGTAGGCCATCATTGCCCCAGGGACAACTGAACCAGAGAGCTGAGGCAGGAACTTCCTTCTTTTGCTTGCTTGCTTGCTTTTTAAGTTCAAATTTCCAGGACCCAGGATAAAGCAGAAAGACTGGAAGGAATACTTGACAAGTGAGTTCCACTCGGCCCTAGCCTCCCTTTGTTCCTACCTGAGAGCAATGGAAAGAGGACAACAAAATGAAACCAAACTCCTATATGAACCTCTTCCTGCACTGGGAGAGGAAGACCACACTGGAAAGTAAACAGTAATCAGATGTTAGTGACACGTCTGAAAAGAGGTCTGCACCTCTTCAAATAACACTCTGGGTTAAGAGAGGGATGTTAATAGGCTCTCCAGATAAATTTGGGTATCCAAGAGTGGTTGTGTCTGGTGTCCTGCCTTCTTCCTGATGGTCCTATGAGTCAGATGAGATGCTTTGGGTGGCAGAAACAATAAAGAAGCTTTCAGGAAGAAGTCCAATTAATTGCACACAACTTGCTCTCTCCCCTGCTTCCTCTCTCTTTTTAAAAACTGTACACTGTGGGTATATAATTAATGGACTAGAGTTATTTATAAAGAATATCAATGAATCAGTCAAATATTTATTGAGTGTCATATCTGACCACCTTCAAAAATTTTTGAGAAAATTATGATGCAGTCCACATAACACATGTTTTAAGAGCCAAGGAAAGTTTCATGAAGGAGATAGGTCTTGGGTGGGAAGTGAAGACATTGGTTTTCAGTAAAAATATAACAAAGCCCAGGGTGCTTGGGTGGCTCAGTAGGTTAAAGCCTCTGCCTTCAGCTTGGGTCATGATCCCAGGGTCCTGGGATCTAGCCCCGCATTGGGCTCTCTGCTCCGCGGAGAGCCTGCTTCCTCTTCTCTCTCTGCCTGCCTCTCTGCCTACTTGTGATCTCTGTCTGTCAAATAAATAAATAAAATCTTAAAAAAAAAAAATATATATATATATATATATATAAAACAAAGCCTAAACACAAAAGCCAGTCAAGGAGGGAATAGGTCTTCAAAAGAATAATATTTTAGGGATTCCTGGGTGGCTCAGTGGGTTAGGCAACTGCCTTGATTCAGGTCATGATCCCAATGTCCGGGGATTGGGTCCCACATTGGGCTCCCTGCTCAGTGGGGAGCCTGCTTCTCCCACTTTCTGCTGCTCCCCCTGCTTGTGCTCTGTCTCTTTCTCTGGCAAATAAATAAGTACATAAATAAAATCTTTAAAAGAAAAAAACCCAAATAGTCTTTTATTCCTGGAATCCCCTGTAGGTTAGACCCAATCACTGAAGCACAACTGTACAGAAATGAAAAGAATTGTAAGTGAACAGTAAATGACAACTCATTTTTCCCTTCAACATGTCCAATCTAGTAATGGGCAAAGGAGGGCCTTTGTAGAGGCTCAGTTGTGGACACAGATATGCAAGGAGACTAGTTCAGCAGGAAAAAGGGCTAGGGGAAAATTACTGCTCCCTGTTTTTATTTCTGTGGCTAGTCTTCAGGTGGAATTATCAAAAACACCAGAAATTATTCTGAAATATAAATTTCCCTAATAGAATCATCACACTAGAGACCACATTGTGGCTTATGTGAAGAACCAAGCACCATAGCTTTGGGGATTTTCTCAGATGCCATGTTGTGAAATCGTGTGTGTGTGTGTGTGCATGTATGTAGTTCAAAATAGGGCCCTTGCCCTTGTACCTACTACATCATTCTCTCCAGGTGCTTTTCTTTTCTTTTAAATTTTATTATTTGACAGACGGAGATCTCAAGTCACAAGTAGACAGAGAGGCAGGCAGAGAGAGAGAGGGGTAAGCAGGCTCCCTGCTGAGCAGAGAGCCTGATTCAGGGCTCAATCCCAGGACCCTGAGACCATGACCTGAGCTGAAGGCAGAGGCTTTAACCCACTGAGCCACCCAGGCACCCCCGTCCAGGTGCTTTCACACAATGCTTAGCTTCTGCGTAACTATTCCATAGCTCATTCTGATGAGGTCTTATGAAGTTGCTGTGGACTGAATGGTGTCCCTTCTCTTCAATGAATGGTTAAGTCCTCACCCCCAATTTCATAATGTTTGGAGATGGGCTTCTGGGGAGGTGATTGGGTTTAGACGAGGTCACCAGGGTGGGGTCCTGGTGGTGGGTTTAGTGCTCCTTTAAGGAGAGATGCCAGAGCCTGCTCTTTCTCTCTGCCATGGGAGGACATGGTGAAAAGGTATTTGTCTACAAGACCGGAGAAGAATTCTCACCAGAACTGACCATACTGGCACCCCGATCTCGGACTCCCAGCTTCCAGAACTGGCAGCCTGAACAAACTAAGGCAAAAGAATTGGACTTGCCAGCATGAGGATGCTTTCTGAATGTCAAGTGGTTATTGACTTTCAGTCTACAGGAAAGCATTAGCATGAACATAAACTGCTGCTTCTTACCACTTCCATGTCAGCACGTCTGTGTCAGAGCTGGGTCTAGTCATGAAATGCCACTGACAAAGACACGCCAATTGTTACTTATTTAAGAGAAGATCACTTAGAGAACAAACAACGCACAAACGACAGAGAAGCCTTTTGTGCTATCTCAGGGATTAGGAAGTCTCATGTCTTCCTCTGGTAAGATCATGCTTTTACAATTTGTATAGATTACAAGCTTTCTCTGAGAATCTTATGGAAAAATATTCCTGTGCTGCTGATTATTGGTGCAGACACAGAGCTCAAGATTTTTTGCTTGATGTGTATGTCTAGTTTAATGAGTATAAAACTAAAAAGCACAGTTTACTACGGAAGATGTGAACTATCTACCAAAGAAAATGCCCAGCTCTGTAGCGATGTCTTCTTAGAAAAATGTGGGGTAGAGAACCACCAGGATGATCAGACTGAATGATTAAACAAATCCCAGATTGGTAATGGCTTGCACTGGGTGTGAAGACATGTGTAACACGGGGATTGGTGGTGGGAACTGCTTGAGCTTTTTAAGCCACCCATAAGCCAGGAACAAGAATTATTGGTCTCAGCTTTGGGTCAAAGTCACATTATCCAGTAAATTATTACGACTATGCTGCATCTACACAATCAGGGCTGTTTGTATGAAAGTGATGCCTAGAAATTACATTTGAAATCTTATAAAGTCAGCGATCCTTCCCTAGGTGCAAGTTCCTTTTATACGAAATTCTAGTGTACTTAATTTGATTTCTATGTGCATTTTGATAATTATGAAAATTTTATTTCCAAAATAAGCGCACAATTATTTTGGGAGCAATAAAAGAAAGAGAGAGTTGAAAACAAAAAGTAAGAAAATGACAAAAAGTGTTAATGACAAACGAGGAGAGCAGGATTTTAGAAATCTTGAGTTAGACAAAGATGGAAAAAAGAAGCCACACTTAGCAACCAGTCTGCTACTTCTGTTAGAACAAAGGACATTGAGATAACCCTAAAGGAGCAGGTGAATTGGGGCCTCCCTTCAGGCCTACATTGGGATTCTGGGACAACGGTGCCAAGTCCTGGGTAATAAGAGCAGAAAGGCTTTAGCATTTGTGGCAAGAAGCAGCTGCAAAAAAAAAAAAAAAAAGGATAACTTTCAGGATGTGTACTGTGTCCAAGGAACCGAAACAAGTTTACCAGCATTTCCATGAGACTGCAAGAGAAGGAGATTTGGGAAACTTTCTAGAAAGCAGGAAATAGTAAATGAAAATTAATTATATGGTGCCCATTATGACCTATTTAAAATGTTTTTAGACCCAGTCTCAATCAACCCCAGTCCCTATCTAATGGGTTAAACATGTGGCCAAAGGAAGACTGTATTTGGTAGCTGTTTTTATATCTGTTCAGGTCAATAATTCCATGTCTACAACCCTTGGGGATAGATGTATTTCACAATTTATAGACATTGTTTTAAAGGTACTATTTTTTTTAAGAAGTATATGTATATAAATGTTTTGCTAAGAAATATTGGGGTGTTAGATTACTTGATTACAAGTTACTTTCCCCAGTTCTACTAGAGGCTATAGACATAGATATAAATATATGGAGAGAATACAATATTGTTTGGTATCTCTCTTTGGTACAGTTTGGGAAAATAACTCATAATCAAGTGTACAAACATTTCTCAGCAAAACATAAATATTCACACAAAGTAAAATACAGGTTATAAATGGTTTTCTCAGTTCAGGCCAGGATTTACTGCCAAATGAATCTAAATTGGGTCAGGTTTTATTGTCAACTGAATTATGAATAAAATTTCAGTTTTAAGAGATTTTTAGATTTCAGATGTAAGGCTGTGGGATTATGAACTTACATGACTTTCTTTTAAAGCCAAAACTCCATTTTGGCTAAGAACTCTGGAGTTATGTATGCCAAGTTATACTTTTTCCGTGACAGTTGAGGTCAGAGAATCTGGGTTGGACCCAGTATAGAGAAGATGGGTTGATATGGTGTCCCCCATGGGAGGGGACTATGAAGACATCTCCTCATAGAGGCCAGGTGTGCCCAGAACCTTGGAATAATCTTGCTTTATGATGCTGGTGAGAAGGACACGTTCGAATGTTCCACCATTTCAACGAATGACTTTGATGAGGTTGAGGAGTTAGGCAATCTTTTTTTCCCTTTTTTTTTTTTTAAAGATTATTTATTTATTTATTTGACAAACAGAGATCACAAATAGGCAGAGAGAGAGAGAGAGAGGAATAAGCAGGCTCCCGGCTGAGCAGAGAGCCTGATGCGGGGCTCGATCCCAGGACTCTGGGACTGTGACCCAAGCCAAAGGCAGAGGATTTAACCCACTGAACCACCCAAGTGCCCAGGAGATAGGCAATCTTATTAGCACCTGTCTGGGCTTTACAGATGGTCAGGAGTCCAGGGTCTTTCAATTCTGGGCTACTTAACTTACTCATCCCAGAATGCCAACTCATTCCATCAAACTCCAGTTTGCCCCCCAAACGGTGAAGAACACACTCTTCTCAGCTTTTATGATGAAGTGTATACTTTATTATTCACCAGCAGCATTCTCTCTCTCTTCATCAACAAGATCCCGATTGTGCTGCTAAAAAAGAAGCTTCATGGACTATTACTAGAAGTCAGACTGAGAACAAGTGTGTCCTTAACTAACCAGCCTTTATGTGGTCTTCAAAAACCACAGCCCGGGCTGTAATTATTTTAACTTGTGCCTCCAACAAAGCAAAAGAAACAAATACCACCAACAAACCCTGGTAAACCCAGATGTGTAAAGCAGGAACATTTTGAGGAAAGTGAATAGAGGGAACAAAGCAGAGAAGCAGAAGGCAGGAAATGAAAGCCTCCCAGGGCAACTCCATTGGGGATCATAATGGAAAAGAAAGCTAGAAAAGCAGTGTGGGACCAGATAGGGACTGACATGCATGTGCTAAATTGTCTCCGTTACTAATCTTTGTAACTTTTGTGCCAAGCATGGAGGGATGATGATGATAATTTTGCATAGAACTTTTTTGTTTTATGTGCCAGGCATTGTCTAAGTGCATTATGTGAACTAGCCTTTTTTTAGAGAGGGAGAGAGAGGGTGGGGGAGGAGCAGAAAGAGTGGAAGAGAGAGAATCTTAAGCAGGCTCCATGCCCAGTGCAGAGGCCAAGGTGGGCTCCATCTCACTATGCTGAGATCATGACCTGAGCTGAAATCAAATGTCAGACCCTTAACTGACTGAGCCACCCAAGTACCCCTGAATTAGCATATTTACTTCTCATAGCAACCCCATGAAAAGGATTCTATATCCCCATCTTATAGATGAAGAGACAAACAAAATGAGCAGTGAAGCAAACTTGTCCAAATTTACGGAGCTAGGAAAGAGTAGAAGTAGGATTTAAGCCCAGATCGCCTTCACTCTGAGTGAATGAGTATAGGGACCAAACAAGAGGAAAAGTCAAAAGTAATCCCAAGATGGAGGATGAGGTTGGAATGGAAGTGAGGTTGTAGGGTGGACAGTGGCATTGTGGCCTGGCATCTGAACTCCTTTGAGTCAGTTATAGACTTCAAGTTTTGTTTTGGGATCTCTCCTTTCAGAATCTCAGTCTGTGTAGCTCTCATGCTCTGAGTTCCATCAGGCCCTGAAATGTGGAGGCAGGTGATTTGGGTGATTCCATCCTTGGCCAGACCTTCAGTTCCGTTGGCCCTAGTCATCTGGGTGTGACCGATCCCAAAGGAGTCCCTAAGACAGTAGGAGTCTTTCTTGAGGAGAAAGGCAGATACTCTAGACTGCCGGGTTGGAACTCAGAGACTGTGAAGTCCAGAGCTGCTACAGCCAGCTGCTATCATGTGGAGCCGTGACTAATGCCTGCACAGTGGAAGGGAGAATCCAGAGGGAATAAGGAGGGATGCTGAACTCCAAAGACAGGTTTTGAGCCCAGAAGCCAGTCCAACTATCCCTCTTAATGAAAGCTTCGGTTACATGAGCCAATAGATTTCCTTCTAAAATGAGCTCCATTTGTATTAGTTTTCTGGTAACTTCAAAATATATATACTAGCAAAAATAGAATAAGAATTTGGAAGAGAAATGTTTGGTTTGAACAAGTTGTGCATGAGGTTGTTAGAACAGTAACTGGAGATGTTCCACAGACATTTGGAAATATAAACGAAAATGCAAATATGTGGAGATGTCTGCTCAGAGAATCTCCCTTTTTACAGTTAAGGTTGGTGGTAAGGAGGCTGATGGAACAATGAGTGTGACTAAGCAGGTGTTATACAGTAAGTGAAAAATCAAAGACAGAGCTCCAGGGCAGTGGTCTTCATAATATTTTCACTATATATGTGCCCAGTCAATACATTTTTTAGGTTCTAAAAAATTTCCATTGTAAATTTAAGTAGTTGCAAAGTATGTAATTTCCTGCTTATTCTAAGCTTGACATTTTAAATTGAAATGGTTATATCACTCTTTTGAATGTATCACATATAATGCAAATGCTGTACCAATTTGTTATCTATCATAAGCCATTAAAAAATATATATGAACTCTTCTTTAATAAAGGAGTTGCCTTTTTTCCCCAACCTCATTTCTATTGCATTTCCCCACATAATTTTATCCCAACATGACATATTTCAATATTTGAAAATCCTTATTAGATAATCCTAAAATCCTTCTTTGCCACAAAAAATATTTTTAGTGCCAATTCAGCAAAACAACATACTTATATTATGATTTGATAATTATTAACACAAAACATTTGGGCATTGTACGTGGCGATATCTGTGATTCACAATTGTCTACTCTATGATGATGATAATGACGAGGATGGTAATAGTCACAGGTCATGTGTATTGCCATTCATTTTGTGCCACATATTCTCTAAGTCCTTTTCATGTTAGTTTATTTACTTTTTACACCAATCCTGTGGTGTGGTGATGCTTACCACTCACATTTTAGGTACATCTATGGGTAACTGTTATCATTATAAGAGGGGATTTTCAGCCTCAGTTCTATTCTATTTTTGTTTATTTTAATAAAGTAAGCTCTGAGAAATCTTTATTCCTATAAGTAATGGAATAGAAGAAGTTTTATTGTGGTAATTTATTCAATTTAAAAAATTTCTTTCAAGTTATATGCTAAAAATATTGCAACTGACTTCTTGATTAGTGGCTCCTCCAATTTTGTTGAAAGCACAGAATTAGAAACCACCTAACTTATTCATTGGAGTCCTTTGATTTCTGGGAAGTCTCCCAAAGAGGCTTCCCTAAGAGTTATCAAATGAGTATTAGTTACTCTTACTCATCCCCTTAGAGGCATCCCAATATTCAGAAAGGACTGGGGAAATTGAGAAACCATTGACGTCAATTCACCTTTGCAAATATATTCTATCTTGTGATTTACTTTTTTTTTTCCCCTCTAAGAGGGGGCAAAATCCTTAGAGCTTTTTTCAATGCATGAAAATGTCCGAAGTGTAAGGATAAGTGTGTAGATTAAGTCACGGAGCTTTGCTGGGAGTTTGTTACTGAAAGAAAGAAAAGACTATTACTTTGCTTTGCTAAGATTCTTTTGTTTTGCTCTCAAGAGAACCTATCTTCACAGGCAATGCACATTGTAACACTGTGATCCAGGTAATGAGGTCTTTGAGCAACAATTGCCACGACCACTGCTGCCCAACTTTACTATCCATCTGTAATGGAAACATCTCAGGGTGTCTGAGATTACTTTAAAAAATTTAAATTGAGGGGCACCTGGGTGGCTCAGTGGGTTAAGCCTCTGCCTTCAGCAGCTCAGGTCATGATCCCAGGGTCCTGGGATCGAGCCCCACATTGGGCTCTCTGCTCAGTAGGGAGCCTGCTTCCTCCTCTCTTCCTGTCCCCCGCTCTGCCTATTTCTGATCTCTCTCTCTATCAAATAAATAAAATCTTAAAAAAAAATTTTAAATTGAAACATCTCAACAAAGATTTCTAGCATCTACCTTCACTCTTAATGGAAATAAAGGTTTAAGACAAAGAAAGGTGCTAAGGTCTACTGTGGGCTTATGGCATCTCAAAGATGGCTTTAGGGGCACTGCGTATCTAAGTCAGTTGGGCCTTTGGCCAGTGTCATGATCTCAGAGTGCTGGGATCGAGCACCCTTGCTCAGTGGAGAGCCTGTTCTCCCCCTTCTCCTCACCCCACTTGTGTGCTCTCTCTCTCCCCCCTCACTCTCTCTCTTAAATAAACAAACAAATAAATAAATAAGATCTTTTTTTAAAAAAAGATGGCTTCATTGATACAGATATTTTGGATTATTTTGGATCTTCCTTTGTTTTCAGTCTGTGGATTTTTACTCTCAGGGCAATACAATGCAGTAAGCTCTGGGCTGCACGAGAGACATGTCTTTATTCTGTAATGTGGGAAATGCAATTATGAAAAGAAAGGGGAGGTGGGAAAGGAGAACAGGCATGTCTTGACTGTATGAGGTGTTCTCAAGCAGATCAAGTTTAGAAAAGAATGCCTAGGGAATTTGAGGATTTGAAAATTGATGGTCTCAAAACTATTTATGTCCTTTATTCTTTGAAAAGTTTTAGAATACTCCCAGAATCATGTGGACCCCACTTAATGACTGTGCTTTACTCATAGGAAGTTTGGGGAAGAGGAATCTTCTGAAGAGAATGAGTTCTAAACCTGGGACCTGTGTTCTAAACCAACCCCTGCAGAGAATGGGTTCTAACCTGGGACTTGTGGATGGGATTTAGTGCAGTGCATAAGCCTCCTAAAATTCTGCTAAATGTCTTTTGTGTTTGTGCATTTTGGAGAGGGGGAGAATTTCCATAGCTTTCATCAATACGTAACTACTACTAAAAATGTTTAAATTTCATATTATGGAGAGGATGTACAAAGTAAAATTTCCTATAACTCATGTATTCTTTCTTATTAGTGAAATTTGAAAGATTATTTTATATCTTGCATGGTTTAAAAAGTTTCCAAAAACTAAATATAATGAAACAAGATAAAATATTACTTTAGATATGTGAGGGGACCAGAGTAGATAGGAGATAGTGTAGGAAAGTAATGTGAAGTTAAGAGCAAGAGTAGAGCACAAAGTGCTTGTTGAGAGGGTCTTTGCTCCCTTGTTAGGTCAGGCCATGTTTGTGGTTATATACTTTCTACCAGTCAACACAAGAAGGACACAATCATCTAACTAACAATGTCTAGGAAATGGATCCCCTATTCATTTCACTGAGACCAAATAGAAATCCTTCCATAGTACTTTGTGAAGAGATTTCTGAGGAGCATAGTGGACAATGTTCTTAGAAATACCTTTATGTAACAGTGTATCTGTTACATACAGATACAGTTTACAGATACACTTTATGTAACAGTGTATCTGTAACAGTGGTCTGTATAGGATTGGTCTTTACAGCAGTGAAATGATTATACTTCCAGAGAATTTTACCATGTGAGAAACACCTGGCTGAGGTATTTATTTACACACATATGTCAACTAATCCTCACAAAAACATTGTGATACGGAATAGAATCAGGCCAAAGTGATGCAATGGGACTTGGAGACAGGTCATAAAAGGCCATGTGGTTTCCTGCCTCCTTCTGTCTTTCTCTTGGCTTACTTACTCTGGAGGAAGTACCTCCCCTCCCATCCTGTTGAGAGGGCACTCAGGCAGGTTATGGAGAGACCCACTTAACTGAGCAACTAAGGTCTCTAGCCAATAGCCAGTAAGAAGCTGAGGGCTTCTGCCAACAGCTGTATGAGGGAGCTTGGAGGTAGATTTTCCAGCCACAGCTGAGCCTTCATAAGATTGTAACCCTGGTCAGTAGTTTGACTGCATCCTCATACAAGATCCTGAGGCAGAGTACCCAGCCAAGCCATTTCCAGATTCCTGACCCATAGAAACTGAGATAATAAATGTTACTTTAAACCACCAAATTTGGGAGTAATATGTTATGCAGCGATGAGTCACTAATAGAAGTGGTAAAGGCCCAAACCTCTCTGATTCTTTAGTTAAGACCAAAGAATAATTTAGTAAATATTTTAGAAAATCTACAGATGGAGACAAATACGTTTGAAGTGAAACCTTTCAAAAATTTGGTGATGATCATGTAGTCTCTCCCTAGAAACTGTACAAATGCACAACACTTAAATACAATTTCAAGGGATTTAGAGTCTTCCTGGGGCCCATCCAGGGATACATAGATCCCAAGGTTAATGTGGGTTAGAGTAGTGCTTCTTGAATGTTACTGGACATATAAATCTTGTTAAAAGTTCAGATTCTGATTTACTGGTCTGACTTAGGGCCCTGTTTTCTGCAAATCTAACAAACTCTCTGGTGATGCAAATGTGTGGAGACACAGGCTTTAGTATTTAACAGTGTACTGGTTACAAGCATTTAGAGTCTGATGAGGAAGCTACCTCACCTCTGCACAAAGATAGCTATGGCAACATCTTTAGGCAGGGCAAAATTCTTCTCCAAAAGTGGTATGTGGCGAGCTCTAAAACATAAACAAATGAGCTCTCAAAAGGTCAAAGTTCTTCATCCTGATTATATCCACGATTATTTCATCCTAGAAAAACTATAGAGCTGTTGTAACTAGACACTGGCCTTGGCCATAAAACTATTTTAGTAAAGGATCCAGAGGATGTATACCCTTAAGAAATATAATTTCCTGGTGAACGTATTAAGTTAAAGTGATCTTTAAATATTGATAAGTAGATTTATGGAGTTTAAAGTCATGAACCCATTTAATGTGGGGTGATTTTGAACAAAAATGATAACTTTAGGGGCGCCTGTGTGGCTCAGTGGGTTAAAGCCTCTGCCTTCGGCTCAGGTCATGATCACAGGGTCCTGGGATCAAGCCCTGAGTTGGGCTCTCTGCTCAGCAGGGAGCCTTTTTCCTTCTCTCTCTCTCTGCCTGTTTCTCTGCCTACTTGTGATCTCTGTCTGTCAAATAAATAAATAAAATCTTTTAAAAAAATGATAACTTTATTTATAGAATGCTTGGTCTCTCACCATTTGGTGGTGGTGGGGGGGAAGCAATGGTTAATTCTTTCTTAAAGCCAATCTTAGAACGTTTGAATAGAGATATATCATCTATATAAGAGAATATTTATCTTTCTTTTCTTCATAGTTGGGTCATGTAACCAGATCATGGAAAAGTGTCAAATCACAAGGGCAAAAAGATATCAAAAAGGGAGGCCATTGCATTCCCATTTTGCCTCAATGGAATTTGTTAGCTAACACATAAAGAAACCACTCTTAAAAAGATTCTTCTTTTTCTCAGACTCATATTCTCAAGCTACTTTAAATATATATGGATTTCAAATAAGCATAAAACAAAATTTCAAAAAGATTTCTATTTGAGTTCATGTAATCGGACCAATAATTTATTCTATTCTCAAGGGACAAGATGGATGAATAAAGACAAGAAAACTATTATTTGTGGCAGAGACAGTAATGCTCACACATGTTCCATTTGACCTCCTGCATTTAGGAGTCTCCTTGTAGTTTGTAAGCCCTTGTGACTACTTTGGCCAATAAAATAGGAAAAAAAGTGATCTTCAGACTGAGGCAGTGAAAATCTATGTATGATTTTCCAGTCTCTCTTTTCTTCTGATCAGGGATGCTGTGTATTCCCTACAGAGCATCTACGTGTTGGTGGGGCTTTTGTCAGCCTGGGTCCTTGAGTGGAGTAGAAACTCCAGCTGATCTGTGATGGATGTGTAGTATGAGCAAGAAATAAATCTGCATTATGTTAAGCCATTGAGAAATCAGGATTAATTTGTAATCACTGTGGAACCCGTACATTTCAGCTAATACTTAAAAAAAAAAAATGTAGGTGATAGAATGTATTAAAGGGTGGCTCTACAGTAAATGGCTGCTTGGGGAGAAACAAAAGAGGAGAGGAGTAGGAGGTGCAAGGAAATCTTATGTTAAATGTAGTGCTCAGGGAAGGCCCCACTGAGAAATCGGGAGAGAGAGAGAGAACAACAAAAAGAAAAGCCATACACCCAAACCTCAGGGTGGGCCTTTATTAGGGAAGTGTGAGTGTTAAGTTACCTAAGGATGAAAGAGGTAACTGTGGCTAATTCATCTTCATTTCTTTTCTTCTTCTTCTTTTTTTAAATCAGAAATTTAGAGAGAAAAACTCTAAAAGTTCTCTGACCTGTTTCCTAGCTAAATGTCACATTACAATAAAGAAGTTCTTAGCTGTTGAGGGTACTCAGAGGAGTTTAATCGCTTAATCAAGTAAAAGCAACTTCACAGCTATTCATTCCCTCATGTTGTCTGGAACATAGACATGCTGTTTGGGTGGCATGCTTCCGCCTGCTCTGTGCTATATGAAGGATATGCGATAGAAGACAGTCTTTACCCCAAAGGAGCCAGCAGTTCCATGGGAGGCAGAGAAGTAAATCCTCACCATGCATGAGGACTATAGGAGCTTTTGGACAGTCAAGGAAAGGACATTGCAGCCAAAGTCATGAGACATTGAAGGACATGTTCAGTACACTATGATCACTGTGGTACTAAAAGGACCAAAGAGTTGAGGCACCTGGGTGGCTCAATCAGTTGAGCATGGGACTCTTGGTTTTGGCTCAGGTCATGATTTTAGGGTTGTGAGATCAAGCTCTGCATGGGCTCCACTCTGCCCATCCCCCTGCTTGTGTACTCGCTCGTTGTCTTCCTCTCTCTCGTTCTCAAATCACTAAATAAATATTTTTTAAAGATTATTTATTTATTTATTTAATATATATAGAGAGAGCACAAGCAGGAGGGAGAGGGAGAAGCAGACTCCCTGCTGAGCAGGGAGCCCAATGTGGGGCTCTATCGCAGGACCCTGGAATCCTGATCTTAGCTGAAACCAGATGCTTAACTGACTGAGCCACCCAGGCACCCATAAATATTATTTTTTGAGATTTAATTAATTATTTATTCATTTGATAGAAAGTGAGAGAGCACAAGTAGGCAGAGCAGCAGGCAGAGGGAGAGGGAGAAGCAACTCTCTGCTGAGCAGGACCCTGATGTGGGACTCGATCCCAGGACCCTGGGATCATGACCTGAGCAGAATGCAGATGTTTAACTAACTAAGCCACCCAGGAACCCCATAAATATTTAAAAATTAATTAATTAATTAATTAAAAGAACAAATAGTTGATGTAGGGATGATGACAATGAAGTTGGGGAACCTGACAAAGCAAAACTGAAAACATTTCAAGGGTCATGTTAGGTAGTTAAGACTCTGTTTCCAAAAGCAATTGCCCTGTACCAGGCATAAAATAGTGATCATCACAGACCCATTGCTGGTGGTTCTGATGTACAGGCTGCTCACAATCGATCCAGAAATCAAAAGGCATGGTCACAGAATTGATGTTTGGCATTAAGACTGTTACACTGACATTTTTGCTTTGGGAAAGAAATATCAATGTTGAAACATTTAATTTTCTGCATTTTTAAAATCCAAAGATCAAAGGCATGAATATGACAGGGCAGCTGTATATGAAAGGATGATGAAGACAACTAGAAAGCTTGGAATACACATACTACTTGTTCAGAGCCCCTCTACATTTCTAATACACTAATTACTGGTAGCAGGGGTCTAAACTGGGAATTTATTGATGAGCTTCTTGTGGTTCTCAAGACACCTTGAAATTTCAGGCAAAATTTTGAGTACATATGCATTTATTTTCCAAAGGAGAGAGTTTTGAATTTTTTTCAGGTTCAAAAAAGTCCTTGTCTCCAAAAAGGTTAGGATCCACAGGGCCCTATTATGGGCAACTAATACAAAAGGACACGAAGCAACATTGTTTGGACATTGCATTGTGAATTATAGTGGTAGTGGGAATTTCTTTCCAAGGCAATGGAGAGTTCACAGGTAGGCCAACACCCAGTGGTCTAATAAACAATCTCCCCAAACCCAGAGACTTATCATAATTGCAATTGAATTCTGGCTCACCTCACAAATCAATGCAATCAGTGGTGGGAGGTGGGGAGGTATAGGGCTGTGCATGACAATGTAGCGGGGAGGTCTCCTGTATACAGACTTTTAAAGATAGGCTCTTTTCATGCTGTGGTTCTGCCAGCTTCAATGTATCACCTCAAAGGCCCTGGCATCATCCAGGTGGCACAAAGGGGAAGGCATGCCCTCTTTAACCGCCATGATGAGGCAGTTACACATTCTCTTTCACATTTCAATCCAAAGATCCCACTTCTAGGTGCAAGGAAGTCAGAAAAATGTAGTTTATCTGGGTGCCCAGGGAGGCGAAAGACATTTGGTGAATACCTAGCTAGTCCCTGCCATGGGGAGTTTTAAAACACCATATGGGGGTGGCTGGCTGGCTCAGTGGTTAGAACGCGTGATATATATATATATATATATATATTTTTTTTTTATCTTGGGGATTGTAAATTCAAGCCCCACCTTGGGCTTAGAGATTACTTAAAAATAAAATTTTAAAAAGTAAATAAAAAATAAAAAACTCTCTGGATTTTTATTTACTCGTTACAGTTTTGGTCTACTTCTAAGTGAAAAAGGGGGGTCGAACTACATATCCTCTCCTCAAAGACCTTCTTATGGTTGTGTATAAGGGTTTTTAAAAGTGTGTGCTTTCAAACCCATTTTAGATCAGGGTCACAACCTGAAGAACTCTGTGATTCATTAATGCACTCACAGGTAATCACCTTCTCAGTGTCTCAGATGAAATGTAGGCTAGGAGTCTAAGACTTCAATATGGAAAAAGTTTTCTCCCTATAATCCTTCATTTACTAGAGATAGCTAACAGTTTTTGAAGGTCTTGGGTATTTCATTGTCAAATAAGATTCACTTTCTGCACTCGTTCTGATAAGCTCCCTTTTAAATCTTTAGTCCAGGAGCACCTTAACTCAGACTGCAGAGCAAGTCAATTCCACAGGGGGAACGAAGGTCCAGTGATTCAGATCATCTAAGAACTGAGGCATATTAAAATGCTTTGATTTGAAAGACATTTTCAAGTGACTACTTTAATCATATAGAATTTTGCTAATTAAACAGCCGATTTAAGTGCCAACTCAACTAACTGTATTTTGAGCTACATTTAATCTTAATTGTTTCTGTTCTCTAAAAATATACATAAGAACTTTTAAATTTTAATTTCACTTTTTACATAGCAGTTGACTCTCCCACACAGTCAGTGCCAGCAGTCGCAAAAGCAGAAATAAGTGCTTGCTGAGGGCATAGTTTTCCAGTTTTAAGCTTTTAAAAAATTCTCCTGTTGAAGTGTTTACTTATTGATTTATTTTTGAAAGATTTTATTTTTAAGTAATCTCTACATCCAACATGGGGTTCAAACTCCCAACACTGAAATCAAGAGTCACGTGCTCCACTGACCGAGACAGCCAGGCTTCCCGTGTTGAACAGTTTAGATTAAATTCTGCTCTTTATCTTACCAGTCTCACAAAAACTGAGCAGACAGAGTGGTCAGATTGGATGTAGTTGTGGTCAAATTTTGATTTTACATAGTCTTTTTTGGACTTTAAATAGTTTCTTCCCTATTAAAAACAGCTCTGCCTCTTTGGATACATTGGGTTAAATAGAATATATTATTAAGATTTTTAAAAAAACAAACAAACAAGTCCCGCCTCTTCCTCTTGATTGCCAAGTCAACATTCTGGTTCTGTCTTCATTTTAAAAATATATTAAAAATTTGGGGGGCTCCTGGGTGGCTCAGTGAGCTAAGCATCTGACTCTTGGTTTTTGCCTTAGGTTGTGATCTCACGTTGCTGGGATTGAACCCCGAGTCCAGCTCTGAGCTCAGCATGGAGTCTGCTTCAGATTCTCTCCCTTTACCTCCTGCTCTCTCTCAAATAAACAAACAAAATCTTAAAACATATATATATGTATTAAAAATTTTCTACATAGCCATGTGACTGTGCACAATTCACTGTGCATTATGGAACCATAGCTTCTTTATCTCTGAGACAGGCATCATCTCACACGTTTGTTGAGTAGAACTCAAAGAGGATGATGAATAGGAAAGTGCTTTGAAAACTACCATTATCAATCTAATCCAAAACCCCCAAATGGGTGGACCAAGAGGAACTGCAGTTCAGAGAAGGAAAACTGTGTCACTCTCAGAATCTCTTTGAGAGGGAGCAGTAATTTGTGCTGGGTCATGGTGGACAAGGAGGAGCTTAATTCGTGAAGACAAAAGGAGTGGGCGTCTGGGCAGAACTGTAAAATCTGAAGATACGCATAGGTGGGCATGAACACTCAAGCTGGCTGGCTTTGAAGCAGGTTGTTGACTTACATGTATTGAGGAATAAACTTTAAAAAGTAGGTTGGGATCAAGGGAAGAGGGTATTTTCATTGAAAAGGACCTTGAATTTTTGATTAGGACGTGGTGGGATGAGGTTGATTTCTTCAGAAGCCTCATCTGTCAAGAAGGGAGAGTAGAGTGGCCAGATGTACCAAGATCAGGCAGAGGGCTGCCTGGTGAGAAGAAATAAAAGCCTGAACTGTATGACCACAGTGGGGTAAGAAAAACTGTGGCTATAGTTTTGCCTTTTCCAGAATGTCGTGTAAACGGAATCATACATACTTTGTATAGCCTTTCGTGTCTGGCTTCTTTCCTTAGCATGATTTTGAGTTTCATTCAAGTGTTGCATGTATCAGTAGTTCATGTCTTCTTATTGTTTAATAACATTTCTATGTATGGGTTAACCATACTTTATACATTTATTGCTTGAAGAACAAGTGAATTATTTTCAGTTTCTGGCTATTACACTTAAAGCTACTATAAATTTTCACATACAGGTCTTTGTATGGACATATGTTTTAATTTCTGTTAAATAAATACCTAGGAGAGAAATTATTGGATCATAATATAAATATATATTATATATTTAACTTCATAAGAAACTGCTAAACTGGGGTGCCTGGGTGGCTTAGTTGTTAAGCGTCTGTCTTGGGCTCAGATCATGATCCCAGGGTCCTGGGATCACGCCCCACATCGGGCTCCTGCTCAACAGGAAGCCTGTTTCCTCCTCTCCCACTCCTCCTGCTTGTGTTCCCTCCCCACTGTGTCTCTCTCTATCGAATAAATATATAAAATATTAAAAAACAAAAAGAGAGACTGCTAAACTGTTTACTAAAGTAATTATACAGTTTGCGTTCCCACTAACAATGTATGAGAGGTCCAATCACTCTGTA
Organism: Mustela putorius furo; assembly: GCF_011764305.1. Classification (NCBI taxonomy): domain Eukaryota; kingdom Metazoa; phylum Chordata; class Mammalia; order Carnivora; family Mustelidae; genus Mustela; species Mustela putorius. The sequence continues at coordinate 2,609,416 of NW_025421301.1, forward strand.
TCCTCACGGGCAGTGACTGTTTTAGGTGTCTTCTCTTTCTCTTTCTCTTTCTCTGTCTCTCTCAGGAAATCTCACTACAATTTGTCAGCAGCCCCAAGGAGACCTCTACGTGGTAACCTCCCTGTCCCTGCCCATCAGCCATTGAGGAATGGAGACTTGCAGCAATCACATAAATGGGTTTATGAGTGGATTCTTCACCCTGACTGAGCCTTGAGATGACAGCAGCCCCACCTGATAGCTTGGCTGCAACCTCAAGAAAGACCCTGATTCAAAACCATCCACTTAAGAGGCTCCCAGAATTCTGACTCTGAGAAGCTACATGAGATAATATATGTTTTAAGCTGCCAATTTGGGGTAATTGATTACACAGCAATAGATAATTAGTACACTGAACTAAAACACTGGCATGAAGCTCAACAATGATGCCAGGTTGAATGGAATAGAGATTTCATGGGAAATGATGCCAGAAGACTAGTTTTGTGTGGATTGTGCTTAAGGTCAGAGCTTCCATCCCTAGTTCCTGGACCACACCTAGAATATCTTTATCTCAAAGGAGAAACACAATTTTCAAAATTAAATTAACTTTATTTATTTAATTTTTTTTTAAATTTATTTGAGAGAGAGAGAAAGTGAGAGAGAACATGAGTTGGAGGGGGGATGAGGGAGAGAGAAAGAAGCAAACTCCTTGCTGAGCAGGGAGCCTCTCACGGGGCTCAATCCCAGGACCCTGAGATTATGACCTGAACTGAATGCAGATGCTTAACAGACTGAGCCACTCAGGTGCCCCCAAACAAACTTATTTAAAAAAAAATACAGTATTTGAGGGGAGGGTATGAAGAGGGGCCACATACTCAAATAAAGATTGTATTGTCTCAATTCTCTGAATTCTAGGTGTCAATCTCCACATTGGTTTTTTCCCATGTCTATATCAACAGTTCTAATACTCTATTTTATGGCTTCTATTCTCTTGACAATTTTCAGGTATATATAATTCTTTACATCCCATTCTTCCTCCTCATCTTTCTTCTCTTTCTTCACTTTTTCCTACTTTAGTGCTTCAGAGAGAGACCCAAGTTAAAACTTCTCCCATGGAATCTGATCAGGCACAGAGAAGGATGAAGGAGGGGATGTCTTTACCTCTATTTCCAACTGGTCCCCGATTCCGAGAGAGGACAGTTATCCTGAAGATGTGAGTATGGGAACTGTATGGGTGTGGAGAAGGGCTGGTGGGTCTTGGCTGGTTCATGGTATTTCAAAAAGGCTGGCAAAATCTGGAGGCACCTATGTGGGAGGCAGAGTCCCCCCAGTGAACGATGGGAACTCATATCAGCCAGCCCAAATGAGTGTTTGACAGCAATTAGAGGCTGAGATTAGACAGAATCCCTCGACCCTCCAATTCAGTTTGAGCTCCAGGGTGGTTGGGTATGTGGGGAGGGAGGATATCAGGGTAATGTTTGTGACAGGGTCTCCCCCCCCCCCCCTTTAATGTATTTTCTTTTGGATAGCAGCCAAGATTTTAGGCCAGGACAAGCAACACCGATGACTCTTCTTCTTAGAGGAACAGTGGGATTTCTGTTACGCACACCAAAAACATTGTCCAAAGGAAAGCTCCTTTCACTTAATAAAAGTGGCTCTGACTCCCTCCCACAAGGTTCTTCACTGTCTCTAAAGCTGCACGGGGCCTTTCATGCAGCCACTGAAGGAATGTAGACAGGTTTCTAAATGTAGCACCCTTAAGCTCTCACGGCAAAATAGCCAAGCCCTTCAGCACAGAGATGCCTTTGGCAAACCCACCTGACATGGAATTTCCCAAGATTTCCCCCACAAAAGAGGGTAGGAAGTTCTTTTGGGCTTCATTTGTCCCTCCCATGCAGCACTATAAATATGACTGAACTTCTCTATCAGCCCTGTTGCTGCTTTTTTGATTCTGCACAAAACCCATTTGTCTCGTGAAGCTTCCCATTGAGAGCCCATCCTGGAAAGCTTCCTGCCATGGAAGGGGGGGGTGGGGAGGAGCGGCACAAAGCAAAAGAAATGGGAAAATGTTCAACAAATTCCTTTTCACCTGTGAGATTTTCCTCCTTTTTCTCCAAAGCCTTATTTGCCTCATCTATGGACGGTTCAGACTGGAAGAAGAATCTGCATAATTGTCCCTGCAGTTTCTCTATCTCTCGGAGGGTTCAAGTGACAGAGGTTGTTAGCCCGAGAAACAGGATGTTTGCATTATTGATTAGGCTACGCTGTTTTGACTGAATTAGTGGAGAATATCCTCGGCTGCTTAGCATGTGTCACGTCCGCCTGCTTCTTGTCCATCAATTCTGGGGAGATTCCGTGGCAGCCGCCTGTGTTAGACATCACGTCTCACCTTGTCCTCTCAGCCTGCCGGTCACCTTACCCGCTGTGCTGATTAAAAACCTTATCTCTACCAAGAAACTGTCTGCTGCTGTTTTTGTGGCTGTGACCCTGGGGTAGTTGTTCTGCGCCTTGGTCTATCGTTTTGGTAGATTCCCACTGCTGTGTGTCTCTGCTGTTTGTACAGAGTGGAGGCCCACACGGCTGAAATCAATGACTTTTTCATTTTAGTTAGTTGTGTGACGGGGGCAGCTGAAGATGAAAACAAACCGTTTTGTTCCTTAACTACGTTTCTGGCTTATGGAACGAGGCTGTACACTGATGGGTTTCAAGCTTTGGTACCCAAAATGCAAATTTCTCAGCTCAACTGACAGATTTGGATGTGGTAGGTCTCAGAGGGGACCCGGGAATCTGGATCTTAAACAGCCTGAAAATTCTGGTTATCGATGAAAAATGGGACCTAGTGCAAGAAATGTAGCCTCATAGCACCAAAGAGTTGAGTGGAGGTTAAGAGATCAGGATTCTGTCTTAGTAGCTTCATGACAAATCAAAGAGAATGTTGAGGGAAAAATTCCAACACTTCAGTTTATAGCAAGGAGATTATTAGCTACTGAAGGAGATTATTTACATCTAATTTCTCTTTGCTTGTAAATGTACTCTGGTTGGTACACTTTGTGGATAATCACTAATCTTACTACTCAATTATCTTAACAAATTTAGGACATCTATTATCCTTTATGGACCAATTTTTATTGCTATGAGTCACAATAGAGAACTTAAAACTAGACCCCAAATATTTGTAAATTTAGTGGCATTTCAAATTACTCCAGAAAAATAAAGGATTGATTATTCCCTACATGATAGCAACTCTTTTGCCATTTAGATTGAAAAAGAAACTGGATTTCTACTTTACTCTTCACTCCCAAAGAAGTTATAGGTGGATTAAAGATCTGAACTGAAAATAAATAAAGCAGCTCACATGCTAGAGCAAAAAATGAAGACTTCTCTAAAAAAAAAAAAAAAAAAAAAAAAAGAAGACTTCTCTTTAGTATCTTGGCATTATGTAAAACCAACACGTCTAAAAGTTAAAGATAGGCATCTTTGTTTACATAAACTGTTGTATGATAAAAATATAATAAAAGAGTCAAAACTCAAGCTTAAAATGAAAGGTGAAATTAACAAGTTGGGAAAGATTTTTGAACAATAAGATTTTTGAAAATAAAGATTTTTGAAAAATAACCCATAAATAAACTATAATTTATGAAATGACATTTAACCCTGCTCAAAATTACATGAATGCAAATGAAAATAAGATGATTTTTCATCTATTTCATAAAAACTAACATATTTTATAGTATTGGCTTTGAGGAACAGTGAAGAGCACTTGAGCAATCTCTATACTAGTTTAAAATACTCATATTCTTTGATCCAACTGTACTTCTAAAAATGTATTGAAGAACTATAAATGTACATGCAACCAGGACAAGGATGATAATTACAGCATTGTTTGTAATGGTAAAAAACTGGAAATGATGCAAATGATCATTAACAGAGGACTGGTTAAATAATTAATGGTCCATAATACTTTGTGCTGTTTAAAAAGTATGGTTAGATCTACTTATTTGCACATGGGGAAAAAAAAAAACCCCACCAAAATACATCATAATGTTTAAAAAGAAGAAAGGGGCACCTGGCTAGCTCTGTCGGAAGCGCATGTGACTCACAATCCTTGGGATTATGAGTTTGAGCTCCATGTTAGGTGTAGAAATTACTTAAATAAGTAAGTAGGTAAATAAACTTTAAAAAATAAAAAGAAGAAGTCAGGGTACTAAACAATGCGTATATTTCTATATAGTTGAAGGGGTCCAGTATAGGATCCCCTGTAGAATGTGCCATTTTGGCATGGGGATTATTTTGAGCTGAAGGCACTTGAGACCCTGTGGGCCCAAGAGAAACTTTGTCCTTCCCTTAACCACATAGAAGAATCTAAATTGGGGGTCTTTCCCAGAATAAGGGTTATTTACAGAGATCAATTTTACCTGAGTGACCCATCTTCATGGTAGGGCAAACATCTAATTACCAAATATCTGCTCTTCTTATTACCCTGTAAAGTGCATTTCTCTCCTTTCAAATCCCAGACCTTTTCTCTGAAGTCTGACACCCCTGTCACCCAGACCCCTATAAGCTCCTTCTCCTTAGTTCAGCATATATATTTCATTTTGCCTGTCTTTGATGTTTATTTTCAAGCCAATTCCTACAGAAACAGCACGGAGCAGAGTAGATGGAGAGTGGACACTTGGAAGGATCATAATCTCTGGAATCCATGTCTGTGTGGATTCCCTGTGTAATACGCCTAATAAATTTGATTTTCTCCCGTTAATGTGCCTCATGACAACTTGGTTCTTAGTCCAGCCAAAAGGACTTTTGAAGGGACAGGAATTCTTGCTCCCTGACACAGTAATACCTCAGAAAATGTATCTATATATGAAGAAAATGTCAGAAAACGTTAAGAAACTATTAAAAATGGGGTGCCTTGGTTGGGTCACTGCCTTCAGCTTGGGTCATGGTCCTGTTGTCCCGGGATTGAGTCCCGCAGCAGGCTTCCTGCTCAGCTGGGAGTATGCTTCTGCCTCTGACCCTCCCCCTTCTCATGCTCTCTGTCTCTCTCTCTCTTTCTCTCAAAAAAAGAAATTGTGAAAAATTGATTAACTTTGGGAATGGAAGTGAAGATTTGGGGATAGAAGTAAGACTAATTTTCATTATACATACTCTTAGATTGCTTGAAAATTTAAAATCGTGTCATGTATTATTAAAATTACTGAAGAATAAACTACTCGAGAAAGCAGGCATTTAACATGCCTCAGCTGTTTTGATTATAGCGTAATGTTTGTGATAATTATACTTTGTTAGTAGAAAGATCAAATTATGTTTAATAAAACAAATCAATTAGACATATGAATCATTTACAAAGGTGGTTATTTAAAAAAATATCCAATGTGTAGATGACAAAACTTCATTAGGAAAAATTTATGCATTTAGCCTAGCATGTATGAAATTCACTGTGTCATACTGCTATGCAAAGACGTGCCTGACACACTCTCTGTAGCATGATGTCCTTTCAGGACCTTGCCTAGTCACCTCATGTTCTTCAGCCGGTCTACTTTCTTGGAAATGGGCACTCCACTCCAAATTTTAGCATCTGGAGAGTAACTATAAATGAATGAGGTGTGGTTTGGATCTCTTACCCACCAGCCCTACCTGTTATCCAAGAGGAGAATGGCCTGGTATGGGATAGAACTGTTAGTAATACAGGAAAACAATGACATAAAAAAATGAGACTTGAAAACACATTTTTAGTACTGGTACTTTAACTGGTTGTAATTGAAAATTGTTATTTCTCCTCCAGTAACTAAAAATTCATTTCTGCAGTTATAATTAAAAGTAATATATACTCCAAAAAAGTAATATATACTCATTTTTGGAAGTATGGAGAACTAGAATTTATACTATATTAACAGAAAGAAATTCCTCTAAATTATGAGTACAAATTCAGTTTCCTCCAACTTCTGTGTTCGATTTATCATGTAAAAGATAATTTGGATGGGGAAGGAAAGTTATGTGTAACTTTTTTATATATACATAGGATAAATGCAGAAACATAAAAACTAAAAATTTCACTCTTTTCTTTTGTTTCAAATTTGTATTTAAATTCTCATTAGTGGGGGTGCCTGGGTGGCTCAGTGGGTTAAGCCTCTGCCTTCGGCTCAGGTCATGATCTCAGGGTCCCGGGATCGAGCCCCATGTCGGGCTCTCTGCTCAGCAGGGAGCCTGCTTCCCTCCTCTCTCTGCCTACTTGTGATCTCTCTCTCTCTGTCAAATAAATAAATAAAATCTTCGGGGGAAAAAAAAATAAATTCTCATTAGTGTAGTATTGGTTTCAGGTGTAGAATGCAGTGATTCAATGTCACTCCTAAATAGGGAAATTGGGAGTCTGTGGAGCAGGAGAGGTCACATGCTGAAGGGACTGTTTTGACAACTCCGTTGTCTAATTTATTTATTTTGCCATACCATGCTTAAAAAAGAATACAGAAACACTGTAAACTTTAAAAATACCCTAAGAACTTTCATAGATAAAAAAGAAAAAAGGATCCAAAGAAGGCACAGAGGGAAGGAAGAGAATAGAACAAAATGCCGGAATGGAGGGAAAGGAAGCTATCCCTAAGACTAGAGAGATTTCCTTCCTCTGAAGCTATAAAGGCTCAAGATTTCCACAGTAAGTCTGCTACTTTGAAAATGTACTGCTAATCCTTCGAGATGTAAATGATAGAAATTCATGAATAATGGTGACAACAATTGTCACCAGAAAAAGGTGAATGGTTAGAGTGGATCCTAAGAAAAACCACTGGAACGAGATAATGGAAATCTAAAAAGGTGTAAGAACTGAAACAAATCAACTTATCACAGATAATAAATCACAGCACAATGTTACTTTCTTTGGTCTGTGTCTTTATGTGAAACAAGAGTTGCTTTTTTGTATCCCACAGATCTTCTAAGCCCTCTCCTGGGGAGGTCCTTGGTAGTTTATTTTCAAGCCATTTCCTGCAGAAATGGCACTGAGCTCAGTAGATGGAGAGTGGACGCTTGGAAGGATCATAATCTCTGGATAAAAGCCAGAGTTGTATCCTGAGGAGCTGGGTAGTTTTAGAGAGACATGGTTTGGGAATCTTGGAGTTAAATGTCCCCAGCTGGCAAGTTGTAACATGTATTTTTTGTTTAGGCGGAAACTGAGCCTTACAGATGTGAAATTTTTAAAAAAGGAAAAAAAGTCACGGTTGAGAACTAATCAGTCTTTCTTAGAACTATTTTGTGCTTTTTATGCATCCTTATCAAATCCAAATACATAGTAATGGTTTAGAAAAATCTAAATAGGTATGTGTTTTATTTTTCTGTTTCCTACTAGAATAACGTAAGCCTGGTAATGTTCTATATCTACTATCTGACATTTATAGTTCCTCTCCTGTTTTAAGTAAACATCAGGTACTTAGCTAATTAAATCTAATATTAATAGAGTCTTGTTTATAGGAAAGTGTCCACTTTCAGGATGTTGTGTGTAAGTCTTGATAAAATTACATAGATAATGAGTGTACTCTCTTTTCATAGGCTGACCTTGAAGTCACCACCGCCTGAAAAGGGCTCAAAACAAAAAATGATCTAAGGGTTGAAACAAGATAAGATCAAATTGATGTCATGGTAATTACATGAAGGACCATTCAATCACTGGGTGGAATTTACTGTTGATCCCTGGGCTTAGATGCAGGTGGGAACATGCAGTTTTTATTACTCTGCTGGTATAAAAGACAAGTGACAACTTTATTAACTGTAGTTACTGAGAAATCACAAGGCAAAGCTAAAATCCCTCTTCAGATCCACAATCAACTGCCCTGAACACATCCTGCAAAAAGTCCTGAGGAAGGTAATATAAATGAAACAATTTCTGGGATTCTAATTGAGTAAGGAGTATAATATTCTATAACATAGGTCAGCTATGCATAAGCCTTCGTGAGGAGACATTTACACGTTCTCTTTTTGGCACTCATAATTGAATTGGGAGGAAGTCTGCAAAACTGTGGTCCGTGATCACAGGCAAAGATGTTATCTAACAGAAACCAGAAACCAGAAACCAAATGTCTCCTGCTGAGATCTGCAAGTGCCTGTCAGTATCTAAAAAATTTTCTTCAAGAAATATTGGGTGTCATTTGAAAGACATTAGTTTGAGTGGTTTACAGGGGTCAGGTAGAAAGAGAGTAGATATTACATAAGGTGTGGAGACTGTTTTACCATCGGTTTTTATTTATTTGTTTATTTATTTATTTAAAGATTTTTGTTGTTCGTTTTAGAGAGAGGGAGAGAGAAAGCATGAGCGAGCATGTTATTTGGGGCAGGGGGAGAGAAAAGGGGAGGAGGAATCTCCAGCAGACTCCCTGCTGAGTGGGGAGCCAGACTCTGCTGGGTCCAAGGACCCTGAGATTATGATCTGAGCCAAAATGGAGAGTCGGACGCTTAACAGCCTGAGCCACCCAGGGGCCCCTAATCAGTTTTTAAATGATGCATAACTATATCTTCAATCTGGCCAGTGATAAAGCTGCTCACTTGTTTAGCCGAATGAATGACCATAGCTTCTGAATAGATGTTTTCCTGTAGACGTGAATAGAGTCACGCTGAAAATTTTTGGACAACATTGTTTGCATTTTATTCTTTCATAAAATGCTACAAAAATAAGAGTCAGAGCTATTTCTCCAGTTATTACTGATGACCTTGTAATTCTGAATCTCTTGACCAAGTCTAGTTGGTTGTGTTCTAACGCGAGTTTCTGGAAACTTTTGTTAACCTTATATTTACATGAGCACTAGTTGAAACGGCAGCTTATTGGGAAAGTGAGACTCGAAAATAAAAGTGCTCTCTTGTCCCTCTTTATTAGTTTTGAGAAATAGGATTTGGGCGCATGGAAGAATTATGGGTCTCTTGGAGAATGCAGAAGCTCCATTTAAACATCATGGGAGCTTTTATTTCCTAAGCACTTACGATCCTTTCCCCACCCAAAAATAATATTTTTTTAATATTAGATCTAATTTTCTGAAGATACCTTTTTCTAATTTATTTTTATTTATTTATCTTTTAAAAGATTTTGTTTACTTATTTCTCAGGGAGAGAGAGAGATCACAAGTAGGCAAACAGAGAAGGGGGAAGCAATGCAGAGAGCCTGATGTGGGGCTTGATCCCAGGACACTGAGACCATGACCTGAGCTGAAGGCAGAGGCTTAACCCACTGAGCCATCCAGGCACCCCTGAAGATACCTTTTAAATAATTACTTGACCCAATGCCAGATCAACTATTTAAAATATTGGTCATCCAAATTGCATTGTAATACTTTGCTATAGTTTGAATTATTTAAAAAAAGATAAGAACAGTTACGATTTATGAATAGCTCCTGTGCTTTCATTTCAATTTTAACTTTGGTTTTGGTTCAAGTTTCCTTTCTCTCTCTCTCTTTTCTGTAATAGAGTTTCTGAAATTTTGAGTCATATTTCTTACCATTTCCTGCTGAAAAGGGTAGCATGTGAAGAATGTTAGAAAAGCAATTGATTATGTTCCAGAACAGAGTCTCGGTTTCATTGTACATTTCTTATAAATGTGGGACTCAAATTTACATGAAAACTCAAAGTAAAGCTGTGAAATAGAAATGGTAAAATTAGAAAGTAATGTACATCTTGTCCAAAAAGAGATCAGGATAATCTGCTTTCACAAAGAGAAAATGTATAGGAATCAATTAATATTTCCATTGAGAACAGTACAACTCAAAGCACCAAACTCCTTTTTTTTTTTTTTTTACAGATTGTGAATCCTGGAGGGTTTGTTATCAGTTTATGATCTTTGCAAATTCTGGTCTTGGTGTGTAACATTTCAGCATTACATATTGTAATGTTGCACAAAGTAATCTGGTTATTTCTTGGTTCATCAGACTCAGAGATAACATTATAAAAATGCTCTAGCATTCTTAATACAATAGAGGGTTTAAACAGGGCTTAAGGTTCACAGAGGGTTTAGAAGGGGCTGAGGCTGAACTAGTGTGGAATCAGGGGCAATATTGGGAAACAAATTAGAGAAGACAATTGTAACAGCATGATCTATAGGTAAATCAATGTCCTAAAGGAGGTAATGGATTAACTAAGTAGGGCCATAGAAGTGGTATGGGTGGAAGAAGTATGATCTTAGGAAAGATCGTTTTCCACGTGACCTTGGCTGATCCCTTTAATTTTCTGAAGCATAGTTTTCTAGCCTGCAAAATCTGTGCCACCACAAGGCTTTCCTCTTAGAGATGTAAAAAGATTCACACAAAGGACTGTTAACGTGAAAGTCAATGTTTCCTCCTTTCTCCCACAGTCAGATACCAGTCCTCACAACTCGATCAGGTATAAAATGCCTCTCTATCCAGATGGAATGGCTTTCTTGAGGCTGTTCTGAAGAAGGTGAAGTCAGATAAATATGTAAAATCAAAAATTACATGGGCAAGTTATATTTAAGCTGGCATAACATAATACTGCTCTAGACAAAAAGATGTCAACATCTTATTTAGGGATATACCATCCGAAAAAGTCATTTAAGAACTCCATTGTAAAATATAAAGATTTGAAGGCTGTGTAGCGAAGTGTGGTTCAGAGCTTGGAGTTTGGAATTGTAAAGAGATATTCTAAAATCTAGGCTCCACTAGCGACAAATTTTGTGACTTTGTCTGGGTTACTTTGCCTCAAGAATTTCTTTAGCCAAAATGAAAGTAATACTTGACAAGATTGTCATCAGTATTGAATATGTTTATGTGTTCAAGGTGCCCAAAAGAACATCTAGCACACACAAGTGCTCCATTAAATGTAGGAATTATTTTTAAATCAGAGTTCTTTTTTTTTTTTAATATTTTATTTATTTATCAGAGAGAGAGAGGGGGAGAGAGGGAGCACAGGCAGACAGAATGGCAGGCATAGTCAGAGGGAGAAGCAGGCTCCCTGCGGAGCAAGGAGCCCGATGTGGGACTCGATCCCAGGACGCTGGGATTGTGGCCTGAGCCGAAGGCAGCTGCTTAACCAATTGAGCCACCCAGGCGTCCCAAAAGCAGAGTTCTTATTACTACCGAAGCCAGTATTACAGATACTGTGTATAATGTTCACTCCAAATGTTTTTTCACACATTGCTACATTTCTCAAATAGAGTAAACTGAATACGTGTTATAGAAATAACCTCCCACAGGGGAAAAGTAAGAGGACAGTAGAAAGGGGAGAAAGCAGAAAGGCAAGATTGGGGTCCTATGTTTCAGACCCTGGAGGAAAAATTTTTGTTATAAGAGAGAGCAATAGATATTTGTTCCAGTGATCTATTGCTGTGAATCCAATTACCCCAAAACTTCGTGGGTAAAATAAGTTACTGTTCTGTCATAGTTCTGTAGGTGACCCTAGGCTCACCTGGGCAGTTTCTCACTTGGGTTTCTCAGGTGTTTATGGTCAGGTTGTGGCTGGGGTTGGAGTCATCTGGAGGCTCAACTGGACAGGTCATCTAGGATGACTTCTTCATTTCTTACTGCTTAGCCTTCTTTTCTCTCTCCGGGTAGGTTGGCTTCTTCTTGTAGGGTCATCTCAGAGTAGTAGCACTTTCTATCTGGTAACTGTTTTTTGTTTTTTTTTTTAAGATTTTTATTTATTTATTTGACAAGCAGAGGGAGTGGTAGAGGGAGAAGTAGGCTTCCCGCTGAGCAGGGAGCCTGATGTGGGGCTCGATCTCAGGAACCTGGGATCATGACCTAAACCCAAGGCAGCTGTTTAATGACTGAGCTACCCAGGTGCCCCTGGCAACTGTCTTCTAAGAGACAGGAAGCAGGAACTGCCAAGTTAGGGCCTGGATATACCTAACAACCGGCCCAATATTGTTCCTGCCATATTCTATTGGTTTCAGTAGTCAAATGGGGTACAGAAATAGACACACTGTGGGTTTTCTTCCTCTTCCTCTTCTTTTTTTTTTAAAGGTTTATTTATTTGTAAGAGAGAGCATGAATGGGGAACAGCAGGCAGGGGGAAAGGGAGAAACAGGTTCCCCACTGAGCAGGGAGCCCAATGTGGGGCTCAATCCCAGGACCGTGAGATTGTGACTTAAGTTCAAGGCAGATGCTCAACCGACTGAGCCACCCAGATGACCCTAGACACACTGTGTTTTGTTGTGGAAATGGCAAGGTCATGCTACAGAAGGAATGGGCTGAGATATATTTTTGTTGCCACCTTTGGGAAATACAACCTGCCACAGAAATGAAAACTTAGGGGCAATGAACAACAAAGGAGCTTTTCTTTGAAGCTCTTCTGGTGTTTTTATTACAGAAAAACAAATCCTTATAAAGTAAGATACCAGGGAAGAGAAATCAATAACCCTGCCTGTCTATTCTATTATTGAAAAACTTCAAGGCAAATGAAATATGTTTTTATGCCTTAATGCTTTTAAATGGGGATGATGTGTGGTGTGTCAAAAGATTGCATCAAAATAGCTCAGAGAAACACAACAAAATACAACGCACAAATTTAAAAAGTTACAAGAAACATTCTTATATTGCTATAATAATGCTCCATATAAAACTTTTCTAGCCTTTGGATATTTTACTTTTCTGAGTGATAAACTGATACTATCCAGTGTTTTATTCTGGCCAGTATTTATTATTCCAATAATGTTAATTTTAAAAATTGGGAATTTTTAAACAGCAAACACTTGAAATTCTCATTTAGAACAGTATTTTGTGGTGCATAGAGTCCGTTTTATCAAAATTTTTATAGATTTAGTATGCAGACAATTTAAAAAATGCTGATATGCCAGGGAAACCAGAGGGTAATGGAAAAACCAAGATTTTAATTACATAATTAACATTGTAAAGTGCCTTTAAATAAAAATTACAGTAGAAAGTGTGCATCTTATTATAAGCCCCTTAAATTTATTCAATTAAGAAAAAAAACTTCTTGGGGCACCTGGGTGGCTCAGTGGGTTAAAGCCTCTGCCTTCCACGAGGGTCGTGATCTCAGAGTCCTGGGATCGAGCCCCGCATCGGGCTCTCTGCTCAGCAGGGAGCCTGCTTCCTCCTCTCTCTCTGCCTGCCTTTCTGCCTACTTGTGATCTCTGTCTGTCAAATAAATAAATAAAATCTTTAAAAAAGAAAAGAAAAGAAAAGAAACTTCTTAAAATATGACGGTTAAAAGAATGGTCATGGGGATTAAAGTTATTTTCATAAATCCATAAGCCCTTGAATTTTCTTCTAATTACTGCTTTTTTCCTTTATTTTTAAAATAAATATTTAAGAGAAATATCTCAAGGTCATCTTTTGTTCGGTGCTTCCTTATGGAAACCCCTGTTCGGTAAGACAGAAATGGTACAAGTTGTGCTGTAGATTTCTCCTGTCCATGGAACCGCTTTTTTCCATTTCCTTCCTCCCCATTTCATCTGGAAAACAGGTGGGATCCCTTTGAAGGTTTTGTGAAGACACAAAGCACTGTTGCTGTTTTGTTGTTGTTGTTGTCTTGTGAAGCACTCTTTGGCATTTATCGGACCTCCTCCCTCCACCTGGCTTTGAGTTACCAGGAGGCATCACCCCAACCACCCAATTTTTCTCCTGAGCTCTTCTGCTGAAGGATTTGGCCTTCACCACGACAGGTTGTGCTGGCAGCTTTCCTTTCCCCAAAACTTTGCAGCAGCCGGACCACACCACATCAATGATGAGAGCAGCTCCCGTCCTCTTTCTGGCCACATTTCTTCCAGTTGCCTGATGGACTTGGTCCCACACTTTAGCAAGGTTGACAGCTGGGCAGAAGCTCTGGTTCCATGTGATAGTGGGCTGTAGTTCCAAAGAAGGTCACAGTATCTGCACAGTATCTGTGGGTTAAAGCCAGTATCTGTAATACTGGCTTCGGTAATAATAAGAACTCTGCTTTAAAAATAACGTCTCCAAAGTAACCTGGGTATGATTTGTTGACGTTGATCCTGGGCGGATGACGCATGCCACCAGGACGACCCTGGGCCCTGGGTGCTTCTGGTGCTTGCCCAAGCAGCCGTGGCTGTGGCTTACGTTCCCCGGAAGTTTCCAAGTCTTTCTCAGCCTGGACGGCATGTCAGCAGCCCAACGAAAGAGGCACAAAACACTGTTATGTGACTCATAGACGGAAATCCCATCCCTAATACTGCCCCTGATCTGTGTGACTTTACTTGGCCTTATTTTCCTCTGGATCCTGGGATGCTTTGAGTCCCACTGTTTGCCACCTGTAGCTGCTTCATAAGTTATGGGGACTACTGAATCCACGAAGCCCCTGAGCAAATATCAAAACACTAAAATACGCATTTACTGCTATAGAGATTCTTTTCTGGTCAAGTAGATGCTCCTTATCCTTATTTGCTTGTCATCTCTCCTTTTTCATGTCCTTCATCCAGCAAATGCCTCAGTGTTAACAAATGCTTTCATTACAGCATTCTTCACCTCTCAGAGTTACGTGCCTTTGTATCTGGGCCAGAGAGCAGGAAGCTTATTCAGGTCTGTGTCACCAGTGCTTGTGTCACCAGTGCTTGGCATGGTGCCCAACATGTAGCAGGTGCTTATTCAACGTCTTTTAAGTCTTTCAGAGGTTCAACTTGGACCTTAAATTTTGCACTTAACGACATTGAACTCCTCTCAAATTATCCCAAACTCGTCTTTTTATTTATTTATTTTTAGCCTATTTTAAATTATTTTTAAAATATTTTATTTACTTATTTGAGAGAGATAGCACAAGAGAAAGAGAGAGAGCATGAGTGAGGGGGGAGCTGAGGGAGAGGGAGAAGAAGACTCCCTCAAAGCAGGGAGCCCCATGGGAGGCTCAATCCCAGGACCCTGGGATCACGACCTGAGCCAAAGCACTTAACTGACTGGGCCACCTAGTTCCCCTCTCCCCCAAACTCATCTTATAAGATAGAGAAAATAGTAATTATCTATATCCAAGAGTGGATGAAGTGACCAGGGACAGATTGAGGGAGCATTAATCAGTCTCTCCTTGTCCCCCCAATTGCTCAACCATCCACATCATCATCTTTGGAAAAACTGTCAGTGAATATGTTAATGGGTCTGAGGGTCTCTGTGTGCCTGGAAGCAATGTTGGAATGTCTAGAACCTAGAGGATCATTGAGGCTGGGGGCTGGAGCATGGGATCATGCAAGACACTCATTCTGGACCTGCGGTGCAGTGCACATTATAAGAACAAGGTAGAAACCCACTTACTGCACCTACAGCGCGAGAGCAAAGAAAAATGTTGCCAGGGTCACTCCAAGCTGAGGTTCCTTGCTACTGGCCCCAGGCTCTTTAAATTCTTCCACCTAGAAACAGAGGCAGTCACTCAGCAGCAGGCAGAGGGGGGGCTGACTCCGTGGAAGTTGTGGGATGATGGATGGCAAACATTCTACTTTCCCTTGTGACGTTTCTCCTTCAAATCTTTCCTCAGGTTGAGCTATGGCTATCTTCTCTCACCAGGCAAGACACAAAACTAACAGGCCGAGCCTCTGTTTGGTAAACGATTATCAAATACCTTTCTCATGCCAGGCAATGTGCCAAGGATTAAAGGCTCTACCTTAGAGGTTCCCTTTCCTTTGTTACTATTCACTGAAGGCAGCTGGACTTTTCCTCTCCTTGGTAGTTAGCTGGGTTCAATTGGGCTAATGAGGTGAAGCTTTGGGTTAACTAACCCTCCTGAAGTCAGTTACATTTATACTGTTTTGTTCAAAAAGAATTGTACCTCTAGTCTTAGCCAGTCATCTCAAAAGCATGCTATGAGTCAGACAGGCTTCTCGGTGTGGAGAGTGTGGATGAGTCACCCCTCCCATCACCACCTTTAGAAAAACCGAAAACCTTATTCTTTGGCAGTGGGGGATGGGGAGGAATAGCAGCATCTTTGCAAGTGAAGGGCAGAATGTCACATTGTACCAAGCACTTGTAATCTTCTTGGAGCAATCTTTGATATACATGTACATCTCCATATATGTGTGCATACATGTGTGTACAGGCCAGAATTGTCGATAGACAGGTGCCTAACTTTATAAGGATTTTTTTCTGCCATAAAAACAGCACAGGGGCACCTGGGTGGTTCAGTTGGTTGGGTGAAGGCCTTCAGCTCAGGTCATGATCCTGGAGTCCTGAGTCCCATATCTGGGTCCGTGCTTGGCGGGGAGTCTGCTTCTCCCTCTGACTCTCCCCCGCTCTCATGCTCTCTCTCTCTCAAATAAATAAATAAAATGTTAAAAACAAACAAACAAAAACAAACCACAGAGCAGAGGAGATACAAAGAGAAGCCCCCTGGTTATTCATTGCCCCTAAGTTTTCATGAGATAGTGGGTTGTATTTCCAAAGAAGGTCACAGAAGTATCTTAGACTAAATTCCCTCTGTAGTATGACAGCATGTGTGCCACTTCCATGTCCAAAAGTGGGGTGTCGATTTTTGTACCCCATTTGACATACAGGGTGTGTATGTGTGTGTATGTTTCAAATACTTGGCCTATCTAGCTAGCTGATTAGCTTATATGTACTGGTAGAGCATTTACCTATTTTGTAAATCATTTAATTTATTAATTATTATAATCACAATAAATAATATGAAATATTAATAATATTAAATTATGGCAATAACATTCTTCTATACTTTCAAGAATGTTGTCTTTTCCTCAGTCTTAGCAAATTTAAATTTGTGCACACATATAGTTTGATGTAAACTAAGAGATGAGACACCCAATTTAAACCTTGGAGCTCTTACATACGCTTTTTACTAAAGCTTTCTTTTAAATTCTTATGACTTTTATATCTCAGCATACAGTGTGGCATATTCTGTGGCATATTCAACACTTAGAGATTCACATGTTAGCCAGCTACAAATTAGGGACTTGGTGAGAACATAGAGTCTCTAATGAATTTATTATTTGAAATTATTTTATTTTAGTTACTTTATTTTATTAAACATTTATTCTAAGTCCCCATTCAAGAGTTATCTTTTCTTTAATGACAGCTCTACATTAGCAACTTTGGGTTGATACTATGATTATTGTTGTAAAGTCCCAGCGCAACATAATTGCATCTACTCTGTGCAAGACCTGGCGGCCAGGGATGGTGGTGGATCAGAGGAGTGTAGTTTCTACCCTTAGGAGGTTTTCACGGAAATGGAGAGACCAACATGTACATTACTGGCTAGAGTACAGGGCAGATTGTGGAACTTGGTCTAAGAATTCCAAGCAAAGCGGTAGGTGGATGCAATGGAGAGATGTATTCCGGCTTTGGGGTTGTGTGAAACCTTCATGGGGAGGCTGGCAGCAGGACCACTTCTTAAAGGACTGAGTTGGATGGACCAAGATAGAGGAGAGAGGATTTCCTGGCCAAGTTGAGAAAACACACCTTCTGTTGGATTCACACCATTCTGATGTGGCAGGTGGCGGGAGGTAAGAGCATGTTGGAGCACTGACCATGGCATCAGATGTAGAGGGTCTGGGATGTCTGCAAGGTACCCACTTGCAATGCCAAAAGAGGCTGAGGTCAGGAAATCTGAATAAGATTGAGCATATTTTGCAAAATAGCATAAATCCCAGCTGGACATAATTATTTTTCCTGTCTTGATTCTTAACATTTTCTCCCAAATTCCAAAGCAGAAAGACCTGAAGGTGATTTGAATGATAAAAATATTTATTTAAATGTTTTCAGCATTTGAAGGTTAATCCCTTTCTGCTTGATTAATCCTATTTCTTTTTAAAAATAAAGATAAAGTCACTTCTGCTACTGAAAGCTACAGCAATGGTGACTTTTGTTCTGCTTTTTCAACCTGCTCTTCACTTTACCGTGAAGCAGATTCTGAAATGTACGTTGACTTCATGCTCTCACATTCTGCAATCTTGTTATAAATGTTTCTCTCTGAATTAATTCTGATATAATTGTTCACTGCATAATGCTGAATTTTCATAATATATGAGCTGCCATATCAAAGCACAAAAATGATTCTAGTTTAAAAAAGGAAACCAGTTTCAATTCTGAAAATTTCCTTGTGGCTTTGTAAATCACTTAAGCACTGGTTCTCGGACTTCGTCGTTTCAGAAACTGTTTATGCTCTTAAAAATTGTTGACGAGTCCAAAGAATTTTTTATGAAGTTGTATTTCTCAATATTTACTGATTTAGAAATTATGTTAGAAAAAGTTTTAACACATTTATTCATTTTAAAACAATAAGATTTAGCCTATTACATATTAACACAAATATATATTTATTAAAAATGACAACTCCCAAAACAAACAAACAAACAAACAAACAAACAAAAAACCAGTAAGAAAGATGGCATGGTTTTATCTTTCTGTATTTTTTTTCCCAAAAATTGGCCTAATAGAACACAGCTAGATTCCCATATGCATCTGTACTCCATCTGTTGCAATTGCATGTGTCATGTAGCCTCTAGAAAATTTCTCTGAACACTCACGAGAAGCTGAGAGTAAAAAAAGTGAATAGCATCTTAGGGTTACTATGAAAATCGTTTTGACCTCACAAACTCACTGAAAAGTTTTGAGAGTCCCCAGATCACACTTTGAGAACCACCAACTCAGAACAATGTTTATTTGGTGCTAATTAGGTACAGAGATAAATAAAACCCATAATTACTTATGTACAAGTACATACATCAGGGAGAAATAATAACATACCTCTGCTTTAGCCTTACCTATATTCATACAGTTTGTTTTTCTGTATTATGAACTGTTAGTTCTGCTGACAATTTTTTTCTTAAAAGATGTATAGGTAGATATAAACCTTTGGCCAAAATATGGTCTCATTCTGTCAATCTGCACGAAAAATAACCACAAATTTTGACTCATGCAATTTTAAACCTCATTTTAGAATGCCCTTAAAAAAAAATCCCTGTTTTGAAAAATTATAGATTTTTAAAATTCTTTTTATTTAAAATATTTTATTTATTTATTTGACAGAGAGAGATCACAAGTAGGCAGAGAGGCAGGCAGAGAGAGAAAGAGAGAGAAGCAGGCTCCCTGCTGAGCAGAGAGCCAGATGCTGGACTTGATCCCAGGACCCTGAGATCATGACCTGAGCTGAAGGCAGAGGCTTTAACCCACTGAGCCACCCAGGCGCCCGAAAAATTATAGATTTAGAAGAAGTTGCAAAAATATGTACAGAGAAGACCTGGGTATACTTTAGCCAGTTTCTCCCGAAGATAATACTGTGACTAGTTGTAGTATGATGTGAAAACCAGGAAATTGACATTGGTACAACCCACAGAGCTTAGTCAGATTTCACTGGTATTGTATGTGTGTGTGTGTGTGCTCGTGTGTGTGAATGTGTGTGTAGTTCCATGCAATTTTATCCCGTGTGTACATTAGTATGACAACTATGGCAATCGAGATCCAGAACTGTTCCATCACCACGTGGCTCCCTTTATAGCCAGTCTTATCCCCCCCTCAGTTCCCTCCCCGACACTAACTCCTTAAAACTGCTAATTTATTCAGCATCTCTCTAATTTTATTATATTATATAGAGTGTTATATAAATGGAATCATACAGCATGCAACCTTCACTCAACACAATACTCTTGAGCTCCATCTGCCTTGCATGGATATCAATAATGTATTCCTTATATTGCTACATAGTATTAGCTCATGTGGATATACCATTGCTTGTATAACTATCTGTCTACTGAAAGCATTTGGGCTATTTCCAGTTTTTGTCTCTTATAAATAAAGCTGCTCTGAACCTCTCTGTATATAAGTTTTGTATGAACATAATTTTCGTTTTTTTGAGATAAATGCCTGAGTACAACTGTTGGGTTATATTGTCGGTTTTATAAGAAACTCCCAAATGGGGCACCAGGGTGGCTCAGTCGGTTAAGCATCTGCCTTTGGCTCAGGTCATGATCCCAAGGTTCTGGTATCAAGCTCCACATCAGGCTTTCTATCCAGTGGGGAGTCTGCTTCTCTGCCCCTCCCCTGGCTGATGCTTTCTCTTTCTCTCTCTCATGTGCCCACTCTCTCTCTCTCTCAAATAAATAAAATCCTTTTTTTAAAAAAAGAAAGAAGCTCTCAAATGGTTTTTCATTTTATTTTCCCCCAGCAATGTTTGAATTATCCTATTTCTCTGCATCCATACCAGTGTTTGGTATTATCATTATATTTTGTTTTAGCTATTCTGATGGATATATACTATTTTGCTGTAGTTTTAATTTGCATGTTACTAAATGTTGATGCTGTTAAATGCTTTCCATGTATGTATTTGCCATCTGTATATCCTTTCTGCTGCAAAACATATTTTCTTCTCTCTCTCTTTTAAAACTATTTTCTTTATTTATTTGAGCGGGGAGGGGCAGGCAAGAGGGAGAGAGAGTAGCTTAAGCAGATTCCCTGCTGAACGCAGAGACTGACTTAGGGATCAATCTCACGACCCTGAGGCCATGACCTGAGCAGAAACCAAAAGTCAGTCACCTAAAAGACTGAGCCACCCAAGTGCCCCTGCAACAGCCATTTTCTAATTAGATTTTTTTTTTCTATTGAATTTTGAGAGCTTATTGTCTATTCTAGATACTAACACTTTGTTGGATATGTGGCTTGCAAATATTTTCTTCAGGTTTCTACCTTGTATTTTTATCTTCTTGACAAAGCATTAACCCATAATTTAGATGTGGTCCAATTTATTAATTTTTCTTTTATGTGTCACATTCTGTTGTTAATTCTAAAAACTCTTAACCTAGTCCTTGGTCCCCCCATTTTTTTTCTAAAAATTTTATAGTTTCTCATTTTACATTTGTCTGTAATTCATTTTCAATGATTTTCATGCAAGGTATGAGATTTGTATTTAATTTTTGTTTGTTTGTTTGCCTATGGATGTCCAAATGTACTGGCAGCCATTGTTGAAAAGGTTGAATTCCTGTTAAATTGTTTTGGCATCTTTGTCAAAAGCCAGCTGGTTATGTTTGTGTAGGTCTATTTCTGGGATCTCTATTTTGTTCTTCTGGTCTGTGTATCTATCCCGCTGCCAATATCACTCAGCTTTGATTACTGTTGCTGTATAGTAAGTCCTAACACTAGAACAGCGATTCCTCCCACTTTCTTTCTTAAATTGTTTTAGCTATTCTAGATCTTTTGCCTTTCAATAATAATCTTGTCTCTGTCTATAAAAGCTGTTCTGGGGTTTGGATAGGCATTTCATTCAATAAAAAAGATCAATTTGGAAACAACTGACACCTTTACCATGTTGAGTCTTCTAGTTCATGAGCCTGATATGTCTCTCCATTTATTTAGGTTTAATTTATTTCATCAGTTTTTTTTTTTTTTGTAATTTTCAGCAAAGGAGTCCTGTATATATGTTGGTAGATTAAGTATTTTATTTTCTTTGCAGCAATTGTAAATGGTATTGTGTTTTAAATTTGTTTTCACATTATTGTTTTTGAGGATGAGGAAATGCAGTTCATTTTTGTGTGTTGATCTTACAACATGCAATCTTGTTGAGCTCACTAATTAGTTCCAGGACCTTGGCTGTAGGTTCCTTTTTTTAAAAAACATAGATGATCCTGTCATCTACATATATGATAATTTTATTTCACCCCTTTTATTTTGTGTGTCTTTAATTTCTTTGTCTTGCCATTTTACACTGGCTAGAACTTCCAGGACTATACAGAATAACAGGTAAGAGTGGACATCCTTGCCATGTTGATGATCTTGGGGGGAAACATTCATTTTTTCATCATTAAGTATGATGTCAGCTGCAGGTTTTTTGTAAATGCTCTTTATCAAGTTGAGAAAACTTTTGACTCTTGTTTGTGGCAACTTTTTATTATGAAAAAGTATTGAATGTTGTCAACTGATATATCAAATCATTTTTTTTTCTTCTTTACCTTACTGATATGGTAGATTACATTAAATGATATTCAAATATTGAACAGACCTTGCATATGTGAATTATTCCCAGTAGGTCATATATAAAGCTTCTTATACATTGCTGAGTTTGATCTGCTATTATTTTGTTTAGGATTTTTGCATCTAATTTCATGAGGTATACCGGTCTTTCATTTTCTTTCTTGTGTTCTTTCTTTCTTTCTTGGTTCTTTCTTTCTTTCATACTGAATTGGTCTAGTTTTTGTGTCAGGGTAATGGTGGCTTCATAAAATGAGTTGGAAACTATTTCTCCTCCTCTATTTTCTAAAAGAGTTTCTGTAAAGTTGGTGCTAATTCTCCTTTAAATGTTCTGAATTATCTTTTTATTGGTAATTGATGCTCTGTTTATCTTATCTCTCATGGTTTGAACATGAGTAATCCATAACACTTTCACTTAAAAAAATAGGAATAAAACTTACCCATTTTATCTTATTTGAGGTTTTTGTAGGAAATGTAGGGATACAATCCAATTCCCTGTTTGCCCATTCTCAGGTGCGGTAAAGTCAATGCTGGATATGGTCAATCATTCAGCTGACAATGGCTGGCCTGATCTTATGCACTCAAAATGCTTAGGTAAAGCTGTATCTACAGGTCTAAATAACTCAAGAAATGAATTTAGGAAAACTTTGATAAACATTCTCTGCTATCTGCTCTTGCCACATTGCTGGATTAGCATTTACTGTTGCACGCTGATAATGAACCTTAGAGCTCACTACTAACAGTGAATATAAAGCGGGAAAGAGGGACACTTGAGTGGCTCAATTGGTCAAGCAACTGCTTTCGGCTCAAGTCATGATCCTAGAGACCCTGGATTGAGTCCCACATAGAGTCCCACATCAGGGTCCAGGTTCAGCAGAGAATCTGCTTTTCCCTCTGACCCCTCCCCTCTCCTGCTCTCTCTCTCAAATAAATAAAATAAATCTTAATAAAAAAAGCAGGAAAGACATTATCCTTTCCTTCTTTTTTTTAAATAAAGATTTTATTTATTTATTTGACAGACAGAGATCATAAGTAGTCAGAGAGGTAGGCAGAGAGAGGGGGGAAGCAGGCCCCCCCGACTCAGAGAGAGCCCGATGCGGGGCTCGATCCCAGGACCCTGGGACCATGACCCGAGCCGGAGGCAGAGGCTTTAACCCACTGAGCCACCCAGGTGCCCCATTATCCTTTCCTTCTGTTCTCCCACCTGGCAGTGTAGGAATGGGAAGGATGAACTCAAATGCTTATACATTTTATATATCACATATAAGCTTATCTATTTTATATGAGCTTATCTCTCTCTTTTGCCTTCTCTGTCTTCTTAGACATTATCTAGTTCAAGTTTCATGTCTTACAGTTAAGAACACCGAGGCTTAGCAGAATGATGTATTTAAAAAGAGAATTTTTTATTTGCATCAAGTCCAATTCTATTGATTTATATTTGAGATGGAAAGATTCGATTTCCTAGCTCTTTCCTAAGGAAAAATTATTTTCCTATTTACATGGCTCCAGAGAGTGTTTGGAGCTATAAGCTGAGGGGTCAAGACACTGATGAGTATTACTAGTAGTACTGTTAAAACTACTAGTTGTTTTTATGACTGGTAAGCCAATTTTAGAGTAACTTTGTTTTCCTTTTCTGTTTTGCAGGAGAGCCATGGATTACTACAGAAAATATGCAGCTGTCATTCTGGCCACATTGTCTGTGTTTCTGCATATTCTCCATTCCTTTCCTGAAGGAGAGTTTACAATACAAAGTATGTGACCGAACGGATTTGCAGTAATAAGAAAAACACACATTTCTAGATGTACATCAATAACTCCATTAATTTCATTTCTACTTCCTTTTCAAATGTGATAAATCTTTGCTGCTGGGTACATATCCAGACACTTTTGAACTATACACATAAAGTTAAATTAGATTCAGATAATGTATAGTGAAAATTTATCTAACATGTCCACTTAAATAGCAGCATATACATTTTCATCTGAAATAAATTCCTTATTATTCCTTATCTGAGTTTTATAAGTAGAAAATGCTCCTTATATAGTCAGCTCGATTTTTTTTTTACATTTTTCCCAGAAGATTTGAGAAAATCTTAACATTTTCTCTGTAGATGAATTTTCACATCAGTTAACAAAGGAGAAAAACAACACCATTTTATGCAGTACATTTGTTTTGCTGTATTGTTTGAAAAATCTCATAGAGTAGCTGATATAATTCTGTATGTGATGAAACTGTGAGCTACTCTTGGTTATGGTTTTTCTTAGACAATTGGTAATATTTTAATCCCAGTTCTCCAATGTGGATGCTCCCCATCTGATATCAGGGCTCTCCATTCACCAAGTTTTCTTAATTCTGACTTATTTTTCTCTGTCAATATTTGGAATTTCCATGGCGGGGAAAAAAACAATAGCATGTTCTAAAGGGGAAACTGTTTTGCCTCTGGGCAAAATTCTCCTTTCAGATGAGCATGGTGTTTCATCTGTCAAGTTTTGTGCTTCCTATAGGCATGCTATTAACACTGATAGAGAATCCATGGTTGAAGAGACAGAAACGACTCCTCTTTTTTTTTTTTTTATGTTTATGTGAGAAACTATGACTGTTGAGATCTCTCATGCATCTGCAAAAATTATTTCCCATGAAAATAAATACAATCAGTACAAATAGATACTATGCATGAAAGTGAACAGCCAAAAAACGTTTATTACTTTCCTTCTATTTCCAATGGAAAAAGAATATTTACCGTCTCATAATCAGGGAAAATTCAGGTTCTTTTTAAAAAATTTTATTTTTTGGGACGCCTGGGTGGCTCAGTTGGTTGAGCAGCTGCCTTTGGCTCGGGTCATGATCCCAGCATCCTGGGATCGAGTCCCACATCAGGCTCCTTGCTCAGCAGGGAGCCTGCTTCTCCCACAGCCTCTGCCTGCCATTCTGTCTGCCTGTGCTCACTCTCTCTCCCTCTCTCTCT
Organism: Mustela putorius furo; assembly: GCF_011764305.1. Lineage (NCBI taxonomy): Eukaryota > Metazoa > Chordata > Mammalia > Carnivora > Mustelidae > Mustela > Mustela putorius. The sequence goes on from NW_025421301.1 coordinate 2,634,209, forward strand.
GAGAAATAAATAAAATCTTTAAAAAAAAATTTATTTTTCAATTAAAAAAAAAAGCTTTATGCCCAGGGTGGGGCTTGAACATACAATCCCGAGATCAAGAGTCACATGTTCCACCCCTTGAGCTATTTCTTTTTGAGTCATTCTTGGATTATTTTACTCTTTGCCTTTTTTGGTGGTAGGTTGCCCAGAATGCAAGCTAAAGGAAAACAAATACTTCTCCAAGTTGGGTGCCCCAATTTTTCAATGCATGGGCTGTTGCTTCTCCAGAGCATATCCCACTCCAGCAAGGTCCAAGAAGACGATGTTGGTCCCAAAGAACATCACTTCAGAAGCCACATGCTGTGTGGCCAAAGCGTTTACCAAGGTGAGAACTTAGAGGGCCCCAGAAGTTTTCTAACTGGCAACTTGAGAAATGTCCCCAGAACACATCCATGGGGTTTCATGTCAGAAGTGTCTAATGACCCATCCTTTGCTTGACATTGGTACATGGATTCATCCCTTTACATCAAAAATAACCTGTGGGGACAAGCTGGACTTATTCAGAATGCAAGGAACAGCTGTGGAGGTGATGAGGGGTGGGTTAGAAGAAAGTATAACATTTGTACACAGGGCAAACCCAAACTTTTAGAGTGAAATATTAGCTGAAATAGAGAATGTGCAATCAGAACAAGCATCTCTTTAGTCCAGCTGCCTACAGACAGTGTTATTTAACATTTTTCAGTTTTGTCCCTCCATCCGTCCATCCATCCATCCGTCCGTCCATCTTTTTTCTCACTTTCCTTTTAGGCCACAGTGATGGGAAATGCCAAAGTGGAGAACCACACGGAATGCCACTGCAGTACTTGTTATTATCACAAATCTTAAATGTTTTGCAAAGGAGCATGTTGATGACTGCTGATTTCCTGGAGTGAAAAGTTAATTTTTCAGTGTTTATGGCCTTGTGAGATAAAACCCCCTTTTTCCTTACCATACTCCTTTTGGTGTGCTTCGGGGATGTACTGCAGCTTTATTGCCTTTCTTGTTATTCTACGGTATAATCAGAAGTCTAGTTCTTTTCATTTGGAATGAAGTACTGCATTTAGCATGAACATAAAAAGCTGGTTCCTCTGGAAATAAAGCCTTTTAAAACATCATTCTGTCATTGGATTCTAATTTTTTCTTAAGGGTTTAAGCCAGGTACTTTTGATAAGATTCATTGAAGGGAGGGAGCCAATGGGTGAGCCAGGGTGCCATTCACTCAGTGACCCTGGAGAACACTGATCTTGCCAAGATCCTTCTCGTAAGATCCAGAAGTACTTCCTTTAGCCAGTGGGCTAGTTATAAAACAATCTGTTGGTTTGAGGAAAGAAAACACAAAAACCTCCATTGCTATTCATTTTTATATCACTCCTTTGATGACTTTTATAAAAGTATATATATAGCAGAATGGTACTAAATGTATAAAATTTATAAATAAATAATTCTGCATAAATTGAGGACGTTTGATCAGATACTTTCTACTGAGAGAAATGTGCAAAATTAGGGAAAAAGAATTAAAAAACACTGCTGTAAGTTTTGAGCAAGACAAAATCCTTTCCAACCTGAAGATCCAATCCACTTGACTTATACCTAGCTAAAAAAAGAGTACATTTTATTAGTCCTTGGCAACAATGTTACAACTGAATGGTGGTTAAGGAAAGGGCATTGTTGTCCTCAATAAAAATTGAGCACTGCTTTGATAATCTACCAACATTGGCTCTTACAGTCCACATTCAAGCCTAGAAGGGAATGAATAAATGATGAGCAAAGTACTCACTGAGCCCTCACTGTGGGCTAGATGGGGTGCCAAGCTTTTTACTTTAGTAGCATTTTATGTTTTTGTATCCAAATGCTTAAGAGCGGTGTCACATTTATTAAGTATTTATACTTAAAAACAGAGATGGCCCTTCCTCTGAGGCTCATGGCCTTATACCTTAAATTATATTAGCTCTGGAAGAGATCAAAGACACTCAAAAATTCTCTCCTAAAGGAGCCTGAAATTAAAAAGAAAAAATCACACTGGTCACAGATAAAGGTTTCAGAATAATTTCAGTTATCACTAATTTGTCAAGATTCCACTTCTAAATGAAAAACTAGTTCCTAACAGGTTGGTAAACACACCGGGTAGCAGGATAAAAAATTAAAATGAGTGCATGTACTTTTTAGAAAAACACATGAAGATATTACTCCATTTGTTCATTTGTTCATTTATTATACATTTATTTAGTGTCTAGTAAGTGCTGGCATATTGTTACATTATGGGAGATATCAGGGATATCAGGATTCCTGGAAAGATAAGATGGAGAAAATACAATGTAGTTTAATTCAAGAGAACAGTGGAGCTGATCATTAGTTCATACAGATATTTAATAGATATTCACTGAGAATCTACCATGTGTCAGATCTGGAGATCTCGTCGGGGAATTCCGCAGGAGAGGAAAGCTACTGACCTGCCCTTGATCAGAGTGTCCTTGTCCATCTGGGATCATCTAATTGACAGACGGGGAGGAGACATTCTTATGGTCATTCAGATCAATCAGATCAACCCTGGAGAACATTAGGACGAAACATCTTGGCTATATTCACTTCCCATCTGGGCATGGGCCAGGCATGATGCTGGGCTTGGGAAGGTCAAAATGAATTAGACACAGACTTGCTCTGCAGCAATCCACAGTCCACTGGGGAAGAAAGACATAAGCAAAGAATTACAATCTAATGGGATACATGCTATGGGAGAGGTGTGGGACTTTGGTGGCACAAAACAGGGATGGTTAACTCGGCCTGGTAGGGTTTTTCATGGACAGCTTCACAGGGCAGATGATACTGGAGTTGGGCCTAAGAGTTAAGCAGAGAGATGGGGGAGGGGCTCAGTCTAGTTGGAGGAAAACAGTAAAAGTAAACATCCTGAGATGGGAACAGGTGTGACGCTCACAGAATTGCAAGAAGTTCAGTGTGACTGGATCACAGGGAGATGGATAAGTCCTGCAACCGCAGAGACAAACAGACACTTGTCAAAGTCCTGGTGTAACATGCAGAGAAAGTGCACTCCAGCTAGGACAGCAGCTTCTCAAACTAGAGGGCCTGAGGGTTCCAGAGGCTGCAGGATAAAACACCCTTTTCTGCAAGATCAATTTTTGCTTGAAGCTTTGGGGAAATATTATTTTGATTTTAAAACAAAGACCAACACATTATAGAATAGAATGTGAAATTGTAAAAATCAAAGTAAAAAAAAAAATGCTTTGTGCAGAGAGTGGGGCCCTTCAGACCCTGCTCTTCTGACCCCTCCCACACCTGCTGCGAGCTTGCCTTAGGAGTACTTGAATGGAAAAGGTATTATTAAAGAATTAATATGGTTAGCTTTCCATTTTGGAAAAATCATTTTGGGAGTAAGCAAAGTGAGAGGCTGGACCCAGGATTACAAATTTGCAATTGTCTTGGCTTGAGACGGTGCTAGTCCGCTGGCCGTGAGGATGAGAGTGAAAGAACGAGATGGAGTTGGGAGGAATTAGGAGGAAATGAGGAGCTAATTGTGGGTGCCGCTCCTGGCTCTTTGGGTGGCTGGTGGATGACTGGGTTAATAACCAGGAAATGGAAAAGTTTTGCATGGCAGCAGAGGCGGGAATGACATTCCGTCTGGGGCCCGTGAGTTAAGGCGTCTAAGGAATATCAGGTGAACTTGTCTGATAGGCAGCCTGTACAGTGACACGGAGCTCAGGAAAGGACTCCAGCCCTGAGGTACAGGCTTGAGGGTCGTCAGGGGTGGGCGAGGCCAAAAGCACAGGGGCGTCTAGGATTGCTCAGGAGTGTGTGAGGGTGTGATGAAGAGATGCTGGACCGCCAACCATGGATTCTGGGCCAGCCTGGCTGAGACAATGATAATGCCTTGTGCGACGGTCGAGTTCAAAGCCCTGATATGAGCTCTCTAGAGAACAGATTACAATCTCAACCATAAAAGCAGCGAGGCAGAAGAGAGGCAGGCATGGGGGCTGGACACTTTGTTTCAAGCCTATCTGTGAAAAATTCCTAAAAGAAAGAGGTAGAACGAGCATGTGTTTGAGCGATTATTCTACCCAAAAAAATCTCTACCATCTACCTCAGCCAGAAAGCTGCCTGAAATCCTACCATTTTGGGATTCTTTCCTTAGGACTAAGACACAGTCTCCTGGGTATCTTTTTTCTTCCCCCCATGACTACACATCTGACGGAGGCCACATAGTTGACCATTAACCTGAGAGATAAGATAAACAGACCACCAGGTCTGTCTGCTCGGGTCATGGACCCTGGTTACTAGGGAGAGAGGGGTGTCAGGCGGAATGATGAAAAGATAAAACAAAAAAGCTAGACTTCTGCTTCTCTGTAGTTGTAGCAAGAATCCTGGAGCCATAACTTCTAAGTAATGATGGGGATGCCACTGATGATGAGAGCTCAACGAGGAGACCAGGGAACAAGGATGGTTCCTGCGACTCAGTCTGTCTCCTGGGAGCAGAAGGAAAGGGCAGCAAACAATGAGGGGGAAAGAGACCCAGGGAAGGGAAGAGAAAGAAGAATGGAGGGAGTAGAAAAAGCTGGGGCAGGAAAAACGTGTGAGAGGGACGGGGGAGAGACAAGAAGGGGTGCTGGAGGAGTTTGCAGCCTCAGAGGTGGCTGACCTGGATTAAAGCAGAGAGGAAAAAGTCATGGCTCTACACGCTGCCACCTCTTCCTCCACCATTGCCGGAATCCAAGTAATCACCCAAAGTGAAGACCTCTAGCCATTCTGGAGCCTTTGTGCAAATGGATGAAAATGCCCTCTCTGGGCAGGCAGAGCACCTTAAGTCAATGGCTTCAGAACTAAATGGCACAGAAAAATAGATATCAGTCAGCTCTTAACCCCTTTGTGCAGTCCACACACTGTGCAACTTTCCATACTAGCCACAACCATGACCTCTTTATCTTAATATGACTGTGGGAGATAATGTCCTAAACTGGTGAAAATCTTAGATTCCACATGTCTCCAATTCCAATCTGAGATCCCAAATGTTGATTCCTAATATTCTTATAGGTTTGGGAGGCTTCTGGAGAAAATATTCCCCCAAATAGTTTGATTTTGCTTTTAACACCTATGCGGAAACTAGAAGAGCTGCCCATAATCTGGTCCAACAGGAAGGTAAAACCAGAGAATACACATGTAAATGACCATGAAGCTGACATGAAGAAGTTGGTGAGGACCACAAACCTCAAGAGGTCCAGAGAGGTCCCCTCACTTGATAAAAAGTTAATCAATGTCAAACCACCTGACATCAGTACAGCACTTTTACTTTCTCAAAGCTTTCTGTGCCTCATGTCGGTGTGTCTGACTCAGCCCTTTGTGGACTGCAAGTCAGGGCAGGTGGCATTGTCTCCATCTGACAATTGAATAAATGGAGGCACAAAGAACTTTGGTTGTACAGGGACTGAGAATGTATGGAACCCTGGGTCTCCCCATATCCAGTTTTGTGCTGTTTCTTTCAAATTCCAATTTCCTCTCAAGGTGTGAAGTGTTTAACTGCAAAGAACCTATTTTTCCTTGGGTCCTGAATCGGCACTCTCTTGGAGATTTGCTCAGGGTGAAATGTCATGTTAGTAAAAGAAATGAAATCTGAACTATGAACTGTCCACTGATGTTTTGTCTGAAGCTAGAGCTTCAGTTTTACCATTATGACATTCTGTTTTTGTTTTTGTTTTTGATTCATTCAACACCTCCTTCAGACACTTTCTTTTTGAACTTCATTAGGAGAAACAAAGTGATTTATTTCTTCTGAAACCAAGTAGGATTTCCATATTCTCCTATTCGAAACTGGGTAGCATATGGAATTGTAAATATTAAATGTTGTTTTCACAAAGAACTAAAGCCAAGTCTGAGTTTGCTTGAAGCAAAGAGAGAAATTAATTATTGCATCAAACTTCAACATGGGAGACATAAAAAGGAAATAACAGTTGAATTTTTTAAATGAATTTCGCTCAGGAACCCTAGAGAAACGCATGCTCCGATAAGTACTTGCCTGTTGAACCTGACTTCCAGAGCTTACTCATCTGAAGGACTTGCAAACTGAGGTTTTGGGAAGAGAGTGAGGGAAATGGGGGTCAGGGAGGAGCCTCTGAAGAAGCAGCCAGGGAGTTTGGCACGTAACTGAAAGTTGGGGAGAATGTTTCTAATGAAGATATTCTGCTGTTTTAAAGCCATTTCCATGAATGAAATGTTTGCAGAAAAGTAGGGGAGTAAAGCTGGGAAGCAAACTATATCCATTTTCTCCAAGTGCTCTTGATCACAAAGTGATCCCTTATTCAGTTGTAAATTATCTGTAACAGTAATTGATTCTCAAGTAAGTTGACATTAAGTAGAATTTCACCATGTACAGATTTCCTTACACATACCTTTTTCTCAATTGCAACTCCTGTTGGGGATCACTAGAAAAAGGAGGCATCAGGGCTAGGTCTGGGAAACAGAGGGGAACTGGGAGGCAAAGCAGAAGTAGTGGTTTGCCCAAGACGGTTTGCGAGGGATGAAAGGAGAGAAAGAAAGGAAACCTGGGCTTGACCTAGAAATGCACCTGTGCTTTGTGAAGATGGAGGAAGTGGGATGGGCATGTGGATAAGGAAGGAGGTGCTGGCAGATGCTCGGGTTGAAGTTATGGTGAGAGAAACTAAAGACTTAACTTTGAGTATTAGGGAGACAATTTCTTTTTTTTTTAAAGATCTTATTTATTGGGGTGCCTGGGTGGCTCAGTGGGTTAAAGCCTCTGCCTTCAGCTCAGGTCATGATCCCAGGGTCCTGGGATCAAGCCCTGAATTGGGCTCTCTGCTCAGCAGGGAGCCTGCTTCTTCCTTTCTCTCTGCCTGCCTCTCTGCCTACTTGTGATCTTTCTCTGTCAAATAAGTAAATAAAATCTTAAAAAAAAAAGATCTTATTTATTTATTTGAGAGAGAGAGGAGAGACAAAGACAGAATGAGCACAAGCAGAGGGGAGGGGCAGAAGGAGAGGGAGAAGACCCAATGTGAGGCTCAATCCCAGACTGTAAAATTATGACCTGAGCCAAACCGACTGAGTCACCCAGGAGCCCCCAGGGAGAGAATTTCTTAACTATTTAAATTAAATTATAGTTACTCTAGTGACTGTGTCTCTGTTACCACACTGTGATGTGGAAGACATCTACTTAGAGTAAACTCTGAAGGTGTGCCCCGTGGTTCCTGAAGCTGAAGACAAAAGGGCTCAGCACGGCATTGTGAAACTGAGCCTGGCCAAGAGGGGCCTCTCCCCTCTGCTCCCTCCTCTAGTTCATAGGTCAGAGGCAGAGACACCGCACCTCGTGGACAAATGGTACACTGAGTGTTTGGAGGAGTTGGAGGGCGAGGTCGGCGAGCCTGTGTGCTTTTCCAGGGATGCCTGGCAGGATGGGTCTAGCTGATGGGGTACATTTGTCTTCATCTTGATGCCATCCTTCTGTTCATTTGCCTCTCATGTGCCCTTTTAGTGACATTCAGCTAGCTGCAGGGTGACAGTTTTAATGCATGGGCACTCAGCAAATTATAGCTTCAACATTATTCAGAGATATTGGATGAGCTAAAGTTAAAGCTCAACATCTATTCACATTATTACATGAATTTCAACATGACAACAGTCCATGAAAGAAAAGGAAAAGCCACCGGTTCTTTATATAGAGTTTATACTATTATAAAGTTTTGAATGCTTGTGAAATAGTGGCTTGAAAATTCTTTTATTCCCAACATGCACAATGTTTTCATCTGGTAAGGACTATCCAGAATTGTAAGAGACTGTCATTAAAAAGACTTGATGAGGAGTTTGACATCTTTTATTTATTTATTTATTTATTTATTTACTTACTTATTTAAAATCATGGTTCATATGGGACGCCTGGGTGGCTCAGTTGGTTAAGCAGCTGCCTTCGGCTCAGGTCATGATCCCAGCGTCCTGGGATCGAGTCCCACATCGGGCTCCTTGCTCCGCAGGGAGCCTGCTTCTGCTTCTGCCTGAAATCATTGCCCCAGGTTAACATCCATCCTGCTTCTGCTTCTGCCTTCCACTGTGTCTGCCTGTGCTCGCTCTTGTTCGCTCTCTCTCTGACAAATAAATAAATCTTTAAAAAAAAAAAATCATGGCTCATATGGACATCTCGAAATACCTGTCTGTTCATCCCATTTGATTTCCTGTATGCCATGAGGTGAAAGGTTAGGAAGCAGTAGGATAGAAGGCAAGATTTTTAAAAAAACACAAAAAAGATTGGTTGCTGTCTACAACAAAGCATACACAAACACATCTATTGAACATTCAGGAAAGAGAGATCCTGAAAAATGTTTAGCAAGATAAAGAACGGAAATAGAATTAATTATATAGTAACTTGTTATATGATTTAAGATGTATGATATTCCATTAACATTATCTTCATTTGGTTCACTGTCTTTATCATTTTACATTAGTGAACATAAAAATATTTCTAAGTGCCTTCATAAGTTCATTCTGTCAAGTCCATTTTCTCTCCGGTGGTTGGAAAAAGGGCCACAGAATATTTTTTTCATCTCTGTGGACTCATTTACTCATGTGTTTTTTTACTTGATTTTGAGAGCTGAATTTGGGTAGGATGGTGAGAATAACTTACTTAAGATTTCAGAGAGTTCTGGGCCCAGTTTACCGTAGAGATAAATTGGGACTGGGGATCCTGGCCTTCTCTTTTTTTGAAACATAAAATTGAATTTTAAATTAGTTTATTTAGGAGATATTGTTGAAAACTACTATGCTCTTAATGTGTTTGTTCCCACCCCAACTTTTACTGAGATATAATTGACATATAACATTGTATTCGTTCAAGGTACACAACATAATGATTTGATATATGCTTATATATCATAAATATATTGTGTATGCTTATATATCATATATTATATGTGAAATCATTGCCCCAGGTTAACATCCATCACCTCACAGAGTTACAATTTTTTTTAATGTGATGAAATCTTTTAAGATCCACTCTCTCAGCTATATAATACGGTATTGTTAACTACCGTAAATGTTCAATACCATATTGTTAATATGGTATTGTTAAAAGTCACTGTACTGTACATGACATCCCCAAGTCTTACTCAGCTCCAGAGCTTTGAAGGATAGTGTCCCTCCACCTATCCATTGTTTGCTGGAGGAGAGGGGTTGTAGCTGGACAACTTTGCTGCCCTAATCTGTCCTCCCTACCCCCTTAGGAGCATGAAGGGAAGAGAAGGTAAAGGAGTGGTAGAGAAACACTGAAGTTGGGCGGGTGTATGGGCTTTCTCTCTGAACATTTCACAAACCTTCCTCTCAAAGAATTCTACCCCATATCTTTGAGGAGATTTTGTTATCAATTCCACAGTTTCCCTAAGGGTACCTCCAGTTGCATCAACCTTTGAAGTTTTCAGACTCTTTTATTCCATATACCAGTAAGTCTTTGATTATATTTTAGAAGAGAAATAATATACTTTTACCTTTTAGCATGAGCAGTTCCAATGTAAAAATGGGAAGCAGCAATTTGTGGTGAAATTTGGGGGTGGAGGAGACCTTCCTGAAGGCTGATGCTTAGCCCCTCACCAGGAACATTAAAATCTCTGAAATCCTCCTAGATCCCCACACAGGCCCATTTGAGTTCCAGATGGCCCCTTTGCCTTTCAGAGTTGTGCCTTTGGAAGTTTGATGAGCCTGGGAATTCAAGAGAGTTGTAGATTAAAATTATGTTATAAAAGGACAATACATTGATGGCCAAAGGCAGGTTGGGGGGGGGTTGACAAACAGCTGTGTTCTCATTTCCAGAACTTCCTATATTAGTGTTTCCCTACCTCTATGTTTTCCCCATAACAGCTGACTTGAAGGACTGTGTGATACCCATTAGTGACAGTGGTTCACCACTACTTGGAAGGAGATGGTGTGGTTGGGCCCGCCCCCCCCCACAGGTGATTCTGGCATTTGCTCTAGGAGAATGTGCTTCTTCTCATACCTGCTCTCATACTCACCTGTAAGGTGACAACAAATAATTTAAAACCTTACTGGCTACTTTATAACAGCTTTTGACATTATCCAAGCCTCCTAATCAATCTCTTCCAAGGTTTGAGGAGGAAATGAGTGGAGAGTTTTTGTGAGGGTAGAGTATTGTAGCACAATCTTTCTACAAGGCTGATTTTATTTGAAAAGCTGAAATCAAATCTCTAACTGAGGAACTTCACCTGATGGAGTTGCAAAGTACAGAAGCAACCTAAAAGAATTCCCAGTGAGCAAATTTGGAGCAATTTGAACAACTTAAATAGCAAGATAATGGATTAAACCCATAATATAAATATCCATGAATCCTTGCTGATATAAATGCTTAACTGTATGAGCAAATGAGGACACAATATAGTTTTTCCTTATGGCAGACTCCCAATTAATAAAAAGGGAAAGAATGAGAAAAATAGCAAGTTATCACCACAGTAATAATTGTAGGATGCTGGATGCTAAAATTGGTAGGCAGAAGTTTGAGGAAAAAATAGGATGTTTACATCATCAAGAAGAATTTGCTCAAAGACACCTACTCATTATAAAGGGAAAAGTCATAACTTTGAACCAGGAATAACGTGTTATCAACATCAAAGCCCCCCAAAATGACAAGCCAAGACAGATCAGAAATGCATAATAATCTCAATCTAATCTTGAGAAATCATCAAGTGCAAATTGAGGGAAAACCTACAAAATAACTGACCAGTTCTTTTAAAAAAGTTCAAGGTCATGAAAGACAAGGAGAGATGAGAAACCATCACAGATGGGAGAAGAATAAGGAGACACACAGTTAACCGCAAAGTGGGGTTCTTGGGTTTGATCCCCAAACAGGAAAAGAACAGTAGTGGAAAACTGGTAAAATCCAAATAAAATCTGTACTTTCGTCAATAGTATGGTGCCTATGTTAATTTCTTGGATTTGATCATTGTATTCTGGTTATGCAAGATGTTAACATTAGCAGGAGGTGAGTGAAGGGTATATGGAAACTCTGTTCTACTTTCCTACTTTTCTGCAAATCCACAATAACTTCAAAATAAATTTACAGAGGGGCGCCTGGGTGGCTCAGTGGGTTAAAGCCTCTGCCTTCGGCTCAGGTCATGATCCCAGGGTCCTGGGATCGAGCCCCACATCGGGCTCTCTGCTCAGCAGGGAGCCTGCTTCCCTTCCTCTCTCTCTGCCTGCCTCTCTCCTACTTGTGATCTCTCTGTCAAATAAATAAATAACAATCTTTAAAAAAATAAGTTTACAGAAACTCTCCTTATAATCATATTCCTGTATCCCCTTCTCCACTGTATTGAGTCTTTTTACAGTCATTGCTAATCTGTGTATGTGCCAAACTCTATTGTTTTTCTCTCTTTGCAGCATCTGACACTCTGAGCCTCTTCCTTCTTAAAACACTTTTTCCTTGCCTCCCACCACACTTTTTTCTCCTGGTTTTCCTCAACTCCAGCTGCTCTGTTTGAACTCATTTCCCATCTTCGTCTCTCCACAAGGTATTTCTTAGACTTTTTGTCCTTTGCCCTCCTTTTCTTTTGCCCTTACGTTCTAAGGTTGCCTTGTAAATTAAAGTCCCCACTACTTAATAGGGATTCCAAGCTCTTTACAGTGGGCTCCAACCCAACCCTCCTGTCTCATTTTTTTTTTTTCCCCATATGATTCTGCCTACCTTCTGGCCACACGCAGATTCTGTTTCACAAACATTTATATCCTTGCATGTTTCTGTACCCTCACTCTGGATAGTCTCCCCACCTAGAGAGCTTTCCTTCTTTGCTGCCTGGAATCCTGTTCAATGCTCCAGACTCAGTTCATGTGTCTCCTTCTCTGGGATGCCTTCTTTGATCTTCTCTATCAGTATTCAGTCTCTTCTTTTTCCCTCAAGTCATGCTGGACCCCCTTCTACTATATCACATGTTTGTCTACCCATCTGTCAGGCAACAAATACTTCAGAGCAGCTGCTCTGTGCCAGGCCTCCATCAAGCAGCTGCTCTGTGCCAGGCCCAAAGCTAGGTTTTGTGTACGCATTAGTGAGTGAAATAACATAGTCCTTCCCTTGAGGAGTTTAAGGTCAAGAGGAGACAGAAAATGAACAAATGAATGAATAAGTATATAACTACAAACTGTGGTAAGAGCTATAAAGAAAACCAATATCATGAAGTGATAGAGGATAGTGGGCTGGGTGGGACTGGGTAGATATTTTTAGGTAAGATAGATAAAGTCTCTTTTAAAAGGACTACTCATTTTATAAAAATATCATTGTTAAAATAATTCTATCAATATGGAAAAGCACAAAAATCAATGCAAAAAAATTACTCATAATCCCACCACTCATGATCCCACCACTCGGAAACAATCACGGTGAATAGATATTTTAATGCATACACACAAAGAAGAGGAAATATGCTCACTAACATGGCCACACTGTATATGCTGTTTAAATTTAGTTTCATTTGAATTCAACCTAAGTGAAGAAGTTAGAATTGTTGACTTTCAAATACACGTGTAACAGATATTCATTCTAAGACAGTGATTCTCAGCCTCGACCAACCTCGCTGTCCCTGAGAATGCCTTGAGGTGCGCTGCTTGAGGTGGGGAGGGGTGGGGGTATTCATCTCTGCCTGGGATAGGAGGTTTGGGCAGGGGCCACTCTCTATGGTTGGAAATCTCTAAGGCAGGCATTGACCCACAGACATCACCTCAGAAGGCAGAAAAGGAAATCCAAGGACATTCCAGTCAGAGGCAATGGCTGTCTCTGCACTCCAAGGCCTGCTCTGATGTGGTGTGAGTGAGGAAATTGGCCAGTACTCCGGCTTGGTGGTTCAGTGCTGTAGGCTGGGAAGTGAGGCGTTCTGGCTGAATCTGTGCGGGAGGCATGCTGCTCTAAGGAAGTGATTTTGTTCTCAGTTGAGTTTTGCTCTCAACCTATGTAAAGGGGTCAGTAACAGACTTATTCATGTTTTCGTTGAAAAAATTAGTAAAGAAATTCAGTTAAGCTGCTTAATTGTTCTTTAATCACAGACTGTTGTGACAGAATTTTCCTGACTTTCAATCTGCTTGGACATCTACCTAAGATACTTTTCTAGGTTTATTAGAGCCCTAATTCAATGCCTTTTCAGACTCTGAAAGTCTAGCTGCTAGTGGCTCCCCAGGTTTTAATTATCTCTGAATTCTTGGTGACTATGTACTCCCACGCATTCCTTACTTTTTGGATCTCTCTGACACTGACTGGCTACTCCTCAGTAAAGCCTGACTAGACTCTCCAAGGGCCACACCTGGGTCCCTGCCCCCATTCTTGCTCCAGTTGGGGCCATCTAATCCATGTTTCTGCCCTACCTAGAGTCCAGCTGACTTGCTGAAATAGAAAAATCTGGCTGGTATCTCTGGAATGGATGAAGGTAGACAGGGCCAATCGCAAAGAATTTGCTTTTGTCCCAAGGACACAGAGAAGATAAATGCCAGTTGTTCTCTTGTCATGCACCAACAACCTGCTTGTAGCAGATGAAGATAGTACGTTTGGAAAGAGAATTTGATTATCAATTATGTGGCTGCAAATAATGGGCAATGATTATTGGTTGAGAAAATCCTATTTTCTGCTCTAATAATGACTCTTTCCCTTGGTGCCCTGACTCAGTTTTCCTAGTTCAATAAATGGAGAATACATTAGTGATAGCACTGAAGAACAAAATCCAGAATGCCATGTTCCTTTAGGTAACAGGTTCTTTTAATTTCCTAGTTAAAAAAATTGTAACCTCACTTAAGGCTTTAAAAATTACAGATCCTTGTGCCCAACCCCAGACCCAATGAATCAGTCTTCCTAGTTTTTGAGCCAAAGTATGTGTATACTTGAAAACTCAATAGGTATTTCTTTTCTTTTTCTCTTTCTTTCTTCTTTTTCTTCTTCTTCTTTTTTTTTTTTTACACATTAGTGAGTGAAATAACATAGTCTTTCCCTTGAGGGGCCTTTATGCCCAAAGTAGAGCCCACTCAGAGCTTAAAACTCATGACCCCAAAATCAAGACCTAAACCATGATCAACAGTAGGACACTTAAGCAACTGAGCCACCCAGGCACCCCCACAGGTGTTTCTTAAAGAATTTAATTTCTGAATGTCTTTTTTTTTTTTTTAAGATTTTATTTCTAAATAATCTCTACATTGAACTCGCAACCCTGAGATCAAGAATTGCATGAACTCGCAACCCTGAGATCAAGAATTGCATGCTCTACTGACTGAGCCAGACAGGTACCCCACCACAGGTATTTCTAATGTCCACCAGTGATTGCAAACTGCTGTTCCAGATGATTCCTAAAGTCCTAATTGATGTAAGAATGCAATAAGAATCCGGACAATTTTTGAAACTGTTTTCCTCAAGGACATTTGATCTTAGTTTTGAAGTACTGCTTGAAAATCATTTATTTTGCATTTCTTCATCCTTAACTCTCTCAAATAAACATCTTGGGCTAAGTTTCAGCAAGAGAAAGCAGCGATGATTATTGCCCTTTTTCCCCGTGGTTTTGGCTCTATTCAAATTAGAGAAATTTCCTCAAAGGATTCATTTGTCATGTCACGTCACATTTTTATGTGAAGAAGGCTGGTTAGGGGGTTCTTATTAACACATAATCTTTCTCACAGGACACAGGCAATAAAAAATCACTGCTACTACAAACAACAACTCCATGAAGTCAGAGCACAAAGGAAAATGGTAAGTCTTTAACCTTGTTCTTGACCAAATAAATTCAAGTGTTTATTGGCTGTCCATTCTCTACTCGGAAGGGAAAGAGAAAAATGTTCCACTTAGTCACATTCTCTGATTGTTCCATTAATCAAAATATCAAAGAAGGCCTAGATGATTATTTTAACTAAAAGAGACAGATATTGGTGGAGTTCAGAAGGAATTTAAAATCCTGATCAGGAATTAAACACACTGAAGTCATCTGCTTGAACTCTCTGTTCTTCCCAGTGTGTTCATTTATTTAAATAACATTGAGTTTCCTGAACTTTTTTAAAAAAAATTTCTCTTTTTTAAAAATTAACACATAATGTATTATTTGCCCCAGGGGTACAGGTCCGTGAATCGTCAGGCTTACACACTTCACAGCACTCACCATATCACATACTCTCCCCAATGTCCATAACTCAACCACCCTCTCCATACCCCCACTTCCCCCCGGCAACCCTCAGTTTGTTTTGTGAGATTAAGAATCTCTTATCTTATTTTTCCCCTCCTGATCCCATCTCGTTTCATTTTTTCCTTCCCTACCCCCAAACCCCCATGTTGCCTCTCAAATACCTCATATCAGGGAGCTCATATGATAATTGTCTTTCTCTGATTGACTTTATTTGCTCAACATAATACCCTCTAGTTCTATCCATGTCGTTGCAAATGGCAATATTTCATTTCTTTTGATGGCTGCATGGAATTCCATTGTATATATATATACCACTTCTTATTTATCCATTCATCTGTTGATGTACAACTAGGTTCCTTCCATAGTTTGGCTATTGTGGACATTGCTGCCATAAACATTCAGGTGCACGTACCCCTTTGGATCACTACATTTGTATCTTTAGGGTAAATACCCAGTAGTGTAATTGCTGGGTCATAAGGTAGCTTTATTATCAGCTTTTTGAGGAACTTCCATGCTGTTTTCAAGAGTGGCTGCACCAGCTTTCATTCCCACTAACAGTGTAGGAGTGTTCCTCTTTCTCCACATCCTCACCAGCATCTGTTGTTTCCCGACTTGTTAATTTTAACCATTTTGACTGGTATGAGGTGGTATTTCATTATGGTTTTGATTTGTATTTCCCTGATGCTGAATGATGTGAAACACTTTTTTTCATGTGTCTATTGGCCCTCTGGATGTCTTCTTTGCAGAAATGTCTGTTCATGTCCTCTGCACATTTCTTGATTGGATTATTTGTTCTTGGATGTTGAGTTTGAAAAGTTCTTTATAGATTTTGGATACTAGCCCTTTATCTGATATGTTGTTTGCAAATATCTTCTCCCATTCTGTCAGTTGTCTTTTGGTTTTGTTGACTGTTTCCATTGCTGTGCAAAAGCTTTTGATCTTGAAGAAGTCCCAATAGTTCATTTTTGCCCTTGCTTCCCTTGCCTTTAGCAATGTTTCTAGGAAGAAGTTGCTGTGGCTGAAGTCAAAGAGGTTGCTGCCTGTGTTCTCCTCAAGGATTCTGATGGATTCCTTCCTCACACTGAGGTCCTTCATCCATTTTGAGTCTATTTTTGTGTGTGGTATGAGGAAATGGTCCAGTTTAATTCTTCTGCATGTGTCTGTCCAATTTTCCCAACACCATTTGTTGAAGAGACTGTCTTTCTTTCACTGGACATTCTTCCTACTTTGTCAAAGATTAGTTGACCATAGAGTTGAGGGTCTATTTCTGGGCTCTCTATTCTGTTCCACTGATCTATGTGCTGTTTTTGTGCCAGTACCATATTGTCTTATGATTACAGCTTTATAATAGAGCTTAAAGTCTGGAATTGTGATGCCACCAACATTGGCTTTCCTTTTCAACATTCCTCCAGCTATTTGAGGTCTTTTCTGATTCCATATAAATTTTAGGATTATTTGTTCCATTTCCTTGAAAAAAGTTGATGGTATTTTGATAGGGATTGCATTAAATGTGTAGATTGCTCTAGGTAGCATAGACATTTTAACAATACTAGTTCTTCTAATCCATGAGTGTGAAACATTTTTCTATTTCTTTGTGTCTTCCTCAGTTTCTTTCATGAGTACTTTATCATTTTCTGAGTACAGATTCTTTGCTTCTTTGATTAGGTTTATTCCTAGGTATCTTATGGTTTTTGGTGCAGTTGTAAATGGGATCGATTCCTTAATTTCTCTTTCTTCTGTCTTGTTGTTGGTGTATAGAAATGCAACTGATTTCTGTGTATTTTTAACTGAATTCCTGTACAAGTTCTAGAAGATTTGGAGTGGTGTCTTTTGTGTTTTCCACATAAAGTATCATATCATCTGCAAAGAGTGAGAGTTTGATGACTTCTTTGCCAATTTGGCTGCCTTTAATTTCTTTTTGTTGTCTGATTGCTGAGGCTAGGACTTCTAGTACTATGTTGAAGAGTAGTGGTGATAATGGACATCCCTGCCGTGTTCTGAGCTTAGGGGAAAAGTTCTCAGTTTTTTCCCATTGAGAATGATACTCGCTGTGGGTTTTTTCGTAGATGGCTTTGATGATATTGAGGTATATACCCTCTATCACTACACTTTGAAGAGTTTTGATCAAGAAAGGATGCTGTACTTTTGTCAAATGCTTTTTCAGCATCTACTGAGAGTATCATATGGTTCTTGTGCTTTCTTTTATTAATGTATTGTATCAATTTGCTGATGTTAAACCAAATTGTAGCCCAGGAGTAAATCCCACTTGATCGTGGTGAATAATCCTTTTAATGGACTATTGGATCCTATTGGTTAGTATTTTGGTGAGAATTTTCGCCTCTGTGTTCATTAAGGATATTGGTCTGTAATTCTCTTTTTTGATGAGGTCTTTGTCTGGTTTAGGGATCAAGGTAATGCTGGCCTCATAAAATGAATTTGGAAGTTTTCCTTCCATTTCTATTTTTTGAAACAGTTTCAGGGGAGTAGGTATTAATTCTTCTTTAAATGTTTGGTAGAATTCCCCTGGGAAGCCGTCTGACCCTGGGCTCTTATTTTTTGGGGAGATTTTTGATGACTGGTTCAATCTCCTTACTGGTTATGGGTCTGTTCAGGTTTTCTATTTCTTCCTGGTTCTGTTTTGGTAGTTTCTAGATCTCTAGGAATGCATCCATTTCTTCCAGATTGTCAAATTTGCTGGTGTATAGTTGCTCATAATATGTTCTTATAATTGTTTGTATTTCTTTGGTGTTGGTTGTGATCTCTCCTCTTTCATTCATGATTTTATTAATTTGGGTCCTTTCTCTTTTCTTTTTGATAAGCCTGGCCAGGGGTTTATCAGTCTTATTAGTTCTTTCAAAAAAGCAGCTCCTAGTTTTGTTGATAAGTTCTACTGTTTTATTGGTTTCTATTTCATTGATTTCTACTCTGATCTTTGTGATTTCTCTTCTCCTTCTGGGTTTAGGCTTTCTTTGCTGTTCTTTCTCCAGCTCCTTTAGGTATAGAGTTGGGTTGTGTATTTGAGACCTTTCTTGTTTCTTTTCTTTCTTTTTTTTTTTTTTTAAGATTTTATTTATTTACTTGACAGAGAGAAATCACAAGTAGACGGAGAGGCAGGCAGAGAGAGAGAGAGGGAAGCAGGCTCCCCGCCGAGCAGAGAGCCCAACACGGGACTCGATCCCAGGACCCTGAGATCATGACCCAAGCCGAAGGCAGTGGCCCAACCCACTGAGCCACCCAGGCGCCCCTTTCTTGTTTCTTGAGAAAGGCTTGTACCGCTATATATTTTCCTCTCAGGACTGCCTTTGCTGTGTCCCATAGATTTTGAACAATTGTGTTTTTATTATCATTTTTTTCCACGATTTTTTTCAATTCTTCTTTAATTTCCTGGTTGACCCATTCATTCTTTAGTAGAATACTCTTTAGCCTCCATGTATTTGGGTTCTTTCCAACTTTCCTCTTGTGATTGAGTTCTAGCTTCAGAGCATTGTGGTCTGAAAATATACAGGGAATGATCCCAATCTTTTGGTACTGGTTGAGACCTGATTGATGACCCAGGATGTGATCTATTCCGGAGAATGTTCCATGTGCATTAGAGAAGAATGTGTATTCTGTTGCTTTGGGATGGAATGTTCTGAATAGATCTGTAATGTCCATCTGGTCCAGTGTGTCATTTAAGGCCTTTATTTTCTTGTTGATCTTTTGCTTGGATGAGCTGTCCATTTCAGTGAGGGGGGTGTTAAAGTCCCTACTATTATTGTATTATTGTCAATGTGTTTCTTTGATTTTGTTAATTGGTTTATATAGTTGGCTGCTTTCATGTTAGGGGCATAGATATTTAAAATTGCTAGATGATCTTGTTGGACAGACCCTTTGAGTATGATATAGTGTTTTTCCTCATCTCGTATTATAGTCTTTGACTTAAAATCTAATTGATCTGATATAAGGATTGCTATCCCAGTTTTCTTTTGATGTTGATGACCATGGCAAATTGTTTTCCACCCCTTCACTTTAATTCTGGAAGTATCTTTGGTTCTAAAATGAATTTCTTGTACATAGCATATTGATGGGTTTTGTTTTTTTATCCACTCTGATACCCTGTGTCTTTTGATTGGGGCAATTAGCCCATTTACATTGAGGGTAGTTATTGAAAGATATGAATTTAGTGCCATTGTATTGCCTGTAAGGTGACTATTACTATATATTGTCTCTGTTCCTTTCTTGTCTACTACTTTTAGGCTCTCTCTTTGCTTACAGGACCCCTTTCAATATTTCCTGTAGGGCTGGTTTGGTGTTTACAAATTCTTTTAGTTTTTGTTCATCCTGGAAGCTTTTTATTTCTCATTCTATTTTCAATGATAGCCTAGATGGACAGAGTATTGTTGGCTGCATGTTTTTCTCATTTAATGCTCTGAATATATCATGTCAGTTCTTTCTGGCCTGCCAGGACTCTGTGGGTAAGTGTGCTGCCAATCTGATATATTTACCATTGTATGTTACAGATTTTTTGTCCTGGGAAGCTTTCAGGATTTTCTTTTTGTCACTAAGACTTGTAAGTATTACTATTCGATAATTGGGTGTGGACCTATTTTTATTGATTTTGAGGGGGGTTCTCTGTGCCTCCTGGATTTTGATGCTTGTTTCCTTTGCCATGTTAGGGAAATTCTCTATAATAATTTGTTCCAATATACCTTCTGCTCCCGTCTTTCTTTCTTCTTTTGGAATCCCAATTATTCTAATATTTTTTCATATTATGGTATCACTTATCTCTCAAATTATCCCCTTGTGGTACAGTAGTTGTTTGTCTCTCTTTTGCTCAGCTTCTTTATTCTTCATCATTTGGTCTTCTATATCATTAATTCTCTCTTCTGCCCCATTTATCGTAGCTGTAAGAGCCTCCATTTTTGATTGCACATCATTAATAGCTTTTTAAATTTCAGCTTGGTTAGATTTTAGTTCTTTTATTTCTCAAAAAAGGGCTTTTATTTCTTCAGACAAAGTTTCTCTAATATCTTCCATGCCTTTTTTGAGCCCAGCTAGCACCTTGAGAATTGTTATTCTGAACTCTAGATCTGACATACTACCAATATCCATACTGATTAGGTCCCTAGCCTTTGGTACTGTCTCTTGTTCTTTTTTTGTGGTGAGTTTTTCCATCTTGTCTTTTTATCCAGATAAAAATATATGAAGGAGCAAATAAAATACTAAAATGGTGGCAAAGGTCTCAGAAAAAAAAAACAACAACAACAAGAAAACAAAAAACAAAATCAGAAGAGACCCCAAATTGGGGGAGAAGAAAAGGGGTAAAAAGAAATTTTTAAAAATTAAAAAATATATACATATTAGACTGGTGAATAGAATAGAGCCACCCACTTGGTTTTGGGTATTTTGGTCTGTTAAAAGAATCTACTTCCCAAAATTTTAAAGAAAGAAAAACATATACAAAAATAAGAGTAAACACAATGAAGAGATGGAATATGACTGTAAAGATGAAAATAAAAAAAATTATAAAAAGGGAATTGATAAGTTGGTGGGAAAAAGAGAAAAAAAAAGTGGAGAGAATGTGCTCAGGCTGGAGACTAGAACAAAGTCTTGTGCTTGATTTAGGGTGTATTTGGATCTATTAGAAGAAATTGTATCCCAAAATTTTTTAGGAAAAAGAAAACTCCTATATGTCTACAAAACATAACTTTAGATACAATGAAGGATAAAATATGACTATAATAATGAAGGTTTAAAAAGATTTTTAAAAAAAGTATTGTCAAAATACACTATTTAAAAAACGTTGAAAGGGAAAGAGGAATAGTTAAAAAATTAGAATAAGAAAAAAAATTTAGTTAACTTTGCAAGACCAAAGAATCATGGGGAGAAAGCCATGAATTGCATCCTTTTCTGCCCCTAGCTCTGGAATTCTGCTGTTCTCCTTGATCAGTGAGCTTGGTCTTGGCTGGATGTTCTTGCTAATCTTTTGGGGGAGGGGCTTGTTGTAGTGATCCTCAAATGTCTTTGCCCAAGGTGGAATTGCTCCAACCTTGCCAGGGGTGGGACTAAGTAATCTGTTCCAGTTCACTTTTGGGAACTTTTGGTCCCTGAATGCTTTCCGTAGAGCTCTGGAAGATGGGAATGAAAATGGCAGCCTCCCAATCTCCAGCCTGGAGGAGCTGAGAGCTCAGGCCCCACTACTCAGTGTGCCCTCAGAGAAAAGCGGTCAATCACTCCCGTCTCCCTGGTCTCCTGCCGTACTCCGAGCTCTCCCCGCCCATGACTGAGTGTTTCTGTCTCTGGCACACAGCCCCATTTGGAGTCTCCAAACCCAGCAGATTCCTGCTGCTCTGCTCTCTGGTGGTTCTCCCCGGATCTGACACTTGTGGGGTGCCTGCTCAAAGAGCAGTGTCCTTACTGTGTCACGGATCACAGTTTAAGGTCACCCCAAGCTGAGAGCTTACTCCTCAGCTCTGTCTCTGTAGCCAGCTTCCCTGCTCTGATACCTGTGAGCTCTGCTACACTCAGACACCCCTGATCCTTTTGTGACCCTGAGGGACCTGAGACCACACTGTCCCCAGGAGGGCTCCACCCTGGCTTAGCCTCTGGAGCGATGTCCCTCAGTGGAGCAGACTTCTTAAAGTTCTGATTTTGTGCTCTGCTGCTCTGCCGCTTGCTGGGAGCCAGCACCTCCCACGCCTCACGGTCTATCTTCCCGTCACTTTGGATTCACGTAGGTCCTACCTTTCAGAAAGTGGTGGATTTTCTGTTCCCAGAATTGCTGCTCTTCTTCTCTTCAATCTCCTATTGCATTTGTAGGTGTTCAGAATGGTTTGATAACTATCTAACTGAGCTCCTGTGACTTGATGTCATCGCAGCCTGTTACTCCTCTGCCATCTGTGACCAGTCCCCCCGAGTTTTCTGAACTTTTTACACAAGAAACAGAAGGTGATATCCATTAGAGGAGAAGTGTAGATCAGTGTGTCTTGGATGAATACAGGCGTGCTTGCCTATATAAAAAGTCCATATATAGTCCCTGCTTGCAGATGGGGAGCCATGTGACCACTTCTGACCAATGAGATATGAGTGAAAGTGACTTTCATGTAAGTTTTCTTTGCCTCCCAGGGACTGTTCCAGGGTGAATTTCTAGAGGATGAAGCCTCCATAAGCCTGGGTCCCTGAGTAGTTACTATATGCAGCAGGGCTTCCCACCCACAATGGGCAAGTAGTATGAGTGAAAAATTAAGCTTAGTTTTATTGAGCTACTGAGAATTAGGACTGGCCCCTGTAGAACTATGTAGACTTGACCAATGTGAGCTTTATGACCTGCCAAAAAAGTTTCCAAATATGGACCATGTTTTCTTCAGAGTGGTCAGTGTTTGGAACATCAAAATCAAACCTGTGGGGAGCGGTGCACATTAAAGTAATAAAATATGTAGACAAATGAAACAAAAACAAAACATTTTATTTCACAATCTTTGTGGCCAGAAGACTCTGATACTTAATAGTGAATAGTTCAATATTCAAGAATGTTAAAATCATTTAAAAAATATCCTGCATGTTCTTTCTTGATAATTCCTAAAATTTCCTGGTAATAGCAAGTTCTATTACATTCTTAGAGTTTGCTGGAGCATTTGGTTGACTAGAGTCTTTAGGCAAAACTAATCTGTCCAGCGTTTTGGTGCCAGCGAGGTTGCTATTCTCTCCCTTTGGTAATTCTAACAATACTTTGTTATCTCAGGAAATGCAGAGGACCAAACATCTCACATCAACCATCTTAGAAGCTTTCACTTAAGCTTTCAGACTCTCAGGATCACAAATATTGACTCCTGTTAGTCTGGGGGAGGAATTCTGTCTGGCTTTGTTCTGGTAAATAATTCCTTCAGAGCTTCTCATATACCTGTTCAGGACTTTTAGCTATAGTATATAGCTAATTAAGTATATACAATTTCAACAGTCTCTGCCCTCATTCAGCTTATAACCTACCTGAGGAAAAAGCCATAAAAGCAAGGATGAAATAACAATAAAACAAGTGAATAAGTTCAGAGAAATAAAGAAGTTTCCAAAAAAGAAAGCTGTGGGAATTCCTATGAGAAAACAGTTACATCAGGCTGGCAGAAAGTAGAATTTCATCCATGTCTTAAGTGGTAAGTCAACTTTTGACAAATGAAGGTGGTTATGCCGGCATGTAGGACATTGTGTACAAAGGCTTGGTATGAGGCATGACTGGAATAAAGCAAAAACTGGGGAGAGAAGCTTGGAAAGATAGGTTGGAAGCAGATTGTTGAAAGTACTGGGTAGTGGAAGGACACAAAACATAAACTTTGAGATCATGGAGAAGTATCATTATTATTTAATATGGAAAGTGTGAGGAACCTGGTGGCATTTCAGTGACAATAGTCTTGTAAGCCAGCTGCAAGATTCCTTGGAGAGGGAGGGACCTGGCAGGGCAGATGCTTCCATGGCAGACAGGCAGTCATGTGTGCAGAGAGGTGGCAGGCAGAGAGGCCATGGTGGGAAAAGGGGTTGCAAACCTAGAGATGTGGGATCGATGATGCTGATAATGGCCAACACTTGTTAGCTTGTGCAGTGGGCCATGCAAGGTTGGAAGCATTATACACGTTCATTCATTTTGCACAACACCCTGAGTGGTAGGTATTTCTATTATTCATGTTTCAAAGATTTAAAAACACAAGTGAGGTTAAGTCACCTCATGGCTCAGTAGATTTGGGTGATCTCCAGTGACTGTCATGGATGGAAATGAAGGTCAGCAGAATCAAAACTCTGCTGAACAGAGGGGGCGTGGTGCTTATTTTGGGTGAAATTCCCATTGGAAAACCGGGTCTTCCATCACCCTCAGATCCCAGTGTTGCTCTGTGATCGAAGGAGCTGAGGGGGCAGGGCCAGCAAGGTAGCTCATAACCAGGACACCTTCTCTCAGGTGCAGTGCCTTAAGTAGGACAACTGAGATCTTGTTGAAATGCACTTATGGAAAAGGAAGAGCATGTGTTTTGGTGCAGAAATGCATCTGGGCCAGGAACTGCCATTTCCTAGCTGGGTGTCCTTGCACAAGTTACTTAACCTTGCTGAGGTTTCATTTCCATACTTGTAATGTAGAGATGATAAAAATTCCTTCCTGAGAGGGTGGTTATGAGTATTAAAGGGAATGAGGAAGTGAATTGTTCAGCACCTGGCATGTAATAAAAGCTCATTCAATGTCAGCTTTTTTTTTTTTTTTTTTAATTATCCAGCATCACTAGCTGTTTTGTTATTACCCAACTATATTTTGTTAAACCTGTATCGGGTAAATCAGGGCAATAAAAAGAAACTGAAAAATGGAAACAAATGTTATTATAGCTACACACGCAAATGTGAGAGCCAATCAAGACACATCCGATTTCCATTTTCTCTTTGACAAAGGACCTTTCAGCACATGCTCTGTAGGCGATGAAAAGCACATTATTCTTTTCTTCTCTGGTTTGCACCTTTTCCTTTCAGGAATTTGATAAAGGGGGAAAGTGCCTTATCTAAAACAGTGCAATAGTTGATTGTCTGAGCGGCATTTTGTATTTGATGTTCCCAAAGGGATAGATGCTGGAGCCAGATAGACCTTCTGGGCCCCAAGGGCATCCCTGGCTTTCTTTGCAGGAATACATTTAACATATATGCATCAGGGAAGCACATGTCCACACAGTGTCCATACGTGAATCAGCTTCAGAAGAGGCAAGTGCCTCTGTGCAAGAGAAAAAGCTGAATAATAATAATAATAAAAAAACAAATCTCTGTATAACTGTATAAGCCCCTTAGTTCTGCCATTACTGTAAGCCACCGATCACACCTTCAGGAGATTGCATGAAACTGATGTCTGAAAACTGTTGCAGCAACCTCTTTTCATAGCTGGCTGTTTTTTTTTTTTTCTCTTCGGTAACAGAGATGCATTTTTTTTTTCTTTTTAAAGATGGCCTCTTCCTTCTACCTCCTTTCTTTCAGGGTTTGTGCTCATTTATGCATCAACACAAAAGAGAAAATATTTTAATCGTTTTGGGTGTGTGTCTGAAAACCAGTCAATGCCTGCCTGCTTTTTATTTACTTGCTTATTGCAACCCTAAGATATTTTTGTTGACTTGGAGCACCACCCAGTGGCAATGTGTGGCAAATATATATATATATATATATATATATATATAAAATTTGGAGATGGAAGCAATATTAGAACCAATTGATTAATTTTCTTTGAAATGAACTGAAGAAACTGGTGACTCCAAGAGAGGCATAGGAAGAGACCATTGCAATCGTCATGACTGTAATTCTTACCTTTCTTACCTTTCTTTCTTTTTGCTTTTGTTCCTTTGGTTCATGACATTTCATTTATTGTTGCCACTCTGTATTCAAACCAAACCAAGCCAAACCACTCTGCCCCCATCCCCAAATACAAACCTGAGTTTTTGTGATAGTTTTTAGTATTTATTCCCTGAGGCTATTATTGAAATAGACACTTTAGTAGTTTAAACATTGGATGGATATGAACATATCCAAATCTGCGTGTTCCCACTGCCACCTTACCAGGGCTTTTGAGAAGGGTCATAGACTCATGAGGAGAGCGCTTCCTTTCCTGCCTATTGCACTGGGGCCCCTCCCATAATGTGTCTCTATTGCTTCCTTTGGATACTGCCTGTGTCTTGTCAAGTACAATAGTTCTCCCTTATTTGCAATTTCAGTTACACACGATCAGCTGTGGTCCAGAAGTTGATGATCCTCCTTCTGATGTATCATTAAAAGGCCAGTGGTAGCCTGACAAAGCCTGAATCATTCTCCTCACTTCATCTCATGATGCAGGCATTTTATCATCTTACATCATCCCAGGAAGGGTGAGTACAGTACATTAATATATTTTGAGAGAGAGAGAGAGAGAGAGAGAGAGAAACTATATTCACATAACATTTATTACAGTATAGTGTTATAATCGTTCCATTTTATTACTAGTTATTGTTAATATCTTATGAGACCTAATTTATAAATTACTTTATAAGAGGCATAGGAAAGATACATAATATATACAGGGTCTTCCCGTCAGAAGTTTCACTTATCCATTAGGGGTCTTGGGATGTACCCCTGTGGATAAGGGGGACTACTGTAGCCTACATTTCCACAAACTCAAAGCCACATAGGTCTTTCAGTCATGACTGGCTTCTAGGGCACGGTGAGGTACCGCTATTGGAAAGTTCAAGCATGAGACCATTCACGTCAAATTTTGCCTTGTTGATTTTGGTCCCAATGTTGTTAGGATCTACTGAATTGTCTTATCCATCTGGTCTAGTGTTACATAATCTAGAAATGTAACAATCATTCCATGTGTGTCTCACGCTATTGATAAACACGTAGACTAGGAGATGTTCAACAAGAACAGGAGTGGCACACCAGAATTCTGTCCAGGGCTCTTTGACAGCATTCTGTGGGTTGGTTTAGGGATTTAATTGGCTTTGATCTTATGAAATTAAAAAAAATAATCATAACAACACCATTTTATTTATATATTTTTAATTTTATTTTTTTAAAAGATTTTATTTATTTGAAAGAGGGAGAGAGCAAGAGAATGGGTGGGGGAAGGGAAGAGGGAAAAGCAGACTCCCCACTGAGCAGGGAGCCAGAGCTGGGGCTTGAGCCTAGGACCCTGGGATCATGGCCTGAACTGAAGGCAGATGCTTAACCAACTGAACCACTCAGGTGCCTCTTTATTTTATTTTATTTTTTAAAATTTTATTTCTTTATGTAATCTCTACACCCAGGATGGGGCTTGAACCCACAGCCCCAAGATTAAGAGTTGCATGCTTCACCACTGGAGCAAGTCAAGTCAGGCGCCCCTCAACTATATTGTTTTGAATCATCTTTTATATCTAGGCATGTATTATTACCACGTATGGTTTTGAATGTTTTTGACATTTTTGCAAAGTAGACCTTGGAGTCCATGTTTTAATCCTCAGTTTTTAAGATATCAAACAGAAGAATGGAAACATTAAGTGATATGCCCGTGGTTGCATCCAGTTTGGAAGTGATTGAGCTGAACTGGCACATATTCCTGACTGACCTCGAGGTCTACACATTTCTGCTCTACCAAAATGCCTCATGGTTTCATCTTCTGAAGACATGGTTCTTTAAAAGTAATCCTTGGTCAAAGGAAGCAGAGAAATAGAATTACAAGCTGACAAAGTTCAGTTCAAAACAATTAGTACTGTTGGGACAATTCATTATTAAATGAGTTGGAATGCATAATTAGTAATTATTCCTGGGAATATGGTCACATGATGAGAATGTCAGCCTAGCTTTTGTCAATATGATAAATGAAATAAGTACCAGCTACTCATTAGTGAATTAAATGTTTTCAAATTTATAAAAAAATTATATGCTTCTTATCCAGAATGAAGACTAGCAGTGACAAGGCAGCCTTGCACCTCTTCTGACCCTACCGGGGTCTGCTTTTAATGTTTTAATGAGATGCTTAACGCACATTTCTATTTGATTGCTCTCATTAGAATGCAGAATTTTTTCTCTATGTAATTTGCTGAAAGTATTTTTTAAAAAGCCATTTTTTCATGTCTAATAAAATGGTCATATTAAATATTTTTTATTGTAAAACATCACATATAGAAAAGAAAGTCTATAAAATATATATGCACAGTCCAGAGAACAATACTGAAATTAATTGTCTTGCATGAATCCACTTTTCAGGTCAAGAAATGTCTCTTAGAATCTCACCAAGAAGGCACCTGGGTGGCTCCTTGGGTTAAGCACCTGCCTTCTGCTCAGGTCATGATCTCAGGGTCTGGGAACACAGTCCCAAGTTGTTGAGCTCCCTGCTCAGCAGGGAATGTGCTCATCCTTCTTCCTCTGCCCCTCCTCCCTGCTCGCACAGGCACTTTCTCTCTCTCAAATAAATAAGTAAAATGTTGTGTGTGTGTGTTTTTTTTTTTAGTAAAATGCTTAAAAAAAATATAGAAGAACAAGAAGCCCTCTGAAGAGTGCCTGGTTAGTTCAGTTTGACTTTTGCTCAGGGCTTTGGCCCTCAGTGGGGCTCTGCACTCAGCGGGAAGTCTGCTTCTCTCTCCCTCTGCTCCTCCCCCTCCTTCTGCCTCTCCCTTTCCCTCTGTGTTCTCCTCTCCCTCTGCTTGTGTGCTCTCTCAGATAAATAAATTTTAAAGACTTAAAAAAAAAAAAAGGAGGCTACCGAGATTTCCCTCCTTTCTCCCCAGAGGTAATTACTATCCTAACACTTGTGTTAATGGTTTGCTTTTCTTTATGATTTCACCATCTACGTAAATATCTTAAGAATATACAATTTAATTTTGCCTATACTTGAATTTGATAAATGGAACTACTGTATCCCATTATTCTTCTGTGACTTCCTTTTTTGGGGTCCAACGTTGTGAGATTCATCCATGTCTTTGCATGGTAGCTGTAGTCCATTCATCGCTGAACAGCATTCCACTGCATGACCGTGCTTCTGGGTGTTCATTCATCTTCCTGCTCGTGTTCATCTGGGCTGGTTCCAGTTTGGAGCTATTATAAACATTGTGCAACAAATAGTTTTGTATATACCCTGGGATGGGGGAGGAGGGTTGGGTGAGCCTGGCGGTGGGTATTAAGGAGGGCACGTATTGCATGGAGCACGGGTGTGGTGCATAAACAGTGAATCTTGGAACACTGAGAAAATTAAAAATTTAAAAAAATCACTTATGTTGACATTTCCTCCCTGTGGTGACCTTGGAAGTAGTCTTTCCGTAGTGCAAATTTGTTGTTGTTTTTTTTCAATCTATGCTTTTTTTTTAAAGATTTTATTTATATATTTGACAGAGAGAGATCACAAGTAGGCAGAGGCAGGCAGAGAGAGAGAGGAGGAAGCAGGCTCCCTGCTGAGCAGAGAGCCCGATGCGGGACTCGATCCCAGGACCCTGAGATCATGACCTGAGCCGAAGGCAGCGGCTTAACCCACTGAGCCACCCAGGCACCCCTCAATCTATGATTTTTACCTTTAGATGAATTTTTGTCAAGACTTCAGCCCTTCCAAAATTCCTATCAGTTTTCTCACTGATGTTCAAAGCCACTCTCCTCCCTTACAGATTGCCAGATGGTCTTCCCTGACTCAAATCCTCAAATCTCTTCTTCCTTCCCAACAACCACAGATACAATACATCATATGCTCCTCTAATTTGGAACTTTCTACATCACACAGACTTCTTACGTTGTCACAGCGGGCTACATAATTGGCATGGCCCAGTACAAACAGAAAATGTGGGGCCGTTTTCCCAAAAGCAGGAGAAGCATATAACTTTTCCTTTCTTCCACAGTCTCTCTCTCTCTAGTTGTTACAGTGTTTTTCAGTTGCCACTTAATGTTGTAAGTAAAGAAAAATGAAAATTTTTTTATCGTCTTTTTTTTTTTAGGATTTTATTTATTTATTTGACAGAGAGAGAGAGAGATCATAAGTAGGCAGAGAGTGGGGGGAGAAGTAGGCTCCCTGCTGAGCAGAGAGCTCGATGGGAGGCTCGATCCCAGGACCCGGAGATCATGACCTGAGCCGAAGGCAATGGCTTAATCCACTGAGCTACCCAGGTGCCCTGTATTGTTAGGTTTTATCATTCATCTTTATATTGTGTGATGCTGGTTTTACAAATGTATAAGAGCAGTTATCTTACATGCATAATCACTGAAATTGCAGTTTTTATTTTGTAGTTCATACACACATATGTATTTGGTTTTCTTCAGGATAGTGAAAACACTTCACAGAACTAACTCAACTGTTTTTCTTTCCCTTTTGACACTTGTACATTCTACCAACACTTCCTGTCTTCATCTTCTGATGGGGATGGAAAGGCTGAAATTAAGAACCGTGAGCTATTCTTTATATCCTTTCCTTTTGAAGTCATCATTTCCAGCTTAGGTGGTTCACTAAGACAGAAAAGTAAGGGTAAGAAAAGCTATGTTTCTTAGAATACCATTGTCTCCTTTCTTCGTTTGAGGCAAGTTCTGGTTGGAACAGGCACATAATCTCTAACAGTCCCCACTCACCCAATCGAAGATCAACACACTTATTTTTTACTTGCTTTGAGTCTTGATGAACTTCCACCTATTGTGGGCCTGCCAGATTTCTGTGCTCATCAGAGGAATGCTGTAGGCAAATGGAACAGTAATGGTGGCTACCCACTGTGTGTTGTGAGTGTCTCCTCTGCTCAGCCACGTGACACATTATCCATTGGCCTTTACTCCTAGACACAAGTTCAAAGATAAAATTATTCAGAATTTCAGGACAGTGGGAGCACAATATTAAACTAAGCAGCAGGGGGTTAGGCTTCTGAGCACGGGACCGGAAAGTGGGTTACATGCCCATTAAACTGACCCTGGGCTACTATTTGCCTCTGGACTTTTGTGCATTCTATTCTTACTGCTTCTTATCACATCTTCTGTTCCGTCTCTGCTTCCCCTACTAACTCCTATGTATCCCTCAAGCCCTGGTGTAGACCCTAATGTCTCTGGAAAGCCTCTCCTGAGTTTTCTCGATGAGGTTTTGTGCTGGTCTTCTGTGTGTAATAGCATTCTTTGCTTTTCTCTATTATTTTATTGTAATTCATTATCAACTGTATTGCATTAAAATGATATGTATCTTCATTTAGATCAAGCCTTCCTTGTGAGCAGGAACTTTGTCTCATTCATGGTTTTGCCTCAGGCAACTAGCCCAGTTCTTGACACATTTTAGGTGCTGAATAAATATTCTTAAATATCTCAATGAATGAATACATTGGGCAATTCTTTTCTTTCTTTTCTTTTTAAAAGATTTTATTTATTTGACAGAGAGATCACAAGTAGGCAGAAAGGCAGGCAGAGAGAGAAGAAGAAGCAGGCTCCCTGCTGAGCAGAGAGCTCAATGTGGGGCTCGATCCCAGGACCCTGAGATCATGACCTGAGCCAAAGGCAGAGGCTTTACTCACTGAGCCACCCAGGTGCCCCAAGCAATCCTTTTTTAAAAGATTTAATTTTTTATTACAGAGAGAATGAGCAGGATGGGGGAGGGGCAGAGGGAGAGGGAGAAGCAGACTCCCAGAGCTCATCACTGGACTTGATCCCAAGAACCTGGGATCATGACATGAGCCAAAGGCAGATGCTTAACTGACAGAGCCACCCAGGCACCCCGAGCAATTCTTTCATTATAATTTGTTCTAATTTAATGTTATCATGGAGCTACTGAGATGTGTAAGGTTTTGTTTTGTTTTGTTTTAACCTTTACATGAAATGCTGTCTGTTAGTCTTCTGATTTTATCTGTTTCTTCCCAAACATTGAACTCCTATCTGCTATCTTTCTTTTTCTTTCTTTCTTTCTTTCTTTCGTCTGCTATTTTTTTCTTTTTTAAGATTTTATTTATTTATTTATTTATTTGACAGAGAGAGAGATCACAAGTAGGCAGAGAGGCAGAGAGAGAGAGAGAGGAGGAAGCAGACTCCCCGCTGAGCAGAGAGCCTGATGCGGGACTTGATGCCAGGACCTTGAGATCATGACCTGAGCCGAAGGCAGTGGCTTAACCCACTGAGCCACCCAGGCGCCCTTCATCTGCTATTTGTTGTAGAAGTTGGTGTGTGGCTTTTCTCCTGCTTCCAATATGTTGAGGGCTTGGGAAGTAGATGTTACACTCGATAGGGTTTTGCAGTAAAAGAAGAGTAAGTGGATACAGAATGGAGCACGAGTTGCTTCTCTGAAAAAGTGCATGGAGTGTAGTAGGTGAATTATATTGGCTGCTCAGTCACATTGTGGCATATTCCCCAGTTCTCATCTATGTTTGGAATATGTGACGTGTTACTGGGTTCTCCATTGCTGTTCCCAACTCTGCTTTCCATACTTAGTTCCCCTGGACATGTGTCATTGCAGACTGCACCTGTCACTCCTTCTGCATCCTGGGATGCCCTGTACATTCTGGTTGGAGCCCTTTTGGGGCCAATCCATGGGAAAGGAAGCCTACTTACCTGTACTTATCCTCCTGGTTCCATTTATTCCTCTGTGTCTCAAGCAGCAAAGTTTCTTGTGAGTTTTGAAACTAGTTTGAGATAGCAGAGACCTCCTGTAGGATTGTGGTGTGATGCCACCTGGAGGGCCCCTCCCCTCTTGGCCCTGCGCTTCCTGGCAGCCATTCTTCCTTTCCCCCAGCATTCCCCTCACTGATCCATCTTGTCTAATAGCTCAGCCCCTAAACCTGCAACCTGTGCTATACTTGAGAATGATGAGTCAGCTGAAAAACCATCCTTATCAGTGAAGATTCCTCAGGTGCCAACCCTGTTTCTCCATCTCACCCTGATTTTTAGAAGAACCCCAAATCCTTTTATTTAAAAATCCTTTTCCTGCATAATCAGTCAGCAATAGAAACTTGTAACCAATAGCCTAGACCACAGAGAAAGATCTTCTGGTCCCTCTTTTTCCTCTCTCTTTTCTTTCCACTCCTTGCTCACAGAACATTAATTTTTCCAGCAAAACCACACTCTTTCAGAGAATTTTGAGGTGTGTCCTGCTGGTTTTGCCATGTCTGTTTCTGAGACTGGTTGTCATTCTCAGGATCTAGCCTCCTGTTGCAGACCAAGCTTCCCAGCGTGAGCAAATTCACCTTTAACTCCCTAGTGAATATCAAACGTATCTCGCACCTCTCCTTTTTATTCCACATAAAGAATTCACACTTGTCATCTGAACTTTTAGGTCAGAATTCTGGATCTGTCATGAGCCAATCTAGTTTCTCTAGTGCAATCTCCTGTTCAGTAGAATATACTTAGTATGTAGCTGTTGATACCTACTGTGTATCAAGAACTGTCTAAGGACTGAGATTTCAGCAAAGAACTAAGCATACAAATTTCCTGTTCTATTCCAACGTATATCTTAGTAATTAGTACATGTCATTATGTTTTATAATATATGACTTGTTTATTATAGAATGATATATTATGTATAATATATAATATGTATACTGTAAATGAATAAGTATAGAGTGTGGCCAATGGAGACAGAGGCATGGAAAGAAACATTGAGAGAGAGGGGAGGGAACAAGGATGGCCAGGGGAGGATATGGGAGCAGATTCGCCTTATACAGGGATTGGCAATGTGCCATTTGAACAGAGGCATGAAGGGAGTGATGGTCTACATGGGGAAGAGTATTTTAGGTAGAGGGAACAGCAAGAACACAAATCCTGAGATAGGGTTGCTTGTTGCAGTGATTAAGTTTGACCTATAAATTATCTAGAATATTTCTCAATCTGTAAATATTTCTAAAACATTTTGTCACAGACTTTTAAAACCAGAAATGTCGTCCTTTCACACAGCTTATCTAGAGGCAGACCTAATGTGTCCTCTTAGGGTTTTCGAAGGTGTTGGGCTTGAGCTTAGACTGCTTTGTTTTCTGTGTCACCCAACTTGAGACTTGAGGACATATTTCTGGGATTCCAACCTTATCAGGTCTCTTGGAGGGTCGTCTTCAATTGCTCCACTTGGTGGAGCAGGTGCTGGGCATTTCTGTACTGCATGAGTCAGATTTGACCTCACTGGGGTATTGGAAGGAGGACAGGGTTAGGATTTGAGTATTTATTCCCTTCTAGGCAGCCATGATGACTGAGGAGGACAATACGGCACTCTGCCGAAAACCAGAGCTCTTGATGCTGACTGTTGTGTTCTGCCACCTATAGCCAGCTCGTTGTATGTCTGATACAAGACCACAGAGTCTTGGTGAATATGAGTACTTTGGCCTGTAAATCATGTACAATCATGTTATACTGAATAAGCCGAAAGACATATTTGACGCAAAGGACACCGGTGGGCATGAGGCTGGGGACATTCCGTCTTTTTAGTCAGGGTTCATGTAAATATATTTAGCAATAAAAAAGGCACAATCACCTGCCTTTCAAGGGTACCTTTTAGATGGACTGTGACAGATGTTAATTCTTCAGTTGTTGGATTTTGAGGAGAAGAGAGGGTGACCAGAGGAAAGAGCTAGGGCAATGGCTATTTATGTAACAAGTTCGTCAGCTCTGCTTTTAATGACCTTGATGAGACAGCTATCGAATTCACAGTACGAGAATTGTCCAGAGAATGTACAAAGGGTGGGGATGAAGGGCAACTTGTGGGTCACCCCAGAATTATGCCTGTTGTACCTTAAGACTTGTTATGCATGTTATGCATGTTACATACTTAGCACAGGTTTTGTAGCCAATGTTATCGTTATTGTTATTTTTATCATTAAGTTATTAATTTCTTTGAGCCTTGATATTTTCATCTGTGAAATGGACATGAAAATGACAGAGATATTATAAGGATTAAATGCAGTATGTAAGTGAATGTGCTTTTAAAGTTGTGAAGATTTACCCCAACGTTAATCATATCAATCTTCACGTAGGGCAGAAGGTGAATGGAGGGAGAGAAACAATGTCTTCAAGGACTTCTAGGGGAGCTGACATACATTTCTGGACAATATGACTTTAGCTTGGACTGAGTGAGCCAGGGGGGAAGGGAGGACGGGGGAAAGCTTACCATGTAACTTGGTGTAAATGAGTTATTTATCTACTACATCTCTATCTCTGGGTTCTCTATTCTGTTCCATTGATCTATGTGTCTGTTTTTGTGCCAGTACCATGCTGTCTTGATGATGACAGCTTTGTAATAGAGCTTGAAGTCTCTATCTATGTTCTTTCCATTAGCTTGTGACAAGGAACTATTTTGCTTTACTATATGTTTTTAAATAATAGTAAGTCAAGTTCAATTTTATAACTAAAGAAAATAAAGTCTTAATTTAAAAAGTCTTTAAACTGAAAAGGAAAACCATTTTTTTATTTATAACCAGTACACAAAAGCAGATGTGGGCCAGCTGTCATCATTGAGAAGTTAGGATATGACAACAAAATGGTGGCCACACTTGGTGCTCAACATACACATAAGATAAATACCATGATTACAGGTAATCGTTGGGCATGGGAGGATTGTAAATACAAGTACAAACACAAGTACTGAATTACATGGCAGTCTTGCTAATAAGGCAACTAATTATCCATATGACTGAAAATATTTTTTTTTCCAAAAAGATTTTATTTATTTATTTAACAGAGAGAGAGAGAGAGATCACAAGTAGTCAGAGAGACAGGCAGAGAGAGAGGGGAAAGCAGGCTCCCTGCCGAGCAGAGAGCCCCATGCGGGGCTTGATCTCAGGACCTTGAGATCATGACCAGAGGCTTCACCCACTGAGCCACCCAGGCGCCCCAAGATCATGACTAAAATAAGGTGACAACACTAACTTTCTCATAGAAAGTTATCCTTAGGTGCCTTGGGAATGTATCTGTGAATTCAAGTTTGAGAAACACGGATTCAGTCTAACTTATTTGCTGATACTGCTGGGAAAATGTCTGTTTCCATGTGGGACCAGGGATATTAACCTTGGCTTTGTTTTTTTTCTTGATCTCAGAGGTTGGTTGGTTGGTTTGGAGACATTGGAGCTCTGGAATACTTATTTTATTTTAAATGCATATACTTGATCAAGTGTCTGATGATGTAGCCACACTCCCCTCTACAGTGGACACCCTCGGGCAACCTCAGTTTTCAGAGCTCAGCCGTGAAGCATGAGGTTTGCTGTGTGGTTAAAAGATGACTTGAAGTCTACATACTAAAGCTTGGAGACTTTCCTCAGGGGGAAACACTTAAACATCTTAGATTCTCCTTCTGGTACTATTACACTGTCCTCTCTCTCTCTCTCTCCCCTGTGTCCTCTTTCCCCCTCTTCTTCTGGAGCCCTGCTATTGATTTACTATGCAGAAATCAGAATCCAAGTTAACTCTTTGGACTTGGTTATGTGTAATCCTCCTACAGCACAGCACTGTGCAGGTGAAGGGCACGTGTTTGGGATCATGGTTGAGTTCAACTCCAGGGTTGTCCACTTAAGTTGCTTCCAAAATCTAATGCTGTACTGTACTGTGGTTAACTGAAGGTAATACAAAAAATTGCTTAGTCACTGTAGGCAAAGTTACCTAACTTCTTTGAGCTGCAGTGTCCATGTAACAGGGAGAGTGGTAAAACCTACCTCCTAGGATTGAGATAATAAACTGAATAAAACATGTAGAACAGCTAGAAGAGTGTCTGGCATATAGTAAGCATTCAATAAATATTTACTCTTCTTATGCATTGCAGAATCCGAGATGTGAATTTATCTAAAGGGTGCAAAGAAGAACTCACACCCTTAGCATAAGAGACAGATACATCATCCCTATTGCCAAGCTGTGTTTCAGAATGAGCTGGTTCACACATTTAATAGACAAGTATATGTTTAGGAAAGGGCATTTAGACAGAGATACTTGTTAAAGTTTCTGTTGATTTTATTTTTGGTGATCTCTTGTCCCTATTATTCTTCTTAGATTGTTTGGAGGTAGAGTGGAGAACCTTCAACTTCTTGTCCACAGTAGCTCCAATTACAATCCAACTGGTTTGGAATAGGCTCTTGTTAGGGATAGTTTTATTATCCTTTAAATCAGCCAGGGTTGAGAATCACTGAGTTACATGATCTATACATTCAGATCATTATTAGCAAAACTGACATTACCTTTCTCTACCTCAGTCTTTTCATCTGTAACATAGAAACATTGGATGAAATACTTCCTAATTTTTCAGTTCAAGTACCCTAAATTTGGCTAACAACCATTACTCTTCCATGCATGAACATTTAAAAAAAAACCTTTAAAAATTATATAAGCAGTTCAGTTTCACTGTAAAAAAATTAGAAATAAAGATTAGCAGAATAGGGGGAAAAGCCACTTACTGACATTTTTATAAGCTTTCCATACTTTCAGAGTGAATATATGTGTGTATATTAAATTTAACATTATTATTATTAGTTGTTTGAAAGACCATTTTTTAAAAGATTTTATTTATTTATTTTAGAGAGATCACAAGTAGGCAGAGAGGCAGGCAGAGAGAGAGGAAGGGAATCAGGCTCCCTGTTGAGCAGAGAGCCCGATGTGGGGCTAGATCTCAGGACCCTGGAATTATGATCTGAGTCGAAGGCAGAGGCTTTAACCCACTAAACCATCCAGGTGCCCCTGAAAGACCATTTTTTTTAAAAGATTTTATTTTTATTTTTTTGACAGACAGAGATGACAAGTAGGCAGAGATGCAGGCAGAGAGAGAGGGGGAAGCAGGCTCCCCGCTGAGCAGAGAGCCAGATGCGGGGCTCGATCCCAGGACCCTGAGATCATGACCTGAGCCGAAGGCAGAGGCTTAACCCACTGAGCCACCCAGGCACCCCTTGAAAGACAATTTTCAAAATATTTATTTATTTATTTTTAAGGGAAGGGAGAAACAGAAAGGAGAGTAAGAAACTCAAGCAGACTCCAGGCTGAACATGGAGCCCCAGGTGGGGCTTCATCTCACCACCTATGAGATCATAACTGACATCAGAAGTAGGATGCTTAAGTGACTAAGCCAACCACCCACCCCAAGAGACATTTTTAACAATACCTCTCTGATATATTAGCTGAAAAATTGAGTAGAATAACATATCAATAGTTCACCTTTCACTGTTGGTAGGAATATAAATTGGTGCAGCCGTATGGAAAAGAGTATGAAGGGTCTTCAAAAAACTAAAAATAGAGTTGGGTGAGCCTGTTGGTGGGTATTATAGAGGGTATGTATTGCATGGAGCCCTGGGTTTAGTGCATAAACAATGAATTCTGGAACACTGCAAAGAAATTAAAAAATAAAAAAAAAGTAACCCAATGGAAAAAAATTAAAAATAGAAATACCATGTCATTCAGATATTCTAATTTTGGGAATATGTCAAAAAGAAGCAGTAACACTAACTTGAAAAGATATCTGCACTCCTATGTTTATAGCAGCATTATTCACGATAGCCAGACCTGGAAACAACCTAAGTATCTATGGATGAATGAATGGATAAAAAATGTGGCACATACTGTATAATCATGTGTAATGCTACTTGGCTATTAAAAAGGAGGAAATCCTGCCCTTTGCAACAATATGGATGTAACTAACAGCATTATGGTAAGTGAAATAAATCAGACAGAGAAAGATAAATACTATGTCTCTCATTTATATGTAGAATTGTAAAAAACCAACCAACCAACCAACCAACCAACCAACCAACCAACCAAAAATAAACTCAAAGATACATAGAGAACAGATAGCTAGTTGCGGGTGGGGGGCAGTGGGGATAGGGATGGGTGAAATGGGTAAAGGTAGTCAAACGGTACACATTTTCAGTTATAAAATAGTACATAGCATGGTGACTATAATTAATACTAGTATGTTTATATTTGAAAGTTGCTAAAAGAGTAGATGTTAAAAGTTTTCATCACAAGAAAAAAACATTTATAACTCTGTGTGGTGATGGATGTTAACAAGATTTGTGATGATCACTTTGCAATGTAAACAAATATTGAATCTGTATGTTGTACACCTGAAACTAATATAATGGTACATGTTAATATACCCCAATTTTAAAAAGTCCCTCTCCCAAATAGTTTATCTTGTTATTTTTTTTTTTAAAAGATTTTATCTATTTATTTGGCAGAGAGAGATCACAAGTAGGCAGAGAGGCACGCAGAGAGAGAGGGAAGCAGGCTCCCTGCTGAGCAGAGAGCCCCATGTGGGACTCAATCCTAGGACCCTGAGATCATGACCTGAGCCGAAGGCAGCGGCTTAATCCACTGAGCCACCCAGGCGCCCCAATCTTGTTATTTTTAATGTCAATTTTCCTCCAAAGACTCAAGGTCATCCAGTGCCTGCCTTATAGTAACTTATATTTGTAATTATTTGGTTTACTATAAATCAAAGAAAATGATTTGCAGCTTTATAAATTATATCTTTTTTTTTTCACCCTCATTTATCACATGCTTTTGTTTCCTTGAGGATAAAGATACCACCTTGACTGTATTCCTCACCTTACACATTTGGATTTTCTCTCCTCATACACGCTCTACTATGTGAGTTTCTGGCTAATGTACTGCAGGTAGAATTTCATTCTTCTGTGCATTTTCTAAATGGGTGAGAATGGTTACTCTGAATTTTAGAGGTGTTTTAATCTGTAATCAAATTGCTGTACATGAGGCAAGATTGGTGAAGCTTTGAGAGATCTAATTTAACTCTACTTTATGAAAAAGGAGTATCATACACTTTATAATGGCTTGAGGCCTCAGATACATCAAGGGAGTTCACAAGTGTTTATTCACAAAACCCATTGGAGTGGAATTATGAACATTATCTCTTACAGCATTTTCTTTTTCTTTTTCTTTCCTGTTTGATCACCATCTAGTATGCAATTCTCACAGGAAGACACCTTCTACCAAAACCTGGCATATTGGATTGCATTGTTTTCTGGGCTATTATTCTTCTCGCTACTTCTCTCTTTTTACACATAGATCAGTTTTGAAAACTTACTTTTAAAAGTCACTTAGGGGGCACCTGGGTGGCTCAGTGGGTTAACGCCTCTGCCTTCAGCTCAGGTCATGATCCCAAGGTCCTGGGATCAAACCCTGCATCGGGTTCTCTGCTCAGTGGGGAGCCTGCTTCCTCCTCTCTCTCTGCTTGCCTCTCTGCTTACTTGTGATCTCTGTCAAATAAATAAATAAAATCTTTTAAAAAAACTTTAAAAGCCAGTTAGCTCTTTGATTAAAAGGTCATATAGTAGTGCCATCTGTCCTAGATGACATATTTTTTTCCCCTTCAGTGCCTACCTAGGGACTTGCAAACATTATTTGAGTTTAAGTTAGGGGTCTGGACTAGAATTCATGTAATTTTACTTCACCATTTGGCACAGTCATCAACAGAGATCTTGTAGGTACCGTTGTAAAAGATAATCATTTACCAGTTTAAGGAGACCACTGTGTTCTTGACTCCTGTCATTTGTTAGCATGTTGATTTGATGAGGAAAGCCCTTGCTAGGAAGTGTTATAATGTAAAAATCATACATTCTTAGCAAACAAATATCTTTCAAGAGCCAGTGAGTATTAAATACGAGATGAAGATGCCTTTTTATCTCATGCTAATTGACAATGAA
This sequence comes from Mustela putorius furo, assembly GCF_011764305.1. NCBI lineage: Eukaryota > Metazoa > Chordata > Mammalia > Carnivora > Mustelidae > Mustela > Mustela putorius. The sequence continues at coordinate 2,674,428 of NW_025421301.1, forward strand.
AAAACTTGATATAAAAAATAAAATTATAGTTAACAATCCAAATGTAACTAGAACCCCAGTTTCAAGAAATATATCACTTCCTTTTAATTTTTAAAAAACTTTAAAATTTATTTTTTAAGTAATTTTTTATTATGTTATGTCACTTCCTTTTTCAGATGCTGTTCACAAGGCTGTGCTATTTATATATTTTTTCCTCGCTTATTTATTTATTTTATGGATCACTTAAATCATCGTTTATGCCATCCACATGACCACAGCTTCTCTTATTGAGGTCGCCAATCATGTCCACCTTGCTAAATCCACCGGGAAATTCTAAGTCTTCATCTCATCTTTTCAGCTGTGTTTGGCAGAGTTGATCATTCCTCACTCTAGAATACTTTTTTCATTTGATTTCCCAAGATGCCACATTCTGCTGGCTCTCCTCCTGTCTCATCGACCACATTTTTTCAGTTTCTTTTTGCTACTCCTGTCTTCCCAGTCTTTCAGTTTAGAGTTCCTCATGGTAAAATCCTTGAGCTGCTTCTCTTCATTAAACTCCATTTACCTCATTAATAGCTTTATCCAGTTACATACTTTCAAGTGCCCACCATATACTTACAATTCCTAGATTTATATCTCTACTCTGGACTTCTCTCCTGAACACCTGGCATAACCATCTATTATCTCAGCTACTTGGAAGTCTAGTAGACCTGTCCAGATAAAACTCCTGATTTACCACCTCCATTTACCATCTTACTTTGTTCCTCTCATGGATTTCTGTCTCAGTGAATAGATTTCCATCTTTCTAGTTGCTCAGTCAAAAATCTTCGGTTATCCTTGAACTCTTTGTTTCTCGTGTACACTATATATAATCCCTCAACAAACCTCATTGCTCTATCTTAAAAATATGTACTTTTCTGACCACTTGTCACCTAGTCAATAACACTAGTATTTCTTGCTTAGACTATTGCAGTAGGCTCCCAACTCATCTTATTCCCCTACACTTTACTCTTAACACAGGAATGATCTTTCTGTTAAAGCATTAAGTCAGATCATGGAGATTTTGTTTGTTTGTTTATTATTTGACAGAGAGAGAGAGAGAAAGTGGGGCATAGGGCAGAGGGAGAAAGGGAGAGAGAATCTCAGGCACACCCTTTGTTGAGTGCAGAGCTTGATGAGGGGCTCATCTCATGACCCTGAGATCATGACTTGAGTCAAAATCAGGAGTTGGACGCTCAACTGACTAAGCCACCCAGGAACCCCAGATCATGGTACTTTTACAAAGAACTGTGCAATGGCTTTCCCATTACCCTCAGAGTGAAATTTCAGTAAAAGTTATAATAGGCAGCAAGGCCCTGTGTGACCTGACCCCCATCATCTCTAAGGCCTCATCTCTTACTCTTCTACTCTCACCCTTCCTGACCCTGCCCTCTACTCCTCATCCATCACTCTGGTTTCCTTGTTGTTCCTGAGTAGTTGGTCATGATCCCTCCTCAGTGCATTCTTTCTTTCTTTTTTTTTTTCTGCAAGATTTATTTATTTACTTGAGAGAGAGTGAGAGTCCAAGCAGGAGGGGCAGGAGGAGAGGGAGAAAGACTCTCAAGCAGACTCTGCTCTGACTTGGGGGCTCCGTCTTCACACCCTGAGATCATGACCTGAGCTGAAACCAAGCGTTGATCACGTACCTGACTGTGCCATGCAGGTGCCCCTCCTCAGTGCCTTCTTACTTCTCATTCCTCTGCCTGGATTGCTTTTCCTCAGACATCCACACAGACCTCTCTCTTACATCTTTCAAGTCTTTTCTCCAGTGCCACATTGTCCTTCAGACCTTCCCTGACCACACCCTTCAACACTTAATGTACTCTCTGCTTGATGCCATGGCATTACATCCTACTTTCATGTTTTGATTTTCTCTGTAATATTTCTTTTAGCCTTTAAACATAGTTATATTTAATTCATTCATTTTGTCCAGTATCTGTTTCCCCATATGTAAACTCTATGAGAGCAGAGGATTTTTTCCGCTTGACCTAGCCCCAGTACCTGAAACCATGCATAGCAAATGGTAGGTTCCCAATAAGGGTTTACTTGAATGAATGAATGAATGAATATGGCATAAGTATGAATAAGTACGAATAATGGGCTAGAAATAAAAGTGCTTTTTAGAAAAATGGAAATTCATTTTCAAAGGTGTCATCTAGGATTGAGGATGAAGGGAGACAGAAAACAAAAGTATTTCAAAGATCTCATTTTATTGGCAGCGGTCACAAGTCAGGGACTTAAACAACATTGTGCCTTTTTACTGGATTGAAAAACAATATCATAAAAGGTCAATTCTCACAAAATTAACAAATGCATTTGAGGCAATCCCAAATAGAATGCCAAAGGAGTCTGGGTGGTGGGAGAATTGGAAGATTGAATAAAATGACTTAATTTTTAAAGGAAAAATAAATGCTCCAAACCCCCAAAGTAAATATATGGGGGGAAAGAAAAGGATAGGAAAGGAGGACTTGCTCTAATAGATGTCAAATGCTGACCTAGGAATACATGAATAGACTCATGAGACAGAATAGGGCAGAACGGAATCTAAAAATATATCCCAGTATATGTGAGAATTAATAAATAGGAAACGAATAGATATCTCAATTCAGTGTGAAAGACTGAATTATGTAATAAATGGTGTTTGCGTAACTGGCCGTTAATATAAAAAAGGAAATGTGTGCTCCCACTTTTATCCCCACATTAAACCATAAAATAATTTCAATAGATTAAAAGCTTTCTGTAAACATTTTAATATCGTGGAAGAGAATCTAGGTAATTCTGAGAAATCTCGGTGCTGGAGACATCTTATCCAGGACTGGAAATCTGGAAACTGTTAAATAATAGACAGAATTTCAGATTATATCAATAGGGCAAAAAATATTATAAACTAAGTCAAAATACAAATGAAAGCCTTGAGAAAATATTTATAATACAGACAGCAGACAGAGGGATAATGCTTATAAAATTCAAAGACCCCTTACAAATTAAAACCAATTGTCAAAAGACCTCAGTAGAGATAAAATCAAAAGACATGAACAATTCACAGAACAGAAAATTCAGATGGGTAGCAAGCCTGTGAAAAGATTCTCACAGCAATGCAAGTTAAAGCAACACCAAGATATCATTTTAGAACTCTTAAACAGATGGACATGAAAAAGGCATTGCTGGTGAGGATGTGGGGCAAAGGCTTCTCACATTCACAGCTGGTGCAAATAGGAATTGTTGCAGCATTTTGGCAATATAACATCTAGCAACAGTTTTAAAATCACAAATCCATATACACCCTAACCCAGAAACTTCACTCCAGGAAATGGATCCCTTACAAATAAAATCACCACTACATAAAGTACCTGTGCAATCATGTTTATTGTAGCATGGTTTCTTAGTAGAGAAAATCTAGAACCAAAGTGAATGCTATCATGCAAGAGAATGGACTCTTCTGCAACCATGACCCAGAATGAATTAGACTTACCTCTTCTGATTGATTTGGAGGGATTTTCATGAGATAACATGAGTGAGAAAAGGAAGTTGCCAAGGACTGCATAAAATAATCCAGTTTTTAAAGAACAGTCACCGAGTCCCGTGTGTGCACACGATTAATGGAGTTTTCACATGCTTATGGACGAAAGAAGACAATTATGGTAGACGAGATTGTTCACATGGGTTGCCTGAGGCAAAAAGGAGAGTAGAATAGAGAGGGAGCACTGAACGAAGGTTAACATAAAATAAAAGTATGTTGATACGGTTACACTTGTGGTTGGTGGGTGGCAAGCTCTGAGGTACAAATTTATACTCTTAAATCATGTTTGGGGACAGCATAGAGAATATCCACCTCTTTATGGAGCGCTATTTTACCAACCTGTTTTCTTTCTTTCTTACACTCAACTACAGCAAAGCCCCTGAGTGAACTCTTCTGTATCATGATCAATAATCACTTACTTGCTCCTGGAAACAATGTCTTTTTTCTTCTGTTTGTTCCTGGGTGCTTTTCCACATGCAATAAACTCAGCTGACATATGGTTCCATTGATTTAGAGTGTTGAAGCTCAGCGACTGAGGGTACATAAGGAAAATATCACTAAGGGTCAGGTCTAATATACTGCCTGGGTTTATTTGTAGTGCAAATCAACTGTTTTTGGTTTGTCTTTATGGACCAAGCACACCAGTTAAATGGGAATTATAGCCATAAAACCAAGGGTCTCCCAGTTTCCTTATTACTACTTCTGTTGTTACAGGGAAGGTACTGGTTAAGAATGTAGTTGTTGGCAAAACTCTTCTTTGGTCCAAATCCTGAATTAAATATTTATAGGCTGTAAGATCACAGGCAAGTTATCTTGACTCTTTAGCCTCAATTTTCTTATTTATCTGCGGGGTTGTTTGTGAAGAGTAAGTGAGATAAGGGATGGAGACACATAATATGGTGTTGGTAGCTATGGAAAGTTTGGAGGAGTTTATACTTGCTGTAATAAATTCACACCCATCCAAAAGAGTTGCTTTTCCATCAACCTAATTACTGGATTCTGAATAAAGGGGTTATAATTATTCATCACTTGTTAAGTGTCCTGAGGGATTGAGTTCACTCCGGTGTAATGTGAAACCATGGAACAGACCAGGCCTTCTCTTTTTCCTCTAACTCTGAAAGGTGTTCTCTCATGAAAAAGGTTCACTGGGTTATTTTTTTTTATATTGTGAACTCAAGCCTGGGATCACGTACAGCCCAGGTTGCTATCTAAGTGACAGGAAGTTAGAGTGTTTTAACAGTAGAAAAGCCAGGGTACAATTTTCAACAACTTCCTTTTATCAATGTCAGTATCTGCTTCTAATAATTGTGAAATTAATCTTGGTCTGTTCCCCCCCGGATATAATAAACTATTAAATAATATCTAATCATTTGATGATGGAGAAAGAAATCCATTTCTCACTTTTGTAAAGTCTATATCCTCAGTGACTTTTCCTCATCCAGCACACAAGTAAAATTATCACTGTTTTAACCTAAAGATTTGAGTCTGTTCGACTTGAGAATGTCAACTCTGTTTTATTTTACCAGGTTTCTAGTTTCAAAAAAAAAAAAAAAATCCCATATGTAACTGATCTGCCTATCAGATACCTGCATTGTAAAGGGAGTATTTCTTATTTGAGTTCATTTTGGCATGACATGAGAAGAGTTTCTGAAATCCTGGTGGAATACATTCTTCAGAGAAGAAAAGGTACAGTATCTCAATCAAAATTCCCTTAAGCATGTTAAAGTTCCCCACAAATGCAACAAGAATAAAGATGGCAGAAAAGAAAACTCGACAAGTAATAAAACTGTCTGAAGACTTAACTCTGCAAATGTTACAAGGATCCTCCCTGGGATATTTGTTGTGATGACCCTCCACTTTGGTTGTCAGTTTTTGCCTCCTCATTGGCAGGCGAGAAAAATACTTCAGAATAACTTTTGGCCTGAAGAAGTTGGTGGGAAAAACCTATCCAATGTCCTAAAGTTAAGCAAGAATAGTTATCAAGTATGCAAAATTTTAAAATACCATATTTTGTCACAGGAATCAGAAAAAATAGATACCATAACTGTAATTGTAATAGCAGAAAATGGAATGACTTTTATCAGTGACAAATTAATGGTTTATTTTGGATGTGCTACAACTTAGTTTTATCATTCACCCTTCGTTCAATTTTGCAATCTCTAACCAATACAAAAACTACAGATATTTGAGGCTTTGATCCATGATTGATCCAAATAACTGTCCAGTTTCTGTTCAGATGGATTGAAATTGAAAGGCTTTTTTTTTTTTTTTTTTGTGGCTATAGGATGCCATAGGCCACCTGCTTTCTGTATTAAAAAAGACAAAGGTAAACTGTTGTTTTGCTCAAAAGCCTTCTTTGTTTCACAAGGCTTCAAATTACTTTCCAAGGAAAGATGCTGTTCTTGTTGTGTGTATTTCAGCCGTTTGGAATACATTGCTTAGATAGGACACCTGAAAATGAGTCAAACCCAGCTGGTGAAAACTAGTACACTCCCACACACCCTTTTATGGACAATCCCTCGATCTCTGAGTTGGTTTCTGGACACAATCCCATAATCTCACTGTGTAGGAAAAATAAAAGACCTCACAATGACCAGTTTAAACAAGGGATTATAGGAGTTGAAGTCAAAGCTGAGGGGAATGGTAGACTTTTATTTGAAATCTCATGGTGTGTCAGTTAGCTTTTACTGAATAACAAACCACCTCAAAACTTGGGAGTTTAAAACAAGAACCATTCATTTAGCTCACACTTCTTTGCATCGGCCATTGCAGGGAGAGGAAACATGTATGGCTATTTTCCGAACTTGCTGCATAGGTTTTATTGAGTAAGATTAACCATTGGATCAAGTGGGGAATCCTCACTGTATAATTTTGGCACAACCCAAAAGCTGTCATTTAAAGAAATATATCAGAGACAGATCAAAGACAAAATTGATGCTGGATTGTAGGCAGTTCTACTTTTAAATTTTTGAGGACTCTCCACACTGCTTGTTAACGATACTGGGATTAAAATAAATAAATAAGACAGGCTTAATGTGAATAATAGTTATGTCCATATAAAATCAATGTTTTGTCCAAAACCTTTTGAGAATGCTGCTTGGATTATCAAACTTCAAGGACTTCAGGAAGAGGGAGTTATGAGCTTTCTCTGCCTGGAGTTTCAGGATTGTAAAAGTCTGCATTAGAAAGTGCTGAGAATCTTTGCTTAGGTTCTAGAATGGATATCTTAGGCAATTCAGTGCCATCTATCCTATCCTTTTGTATCTAGAGTTTTAGTGAAAGTATGTATTTTTAGCTTATATGCTTCAAGTGTGTACGTAATTATATCATGGATGACTCTTAGTGGAGTGCAGTTGTAGAGACAAGTTAGAGTAAGAGATGCAATTTGAAAGGGTTGAAAATTATTAATTCACAGAGCTGTAAGAGGCAATTTTTCATCACTGTTTCATGTTGCAGTGAGGCCAGAATGTGACCCCTGTAAGCTTATTCTTTTGGAAAGGGGTAGAAGTTGCTCTTAGGTGATGAATTCTCTGAAAACAAAAAACAAAAAAACAATCACCCCCCCCCCCCGGCCCTGTCCTACCCCATCCCATTCTACCCAAAACTTTGCTTTAGTATTTCAGAAAATTCAAGAGGTTTGCATTTATTTGGTCTTAAGAAAAGAACTAATTTTATTCTTATCATTTAAATAATTCACACCAATACATGTAAGCTAACATTAAATTGTTTTCCCACTTAGTACTTCAAGTATGAACTTTCCTTTCTATATTAAAACTTCCCTGGGTGACGTTCCTTGACTACTGCTCAGTGATTCTTTCCACCTTATTAAAAAAAAATTGTCAATTTTCAGACCTCTCTTATGTTTCTTTCTTGATATCACAGAGTTTTTGCTCCAGAATTGATTTGAGATGTCAAGCATGAATAAAATGCCAGATGCGGCACAGCCTCAGTAATTAACATTACTTGGAAAGATTGATTTGAAGGAGTGAGAGGTTTGAACTTGAGGTACTTTGAAGAGAAAAATATTTACCGCATTGTGTTTCTACCCTGTGTTGAGCCCTTTGGATATTTAAAAAACATTAAAAGTCAGTAGTACCTGGCTTGAAAGAATTCACAATTATTTAAAGACCTGCTTAGGAAAAATAACTAGCAAGAAGAGCTGCATGGCATAGCCAGAGGTAGTGGAATGGATCTGGAAATTTAGAGAAGAGCAACTCTGTATAAATTAAATGACTCTCTGGTTGAGAATCTTGGGTATGATTTATAAATACACGAGGAGCTCAGAAAAAATTTTAAATTAACTTATAATGTATGATTTGTTTCGGGGATACACGTCAGTGATTCATCAGTTTTACACAATTCACAGCACTCACCAAAGCACATACCCTTTCCAGTGTCCATCACCCAGCTAACCTAGCCCTCCCCCTGCACCAGCAACCCTTAGTTTGTTTCCTGAGATTAAGAGTCTCATGGTTTGTCTCCCTCTCTGGTTTCATCTTGTTTCATTTTTCACTCCCCTTATGATCCTCTGTCTTGTTTCTCAAATTCCTTATATCAGTGAAATCATATGATACCTGTCTTTCTCTGATTGACTTATTTTGCTTAACATAATACCCTCTAGTTCTATCCATGTCATTGCAGTAAGATTTCGTTTCTTTTGATGGTTGCATAGTATTCCATTGTATATATATATACCACATCTTCTTCATCTATTCATCTGTTGATGGTCATCTAGACTCTTTCCATAGTCTGCAATTGTGGACATTGCTGCTATAAACATTCAGGTGCACATGCCCCTTTGGATCACTACATTTGTATCTTTGGGGTAAATACCCAGTAGGGCAATTGCTCAGTTGTAGGGTAGCTCTATTTTCAACTTTTTTGAGGAACATCCATACTGTTTTCCAGAGTTGCTGCACCAGCTTGCATTCCCAACAACAACGTAGGAGAGCTCCCCTTTCTCCATGTCCTCAGCAACACCTGCCATTTCTTGACTAGTTAATTTTAGCAATTCTAACTGGTTTGAGGTGGTATCTCATTGTGGTTTTGATTTGTATTTCCCTGATGCTGAGTGATGTTGAACACTTTTTCATGTGTCCTTTGGCCATGTGGATGTCTTCTTTGAAGAAATGTCTGTTCATGTCCTCTACCCATTTCTTATTTGGATTATTTGTTCTGTGGGTGTTGAGTTTGATAAGTTCTTTATAGATTTTGGATACTAGCCCTTTATCTGATATGTCATTTGCAAATATCTTCTCCCATTCTTTTGGTTGTTTTGGTTTTGTTGACTATTTCCATTACTGTGCAAAAGCTTTTTATCTTCATGAATTCCCAATAGTTCATTTTTACCTTTTTTCCTTTGCCTCTGGAGACATGTCTCGCAAGTTGCTGCAGCTGAAGTCACAGAGGTTATTGCTTGTGTTCTCCTCAAGGATTTTGATGGATTCCTGTTTCATAATGAGTCTTTCATTCATTTGAGTCTATTTTTGTATGTGGTGTAAGGACATGGTCCAGTTTCATTCTTCTGCATGTGACTGTCCAATTTTCCCAACACCATTTGTTGAAGAGACTGTCTTTCCTCAATTGGACTTTCTTTCCTGTTTTGTCGAAAATTAGTTGACCAAAGAGTTGAGGGTCTATTTCTGGGCTCTCTATCCTGTTCCATTGATCTATGTGTTTTTGTGCCAGTACCATACTGTCTTGATGATTACAGCTTTGTAATAGAGCTTGAAGTCTGGAATTGTGATGCTGCCAACATTGGTTTTCTTTTTCAACATTCATCTGGCTATTTGGGGTCTTTCCTGGTTCCATATAAATTTTAGGATTATTTGTTCCATTTCTTTGAAATGAGTTGATGATATTTTGATAGGAATTGCATCAAATGTGTAGATTGTTCTAGGTAGAATAGACATTTTCACAATGTTTGTTCTTTCAATCCATGAGCATGGAACATTTTTCCATTTCTTTGTGTCTTCCTCAATTTCTTTCATGTGTGTTCTATAGTTTTCTGAGTACAGATTCTTTGCCTCTTTGGTTAGATTTATTCCTAGGTATCTTATGGTTTTGGGTGCAATTATAAATGAGATGGATTCCTTAATTTCTCTTAATTCTGTCTTGTTGGTGTATAGAAATGCAACTGATTTCTGTGCGTGGATTTTCTATCCTGACACTTTACTGAATTCCTGTGAGTTCTAGCAGTTTTGGAGTGAAGTCTTCTGGGTTTTCTGCATAAAATATCATATCATTTGCAAAGAGTGAGAGTTTGATGTCTTCTTTGCCAATTCGGATATTTTTTATTTCTTTTTGTTGTCTGATTGCTGAGGCCAGGACTTCTAGTACTAGGCTGAATGGCAGTGGTGAGAGTGGACAGCCCTACGTGTTCCTGACCTCAGGGGAAAGGCTCTCAGTTTTTCCCCATTGAGAATGATATTTGCTGTGGGTTTTTCATAGATGGCTTTTATAATATTGAGGTATATATTCTATATCTCTACACTGTGAACAGTTTTGATCAAGAAAGGATGCTGTAGGGCACCTGGGTGGCTCAGTTGTTTAAGCAGCTGCCTTCAGCTTGGATCATGATTCCAGGGTCCTGGGATTGAGCCCTGCATTGAGCTCCCTGCTCAGCAGAGAGCCTGCTTCTCTCTCTCTCTCTCTCCCTACTGCTCTGCTTACTTGTGCTCTCTCTCTATCTCTCTGTCAAATAAATAAATAAAATCTTAAAAAAAAGAAAGCATACTGTACTTTGACAAGTGCTTTTTCTGCATCTATTGAGAGTATTTTTTTTTAAAGATTTATTTATTTATTTGACAGGCAGAGATCACAAGTAGGCGAAGAGGCAGGCAGAGAGAGTGGAGGAAGCAGGCTCCCTGCTGAGCAGAGAGCCTGATGGCTCGATCCCAGGACCCTGGGACCATGACCTGAGCCAAAGGCAGAGGCTTTAACCCACTGAGCCACCCAGGCGCCCCTCTATTGAGAGTATTGTATGGTTCTTGTTCTTTATCTTTATTAATGTATTGTATCACATTCATTTGTGGATGTTGAACCAACCTTGCAGTCCTGGAATAAATCCCACTTGGTCATGGTGAATAATCCTTTTAATGGACTGTTGGATCCTATTGGCTAGTATTTTGGTGAGAATTTTTGCATATGTGTTCATCAGAGATATTGCTCTGTAATTCTCTTTTTTGATGGGGTCTTTGTCTGGTTTTGGAATCAAGGTAATGCTGGCCTCATAAAATGAGTTTGGAAGTTTTCCTTCCATCTCCATTTTTTGGAACAGTTTCAGGGGAATAGGTATTAATTCTTTTTTAAATGTTTGGTGGAATTCCCCGGGGAAGTCATCTGGCCTTGGGCTCTTGTTTGTTGGGAGATTTTTGATGACTGCTTCAATCTCCTTACTGATTACAGGTCTGTTCAGGTTTTCTATTTCTTCCTGGTTCTGTTTTGGTAGTTTTTAGGTCTCTAGGAATGCATCTATTTCTTCCAGATTGTCAAATTTGCTGGTGTATAGTTGCTCATAATATGTTCTTATTTTGTTTGTATTTCTTTGGTGTTGGTTGTGATCTCTCCTCTTTCATTCATGATTTTATTAATTTGGGTCCTTTCTCTTTTCTTTTTGCTACGTCTGGTCGGGAGTTTATCAATCTTATTAATCCTTTTAGAGAACCAGCTCCTAGTTTTGTTGTTCTGTTCTACTGTTTTGTTTGTTTGTTTGTTTGTTTGTTTGTTTCTATTTCATTGATTTCTGCTCTGATCTTTATGATTTCTCCTGCTGGGTTTAGGCTTTCTTTGCTGTTCTTTCTCCAGTCCCTTTAGGTGTAGGGTTAGGTTGTATATTTGAAAACTTTCTTGTTTCTTGAGACAGACTTTACCCACTTTCCTCTCAGGACAGCCCTTACCGCATCTCAGAGGTTTTGAACTGTTGTGTTTTCATTTTCATTTGTTTCCATGAATTTTAAAAAATTCTTTAATTTCCTGGTTCACCATTCTTTAGTGGGATGTTCTTTAGCCTCCATGTATTTGAATTCTTTCCAGCTTTCCTCTTGTGGTTGAGTTCTAGTTTCAAAGCATCGTGTTCTGAAAATATGCAGGGAATGATCCCAATCTTTTGATACTGGTTGAGACCTGATTTAGGACCCAGGATACAATCTATTCTGGAGAATGTTCCATGTGCACTAGAGAAGAATGTGTATTCTGTTGCTTTGGGATGGATGTTCTGAATAGATCTGTAATGTCCATCTGGTCCAGTGTGTCATTTAAGGCTTTTATTTCCTTGTTGATCTTTTGCTTGGATGAGCTGTTCATTTCAGTGAGGTGGGTGTTAACATCCCCTACTATTATTGTATTATTGTCAATGTGTTTCTTTGATTTTGTTGTTCATTGGTTTATATAGTTGGCTGCTTTCATGTTAGGGCATAGATATTTAAAATTGTTAGATCTTGTTGGACAGACCCTTTGAGTGTGATATAGTGTCCTTCCTCATCTCTTATTATAGTCTTTGGCTCAGACAAAGACTGTAAGGATTGCTTTATCCAGCTCAACTACCCCAGCTTTCTTTTGATGTCTATTAGCATGGTAAATTGTTTTCCACCCCCTCACTTTAAATCTGGAGGTGCCTTTAGGTCTAAAGTGAGTTTCTTTCAGACAGCATATTGATAGGTTTTGGTTTTTATCCATTCTGATACCCTGTGTTTTTTGATTGGGGCATTTAGCCCATTTACATTCAGGGTAACTATTGGAAAATATGAATTTAGTGCCATTGTATTGCCTGTAAGGTGACTGTTACTGTATATTGTCTCTGTTCCTTTCTGGTCTGTAACTTTTAGGCTCTCTCTTTGCTTAGAGAACCCCTTTCAATATTTCCTGTAGGGCTGTTTGGTGTTTGCAAATTCTTTCAGTTTTTGTTTGTCCTGGAAGCTTCTTATCTCTCCTTTTATTTTCAATGACAGTCTAGCTGGATATAGTATTCTTTGCTGTATATTTTTCTTGTTTAGTGCTCTGACTGTATCAGGTCAGTCCTTTCTGGCCTGCCAAGTCTCTGTGCATAGGTCTGCTGCCATTCTAATATTTCTGCCATTCTGGGTAACAGACCTCTGGTCCTGAGTTTCTTTTAGGATTTTCTCTTTATCTCTGAGACTTGTAAGTTTTACTATTAGATGACTAGGTGTTGATCTATTTTTATTGATTTTGAGGGGGGTTCTCTGTGCCTCCTGGATTTTGATGCCCGTTTTCTTCCCCAAATTAGGGAAGTTCTCTGCTATAATTTGTTCCAATATACCTTCTGTCCCCTCTCTTCTTCCTCTGGGAAGAATTATTCTAGTATTGTTATTCTAATTATTATAATATTGTTATTATTCTAATATTATTTTAATATTGTTTTGTCTTATGGCATCATTTATCTCTTGAATTTTTCCCTCATGATCCTGTAGTTGTTTATCTCTGTTTCTCAGCTTCTTTATTCTCCATCATTTGGTCTTCTATATCACTAATTCTTGCTTCTGCCTAATTTATCCTAGCAGTAAGAGCCTCTCTTTTTGATCGCACCTCTTTAGTAGCTTTTTTGGTTTCAACTTGGTTAGATTTTTGTTCTTTTATTTTTCCAGAAAGGGATTCTCTAGTATCTTCTATGCTCTTTTAAAGCCCAGCTAGCATCTTTATAATCATCATTCTGAACTCTAGTTCTGACATTTTACTAATATTAGTATTGATTAGGTCCCTAGTGGTCAGTACTGTCTCCTGTTCTTTTATTTGAGGTGAGTTTTTCCACCTTGTCATTTTGCCCAGAGAAGAATAGATGAATGAGAGAACAAAATGCTAAAAGGATAATAATGACCCCAGAAAAATATACACTAACCAAATCAGAAGATACTTGAAACCAGGGAGAGAAAAAAGAAGAAAATAAAAGAATATGATTAAGTTGGTGAATAGAACAGAGCCACACACTTGATTTTGGGTGTATTTTGGTATGTTGGAAGAAACTGCGTCCCAGAATTTTAAAGAAAGAAAAACCTATATATCTATAAAAATAAGGGTAAGCACAATGAAGGGATCGAATATGACTGCAAAAATAAAAATTTATAAAAATTTTAAAAAGGAATTGATAAGATAATCAGGTGGTTGAGAAAAGAAAAGAAGAAAAGGAGAGAATGTGATCAGGCTGGAGATTAGAACAAAGCCATATGCTAGATTTAGGGTATATTTTGTTCTGTTAGAAGAAACTGTATCCCAAAATTTTAAAGAAAGAAAAACTTATATGTATACAAAGAATAAGGTTAAATACAATAAAGGGATAGAATATTACTATAAAAATAAAAATTAAAATAGATTTTTAAAAAGGTATTGATAAGAAAATAGTTAAAATAGGTTAAAATAGGAAAGAGGAAAAATTAAAAAAATAGAAGACCAAAAAATAATGAAAATTAAAAAAAAATTAACTTTGAAAGACTAAAGGATCATGGGAAAAAACCCATGGGAAAAAACCCATGCATTGTTTTCCCCTAGCTCTGGAATTCTGCAGTTCTTGATTGGTGAACTTGGTCTTGGATGGATGTTCTTGCTGATCTTCTGGGGGAGGGGCCTGTTGCCGTGATTGTCAAATGTCTTTGCCTGAGGCGGAATTGCACCATCCTTGCCAGGGGCTGGGCTAAGTAATCTTCTCAGGTTCGCTTTTGGGTGCATTTGTTCCCTGAACACTTTCCGTACATCTTTGGAGGACGGGAATGAAGATGGTGGCTACCCAGTGTCTGGTCCCAAGGAGCCAAGAGCTCAAGTCCCCACTCCTTAGTGCACCCTCAGAGAAGAGTAGTCAATCCCTCCCATCTCCCTTGTCTCTGGCCATGCTCTGAGCTCACTCAGCCTGTGACTGAGTGTTTCTATCTCTGGTGCATGGCCCCATTTGGAGTCTCCAAACCCAGCAGGTTCCTGCCATGGTGATTCCGTGCCACTCCTCCCAGAGGAAGAAGGAGGGGGTCTCCCCAGATCTGCCACTTATGGGGTCCCTGCTCAAAGAGTCATGGCTGGACTTTGCCTCCGATCATGGTTGATAGCAACCCTGAGCTGAGAGCTCATTACTGGGCTCCGTTTTTGCATCCAGCTTCCTTGCTCTGATACCTGGGAGCTCTGCCACACTCAGACACCTCTGGTCTTTCTGTGGCTCCAGGGTCTTGAGACCACACTGACCCAGCAAGGGCTCCACTTCCTGCTTATTAGCCTCTGGAGCAATGTCCCTCCGTGAAGTAGACTTCTAAAAGTTCCAATTTTGTGCTCTGCTGCTCTCTCACTTGCTGGGAGCCAGCTCCCTCCCCCCATGGTCTACCTTCCCATGTATCATCTTAGATTTACTTCTCCACACGCCCTACCTTCCAGAAAGTGGTCTCTCTTATGTTCAAAGAATTGCTGCTCTTCTTCTCTGTGATCTCCTGTTGAGTTTGTATATGTTCAGAATGTTTTGATAACCATCTAGCTGAATTCCTCAGACCAGGAGAAATTTAGTTCTACTCTTCTGCCATCTTGCTCCTCACCACCAGAGCTCAGAAATTCTTGAAAAGACCTATTTTTGAAGAGTAGAGCAGTGAAGATATAGTTAGTTGACTAAAGATGAGTAGGGAACATTGAAGGAAGAGCTGGCCGACCCGCTTTCATAGCAAGAATAGGTAAGTAGAAACCTGCTCGTTACTTACATACCAATGGCAGTGGGTGAAATTTATTCTCTCTTGTTTCTCAATTCTTCTGCAGTCTCGTGAACTCTTGCAATTGCCTCGGTGATTACTTTGGCCTCTAGGGTACAAGTGAAAGCTTCAGATTCTCCAGTGTGAATTTCAAATTAGTGATGTCTGAATCAGTAAAGCGTTACTTTGGTTGAATAGTTAATCTTAGAATTCTGAGAAGTTAGAGGACAGGATTAAATTTTATACTTCCATTTTCACATTAACCACCCCGATTTCTGCTCTTATTGCCAAAATGGTTGTCTTATGGACTGAGTTGTGTCATCATTTCCCCACCCCAAGTTCGTAAACCATGGAAGGCTTAACCCCAGTGTGACTGTTTTGGAGACAAAGCCTTTGAAGAGGCAGTTAAGGTTAAATGAGGTCATAAGGGTGGGGCCCTAATCCAACAGAATTGCTAATGTTGTAAGAGCAAAAGACACCTGAGAGCTCTCACCTGTGATCACAGAGGGAAGGTAATTGAGAACTCAGTGAAAAGGTGGCCATGTACAAGCCAGGGAGAGAGACCTCACCAGAAAGGGAATTTTCCTACAGCTTGATCTTGGATTTCCAGCTTCCAGAATTGTGAGAAAATAAATTTCTGTTGTTTAAGACACACAGTCTGTGTTACTTTGTTATGGCAGCCCTAGAAATCTAATCCAGGTAGCAACCCTCAAGATGAGCAACATGAGGGCCTGTGGGCTATGGCTTACAACTGCTTAGACTGCCTGTAGTCCATCCCAGGCATGGGGAATATCTGGGCTTGCAGTTTTCTATTAGAAATACTGTAGAGAATGAGGCCCCAGATCTGACTTTGCCATCATCATGTACCTACAGGTCTCAAGATCATATTTTGACAATACCTTGGTAAAGTCTATTGTAAATTTTGATCATGGATGAAAAATTCATGAGAAAATTTCCTTGAGGAAATTTATCCTTTTGTGTGGATGAGAGTAGTTATGCTTCTTAAACCAGAGTATTGATTCACAGTCTCTAATTGAAGTTGGTGAGTGACTGATCTCTTGACAATAGCAGGGACTGACACATCTGTTTGCACAGCAAGTAGATGGTCATTTGGTTACTGGGCATGATTTGATACTATGCCAACAAACTCTTTCTCTTGAACAAACCTGTGTTGCAATTTGTATTTGTATAATGGTTGGCTTCCAGGCAGAATCAATATGTTTTTTTTTTTTAAGATTTTATTTATTTATTTGAGAGAGAGAGACAGTGAGAGAGAGCATGAGCGAGGAGAAGGTCAGAGAGCGAAGCAGACCCCCCATGGAGCTGGGAGCCTGATGTGGGACTCGATCCCGGAACTCCGGGACCATGACCTGAGCCGAAGGCAGTCGTCCAACCAACTGAGCCACCCAGGCGTCCCTCAATATGGTTTTGAAAGGTGAGTCTCACCTGTGTTTTTCAGATCTCTTTCAGGTTTCCCATTCCCTTAAAAACCAATTTGTATGATTCTAAGGTTAAGCCTGGTTTGCCAGAAACTATTTATTTTGTGCCAGAGGATGCATAATAATAATAATAATAATATCACTTCCTTCCCTTGCTCCCTCTGTGCCTTCAAAACTGCTACTTGTTTTTAATCTCTTTGCCATAAAAAGTAAATTAATTCAAGCATAACCTATGAAGATGTCTTGTTTTCAGGTTTTGTAACATTTTTATTTTAGTAGGATAGTTACTGTAGGTTCAAATCAGTTGTGATCATTTGGAATGGAAACAATCTGGCCTTGCCTAGTATGACTGTAATCTAGAACTGGTGATCTCTGTGGCTCATGCCCAAATGCTAGCTCTTTCTCTTGTGGAGTTTTTCATTGGTTTTTCAGATATCCCTCTCCCTCCCTGGCCAAGAGCCTTCAACATTTCTCTGAAGTTAGCTGTGTTAGTTGTGTTCACTGGCTACCCCCTTGTAATGTCCATTCTTGTCTGTGCCATGCAGTATCTTTCTGTGTGGCTCACTCACCTCTTTAGCAGTCCTCTGGGGCAGGGTCCCTCCCAGGTCACTCAAGCCTGATTCTGTTCTGCTTGACCCACTATGAGTGTAAATGTCATGTTTTCTCTTTGCCCCATCCAGTCAAAAGTCACTCCAGCCAGCCTCTCCTGTAAGGTTTTCTAGACAATAACAGCCCCCAGAATGTTCCCTCTCCAACCCCACAGGACACAGGTTAAACTCTGTTCCATGGTTACACAGGCTCAGTGCTCAGTAATGTTCTCCTGGGGCTCCCTTCTTCATTGTCCATCCTTCATTTTCTCAGAAAACACCTCTGTTCTCCCTGAGCAGTTTCTGAAAGCCCTATCCTTAGGCTAGGGGCAGGGAATGGAAGACCTCCAGTGGGGTTGGGTTGGAAATGCATAACACTCAGAGTTCTGGTCAAGGACTCACCAACAACCTTAAATCACTTATTGGCTTGCTTTCCTGTATCCTGGAGATTGGTGAAATGCTATGGGTTGTAGTTTTCTTTTCTTTGGGTGGGTGGGGGGATCCTTCTTAGCCAGTCCTGTATGGATAGTTGGAACCTCTTTTTAGAACCTAGAGTTAAGGGATGCCTGCGTGGCTCAGTGGGGTAAGCCTCTGCCTTCAGCTCGGGTCATGATCTCAGGGTCCTGGGATCGAGCCCTGCATCAGGCTCCCAGGGAATCTGCTTCCCTCAAGAAACTTCCCCCCTGTCTCTCTGCCTACTTGTGATATTTCTCCATCAAATAAATAAATAAAAAATAAAAAAATAAACCTTAAAAAAAATAAAAGAACCTAGAGTTAAGTGACACCTATTAGTTTCAGCTGAGATTCGGAAATGTCCCGTTTAACCTTCTATTTTACGAAGAATGATTGGAATTGAGAAGGGGAGGAAAATGTTATGGGATTAGTCAAAATGAAATCTGAATATAAATCATCAACAACTTTTAATCAAGTTAGAATAGTGTAACAGAGAAGTATGTTTTAGAATTGGGAGCATCGCAGTGCATGTTACTGGGGACAGTTAAAGATAGATCGTAAGTTTACCATATGCTATCTTATACATGGATTTTATTATGAGAGCTCTTTATAGGGCATGCACATGAAGTGCCAAACTACAGGGAATGTATTAGAGAGTACAGCTTGCCGAGCATTCATATTAATAGTGCGGCATTCAATTCTTGGGTTTATTGAGTGTTATACTTAAGAATAATGTGATTGCCCAAAGAACAAATAATCCAATCAAGAAATGGGCAGAGGACATGAACAGACATTTCTGCAAAGAAGACATCCAGATGGCCAACAGACACATGAAAAAGTGCTCCATATCACTTGGCATCAGGGAAATACAAATCAAAACCACAATGAGATATCACCTCACACCAGTCAGAATGGCTAAAATCAATAAGTCAGGAATTGACAGATGCTGGCGAGGATGCGGAGAAAGGGGAACCCTCCTACACTGTTGGTGGGAATGCAAGCTGGTGCAACCACTCTGGAAAACAGCATGGAGGTTCCTCAAAATGTTGAAAATAGAACTGCCCTATGACCCAGCATTTGCACTATTGGGTATTTACCCTAAAGATACAAATGTAGTGATCCAAAGGGGCACGTGCACCCGAATGTTTATAGCAGCAATGTCCATAATAGCCAAACTATGGAAAGAACCTAGATGTCCATCAACAGATGAATGGATCAAGAAGTTGTGGTATATATACACAATGGAATACTATGCAGCCATCAAAAGAAATGAAATCTTGCCATTTGCGACAACATGGATGGAACTAGAGCGTGTCATGCTTAGCGAAATAAGTCAAGCAGAGAAAGACAACTATCATATGATCTCCCTGATATGAGGAAGTGGTGATGCAACATGGGGGCTTAAGTGGGTAGGAGAAGAATAAATGAAACAAGATGGGATTGGGAGGAAGACAAACCATAAGCGACTCTTAATCTCACAAAACAAACTGAGGGTTGCTGGGGGGAGGGGGTTTGGGAGAAGGGGGTGGGATTATGGACATTGGGGAGGGTATGTGCTTTGGTGAGTGCTGTGAAGTGTGTAAACCTGGTGATTCACAGACCTGTACCCCTGGGGATAAAAATATATGTTTATAAAAAAAATAAAAAATTAAAAAAAAAAGAATAATGTGATTGTTAATTGGGTTTATGATTAAATATATATGAATGAATGATGAAGTGCACAAAAATGTTGTAAACAGCTGTGAAAATTTGATAGAATAGTAGCAGGTATTCTTCTTGATTCTTTTAAAATAAACATTTATGTTAGAACAGTTTCGGATTCACAAAAGAGTTGTAAAAATAGCACAGATCATTCTTGTGTACCATTCTTGTATACCGAGTTTCCTTTAATGTTTACATTTACATTTACATTTTAACGTTTACATTTGAATGGTATGTTTGTCACAACTAATGTGTGTATAAAGTATATAATTGCTACATATATTATTATTAACTAAGGTCAATGCTTTATTCATATTTTTGTAATTTTTAACCCAAAGTTCTTTTTTCAGTCCCTGGATCCTGTCCAGTTATCACATTCATTTAGTCATCATGTCTCCTTAGCTCTTCTGCTATGACAGTTTATCAGACTTTCTTTGCTTTTTATGACCTTGACAGGTTTGAAGATTATTGCTCAGATGTTTGGGAGAATATTACTCAATTTGGATTTCTCCTGGTTAGACAGGACATATGGGTTTTGGGAAGATGACCACGGAAATAGAGTGCCATTCTCATCACATCATATTAAGGGTACATGACTTATCATCATGACTTATCACTGTTAACGTTAACCTTGATCATCTGACTGAAGTAGTATTTGTCAGGTGCTGTTACTTTTTGTTCTCCTTTCCAAACCATTCCCCATTACCTCTTTGGGAGGGGGTCACTATGAATGGTCTATCCATTAAGTGATGAGGAGTTATGCTCTATCTCCTTCAGGGGACACTATATATATGATTTGGAATCCTATGTGGATTTTTTCCTATTTCTTTCATGTTTAACTTAGTAATTTATTTATATCATTATGGACTTATGGGTATTTATTTTATTATACCCATTGGGCTATATTCCAAAACGACATTATTTACTTTGTTCCTAAAATTGTTCCAGCTTTAGCAATTGGGAGCTCTATCAGTGAACTACTGTGTCTCTTTGACACACTCCTATCATTGTGTTTTTTGAGGATACCCTTGCTTTCTGAAACTACAAGATATTTTAAATTCATCTTGTATATTTCCTGCCCCAGCCTTAGAGTCAGCCATTTTTCTAAGGATCCCTAGTTCCTTTAGCTGGAGAATGATCTTGGAAACCAAGGTTTGGGCACTAAATATGCTCATCGTTCCTGGGGGGGATGGTTGTATTTTTAAACTTTGAAATTTCCATGGTATCAGGAAAGAAACAGTTGTGATGTCGTGCCAATCATAGATCAATGAAGAAATTTCCAGAAACCTTTGTACCTGGAGCACACAATCTTAGAAAGGTTTTAGAGTATACACTGAAACTCTTCTAGGCAATTAGGATTGACTTTCTGGGCTGGGAGTGAAGACTTTTGTTCAGAGAAGTAGGAAAGCTTTCAAACTTTAGGAGATGAATTTCCTGAGATTGGCAAGGCATCAATGTACCAATTTCCATGGGTATTAGAGTCCTGTGTCCTATTTGTATATAGGACTCAAGAGGTGGCAGAACCTTGCATGATGACTCTACGGGTACCCTACTATGTGGGCCACTTTGGTGCCTCGGAAGTCCTCATGGCAGAGTGGATACCGGGAAAATATAGCGACAGTGGAACAAGATATCTTCAGTGGTCCATATCATCTGGGAAAGGAGAATGGCCTGAGAATAAGGACTTTCTTTCATGTTTTTCTGGAGTTCATAAGCCCTGAGTTCACTTACGCTTCTTGGTGTTTATTCCAAACAGCAATATTTATTTCTTTTTTTAAAAAGTAGAAACCTGGGATGCCTGGGTGGCTCAGTCAGTTAGGTGGCTGCCTTCGGCTCAGGTCATGATTCTAGGGTCCTGGGATCGAGTCCTGCATCGGGCTCCTTTCTCAGTAGGGAGCCTGCTTCTCTCTCTGCCTCTGCCTGCCACTCTGCCTTTGTGCTCTCTCTCTATGACAAATAAATAAATAAAATCTTAAAAAAAAAAAGTAGAAACCAGTCAGCCTAAACTTTAGGAAGTATGTGTTCTACCAGTTTCCTGTGTTCTTTGTGCCTTTTTGGGGGGAAGCATATCTTAAAAAACATCAAAACCACAGTTGAATGTGATTGCTAGAATATTCTCATGTTGCACCAACTGGGACAAGGTCAAGAGCTTGAGTAACAAGAGAAGCTAAAATTGAGTGGAGTCATGGTCTGGTTACTATTGCTGCATAAGAAATTGCCCCCCAAACACACTGGCTCAAAAAAGCATTTTATTTGTTGACAGTTTGGCAATACTTTAAGAAGGACTCAGGGAGGCAGTTTTTGCTTGGAGGGTCTCACACATTTGCTTTCAGGTGTCAACTAGGATTGCAGTCCTCTGAAGACCCAGGTCGACTGATCACACAGTGGCTCACTCTCATGGCAGTTGAAGCTGGTTGACAGCAGGGAGTCATTGGGAGCTGTCAGCCGGAGCACTGGCGTCTGAGCTCTCTCCTGCATGGTGATCTCAGAGTTGGCAGATTTCTTACACATTATGGCCAGCTTCGACAGAGTGAGCATCCCAAAAGGACCAGGTAGAGAACTGATGGTCTTTTCTGTCTACACTGAGGAAGTCAGAGTACAATTTATTCCTACTTTATTGATCTAGGCTGGCACAAACACATCTAGATTTAAAGAGAGAGGATGTATACTCCATTTGAGGTGGGAGTAGTATCATGTAATCTGAAGACTAGGTTTTAAAATTGCCATAAGCAGTAAGTGATTCCAACTTTAAATGCATTTCTTACCCTAGTCTATTTAAGTGTGTCTATCTACTGTTTGAATTTTGATTTTGAATGTCATAGAACAATTCTCACTTGTTTCATATCTTTGAAGCATGGGTTCTGGGTGAGTCACAAGAGAAACAAAGCAGTAGATGGCTTGGCAGGTGAAACTCTAAGAGTGTCCACCTGGCATGGCAGTGCCTGAGACCTGGTAAGGACACAGGTTTGGGTGAACCCCACCTCTGACAATTGCTGGCTATGTGACAATGAGCAAGCAACTTACTGTCTGGAATTTGACATTTTTTTCTTATCTGTATAAAAAGGACAGTTACAGTCTTCATGCAATAGTTTTTTCAGGTAATTGTCAAGCATCTATTTTGCACCAAATTTATAGCATTGTTGTGAGAACTATGCATGAGAAGCACTTGTAACAGTGCCTGGAACATGGCTACAACTCAATAAATGTTTTTATTAATATTGTTATTTAGGTATAGTAATATTTTGGCAACATGATATAGACGGGAAGGTAGATGGATCTATGATTCAGCCTGACACTGGGTGAGAGGTCAGAGGAACCAGCGTAATGGTCAACATGAACTGTGGAACTGATCCTAAGGTTGAAAAATTCTGTTTCAGGGAAGGAGAAGGCTACTCTTAAGGCTATCTGGGTGTTTAGTACATTCATTCATATTTTTCCATTTCTTGAACTTCTAAACATGGTATCTCTCAACATTTGATAATTTAAATATATTTAAAGATTTATTTATTTACTTGAGAGAGGGGGGAGGCGTGGAGAGAGAGAGAGCAGGGGTAGAAGCAGAGGAGAGGGAGCAAGAGA
Organism: Mustela putorius furo; assembly: GCF_011764305.1. Classification (NCBI taxonomy): domain Eukaryota; kingdom Metazoa; phylum Chordata; class Mammalia; order Carnivora; family Mustelidae; genus Mustela; species Mustela putorius. The sequence continues at coordinate 2,697,391 of NW_025421301.1, forward strand.
ATCTTAAGGAGACTTCCTGCTGAGTGCGAAGCCTGATGTGGGGCTTGATTCCATGACCTCAGCTGAACCTTAGAGTGAAGGGCTGCTCAACTGACTGAGCCACCCAGGCATCCTAATAATTTAAACAACTCTGTTTTTCTGTGTCAAAGTCAGTAATATATTGTTTTATAGATCATCCTTAGGGAATCTGGTGCAGTTGAATATGTAAATTAAGAACAAAATTCATAGCCTAGTTGTATTACTTTGTAGAGCAAAATTAGGTATAACTGGTTGATATCATAATTTCTTAGCATTCCAAATGTTGACAACAAGGATGGCTTGTTTCTGGTTTATTTCATTGCCTCAATGTTTTTGATACATTCTTATATACTGTATATTCTTTTATTTACTTATTTTTATTCCCAAAGTAAACTTTTCTAGTGTCCAGGCATGTTACAAGATAGATCAGTAGGCTAGGCAGAAATAATTAGCATTTCACATTGGATAATAACATTATGGCCAGTAGAGGGCATCAAGGAATTGTCCCAAGTACAGGTTTTGATAAGACAAAAATATTGGTGTTTTAATTGCAGAACATTTTCAGCCAAAGCTTCTATACAAAAATGGTTCCTTGATGTAAATATATTCAAAGCATCGTGGTTGTATTATTGAGTGATTTGGGGTTTTGGTCACTATAGACATGCCTTAATTATACATTTTGAAGTAAGAGTAGTTCTTACTCATGTCAAAATGGAAACTGTTGAATTTTGCATTCTTAGGAAAAATAATAAAAGGTTAAATCTCAAAATAGTGTAATTTCTAACTTTCAAAATAAGTGTACACAGCCCCTTAGTATCTTCATTTCCTCATCTTTTAAATATGGGAGATTGAGGAAGTACTCTCCAAGGTCTTTTCTAGTTATAATGTTATGGCTAGTTTTTATTCATCTTCTGAGAGCACCAGCTCAAAAGGGAGAATTCAGATGCATCCCTATCTCTCAACCACTGGAGGGCTCCTGACATCAGATCAGAACTTGTATTAAAAGTACTAGGTGGTTTGTGGTCATGTGTCTGATTTCTTTGCAAGTGTTCTTACCAAATAGGCCCTCATTATGTTAGGCAGTTTTAGAGATTTTCTGATTTCATTTCCCATCCTGTTCAATCTTTTCCTCTCTTCTTCTCCTTCCTTCCCTTCCTCTCTCTCTCTCTTTTTTTTCTGACTTTGTCATGTACCAAGCACTGTTCTGAGCATTATGTCGTTTAACACTCTGCATGAGCAGGTGGAGGGGCAGAGGAAAAGGGAGACGCAGACTCCCCGCTGAGCAGGGAGCCTGACTCCAGGCTGGATCCAGGGACTCAGGATCATGACCTGAGCTGAAGGCAGACACTTGATGGACTGAGCCACACAGGTGGCTCATTTTTATAGATGAAGAAACTGAGGCTCCGAGAGGTTAAATAACTTCCTGTTGTCACTCATTAATTTTCGGATGGAAATTTAAATCCAGGCTTTCTTGCCCCATGTTCAATATTCTTTTCAGTCTACCAGAATAAGTCCACACTTAATTCCAAATATGTTGTTTGCTAAAAGTAACTTACTAAACTACAATTATTCATGAATGTATTGTCAAGAAAATAAGATTTTAGAGGTGGAAGGAATTAGCTGTTCTAATTCCTCATTAGCAAAAATGCTGATGGCTCTGTGCATATCTCTACCCTTATTTCATCTTATCTCTTGGGTTGGTCTCATTGGCTCAGGCTCCTCCATACAGCAGAGAATATGGTCACTGCGTTCCTATGTTTACATTCTCAGGGAGTGAACATAACTCCTAGGAAGGGACTTTGGCTTCCTGGAGCCACATGAAATGGGGGCAAGGGAGAGTTCTCCAAACTCCTGAAGGAGCTATTTCCGGAGGAAGAGAGATATAAAATGGTTTTGGAGAATGGGCTGTTGGTCCAGGGTGGGTATCTCAAGGAGGATCTGTGGGCAGCTCCTTTATTGGGGGCAGGCCAATAAATGCAGCCAAGAGCAAGTATAGGCAAGGCCTAAAGACTCTAATGGTGTTAAGGACTGGTCTTCAGAAGTATCCTATAAGACACGTTTTGGTTACCAATGTAACAAAGGCCAAAGAGAACTATGCAAAACCATGATTCCTGGCTTTTCTTGACAATCATGATGTACCTTCTTCTTGGGGCTCATCTCCTGCACTGAGGCATTTACCAGGAAACACAGGGCTCAGCAGTACAGCTTTCTGGAAGGGAACAAGCTCACTGAATATGATCTCATATAGCTCTGGAAGCCAGGAGAACTATGTTTCAGGATGCTGACTTAGGTAGACATTTAATATCTTCTGTTAACAGGTATAAATTGTAGAACTTAAAGACACATTTTAGATATTATATTGTAATTAAAATGCAAAGTAAAGAGCATTTCCTGGAGGAAGAATCTCTCATTGATATCTCCAGATTTCCTGCATTATGTTTCTGTGCCTTTCTGTTGCATGGTTAGGATTCTGGGTTTGCAGTATCCAATATTGTCAGATGTAAAGCAGGCTAACTAAATAAACAGGGGGGACTTCCTTCCTTTTTCCATTTGCTTTCCATTTCTCTTGACCTATTTATTTATGTATTTATTTAAAGATTTACTTATTTATTTGAGAGAAAGAGTGCGAGTAGGGAGAGGGACAAAAGAAGAGGGTGAGAATCCCAAGTAGACACTCCAATGAGCATGGAGCTGGATGGGAGTTCCATCCCACAGCCCTGAGATCATGACCTGAAGCAAAATCAAGAGTCCAACACCTTACTGACTGAGCCACCCAGGCACTCCTCTCTTGAGCTTTTAACATGAGGATTAATTGAGGAGATATCAGCCCATGGGATAAAGTACATTTATTTATAGGGTGGTCAATGTAAGCATAAAAGCACACTTAAAATTAATTAGAAAGTACTGATATAACTTAATTTGGGGCCTGATGTTAAATACGAATTCTTCTACATTGTGCTGTGATTAAAAAAAAAAAAAAAAGAAAGAAAGCCTGTGAGATGAAGTAAGTGTTCTGTCCTGGCTCTCGGCCTCTACAACTCTATAACTCATCTTCTACATTTCTGCTTGAGGTTCCAAGTGTGGGCACTCTCATCCCCATTATCTTCTGTCCCAACTTTCTCAAAGATCAGCTAAGATCCCATCAGAATTCTGCAGATCTTCGTGGATGGTGCATGTTATTTCTTTTTCTGTTCTTAATTACCTTTGCTGAAATTATGAAATGTGGGAAATGCAAGAGATTTCACTCTCCTGCCAATTTCTTTTCAGATGGCTTTGGATGAAGATGTCCTAGACCATGTTACATGATTCTATGCCATGCAGGGTTCGGTTCCTAGACCAGCAACATCAGCATCACTTGGGAAATTGTTAGAAATGCACTACCTTGGGTCTTACTTTAGACCTTTCATATTGGAAGTTGGAGAAATATTGCTCTTTACTGAATTTTTAAAATTTTTGTTAAATGATAAATGAATATCTGCTTGAGGAAAGGTTGTTCGCTTAACTGAGTTGTTAAGTAACCAGTGTGTTTTAGAAGGAAGCAGTGAAAGAGTAGTGCTAACTGTGGAGACAAATGAGGTGTGTAATTAACCTACTGTAATTTCTTAGGAAAGATTTTCTGCCCAGTTGACTATGATTAAGGAAGGGTAGACAATCTCCAACATGGGAAAAGGATTGGTCTATTTGGCAATAAAGGTTACTCTTGTTCTCTTCTATTATATCCCCAAATTGTGGGATTTATGATCTGCAGCTGAAATTATTATACTTTTTCTTTGGCAGTCTGAAACTTTGCTCACTTTCAGTTTAAAAAGGTCATCTTCTAGATAAGTCTGCTGATTTGTCTGTCCTCTAGTTTTATCTTTGAAATTTCTTCAACATCTTCCACCACCTCTCCTTTTGCTCACTTTCCTTCTTTTTAGTACAGACTCTACCTTTTTTACTCCCTGGCTTATTCCAAAACCTGCTAATCTGATCTTCATTACTCTATCCTCTTTCAATCAAGGATGCTTTCAAAACTGGAGGTCTGATCATGATCTCCTTTGATTAGAAACCTCAGGCAATTTTATGCTGTCTGCAAGATAAGATCTAACATCCTTTGTGAGGCATTTGAGGTCCTTCATGGACACGCCTGGACCACAAGTCTCCTTTCTCCTTCCTACCTCATATGCTGGTTATGGCAGGCCTTTTCTCCTTCCCCAAACACCATTTGAATCTCTGTGTCTCCATGGTTTTATTTATGCTGTTTATCAGAATGAATTTTCAGCCAACTGAATTCTTATAGCATGTTCCATTTCAAATTTTTAGTGAAGGTTACTCTCCTCTATCTCGCACAGAACTGATAATTTTTTCCTCTGTGTCTACTATGCAATGTATCCTACTCTATTGTTTACTTGGTTTTCTCTTCCAATAGGTCATGTTTTTCTTCAGGACTGGGGCTGTGTATCATTCATAAGACAATATGTAGTGAAACTTGACCCATAGATATTAATAGATATGTGTTGAGTGAACTTTATCTTCAAATTATTATTTAGTAGACTAAATTTCACACACACCCTTTTGCTGGATTTTAGTAATTTCTTCTGGTTATTATTATTTTTTAAGATTTTATTTATTTATTTGACAGAGAGAAAGGTCACAAGTAGGCAGAGGCAGGGAGAGAAAGAGGGGGAAGCAGGCTCCCTGCTGAGCAGAGAGCCCGATGCAAGGCTTGATCCCAGGACCCTGAGATCATGACCTGAGCCGAAGGCAGAGGCTTAACCCACTGAGCCACCCAGGCGCCCCTCTTCTGGTTATTTTTATTAAGAAGGTTCTCATACCAGTAGAAATATGCTCTTTTGCTGGAGTATATTCAGATCTACAATATTTTATAAGATTAAAAGAGATGATTCTATTCCCTAGGATGCTTGTGACAGAGCTAAGCCTGGTTGAATACACAGTAGTCATTAATGTCATGACTCTGTTCCCCTGTAGAGATGCCGATGACAGGCTGCCCCAAGATGGACCACATTGTAAATGAAAGTTACTAAAGAGACAGCTTGAGCAAGGAGGACACTCAGACCCTTCTCTACCCCCATGAAAGTAGGAATTAAGTCTCCCGTGTGAAAGGTACCCTCCCTACACCAGGGAGTAATAAAGAGAATCCTTATTACTAGAGATGGGAAATTTAGAGCCAAGAAGACTGTATAAAAAACCCTTGTTACTTTTTACCAATTTATGACCTCAGCCCAGATTCTGCTTAGAACTTCTTGCAAATTGGGGCACCTGGCTGGCTCATTTGGTTGAGTCTGCTACTCTTGATCTTGGGGTTGAGGGTTCCAGCCCCATGTTGGGTATTAGGGACCACATTAAAAAAACAAAAACAAACAAACAAAACAACAAAAAACCTTTAGAATTTTTTACTAATTAAAGCTCCCAAAGTTAAATTTTCTTTGTCTGTCAATTCCTCAAAGGTTTATTGTCTCATTGTCTAAAAAGAATAAAAGATGCCTGTCTTGGGCACTTTTTTAGGTCTCAATTTCATTATTGGGCCTCCATGTGCCTGTAATAAAACTTTTTGTATTTAACCTCCTGTTCAACTGTCTCATATAAATTTAATTCTTAGTCCTCAAGGAAGACCTTGAGGGTAGAGGAAGAATATTTCCTTCCCTCACCCCAAGCCCTCCAAACATCTGCTGAGGATGCAAGTGTAACTGGTTCACAAACCCTCTCAAGATGACTGTTAGTACTTTTCATGAAATGAATATTGTGGCTCCCCCAAATTCATATATCAAAACCTTCCTCAGCATTCTATGAGCCAGAAGAGGGTCTTTACCAGAACCCAACCATGCTGGAATTATGACCTCAGATTTTCAGCCTCCAGAACTGTGAGAAATAAATTCTTGTTGTTTCTAAGCCAACTGGTCTATGGCATTTTCATTATAGCAGCTCTGACAGACTGACAGTACTTTGGTCTCTCTGCCCACTGCCCCTCCCACTCTGTCCTTTCTATTCCTTTCCGATTCCCAAGGCTAAGAATTAAGGAAGTAAATTGCTCCTTGGGCAAATATAGGTTACTTTATCCTGGGGCCAAAGCAAAAATAAATAACAACCTAAAAATAAAAAACAACTTAGAGGAGAACATAGGCAGTAATCTCTTCGATATCAGCCATGGCAACTTCTTTCAAGATATGTCTCCAAAGGCAAAGGAAACAAAAGTGAAAATAAACTTTTGGGACTTCATCAAAATCAAAAGCTTCTGCACAGCAAAGGAAATAGTCAACAAAACAAAGAGGCAACCCACGGAATGGGAGAAGATATTTGCAAATGACAGTACAGACAAAAGGTTGATATCCAGGATCTATAATGAACTCCTCAAACGCAACACACACAAAACAGACAAGCATATCAAAAAATGGGCAGATGATATGAATAGAGACTTCTCCAATGAAGACATACAAATGGCTATCAGACACATGAAAAATGTTCATCATCACTAGCCATCAGGGAGAATCAAATTAAAACCACATTGAGAAATCACCTTACACCAGTTAGAATGGCCAAAATTAGCAAGACAGGAAACAACATGTTTTGGAGGGGATGTGGAGAAAGGGGAACCCTCTTCCACTGTTGGTGGGAATGCAAGTTGGTGCAGCCTCTTTGGAGAACAGTGTGGAGATTCCTCAAGAAATTAAAAATAGAACTTCCCTATGACCCTGCAATTGCACTCCTGGATATTTGCCCCAAATATACAGATGTAGTGAAAAGAAGGGCCATCTGTACCCCAATGTTTATAGCAGCAATGGCCACAGTCGCCAAACTGTGGAAAGAGCCAAGATTCCCTTCAACGGACGAATGGATAAGGAAGATGTGGTCCATATACACTATGGAGTATTATGCCTCCATCAGAAAGGATGAATACCCAGATTTTGTAGCAACATGGACGGGACTGGAAGAGATTATGCTGAGTGAAATCAGTCAAGCAGAGAGAGTCAATTATCATATGGTTTCACTTATTTGTGGAGCATAACAAATAGCATGGAGGACATGGGGAGTTAGAGAGGAGAAGGGAGTTGGGGGAAGTTGGAAGGGGAGGTGAACCATGAGAGACTATGGACTCTAAAAAATAATCTGAGGGGTTTGAATTGATGGGTGGGTGGGAGGTTGGGGTACCAGGTAGTGGGTATCATAGAGGGCATGAATTGCATGGAGCACTGGGTGTGGTGAAAAGATAATGAATACTGTTATGCCGAAAATGAATGAAAAATAAATTAAAAAACAACCTATGAGGAATAGAATTGAAATTCATGGAGTAAAAACTAAATGGAAAAATTCAGTTTCATGAATACAACTGAGACATATCAGAGAAACTATGTACATTTCTACACTAGAAATGTCAATGGGAATGAGAAGACTTGACTCTTGTCCAGTTGCCTTTATTGTCCGAATGGAGCCAGGATGTTTGTTCCAGAAGTTTATGGCTCAGAAACCTAGGAACTCTGTGTGTTCAGAATCCTTCCATTGGAAGAAAGAGAATAATACCAGTTACCTCAAGTACTGGTGGTTGATTGTAGTGGTAACTGTTGCAATGAGAGAAAGGAGTCAGGAGAAATTGGAGGGGGAGAATTTGACTCTGAGAAACAAACTGAGGGTTTTGGAGGGGAGGAGGATGGGAAGTTGGGTGAGCCTGTTGGTGGGTATTATGGAGGGCACGTATTGCATGGAGCACTGGGTGTGGTGCAAAAACAATGAATTCTGGAGAACTGAAAATAAATAAATAAAAAAAATTTTTAAAAATGTCGAGAGAGAGAGAGAGAGAGAGAGAGAGAGAGAAAGGCGTGTTTGGAATATTCTCACAGCTAAACCTCAAGGACCTGGAGCTTGAGTTTGGGAACTGAAAGGTTGTCTGGGATTATAAAAGGCAACTCTAAAGGACAGGCATCATTATTAGTTTCTTAGCAGCAGGAATTAATTGAGCTTCATTCTTGTGCTTTGCCATGGATGCCAGTTGGCTGCTCTTTTTGTTTTAGCTTCACTTTGCTTATCTTTCTAGTTCTGCTTTCACCAACAATAGTATGGCTCTGTATTTTTTGTTCAAATTCTTGAGCGGTAAGAATGTCATCAGTGGGTGGCTCAGTTGGTCAAGTATCCGACTCTCAATTTCAGCTTGGGTTTTGATCTCAGGGTAGTGAGATTGATTCCTACATCAGGCTCTAGGATTCTCTCTCTCCCTCTGCTCCTCCCCCATTCTAAAAAGAAAGAAAGAAAGAAAGAAAGAAAGAAAGAAAGAAAGAAACAGAAAGGAAGGAAGGAAGGAAGGAAGGAAAGGAAAGGAATGTCATTATCACAAGCAATCACCTTCTGTGTGGGGGGAGCTCTCACCACCAGACCACGTCATAGTGCACGGCTAGAATATAGACCCGCTGTTCTTGGGTCAGGGGCCCAACTGCCCCAACTAACCAGCTGCAGATAGGGGAGCTCAGGATAGCAGGGGAAGTCACATGGTGCCTCAGTGACTTATGCTTAAAGAACCACTTAGAGCTGCTTTTCTCAGTAGGAACTATGTCTTGTAACACAGATGGAGTTTATGGGTAAGGCAAGATTCTAAGGCAAGATCTCTCTACTATAGACATATCTTGGAAGCTCTGATCATGATTCTTCCTAAGTATTACCAATGAAGTTGTTATCTTTTTATCTTCCTATTCCACTTGTAGGATATCCAATAACTATACATGAAACAACATGTGCATACAGAGCACACTTGGCATTCGTTTCTATTTATTTATTTATTTATTTTAAAAAAGATTTTATTATTTAGAGAGAGAGAGAAAGAGTGCAAGAGAACTCAAGCAGGGGGAGGGGCAGAGAGAGAAGCAGGCTTACCACTGAGCAGGGAGCCTGACACGGGTCTCAATCCCAGGACCCTGGGATCAGGACCTGAGCAGAAGGCAGATGCTTAACTGACTGAGCCACCCAAGCGTCCCCTGGTATTTGTTTCTAATTGGATTCCTTTAACAGTTCTATCAATGACATCTGCCTGTATAAAACTGGCCTTTGCTTTCCTTATTAGAGTTGAAGACATTGTTTTTATTTCTAGATGCAAGTGTATGTGATTAGAAAGGGCAGTTAGGCCTTAGTTTTTTGTTAGTGAGAAACAGATAAATAAGAAGTAATCAGGTAAAGTTGTCACGTAATACTCTTTACATTGTGGTTGTGCTTATTGTTCTTTATAAAATACCTCTTCTCTACCCATCCCTTCCAAAGTGCAGGAGTAGAGGATGACTGATGGTTTAGCATTTTTATATCACTTCTTCATACATCTGAATGCATATTTTATTAGCATGTTTCTTAAATAGATACTTTTTTTAAAGATATTTTTAAGATTTTTTTTAAGATTAAAAATAGATACTTAAATAGATACTTTTTTTTTTTTTTAAAGATTTAATTTATTTGGATGTGGAGTTGGAAGTGAAGCTGATTGCCAGGACCCTGAGATCATGACCTTAGCTGAAGTCAGATGCTTAACTGACTGAGCCACACAGAAACCCCACAGAATTACTTTTGTTATATTACCAAGTTCTCCTTTGCCATCCAAATGCTAACACAGGCTTGATGGCTTAACTGAATAATTAATTTATTCATTTCCCAATTCCTTACCGAGTGCTTAACCATGAACCAGAAACACTTGTGGTCACTGGTCTGGTTAGTATAAAATTCCTTATAAATCTACATTTTCCTCAGAGCTGTTTCCATCCTCATTCCTTTGGATGTCTTCATAATTAGCTTTTTTTGTTTTTTTAAGATTTTATTTATTTGACAGAGATTACAAGTAGGCAGAGAGGCAGGCAGGACAGGGGGAAGCAGGCCCTCTGCTGAGCAGAGAGCAGGGCTCCATCCCAGGACCCTGAGATCATGACCTGAGCTGAAGGCAGAGGCTTAACCACTGAGCCACCCAGGCGCCCCATAAATTCACTTTTCTTAAATCGTCCTTTGTTGTACCAACTGTTTGATACCACGCAAACAGGAAACACATGACCTTAAGACCTTTTTTTTCTTGTATCCATGTTGTTTATACACTTTCTTTGAAGAAACATCTGTTCTCCTCCATGCTTCAGAGTTTTTGGTATCACCTTCCTTTTCCCTAAGATTCAAATGTGCAAAATGCTGTCCTCTGTCTTCTTTCTCCCCAACCCCTTAGGCAAAGGCAATGTTTATAACTCCCCTTGAAATCCTGTTTTATCCAAACAGGAAATAACTATAATCAGCTTTCTACAAATCTGGTCTTAAGGTTTGGGTCTTATGTAGTTTTCCACCTGAATTATCTGCTCAATTCCTCCCCTCCCTCTTTCTTTCCTTACAGAGATCCCAGTGCCTAGTACAAGGTCAAACTTATGGCCGGTGTTCACTTGATGTATGTGGACCTCAAGCTACCATCAACCTTATCTTCCCAGCTTTGCTCTTTTCATTGCTCTGTTCTTGCTTTTGTCATACGATTGCACTTACACCACTTTTTCTTTTTCAGTGAAGAACTTTTATAATCAACTCAAGCTCACCGCAGATGGTTAACTTTTTTTATTGCCTAAAACTCTATTGATATTATCTCCAAATTCCTCCTGTTGCTATTTCTTTTGTATCGTCATTGTCCCGATGCCCTCTTTCCTTAAGTTAAAATAAATAAATAAATAAATAAAATAAATAAATATTTGACAACTCCATAGGAGGACATTCCCTTCTTAACCACAACATAGTTCCAGTTTTAAATTTCTTGAGTTCTGTATTCAATGTGTTCACTTCAATTAAATTCAGCAGGCGTGTAAGCTATGTAAATTGAAAGCCACCATGTACCACCCTCTGTGTTAGGTGTTAGCAGCTTCCAGGGGGCTGACAGTTCACTTTTCTGAAAAAATTCTCTTCTCCTAATAATACTCTTCTATTCTGAAGGAAATAATTTCAAACCATTTTCCTGGCAAAGCTGAAGCCTGCCATGTTTTCTCCAAGGTTGGGTTTATGGGGTGAGAGGAGGGTCGTGGGATAATTTAAGGGTCCCAGGAACATCCAGTGTCATCCTTCCCACCTTTTGAAATATCTCCTGCTTCTAGTGACAGGCACCTGAAATTCTCTTTCAACTCTAACTCTGAAGTGACTTAGGTGAGACCATGTTTAACTTCTGAAAGCCTTTCCATCAGATAAGGGTCTGAGTCAATCCTCTGGGTCACCAATACCTCCTCCTTGCTGACAGACATTGTGTTGTGTTCCTTTTCTCAGTGATCTCTTCCAATGTCATGGGAGACTCTCTAATCAACGTGTTGTCTATATTTGTTGGTCTGACCCTCACTTTGATATTGGGCAGATTCAAATTGGCCTTGAACCTCTACAACCCTCCATGGCTTGCAAAAAAAGGTCATAGCAGCACTTTTGCAATGCTTCGTCTTCTAAATTCTCAAAGAATCCCTAGCCAATACCTGAATTAACATTAGGCTTCTGCATATCCCATTTCGATGGTGGTACTACTGCGTTTCTTAGCAGGTAGTGATATTGGTATTTTGGGTGTGACAATTCTTTATTGAGTGGGGCTTCCCCCCCTAGTTGCAGAATTTAGCCTCCGTGCCTCCTCCTACAAAATACCATTAGTGTTCTCTATTGTGATAGATATGCCCATACACACTCTCAAACACCTTCTAGAACTATTGTGTGGTGCTCACAACTACTGTGTGGTGCTTCATCCCATTAATCATTTTTCCTTGTTTCCTGCTGGTTATAGTCAATAATTTGAGCACATTGCTTTTTCACATGTTGCATATGGTGGTCCTTGAAAAGTGAACAAGGTTTGATCCCATTCTCATATGTGGTGCTTGCTGTTTCTAATTACAAAATTCTAATTTAAAATTAGAATTTAATTTAATTCTAATTTAAAAAATTGCCTTTGCTTATATTTCTTATGTAGTCATATGCTCCTTTTCACTATTTTTTTCTGATGCTCTTACTGCATTTACAAGCACTGTATATCTGGAGTTAGAAGTTGTTGTGCGTAGAAGACCTCAAAAACTAAGCAAACACAGCAAACACATGGTAGACTGAGACCAGTATGACGCTGGATGTCTTGTGCTGGTAGCCAGAACAGTTAGTGAACCTCACTCTGGAATTTCCCTGGTACACATGTGTCAGAGTTTGCAAACTGAAATTCATAAGTATAGGGGGCTCTACAGTTATCCTAAGCAGACAATGGTGGCAATGCTCATAGGGGTTCTTATTGCTACTGGTTATAACTGAACACCTACCAGGTCTTCAAAGGAGTGACTTATATCCAAGAATTCTTTCACCAATCTGAGGGGTTTGAAGTGGTGGGGGGGGTGGGAGGTTGGGGTACCAGATGGTCGGTATTATAGAGGGCATGGATTTCATGGAGCACTGGGTGTGGTGAAAAAATAATGAATACTGTTTTTCTGAAAATAAATAAATTAATTTAATTAAAAAAAAAAAGAATTCTTTCACCAAGAACACAAATCGGGAAGTCCTATTTTATTAGTTAACAGGAGTGTTTGAAATGTCACCCCTGGGGTTTACTTTTAATCCTTTAATATTTACACTAGAAAAATTAACGATATTGGAAGGAACCATTATTCAAGTTTTAATTGAAAGCAGCAATGGCAGTCAATACTAGCTAGCACTACTGCGTAAATGAGTAAACCAAACAATGGATTTTTTCCCCCCCAATAGGTTTGATTTATACTAGGAAATAGATACAGATTCTTCTTTGCTAAGGGCCAAGGTAAGTATGAGAGAGTTGCATTTAATTAGGACTTATCTAGTAAATTGTAAATATGTTAGTAAAAATGAGTAAGTGAAAATTACTTGTGCATCTGCTTTTTGTTTTTTATTTACTTAGACTCTTAACATTTTAAAATGCTTAAAATTACCAAGAATTTTCAATAGATGATATGTGGAAGATGATGAGAAAGCAAGTGAGTTGTTCATATCATTTCTAAATATTAGAGGTACAGTCATGATAAATATTGTATTTTCAGCATATGCACAATCTCAGTCCAGTCACCCATAATTTAAATCTCCACATCCTCATGCATAGATCATCAGTAGCTGGGTAGCAATTGACTTGCCTTGAGATACCGGAGCTCTACATACAGAAACCAATATCCCTTTGAGGTAGACTGTTCATTGTTCCTGTGTATTCATTCTCTTGTTCTTCTGTTTATTATAATGTCCTCAATTTTAGCAAGGCATGAGGTGCCCAGCTAGAGATTTACTCTCCTATTCTCTTTTACAACTTGGTGTGTCCATGTGACAAATTATTGCCAACGGAGTACAAGCAGAAGTTATGTGATCCCCACATAGCTTAAAAGGAAACTGCTCTCTACTTCTGTCTCTTACTTCCTATGGACTGGAATGTGGATGTGATGGTGAGTCAGCTTTGGCCATGCAGATGAGAGCAAGCCCTGGGAGGAAGGAAGAACCACCTTGTCCTGGATAGTGTTGAGCAGCAGAGTCTCCTACTCACTCTAGGCTGCCCTCCTACCTCTTTACTCTCATGTGAGGGAGAAAGAAACTATCTTGTTGAACTACTGTGTTTGGGGGGCCCTTCTTGAGAGCATCTTAACTTGAATCCTATTGCTTAAAGTTTATTCATTTATATTCAACAGACAATCCTTTTTCTTTCCGTGTGGAAGATTTTTCCAGCAGTTTTTGAACAAGGTTGGGAAGTGGGAGTAAGTTTTGGGGAAAAAGAAAGTATTGTACCATGGGATTTTAGAAGTTTGGTTTTCTCACTGGGAGAAGATGGCACATTGATATTTTCTTTTCCAGGGACATAATTCCATTCACATTACATTTATTGAGGGTCTACTGTGTGCAAAATACTGTAGAAGTCCCTAGGGATACAGAGATGAATAAACATGGTTCCTGCCCTCAAGGAGCTCACAGTCTATTAGGGCAGACAGCAGAAATACATAAACAATGCACTATAAAATAGGGTGAATATAGTAATAGTGATAGAAATGGGGTTCTATGGAAGCATAGAGCTGGGAGAGAGGGTTTTCATAGTGATGGAGAAAGAAAAAGAAGGATCTTGGAAAGACTTTACAGAGGAGATTGCATTTGTGCTGCAAGATCGCTTGAAGAGCTGGTAGAAGAAGGGAAAGCCGTGGGGTCAGTTTTCTGAAGCTGTGGGAGCTACTGTTAGGGGAGCTCAGAAAACCCAGAAAATAACCAGACTTTTCTGGAGTATGAGGTGGGTGAGAGAAAGTGGTGAGTCACAACTCTGGAAAGGTAGTTAAAGTAACATAGTGAAAGAGCCTTGAATATTATACTAAGGAATCTTAATTTATTTTAAACTGATAGAGAAATAGTAGAGGATTATGAATACTGTAATTAAAACCTGTGGTATGCTTGAGGGTAGTGATTCTCAAATCAGAATCTCCTAGAGGGTTTATTAAACAGAGATTTTGCTCTCCAAATCTGTGATTCATTATGTCTTCAGCCTGGGACATTGCATTTTTCACAACTTCCCAGGTGATGCAAATGTTCCTGGTTGGGAGCTGCCACTCTGAAAACCACTGTTCTAGAAGATGTATCTGATAGATGTGCAGGTGTGTGGGCGTGGAGTTGCAGGCGAAGGACTCCAGAGGAAGGTGGACCAGATAAGAAGACTTGGAAGAGATGAGGGGACCAACTTATTGGAGAAGAAGGGGGCATATTTCTGTAGAGGTAAATGGAGAAGACTTTAAGACTCCCTGAACGTTACAGACAAGTCTTGAAGAGAGAGGATCACGTTTATCTAATAGGGATGATAAGAGGCAAGGTAATCCTGTTATCTGAAACTGGGAAGGTGGAAGGAGGAGAAGGTGTGAGTGTGGGAAAATGATCACGAGTTCAGTATGGAAAAACTGTGTTTGAGGAATGAACAGGTTAGTCACAGGGAGGTGTTCACTGGAGGTAACTCATGGGTCTGGAATTTGAGAAAGACAAATCAGAACTAAAGACAAAAATTGAAAAGCCACAGGCATGTGATGGGATGGGACAGAGTATGGAGATACAGGAGGTAAGAGCTGAGGACAATACCCCAGGAGGAAGAAAAGGAGACAGAGAAAGAGGAGGTAGTTGGAGAAGCAGGGGACTACTGTATTTTGTATTTTGGAAGTCATGGGCTTAACGAGAAAGGGAGGCTTAGTTATTTTAATTGATGAGAGATTGGAAAGTAGATAAGGACAGAGGCAAGGCCATTGTATTTGCCTACTGGCAACTCACCAAAGACCTCTGGGAGTTCTGTTTCGAGAGAACTAGGAGGGACAAACTCACATGGCATAGGATAGGAAAGTCAGTGGAAGGTGAGAGGTGAGCAGAACGAAGGATTGATAAGTGGAGAAACTCAGGGGGGAGAGCCAGCGGAGAGGCGAAGCAGGCTCTTGAGTGGGAAGTAGGAGTAGAAGAAATGTATGCCAGTGTTCAAGATACTTGAGCAAACTGATAAGTGAGATTAAAGAAGAGAGGAGGGGGATGGGAGAAAGGGAGGGGAGAAGGGAGGAAGAGAGAGAGGGTCTGCTGCCTATATTCCCACCCAAATCCTGCCAGAGTCAGGGAGAGTGTGCAAGGCTCAGCGGGACTCTTCTCAGAATGTAAGGAGGTCCAATGTTCCTGTCAGGTCATATAACAACACATTGGAGGGGATTTAGATTATCTTGTATTTGTTTTTGTTTCATTTTCATAGTTAAATACCTAGGAAAGTGCCAGAGTATTCATTCCAGGTTCTTTTTAGAGAATGAGGAAGCATATTTAATCATGAACTATAAAGGACACGTCAGCTGTACTATTTGTGCCTAAAGGAGTGGGCTATGTAGTCACAGTAAATGACTTTAGCTCAGGTCTGCAAGCAGATGACAGTGCACCACTCTTTTTTTTTTTAATTAATGCTTTATGTAGTCATGCAGTTTGCAGTTCCCTCTAAAATTTGCATGGATATGGAGCCACGACCTCGGTTTTAATGGCACAGGAGGGCAAGTTATCAAGTATTTGATTTATAAGTAGTAAGAAATTCTGCAAATGAAGATTTATTTTGGCGTTCTTTAATTGCAAGATTAACTGAAATGGCTAAAAAAGTAGTTACTATTTCACCTTATTATTATGTCTATGAAATTTCTGTCTTTATAGGATGTTTATTGGAAATCATGTACCACAAATATAACCAGAGGTAGAAAACAGCACACCAGATAACAAACCTCAAACAAAACAGAACAAACAAACAAACAAAAGGACCACAGTACCTTACAAACTTTTCTGAACCAACTATGTTCAAGAATTAATAAGTTGAACCCCTTTCCTCTGTCCACAAACAAGGCTGGTAAAAACAATGCCTTTTGGCTTTATGAAATCTACACATGTTCTCGGCACTTAATTAGCTTTTTAAAAGCCAGTTTAAAGTCTTCATTAAAACTTGTATAGAGCAGAGGGTTGATCAGAGAATTAACATAACCAAGCCACGTTAAAAAATCAGCCACTTCAGAGGACACTGTGTAGATACTCAGACCCACAATTAATTCTTTGATGAAAAATGGAAGCCACGACAAAATGAATGCTCCCAAAATCAGTCCTAGGATGCGTGCTGCCTTGCGTTCCCTGGTACTAGAGATCTGCTGACGTTCTCCTGGGTGATCTAGATCATTATCGAAGGAAGGGATCCTGATAGAGTTGTGGATCTTTTCAAACTCGGTGGTAGGGTCTGAGGTGGAGAAATCAGACACACAGAAAGTCTGTGTAAGTTTACAACTCGCAAAAGAATTTTGGCTATCTGTGCTTCTGTTGCTTAAGTGCCGGCTTGATCCTCTTTTCTGGTAAAGGCTCTTGGCTGCATGGTAGATCCGGTAATACAGAATAAGTATCAAAGTCAAGGGGATATAAAATGCTCCAAGCGTGGAATAAATGGTGTAGATGACATGGTCATGCTGGATGGTACACTCACTAGGAGGTGGGCTGAGTTGGCGGTGGCTTCTCCAGAAGAGGGGGGGCATGGAGATGAAGATGGAGATGGTCCAGACGGTGAGGATCATCAGCACAGCCCTCTTGGCGGTCCTCTTCCTGGCATATTCAATAGCATTGGTGATGGCCCAGTACCTGTCTAGGGCAATCACACAGAGATGGAGGATGGAGCAGGTGCAGCAGGTCATGTCCACACTCAGCCACACCTCACAGATGAAGTATCCTAGTTTCCAGCTGTCCATGACAATGTACATGATGCTCAGTGGCATGACGAGTACTGCCACCAGGAGATCCGTCACAGCCAGGGAACAGATCAGGTAGTTGGCAGGCTGGTGGAGCTTCTTGGTGGTACAGATGGCCATGATCACCGCCAAGTTCAGTAACATGGTCAGGGTGGTGATGATCACCAGAGTCATGGAGATGAGCATCTTTTCAGTGATGGTCTTGGGTCTCACAGCCACACTGGCTTCTGCGGTACAGTTAGTGATATTCATGTTTTCCCTGTTTCAGTCTACACTGTAGAGAAGCTGTTGGTTATTTTCCTTCAGCTGGAAATTATTTAGACTTCAATGCCTCTCATTTATAAGAAGACTGTAGTTTCTTCAGCTATGTAGTTTCTTATGTTCCATTTTGTATGGGTAAAAGGAAGCACCACATCATTTCTTCTGAGGGTTCCTGGAAGATAGTATGCTACTGGTTAATGAATGAAAAAAATCACGTTTTTCCCCCTGGAAAATGTTATTGTATTTCAGTACTCATAAATTCCTTACACATTTTTGATATAATTTTCTTTTTATCTCTGGGTATAAAGTTTACCTTTACATTAATGTCTCTTCAAAATATACTTTTAAAAAAATTGACGTATAGTTGACACACAATATACATAATTTCAGGCATACAACATAGTGATTCACAAATCTAATCCTTATGCTGTGCTAACCACAAATGTAGCTACCAAAAGGATACTTTTTAAAAAGTTAAGTTCCCAAACTCTCATGAAAACATTATCAACTTTTAAGTCTATATTGCCACCTGAATTACTTTCTTATTTATATTTTTTAATGTATATATGCACTTAAACATAAAGTATTTTTTTATTTGAAAACATATAGTCACCTTGCATCATACTTTAAAATTCTGGGACATTATAGAAAAAAATTATATTGTTTATAATAAGCAGACTTCAAAGCAGTTTAAAAGTTTCATAGAAAATGCTCAACTCCAAAGATATTTTAGTGTCATCATGAAGTTGTGTGACTTTTGTCTAATTATTTCTGACATTTTACTTATACCACTGTGCATTTCTTTGGAGAAAAGAGAGGGAAAAAAGCATATAACATTACTTTGATGTTTATGGCAAATTGTTCTCAGAGTAATACCGTAAACTGACAGTGAAACAGCATCATCACCAGGGTCAAAGAATTCCGCATTTTAAAAAAAATGTCTTTAGTTTTGGTTAACATTTGTGTTCTTTCCATTTCTATCTATCTATCGTCTATCTATCTATCTATCTATCAATCTCTATCATCTCTCTCTCTCTGTCTACCTACCATCTATGATCTGTCTCCTGGATAGCTGTGATTAAATTGGGCAATCAGTGAGATAGTGACATTTATTGAATGCATAGTTGTAAGGAATTAAAAAAAAGGTACAACAGTCCCCCTTATCTGCAGTTTTGCTTTCCGCACTTTCGATCACCTTGGTCTTCAAGCCGATGATCCTCTCCCTGATGAATCCGCAGAAAGTCAACAGTGGCCTATTGCTATGTCACAAAGCTGCATCACTCACCGTGCTTTGCCTCATCACGTAGGCATTTTATCCTCTCACATCATCACAAGGAAGGTGAGTACTGTAAGATAATTTGAGAGACTCCATTCACATAATGTTTATTCTGGTATACTGTGTGTTTTTTAAAGACTTTATTTATTTATTTATTTGTTTATCTGAGAGAGAGAGAAAGCAAGAGACAGAGCATGAGTGGGGGAGGGACGGGCAGAATGAGAGGCAGAAGCAGATTACCCTGGGATCATGACCGGAACGGAAGGCAGATGCTTAACCGACAGAGCCGTCCAGGCACCCCTAGAGTATATTATTATAATTGTTTTTTTTATTAGTTATTGTTGTTAATCCTTTTGTTGTATCTAACTGTTAAACTTTGTCATAGGTTTGTAAATATGGGAAAAGACATGGTGCATACAGGGTCCGGTACTACCTGTGATTTCAGGTATTCAGTCTTGGGATGCATTTTCTGCAGGTAAGGGGGGACTACTGTAAGCTCAAATATGAATGTATATTCATGAAAACAACACGATCAAAATCCACATAGGAATATTCACAGCCAGTGGCTGTTTGTCAGAACATTGATCAAATCCTCTGATTTGTCTCTGTGGGATTAAGTCCAGGATAACTTCAAAGACAACTGGCATTTTGGCAGTTAAAAGAAGGGACATAGATTGATGTGGATTAGGCTTAACAGACATTCTCTAATGAGGGCAGGAGCAGGTGAAGCATGTACGAAATGGAGAATGGAGTGGATGAGAGTCCTTGGGTAGACTGGGGACTGGAAGCCAGGGGGGTAGGAATAAAAATCTCCAGCCAGGCTGAGAGCCATCTAGCTCTGGATTTAATGTCTTCTGCCCACTGGGCAAAAATCAAGAAGACTGGGGGATGGTTACCATTTATTCTTTAGATATAGAAAGTAAAAGAAAATGATTTCACTAAAGACAAAAATGGGGCAATTGTTTTTAAAACAGTCTTTATCTTTCTGCAGTGAAATGAGAATCATTCTGCCTCTCTGTTTTTCATTATGCTTTTATAGCATTTCTGTAGATGTACCTTCTTGAAATTCATGTTTCCCTCTTCTTCTATGGTTTTTGCTCCACCAACAGTACATTCTTTCTTGTAAATTAAATGTTTCCTTCTCTCTTGGATATTTTCCCTTCTTTTCTAGTCACTTTAAACGTGCATTTATATCTGAGACAGGCTGTAACATTGAAAGTGTATGGGCTTTGGAATCAGAGTCCTGGGTTGCACCTGAGCCATGTATTAGCTTGGACAAACTCTATATTTCTCCCTGTGGCCAACATGTGTATTTCTCTATTTTGACCCCCTTCTCCTTAATTACATGAAATAGAGTCTTTTTTTTCCTGCAAACATTAATCCTAAGTTATGTTTTTGTGGGGTCCATGAGGTTTGTTGGAAGAGTAATTTTGTTTTGTTTTAAAAGTGAGCTCCATGCTCAGTGTGGAGCCCAAAGTGGAGCCCAATGCAGGGCTGGAACTCCAGATAAAACCTGAGCTGAGATCAAGAGTCAGATGCTTAACCAGTTGAGCTACCCAGGCATTCCAGAAAACTAGTTCTAAACAAAAAAAAGCTTTTCCACTCTGATTGGAGGAATCAGATTCTTCTACTCTCCAATCTTCTCAGATTGAGAATATAGAGAGTAGCCTGGATAAGAGACAGAAAACTTTAGAAGTTTTAGTTTGATAATAGAAACAACTAGGAAATGCTATTTTAAAAACAAGAAGTTAAAAAAAATCAAATAATTCAGCTTCATCAAGCTTTTAAAAGCTGCTCTTTTTCTGAGCTCCCATACCTCCTAGTTCTTATTTCTCTGGTGACCCCATCTTCTTCCTTATTTTGTACCTACTTATTTTTCATTCCTCCCCCTCCCCTCCACTCTACCCCCAGTTAACTACACATTTCTGGAGGATGGGATGTATGTCTGAGTCCTCTTTTTAACTGTCTCCTGTTAAATTAGCAAAAATATTACTGGTTGGGGTTACACTGTCAGTCCTTTAATGTGACTTTTTGGTTTATTTCATGCCCCAGCCTTTCAGAATAGGAGTTAAGTTTAATATCCCGGTGTTGCCAGTCCCTCGAAATTCCTGCATCATCAAGCTTGCCATCTTTTAGCTTGAAGTGTGTTCCATAACACCACGTAGAACATAATCTTTTGAATAGCTGGATGGGATGAACTGGGGAGCAATTATGGATTGAACTAGTCTGAGAACTGGGTCCTGGAGCTCTTCACTAATAAAGGACCAGAAAGAAAAGGAGGAACCAGGAAGGCAGAGTAGAACAGCTATTCAGGTAGAGGAGAATGATGAAAGATAATTCCATCCTAAGATGGATGAAAGCAGTATATGAAATAAGAGTGATCAGCTATGTAAGTGCTTCTGACAGGCAGTGGGCGATGAGGACTTGACCGTTGGTCTGGGTGATGTGGATGACACCAGTGACCTTCACAAGACCCAGTTGGTGCTGTGGTAGAGATTGAAGGCTGAATGTGGTGGTTCAAGAAAGAATGAGAAGAAAGGAAATAGAGACATTAAATAAAAACAAGTATTTAAAGCGTTTTGATGAAAAGGGGAGCAGAGAAATAAGGTAGCTGTGGAGGGAGATGTGGGGTCAAGGTTGTTTTCTTTTTAGGATCAGAGATTGTCTTTTTAAACTGGACTATTTGCAGTTTTCTTTACTACTATACTGTGTATTTTTTTTATTGGTACCCAGAGCATTTCTGGAGGGAGTGAAATGTAAAAGAGGAAGCAGGAAAGCAATAATGGAAGAAGCTGGAAGTCCGTGGGGCTGGGGGCAGCAGGGAAGTAGAATTCTTTGATCAATGTAAGGGATTATACTGGGGACTGTGAAGCAGATAAAGATGCAGCCATACTCAGGAAATGATCCCAACTCCAATTATCTTGGGTTCCTTTATCTTCTTAAGAAAATAACAGCATGGATTTATAATCACCACCAACTCCTTAGGAGGCAGTATGATGTCTAATTAGAACAGTGCTAGTTACGCAGCACCTGAAAATTTAAGTATCTTTAGCTTTTTGCATCGTAGGGGAGGAGGAATTATAACACTTAATTCAAAACACCCTCTGCAGAACTAGTCCAAACACCAATATCAATATACCAAACTTCCATTAGTCCATTGGAATGAAAAGTTAACTACAATAATCATAGCTAAAAAATGGACCTATCCCATGAGGAGTTAATGTAGGTCCTTCTTTGGGGGTTTGTAACTTTTAGTTTCTGCTCTGATTATGACATGGAAAATACCAGTGCAATCAAAAGCTATATTTAAGTGGTTTTTCAAGGAAATCACAAATGGAAGAGAATCACTATAAACCAAATGGGTCAATGTATGCTGCTCTCATTTACTGAGATGCTTCAGAATTTCTGATTTGTACTATGCCAGTGACAGAACACCAGGGACAAGAGGTCATGAGTACACTCACTTTTAATTTCACCATCTTATCTAGTCTTTCATTGGTTTTCAATAATTATTGTTAATTTATCAGAAATATCCTTGCATCTCTTCTTTGGCCACTTTCATTTTGCCTAAATTTCTTCAAATAATTGTAAAATTCTTTAATATAGGATTTAAGAAATAAAACAAAACAAAACCACACTCATAAATCTCATAAATACAGAGAACAAACTGGTGGTTTCCAGAGGGAAGACTGGGAGGATGGATGAAATAGGTGAAGGGGTTAAGAGATACAAACTTCCCATAATAATATAAATAAGTCATGGGATTGTGAAGTGTAGCCTAGGGAATATAGACAATAATACTGTAATAACTATGTGTGGTAATACATGGGAACAAGACTTACCATGGTGATCTCTTCTTAATGTATATAAATATGGAATCACTATGTTGTAGACCTGAAACTAATATAATACTGTATGTCATCTACGCTTCAATTAAAAAAAGGAAGAAAAAATCTTTAGTATGTGCCAGTTTCTTTTTTTTTCTTTTAAATTTCAGGAGCAGCTGCTTGCCCTCATATTACTAATTTTATCTTTTCAATTACTCATTAAATTCACTTCCTCAGCCTTAATAAAGATTTTTCTTGGCCTGTCTATAGAAAAGAAGGGGTGGATAGTAGTTTGCTTCTCATTTGGTCTTCACTGGGAGCAAAGGAAGATGTAGTGGAGATACTGGAGTGTAGGGTTCTTTATTCTCTTCCTCTTGTTTATTTAAATTGTGACATGTGACATGTGGTCATTATGAGCTTATTATATTCATAATAACGGGAAAACATTATCATTGTAAAAATCAAACAAAACAGAGTACATAGAGTTTTAGGAGATGTTTAGATATTCTGGACACATGTCTTTTGTCAAAACAATGTTTTGTGAACATTTTCTTCTACTCTGTACTTGGCTTCTGTATTTTTTAATGATGTCTTTTGAAAATCAGAAGGTTTCGATTTTGATGAAGTTTAAGTTACCTATTTTTCTTTATGATTAGAACTTCCTGTGTCCTAAGAAATGACTTCAAGGTCACAAAGATATTTTCTATATTTTCTTCTAGAAACTTAGTACTTCTAACTTTTGTATTGGAAGAGGTCCTCGGGGGACCCTCTGGTGTCCTGTAAGCTGGACCCAGGCAATTAGAGGCATCTCACCATCTATAGTCCTCCATCCTTGGAATGTGTGTTTGGCCTACTATTCCTACAGTGGGAGCCATTTTCAAGGATACAGCCTTGAGAGAGAGATGTGCTGGTGAGACTCTCTGGATGATACACATTGTTGAACACAGGTAATTCTTCTATATAAACTTTTTAAAGATTCTGGAGGGTGGATGTGCAGGGCTACTCATCTCCTGGCCATCCAAGACAATCCTCCTGTGTAGTTTCCTTTGGTTATTAAACCTGTCACTTACCAATCTGAAGTTGTCTGTCTCTTCGACTCTCCTTGCCCTCCATGTTCAGGGGCCAATTTCAGATTTCATCTGAGAAATTCCCAAATTTATGAACCAACAATTCATGATCTATCTTAAATAAATTTTTGTATTTGGATACAAGGTATCCAAATACAAAAGGTTTTGTGGTTTTTCTTTTTTCTTCCATGTGGATGTCTAGTTGTTTCAACAAATTTTGTAGGAAAGACTTTATTTCCCCATTGAAATGCTTTGATGTCTTTGTCAAAAATCAATCAGTTGTATGTGTCAGTTTATTTTTATGCTCTCTCTCCTGTTTCTTGATCAACCTTTGTAGTCAGTATAACACTGTCTTTATTACTACAGCTTTCAATGTAGGTCTTGAGATCAGGTGGTGTGAGTCCAGTTTTGTTTTTCTCCAACCTTGTTTTGGCTATTCCGGGTGCTATGAATTTCCAAATAGATTTTGGAATCAAATTATCAGTTTCTACAAAAACCTGCTGGAATTTTAGTTTGCCTTGTATAAAAAGTAGACTAAGGAGAATTAAAATTTATCAATATTGTGTGCTCTCCAATTAAAGAAAAAAGAAGTATTCTCTAATTGTTTTGTTTCTTAGTTTCTCTCAGTAATATTTGTAATTTTCAGTGTTGAAGTTTTGTACATATTTCTTTAAATTTATCCCTATGTATTTGTAAATTTAGTCTTTATATTTGAATAGAAGTGGCATGCAATGTTATATTAGTTTCAGGTATACAGTGTAGTGATTGGACAAGCTTATATATTATGCTTTGCTCACCACAAGTGTAGCTACCATCTGCCACCATACAATACTATTACAATATCATTGACTGTTTTCCTTATACGGTGACTTTTATTCCCATGACTTATTCATTTCATAACTGGAAGCTTGTATCTCTCACTCATTCATCCACTTTGTCCATCCCACGCACCCACTTTCTCTCTGGAAATCATCAGTTTGTTCTCTGTATTTATAGGTCTTATTCTGCTTTTTGTTATTTGTTCATTTGTTTTGTCTTTTTTAGATTCCACATATGAGTGAAATCATATGGTATTTGTCTTTCTCAGTCTGACTTAATACCTATATATCTATATGACAACGTATTACTGAGTAATACCCTTAGGTCCATCCATATTGTCACAAATGGCAAAAATGGTAAAACAAACAAACCCCTCAACCTTTTTAATGGCTGTGTAATATTCCTGTGTGTGTGTGTGTGTGTGTGTGTGTATACACCACATACTTTTTTTTTTTTTAAGATTTTTTATTTATTTATTTGACAGACAGAGATGACAAGTAGGCAGAGAGGCAGGCAGAGAGAGAGAGAGGAGGAAGCAGGCTCCCTGCTGAGCAAAGAGCCTGATGCAGGGCTCGATCCCAGGACCCTGGGATCATGACCTGAGCCAAAGGCAGAGGCTTTAACCCACTGAGCCACCCTGGCGCCCCAACACACCACATACTTTTTAAGTATTCATGTGTCAGTGCTCACTTGAGCTTCTTCTAGATCTTAACTATTGTAGACAATGCTGCAATAAACATAGGGGTGAACAAATTGGTAGTGTTTTTATAAACTCATAATGAAGTAGCAGAAAGAGGGATCTCTCTATGTATTTTAATATTTTTGATGTTTCTATAAATGGTACTTGTATTTCAATTTCCATTTTTATTCCTTGTATAGAGAAATATAATGTATTTCTGGATATTGATTTTGAATCTGTGATCTCTTATCTCTTACTGATCCTAGTAGATATTTTATAGATTCTTAAGATTTTTCTATAAAAACAATCATTTCATTTGCAAACAGAGATGCTTTTATTTCTTTTCTGATTTTGTTGCTTTTATTTCTTTGTTTTGCCATGTCATACTAACTAGAACTATAGTAAAATGCTAAATAGAAGTGGTGAGAACCAACATTCTTATCTTCTTTCCTACCAGATGAGGGAAATGTTCATCATTCACCATTAATACATTAGCTATAAGTTTTTCTTAGATCATGTTTATTAGTTTGAGGAAATTTTCTTCTATCCTAAATCTCAGATAGTTTTTATAATAAGTGGGCATTTTATCAAATGTATCTTTTTCAACTACTGAGACAGTTTATGATATCATGTGGTGAATCATGGTAACTGATTTTTGGAAGTTAAACCAATCTTGCAGTCCTAGAAAAACTTTAGTTAGTTATGATGTATTTTTAAATACATATTACAGAGTTTGATTTGCTAATATTTTGTTAAGAAGTTTGTATTATGGGGGCACCTGGGTGGCTCAGTGGGTTAAGCCTCTGCCTTCGGCTCAGGTCATGATCCCAGGGTCCTGGGATCGAGCCCCGCATCTGGCTCTCTGCTCAGCGGGGAGCCTGCTTCCTCCTCTCTCTCTCTCTGCCTGCCTCTCTGCCTACTTGTGGTCTCTGTCTGTCAAATAAATAAATAAAATCTTTAAAAAAAAAGTTTGTATTATGTTCAAGAGAGATTGTTTCACAATTTATTTTCTTTTATTGGTTTGTGAGTTTAAAAATTTTCTGAAGGAGTTTGAGAAATATCAATGGCATTTCTTTTGAGAATATTTGATGGGATATACCTGCAGATCCCTTTGGATCTTGAGTTTTTCTTGTGGGGAAGTTTTCTTCTTTTTAAATATTTATTTATTTGAGAAACAGAAAGAGGGAGGCAGTGTGGGGGGCAAGGAACGGGGAGAGGGAGAAGGGGTCTTAAGCAGATTGTGTGCTGAGCACAGAGCCTGATGTGGCTTGATCTCATGACCCTGACATCACGACCTGAGCTGAAACCAAGTCAGACACATAACCAAATGTGCCACACAGGTGCCCCAGATGGGGAGATTTTTACTGTAAATTTAGTTTCTTTACTATACTTCAATTTAAAAAAAATCAACACTACCACCACCACCATCAAAATCTCATATATTAGGCTTTTTAGGGTTTCTCTTTTTTCTTGTATGACTTGGTAATTTATGTCCTTTAAGGAATTTGTTCATTTAATCTAAGTTGTCAAATTCATAGTCATAAAGTTAGTCATAATATTCCTTTAATGTCCTTTTAATGTCTGTAATATCTATGTGGTATTCTCTTGTGTATTCCTCTTTAAAAAATTTACTTTTTATTTTTTTATTAACATATAATGTATTATTAGCCCCAGGGGTACAGGTCTGTGAATCATCAGGCTTATGCACTTCACAGCAGTTGCTATAGCACATGCTCTCCCAAATGTCCATAACCCAACCATCCTCTCCCTACCTGTCTCCCCCCAGCAACCCTCAGTTTGTTTTGTGAGATTAAGAGTCTCTTATAGTTTGTCTCCTACCCAATACCATCTTGTTTCATTTTTTCCTTCCCTATCTCCTAAGCCCCCAACTTTCCCTTTCAAATTCCTCATATCAGGGAGATCATATGATAATTGTCTTTTTCTGACTGACTTATTTCGCTCAGCATTATACTCTGTAGTTCCTTCCACATCATTGCAAATGGCAAGATTTCATTTATTTTGATGGTTGCATTACATGTACATAGTATCCCATTGTATATAAATACCACTTCTTTATCCATCATCTGTTGATGGACATCTAGGTTCTTTCCATAGTTTGGCTATTGTGGACATTGCTGCTATAAAATTCACATGTACATACCTCTTTGGATCACTACATTTATATCCTTAGGGTAAATAACCAGTAGGGCAATTGCTGGGTCGTCAGGTAGCTCTATTTTCAATTTTTTGAGGAAGCTCCATATTATTTTCCAGAGTGGCTGCACCAGCTTGTATTCCCACCAACAGTGTAGGAGGGTTACCCTTTCTCCACATCCTCGCCAGTGTCTGTTGTTTCCTGACTTGTTAATTTTAGCCATTCTGACTGGTGTGGGTTGGTATCTCATTGGGGTTTTGATCTGCATTTCCCTGATGCCGAGTGATGTGGAGCACTTTTTAATGTGTCTGTTGGCCATCTGGATGTCTTCTTTGCACAAATGTCTGTTCATGTCCTCTGCCCATTTCTTGATTGGATCATTTGTTCTGTGGGTGTTGAGTTTGACAAGATCTTTGTAGATTTTTGATACTAGTCCTTTATCTGATATGTCATTTGCAAATATCTTCTCCCATTCTGTC
This sequence comes from Mustela putorius furo, assembly GCF_011764305.1. NCBI lineage: Eukaryota > Metazoa > Chordata > Mammalia > Carnivora > Mustelidae > Mustela > Mustela putorius. The sequence goes on from NW_025421301.1 coordinate 2,725,170, forward strand.
AGTTGTCTTTTGGTTCTGTTGATTGTTTCCTTTGCTGTGCAAAAGCTTTTGATCTTGATGAAGTCCCAACAGTTCATTGTTGCCCTTGCTTCCTTTGCCTTTGGAGATTTCTAGGAAGAAGTTTCTGTTGCTGAGGTCAAACAGGTTGCTGCCGGTGTTCTCCTCAAGGGTTTTGGTGGATTCTTTTCTCACACTGAGGTCTTTCATTCATTTTGAGTCTATTTTTATGTGTGGAGTAAGGAAATGGTCCAGTTTTATTTTTCTGCATGTGTCTGTTTACCCAACACCATTTGTTGAAGAGCCTCTCTTTCTTCCATTGGACATTCTTTTTTGCTTTGTCAAGTATTAGTTGACCATAGAGTTAAGGGTCTATTTCTGGGCTCTCTATTCTGTTGCATTGATCTATGCGTCTGTTTTTGTGCCAGTAGCATACTGTCTTGATGATGACAGCTTTGTAATAGTGCTTGAAGTCTGGAATTGTGATGCCGCCAGCTTTGGCTTTCTTTTTCAACATTCCTCTGGCTATTCGGGGTCTTTTCTGGTTCCATATAAATTTTAGGATTATTTGTTCCATTTCTTTGAAAAAAATTTGTATTTTGATAGGGTTGACATTAAGCATGTAGAGTGTTTTAGGTAGCATAGACACCTTCACAATATTTGTTCTTCCAATCCATGAGCATGGAACATTTTTCCATTTCTTTGTGTCATCCTCTTTTTCTTTCATGAGTACATTATAGTTTTGTGAGTACAGATTCTTTGCCTCTTTGGTTAGGTTTATTCCTAAGTATCTTATGGTTTTAGGTGCAATTGTAAATGGGATCGGTTCCTTAATTTCTCTTTCTTCTGTCTTGCTGTTGGTGTAGAGAAATGCAACTGATTTCTGTGCATTGATTTTCTATCCTGACACTTTACTGAATTCCTGTATGAGTTCTAGCAGATTTGGAGTGGTGTCTTTTGGGTTTTTCACATAAAGTATCATATCATCTGCAAAGAGTGAGAGTTTGACTTCCTCTTTGCCGATTTGGATGCCTTTAATTTCTTTTTGTTGTCTGATTGCCGAGGCTAGGACTTCTAGTACTATGTTGAACAGCAATGGTGATAATGGAAACCCTGCCGTGTTCCTGACCTCTTAGCAGAAAAGCTCTCAGTTTTTCTCTATTGAGAATGATATTCGCTGTGGGTTTCTCATAGATTGCTTTGATGATATTGAGGTATGTACCCTCTATCCCTACAGTTTGAAGAGTTTTGATCAAGAAAGGATGCTGTACTTTGTCAAATGCTTTTTCAGCATCTATTGAGAGTATCATATGTTTCTTGTGCTTTCTTTTAGTAATGGTTTGTATCACATTGATTGATTTGCGGATGTTGAACCAACCTTGCAACCCTGGAATAAATCCCACTTGGTTGTGGTAAATAATCCTTTTAATGGACTGTTGGATCCTATTGATTAGTATTTTGGTGAGAATTTTTGCATCTGTGTTCATCAAGGATGTTTAGTCTGTAATTCTCCTTTTTGATGGGATCTTTGTCTGGTTTAGGGATCAAGGTAATGCTGGCCTGATAAAATGAGTTTGGAAGTTTTCCTTCCATTTCTATTTTTTGGAACAGTTTCAGGAGACGAGGTATTCTTCTTTAAATGTTTGGGAATTCCCCTGGGAAGCCGTCTGGCCTTGGGCTCTTGTTTGTTGGGAGATTTTTGATGACTGCTTCAATCTCCTTACTGATTATGGGTCTGTTCAGGTTTTCTCTTTCTTCCTGGTTCTGTTTTGGTAGTTTCTAGGTCTCTAGAAATGCATCCATTTCTTCCAGATTGTCAAATTTGCTGGCATATAGTTGCTCATAATATGTTCTTATAATTGTTTTTATTTTTCTGGTGTTGGTTGTGATCTCTCCTCTTTCATTTATGATTTTATTAATTTGGGTCCTTTCTCTTTTCTTTTGGATAAGTTTGGCAAAGGGTGTATCAATCTTATTAATTCTTTCAGAGAACCAGATCCTAGTTTCGTTGATTTGTTCTACTGTTTTGTTGGTTTCTATTTCATTGATTTCTGCTCTGATCTTTGTGATTTCTCTTCTCCTGCTGGGTTTAGGCTTTCTTTGCTGTTCTTTCTCTAGCTCCTTTAGGTGTAGGGTTGAGTTGTGTATTTGAGACCTTTCTTGTTTTTTGAGAAAGGCTTGTACTGCTATATATTTTCCTCTTAGGACTGCCTTTGCTGTGTTCCACAGATTTTGAACAGTTGTGTTTTTATTATCATTTGTTTCCATGAATTTTTTCAATTCTTTTTTAATTTCCTGGTTGACCCATTCATTCTTTAGTAGGATACTCTTTAGCCTCCATGTATTTGGGTTCTTTCCAACTTTTCTCTTGTGATTGAGTTCTAGCTTCAGAGCATTGTGGTCTGAAAATATACAGGGAATGATCCCAATCTTTTGGTACTGGTTGAGACCTGATTTATGACACAGGATGTGATCTATTCTGGAGAATGTTCCATGTGCACCAGAGAAGAATGTGTATTCTGTTGCTTTGGGATGGAATGTTCTGAATATATCTGTGATATCCATCTGGTCCAGTGTGTCATTTAAGGCCTTTATTTCCTTGTTGATCTTTTGCTTGGATGAACTGTCCATTTCAGTGAGGGGTGTGTTAAAGTCCCCTACTATTATTGTATTATTGTCAATGTGTTTCTTTGATTTTGTTGTTAATTGGTTTATATAGTTGGCTGCTTTCATGTTAGGGGCATAGATATTTAAAATTGTTAGATCTTCTTGTTGGACAGATCCTTTGAGTATGATATAGTGTCCTTCCCCATCTCATAAAATAGTCTTTGGCTTAAAATCTAATTTGTCTGATATAAGGATTGCTTTATCCAGCTCAACTATCCCAGCTTTCTTTTGATGCCCATTAGTGTGGTAAATTGTTTTCCACCCCCTCACTTTAAATCTGGAGGAATCTTTGGGTCTAAAATGAATTTCTTGTAAACAGCATATTGATTTTTTTTAATGGGGCATTTAACCCATTTACATTCAGGGTAACTATTGATAGATATGAATTCAGTGCCTTTGTATTCCTGTAAGGTGACTGTTGCTGTATATTATCTCTGTTCCTTTCTGATCTGTAACTTTTAGGCTCTCTCTTTGCTTTGAGGACCCCTTTCAATATTTCCTATAGGGCTGGTTTGGTGTTTACAAATTCTTTTAGTTTTTGTTTGTCTTGGAAGCTTTTTATCTCTCCTTCTATTTTCAATGATATCCTAGCTGGACAGAGTATTCTTGGCTGCATGTTTTTCTCATTTAATGCTCTGAATATATCATGCTAGTTCTTTCTTGCCTGCCAGGTCTCTGTGGATAGGTCTGCTGCCAATCTAATACTTTTACCATTATATGTTACAGAGTTGCTTTCAGGATTTTCTCTTTACCACTAAGACTTTTAAATTTTACTATTAGATGTGGGGTGTGGACCTATTTTTATTGATTTTGAGGGGGGTTCTCTATGCCTCCTGGATTTTGATGCTTGTTTCCTTTGCCATGTTAGGGAAATTCTCTACAATAATTTGCTCCAATATACCTTCTGTTCCCCTCTCTCTTTTTTCTTCTTCTGGAATCCCAATTATTCTAATATTGTTTCATATTATGGTATCATTTATCTCTCAAATTCTCCCCTTGTGGTCCAGTAATTGTTTGTCTCTCTTTTGCTCAGCTTCTTTATTCTTCATCATTTGGTCTTCTATATCAATAATTCTCTCTTCTGCCTCATTTATCCTAGCTGTAAGAGCCTCCATTTTTGATTGCATGTCATTAATAGCTTTTTTGATTTCAGCTTGGTTATATTTTAGTTCTTTTATTTCTCCAAAAAGGGCTTTTATTTCTCCAGACAGCATTTATCTAGTATCTTCCATGCCCTTTTTGAGCCCAGCTGGGACCTTGAGAATCATCATTCTGAACTCTAGACCTGACATATTACCAATGTCCATATTGATTAGGTCCCTAACCTTTGGTACTGCCTCTTGTTCTTTTGTGTGTGTGTGTGTGTGTGGTTAGTTTTTCCATCTTGTCATTTTATCCAGATAAGAATATATGAATGAGAGGATAAAATACTAAAAGGTTCCAAAGACCTCAGAAAAATGTATAAAAACCAAGTCAGAAGAGAACCCAAACTGGGGGGGAGAAGAAAAGAGGTAAAGAGAAGTTTAAAAAAAATTAAAAATATATATATATATTAGACTGGTGAATAGAACAGAGCCACTCACTTGATTTTTGGTGTATTTTGGTCTTTTAGAAGAAACCACCTTCCACAACTTTAAAGAAAGAAAAACTAATATATATATACAAAAATAAGGGTAAACATGACAAAGGGATGCAATATGACTGTAAAGATGAAAATTTAAAAATTTCTAAAAAAAGAATTGATAAGATAAGTGTTTGGGGAAAGAAAGAAAAAGAAAGTGGACAGAATTTGCTCAGGCTGGAGACTAGAACAAAGCCCTGTGCTAGATTTTGGGTATATTTTGATCTATTAGAAGAAATTAAATCCCAAAAATTTTTTAGAAGAAAAATCCATATATTTACACAAAAAAATAAAGGTAGATACAGTGAAGGATAAAATATGACTGTAATAATGAAGGTTTAAAAATATTTTTTTGAAAGTTATTGTTAAGATAAACTAGTTAAAAAACGTTAAAAGAGGAAAGAGGAAACATTAAAAATATTAGAATAAGAAAAAAATAAAAGTTAAAAAAAACTAATTATCTTTGCAAAACTAAAGAATCATGGGGAGAAAGCCAAGAATTCCATGCTTTGCATTCTCTTTCTCTGGTATTCTGCTGTTCTCCTTGATCAGTGAGCTTGGTCTTGGCTGGCTATTTTTGCTGATCTTCTGGGGGAAGGGCCTGGGTCTGTTGTAGTGATTATTAAGTGTTTTTGTCCGAGGAGGAATTGTGCCACCCTTGCCAGGGGCTGGGCTAAATAACCTGCTTTGTTTTGCTCTTGGGAGCTTTTGTTCCCTGAATGCTTTCCGTAGAGCTCTGGAGGACAGGAATCAAAATGGCCGCCTCCCAATCTCCAGCGGAGGATCCAAGAGCTCGGGACCCCACTCCTCAGTGCGCCCTTGGAGAAAAGCTCTCAATTACTCCCGTCTCCCTTGTCTTCAGCCATGCTCTGAACTCATCCGCCCTGTGACAGAGCGTTTCTGTCTCGGGCACACACATCCCCGTTTGGAGTCTCCAAACCCAGCCAATCCCTGCTGCTCTTCCAGGGTGCCTCCATGGATTGACCACTTGTTGGGTTCCTGCTCAAAGAGCAGTGGCCCGACTGTACTGCAGATCACAGTTTAAGGTAACCCCAAGCTGAGAACTCACTCCTCAGCTCCGTCTCTGTTGCCGGCTTCCCTGCTCTGATACCTGTGAGCTCTACTACACTCAGACACCCTTGACCCTTCTGTGACCCCGTGGGACCTGAGACCACACTGTCCTCACAAGTGCTTCACCCTCACTTGGTCTCTGGAGTGATGTCCCTCAGTAGAGCAGACTTTTAAAAGTTCAAATTTTTTGCTCTGTTGCTCCACCACTTGCCAGAAGCCAGCATCTTCTTCCCATGGTCTGTCTTCCCGTTACTTCAGATTCACTTCTCTGCACATCCTACCTTTAAGAAAGTGGTAGATTTTCTGTTTCTAGAATTGTTGCTCTTCTCTTCAATCTCCGTTTGGGATTGTAGGTGTTCAGAATGGTTTGATAACTATCTAGCTGAACTCTTGCAACTTGATGTCATCTCAGTTTGCTACCCCTCTCCATTTTGACTCCTCTCCTCTCTCTTTCATTCTTGATATTGGTAATTTTATTTTTTCCTTGATCAGTCTAGGTAAGGATTTTAAAATATTATTAATATTTACAAAGGATTAGTTTTTGAATGACTTGATTTCATCTATTATCTATTTTTTATTTAATTACTTTCAGCTTTTATATTCATTATTTCCTTCCTTTGTTTACTTTGGCTTAACTCAGTCTTCTTTTTCTAGTCTCTTAACGTAGAAGGTAAGATAATTAGTTTAAAACTTTTTTTTTTTTACAACAAAACTTTTTTTTTTTCACTCTAAGCAACACTGCATTCTGCAAATTTTAATATTTGTATTTTAATTATAAATTCAGAAATATTTTCTAATACCTTCATGATTTCTTCTTTCACTTTACATTTAGGAGTCCATTTCTTAACTTCAAAAATATTTAAGAATTTCATGTATTCTTTTAAAACTGACTTTTAGTATCATCATACCCAGGCTCACAAAACAGAGTCTTATGACTTCGATAATTTGAAATTTATTAGAACTTATTTTATGGCTCTGCTTGTAGTCTATCTTGGTGATATTACACATATGATTAAAGAGAATGTGTTTTCTTTCATTGTTTCATGTAACTTGCATGACAGTATTGTTCAAGTTTTCTATACCTTTATCAATAATTTTATCAACTCATTCTACCAATTGTTGAGAGAAGGGAGTTAAAATCTCCATAATTTTCTATATGCCAATCTCCTCCTTTGGTTAGGTCAATTTTTGAGTCATGTATTTTGAAACTCAGTTAATAGATGTATACTCATTTAGAATTGCTATGTCTTCTTGATGAATTGACTTTTATGTCATTGTGTATTATCTCTGTGTCCCTGATATTCTATGTTCTGATGTTTACTTTGTATGATATTAATATAACCACTCCAGCTTTCTTTTAACTGATGTTTGCATGGTATATCTTTCTTCCTTTTCCTTTTAGCCTATGTTTTTATTATTTTTTAATTTTTATTTATTTATTTTTAAAGATTTTATTTATTTGACAGAGAGAGATCACAAGTAGGCAGAGAGGCAGGCAGAGAGAGAGGAGGAAGCAGACTCCCCAAGGAGCAGAGAGCCCGAAGTGGGGCTCGAACCCAGGACCATGGGATCATGGCCTGAGCCGAAGGCAGAGGCTTTAACCCACAGAGCCACCCAGGCACCCCTGTTTTTATATTAAATGGGTTTCTGATGGACAGCCTCTAGTTGTGTCTTGCATTTTTGTCCAATCTGACTTTCTCTGCCTTTTAGTTAGGATGTTTAAATTATCTGCCATAATGTAATTATTGATGTTCTTGCTTTTAATTCTACTTTTTTGTATTTACTTTATATTTATTCAAGTCTCCTTTTGTTTATTTCTTTAGCATTTTGTGATTTTTCAGCATACAAGTCCTGCACGTGTGATGGTAGATTTATACTTGTGTCTTATTCATTTTTTTTTTTTTTTGGAGTGATTGTAAATGGCATTGTGTTTTTAATTTCAGTTTTGTATGTTTATTTTTAAGATACAGAAAAGTGGTTGATTTTGTGTTTTGATCTTGTTTAAATCACCTATTAGTTATAGGACATTTTGGGTAGACTCTACAGTTTTCTACATAGATGATCATGTCATTTGCAAACAGGAACACTTTCCTTTCTTCTTGCTTGTCTCTATGGCTTTTCTTATCTTATTGAAATAGGTAGACCTTCCAGTTCTATGATGATTATTAGTAGTGAGAGCATACTGTTTTAGCTTATTTCCTATCTTAGGAAAGCTTAGGAAATGCTTAGGAAAGCATTCATTCTTTCCCTATTAACAGAAAAGGGATCATTTTTGGGGAATGGAATGCAAGCACAAATGGTATGTGCCATGTCTAGGTTTGGTCTACAAAAACTTTTAATGTACTATCCTTACTCTCAATTTCCACCTACCAGTGGATAGATGGAAATAACTTGGGGGGGGGGTGGCTCTGAATGACCAGGTGGGGCAGAGTACAACTCTTCTGACTTCCATTAGACAATGATATAAATGAGAAGTGACATTTTATTGTGTTAAACCACTGATATTTTGGGGTTTATCAGTTAAAGGAACTAATTACTTACCATAAGTAATATACCCTTGGGTGATTTAATCATTGGATGCTTGGTTTTACAATTTGAAAAGTGAGGATAATTATATTGATCCTCCATATTTATAGAAAAAGTGAAATGAGACAGCATTTACCAAAGTGTTGGAACATTTCCTGACACCTATGAGGTACTCAATAAACATTTGTTCAGTCTACTGTTTGTTGAGCATGTTTATATGTAGATATACTAATGGATTTGTTATCTTCATATTGAACTAAGAGGTATTTACTTGTGTTTTTTTTCTTGAATATTTAATCTATCCCTTTAAAATGTATTCTTCAGCTGGGCTGTCCAGGTCAGTTCAGCGTCTGATTCTTGATTTTGGCTCTGGTCATGATCTCAGGGCCCTGGGATGGAGCCCCTTCATCAGGCTCCTTGCTCTGTGGGGAGTCTGTCTGTTTTCCTCTCCCTCTGCCCCTCCCACCAGCTGGTGCATGCACTATCTCTAAAATAAATAAATATTAAAAAGTAAATGTATTCTTCAGCAATGAAATTGATGAACCAAAACGTAAGCCTCATATATATTGATCAAAATATTATGCATTTGTCAGTTTCCCTAACATAGTTTCTTTATAAACAATCATAGTTGAATTCAACTTAAAGGGATCTCTTTAAAAAATTCATACCACATGTATTATAAGTTATGCCCATACCTTTCTTGCATCTTTTGTAAACAGGATTGTATGTTTCTATGCAAAGATGAGGAGAAAAAGAGCAAGGTAGTTTTCCTCATATACATAAATTTATATGGAAAGCAGACATATGCCTTTAAAAAAAAAGGATTTTATTTATATATTTGACAGAGATCACAAGTAGGCAGAGAGACAGGCAGAGAGAGAGAGAGGAGGAAGCAGGCTCCCTGCTGAACAGAGAGTTTGATGCAGGGGCTCAATCCCAGGACCCTGAGATCATGACCTGAGCTCATGACCAGAGACTTAACCCACTGAGACACCCAGGTGCCCCAGACATAAACATTTTTTAACCCATTAAGTCACTTCCCTTCATTCACAATAATTTTTTAATTTAACAATCAGTTAACATATAACGTAGTATTCATTTCAGAGGTAGAGTTTAGTGGTTCCTCAGTTTCATATACCATCCAATGCTCATTACATCAAATGTCCTCCTTAATGCCCATCACCCACTTACCCCAACCCTTCATCCACCTCCTCTCCAGCAACCCTCAGTTTGTTTCCTATTGCTAAGAGTCTCTTATGGTTTATCTCCCCATTTTTTGGTCTTATTTTATTTTTCCCTCCATTCCTCTAAGTTCATTTGTTTGTTTCTTAAATTCCACATATGAGTATATGGTAATTGTCTTTCTCTGACTGACATTGTTTTGCTTAGCATAATACCCTCTAGGTCTATCCACATCATTGCAAATGGTAAGATTTCTTTCTTTCTTTCTTTCTTTCTTTCTTTCTTTCTTTCTTTCTTTCTTTCTTTTGGTGGCTGAGTCATGTTCCATTGTATATATATATACACCACATCTTCTTTACCTATTCATCTGTTGATGGACTTCAATTTTTACAGCAGTAATGTCCACAATAGCCAGAATATGGAAAGAGCCCAGTTATTCATCCATCCACTCACAGTCATTTTGAAGGGATTATTATTTAGAAGATGAATCCAAAAGTGTGTCAAATGCAAGAGATAGGATTTAGTTGGGACTTGGGAGTGGGAGCACAGGTTGGGGAGTTTGGGTTGGGACTGAAACCCTCATGATTGAAAGCTGAGGATGGCCCAAGTGGGAAAAGGAAGTAATTTAGAGAACTGGGTGGCAAGAAGGAAATACAATTTATAGGCAAAATGGTTTCACTACCTTGGAAATGATAATATAAATATCAGATAGTATTATAATTTATCCTAGATAACTTATAAAGACAATTTAGAGAAATTTCTCAAAATTTTTTTAGAAATTTCTCAAATTTGAAGTGTTTGTCTAAAAGTTATGTTTTTAATTTGAGTTTTTTATACTATTATACACAGACATTATTGGATATTCAGCACACTTTTGTTTCTTTGAAATCTGGTTAGTTTATTGGTTTGGGTTTTTATCTTATTACTTTTCCTGACCTATAAAGAAGAGCCTCAATTTTTGTTATGGTCAGAAAATATTCTGCTTCTCAGATTATCACACAAATAATACTCAGATTATTCAGCGAAGAACATTACTTTTCCTTTTGATTGTGAAATGTGCTGTTCCACTCCCTCCCTAACTTTTGAACTCATTGAGCTTCCCTAAGCCTTCTTTAACTGCGCTTCTTGGATTGGGCAATGCATTAGCTATAGAATTCTGCCGAGCTCGAGGTAGGAGAACACAATGAGATGAATTTGTTCCATGTATTTTTTAAAATAAACTTTTCGTTTTGGTATAATTTTAAATTTATAGGGAAGTTGTGAAGATGGTACAGAGAGTATATCCACCACCTACCTTTACCCATTGTTAACATCTTACATTATGGAGTATATTTATCAAAACTAAGTAAGCAACATTATTCATCACTATTAACTAAACTCCAGAGCTTATTTGGATTTAACCAGCTTTCTCATTAATGCTTTCTTTCTGTTTCATTGCAGGATGCCACATTGTAGTTAGTTTAGTTAGTTGTCACATTTTCCCAGTCTCCTCTGGTCTGTGACAATTTCTCATTCTGCGTGTTTTTCATGACCTCGACGGTCTTGGGGAATACAGGGTAAATATTTTGTAGAATGTTTTCTGATCTTGGTTTGTCTGATGTTTTTCTCATGAGTAGACTGGAGTTATAAGACTTGCAAAGAATACTATGGAATCAAAGTGCCCTTCTCATTCCCTCATATCAGAGTACATTATATCCATGTGACATCACTGCCAATGTTAACCTTCATCACTTGGTTAAGGCAGCTCTTGTCAGGACTCTCTACAGCAAAGGGACTATTTTTCCCTTTCCCTTCTCTGTGTTTTGAAAGTGACTCCCTAAGTGTAGCCCACCTTCAAAGAAAGGCAAATAAAAGTTCCACCTCCTGGAGGTGGGAATATGTATATATATTACTCAGAATTCTTCTGTGAGGAAGATTTGTCTGTCCTCTATTATTTACTTATTCAGTGATTTATATTTATATGCATCTAAACATTTATGATTCAGTCCCAAGGAAACAGTAGACTCCACTTTGGGGAAAATTATCTTTATAAAAGTGCTGCTGATGTTTATTTACATTTCTGTTTTTCTATATGGACTCATGAATATTTATTCTTTTGGTTATAATCAAAAACTGCATTATTTGATTTTGCTCAAATTGTTAAAGGTTAGGCTATTGAGGGCTCTTTCAGTTAGCTAGTGTTGCATCATCTCTTTTATCACAGTGTTTTCCTTTGTCCAGAATGGACTGGCTATACCTCTCTGAAAGGTGCTGGGGAAAAACAATCTGCTCTGTGAAGTATAGATAAGGTTTTAGTCAATAGAGAGTCTCTATTGCCAGCAAATAAAGCCTTTTAATATGAAGGACACCTGTAGAAGTGTTATTTACTTTTCAGCTGAGAATAATAAAAATGAACTTTATGAAGTGCCTGTCATTGAAGTGAGCTGGTGCTCGAGGTTATATTACCATATTTAAAAAAATGAAATGAATTTTTTTTTGACCTAGCTTTAATGATACCACTCAACTCCTTAGAGAAGATCTGGTCTCCTTCCTGTGCTATGCACACACATTTTTTTTTTTAACTCTTCTGCAATGTAATGTGCCTTTGTGGCAGACCCAAGGCAATGAGCATTTAAGCTATGTGTAGGGCTAAGGTATCCTACTGGGCTTCCGCCTGGAGAAACATTGCTAGCTCTGACTACTTGGCTCTGCTTCAACTAGTTCCAAGGGTATATTCTACAAGAGCGAGGTTTCAGGTATTTTTTTGGGGGGGCTCAATCCACTTCAAGGTGGAAATAAGAGATAGGGTGTTGTAATGAAGTGAAGGGGTCAAGAACAGAGACATCTGTGAATGCATCTCAGGTATATAGTTGGTTGGTTGTGTGGCCCTGAAAAAGACATTCTATGCCTCTGGGTCTCAGTTTCCCTGCCTGTGTAATTAGGACTTCATTATTTCTGAGCCTCTTCCAGGTCTAACATTCTATGATTTTTATGCTACAATTTTTTGGTGACTGGAAGAGGGGTACTTGCGAATATTTACAACTCAGTTCTGAGAGTGAAGTAACCTCTAGTTTTGAGGAAATTACATTTATAAATGTACTACTGATGCCCGATAAAAATGACAACGTTTCCTGACATTTATATCACACTGCTATTTTCCAAATTTACTTTCACCTTAATTTTCTTGTTTCAATATTTATTTTCTGTTTATAACTTTGGACACATAATCTTTCTATCAAACACACACATTTATCTGCACACTGTGACTCTGATGTTGCTATTTAGATAGCTCTCCCTTTTCTTTGCTATTTTTCTCCCAGTTTGTCACTTGTCATGGGTGGTGTGTGGTCTCTCATGTTTATGCAAGTCTCGGGATTGCCTGTGTTCCAGACTATCTATTTCAAGGATATTTGCATAGAGAATAATCTTGAAAGGTAGAGATTGGGAAAGAGAGGCATGCTTATTGTTTAGTATGATAAAGATAAGGTCTCTTTTTGGGGTAATAGGTAGGATGCTTACTGACCATTATAAAATATTTGGGTTCCCTAAGCTCAGTATGCAACCCGTAATCCACTCACTGCATGTGCAAGAGTCATCTGACATTTTTTCATCACTGTGTGGTTTGGGCTTGGGAAATTGGTACAAGAAAATGCTAATACCCTGGCTACTGCTGTTGCTATAATAAAATCCTTACTCTCTAATTCAGGAATCTCCTGTCTTCTGATGGCTTTCATGAAACTGTGGCATGCTTATTTGTTAGCTTGCAAGTAGATTGTCAGATTTTTGACAGTTAGTTCTTTGTAGTGTACTTCCTATTGAGAGTTTTTAGTGGGTCACTATTTTGGGGGGGTGGTCCCCTCTTGATTCAATCTTGACAAGGTACCATAAAAAGAGTTGAGAACTTGGATTCCCAAAGTTGAGAACTTGGAATCCAGTTGAGAACTGGATTCATGTACAATTTTGGTCACCTTCCAGTTATGTAATGTTGGCAAGTCACTTAATATGTCTGTACTTCCTTCTCTTTTTAGTGGAGAAGAACAGCTTTGCCAGATTATTGTGAAGGTAAAACAAGATTCAATATACCTCTGCTATCCAATATGGCAGCCACTGATGACTATTTAAGTTAAAATTAAATTACAATAAAAATCAGTTCCTTGATTATACTAGTACTATTTTTCAAATGCTCAATAGGGAACTTTGTTATGTTTCTTTTTACCTTGATGAACCCTCTTAGTTGTTAAGCTATTATCAGCTACAGTCCTTTTAGAATATAGTTAATTAGATTTCACTATTTTCCTGCAAAGTATTGAAGGAGTCTACAGGGATTAGTGGCACTAATCAAAATTTGAAAGAGCACTGATATCTCTATTAATATTATAGGATTATATTTATTTTGTTCTTTTTAAACTGCTACAGGTGAGGTACTTCAACTGTAATAGAAAAGGCAAATAGTTTCACCTCATATAAACTCCAACTTATGGGTCCTGAGCAATGGAGTGCTGGGCTGAGAATTCAGAGGTGGTGTCTAGATTCAGAAGAAGAGAATTATGATTGACTAGTGATCATTCACTAGCAACTAGCCTAGATTGGTACCCAGAAAGCTAAGATTTTTTATTTTCCTAGAAATAAAAAAAAAATCATTATCCTTCCAAATGGCAGCAAAAAAGTCTTGAGGACAATTGTCTTGATTCAATCTAATTTCAGTTACAGTTCTGCTTAGAGAAAAAACCAATTCTTTCAGTCACCATGCTTATGAATTGAAGCTCTTATCTGAAAACTGATAGAATTTTGACCCTTCCTGCTACTTTTTTATTGTTTATAAAAATCACAGCTAGGAAGTGACACAACTTTCTTCCCTTCTCCATAATAGCACAAATAGTAAATAACAACAGTAGTGGTTACAAAATACATGCATTTAAAACATAAAATTGTCTTTTAGCCTGGAGGGTGATATAATTCTACTCCCACTAGGAAGTTCAAGACTCTGAGTCATTTTTCACAAATTGCCGTCAAATGTATTCATGTTCTGCAATTTGAGCTGTTGATAAACAGTAAGTGAACACTTTATGGCCCAGCACATTTTAATTATGTGTCTATATTCAGTGAAAAGTAAACTAACAAGCAACTCCATATTGGGGTACCTGTTGAATGAAGACTGATGAGAAAATACAAATAAGAGAGTAATACAATATCTGTTCCTGAGTCTGATATTCATTAAAGCAAAATATTAGTGCTTTTGGCCCAACTGTTAACTCTATGAACAGAGTTATGTTACACAACATAATGAGTACTTATTGGGTAACAGAAATACATCAAAGTCAAGTGAGTAAAATTTTAAATATGCTGTTGTGAGGTGGAGTATAATTATAATTTTTTCCTTTTCTTTTTGTTGTTTATTACATCCTTAACTTGGCTTGAATGATATGTTTTCAAACATTTGACATGAAATTATGGGGAGGTGGGTGGGAGGTTGGGTGAGCCTGGTGGTGGGTATTATAGAGGGTACATATTGCATGGAGAACTGGGTGTGGTGCATAAGCAATGAATTCTGGAACACTGAAAAGAAATTTAAAAAATAAATAAAAATTAAAAAAAAAATAAAGGGGAAAAGTAACTGAGTACTTCTGATAGGAATAATTAACATAAATTATAAGGTTATTAATAAAGATCTTAAGAACCATTAAAAAAAAGAAATTATGGATAAAAGAGAATCTGGTTAGGACATGAAAGCACTTCCAGAAGAGCATTCAAGGGTTTGAGTTCTAGAATGTTTGCCTTTCAGCATTCATCAAGCTTGTTGGAGGGCAAGGTTTCTAGTGTAATGTAGAATAAATATGATGTGCACTCTGTGGTCAGAGTGCTAGGGCTCAAGGCTTGTCTTTGCTGCTTGCCAGCTCCTTGCCTTTGAAGAAAAAATTAAACCTACATAGTCCTTAAGTTTCCCTCATTTGGCTGTTGGAGGTGCTGGGAGAAGGATGGACTGGAACACTCATTTTCTTGCCTTCAGTTTCCCATGGAGGCATGGGGGAGGTCTGCCTTACTTCCCAGGAGATAGCAGCAGCATTTTCAGTAACAATTTTCCACCTACTGAAGAAACTTGAGAGAGAGTGTGAGATTGGGGAAAGCCTGACATTTTGTGCCCACCCCTCCCTCTGCTCACAGTTCTGCCTGGGAGCAGGGAAGGCTAGTGCTCACATCCTCAGGCTGTCAGTACACAGATCAGATCATCAGACCACATAACCTGAGAACACCTCAGTTCTCTCTGTTCTAGCTTTATAGCATGACACTGGGTGGAAAAGTCAGCATGGTTATTCCCAGGTTATCTTCAGTGCAGGAGAGAGGGACCGAAAAATACATTTTTTTTTTTTAAGCAGGTGGAAAGTGAATTTGCCAACCAACATGCCTCATTTCCCATTTGGAGACTTGTGATGGTTGGAGGAGGAATTGAGCTAACATGTAAAGTCATGTAGGTCACAGTTGGCACATAAACAAGTCATATTTAGGTACTAACTTTAATTAGTATGATCACAATTATCATTATTACTCTCAACTGGTTAAGTTGCAAAAGATTGGCATTAGTATTCCCAAACTTTCAACAACATGATTCAGTACTGTTACCTGATTCATAAGGTTGTCATGCTCATCAATTTAGATAATATGTACCAATTTGCTTTATAAAGTTTAAAGCATATTATATAATAGTGATGATAATGGAGTATTTAAGGTTTTTATGTGATTCCATGAGGTCATATTTCTTGCCAAGTTCTCACTTCTCTCCTGGCTTTTCCAGGATCATTTCAATCTCTTGGTCAAATAACACAGTTAAGCATTACAGTTGAATTAGTAAGTATTTTGTTGATTTCCCAGCACGAATAATTCATGGTAAAGATATTTCATAAACAGGCCATCTCTTAGCTCTCTGTTGAAACAAAGCTGTCATGGTTCTGGGCTTATGCCCGTTATGCTATTTAAAAAAAATTCAGAACATTTATGTAAGAGCCCAAGATTGTGAATAGAATTTGGACAGATGTCAATAGTGTTTTAATGGTAACCCAAACCTGGATTGAACTCCCCTTGCTTTAAATATCTGCTTGTTCTCTTTCTAAGCTAAAGTATAGTCATTGAATGGCCAGGACCATTCCTTGTTCTTAGTATTGTCTTGTGGTTCCTCACTAACCTTTCCTAATTTGTTAATTCAGCATATAGTTATGAGCACACTTTGTGCCATTACTGTTGCACCTGTTGGGTGATACTGTGTAAATAAACAAATAAAAAACTATACTTTCCACAAGTTTATATCCTGTTCCTAGCATAATTTATCTAAAATGAAATATTAATTGTGTCTCCTTTAGAGACAGACTTAAAAGTACATTTTATATAATTCCCAGGACACCGTAACTTCTAAGAAATGTTTAAAATATATACATACATGTAAACCTTAATTGTTTATTGAGTTATTAATTTATTTCATCAGATTGATCTATCAGCATTATTTGCATATTCATTATATATATATAATGAAGGTATATTAGGAGAAAGGTACATAATTGTTTTCAGCATAGATTATACTACTAATAGTATAGTTAAATATCACACCACAGTAGAGTCAAATATCAAGATCAAGGCAAATACATGTATTTGTCTTGATACTTTATTTATTTCAAAGATTTTATTTACTTATTTGTCAGAGAGAGAGAGAATGCACAAGCAGGGGGCATGGCAGGCAGAGAGTAGAGCACACTCCCTGCTGAGCAGGAGCCTGATGCAGGACTCCATCCCAGGACCCTGGGATCATGACCTGAGCCAAAGGCAGGTGCTTAACCCACTGAGCCACCCAGGCATCCCTTGACTTATACTTTTAAACGAGAGCTTTATGTTTTCCTCAACATCTTTCAGTCACTAAAACCTTATTCTAGATCTTGAGATATATACATATTTGGAAGACTATCTTTCAAGTCTGACTGGAAGAATCTAGCAATAGGGATATGTATGTTTCTAAATCAGCAGCTCTTAAATCAACATGTAGAAATTAATTATGTTTTAGGAAGGAGTTTTCTTTCTGGGTTTTGCTAAATTCAATTGAAACAACAAGGAGTTACATGTTAAGTTAGATCTGAAAAATGGTTCTCTGTGTTACAAATTGTAAATGGCTCACGTCCAGGAAAGATAAAAAAGGAAAAGTATTCTTACCAATAGTTTAAGATAATCAAACCTGGCTATCCATAGAAAACAAAAGAAGAATTTGCATCATTTCTTTTAATATTAAAGATGTTTCTGAATTTGCAATGCACTCTGCCATCCTTAACTAAGCTTTTCTTTTGCATAGCCTCTTTCTTTCTCTTTCTGCTTTCTCTATCAGATAACATAGACTTCACAAGGGGAGGTTTAGGGTGTGAAAACTGCATGGTAAGTAGAATATAATTAAATTATGTGATCTGATAATGAATCAGTAATATGCTATATTCCATACAGATTTGATTGGCTTTCATTCAAATTACCCAGTTCAGACTATTATTTTTAGAACTTTCATATTTCATAATCTTTTCTTTATTCCATTTATTTTCCCAGGAGAGAAAGCTCAGGATCTTTTAAATTCTGCACAGTTAGATTTCAGACTGGTCTTCAGAATCTTAAAAAACCCTTTGTCTGAAAATGATGCATATATACCTAAATTTTATATCTATGTATCAATCTAAAAAAAAAACCCACCTTTGTCTGGAAGAGAAATAGAAAATTAAACTGAAGACACAAATTAGATCCACCAGTCTGACAGAGTGTAAAGCATTCCATGCTACTCCTTCCCAGACCTCTTTCCAGGGTTGACCTATCTCTGGGTCCTCGTTCCCTCTGTCCTTTTCTCACTTCTTTGCAGCTGTGTCTCCTGAGAGCACTCCCCAACCAACATTACGCACACAATTCTTGATCTCAGGATATTTTCAGGACATCCAGTCTAAGATAGAAGGGCAGTGGTCTAGGACACTGCCTCCAATCTTTCTTTATTTCTCAAAGATCAGTAAAGGTAAAAAATTTCCTAAAGCACATTTAGAAAGTAGATGTCTTCTAGAGAGAATTGGAGTTGGGACAATTGGGTAATTATAATGGAAGGAGATAGGAGGTAGATGGTTTATAATTAAGTGGTTTATAATTAAGAAGAGAGGAGAGAGATAGGGCTTTTCATGCCTGAAGACATGCTACATTGATGTGTCAATTTTCCCTCTTCCAGAGCTTGAGAACACTGATATTTAAGGCCAAGCCCATTTCATTCTCATTCCTGAGGGATTGATGGATGTTGCTGAAGGGACATGTAGAGGGGCTCAGTGAGCAGAGACATCACTCAAGGGAGAAAGAAAAATTAAGTGATCAGTTTCATTATCCCTGAAAACAATGAATTACTTGAGATGTAGTGGATGTGTCTGGCCAATGTTGCCAGAGACACTGGGGTAACAAGAATGAAGTTCAAATCCTGGCTCTGTCCCCTATTAGCTGTTGTCTCTGGTTAAGTTACTTGACTTTTCTGGGACCAGAAAAGTGGCAACAATGTCAAGGGAAAAGTATGAGAATTAAACAATATACATAGTACACTTAATATGGTGTATAGTAGGTATTAAATACACAGGAATTTACACAGTACAGTAGTGTTTTTGAATACCCATCTGGCAGCTTGTATGGACTACTTCAGCCTCCACAGTGGATAAATAGCTCTTTCCTTTGTTCTAGGGCCTGAAGAAGATATTAAGGATATTAAGGAGAGTGTCTTCAATGGAGCTGAATTACAAAGTATATTTCTACTTTAGAGCATAATTTATCCTTCTCATTTCTCATAGCTTTGTGGAATCATTACTTAGGCATGTAAATATTTACCTGTGAAATGGTAAACATAATTTTTGTAATTCAGGGAAATGTTAAGGTTCATGGGAAGCTGTAATTGTTAGACTCAAAAAGTCACTGAGGCTTTGCTGTGTTTTAATGTCATCTGCTAGTTTCTTTATCTAAATTTTAAATTAAAATAGCATATTTAGCATTCTCTATGTCAGTTTGAAAAGGCCCTTTCAAACTAAAGCAATCAAGAAGCAGCAAAACCGATGGATCCCATTAGGCATCATAATTAGGGATGTGCATGAGAACCACAGAATTTTAAAGCTGGAAGTGACATCAGAGACTCTGTGCCTCAACACCTTTGATGGAAATAATAGAGAAGCTTGTGAAGGAACTTGCCAGAGTCCTACAGCTTGTTAATGAAGAGACTGGTTATGGCCAGTGCCTCCCGACCTAGAGCACAGAACACTTTTCATTTGTACCACACAACCTGTTTAATCAGTTCTTGAAAAGACAGACTTGATGAGCTGATGGTGGCATTTGAGATCATCTGTGTATGTGGACTTTCCATTGGTCAGCTCAGTAAGCTATACCTACCCACACTCCACACACAATTTATGTTCATAACAACTCAAAAGAGAAATAGGAGAAATTGGAGATGGAGTCAAAGCAAATTGTCTTAAGTTTACAGAAACACTTCATTCTTTGACAGTAATGAAGTACTGCCAGGTTTGTGGAACTAGAAGGGTATTTTTGCCTGAGGGAAAAAGTTTTGGATTTACTGTGAGAAAGTTAATGATAGTGAAATATGTATTTGTTTATATTCAAAAGTTGTCAACATGAAGTATAATGACTAAAAACTAACATCAAAAAAATGAAAAGCATTCTAAAATATACATCTTTGCCCCAAATGTGTACCAAAGTTGTTACAGAACCAAATATCTCTGTCTTTTAATGAGTCCCAGCTGTGTTATTTGGTCAGTGTCTGTGTTGGGGGTGTCTGTTTGCTCTGTCAGATTCCTTTTCCACCCTTGACTCTGTTTGGGGCCTCTTCAGGCAAGGTAATCTAGCTCATTTTCACTCAGTTTTGTGTGGATTTAGCCAACAGAAGTCTTTGACAAGGAGATCAGAGGATGGGGAAAGCATGAGGATGGTGTGTGTATTTATCTGGCCTCTTCCCTGTGGGGCTGTGGTTTGGGTTTCTGCACCCTCACCCTAAGGTCATAGCTCCTGTCAGGTACACTTTATTTTTTTTCTTTTCAGCGTAACAGAATTCATTGTTTTTGCACCACAACCAGTGCTCCATGCAATGCACGCCCTCCACAATACTCATCACCTGACTCCCCCAACCTTCCATCCCCTGCATCAAAAACCCTCAGGTTGTTTTTCAGAGTCCATAGTCTCTCATGGTTCATCTCCCACTCCAATTTCCCTTCTCCTCTCCATCTCCCCATGTCCTCCGTGTTGTTATGCTCCGCAAATAAGTGAAACCATATGATAATTGACTCTGCTTGACTGATTTCACTCAGCATAATCTCTTCCAGTCCCGTCCATGTTGCTACAAAAGTTGGGTATTCGTCCCTTCTGATGGAGGCATAATACTCCATAGTGTATATGGACCACATCTTCCTTAACCATTCGTCTGTTGAAGGGCATCTTTGTTCTTTCCACAGTTTGGCGACCGTGGCCATTGCTGCTATAAACATTGGGGTACAGATGGCCCTTCTTTTCACTACATCAGTATCTTTGGGGTAAATACCCAGTAGTGCAATTGCAAGGTCATAGGGAAGCTCTATTTTTAATTTCTTAAGGAATCGCCACACTGTTCTCCAAAGTGGCTGCACCAACTTGCATTCCCACCAACATTGTAAGAGGATCCCCCTTTCTCCACATTCCTGTCAGGCACACTTGTCTCACTAGTCTGGTTTCCGAGAAAACACCCTCTTTTGGCCTCTTCCTGTTTAGGAGTGTAAATAACATTTACTGTCATCAGTCCCAGGCTCCTTCATCAGCACTGTGGCTTCACTTAATCCTGTCTGCTTTTCTTGTAAATATAGATGGTCCCTGATTTATGACGGCCGGACTTAGCATTCTTCAATTTAACGATGGCATAAAAGCGATACTCATTTACAAGAAACTGTACTCCGATTTTTGAATTTTAGTCTTTTCTGGATGAGTGGTCTGTGGTACAGTCCTCTCTCCTGATGCAGCAGCAGTGGCAGCCACAGTCCCCAGCCAGCCACAAGATCTCGAGGGGAACAACCATTCCGTTTTTCCTGTTCAGTACAGCATTCAATCAATCACATGAGGTATTCAATACTTTAGGATAAAACAGGTTTTATGTTAGATGAGCTTGCCTAATTGTAGGTTAACACAAGTGTTCTGAGCCTGTTTAAGGGAGGCTAAGCTAGGCTATGATGTTGGGTAAGCTAGGTATATTAAGCGCATTTTTGACTTAGGATAGTTTTGATTTAGGAATGGTTTATCTGGACATAACCCCACTGTAAGTCGAGAAGGGGTCTGCATTCCTTTTTTTAAAATTTCTTCAGTTACCCTTTTTGATTGTGTCTTAATTTCCTGACTGACAGATGCACATCTAATTTCTACATGCACCACAATAGACTGTCATCAAATATCTTAAAGGGGCTTCCTGTGTGGCTTCCTATGTGTTCGTTGTGTCTCCCACAACAAACTGTAATGGATTCAAATACATATACAGCCACTTGCCCTATCCAGCAGGCACTTTCCTTGTATCTGTCCTGTCTTAGATTTACCATGACAAAACTTCAAATATATGTTTTATTTTGTTCCTTCTATCTACTTTCCCTTTTCATGATAATTTCTCTGACCACCTACAGTTATTATTCAGTCTCCAGCAATAATTTTAACTTTTTGAGTCATGACTCCTTTATGAATTAGATGAAAATAGAATTTTTCTCCTCAGAACAGTATATAAAAATGTATGTAACAAATCTGCATAGGATTTATTTTACTAAACGGAAAATTGATTTTCCTTAAAAATTTTATTCATTTATTTGAGAGAGAGAGAGAGTAAGTGAAAGAGAACATGGGGGAGAGGGACACAGGGAAATGCTGAATAGGGAGCCTGACAGGGGGCTCAGTCCCAGGACTCATGAGATCATGACCAGGGCTGACACTTAGCTTAACTGACTGAGCCACCCAGGCGTCCTAAACTGAAAATTGATTTTGATCACAAAATACTTATTTGTGGAAAAGATTGCATAAAATCTAATAGTGATTTTTCTGGAAATAATTGAAATAGATCTAATTTGTATAAAAAATCCCCCCAAACTCCCAAGGTAAATATTAACTCTGCCTAAATTAAGGTATCTGATGTTGAACTTGAAAAAGAGGTTGTCATAGCAACATGAACGTTATCTTGGGCCCTAAGTTGACTTTGACATTTTGATTTTGATGGCAGCCAGTGCTTAATAACTGTAACTCAAAGGTAGGTTGTTATCAAAGAATATCAGAATTTTTCAGGACTCTTCTGGGTTGAATTTATATAGCATCATTTCTTTTGTCCTCAAATCAATAAGTTTACCTTTGCAAAGCTGGTATTACTGATATCCTCTAAGCCAGGAAAGAAAGGACTATGAGTACATATTTAAGTTTTAAAGTTGCCTAAATAGAAGGAATCTGTGAGAGAATTCTCCAGGGCTTCTAACTATTTTCAGACTTCTTTCTGCAGGGAAACTGAGAAGGCCTTGTAACTCTTGACTCTAACCTATAAAAGCACTCTTCCCAGCACTGTAAGGTTGGCTTCAATGTCTCCCTGCAATTCTGGATTTCATACTGGAGCTTTCAAACATGGTTTTATCAACTAGGATGTTTTTGGCTGCAAATAAAAAAATCCCAAATCAAGAAAAAATTATATAGTAAAAAAGTTTTTTTTTTTTTTTTAACCTATATAACAGAAAGTTCAGAAGTAGAATTAGTTCTGGTCAGGGTGGTGACTCAGTAATTCAATGATGGTCATCAAGAATCCATATTCTTCCTATCTTTCTGCTCTGTAATCCTCAGTGTGACAGTGTTGAATTTAGACTTGCTCCTCTTACGGTTATAAAATACTTACCAGTACGATCTGATGCAATATACATTCTTGTTCACACCCTAAATGAGAGAAAATCCTGTCCCCCAACTATAATTGGACCAATGTAGACCACGTGACTTCTCTCCTTACAACAGGGGCCAAAGCAATGCCATGTACTGACTGCTTTCAAGGAAACAGGAACAGCTTGACAGTGAGGTCTGTTTCCCTCAGTCACTGGGTTGGGGTGGGTGCTGGGGGTGGGGAGGGGATGGCAGCACTATCCAAATAAAATCAGGATTGTATTAGGAAGGAAGAAAGAGAAATGGGTGTTGGGAATGTAACTAATGTTCTCTATTGATCTTTTTAGTAGTATCTATAATAGCAGCTAAAATTATATAAAAAGATTTACCTCAGCTGAAAATATCTGCCAAATAACATAAACCATGAATTAACTCTCTATTGAGTTACTTTGAGAATGAGTATTCCTCTTCTCTAAAAGTTTTCCCTTAAGGTTTATTGTGTTGAAAGAATACTTTTTAGAAATCTGGCAACCAAATGTGTAATAGAGAACAATTTTATCTTCTGTTACACTTTTAAAAAAAGGAATGGTTTAATACCCTAGTTTTCACAAGAACCACAACACTAGGCAAGATGTCTTTCTGATGGTTGGTAGGGGATTGAATCTGAGACATGACATCATCATCTACAGGATATGTAGCTTCTTTATCAAAGCAGCAAAATCAGGTGTGATATTAAGAATTGCAGATGTTCTACCTATACGTATAGTATCCATATTTTGCCTTGCTGATGTTTTGACTGAGAACCTTCTCACCATTTGCAAATATTTTCAAAAGTGACTCTCAAAATAGGAATCATTTAAAGGTGTCATTAAGCAAATAGATAAAATCCAGAAGTTGGCTGTACCAAAATCCCAGATGTCAGTTTCATTCAGTTGTCTATTAGTGAAGTGTATGAAGTAACTTTTTAAATTACTTGTCAGCAATCTTGGAGTAGAGGATATGTTTTCATTCTGACAGTGACACTGCTTTGGGGCTGATTACAGGATTAGAGCCCTTTATCATAGGATTTGGTGGCCGAACTAGACTCTTCTGAATGACCTCCTGCCATTCCATTTCCACATGTCTCCCATTTAGCCTCCCTCTTCTGTCTTTTCTGTCTTAGGTCTCTCCTCTTTCAGTCTCTCTCCTTGCTACCTTCCATTGTTCCCACCTTTTCTCATTTTCTCATCTCTCTCCTTCCTTCTGTCTTCCCTAATATCTTCCTTGTATCTCTGTTGGTTGTTGCTATTATTCCCATTATATCAGAAGAATCTTTCTAGCAGCAGAATGCAGTAGGCAGTGCTTTTCATTAAAAATACTAATAATTTTATTCTATTTTTTCCAATTTTTGATCTTCAGAGGAATAAGTGACACTAAAGGAGTATGAGTATGTCCTACATGTGTGTGATATTTAATAATAAAAAAACAGTTGCACTTTCTCTTTTAAAATGATTATATTGATGACTGGCCTTTTGGGTAGAAAAGGAGGAATACTTATTCCTTGAGTATGTTTCCCAAATTCTAATGAAGTCAGGGTTAGGCTAAGGACTTTAAGGTATTAGAATGTCCGTAGGCTAAAAGTTCTTCCAATACCTCTTTTCCTTTAACTTAAAAATTTTATTATTTGTAAAGAGAGTGGAGAAGATGCCCATGTATGGGGCAGCCTGGAAGAGTGAAAGAGTACACATGTAGGATATCCTGGGATGGGTATTGGAGTCCAAGCAGGGTAAAGCTGGCATTCACATGGGAGTCAGTGGACCCAGCACTGGCATGTCAGAGATAGAACAAGCCGAAGAGGGTATACAGGGAAGGGGGTATGTAGAGTAATTTGGCATGGGCTTTTGTGATGGAACAGGGTGGGAAGAACACCCATGTGTAGTCATGGTCTGAGTAGAGTAAGGAGGACATCTATGTGAGGGAGGTGGTAGTTTCAAAGATGAGAGCCTGGTTACACATAGAGGAAGTATTTAAATAAGTAATTATATTGAAGTTCATGGGAGCCAGGTTTCTGAGGAAAAAGGACTTGCAAATATGGAAAGGAAGAAGCTGAAATAAAAGTGGAGTTAGAAGTCTTAATTGTGAAAACTCACAATTTTTCAGATGTGTGTAGATTTGTATGTATGTGCACATATGCATATTCCAAGATTCATAATCTCTGTACACTGCATGGTCCTAGGAGCACTGATACTCCAAAAGCAGGAAGAGCTCCTAGGGCTGAGACCTTGTCTTCTAAATAACATTCTTAAATGAGCCAGAAGTCCTTGTAGAAATGGATGATTCCAGGTCTAGGACAAGGAAAGTATAAAAGAGCATGAAATGGATGAATGGATAAGGAAGATGTGGTCCATATACACTATGGAGTATTATGCCTCCATCAGAAAGGATGAATACCCAACTTTTGTAGCAACATGGACGGGACTGGAAGAGATTATGCTGAGCAAAATAAGTCAAGCAGAGAGAGTCAATTATCATATGGTTTCACTCATTTGTGGAGCATAACAAAAAGCATGGAGGACATGGGGAGTTAGAGAGAAGGGAGTTGGAGTAAATTGGAAGGGGAGGTGAATCACGAGACACTATGGATTCTGAAAAACAATCTGAGGGGTTTGAAGTGGCGGGGGGGTGGGAGGTCGGGTTACCAGGTGGTGGGTATTATAGAGGGCAAAGATTGCATGGAGCACTGGGTGTGGTGAAAAAATAATGATACTGTTATGCTGAAAATAAATAAAATAAAAAAAAAAGAGCATGGAACATCTTCTACCACAAAACAAGGAAATGCTCAAAGAATGATGAGGAGGAGTAAAAGAATAAAAGAACCACTTTGAACAGTCTCCCACTGACCCAATCTGTATCAGTTTGAACTTCAAATAAATAATGATAGTATTGGATTATAGCTAATTGAATAAAATGAACAGTGAGTTCATACTGATAAAAATACATGAATGAATAAAAGTTTCAAAGTACATCACCATAGAATATTATTAATTCCATAGCAAAGAGTAACTTAAGAGTTGAGAAGACTGGCAAAAATCATCTTAATCAAGTGATCAATGTAAACCTAACCAATAAGAGAGAAAATTGCAGTCATGTACCATTTAATAGGAAAATAGCATAACTTTTGTGATATTTTTACTAAGAATGCACATAACCTAGATCGAGTCATGGGGAAATGCCAGAAAAATCCAAACTGATGCATGTTCTACTGGACCATAATTTTCTAGGGTCAAGGTCATGAGAGTTAAGACTGAGACACTATTCCTGAGTGAATGAGATTAAAGAGACATGGTAATAAAGTGCAACACTTGATTCCAAACAGGATCTTTTTACTGTAAAAAGCATTACTGGAGTGAGGATTATAGTATTAATGTTTTGATTCTAATTTTTTGATTTTGATGGTCTACTGTGGATCTGTAGAGAATGTCTTTTTTTGGGGAAGAAATACTAAAGTTTACATGGGTGATGGGGCATTATTAGCTTGGCAACTTACTCTCAAATAGTTTAAGAAAAAAATTTTGTACTATAATTGCATTTTTCCCCCTGTAAGTTGGGTTGTTTCAAAATGAAAAGTGTGTGTGTGTGTGTGTGTGTGTGTATATACAAAAAAGGTAAAAAATGAAAATAAAAGGAGATGAAATGATTTTCAGTTATGGGCACAAGGAGGATTTTATGGAGGAGAAGGCATTTGAATCAAAACTTGAAGGATGGGAGTATCTGGTTGAGCAAAAATGAAGGGAAGATCATTCTAGGCAGAGGGTACATGTGGGCTGTGTCATTTCTTGCCCAGACTATTGCAGCAGTCCCTAAAAGATCTTCCTGCCTCCAGGCAAGGAGCCTAGAACCTAATGTGGGTTTTAAGCCAAGGACTTATTTAATTTTTTGAAGACTTCCTTTATTTATTTGACAGACAGAGATCACAAGTAGGCAGAGACGCAGGCAGAGAGAAGGTGGGGGGGAAGCAGGCACCCTGCTGAGCAGAGAGCCTGATGTGGGGCTCCATCCCAGAACCCTGAGATCATAACCTGAGCCGAAGGCAGAGGCTTAACCCATTGAGCCACCAGGCATCCTGAAGCCAAGGATTTATGTTGAGAAGGTAGATGGTAGCATTGGAGAGACTTGACAGAGAAGGAGAATATTTTTTCTCTAGGAAGATAAATCCTTCTACTGAACACCAAGGAATTACCCAAACTTGCTAAAGAGTTTCTACATCATAGACCAAGCTGTGAAGTGCAACAATGATAACAAACTGGCTAATGAGAAATAGTAGGTATAAAACAAACTTTAGTCTTACAGCCTCTTTTTAGAAAGCATTTTCCAAAGAGGGCTGTATACATAATCTACCTGCTCTGGGAACCAACATCTAGGTATTGAAATAAAACTAACTCTTACAAAAGCTATATGTATGCATTACAGAAGTTTGTGACGGTAAAAGTTGAAAATGAGAAGCAAAAATTATCCATTATCTAATAATCACTGGCCAATTTTCTTCTTTTTAAAGATTATTTAATTACTTACCTACCTAATTAATTAATTTAGAAAGAGT
The DNA here is from genome assembly GCF_011764305.1 of Mustela putorius furo. Taxonomy (NCBI): domain Eukaryota; kingdom Metazoa; phylum Chordata; class Mammalia; order Carnivora; family Mustelidae; genus Mustela; species Mustela putorius. The sequence continues at coordinate 2,752,682 of NW_025421301.1, forward strand.
GTGAACAGGCAGAGAGGGAGAGAGAGAATCTCAAGAAGACTCCACAGTAAGTGTGAAGCCTGACGTGGGACTTGATCCCACAACCCTGAGATCATGACCTGAGCTGAAATCAAGAGTCAAACACCTAAGTGACTGAGCCACCCAGGCACCCCTCACCAGCAAATTTTTTTCCACATGCCCCCATTCAGCTCCAACTCCACTCCCCATACCCTCATTGATAGCTGGGAGAATTCTCTGCCTCTCTGTGTGTGTGTGTGTGTGTGTTTGTTTAATTTTATTTAATAATTATATTGTAGCCATCTTGTCAAGCCATGAAGTAATCTCTGAAAACATGATTTCTGAAGATATAGATATGCTATTATTGCTAGGAATTTAGATTTTTTCCCCCTATAATAAATAGTGCTACAATGACATCTTTTTTGTGTTAATTATTTTCCCAAGATAATTCCTCAGAGTGTAATTGAGTCAAATGCTAAACATTTCAGAGATTTTTATACAAATAGGAAAACTGCCCTCCAGAAATAATATCTCAATGTACACAACCACCAATAACAGTAAGGGTACCAGATTTCTGTAAAAGAGGTTTGCTTTATCTAGTTTAGGTAAGTTATTTTCCTCAGAATGCCCACTCTAGTCATATATTCTGCCTGGCCTTTAAACCATGCCTAGCTAAAAATATGAAGCGTGGAAAAATGCTTAAAAATTTTTTTAATACATTTCACAACAGAATTTAAACAGCATTGACTTATGAATAGAATGAATAATGCTTTAGCCATCACTTAAGCTATTTTAAGAAGATGGTAATTGAAACATGAAATTATTCAAGTGGTTTAAAATTTTACAGTTAATGAAAGTCCTATCAACTAAAGTAGGTAAGACTTTTTGAAATCATTAAAAATAAAAACTATAATGCCACATTAAAAATCATAATGATGCAGTAGAACAAAAAAATTTCTTATACTCAGTTGACACTTGCCTCTCTGCTTTATGGATTATCTGCTTTGAGCATTATATGAAGTAAAATTTTAAAACATATTTAAATAGCTTCTGTTCCTGTCCAGCACAATGATTATCATCTTTTTCACCCAGTTAACATATGCTCAGACAATCCAAACTCATTTTGGTGCCACTCTAGGCAAAATGTAATTAGGAAGGAAAATTTACTACTGAATTCATCATAGAACAAGGTCCCCAAACACATATAAATGACTTTTGATTATCCACTACTTTGCATTCTCTCATCAGCAGAGACAATTGGAAGCTGAATAAAAATGTAATTTTATTTGCAGAACACAGAGTAATCTCCTATAGCCATGATGTCTTCCTTTCAGAGTTTAGAGAGTTTTTTGTGATTTTTATAATTTGTAAAGATTCTGAAGAGAATTGAGCTTATCTATATGAGGAAAAGGTTGAAATAATCAGTTCTAAGAATAAGTATTTGGTATGTGTAGTTATTATTATCACAGTAGGTGTATGTTCCAATAAACCTTGATTTAGAAAGACAGGCAGGGGGCCAGATTGGGCTCCTGGACTGTAACTTGCCAAGCACTGCCCTTGAAGGTCCTTGGATGAGCCGCTGTTCAAGGAGACTATGGCCCAGTCTGCTGCTTCGGTGAGATGGAAACCACTGTATGACCTGGTGCTATTCTGACAGTTGTACATGTGGGCCCAATGGAAAATGGTATTTGGGAGTTTAGTAGTGGGTGCAGAAGCTGGAATTTGAAGGCTGTGCTGGAATAGGTTGAGCCTTTCTCATAAGAAGCACAAATGTGAGCAGAGCATCACCTATAGAGTAACTGAGTCATTACTTTGTTTACCTGAAACTAGTGCAACATTGTGTGTATACTATACTAAAAAAAAAAAAAAAAGCAGCAGTTGCTAATTACAGATCAGGCCTAAATTTCTCTCCTTCTCCCTCCTTTACACACACACACACACACACACACACACACAGAAATTTAGTCACCAGGACAAAGAATTACAAAAGCTGGGGTGTGAGGGAAAATATCCACAGCAGAGGAGAAAGCATTAAGAAACTAGACTGCTAAACTCTAAAGTACACACTCCTGCAGAGAGACCTAAGAGGAATGTCTGACTCAGTCTTGGCCAGCTTAGAAGTAGACCTGGGGAAATAATGTGTGAGTTGAAATATGAAAGAAAAGTTAAGGGGGACATGCCCCGGGCTAGATGGTAGGCGGAGGCCAGATGAGACAGGTGTGAGAGTTCATATTGTTGAGTCTGGACTTTATCAATGAGGGCAACAGGAATAGGTCTCCTAGTACCCTCTGTATCATTAAAGCATTTGTTATGGAATTTTCTCTACTTTTTCTCCTCATTTTTTAAAGATTTCATTTATTTATTTATTTATCTATCTATCTATCTATTTATTTATTTATTTATTTATCAGAGAGAGAGAGAGAGAGACTGAGTGTGCACCCAAGCAGGCAGAGTGGCAGGCAGAGGCAGAGAGAGAAGCAGGCTCCCCACCGAGCAAGGTGCCCCATGCAGGACTTGATCCCAGGACGCTGGGATCATGACCTGAGCTGAAGGCAGTGGCTTAACTCACTGAACCACCCAGGCATCCCTCTCCTCATATTTTTATCTTAACTTTTCTTTATTCCTATTTTCTTTTTTTTTTTTTTTAATTTATTTGGCAGAGCGCAGGTGCACACAGGTGTGCGCAGGAGGGAGGGGCAGAGAGAGAGGGTGGGGCAGAGAGGGAGAGGAAGCGGAAAAGAATCCCGAGCTCCCATACTTGGCTTGATCACACCACCAGAGATCATAACCTGACATTATAACCTGAGCTGAATCCAGAAGTCCAGACGCTCAAGCCACTGAGCCACCCAGTACCGCCCCCCCCCCGCCCCAATTTGCTATCTTAATTCCAGCTAGGCATTCTGACTGTTTCCTGCACATTACTTTTTCTGCGTTAATTGCCCTACACGTCTAAGCGGATTAGTAGGTCATTTTTAACACCAGCTGTGGTAAATTGACCCAGAGGACTTTCTAGATCCCTAAACTTAATAGCCTTAACATAGCACTACTCTCAGGGTGCCTGGGTGGCTCAATGGGTTAAAGCCTCTGCCTTCTGCTCAGGTTATGATTTCGGGGTCCTGGAATCGAGCCCCACATCGGCTCTCTGCTCCGCAGGGAGCCTGCTTCCCTTATTCTCTTTCTCTCTGCCTGCCTCTCTGCCTACTTTGATCTCTGTCTGTCAAATAAATAAATAAAATCTTTAAAAAACAAAACAAAACAAAATAGCACTACTCTCTATAAAAGAATTTAATATATGGTGGAAGTGGCATTTAAAATTGTGGGGAAAAGGTGAATTATTCATTAATGTAGTTTGGACCACTTAGTAGCCATTAAAAAAAACAAAACAAAACAAAACAAAAAACCAAAGGAAGATTCCCATCTCACATCAAATAAATAACAAATGGATTAGTAATTTACCTATAAAATCATAGCACTGGATGAAAATGAGGGAACTTCTTTTTAAAATAATCTTGTATTAATAAATACTTTTATAAATATGAAGTAAGCCAAAAATTATTAATTCACTAATTTATTAAAACTAGACAATTCTGTAAGGCAAAAAGTGTCATTAAAAAAGTCAAAAGACAAATGACATATTAGGAAAAATACATGCAATTTGGATTATGCACTAAGGACCAATTTCACTATTGTGAGAAGAATTCTTGAAAATCAATCAGTAAAAGGACAACTACTACAAAAACAACAACAAACAAAACCCAAAAAACTCTGAGAGGATATAAACAGAGTGCTCAGAAAATGAAATATTGATGTTTGTTAAACCTTGAAAAAATGTTTTAAACCTCGAAAAAAAATCTCATAATTAAAAGGAAGGCAAATGAAACTACCATGAGATCTTATTTTTCACTTATTAGGTTATCAAAGATTAAAAATTTGATAATATTGTGTTAGCAATAGTGGGGAAATAGGCATTCCTATATTTTGAGGCTGGGAATTTTAATCAATACGTATTTTTAAGAGGAGAATTTGGCAACAGGTCCTGAAATTACCAATTCACATACATTTAGGTCTGGCAATTCCCTTATAGGAATTTATGGTGTGTTTGTGTGTGTGTGTGTGTATAAAATTATTTAAGTATATAAGTACAACATAAGTATATATATATATATATAGAATAAGTATATATGTCTATATATATAAAATTATATATATATATACATATATATAAACAACTTGCAGAGTTGTTTCTACAAGGCTGTTTATTGAAACATTATAACAGCAGAAGTCTGCAGAAACAAGCAAAACAAAACCCCTAAACATCCTTGAAGAATAGGCTGGTTTAATAAAATATGGTCCATTTGTACCTAATATACAATGTAACCATTAAAAATGGAATGATCTCCAAAATATCATAAGAGAAGTGGGGTGCAGAGCAGTGCATGTAGTATGAAGCCACATGTGTAAACTGCGTGCTAGTGAGTGCATTTGATATCTTGGGAAGGCTACGCAAGAAGCTGGTGGCTGCCTCCAGGGGAGAAAACTGGCTGAAAGACAGGTGGGAGAGAGAGGGGTTTTGTGCATATATTGCCTCGCTGCTTCTGCAAAGCACAACTGTCTTTTGATATTCTGACAGGATAGCTGACCCCTCTAAGCTTTTGGTCTTCTTTCGAAATGAAACTACCTCTGTTTACTGCTTCCATTTTCCAGAGACCATCTGCCACCTAATCTAGTGAGAAATGTATTTAGCACCCTTTGTAAAATAGAAAACACTGAACACAAGGAAGGAGTGACTATCATTCGTCCTCAGATAATATTGTGAGTTATGTTAATTTGACGAGTGAAGAAAGGAAAAGTTGGAGCAGAAAAGTACATTCCTCAGATCCCAAGTAGATTTAAGCTCTCCTAACTCCTGTGTATTTAATCCTTTCTTGTCAAAGAAAGAACCATATTTTTCTGAAGTTCAGTACGGTGCTTAGCTCACTGTGGGTGTTTAACGAATGTTAAATAAATAATAATAATAGCTATTTATGGATCATTGCACCACTTGATAATACTTTCCCTCCATTGAATCACACCTTTTAGCAAGCCATTTTTAAAATGTATTCCTAACTAAATTAAGGTGCAATAACTCACAGTGAAAATTGATATTTATATAAAAAAGAGAACTGGCACAAAACCAATGATTTAAACTGCAACTTTCCAATTCTTTCTTGGTGGCATTAATAATGGTGCCCTTTTGAAATGTCTTTTCTTCTTTCAAATACCATATTATAACTGTGATAAGCTGGCTAGAGGATACAGTCTTCCCATGTGCTGTTTTTTCCCCTTCCCTTTGCTTTCACATTTTGTGATATGCTGGTGAGGGGGCAGGGCATCAAAGGGAATAATAACCTAATTTTAACCTGTAATTGCTCTTGCTCTTTAACTATGTCTGTGTTTTCACAGTCTTCCGGCTCATTATGCTGTATCACTTCTCAGCTATGGCACATGTGTACATGGGAGCTGAGATAATGATCTCTGAGAGCCCCTCCAATTCAGATGCTCTATGTTTCTCTAGAGAAAAAGTGCATTTTGTGTGTCTTGTATTGTATGTAAGTATGTCTGTTTAATAAGCCTGTATAAAATATCAACCCTTTTAAAGGAAAAAAATTCTCTAAGTCCTCTAAGAATATGTCCATGGAGTGGAGTTTCAGAAACTTCAGGGTGATGAAAATGCATAGTCATGTCTTTGAAGCATCACAGAAATTGGCTATTCTTACCTGGAATGCCTTTTCTCCGCTTGACAAACGCCTACTGAGCATTTAAGACTCAGCCTAAACATCATCTCTTTTCTGAAACTTTCCCCAACAAAGAAAAGCCAGCTCTGCTTCCTTGTGATCTTAACAATACTGCAACACTCTCTTATGCTCTATACTTATTTCTTTTGCGATAGCATCTTCCATCAGACTGCACACTCCTTATTGGCAGGAGTGTTTCTTATCCATCTTTGAATCCCCAGAGGCTGGAAAAAGGGAAGTGCTCACCAAATGTTTCCTGAAGGAATGTATGAATAAAGTATTGGAAGTAAGGAGTCCTGGGTTCTAATCCCAGCTCTACTGCTGATAATGTGTAGCTGAAAAACTAGATTAACTTTCCCAGTTTTTCAGTTTCCTCAAATATAAAATGGGATAATTTAGAAACCCTCTCAGGTGCATTTGATGATTTTGTCTTCTTAATTAAGCTTACTCCTTTTATCAGGGATTCTATCTTCTGTGTCATTGTGCATCACACATTGGTAATAAATATTTACTACATCACTCAGAAAAACATATATCAAAAAAGTAAGCTATGGTTGAATTGTTGGGTAAATGACCGGTATCATCTCTAACCAAAGGGTTGGTCTTCATGCATTTAAGTTTAAAAGAGCATCTGTAATGGATAAATATTTGTTCATGTTCTTATGCATCTTCAAGTTTGATGGGCCACTATAAAGTGGTGGCAGAGGCCAGGTCTCAAAGAGATAATGGTTAATGGAAATGAACAATGATCCTTATTATGAATTGATATTTTATTGAGCATTTATTTCAGGCCAAGTAAATTACACATTATTTCTAATTTTCACCACAACCTTCCAAAACCTTAGAAAACCATTGAACCAAACATTAGAAAAGTTATTTAACTTACTGTTCCAATTATCTATTGCTATATAACACTCACACCCCCTCCCCCCATCATAAGGGCATAATATGGTGACTATTTTGTTACATTCCTGGATTCCCTGGGTCAGGAATTGAGAAACAGCATATTGGGGATACTTTGTTTCTACTCCTCTATGTCTAGGGCCTCAGCTAGGAAGACTTGAAGCTAGGAATGCCTAGAGAGCTGGGGGTTTGCCCTAGAGGTTGATGCTGGTAGTTAGGGGAGATCTCAGCTGGATCTTGGAGCCAGAACATCTGCATTTGGCCTATACATGTGATCTCTCACTTCTTCACATCATAGTGAATGGTATCCAATAGGAGTGTTCCAAGAGGACTAAAGAAAGCTGTATTGCTTTTCATGACATAGTTTCAGAAGTCATGTAGGGCCACATTCCCTGTAATCATAGGCCTACCCAGACTCAAGGGATGGAGAACATAGACCTGCCTTTCATTAGAAGATTTAACATCTTATTGTAAAAAGGCATGTGTGATGAGAAATCTTGTGAGCATCTTAGAAAATCTGCCACAATAGCCCAAGTTTTCAGAGCTAGAAAGAGGTAGAGATGAGATTCAATTTGTCCATTTGAGTTTATGACCTACACACTTTTCATTACAGCATAGGATCTCAGTCATTTGATGATGTTAATACTTGGAAAGAGATTTCCCTTATTTGTAAGTCTGTTAATTTAAGTAAGGTTACCTTTCCTTAAAATCTCAATTATTCCCTCCTTATTTTTCTCTCTTCCCCTGCATCTCTCTCTCTCTCTCTCTCTCTCTCTCTCTCTCTCTTTTTTTATGTTGGACTCAATTACTTCACTTGACATTTATTTTTTCCTCTCTTTTTTCTTGGTATGTCATTTTTCTCTCTTAAATTCCAAATGGCCACAGCATTTCCTTCATTCTTTTTTTTTTTTTCAGAGTCTGGAAAATTATGAAATCACCCATCATTTCATCTCCATTGTCTTCTGAGAAAGACTATTAGTTAGAACTACTTAGTTTAGAGAAAGACCACCTATTTGTAATCATTCCTCAAGCTATTACTTGTAGCTTGTGTGTGTGTGTGTGTGTGTGTGTGTGTGTGTGTGTTGGGAACCCCTGGGTGGACTGGTCTGGCTGTTGGAATTACTTCAAAAGGTGAGACTGGGAGTATGTGTGAAGTTTACTAGGGCAGTGGTTTTCAACCCTGGCTGCATGCAAATTAGAACTACTTGGGGACCATCTGCAAAATACTGATGACTCTAGCCCACCCCAGAACCATTAAATCAGAATCTATGGAGGCAGGGCTTGACACTGATATTAAAAAACAAAACAAAACCCAAACATCTAAGGTGGATAAAACACAAGATCATGTTTAAGAAACACTGCACTAAGGAGTTTGATGTTTTCAGTTGAGAATCATTGAGAATCCCTGAACTGGGACTCACGGTAGATGGAAGGAGAGGTATACCTTCCATGCCAGGGAGAGGAGCCTCATTGTTGGGTAGGGAGCTCTCCTACAGAAGGTGGTGAACTGCCTAAGAGGCAGTGGGCAGCGCTGGTCACACTTTGGGTTAGAACACGAGCACTGCCCAGGACTGATGGAAACCACCCCCCACCACACACCTCAGACAGCTCCCCTAAAAGGGTAGGAAGCTCAAGATGCTGAGTCCCTCAATTCAGAACTGGTCTGGAAGCCTACCAGTGGTGCATGGAGTGGGTGCAGTGATGGAGAACTCGGCCTGTAGAGAAAATGGAAACAAGGCAGAAGGTGATTTTAACTGAACAGATTCGGTTCTAAACCAACAGCCTGAATGACATAATCTGGGGGCAGATGAAGCACAGGAAATTTGGAGACCATGTTTCCAATGATGTTCCTTCTCATTTCTCTTAATGGTACCACATTGTTTTGTTCACTAATTTTAAATGATCAGTTGCAGTCTTATGTGAAAATTATCATTTCTACATATGAAGTAACTTCATTATTCTCCTTAATGTGCAAAAAAAAAAATTAAAAAAAAGAAATTCTCCTTAATATGCAAATAAAAATCTCACCTGCCTTATGTTCCTTTCTTCTTTGCCCATTTTTTGTAAACAAGAAAGGTACATGGAAAAAATGCTCACTTACTTAGATTAGTCTTGGGAACTAAAGGCAAAAGAGAAGCACAGCATGGGTTGTTGATTCATTCTTTCTGCGTGATTGCTATTAACCTCAGTTGAGTTTTCGGTGGTGATAGTATCCTTCCACCGGGATGTATTCATGTTCACATATCTGTTTTCCCACACATTTTTCAGTATTGGCAGACACTCAGTGATGAGGCTGAACCGTGCCCCCAGCATGCACCTTAGGGAAGGAGTAAATAATCCCACGGGGGGCTGCAGTGGACCAGGGACATTTTTACACCTTCCGTGGACAGGTCTCATACACACCATTTCAGAGTTAATATGCCTCCATTCTTAATTCCAGGCACTCACATCATATTCTTCGTTTTTAAAGCAGGTCTGACATTTCCCTTAATGCCAATCTTGAGCATGTATGCCTGATCTTGTGCCACAAGTTCATGCATTTGTTATTTATCTTCTCTGCTGTGGATGTCAGCTTTGACTTGCTTTGACAGCTCAGGAATATAAGTAGCCAAGTGTTAAGTGAATTGGAGTAATTAGAAGGCTCATATTTAAAAAGGGGTTACTCAGATGAAGCTCTGCAAAGGAGATGAATTTAGATGAGGTTAAAAATGTGGAATATTCCCTCATCTTCACTTGCCACCTATTCCTTCCTTCCTTCCTTTTTTTCTTTTTCTCTTTAAGATTTTATTTATTTCTTTGGCAGAGAGATAGAAAGCACAAGTAGGGGAGGAGCAGGCAGAGGCAAAGGGAGAAGCAGACTCTCCACTGAGCAGGGAGCCTGATGCAGGGTTTGATCCCAGGACCTTGGGATCATGACCTGAACCAGAAGGCAGTCGCTTCATTGTTTGAGCCACCCACCACCCCTCTTGCCACCCATTTCTAACATAAGGATTTCTGCAAGGAGGCATATATTTGTGTGTGCACCCGTTCCATTACAAAACCCAAGGGCAAAATGAAGGTGACAGTCGCTATTCAGTGGCATGACCTCATCCCTCTTCTCCTGCTCAGCACACTCTTTCAGTTTCTTCATCCAGAGTCAGAGCCTCTTAACAGCCATGCAGACACCTCTGGCTAACAATACCGCTCTGACGCACTTGGCAAAAGAAGGGCATGGAAGTGAATCATTAAATCCCCTGATAAGGAAGAGAAAATTAATTAGAATAACCAGATGCTCAGGAAAAAAGTAATAAAATTTTACTCTGAGCTTGGGCAAATTAAACTCATATAATTGATTTTAGACACACTTCATTCTCATTCAAGTAGCATATGAAAGAACAGGAAAGAGTTAAAGTCTGGTAGAATAATAAACTGAATCAGAAAAAGTATTCTTTATTTTACATGAGATCTCACACTCAAATGCTTAGCATTATAACTCAGTCTGACTTCTAATTGTAAAGGCATGAAGGAAGGATTTTAAAACAGATGAAAAGCCCATTTGACTTCCATAGCAACAGGAGATTTTCTGAATCAAGTGAGCGGCAAGAATTTTTTTTAAAAAAATCAACTTCCCAAATATTAGAAGCTTATTTGAAGCCAAAATATTAAAGACTGTAATGGTATTTGGAAATATGACCAGATTCTCTTGCTAGTTCCTTGCTTCATTTTTCTCACTGGCACAGTGTTATTTCCATTTATAATTAGATAAACAGACAGTGTATGTGTAAAGCAATTTAGAACCTGTTTTCTGACTCACCATTGTGGAGAAAATATGTGTTTTTTTTTTTTTTAAAGATTTTTATTTATTTGACAGAGAGAATCACAGGGAGGCAGAGAGGCAGGCAGAGAGAGAGGGGGAAGCAGGCTCTCTGCTGAGCTAAGAGCCTGATGCGGGCCTCGATCCCAGGTCCCTGAGACCATGACCTGAGCTGAATGCAGAGGCTTAACCCATTGAGTCACCCAGGTGCCTGGAAAATCTGTGTTTTTTAATATGGGTTTTGCAGTACTCAAGTGGTAGAAATAAAATAAGCAGCAACAGCAGTGTATTTGAAAACACACAGGGTTAACATCAGGCATTAGGAGAGGTGCCTGAGGCCCTTATAACCAGCAGAATGTCTGAGATTAGATATCCTATGAAATTGTAAGGCTGGGAGAGAATCAGAGGGGAAACTGAGGCTGGAAGATTGAATGACTTGTCCCAAATTACCCAGAGGGGTGTTAAAACCCATTTGAATTCTGTTCCGTTTACACCAGTCTGATGTTTCATTAACTCCCACTTTCCCGAAGTGGTTGTACATAATCCATTCCTCTCCTCATTAGAGCCTCATAGAGCTTGACAAAACACCCGTGATAACTGAACATGGACCTCCGCGGAGTCATAAAGGTAATCTAACTGGTGAAGTTCCCCGGGGGGATAAGAGGGACCCAAAATATAAGCTTTTCAAACTTATCGGCCACATCTCATCCTGATTTATCTGCAGTTTTTTGGTGTGCCACTTATATTTGCTTATTTAGACAGTCTCTCTTTCAATGTACTTATCCATAAATTGGGTGGAATGGCTTGGCTTCTTTACTAGCACTCAGGAATGTAGCCACACTAGGAAGGAGTCACTACAAACAAAGCTGGGGATTCAGGGCCACCTAGCCTCCATCCAACAGCTTAATCTTGGCTGAGATGGGACTGGAAAGCTAGGGCTCCCATTGCCTAACTTGGCTCCATCTCCTTTCTTTGTATATGCGTTTACACACACACATACACTCACATGTATATTTGGATACATATATATGTACATATGTATATATAAGTTGACACACAATGTTACATTAGTTTTATGTGCACAACAAAGTGATTCAATGAACTTGGCTCCATCTTCTGATTCTCTTTCCAAAAATTGCATTAGAAAAAGGTTAAGAGAGGTTCCTAATCTTTCACCACAGGACCCTCTGTGTCACCTTTGTCCACTGAAGCACTGTCATCCTGCCTGTGAGGGTTAATTTTATGTGTCAACTTGGCTAGGCCATGGTACCCTGATATTTGGTCAAATGCTAGTCTCAATGTTTCTGTGAAGATGTTTTTAAAAAATGAGATTAACATTGGGGCGCCTGGGTGGCTCAGTGGGTTAAGCGTCTGCCTTCGGCTCAGGTCATGACCTCAGGGTCCTAGGATCGAGCCCCATGTCGAGTTCTGCTTGGCAGGGAGCCTGCTTCCTCCTCTCTCTCTCTGCCTGCCTCTCTGCCTACTTGTGATCTCTCTCTGTCAAATAAATAAAATCTTTTAAAAAATGAGATTAACATTTAAATTGACTCTGAGTCAAGCAGACCCTCTATAATGAGAGTGGGCCTCATCCAGGCAGTCAAAAACCTTAAAGGAAAAAGATATGTTCCCCAAGGAAGAAGTAATTCTGCCAGCAGACTGTTTTGTTGCTTAGGCTGGGACATTAATTCTTCTGTGGGTCTCTAGTCTGCTGGCCTGCTGTGTAATTTTGGACATGTCAGCTCCCTTAATTTTGTGAGCTAATTCCTTAACATAAATCTCTCTCTGTCTTTCTGTTTCTATCTTGGTCTCTCTCTCGGTAGTAGATAAAGTGATGCTCTTGAAGCCAGTGGAACCGTTGAATAGGACAAGAGAGGATGAATCTCCAATTCAAAATGTGCCCAAAGGACACAGTATTATCTTACGTGTCACAGTGACAATCCTGGAAGCCCTTCTTATCCCATCCCAGTAGTAGGGCTTGCTTGTCGCGTGCTGCTGTTCTTTCAACACACCTAAGCTCTAGAAGGATTATAAACTTAAATTCATGCTACCTTTTCCCCCTAACCATTATTACTGAGAATTACTTAATTTTGTTTCCTTCATGTTTTACTATATATAACATTGTTTATTATTCTTCTAGAATCATTCATTTCTTTATTACTTCCTGCAAGAAGACAGAGATACTTTGAGACCAATTTTGGACTCTTTTGAACAGTATCATTGCCTCACTAACAGTCTGTGATGGGAGTCACAGTCTGATACGCAACCAAAGCTCTGTACATAAGACGGTGGCTATAGTTATTTCTTTGTGTTCTCCCCTGTTGGAAAGAAATCCATGTTTTGTCTTTTTATAAAATAAACAGAGCTATACTGTATGGAGAGAGAGAGAGAGCTATTGATTTTGTTTTTCTGGAGAACCCTAACTAACACGCTGCCTCATACTGTTTGGGAGCCCGGCCGACATCTGTAGATGGACATTTCCCCTTCTCTGACTGCTAGAATCCTCCACTGGGCAAATACTCTCTGAGGCTCTTGAAACAAGTGTCTCTAACAAAGAAGGGAGGGGTCCTTCAGAAGCAGATGTCAAACTTGAAAAAAGACTGCTATTTTCCTTATAGCTCCTGCCACCTTGGGATTGTGCAGCTGAGAAGAATGGTTCAAGGGCAAATGGGCATTTGTCTCATTCATATAAATGCTTATTCAAGTATTTATTGAGCATCTACTCTATGCCAGTTCTCTTCTAAACATTGGCAAAACAAAATTGAACAAAACTGATGAAACTTATGCAGTCACAAAACCTGACCTCTAATTGGGGAAGAAGCTAGCAAGCAAACATCTGTACAAGTTAATTTTGGGTTGTAGCAAGTGTTTTTTTTTGTTTGTTTGTTTGTTTTTAATATTTTAAAAGATTTATTTATTTATTTTAACAGATCACAGATCACATTTATTTATTTATTTTAACAGTAGGCAGAGAGACAGGCAGAGAGAGAGAAGAGGAAGCAGGCTCTGTGTTGAGCATAGAGTCCGATGTGGGGCTCAATCCCAGGACCCCGGGATCATGCTGCCTGATGTGGGCCTCGATCCCAGGTCCCTGAGACCATGACCTGAGCTGAAGACAGAGGCTTTAACCCACTGAGCCACCCAGGCGCCCTTGTGGCAAGTGTTTTGAGTTAAAAAAGGAAATCAGGGAGAGAGTTAAGGAAGAGAAGTTACTTTAATTTTTAAAAATTTTTTTGAGGACAGCTTTTGTTGCATCATTATTTTTTTAAAAATTAATTTCAGTATTGTTGATATATAGTGTTAAATTAGTTTCAGGTATACAATATAGTAGTGATTCAACACTTCCATACAACACCTGGTGATCTTCAGAAGTGTTTTCTCCCTAATCCCCAACATTTATTTCACTCCCCGCCACAACCTCCCCTCTAGTAACTATCAGTTTGTTCTCAAGTCTGCTCTTTGCTTGTCTCTCATTCTCTCTCTTTTTTCCTCTCTGATTGTTTGCTTTGTTTCTTAAATTCCACATATGATTTCACTCATATGGTATTTGTCTTTCTCTGACTGACTTATTTCACTTACTGTTATACTCTCTAGATCCCTATAGCATTTTTTCTTTATCCACAGCAGTCTGTGGATGTTTGGGCTGCTTCCATAATTCAGCTATTGTAAATATTGCTGCTATAAACATAGGGGTGCATATATCTTTTGAATTAGTGTTTTCATATTCTTTGGATAAATACCCAGTAGTGGAATTAGTGGATCATATGAATATTCTATTTTTAACTTTTTGAGGAACCTCCATACTCTTTTCCAGAATGGCTATACCAGCTTGCATTCCCACCAACAGTTCAAAAGAGTTCCTTTTTCTCCACATCTTCACCAACGCTTTTGGTTTTGGGTTTAGCCATTCTAACAGGTGTGAGGTGATATCTCATTGTAGTTTTGATTTGCATTTTCCTGATGATGAGTGATGTTGACCATCTTTCCATGGGTCTGTTGGCCATTTGGATGTCTTTTTTGGAGAAATGTCTATTTATGTCTTCTGCACATTAAAAAAAATTTTTTTGTGTGTGTTGATTTGTGTAAGTTCTTTGTGTATTTTGAAAACTCTTTATCAGATGTGTTATTTGCAAATATTTGTCCCATTTAGTAAACTGTCTTCTAGTTTGATTGATTATTTCCTTTGCTGCACAATAATTTATTTTTCCTTTTGTTTCCCTGGCTTCAGGGGACCTATCTAGAGAAAAGCTGCTATGGCCAATATCAGAAAAGGTACTGTCAGTGCTCTCGTCTAGGATTTTTATGGTTTCAGGTCTCATATTTAGGTAGTTAATTCATTTTGAATTTACTTTTGTACATGGTGTAAGAAGGTGGCCCAGTTTAATTGTTTTGCATATAGCTGTCCAGTTTTCTTCACACCATTTTTTTATTACAAATTTTATTATAATAATCAAACTTGTACACATATTTTTAGCCTTCCTAATATAGAGTTTTCTATGATGTATTTAAAACTTAAAAAACAATAACACAGAATACTGGGAATAGATTAAAAATTATGGTCCCCTTGTCTGAGTGGTGTATACTCCCAACTAGAGCTTTGAGAGAACAGAAGCAATTAATTTGTTCACACCATTTTTTGAAGAGACTGTCTTTTCCCGATTGTGTATTATTGCCTCCTTGTTAAAGATTAATTGACTGTATAATCATGGGTTTATTTCTGGGGTCTCTATTCCTTTTTTCATTTTTTAAAAGATTTATTTATTTATATACTATTTGAGAGAGAGAGACAGGGAGAGAGTGAGCACGGAGGTGGGCGAAGAAGAGGGAGAGCCAATCTGCAGCAGACTCCTCTGAGTGTGGAGCCAGATGTGGTGCTCAGTCTTGTGGGGCTCCAGTGGGACTTGATATTGTGACCCTGAGATCATGACCTGACCCCAAACCAAGAGTTTGGCACCTAACTCACTGCGCCACCCAGATGCCCCTCTGGGGTCTCTATTCTGTTCAATTGACATACCTGTCTATTTTTGTGTTTTGATTACTACAACTTTATAGTATAGCTTGAAATCTGGGATTGTGAAACCTCCAGTTTTATTCTTTTTTTTTAAATTTATTTTTTATTTATTTTCAGCATAACAGTATTCATTATTTTTGCACCACACCCAGTGCTCCATGCAATCTGTGCCCTCCATAATACCCACCACCTGGTACCCCGACCTCCCACCTCCTGCCCCTTCAAAACCCTCAGATTGTTTTTCAGAGTCCATAGTCTCTCATGGTCCAGTTTTATTCTTTTTCAAGATTGCTTTGTCAATTTAGGGTCTTTTGTGGTTCCATACAAATTTTATGATTATTGTTTAGTTCTGTGAAAAATGCTATTGGTATTTTGACTGGGATTGCATTAAATCTATAGACTTCTTTGGGTAGTATTGACATTTTAACAATATTTGTTCTTCCAACCCATTAGTATGGAATATTGTACCATTTTTTTGTGTTGTCTTCAATTTCTTTCATCAAAGTTTTATAATTTTTAGAGTACAGGTCTTCCACCTTTCTGGTTAGGTTAATTCCTAAGTGTCTTAATTGGTTTTGGTCTGATTGTAAATGGGATTGATACCTTAATTTCTCTTTCTGCTGCTTCATTATTGGTGTATAGGACTGGAATGGATTTCTGCACATTAAGTTTATATCCTGTGACTTTACCAAATTCATTTGTTGGTTCTAGTAGTTTTTCAGTGGTCTTTAGAATTTTCTATATAGGGTATCTTGTCTTTTGCAAATAAAGTTTTACTTCTTCATCTCCAATTTGCATACCTTTTATTCCTTTCTCATCCATGATTACTGTAGTTAGGACTTCCAGTACTAAGTTGAGGAAAACTAGTGAGAGTGAATATCCTTGTCTTATTCCTGATCTTAAGGAGAAAGCTCTCAGTTTCTCCCCATTGAGTATGATGTTTGCTCTGGGTTTTTTTTTATATATGGCCTTTATGATATTAAGTGTGTTCCCTTTAAACCTATTTTGTTGAGGGCTTTTGTCATGAATTGATGTTGTACTTTGTCAAATGTTTTTCTTCATGTATTTTCTATTGAAATGATCATATTTTTTTCTTTTCCTTGTTGACGTAGTGTATCACATTGATTTGTGGTTATTGAATCATCCTTGCATACTGGGAATAATTCCCACTTGATTGTGGTGAATGACTTTATTAATGCACTGGTAGAGTCTGTTTGCTGGTATTTTGCTGAGGATTTTTGCATGTAAGTTCATCAAGGTTTGGCCTGTAGTTGTCTTTTTTTTTTTTTCTGGTGTCTTTATCTAGTATTTGTATCAGGGTTATTCTGGCCTCATAGAATAAGTTTGGAAGCTTTCTTTCCTCTTTTATTTTTTGGAATAGTTTTTAACTCATTAACTATTAAGTTAACTATTAAGGAATAGTTATTAACTCATTAACTCTTCTTTAAATGTTTGGTAGATTTCACTTGGGAGGCCCTCTCGTATTGGACTTTTGTTTGCTGGGAGTTTTTTAATTACTGGTTCAATTTCATTGCTGGGAATTGGTCTGTTCAAATTTTCTCTTTCTTCCTGATTCAGTTTTGGGAGGTTATACATTTCTAGGAATTTATTAATTTCTTCTAGGTTGTCCAATTTGTTGGCATATTATTTTTCATAATATTCTTTTAAAATTGTATTTCTATGGTATTGGCTGTTATTATTCTGATTTTGTTTATTTGAGTCTCCTCTCTTTTTTGATGAGTCTGGCTTAATGTTTATAGACTTTGTTGATCTTTTCAAAAAACCATCTCCTGGTTTCATTGATGAGTTCTATTTTGTTTTGTTTTGTTTGTTTTTTGTTTTTTTATATTTTAATTTTTTATTTTATGTTTTTTGTTTTAGTTTCTATTTTATTTATGCTCTGATCCTTATTGTTTCTTTCCTTCCACCTGTTTTAGATTTTGTTTGTTTTTCTTTTCCTAGCTCCTTTTAGATGTAGGGTTAGGTTATTTATTTGAGATTTTATTTGTTGAGATTGCTTTTTAAGGTACGCCTGCGTTGCTATAAACTTTGAAAAAAAATGAATCATGGAAACTACATCAAAAACTAATGCTGAAATGTATGGTGACTAACATAACACAATTAAAAAAAAAAACCCAAACAAACAAAAAAAAAACAACAAAAAAAGAGTCATTTTTGCTCTACCCCAAAGATTTCAGACCACTGTATTTTCATTTCAGTTGTCTTTATGTATTTTTTAAATTATGTCAATCACCATACAGTATACCATTAGTTTTTTGATGTAGTGTTCCATATAACACCCAGGGCTCCATGATATGTGCCCTCCTTAATACTCATCACCAGGCTAACCCATTCCCCCAGCCCCTTCCTCTCTAAATCCCTCAGATTGTTTCCTGAAGTCCATAGTGTCTCATGGCTCCACTCCCCCTCTCACTTCCCCCTTTCATTCTTCCCTTCCTTTTCCTAATGTCCTCCATGCTATGTCTTATGTTCCACAAATAAATGAAACCATATGATAATTGTCTTTCTCTGCTTGACTTATTTCACTCCGCATAATCTCCTCCAGTTCCATCCACGTTGATGCAAATGTTGGGTATTCATCCTTTCTGATGACTGAGTAGTATTTCATTGTATAAATGGACCACATCTTCTTTATCCATTCATCTGTTGAAGGGCATCTCAGCTCTTTCCATAGTTTGGCTACTGTGGACATTGCTGCTATGAACATTCAGGAGCATGTGGCCCTTTTTTCACTACATCTGTATCTTTGGGGTAAATACCAGTAGTGCAATTCCCAGGTCATAAGGTAGCTCTATTTTTAACTTTTCAAGGAACCTCCATACTGTTTTCCAAAGTGGCTGTATCACCTTGCATTCCCACCAACAGTGTAAGAGGGTTCCCCTTTCTCTACAACCTCTCCAACATTTAGTTGTTCCTTGCCTTGTCAATTTTTGCCATTCTAGCTGGTGTAAGGTGATATATCAACATGGTTTTGATTTGAATTTCCCTGATGGTTAATGGTGTTGAACATTTTTTCATGTGTCTGTTAGCTATTTGTATGTCTTCTTTGGAGAAATGTTTGTTCGTGTCTTCTCCCCATTTTTGGATTTATTTGTTTTTTGGGTGTTGAGTTTGAGTATAGATCTTGGATACCAGACCTTTATCTGTAGTATCATTTGTTAATAACTTCTCCTATTCTGTGTGTTGCCTCTTTGTTTTGTTGACTATTTCCTTTGCACTGCAGAAGCTTTTTATCTTGATGAAGTTCCAAAGTCCATGTATTTTTTGATTTCCTCTTTGATTTCTTGATTGACCCATTCATTGTTTAGAAGCATGTTATTTAACCTCCATGTATATGTGTTTTTTCCAGATTTTTTCTTGTGGTTGATTTCCAGTTTCATAGCATTGTGGTCAGAAAAGATGCATGGTCTAAATTCCATCTTTTTGAATTTGTTGAGACTTGTTTTGTGGACTAATATGTGATCTATCTGAAGAATGCTTCATGTGCACTTGAAAAGCATTTGTATTCTTATGTTTTAGAATGGAATATTCGGAATGTATCTGTTAAATCTGTCTGATCCAATGCATCACTCAAAACCACCATTCCCTTATTGATTTTGTTTGGATGGTCTATCCATTGATGTGAGTGGGGTGTTAAAGTCCCCTTCTATTATTGTATTACTATCAATTATTTCCTTTATGTTTATTATTAGCTGCTTTATGTATTTGGGTGCTCCCATGTTGGGTGCATAAATATTTATAATTGATATATATTCTTGTTGGATTGTTCTCTTAATGATTATATAGTGCCCTTCTTTGTCTCTTATTATAGTCCTTGTTTCAAAGTTGATTTTTTCTGATGTAAGTATTGCTACCCTGACTTTCTTTTCATTTTTATTTGTATGATAAATGCTTTTTCATCTTTTTACTTTCAATGGGGATGTGTCTTTAGGTCTGAAATGAGTCTCTTATAGGCAGTGTATAGATGGGTCTTGTTTTTCTTTTTTTTTTTTTAAGATTTTATTTATTTGTTTATTAAACAGAGAGAGAAAGAGAGAGAGAGAGCAAGAGAGGGAACAGAAGCAGGGGGAGCAGGAAAGGGAGAAGTAGGCCTCCCACCAAGCAGGAAACCCGATGCCAGGCTCCATCTCAAGACCTTGGGATCATGACCTGAGCTGAAGGCAGACACCCAATGACTGAGCCAGCCATATGCCCCTGGGTCTTGTTTTTATTTTTTTTTAATTTATTTTTTATTTTCAGCATAACAGTATTCATTATTTTTGCACCACACCCAGTGCTCCATGCAATCCGTGCCCTCTATAATACCCACCAGCTGGTACCCCGACCTCCCACCTCCTGCCCCTTCAAACCCCTCAGATTGCTTTTCAGAGTCCATAGTCTCTCATGGTTCACCTCCCCTTCCAATTTCCTCCAACTCCCTTCTCCTCTCTATCTCCCCATGTCCTCCATGCTATTTGTTATGCTCCACAAACAAGTGAAACCATATGTTTCTCTGCTTGACTTATTTCACTCAGCATAAAGCTCTTCCAGTCCTGTCCATGTTGCTACAAAAGTTGGGTATTCGCCCTTTCTGATGGAGGCATAATACTCCATAGCGTATATGGACCACATCTTCCTTATCCATTCATTCGTTGAAGGGCATCTTGGTTCTTTCCACAGTTTGGTGACCGTGGCCATTGCTGCTATAAACATTGGGGTATAGATGGCCCTTCTTTTCACTACATCTGTATCTTTGAGGTAAATACCTAGGAGTGCAATTGCAGGGTCATAGGGAAGTTCTATTTTTAATTTCTTAAGGAATCTCCACACTGTTCTCCAAAGAGGCTGCACCAACTTGCATTCCCACCACAGTGGAAGAGGGTTCCCCTTTCTCCACATCCCCTCCAACACATGTTGTTTCCTGTCTTGCTAATTTTGGCCATTCTAACTGGTGTAAGGTGATATCTCAAAGTAGTTTTAATTTGAATCTCCCCGATGGCTAGTGATGATGAATATTTTTTCATGTGTCTGATAGCCATTTGTATGTCTTCATGGGAGAAGTGTCTGTCCATATCTTCTGCCTATTTTTTGATATGCTTGTCTGTTTTGTGTGTGTTGAGTTTGAGGAGTTCATTATAGATCCTGGGTCTTGCTTTTTTTATCCATTTTATCACCCTGCGTCTTTTGATTGCAGTGTTTGGTCCATTTATATTCAACGTAATTACTGATAGGTGTGTACCTATTGCCATTTCATTACTATTTTATAGTTGTTTTTGTAGTTTTCTGTTCCTTTCTTCTCTTGCTCTTTTCTCTCATGGTTTGCTTTCTTTTGTGATATGCTTAGATTCCTTTCTCTTTATTTTTTGCATGTCTATTACTGTTTTTTCATCTGAGGTTGCTGTTTGGTTTCTATATACCTTCTTCTGGATATAACAGTCTAAATTATGTTGATGGTCACTTAAATGTGAACCCATTCCTTACTTTTCTCCCCTGTGTTTTAGGTATATAGTGTCATACTTTACATCCTTTTATTTTGTGAATTTCCTGACCAATTTTTATAGATGTATTTTTTTTCTGCTTTTGTTTTTCCTTTTTCTTACTCTTGCTTATGGTTTTTCCTTTTCACACAAAGAGTCCTTTCAAACATTTCTTGTGGTGCTGGTTTAGTGGTCATAAACTCCTTTAACTTCTATTTGTCTGAGAAACTGTCTCTTCTTCTATTCTGAATTATAGCCTTTCTGCATAGTGTATTCTGGTGGCAGGTGTATTCTAGATAGTGTATTCTGTTGTTGTTGTTTTTCCTATCATCACTGAGTATATCATGCCACTCTCTTCTGGCCCGCAAAGTTTCTGCTGAAAAATTAACTGATAGGCTTATGGAATTTTCCTTATGCGTACTTGTTGTCTTTTCTCTTGCTGCTTTTAACACTCACTCTTCATTGCTACTTTTTGCCTTTTTAATTACTATGTGTCTTGGTGTGGACCTTCTAGAGGCTGCCAACAGTTCTGTGCCATGTGGCTTACTCTGTAATTCACAGCATAGTTGCTTTCTTAAGGCCAGTAGGAGAATGAGAGTATATCTATTAGCGAAACTCAATCTTATGTAATGTAGGGAGTGGCATCACATCAACTTTGCTATATTTTATTGGTTAGAAGAAAATAACAGGTCTCACTCACATGCAAGGGGAGGAGAATATATAAAAGTATGAATACCAGAAGGCAGAATCATTGGGAATCACTTTATGGTCTATCCACCACAAACAGTTTTCTGAATCTTAAAATTTGAGATACTGGGCCTGATGGAATCCCCTCACTTTAACCCTCACAGGAACCAATTACAGAAGGAGTGACTGTTGAATGAAACCCAGGTGATAAGGAATCATGTTTATATTAGTGCATGAATAGACAGACCAGTGAAACAGAATAGAAACCCCCAAATAGACTCAGGGACAAGTGGAAATTTTGATTATGATAAAAGTGGTATCTACAATCACTGAGAAAATGATGGACGTGTAAATAAGTGATGTTGGGATAAGTGGACAGCAACTTGAAAAAAGATAAAATTAGATCTGTATCAGAATTCCAACTTAATCAGAATTTTAAATATGAATGTATAGCTGTCTAAGAACAGAAGAAAATACACATGAGTTCCTTTATAACCCAGGGAAGGCTTTGGTGATGTCAATTCAAAATCCAGAAGCAATGAGAGAAATTATTAATAAATTTGACTACATTAAGAAAAGTCATGGGGCACCTGGGTGGCTCAGTTGGTTAAGTGTCTGCCATTGGCTCAGGTCATGATCCCAAGGTCCTGGGATCAAGCCTCACACTGGGCTTCCTGCTCAGTGGACAGCCTGCTTCTCCCTCTCCCTCTGCCTGCTGCTATGCTTACTTGTGCAATCTCTCTCTATCTCTCTGTCAAATAAATAAATACAATCTTAAAAAAATAAAAAAGAAAAGTCACATTGTAGAACACAGATATACACAAACTGCCAGGGAGAAAATTTTTTTTAACATCTATTAAACATAGAGATCTAATCTTCCTAATATAAAAGAACTCCTAAATTGAGTAAAAAAGACCCAAACCCAATATAAAAAATGGGCAAAAGTCATGAATTTCCAGTTCATAGAAACATATGTAGATGAACTTTAAACATATGAAAACATGTTCAAATTCACTCACAATAAGAGAAATGAAAAAAGTTATACTGAAATATCATTTCTTACCTAGCTGAGTAGAAAAATTAAAAAATTTGGCAATATACTTTATCAGGAGAGTTTGAGAAAAGAGTATCACTCTCTCACACAGCTGATATATATTTATAACATTTCTAGGGATGTTTAACCATTGTCTTAATAATTTTAATTGTTTAATTTGTTTAATTAAACAAATATAAATTGTTACCTGTGGGGGCTAAGTGAGGATGAAGTAAAGAATAGGTATAATTACTTTTCTGAGTATACTTTGAGAAAATATATTTTGGCTTTTGAAGTCAGTCAATATTTTGTGTTCAAAAAATAATTAATTGGGGCACCTGTGTGGCTCAGTGGGTTGAGCCTGTCTTCCGCTCAGGTCATGATTTCAGGGTCCTGGGATCGAGCCCTGCATCGGGCTCTCTGCTAAGCGGGGAGCCTGCTTTCTCCTTTCTCTCTCTGCTTGCCTCTCTGCCTACTTGTGATCTCTGTCTGTCAAATACATAAATAAAATCTTTTTAAAAAATTAATTGAAAAATAATGGAAAAAGCAAATTATGAAGTTTATTGTAAATAGAAATGAATGTACATAAACTGATAATATAGTGACACATGCTCTATAATACAAAATGATATATATTCTAAGGGAAGAAAAGGAACTGCAGAGAAATATTGACCTTAAAAGTTTACTGTTAGCAGTAGTATTTGGTTGAATATTTTGAAACTATTTTGTGTGTACTGCAGGACAGAACACATGAGTAATACCTGAATGTAGCTGGAACTACAGGAGAGTTCTCCCAGTGAAAGAAGGGAGATACATACAAATATGAAGCAGGGGATGGTGAGAATAACCTCCAGGGTGCTTGATTTGAATTGGAAACATCAATATAATCTCATAATTAAAATTGTTTTCCTGGTTCTCCAATTATTGACATTTTCCCGTATTGATTTGCCAGCCTATTCCTTCTCTCAGAGAGAGAAAGACAGACACAGACATATAAATTAAACATAAATACACAATGCATGCCCTATTTCTGTTCACCAAAAAGGCCTAGAATTGGGGCATCTGGGTGGCTCAGTCAGTTAAGTGTCTGCCTTTGGCTCAGGTCATGATCTCAGGGTGGTGGGATTGAGCACCATGTAGGGCTCCCTGCTCATCAGGGAGTCTGCTTCTTCCTCTCACTCTCTTCTGCGCATGCGCTCACTTTCTCTCTCAAATAAATAAATAAAACCTAATAAATAAATAGGCCTAGAAGTAATGACACCCTAGTAACAAGTGCTCTTAAAGCTCAGATTGTGGTTTATAAATACGGTTTTCCATTAAAAGAAACAAGTACTCCTTGGAGAAACAGATGATTCCAAACTGATGTAGAGTTAAGTCCAGGATGAGCCCAGAACATCTTGTCACTTCAAATAGTACAACCTATACATATGAGTGTGTGTATAAATATATATAGACATGTATCAATATGTATAATATATTTATGTTTAATTTGTATATCTATATTATCTATCTATCTATATCACTATCTATCATCTATATAAAGAGAGAAGGAAAGAGAGAAAGTCAGAAAACAAATGTGGGAAAATGTTAATAATTAGAGAATCTAGAAGGATATATTCATGCTCATTGTACTAGTCTTTCAACTTTTCTCTAGGTTTGACATTTATCAAAATAAAATATTAGGGGGGAAATTTTAACTATAAGAATGAAAAATAATGGGGAAAGTTACTAAAACCAGAACATAATTTGAAAATGTTCTAGCATTTTGTGAGTCTTCTTGACACTTCAGGAGTAACATCAAGGATGAGAACACATGATCTGTTAGAGAAAAATTCAAATAAAATAACAGAAGACAATAATAATAAATTTAGGAGAAAATTATGAAAAATGTCAAAGGGCTTCTAAAGTAGGCCAGTGTGACAAACCATCTTTGAATCCACTGGCAAGTTTTCTGGAGGCTTTTTCTAGGACAACCAAACTTTGTTAAATTCAGACACCTTTGGCCTTATTCTGATGGACTTAATCAAGTGTTTCTCCTTAAAGAGGAAGGCTAGGAGGAAAAGCCTAAAAAACTTTGCTAGAGGCAGCAGCCTCCTGGGGTGGTAAGCAAAAATTCTATATGTGGTCACCTACATTTCCAGGGTGGGATTTTTTTTTTTAATATTTTTAAATTAACATACATTGGATTATTTGTTTCAGGAGTACAGGTGTGTGATTCATCAGTCTTATACAATTCATAGCCCTCACCATAACACGTACCCTCCCCAGTGTCCATCACCCAGCCACACCATCCCTTTCGCTCCCCTCCCCTCCAGCAACTCTCAGCTTGTTTCCTGAGATTAAGAGTCTCTTATGGTTTGTCTCCCTCTTTGGTTTTGTCTTGTTTCATTTTTCCCTCTCTTCCCCTATGATCCTCTGTTTTGTTTCTCAAATTCCTCATATTAGTGAGATCATATGATAACTGTCTTTCTCTGATTGACTTATTTTGCTTAGCATAAATCCTCTAGTTCCATTCATGTCATTGCAAATGGCAAAGATGTCATTTTTTTCTTGATTGCTGCATAATATTCCATTGTATATATGTACCACCTCCTCTTTATCCATTCATCCATTGATGGACATTTCAGCTCTTTCCATAGTTTGGCTATTATGGATATTGCTGCTATAAGCATTTGGGTGCACGTGCCCCTTTGGATCACTACATTTGTATCTTTGCGGTAAATACCCAGTAGGGCAATTGCTGGGTCACAGGGTAGCTCTATTTTCAACTTTTTGAGGAACCTCCATGCTGTTTTCCAGAGTGGCGGCACCAGCTTGCATTCCCAACAGCGAAGGAGAATTCCCTTTTCTCTGCATCTTTGTCAACACCTGTCATTTCCTGACTTGTTAATTTTAGCTATTCTAACTGGTTTGAGGTGGTATCTCACTGTGGTTTTGATTTGTATTTCCCTGATGCTGAGTGATGTGGAGCATTTTTTCATGTGTCTGTTGGCCATTTGGATGTTTTCTTTGCAGAAGTGTTTGTTCATGTCTTCTACCCATTTCTTGATAGGATTATTTGTTCTGTGGGTATTGAGTTTGAGAAGTTCTTTATAGATTTTTGAATACTAGTCCTTTATCTGATGGTTGTCTTTTGGTTTTGTTGACTGTTTCCATTGCTGTGTAAAAGCTTTTGATCTTGATGAAGTCCCAATAGTTCATTTTTGCCCTTGCTTCCCTTGCCTTTGCAATGTTTCTAAGAAGTTGCCATGACTGATGTCGAAGAGGTTGCTGCCTGTGTTCTCCTCAAGGATTTTGATGGATTCCTGACTCACATTGAGGTCTTTCATCCATTTTGAGTCTATTTTTG
Source organism: Mustela putorius furo (assembly GCF_011764305.1). Taxonomy (NCBI): domain Eukaryota; kingdom Metazoa; phylum Chordata; class Mammalia; order Carnivora; family Mustelidae; genus Mustela; species Mustela putorius. The sequence continues at coordinate 2,778,703 of NW_025421301.1, forward strand.
TGTATGGTGTGAGGAAATGGTCCAGTTTTATTTTTCTGCATGTGGCTGTCCAACTTTCCCAACACCATTTGTTAAAGAAACTTTTTTCCACTGCGTATTTTTTCCTGCTTTGTCAAAGATTAGTTATCCATAGAGTTTAGGGTCCATTTTTGGGCTCTCTACTCTGTTCCATTGATCTATATGTACGTTTTTGTGCCAGTACCGTATTGTCTTGATGATTACAGCTTTGTAATAGACCTTGAAGTCTGGAATTGTGACGCTGCCAACTTTGGTTTTCTTTTTCAACATTCCTCTGGCTATTTGGAGTCTTTCCTGGTTCAATATAAATTTTAGGATTATTTTTCCTTTTTTTTTTTTGAAAAAATTGATGGTATTTTGATAGGGATTGCATTAAATGTGTAGATTGCTCTAGGTAGCATAGACATTTTCACAATATTTGTTCTTCCAATCCATGAGCATGGGACATTTTTCCATTTCTTTGTGTCTTTTTCAATTTCTTTCATGAGCATTCTCTAGTTTTCTGAGGTGGGATTTTAACTTCTGTGTGATGAGAATGGGCATAAAATGACTGTGAAAATTGGTCTTACTACCAAATACCTATTAGAGAAGTTCCATTTCTTCTGATATGTAGAACACTGTATTGTTTTCAAGGTGCTAACACATGTAGACATGATCTCATCTGATCTTAATAACCAACATATGAAGTACGAGAGAGAACAGATATTTAAACCTAAATTTTGCATGTGACAAGTTGACAGAGAGGAGGCCCTATTAGAGGTCACGTGATTGGTAAGTGCCGATGGGAAGATAACATGCATGGAACCCATGTTCCCTCTCAATCACTCTGTAGAAAATAGCAGTGGTGCCAGCAAGAGATATAGTTTGCCCCAAAAAGACTGCGAGGGAAGTTGATTCTTTGTTGGACCTCTAGAAATTGTAGGTAAGTGTGATGAAGTTGTAAGATGTGGCTCAGGGAAGCTCCTGAAAATCAAGCTTGCTATTAGGAAGCAGATATTCTATTTGCTCTGGTTTATGCTATGCTCATTTCTTAGACGTGTCCTGTGGTGGTGCTCTGGAATACTTCTTTCAATAGGGCATGTGCCCCTGATAAGATAATGGGAAAAAATAAATGAGAAAAAGCATGCGGCAGATGAAATTTAACTCCCATTAAATACTGTTTATCAACCTTTTAAAAGAAGAGAGAGTACTTCAGATTCAGAAGGGATAAAAGAAAAAGACAGGCTTGTTTTCAGTTGTTGTTGCAATTGCTTGCTACTGACTTGGTAATAGAGTACTTATATCATTTGAAGGGTTGTCCTTTTCATGGCACACAGGCTTTGTCATTACACACTGGGATAGAATGTGCCTCCTGGCTCTCATCCTCTGAGAAGGATCCCATACCTCCTTCCACAGGGTGGGCTCCCACCAATCTTGTGTCTCCTCTGTGGCTTTCTACCCAGACATAGTGGGTGAACTGGGTAAATATGTGCCCATCGGTTACCAAAAGACACTGTTTTGTTGTCTGTGTAGGTCACTTGAATTGAATGCATGCTCACTGGTGAATAATAGGACTATCCTCTCAGGTCTTACATATATACATCGAAAAGAAGAAAGTCACAGAATAAGGTTAGTTGTCTTATGTATAGAAGCAGAGCAAGAAACTATATGATAAGAGGCAGACAGCCTGAAGAAAAACTGAAATATCCTAGGCTCTGGGGGATTTACAGTTCCCAGTTCCAGTGATGTTTGGCTATACATATTATCTTTGACTTGCTTGAAATATCACTCACTGAAGACTGAAAAAATGTCCATAATATTTTGCAGCACCCATCGAGAGGTGAATCTGTTTCCCCATTCCTTGAGTCTAGGATGACTTTATGAATTACTTTGACCAACAGAACATGACAGAAATAGAATTGTGTGAATTTTCAGTCTGGGTCTCAGGAGCTTTGCCCTTTCCTCCATTGCTCTTTTAGGAATCCTGTGACCACCATGTGAAGACATCTCATCTAGTTTCCTGGATATTGAGAACTACATGGTCAACCTGATTCCTTTGCAATGGCTGATAGCCTGCCGACCCCCAGAAAGGTGAAACATACTAGATAGAATTGTGACTAACCTGCCAGTTGTGTGCCCATGCATGAGTCATCTCAGCAGAGACCGGCTGAGGCCACAAAAACTATCCAGCCAATTTTCAAAAGTGAGTTAAATAAAGGATGTTGTTTTTTGTCATTTAGTTTGGGGGTCATTTGTACTCAGTAAAATCTAACTGATACATCTCTTTTTTTTTTTTTTTTTAATTTTATTTATTTATTTGACAGAGAGAGATCACAAGTAGGCAGAGAGGCAGGCAGAGAGAGAGAGGAGGAAGCAGGCTCCCTGGTGAGCAGAGAGCCCGATGCGGGACTCGATCCCAGGACCCTGAGATCATGACCTGAGCAGAAGGCAGCGGCTTAACCCATTGAGCCACCCAGGCGCCCCCTGCCAGTAAACTTCTAACTTAAAATTTTCCCTAAGCTCTAGTTCCATATCATGCTTAGCGAAATAAGTCAAGCAGAGAAAGACAACTATCATATGATCTCCCTGATATGAGGAAGTGGTGATGCAACATGGAGGCTTAAGTGGGTAGAAGAAGAATAAATGAAACAAGATGGGATTGGGAGGGAGACAAACCATAAGTGACTCTTAATCTCACAAAACAAACTGAGGGTTGCCGGGGGGAGGGGGTTTGGGAGAAGGGGGTGGGATTATGGACATTGGGGAGGGTATGTGCTTTGGTGAGTGCTGTGAAGTGTGTAAACCTGGTGATTCACAGACCTGTACCCCTGGGGATAAAAATATATGTTTATAAAAAAAAAAAAAAAAAAAAAAAAAAAAAAAAAGAAATGCTGGTCAGTCAGCTTTGGGCACTAAAAAAAAAAAAAAAAAAAAAAATTTTCCCTAAGCTAACTTGAAGTATGTGGCTTTGTATCTGTGTATATTTGTACTTGCAATCTAAAGAATCGTCACTAAAAGAGAAATTGTATCAATAGAGAAGGCTATAATTAACAAAGCTATAGAAAGAATGTGGAACTGATTGGCTGAGTCACTCAGAGTGGCATACCCAAAGAATTCCTTCATTTGCATTATGAGGTAGTAAAGCAGTTGATTAAGCAAAGAACCCAGCCCAACACCAGTGGATGCCCACAAAATGTGTTTATCCTACCCTTTACCTTGTAATCCTTGTCCTGTGGGATGCAATATATTCTGTGGTCTGACAACCAATATGTGGTGTCGCAGTGACTGTTCTTGCTTCTTGCATCTTTTTCTATGTGGGAGCATTTGTGGTTCTGATAGCTTCCTAATTTTGCCAGTTAAGCATTGCATTGCAGAATGGAAAAGAACATTGTCTGAACAAAATTGAGTCTGACCTAGAAGTAAAATGGACAAATCTGGAAATCATTCACTATGAAGACAGGGGCCTATTGATGACATTTTTGGTCTCAGTTGTTAGACTATCGGAGCAGGTGGATAAGAGCATAGTTCAATGTAAGATAGTTAAATCACGTATGGCAGGGATACTTCTAAATGAAGAGGAATAAATATAGGTGTATTTGTGTGTGTGTGTGTGTGTCTGCATGTGTGTGTGCATGTGTGTGTGTGTATGTGTCAGCCAAAGGAAGAGTAGAGAGACAACTTTTGCAACTTTTAGGGGAGTGTATCTATAACCCATATCCTCATTTTTTCTGCACACTGTTCCTGCTAGGTTTAGATTCTCAGCAATCATGTTTCCATTCCATAAACTTACCCTCGGCTATCATTGATTGGGCCAGGGGTAGACACCTAGTTACAGCTGGGCCAGTCAGTCTCTTCTAAAAATTTGGAACTTCAAGCAAGAGACGTTTAGTGGTCTTCTTTCTGGGTTATTTCAACCTGGACATCTAAACTAAGTTGCTGTGGAACACCTTCATTTGGCTACATGCTTGCAGATGCACTGAAAGACAAATCCAGTTTAGGACAGGGAGAAGGGGAAGGGGGTTGGAGGGAAACACATACATCCTGAGTCCCAGGTTCCTGATAACTTCCTAGCAGCTACTTCTGGTCTTGGATTACCACCAAATATGCTTGTGTCTTCTAATAAATTCCCATAATGATTAAGCTAATTGGAAGGGGGAACCTGTTACTTGTAATCAAGAGAGCATCAACTAAGGAAAATTCAAATCAATAAAGGGAGCAGTTATTCTTAATTTCTTTAAAATTGTATGAGAGAATATTTGCCAATGCCTGGCTATATATAGTTTCTATTTTATTTTCTGTTACTTATCACAGTACTCAATCTGGGAGCCAAAAATACTGTGTGCCACTTCAAACTCAGTTGACACTATTTGCATTATCCCATTTATATTATGCTTAGAAAAACATTTTTAAATTTCCCAGGGTATATTTAAATAGACATATCTATTATTTTCTTCTTTTAGTGATTTGAGTTTTGAATATATTCTTCATCAATCTTCAACATGCGGTAAGAGGAACATTAACTATCAGTTTAAAATGTTTTCTCTGCTTAACAGCCAATGCTCCCCTAGTCTGTCTTTTTCCCTAGTGGTAATTCTTCCTGGAGTTCATAAATCAATATAGTTATATTCACATAGGAAATGGCCCTGGTTTTAAAAGTTGCATCTTTTAAGGGAAAAAATACCAATTTGGATTTAATGATGATGTATGGAAGCTTTCAGAAGTCTAGTTTGAAAGTAGTATTATTTAAATTTAATTTCCTACTTTGGAGTCTAAGCAAAAAAACTTAAGAGGACTTCATGAAAAGAAAAACACAAATACTCCAAACGCTCTGTTGGGGAAGTATAAAATTAAGGACTGAGAAGTGATTTTCAGGTGAGCTTGATCAATGTAGACAACTAAAGAGAGTACCCAACACCCACTCGAGTTGGGGAGGAGCAAGAGAGGAGGGAGAGGGAGAGACTCACAAGAGATCCCACACTGAGTGTGGAACCCTGAGATCATCACCTGAGCCAAAACCAAGAATCAGATGCTTAATTGACTGAGCCACCCAGGCACCCCTGAACACAATATTCTTACTTAGAAAATGTTTTATTCACTCTGCATTTAAGTATTAGACCAATTCTTGGTGGAAAAATTCACCAGGCAGCTGTGTATTCATTTGCCATATGCCATGTTCTCTCCAAGCCAGACATGATGAAATCTGATTTACATTTAGGAAAGACCAGCTGCCTCCTCCAGCAAACATGTCCACCCAGCACTCAGAAGGTATTGGGAACCTACTAACTGAGAGCCAAATGACTCAAGCATTTTACAAGAGCAATTGGTTTAGTGGGAAGGTATATTTTATTTAAAAAAAAAAAAAAAACTGAAAGAGGTACCAACTATTTCTTTTTCAGTCACTTGTTAAATAGAAATTATATTAAAATGCATTATAACTTTAAAATTAAATAAATAACTTTAACAATAAATTTAATTGAATTTATTATAATAAAAGCCATTCAGTTACAAGTTGTAATAACCTACAGTTCTACCAATAGGGTCTGGTCACTGCTGTAAGCTACACCTATTTTGTGGGCTTCAGACCTCTCTCAAATGCTTTTCACAGAAATATTCAAATATGTGGACAGAAACCATCTCAAATTTTAATGCTTAAATCTCTGTCACAAAGATGATGATATTAAACACACCATCTTTTGAGAAGGCACACCAAGCAGAGACGAGAGAGGATTTAAGTTTGAATATAAGCTTTCGGATAAATCTCTGCATGAGTGAAATTTATTCTTCTGTGTTTCACCTTCTACCTACCAAAAACAAAACAAAACAAAACAAAACAAAAAAACCCCCAAACACAAAAAACACAAAAACAGCAGCAGCAACAGGCACACACATAGTACTTATGAGGTGTCAGGCACTGTTCTAAGCACTTCTACATATCAACTTATTTAACCTTTCAAGGTCCCTCCTAGGTAAGTATTAGCATTCTTCTCACTGGGGGATAAGGTAGGGAAACTGAGGTGGGGAAAGGTCTTGTAACTTTTCCTTAGCTACACAGCGAGCAATGGAACTAGGGTTCAGTTCCAGAATTTGCCTTAACCACAATTCAAAAAGTTATAAAGTATGTAGATACACTGTTTTAACCAAAACGAATCTTCATCAATAGAGAGTGTAAGATCTCTGGATTACTGAAGATCCTTTCAAAGTCACACAGCAGAAATACATTTAAATTGGTTTGTGCAAAAACAGGAATGTATTTGCTCATGAAACTCCAGTGTCCGCAGGGGGTCAGGCACAGGTGGATGCAGAAATCCAAACAGCAGAAATCGAGAATCTCATTCCATTTCTTCTTTACTCTGTGTAAGGTTTTAATCCTTGGGAGTTTCTCTCATTAAATTAGGTCTCAGCAGTTCCAGGCATAAATCCTCAAATTTCCAAAGCCAGTACAGACAGATTGCCTTGATGGTACTGATAAACGTCCAACCTGAGTTTCACTGACTGACTGGCCTGTTCTGGATCATGGGCCATCCCTGAACAAAACACAGTGGCCTGGGTAAGATATTGTGATCGGTCTAGGTCTCATGTAACTTTTGGAGCAAAGCATACATTCAGTTTGACCTAAACCATATGAACTGAGAATGAAGAGGTGTGATTCCTCAGGGAAAATCAGGCCACTATTACCAGAGGACAAGGATGGATGCTGGGTGGACAAAAATATGACAGACCCCAATTAGACTGTTGTTTTGACCATTTCCAGAAATAAAGCCTCTAAATTTCTACCAAAGGGGAGAGGGCAGGGAGGGTTAAGAAAAGGCCATGGGGTATACATAGATCCTATCCACACTTAAATTACCAAACCTTATTTCCTCCTAATGACTTCAAGAACTCTTTTGCTATAGAAATTTTACTAAAATAACCAGAATCATAAAGAACAAGATTTATGTAAAAACTTTTGTTTACATTATAATTTACAGTATTAAAAAAAACCCTGGTGATAACCCAAAAGTCCAGTAGTAATGATTAGCAAAATCTATGGAATATCCATAGAGTAGAATCTTATATACTTACTAGAAGTGATGTTTTTTAAAGGAATATTTAATTATATGTGAAAATATTAAAGATATAATGTTAATTGGAAAAATGTAGAAATCAAAAAATGCAAAGTATGTTTCTAATTTTATTTAAAAAATTTCTATCCATATAAAGGAAAAGCAGTGAGGCAGAAATTGATAGTGGCAATCTCTTGCTGGTGGGAACAGAAGTAGTTTAAATTCTCTTCCGTATACTTTTCTCTATCTCCATATTTTCTACAATGAAAATATGGAGATGTTTTTAAGCAAAGGAAAAATAACCTCTTAAAGTGAGTTGAATGAACCTTTATGTATTTTGTACCTGTTCAATTTGTGTCACTATACAGTGAGAGACGAAATGTAGATAGCACAAGAATCAAACATAAAACACTCTTTTAGGTAATCAAGAGTTGGTTGTATTTGACTACTTCAAAAGGCTGTTTTGTGAGTTCTTTCTTCAATCACTATAAAGCTTGATTAAATACTAGAAGAATATTTACACATGTGTGCCCAATTCTACAGCACATGATATAATAGCAGAAAATTCAAGCCAATACCATACCGTCTTGATGATTACAGGCCTGAAATTGTGATGTCTCCAGCTTTGCTTTTCTTTTTCAAGGTTGCTTTGGCTATTTGGGGTCTTTGTGATTCCATATACATTTTAGGATTATTTGTTCTAGTTCTGTGAAAAACACTATCTGTATTTTGATAGAGATTGCATTAAATGTGTAGATTGCTTTGGGTAGTATGGACATTTTAACAATATTTTTTCTTCCAACCCATGAGCATGGAACGTTTTTCCATTTTCTTTGTGTTATCTTCAATTTCTTTCTCTTTTTTAAATTTTTTTTCTTTTAAGCTTTTATTTATTTATTTGACAGAGATCACAAGCAGGCAGATAGGCAAGCAGAGAGAGAGAGGAGGAAGCAGGCTCCCCACCAAGAAGAGAGCCCGATGGGGGGCTCGATCCCAGAATCCTGAGATCATGACCTGAGCCGAAGACAGAGACTTTAACCCACTGAGCCACCCAGGCGCCCCTTCAATTTCTTTCATCAGTGTTTTACATTTTTCAAAGTACGGGTCTTTCACTTCTTTGGTTAGGTTTATTCCTAGGTATCTTTCCCGCCCCCCCCCCCAAGATTCTATTTATTTATTTATTTATTTATTTATTTATTTATTTATTAGAGAGAGAGAGAGCACAAGCAGGGAGAGTGGCAGGCAGAGGGAAAAGCAGGTTCCCTGCTGAGCAAGGAGCCGATTGTGGGACTCCATCCCAGGATCCTGGGATCATGACCTGAGCCAAAGGTAGACACTTACCCAACTGCGCCACCCAGACATCTCTATTCCTAGGTTTCTCATTGTTTTTAATTCTAATTGGGATTGTAGATGAGACTGATTCCTTAATTTCTCTTTCTGTTACATCTAAATAAAAAGTTTCTGTGTGCAAAGGAGACAACCAACAAAACTAAAAAGCAGATTACATACAAAATGGGAGAAGATATCTGCAAATGGCATCTGATAAAGGGTTAGTATCCAAAATATATAAAGAACTTATACAACTCAAAACCCCAAAATAATGCAATTTAAAATAGGCAGAAAACATGAACAATCATGTCTCCAAAGAAGACACCCAGATGGCCAACAGACACATGAAAAGATGCTCAACATCACTCGTCATCAGGGAAATACAAATCAAAACTACAGAGATAGCACCTCACACCTGTCAGAATGGCTAAAATCAAGAACACAAGAAACAACAGGTGTTGGCAAAGATGTGAAGAAAAAGGACCCCCTCTTGCACTGTCGGTGAGAATGCAAACTGGTGTAGCCACTGTGGAAAACAGTATGGAGGTTCCTCAAAAAGTTAAATATAGAACTACCCTTGATCCAGCAATTGCACTATTAGGTATTTACCTAAAGAATATAAAAATACATATTCTAAGGGGTACATGTACCCCAATGTTTATAGCAGCATTACCTACAATAGCCAAATTATGGAAACAGCCTAAATGTCCATCAACTAATGAATGAAGAAAAAAGATGTGGCTGGCCCACATGCGCACGCACACACACACACACACAACTCAGCCATAAAAAAGAATGAAATCTTGCCATTTGCAATAACATAGATGGAGTTAGAGTGTATTATGCTAAGTGAAATAAGTCAAAGAAAGACAAATACCATATGATTTTATTTATATGTGGAATTTAAGAAACAAAAAAAAGAAGCAAAGGGAAAAGAGAGAGGAAGAGAGAAAGAGAGAGAGAGAGAAACCAAGAAACAGAGTCTTAGCTATAGAGAACAAACTGATGGTTACCAGAGGAGAGGTGGGTGAGGGGATGGATGAAATAGATGATGGGGATTAAGGAGCACACTTGTGATGAGCACCAGGTGTGGTATGGGTGTTAAATCGCTATATTGTATAACTGAAACTAATAGTACACTCTATGTTAACTAACTAGAATTTAAACAAAATTTAACTAGAATTTAAACTAGAATTTAAAAAAAAAAAAAAAAAAAAAACCTAACGAAATCTTGATTTTTGTTTTGATTTTTCATTTTACAAATTTCTTTTACATAGATTATCTAATTTCAGTCTAAGAACAGTACTGAGGTAGTAATAGCCACTGATAGTGAATTGAGTCCTTATCAAACAGCTTTTAGTATACTATCATTTTGTGGTAGACAGCTTTTTAAAAAATTTTTATTTTTTTAAAAATTTTTATTTATTTTCAGCGTAGCAGTATTCATTGTTTTTGCACCACACCCAGTGCTCCATGCAATCCGTGCCCTCTCCAATACCCACCACCTGGTTCCCCCACCCTCCCACCCCCTGCCCCTTCAAAACCCTCAGATTGTTTTTCAGAGTCCATAGTCTCTCATGGTTCACCTCTCCTTCCAATTTCCCTCAACTCCCTTCTCCTCTCCATCTCCCCTTGTCCTCCAGGCTATTTGTTATGCTCCACAAATAAGTGAAACCATATGATAGTTGACTCTCTCTGCTTGACTTATTTCACTCAGCATAATCTCTTCCAGTCCCGTCCATGTTGATACAAAAGTTGGGTATTCATCCGTTCTGATGGAGGCATAATACTCCATAGTGTATATGGACCACATCTTCCTTATCCAGACAGCTTTAAGGTGGCTCTCAATAATCTGTTCCTCCTGGTATGTCTTGCCCTTGTGTAACTCCTTACCTGTGAGTATGGGTTGGCACTAGTGACTTCCCTCTAATGAATGAAATACTGCAGAAGTGATGGGATGTCACCTCTGAGGCTGTTACAAAAACACTGTGCCTTATGTTTTGGAATCTCTCACTCTCAGCCCTTGCTCTGGAGAAAGCAAGTTGTAACATCTGGGAGAAGCAAGCTCTGTGAATAGCCCTGTAGAGAGGTCCATGTAGCAATGAACTGAAGTCTCCAGGTAGCAGCCAGCTAAGATTTGAGGCTTGTCAACAGCTACATGAATGAGTTTGGAAGCATATTTCCCCCCAGCTGAGTCTCAAGATGTTTGCACTCCTGCTTGACACTTCGATTGCAGCTTTGTGAGAAACCTGAGCCAGTGGAGCCAGCTAAGCCATGCCCAGATTCCCAGTCCACATAAAGTGTGGGAAAATCAGTCTATTGTTTTAAGCCATTGGGTTTTGGGGTAATCTGTGCAGCAACAGGTAACTAACACACATTTTAAATTCTCATAATAGCTCTATGATGTAGTACTGTCATGCCAGCCATGTCTAGCATGTCAGGGTTTAGAGAGGTGAAGTAATTTTCCCCAAAGCAAATAGCAAGTGGCAGAGCTCCTGGCTCACTGGACAGCAGAACGTGAGCCCTGTGCTGAATTGCCTCCTCGGAGTAAGACAAGATGTGGTTTGACTTAACACAGGGATGATGTGAAGGACAAATTCCAACAGCACACTTGATTTGAGGAACCTTCCTAAAAGGGGTCTAGGGAGGTACTGCAGGTGTTACTGTCTTATTGTGGTGATGACAAACCTACAGCTCACACAGCCAGGATGTGGGGATGTTCACCTGGCCCTTCAGAGTCTCCATCTCTGCTCTGTGCTTTCTCACCCTTAGATTCATGCTCCTTTTTTATGAAACAGACAGACCATATGCTGCAAATACTCATGTTTTATATTATAACAGTAATGTATGTTGTGTAATAACAATATTACAGAACCATCAGCTATTAACTAAATGCACATCAGTGTTATGTGTGTCTGTGAAAGAAGCACTTAGTACACTTGAAGGGATGTGAGAGATTATCCAGAAGTCAGTAGGACCTGACATATCTTTTTGGTATGAAGGCATAAATTGCCATGGAGGTGCTGGAGAAAATTGCTCCCATCTGCATCGCAGGAGCACTGCCTCTGCTACCAAGCTGAAAACCTAATCAGGTCTTGTGAGCTTTGAGACTTTTGTTTCCTCTAGAGTCATTTTTCAACCCTTCTTGTAAGGTGCTCCATTTATATATGTGCGACCAAACCCTAGGGTAAGTACATTTTGGTCTTCTAATGCCTTGGGCATAAATTAAGGCCTCAGATGGCCTTAGAAACAGGCTCTATCATGTCACAGAAGGGTCAGGAGATGACATTGTTTTACTAGTTTACAATCTTTGAAGTAAAATATGCTAAAAAATGTGAGAGTATCTTGTTCATTTATTTGCAAAATTGCTAATTACTAATTAAATATCACATTTAATACTTGATTTTTAAAAAGCATTTGTGTAAGGAACTGAGTTAGGTTGAGAGGGACAGAATGATCAAATGAAAACATAATGAAAAAGGAAACCCTTCTTCTTTCCCTGAATGTTTACTTAAATTGTGCTGGACAATACTTCTGGAGAGATTCATGGTTTACTAAACGCCAACTTCTCATGCAGGTGACAAAGATTTCCTTGAGCAGGACAGAGTTCAACATTAAAATGTGTACTATAATTAAGTTTTAAGATGTAAGCTACTTAAGTTTAAAGTATACTATTCTTGTTCACTTTCAGTAATATAGGAGAGAGTTAATTACAACACTCCACTGTGTCGTCAGGAATCGTGGAGGAATAAATATTACAGAATTCATAGGGATGGGTTGGAATGTGGAGTCCTTTCCTGCAGGGGCCTCTTTCTCCATCTTGTTCAGATGAGGTGGGCTTTCAATTCTTATTTTTCTTGGACTCTGACACCTGACAGAATCTTTTTACATATCTTAGGTCTGTTTTCTGTCCAGTGATTTGCAGGCTTAGTACAAATCCTTACAATTATATTGTTGCTAATCAGGCAACCTATTGGCTTTTGAGTATTTTATAGCTAGACATCTTATTGAATTTCCACATACTCTTTAATGGCATTTTCATTTATTCACTTATGTTTTCCTAGTTGATAATCATATCATCTGTAAGTAATAAGATAGCTACTGTATGATCAGTATTTATAAATTTATGTCACTTCTTTTCTTTTCTTTCTTTCTATTGCATTGATTAGAATGCTCAGAGGAGTGCTAAATAATGGTGTCTTATCTGTATAGGGTTTTATTAATAAGCATGATGTTGGCTATAGTTTGAGAAAGATGTTCTTTTTTTTTTTTTTTAAGATTTTATTTTATTTAGATAGACAGACAGGCAGAGAGAGAGATCCCTGCAGAGCAGAGTAGGCACCCTGGGAAAGGCAGCGGGCAGACAGAGAGAGAGAAGTAGGCAGAAAGAGGGGGAAGCAGGCTCCCTGCTGAGCAGAGAGCCCAATGCGGGGCTTAATCCCAGGACCTTAGATCATGACCTGAGCTGAAGGCAGAGGCTTAACCCACTGAGCCATCCAGGTGCCCTGAGAAAGATGTTTTTAATGTAAAAAGCTGTTCCTTCCTATTTCTAGTTAACTAAGAATCCTATTTCTATTCCTAGTTTACCAGTTTTTAAAAAATTATGATCATATATTGAATTTTGTAAACTTTGGTTCCCTTTGAGATGGTCATCATGTGGTCGATGTGATATTCTTGCTCCTATTTTTTTTTAAAAGATATTTATTTATTTATTTATTTGACAGATCACAAGTAGGCAGAGAGGCAGGCAGAGAGAGAGAGAGAGAGAGAGGAGGAAGCAGGCTCCCTGCTGAGCAGAGAGCCCGATATAGGACTCGATCCCAGGACCCTGAGATCATGACCTGAGCCAAAGGCCGAGGCTTAACCCACTGAGCCACCCAGGCACCCTCTTGCTCTTGCTCCTATTTTTAAAGGCAGTTTGTCTCCCCCATAAAGAGGACTCTGGTAATAAAATACTGGCAACATGTCAGCAGCATGTTGTCTCGCTTAAAGATTACATGTCTCTAATCAGGTCTGGATTTCCTTGAGATAAGTTCCTTTGCATATTTTTCTGTTTCTCTGGCTGTAACAAAAACATTAATTTTATGTGTCCTGCTGACTCCCATAGATCTTCTGCTATGCAAAGTGTGGTTTGCAGAAGACCACCATCACCATCCCCTGGGATTTTGTGAAAAATTTAAATTCTTGGCTTCACCCCGCTCTGTTGATTAGTAGCTTTGCAGGTGGGGACCATGAACATGAGGTTTAACATGCTTTCCAGGCAATTCTTCTCCACACTAAGATTTGAGAGGCACCATTATAGAAAGCACAAATCATGATTTTCTAGATGCAGAACTATTGCAAATGGAACTCCAGAGTCACATCCTAGGACCAGTCTCTTGTCCTGCATATAAAGAAGGGATTTGTGAGTGGATTCAGGGTGTGGAGATTCAGTGGTTGGAGAAAGTAGCAGGCAAAGGCATTCTTTTTTTTTTTTTAAATTTTAAAAATATTAAAAAAGTTTATTCATTTATGACAGAGAGGTAGCAAAAGAGGGAACACAAGCACTAGGGAGCTGGAGAGGGAGAAGCAGCCTCTCCGCTGAGCAAGGAGCCCGGTATGGGGCTTGGTCTCAAGATCGCTGAGATCATGACCTGAGCCAAAGGCAGACACTTAACCACCTGAGCCACACAGGTGCCCCAGCAAAAACATTCTCTGGGGCTTGAGGATATATCTGACCTGAGGCAATGTTTAGTAAATAAAAGAGAAAAAATTCTTGTCTACAGGGTTCAGGGCAATGGAACTTGGTCTGGACCCATCTCTATTTTCTCCAAGGCCAGGACCATATTCTTCACCTCAGTTCAGGTCAGGATTATTTGTACAACACCACACACAGGAATAATAATGATAATTGTAATAATACCTATCATTTCTTCATGGCTTATGTTGCACTTTTCTTTCCTCCTCACTATAGGTCTCTAAGGCAGGAATTGTCATGCACATTCTAAAGATGGGACAAATTGGGGTGCCTGGGTGGCTCAGTGGGTTAAAGCCTCCGCCTTTGGCTCAGGTCATGACCCCAGAGTCCTGGGATTGAGCCCCACATCAGGCTTTCTGCTCAGCGGGGATCATGCTTCCTCCTCTCTCTCTGCCTGCCTCTCTGCCTACTTGTGATCTGTCTGTCAAATAAATAAATAAAATCTTAAAAAGAAAAAAAGGAAAACAAGTCTTTAAAAAAATAAAGATGGGACAACTGAGGCACAGAGCAAAATCACTTTAGGTGATTAGGACAAAGTGAAGGGAGAGCATAATATTACAATCAACAGAAGCAAAGTGGGGAATTAAATAAGAACACTTACAGAATGTTAATACAATGAAGGCCAAAAAAACTAGTGACGTTTTCTTAAAAGGGTTATGTTCTTTTATAATGATGCTTTTGCAGATATAAAAACTATTTCTGAAAGGGGACCAAACTGTGGGAGAAAAAAACAAAATAACAACCCAGGAAGGAACTGGGATGGATGCAGAAAATAGCGTAATTTAGCCCTCTCTGGGCCATAGAAATTTTGTGGAGTGGCTCTCGGTAGCCGTTCACTAAATACAATTGTGGTAAAGCCGGGAGCAGCAGCCTCAGCACTGAAGGCAAAGATGGAGTGAATCATTAGGTCAGAGGCAGCATCCCCAGCTCAGGAGCTGCTGTGTCGGATGTGAGAGCAGGAGTCTCCCCAGTACTGCACAAAATCCCTTTGTGGGGTACTATGTTGCTTAATTGAACACAGAGATACGAAGGAGAGGTTTATCCATGAGCAGTTTTTCTGTTATATGTCAGATGTCGTGCAGGTCGATCATAAAAGGAGCAGTTATGGCAAAGTCGAAGTCTGTTTCGAGCGTTAAACACACACATGCACACACACACAGACCCTTTATTATTATTTAAAAAGCTCCTTCTGAAGACAGTTGGCAGGATACCCTCTCTACCTTCTCATGAGAAATTCTGCATCAAGGGACCTCATAGGTTTATAGGAATTCTTGCCTTCCACCCACTTGCAGTGGTTCAAGTGATATATTTACTTGCTGAAATGGGAGGGAGGAAAGACTAAAGGTGAAATGGCAAATTATTCACAACAGTCTGTAAACTCCACAGTGACTTGGAAACCTGGATATATGAAATAAGTACATGCAGGTCTCAGAGTTGGGCTGCACCTGGAAGGTTGTCTAACTTAATCCCCTGTAGCTGAAGTCCAAATAAGCAAATGTCCTGAGATGGACACAGAGGCATACTGCCCAGATCTCTCTTTCAAGAAGGAGCTTGTAGCCAGCTGCTGAGATTGGGTCAGGACAGCCTTTAGCTGTCTGCCCCTTCTAGGATGTCCTTGGCTGTAGAGAGCTGTCTCTCCTAAGACACTGCTCTTCCTGGGGCAGCTCACAATCAGCGCCTGAGGGAGGAAGGGGTTGGAAAGTCTGACCTTTTTGGTCTAGCTTGGGACAACTTTGATGGATCATTGTAGTTCAGACTCCCTACAGGGTTGGCTGAGGCTATTGTTGGATCAACTCTGCAGCTCAGTTTCTCCCTCAGTCCACCCTGTTTCCTTCCACCCATTCAGTGTGGTTCTCAAGGACATTTCCTAATCAACATCAAGCACGATAAACCTCATCTTGGACTATGTTTCTCTTAGAGCATGGAGAACCCAACCTAGGACATGTTCCCAGGCATGCTGTACTTCCCAGTGCTGCAGAGTGCACCCCACCCCCACAGTCTGTGTTTCAGATAGTGTTAGACAGCTCTTCCACCAAGTGCTGCAATCTCCTTCTCTGCACGTGTTGTTAACTAGATCCGTCCTCTTGGACCAACCAGAACAAGACTAGGCTGTCTGCATTCTATTTTGTTTACTTCCATTCTCTTGCCCAGAATTCTGTCTTGTACCCTATAAGGTAAGCCAAAGTTTTAGCTGATTCATTACCATTTCCTTCTTTTTAGGTAATTGTGAGACAAATTGAAGGGAAAAGCAAATGATTCATGTTTCTTTTTAGGTGACTAACCATTACAGTTTGGGGTGTGAGGGGCGCTTTCACAGGAGAAAGGGACAATGGTGGGAGCCAGAGGAGAAACAAAGTGCTTCTTTCAAACACAGATCTGTTTCTGTCTAATATCTGCATCTTATCATTTCCTTTTCCCACTGTAGCCTTAACTCATCCTGTGCTTGTTTCACTCTCTCCATGTCCACTGCTACTACCTTGGCTTGGGCTCTCACAATAACTGCTTCTTCCACACTTACTCTCTCCCACTCCATAGTGTGGAGCGAGAGGGAGGTCTTGATAATACCAACCTGATTATTTTGGTCAGCAGCTTAAAATACCATAATAAAGCATTATCATAGCAAAAACCTGGCAACAACCCATTTCCCTGTGGCACATTCATAAACACAGTCCTGTATAACAACAGCAATGAATGAACAGATTACTAGCATAACCATCCACAGGAACAAGTCTCACGAATATAACACGAACCAAATCATGAAAGGTAACATTCTACACAGTTTATATAGATATAAAGCTCAAAATAATCTGTGATGTTGGAATGCAGGGAGGTACATTTAGGGAGGGTGAAGTCACGACTGGGTGGAAACACAGGAGGGACTTGTGCTGTGGCGATATTCCACTTCTTATCTTGGTGGTGGTTAGTGACATGGGTATGTTCACTTAGAGAAAAGTAACAACTATGATTTGTATGTCTCCCTGTATGAACATTAGTCTTAATAAACATATTTACAAATCCTGTAATTATTCCCTCAGGCCTATAAGGTAAAGTCCAAATTCATAAGATCCCCTCAATGACAAGCACATTTCTCAAACCTCTCTAGGTATTCTCCTCGTGTATGTTGACTTCACTTAATCTGAATTTTTTGCCTCTCCCTGAAAGGGACAGCAGGGCAGGTGGTTGAGTGATAAATACAGGTTTTTAATGAATGAATGCGGGGTGATAATTGTGGGGTTGATAACACTTACCCTACAGCACTTTTGTGAGGATGAAATATAAGAATGTACGTGCAGTTCTTGGCACAGTTCCTGAAGCATAGCAGACACTCAGCATTTGTTAGCTCCTTCTTCCTTTTCCTTCCCACTAGTGCAGATGAATGAGCCTATGGTAACTCTGGTCATTATTAGGGTAGCGTTGCTGAAGTCACTTTTTGAGCGGTATGGCCTATAAATGTCATTATCCATTTGGTGGAGTTTATTCCCCAAAGACACTCTGACTTGTCTCCAATTCCCAAGAATACAAGTCTTGACACAAATGTGACTTTCTTGGGCAAGCTGTCCCAACAAAACTCATACTTTAATGTTTAAGTCAGATCCCTTGGAAATATCACCACATACCCATTATCTGATAAAGGGATAAAGAACAGCTGCAGCTCAGGAAAGACATTTCATGGGGTCTGGTTTTACTTTATTTGAGCACTGTAGGTAGATGGGGTCATTAGAAGGATCTGAGAGTTTTAGAACTGCAAGCTGCTGCTTCTATTGGTTCCTGTTTTTCAAAATATTACCTTCTTGCTATAAAAATGCTTTCTTTCTCATGCCAGATTTCATAAAGACCTTCCATCTGGTCTGTCCTGATAACTAGAATCTTGAGATGCTCACTCCTCTTACAACTTGTACTTTAAAATGATCCAGATGTAGAAGAATTAGGTTTCATAGCTTTTTCTAAAGGATTTTGTCTTCCTAATCCTACAACTGCATGTATTGAGAACTGACCAACAGGAGAGAGCTCTAACAATGAACCTATCACAGGTTTTCTGCTGGCTAGGTTATTTTTCATTTGTCATGTCTTAGGAGAATAAACCATGACATAAAAGAATTGAAATCTCTTAGAATAAGGACGATACTGAATCAGGTAATCCATAGTGAATCAGGTAATCCATAGTGGGCAAAACAAAAAGGAGAGAGGGGGGAGAGAGAGAGAGAGAGAGAATACTAAGAATGAAAAGCAAGATTAGAGTCAAACTGTATTTATTAGAAATAGAATTCTCAAGGATTTTATCAATTTGTTGTGATCTAGGAGTATGCCAAATTGACTAAATGATCTTTATAAATTCTGGTCCTTAGTTTCTTAATCCACAAAATGTGGGAAAGGATACTAAATTTTGACAGGTAGATGGGCTATTGATGAAAGTCCCTGCGCTCCCAGGAGGATAGACTTTGGTAAATTCACTCACCTGAGCCCCAAGCTGTAGGGACCCCACAACGACTCAGGGAGGAGGAAACAAGGGAGTAGTTAGCCACTCTGAAGAGCTGTCCCATTTCCCCCTTGCTCTCTCCTATTCACCCATCTGCTCCCCTTTTCTCCTTCCTTGTCTACCCATCTGCTCCCTCCTGGCTCATAGAGCATACTTATCGTTAGTGTTTTCCTGAAATTAATATTCATATAATTTCATACGTAGAAAAATGTGGGAGGTGGAGAAAAAAAGGACGGTGCAGCATAAGATGCCCTGAGATGGCCTTGAGAGCATATGGTATGAACAATAAATCCCCATTTGGTTAAAACTTATGTCTTGAGCATCTTCAAGCTTATTGTCTCATGTAAATAAACCTATAGAAGTGGAGGAAAGATATCCCCCTATTAAAATATTAGCTTGAGATCTTTTACTTGTAAAAGGTAGTGTAGAAATAAAATTCTAAGAAGGACCACAGACACGTGGAAAAAAAAAAATGGCATGTGCATAAAGGCAAGGTCTAGGGAATCAGACGTTTGAGCCATAAGAAGATAACCCAATGGTCAGGGTCTACTGTTTTCTGTAGAGGGATATATTTTTGATCTGAAGCCTTGGACTCTTGGTGGTGGTGGTTGTGGTGGTGTAATATGCTGATGGGAAGGAGCTTTAGCCAGTTCAGGCAAGATGCTGCTGGTGATGATCTCACTTTGCTCTCCAATAATAATCTCATCAAACAGCAGGGAATGGGAATATATTGCAGTGTCACCTGAGCTAGCTGTGTGTCCTAGATTTTCTTTCTTCCTAAATACTCTCTCTGAGACATCCTGACTTGGTTATTTACCTCAAAAGAAAAGTAATTTATTTACATAATTGATGCTGACCAGGCATCAGTAAGAAGAAATGGAGAGCAAATGTTTTAATAGGTACCGAAACGGCTAACAAAGGGGCCATCGGGGTGAGTATCAAGGGAAGTCGTGGTTTATATGTGAACATGTGCCCAAGAGAACTGTGTGTCTGTGAGGATACTCAGAAGCACCTGGCCTAGGAATATGGCCCCAAATAAAGTCCCCATGGGCAGAAGAGGAAATGCAAACTTGAGTTTACTGTTGGTGATGTTGATTCCTGTGGAATTTTAAGTTTGCCAGCTGGTAGATATAAATGGTCAATTTGAACACTTTTTAATATAAAAATAGTCTGTGAAGTTTTCATCCCTGGAAATCTTTATGAAAGGAACAATTACCATCTAAAGGAATATTTAGGCATGCATTTGTCAAGACCCCGAGAACCAGAGTTTTGGCTACGGGATTTATCGAGCTCCTTTCCGGCTCTGTCATTACAAGTCTCAATTTATACAGAGATCTGTAGCAGTCCCTGGGTTTCAAAAGCCCATATCAGGTGATGATGACATAATAGTTAAGTTTTATCAACAATGATGAGTCAGGATTTGAATGAGTTTCTCTGTATCGTTCTCTAGTGATGAAATATCTGGGCAGAAGAACTTCTCCCACCTCTAGGCAGCAAAATGGTTCATTGTGGAGGTGCTATGTAATTTCAGAAATAAGCAACACACTTTGCTTTAAACATGGTGCAGAAATTGAACCGAGTCCCACTCAGGAGGCTTGCTTCATTTTCACGGTTCTGTGGTCTAGGAGCTAAAGTTCTGAAGGGAAGAGAAAGGCAGGCAGGCATATTTTTTTGCACTTGTTCAGTGGGCCTCAAAAGCCTCTGCTCACTTATTTGTTGAAGACGGGTCATCTCATTTAATTCAGCAAGAATACAAGTGCACCAGCAAGTGCAGAAAGGCTGGCTCATGATTTCCTCTCTGTATTTCAAACATGTATTTAGAGGTATTTCCAATACGCTCCCCATGGAAGAGGCTGCTCAGGCAACAAGACCCAGGCCCCTGCTTCCTGCTCTCCAAACTGTTAAGTCAGGAAAACCTCAGATTTATGGATCACGCTGGGTGGTTAAGGTCAGGCACATTATATCCAAATGTGTAACCACAGAAAAATGTGACACAGAGTAATGTCAAGTTCAGAATAGGAGCATAAACTGTTGGAGTTTGGGGTAAAAGAAGAATGGTAGGTGAACACCACATATTTGGGGAAAACGCCCCGCCCCAACTTATTTGACCATCTATTATTCCCTCCTGGGCTCAGAGAGATCTGGTGCAGGAGGCAGGGAAGGACAGTGAGGAAGGTTAGGAAGAAGCATCCTGGGATGCTGACACCCTGGGATGCTGACACCCTCCGCCTCATCCTCCGAACTCAAGGACGAGCAGGGTTGAGTTGAATCCAAAATTGGACACAGCCCCCCAAAATAAAAAAATACTAAAGTATATATATTTTAACTATGCGAAACCATGTTCATCCTGTGATAGGAGCAGGAACCCCTTCCATTTAGCCTGGATGCCCTTTCGTCTTCATTAAGCAGGAGGCCAGTCTCTCACCTTGCAGTACTGGGAGGAAATAGCTAAAGACCAAACTTCCTGTCTCAACTCTCACTTTCCAGGTTTATTCTGTAATTTAAGAAAATGAGTCAACCCCATCACCTGCCCACCTGGGTATTTTCTTTATCAGGACTAAGCACATCATTATTTTCTGAGGGCTGGAGAAACCACACCGTCCTTTCTAATCAAAGGTTTTTCAATCAGCCTTGGCTTTGAAATCACCTCGTCCTCTAGCGGTCCTCGCCGCACACCCATCTCCGCGTGATTTCCACTCAAGTTTTTTTTCTCCTGGCACCCCTCCCACATTCATTTCATCTTTAAGCCGCCTCAAAGCCTTTTGCCAGGAAGCAGGATAAAATTCTCAAACCACAGTTATACACAATGTCGACGCTCAGCTTCACACATTTGAGGGCTGTCTGACCGAGAAATGCGTTCCTCACTAAGAGGGTCCAAGGGCAGGCAAGTGCCCAGGCGACCCCCCCTAGTCTAGCTCCCCCCGTGCCCTCCACCCACGCTGCCTTTGCGCCTCAGAGGGGGCAAAAATTCCTAAAGCAGCGCTTGAGCCCCTCACCCGAGGAGGGGGTGAGCAGGGAAGCCGAGGTCCTCCCCGGCAGCGTGCGCCCCTCACCTTGTGGACCGTGCGTGCAGCCGCGTCGCACTGGGAGACCTGGGGCGTCCCGCTGGTTGCCGAAGTCTCACTCCGAAAACGCTCGGTGCTCTCCCGAGCTTTATCAAAGCACAGCTTCTCTCAACATCCGGCTCTGGGGCACGCTGAGCTCAGGGGGCGAGGGCCCCTAAGCGTCCTTTGCCCGCGCCGGTGCCCCCAGGCTGCCGCGAGAAGGAGCCAGGAGCGGGGCGCGCTGGGCAGCCGGGTGGCGCTGCGCTTGGAGAAGTCTGGGCGCCCCGACTGGAAGAGGAGGCGAGAGCGAGAGCGGGGAGGGGGAGGAGGAGGAGGAGCAGGAGCCGGAGCAGGAGCAGGAACAAGAACAAGAACAGGAGCAGGGGGCAGTCTACTGAATCACCCGGCAGGTTGCAGGCACCCAGGACGCCACTGAACGGCGAAGGGGGTGGGAGGGACGAAAAGGTGAGCCGGGGTGCAACGCGGGCGGTGGCTGCGGAGGACAACTCGAGGGTCGGAGCTCCGAGGTGCTTCAGGTCTTGCTTAGGCTGTAAAAGAAAAATTCTGGAGCGGATCGTGCTGTCAGGGCTCCCGGTTGCAAACACTAGAGGGCAGCGCTGTCCATGCTATAAGCCTGGCCTATGGGTTTGGTGGTGTGGACGCGGATCCCGCGTCCAGAGCCCTTTGTTGGGGACGGTCCAGGAGGAGAAGGGTCCAGGTGGTCCAAGGAAAGGCAGATCTTATTTATACTCCTCTTCTGTGGCCAGCCTTGGTTGGGGAGAGAGGAAATACAGTCGTTGGCAGGTTTGAACTTCGCAGCTTTGTGGCTCCTCCAGGCAAATCCCATGGAAGTGAATTACGCATCTTTCCTTGAGGGGAAAATTACAGTCAACATTCACAGGGTGCTTTAAGGGGTTGGATGAGAAGAAGAGGGTGGGGAAGAAGTAGGGGAACGTTGGGGTGGGGAAAAATGGAAGGCGGCAGAGAGGTAGAGAAAACAAGAGGAGAGAAGGGGAAGTGATGGAGGTGGTATTTCAGGTTGGCAAGTTCTCTGTGCTCTTCCCAGTGTTCCAGGGGTATCCACCTGCTGCAAGGTGAGAGCAGCTGACTCGAGAGGGACTTTATGGAATCCTGACACTGCTGAAGGAAGCTTCCTGAGCATCAGTGGGTTGTTTCCCAGAAGGAACTTGGGTGGCTCTGAAATCTTGAAGCTTTTTATGGATTGATTCCCTGACATTTTGGGAGAAAAAAAAAAATCAGATTATTTGAACTACAACCCTGGCAGATGGGAGAGAGGAGAAATGAGGAGTTATAAAATAGAATAACAAATCTTATGCAGACTATATGATCTGTAGACAGCCTGATACAAACTGAAAGGACTTCTGAACCTCTATAGACAACCCACATATTTCCCCGAATGCCTGCCTCACACTTTCCTTTCTAGGTGTGTGGTTTAATGGCTGAATTGAGAAGGCTTTATTTGATTTAATTTTTTGGTAGCTTGGCTTCTCTAAAACAAATGAAATCCTTCTAAAATTCAGAACGTAAGCGTGCACGCCCTTCTTCCTGACTTCTGAAGGGCCTCTCAGGATCAGCAGGGGCTGGGTGGTGGTGTGAAGGGGAACGCCACTGAAAAGAGAAAGGAAGGTTGGTACATTCTGGTTGTGAACTGTGATTTGCTTTTTTGTTAATCCTAAGAGAAAAGGCTTTAGTGTACTAAAGCCAAATAGGAGAATGGGAAGGAAGGGTGTTTTCCTATCATAGAAATGTAGTACTTCTAAATCATCAGTTTCAACTGTATTTAATGATAGAGCTGTTACGTAAAAACAAACAACAAGAATCCTTCCTCATTTTAGAAAGGGACCTCATAGGATTATAATCCTATTTTGTCAACTCTGGAATCCTTCCAAAAGATGAATAAAATTTAAGTTCATTTTGGTCTTTTTTTTTTTTTTTAAGGAAATTAGTTTACTTATTCTTTGATCATTACAGGTTAGCAATTATGGAAACATAACATTATACATATGGAAACTCTCCTGAATATACCTCAGCATACCCTGGCTTTGGCAGATTTTAGCTTCATAAAGTTCATGGTTATCCTCAAGCTATTAATTAATTTCTAGGATATACTTTACCAGTTTTAATGAAACTCAACTTCTGCTTCATAGAAGCTGATCATTCAATTTGTGGATTGCCCATTTAAATTTCCATGGGGCTCTTTGGGTACTTTAAGATTGTAGGTACATGTAAATTACATGCTGATTTCATAATGGAGAATCATTGTCAATTAAAAATATAATCTATAAAGATATTGGGTAGAGCCTTGGGCACATGGTGTAAAAGATTTATCAACTGTGGTGAGAACCTGAAAGTCATTATGAAGGAATGAATTGATCAAATTCATTCATTCCTTCAAAAATGTTGGTAAACATCTACCCTTTATCAGGTGTGAGCCCAACTTCTACGAATACAATAAAGAAGACACAGTTTCTTCTTTGATGCACCATAGAATCTAGTGGGAAGACTGATTCACAAAATAACAAAGCCAATCCTAAGTAACAGTTGGGAGAAGGGGAAATAGAGTGTTCTGTGGAAACACAAAGGGGACCATTGTAATCCAGCCTTGAGTATTAGGGAAAACTTCATGGAGGTGCAGATGGTGGTTGTGTGTGTATAGGAGAAGGGGTGGTTGGTAGTGGGAGTGGATGGAGAGCGGGAAAAATGATGAACAATAACTTGTGTTCATTCCCAAAACACGTCTTAATCTTATTTGTTAGCATTCTGCTAGGATGCTGGGAACTTACTTAAATATATGAGGAAGCAAGCATACACATGTTGCATTTTCCTCACAGGAATTAGACTAGACTATTCTTAAGGTAGGGACTATGTATGACTTTTTCATGTCCTTACTATAGAGAAGAGTCAAGACTCTAGTAGACAATTGCCTGTAGTTTCCTATCTCCACTGTGGAAGTGGAAATAAAATGGAAAAGGAAGGAGTTGTGATGGGAAGGAGCTCATGCTTACTGAGTTTACACTGTCCTAGGTTCTCTCCATATGGTGCTCCACCAAACAATCCCAACAACCCTATGACATATTTCTTATCTCTTTCACTATCTTTTTTTTTTTTTTTTTGTGAGAGAGAGAGTGTGGGTGGTGGGGGAGGGAGGGAAGAGGGAGGAAGAGAGAGTCTTAAGCAAATGCCGGGTTTCATCTCACAACCCAGAGATTATGACCCACAGAAATCAAGAGTCAGGAAAAAAAATACTAAAAATTAAAAAAATTTTAAACAAGAGTCAGATATTTAACTAACTGAGTCACCAGGTGATTCTTTACTGTTGGCTTTTAAAGAATGAACTCCAAATTGCATTCTATGTTCATGGTTATAGGATCAATCATTTCTATTCATATTCCATTTACTAAAGTAAGTCATATGGCTGAGGATACTTCCTCCAAGGAGGGCTTCTAGGAGGGGAATCTGTAGAGATGGGCGTGATAGTGACAAACTGTGGTGAACAAGTTATCAATTGACAACAGTCTCCAGGGATGCTTTTGAGTGAAGGTATTTTCTCTTTAAAATATTTGTCATTATCAAACTATGAAAAGAGCCCAAGTGACCATTGACTAGTTAATGAATAAAGAAGATGTTATATATATATAATTATATAAATATATTTACAAATATATATATTTATATATTTAATGGAATATTACTCAGCCATAAAAAGGAATGAAATCTTGCCATTTGCAACAATGTGGTTGGAGCTAGAGAGCATTATGCTGAGTGAAATAAGTCAGAGAAAGAAAAATAGCATATGATTTCACTCATATGTGGAATCTAAGGAACAAAACAGGTGAACATATAAGAAGGGGGAAAAAAAGAAAAGAGAGAGAGGGGAACAAACCATAAAAGACCCTTGATGACAGAGAACAGACTGAGGGTTGATGGAAGGAGGTGCATGGGAGATGGGGAAGCTGGATGATGGGTATTAAAAAGGGCACTTATGGGGCACCTGGGTGGCTCAGTCAGTTAAGCATCTGCTTCAGTTCAGGTCATGATTCCAGGGTCCTAGGATCAAGCCTCACATAGGGCTCCCTACTCAGCAGGGAGTCTTCTCTGGCTCTCCCACTGCCCCTCCCCCTGCTTGTGCACGCTCTCTCTCTCTCAAATAAATAAAATCTTTGAAAGAAAACTATTTTTTTTTTTAAAAGGAAGGTGCTTGTTAGGATGAGCAGTGGCTGTTGTATGTAAGTGTTCTGTCACTGAATTCTACTCCTGAAACCAGGATTGTATTGTATGTTAACTAAATAGAATTTAAACAAAGATGTAAGAGAAAAAAAAATCATTGTCTCTATTGGCTAATGGTGTTGATCAACCTTAGGTCATAAGGAACAAAATTATGAATCTAGGCTGACTAACTTAATTGATGATGATATGTCATCAAGATCCAAACTTTACAGTACAGTTGGCCTTGCCCTAAGAAAAAGCTCTGTTCTCTGGGCATCCACTGGCATTTCTCCATGCCTTATTTCCATAAGGGAATAACAGAGTAGATAATAAAGAAAGAGTAGGTGGGTAAGGAGAACCCTGTCATGGAACTAAACCTCAAGCTCTAGTGGTATCGGCAGTGGCTCATGACCAACAAGCTTCTTCACTGGAAGTGATCATGAGAGGCAGGTCACTCAGTGAAGAGTAGAAATAGCTCATTACCAATAAATATTTCTTAAACACCTCCAGCCAGGAATTTTTTTTCTATTAATTTCTTTTCAGTGTAACAGAATTCATTGTTTATGCACCACACCCAGTGCTCCATGCCATATGTGCCCTCCATAATGCCCACCACCTGGCACCCCCACTCTCCCACCCCCTGCCCCTTCAAAGCCCTCAGATTGTTTTTCAGAGTCCATAGTCTTTCATGGTTCATCTCCCCTTCCAATTTCCTCAACTCCCTACTCCTCTCCATCTCCCTATGTCCTCCATGTTATTTGTTATGCTCCACAAATAAGTGAAACCATATGATAATTGACTCTCTCTGCTTGACTTATTTCACTCAGCATAATCTCTTCCAGTCCCGTCCATGTTGCTACAAAAGTTGGGTATTCATCCTTTCTGATGGCAGTGTAATATTCCATTGTATATATGGACCATATCTTCTTTATCCATTCGTCCACTGAAGGGCATCTTGGTTCTTTCCAAAGTTTGGCGACCGTGGCCATTGCTGCTATAAACATTGGGGTACAGATGGCCTTTCTTTTCACTACATCTGTATCTTTGGGGTAAATATCCCATAGTGCAATTACAGGGTCATAGAGAAGCTCTATTTTTAATTTCTTAAGGAATCTCCACACTGTTTTCCAAAGTGGCTGCACCAACTTGCATTCCCACCAGCAGTGTAAGAGGGTTCCCCTTTCTCTGCATCCTATCCAACACACGTTGTTTCCTGTCTTGCTGATTTTGGCCATTCTAACTGGTGTAAGTTGGTATTTCAATGTGGTTTTGATTTGAATATCTCTGATGGCTAGTGATGATGAACATTTTTTCATGTGTCTGATAGCCATTTGTATGTCTTTCTTGAGAAGTGTCTGTTCATGTCTTCTGCCCATTTTTTTTTGACATGATTATCTGTTTTGTGTGTGTTGAGTTTGAGGAGTTCCTTATAGATCTTGGATATCAGCCCTTTGTCTGTAGTGTCATTTGCGAATATCTTCTCCCATTCTGTGGGTTGCCTCTTTGTCTTGTTGATTGTTTCCTTTGCTGTGCAGAGGCTTTTGATCTTGATGAAATCCCAAAAGTTCATTTTTGCTTTTATTTCCTTTGCCTTTGCAGACGTATCTTGAAAAAAGTTGCTCTGGCTGATATCGGAGAGGTTACTGCCTATGTTCTCCTCTATGATTCTGATGGATTCCTGCCTCATATTGAGGTCTTTTATCCATTTTGAGTTTATCTTTGTGTAAGGTGTAAGAGAAGGGTTGAGTTTCGTTCTTTTAATATAGCTGTCCAATTTTCCCAGCACCATTTATTGAAGAGACAGTCTTTTTTCCACTGTATATTTTTTCCTGCTTTTTTGAAGATTATTTGACCATAGAGTTGACGGTCCATATCTGGGCTCTCTACTCTGTTCCACTGGTCTATGTGTCTGTTTTTATGCCAGCATCATGCTGTCTTGGTGATCATAGCTTTGTGGTAAAGCTTGAAATCAGGCAACGTGATGCCTCAGTTTTGTTTTTCTTTTTCAACATTTCCTTAGCAATTAGGGGTCTCTTCTGATTCCATACAAATTTTAGGATTGTTTACTCAAGCTCTTTGAAAAATGCCCATGGAATTTTGATCGGAATGGCATTGAAAGTATAGATTGCTCTAGGCAGTATAGATATTTTAACAATGTTTATTTTTCCAATCCATGAACATGGAATGGTCTTCCATCTTTTTGTGTCTTCTTCTCTATGTTGAACAAGAGTGGTGAAAGTGGGCATTTTTGTCGTGTTCCTGATCTCAATGGAAAGGCTGTGAGCTTTTTCCCATTGAGGATGATATTTGCTGTGGGTTTTTCATAGATAGACTTTATGAAGTTGAGGAATGTTCCCTCTATCCCTATACTTTGAAGTGTTTTAATCAGGAATGGATCCTGGATTTGCCAAATGCTTCACTGTATCAATTGAGAGGACCATGTGGTTCTGCTCTCTTCTCTTATTTATTTGTTCTATCACATTGATTGATTTGTAAATGTTGAACCATCCTTGCAACTCAGGGATGAATACCACCTGGTCATCGTGGATAATCTTTTTGATGTGCTGTTGGGTCCTAATAGCTAGGATCTTGTTGAGAATCTTATCATCCATATTCATCAGGGATATTGGTCTGATATTCTCCTTTTTTGGTAGAGTCTTTGCCCGGTTTGGGGATCAGGTTAATACTGGTTTGATAAAAAGAGTCTGGAAGTTTTCCTTCTGCTTTAATTTTTTGAAACAGCTTCAGAAGAATAGGTGTTATTTCTTCTTTGAAAATTTGGTAGAATTCCCCAGGGAATCCATCAGGTCCTGGGCTCTTTTTTGGGGGGAGGTTTTTGATCACTGCTTCAGTCTCATTACTAGATATTGGTCTATTCAGGTTTTCAATTTCTTCCTGGTTCAATTTTGGGAATTTATAGTTTTCCAGGAATGCATCCATTTCATCTAGGTTGCTTAACTTATTGGCATATAACTGTTGATAATAATTTCTGATGATTGTTTCTATTTCCCTGGTGTTAGTTGTGATCTCTTCCTTTTCACTCATAATTCTATTAATTTGGGCCTTCTCTATTTTCTTTTGGATTAGTTTGGCCAATGGTTTATCAATCTTATTGATTCTTTCAAAAAACCAGCTTCTAGTTTCATTGATATGTTCTACTGTATCTCTAGTTTCTATCTCATTGATGTCTGCTCTAATCTTGATTATTTCCCTTCTTATGTGTCGAGTTGGCTGCATTTGTTGTTGATTCTCCAATTCTTTTTTTTTTTTAAGATTTTATTTATTTATTTGTCAGAGTGAGCACAGGCAGACAGAGTGGCAGGCAGAGGCAGACGGAGAAGCAGGCTCCCGCTGAACAAGGAGCCCGATGTGGGACTCGATCCCAGGATGCCGGGATCATGACCTGAGCCGAAAGCAGCGGCTTAACCAACGGAGCCACCCAGGCGTCCCAATTCTCCAATTCTTTAAGTTGTAAAGACAGCTGGTGTATTCTGGATTTTTCAATTTTTTTTGAGGGAGGCTGGGATGGCTATGTATTTCCCCCTTAGGACCGCCTTTGCTGTATCCCATAGGTTTTGACTGAAGTGTCTTCATTCTCATTGGTTTCCATGAATTGTTTCATTTCTTCTTTGATCTCCTGGTTGATCCAAGCATTCTTAAGCAAGGTGGTCTTTAGCTTCCAGGTGTTTGAATTCCTTCCAAACTTTTCCTTGTGATTGAGCTCCAGTTTCAAAGCATTGTGATCTGAGAGTATGCAGGGAATAATCTCAATCTTTTGGTATTGGTTGAGCCCTGATTTGTGACCCAGTATGTGGTCTATTCTGGAGAAGGTTGCATGTGCACTTGAGAAGAATGAGTACTCTGTTATTTTAGGGTGGAATGTTCTGTATATATCTATGAGGTCCATCTGGTCCAATGTGTCATTCAATGCTCTTGTTTCTTTATTGATTTTCTGCTTGGATGATCTGTCTATTACTGAGAGTGGCATGTTAATATCTCCTACTATTAATGTATTCATATCAATATGACTATTTTGATTAACAGTTTTCTTGTGTAATTGGCTGCTCCCAAATTGGGTGCATAAATATTTACAATTGTTAGATCTTCTTGGTGGGTAGTCCCTTTAAGAATTATGTAGTGTCCTTCTGTATCTCTGACTACAGTCTTTAGTTTAAAATCTAATTTATCTGATATGAGAATCACTACCCCAGCCTTCTTTTGAGGCCCATTGGCATGAAAGATACTTCTCCATCCCTTCACTTTCAATCTGGATCTGTTCTTAGGTTCAAAATGGGTCTCTTATAGATAACATGTGGAGGGGTCCTGTCATTTTATCCAATCTGCAACCCTGTGCCACTTTATGGGTGCATTTAGGCCATTCATGTTGAGAATGATTATTGAGAGATACATTTTTATTGATATCAGGTTACCTGTGAAGTCTTTGTTTCTATAGATTGTCTCCATATATTTCTATTCAATGATATTCTTGGGTTTTTCCCTCTTTTATAGAACCACCTTTAATATTTATTGCAGTGATGGCTTGGTGGTCACATAATCTTAAACTTTGCTGGTCTTGGAAGCTCTTTATCTCTCCATCCATTTTGAATGTCAGTCTTGCTGGATAAAGTATTCTTGGCTGCATGTTCTTCTCATTTAGTGCCCTGAATACATATTGCCAGTCCTTTCTAGCTTGCTGGGTTTCTTTGGACAGGTCTGATGTTATTCTGATGAGCTTTCCTCTGTACGTAAGGAATCTCTTCGCCCTAGCTACTTTCAAGAGCTCCTGTCTAAAATTATGATTCATAATTTTCACAATCAGGTGTCTCAAGGTCTTTCTAAATTCTATGATATTGGGGGGAGACCTTTCTGCCTCTAGGACACAAATGCGGTTCCATTCGCCAGATTGGAAAAATTTTCATGGAGAATTTGTTCAACTGTATCCTCTAGTCTTCTTTCTCTTCTCCCTCAGGGATTCCAATAATTCTAACATTGGAATGTTTCATGACATCATTTATTTCCCTAATTCTGTTTTCATGGCTTCTAAGCTGTTTGTTCCAGGTTTCCTCCTGATCCTTTTTCTCTATCAGTTTGTCCTCCAGGTCACTAATTGTATCTTCTGCCTCAGTTACCCTAGCTTTTAGAGAATTTAAATTAGATTGGAACTCATTGGGAGCATTGTTAACATCATCCCTGGTGGCTTTCACTTCTGCCCTAATCAATTCCATTTTGTCATCAAAGGCTTTCTCCAACCTAGCTATTGCCTGGATAATTGTTAGTCTGAATTCCCTTTCCAACATACTGTTTATGTCCATATCCAAAAGCTCTGATAGAGAGGGCCCAGTCTCTGAATTTTTCTTCTGTCGGGTATTCCTCCTCCTAGCCATTTTGGTGGGAGATGGCTGAACGGATGTGTAGCTGAATGTATCAACTGTGTTGAAGACAAAGTGTACTCTGTAACACTTCAATTCTTTCTATATGGTGATCACAATTTTGTATCTTCTGGCATAATGAACCTAATTTGGCAGAAACATGGTAGCTGGTTGATAACTCTTTGTGTTCATGCTGATTGAAGAGTAAACAGGTTGGAATTCTTTCAGAATTTCTTCATTTTTCCAACACATCTCACTGACATTTTCTTCTCTCCAAGTCCATTACTCTGGCTGAGCCAAAGGTTCAGAAAAAGGGTTCCACTTGCTCAGTCTAGAAAGGAAGCTAAATGTTCATTCTGTCCTGTAGTGCTTCCCATCCTTCTATAAGACTTGAGATTTGATTTACTTCTGCACTCTCAAGCCTTTCTTGGAGCCACAGTAAGGCCACCATGGAGCAGTGCCAGGAACTGTCAATGGTTAATGGTGGGTTAATGGGTTAATGGTGATCAGGAAATCAGCAGCCACACCTGACTTTCTAAAATGTAACACAGAGGGCACCTGGGATGATGGAAGGTTTCTGAGGAGGGCAGAGGCCTTTGGAAAGCCTGGCCTGCTCTCGACTCTGCTGTCAGAATCTCAAATAATTTTTAACAAACAGAGTTTACAACATGACATGTTAGGTGATAATAATACCTTAACTTTATATATCTATATATATTTATTGTCTTATTTTTAAAGCCTTATTGAGGTATAACTTTGACAATGTCACATTTGCCTGTTGTGAGTATACAATTCATGGGTTTGTTAAATATACAGAGTTGTGCAGCCATCATCACAGTCCAGCTGTAGAACACCTCTACTACCTTTAAAAATTTCCCTCATGCCTGTTTACAGTCAATTTACCTGCTCCCACCTCCTGCCCCAGGCAGCTGCTGATCTGCTTTCTGTCTTTATAAATTTGCACATCAGTGCATATAAATATGCAATATTATGTGTCTGGTTTCTTTTACTTAGCACAATATCTTTGGGTTCATCTGTATGTAGCAAGTACCAGTAGTTCCTTCTTTCCAATTACTGAATTGTTTTGCATTATATGTATATGTAGTACTTCTTTCCCTAGTCTTGTCACCAGGTGCTGAACATTTGTATAATTCCCTAACTTTAAATAGTACTTTTACATTTACAAATCACTTTGGCATATATTATCTTAATTGACCCTCATGAATCAGGAGAAGTCAAAGCTGGTCAGTCTCACTTTATCATGACAATAAGGATGGTACTAGTAGTTGACATCTATGGAGTTTTTCCTACGTTCAATGCTGCTCTAAACATATTACGTGTATGCAATGACATTTACATAGAAGGCTATTATTATCCTAATCTTTTAAACTGGTAGATTGGTTCAAAGAAGTTAAGCAACATTCCCAAATCTTTGTAGCCAGAGAATGGCAACACTGAAGTTTAAAACCTGGCAATCTGGTACCAGTAGTGAGGCCTAAAGAAGTCAGTAGATAAATTATTTAAGGCCATTGCTAGTCACTGGAGGTATACTCTCAATGTAGATATATTCAGTATAAAATTATTTATCAGACCCCAAGAATTTTAAAGAAATCTGACACCGTAGACATTACTATATAGTATACTTTTTATGGGGGGGGGTTACAGATAAGGATATAGGCTATGAAAAGAAAGATAGGTATGGCCTAACAGACACATGAGAAAGTGCTCCACATCACTCGGCATCAGGGAAATACAAATCAAAACCACAGTGAGATGCCACCTCATACCAGTCAGAATGGCTAAAATTAATGTCAGGAAATGACAGATGATGGCGAAGATGTGGAGAAAGGGGAACCCTCCTATGTTGTTGGTGGGAATGCAAGCTGGTATAGCCACTCTGAAAAACAGCATGGAGGTTCCTCAAAAAGTTGAAATGAGAGCTACCCTAAGACCCAACAATTGTCCTACTGTGTATTTACCCTAAAGATACAAATGTAGTGATCTGAAGGGGCATGTGCACCCAAATGTTTATAGAAGTAATGTCCACAATAGCCAAACTATGGAAAGAGCCTAGATGTCCATAAACAGATGAATGGGTAAAGAAGATGTGGTATGTATACACAATGGAATACCATGCAGCCATCAAAAGGAAATAAATCTTGCAATTTGCAATGACATGGATGGAATTAGAAGGCATTATGCTGAGTGAAGTAAGTCAATCAGAGAAAGACAATTATATATGATTTCTCTGATATGAGGAATTTGAGAGGAAGGGCAGGGAGTTTGGGGAGTAGGGAGGGAAAAAAACGAAACAAGATGGAATTGGGAGGGAGACAAACCATAAGAGACTCTTAATCTGGGAAACAAACAGGGTTGCTGGGTGGTGGGAGGGAGGGTTAGGGTGGTTGGGTTATGGACATTGGGGAGGGTATGTGCTATGGTGAGCATTGTGAAATATGTAAGCTGATGATTCAGCTGTAGCCCTGGGGCAAATAATATATTATATGTTAATAAAAATAATTAATAAAAAAATGAGTATGGCCTTTTCCAAAGTCACACATCTAGTTAGAGGCAAGGTTTGCATTAGATCCTAGGTCTCCTGACTCCAAAGTTGGTACTTTTTTCATTAATGTCCTCCCCAAAGATTGATTCAAAACCTGGTGTGCTGGGAGACAGAAAAAGAGTGAGCTTGTATTGAGAAATATCTGAAACTGGAAGAAAAAGCATCACATCATGGAGACATAATTGCTTTTCTTTGAGTCTGAGGTACATGGAATGCATGTCTGAGGGCCCCAAACCTACTTTAGTTCCAGCAAATTCTTGAATCCATAAGTGATTAGGAATGGGAATTCCATGTGTCTATACAGAGAGAATAGGCTACGATCCTTTCAGAAAGAGTTGGTATTTAAAAAGTTGTGGTTTTTTTTGTGAAGATTTTATTTATTTATTTGAAAGAGAGGGAATTAGTGGGGCACAGAGATAGAGGGAGAGGGAGAAGGAGACTCCCCACTTAGCAGGGAGCCCAGTGTGAGGCTTGATCTCAGGACCTGAACCAAAGGAAGATGCTTAACCAACCGAGCCATCCAGGCACCCCTAAAAAAGGTTTTTAAAGTTAATTGCATCAGGCTCTGGAAATTATTAACAAGTACTTCCCAAAGCAAGTCCTTGGAAGGAAAGTAGATTGAGTTTCTCTCAAGAGTATCTCTCAAAATTTCACCCCTAGGGACATCAGACAGCATAATGGCAACACCAGCTGTGGAATATTCTGATATTTTACCTTTCCCTCAGTGGATTTTCAACTCCTTCCTTTATCCTTACATTTTGAGTAAAAGATCTCTGATGTTATAGCTTAAGTGGTCCTTCCCATGGGAGGTGGTTCAAGCCTTCCCCTCACGACTGTCCTGTTCTCCATGGCCATGTTGCATGGTGAAGGAAAGACTGTGCCTCCCTCAGCCCTGTTGGTGAGCTGTTGGGCAGATAAGAGTTGCAGAGCTGACTCCCTCCAGGCCCTGGATTCTTTCTTCATCACAGCTTCATCAAACTTGGATTTATATCCTAGGCTCTAGAGGCACAATGTCAAGGCTTGGTTTTTCCTTCCCCATACTCTTTTCTTACCCAATACAGGTCTATTCAGAATATTGAGTTATTCACAGAAGTGATTTTTTTCCCTATTAACCCTACAGGTAAAGATCTATAGGATTTCATGGAGGAGGCAGGATTTAGGATGGTCTAGAAGGAATGAGGAGTTTTGGGAAATTTGGGAAATTCCTTTTCTGAGCAGAGGGGTGATTTATGATAGCTAATGTGTGAAATTCATTTGAATCATAAGGTAAGGTGTTCAACGAATAAAATAGTTCAGTGTGACTGGCCCAGGGGTGTGTGTTTAGGGGTCAGGGCTGGAGTGATGCTGTGGAAATTAACCTTGAAAGGAAGAGGAAACCTGCCTGTCACTGTAAGAAGTATGGAGGATCTGAGTCTGGATTGGATCACGGCAGGTCAAGACTGCAAACAAGGAAAACCAGAGCTATTAGAATCATTATGTATGAAGTTATATGAATCAGAAATAAGATTCTCCCTAGAAATAGGGAGGGGCACCTGGGTAGCTCAGTCATTAAGCATCTGCCTTTGGCTCTGGTCATGATCCCAGGGTCCTGGGTTTGAGCCCTGCATCAGACTCCCTGCTCAGTGGGAAGACTGTTTCTCCCTCTCCCACTCCCTTTGCTTGTGTTCCTTCTATCACTGTCTCTCTCTCTCTCTGTCAAATAAATAAATAAAATCTTTTTTAAAGAAAGAGTTAAAAAAATCAACAGGATTTGGTGACCAATGACAGAGGAGGCACAGGAGGGAAAAGGAATGTTGGAATTTCACTTGATTCTAGGCTGGGAGATGAAAAACAGTGAAGGTAAAAAGAACGTAAGTAGAAGAATCCAGAAGGCCATTTTGAATACAAGTACCTAGAGGTCTGTGATAGACTTCTTGAACAGACAGAACCGATTCAGTGGGTTCCTCAGGTTTGTGTCTGTTTTTGTACAGACCATCTAATTGTTGGACCAGAGAATGGCAAGTTTCTTGTTCTTTATCAGAAAATTTCTACACACTGGGGCACCTGGGTGGCTCAGTGGGCTAAAGCCTCTGCCTTTGGCACAGGTCACGATCCCAGAGTCTTGGGATTGAGCCCCACATCGGGCTTTCTGCTCGCAGGGAGCCAGCTTCCTCCTCTCTCTCTGCCTGCCTCTCTGCTTATTTGTGATCTCTGTCTGTCAAATAAATAAAATCTTTAAAAAAAAGAAAAAAAATTTCTACACACTGATTTCAATTCAACACTTTGATTAATTTAAAATTGTTTTACTTGTAAGAAAAGGGTGGGTGAGGGATAGGCAAGTTTGAGGTGAGAAGAAAACATGAGAGAAGGAGATTTCACTCATTAACTCTATTCTTTCTGATGTGTTTCCCTGGTACAGTGGTTTCTAAACCTGGTGACACCTCAGAATCATCTGGGGGAGTGTGAAAATATGAGTGAGAAAACCAGACCCTGCCCTAGACCTACCCAATCAAAATCTCTGAGGCTGTGGCCCCCAGTAGCCCTGGAATCTGTGTTTTTCAGTGACTCCTCAAATGATTCCTTATTCTGTTAAAAAGAAAACCAAAAGACTCTGATATAATGTATTTTCAAAATAGTAGTTTTGTCTTAGGATAGGTTTTCTCTAAATGTTCAGATTATACAGCCCTTCTTTTACCCTGCCAGATGTTTAATGGTGTCTTCATCTGCTCCAGCTGCCATCACAAAATAACACAGACTGAATGGCTTAAAAAAAAAAAGAAATGTATTTTCTCATGATTCTGGAGACTGTAAAGTCCAAGATCAAGGTGCTAGCAGGATTCGGTTTCTGGCAAGACTTTCTTTTGCTTACAGATGGTTGTGTTTCTCTGCCCTCACATGGTGGCAAGAGAGAAAGAGAGGGAGAGAGAGAGAGACAAAGATGGTTGGTGGGGGGAGGGAGGGAGAGAGACAGAGAGACAGATTTGGTGTTTCTTCTCTTTTATAATGACACTAGTGTTGTGGGATCAAGGTGATTTCATTGAGCCTTAATTACCTCCTTAAAGGACCTATCTCCAGTCAGTTGCATGAATGGTTAAGGTTTCAACATGTGAATTTTAGGGGGACACAGTTCAGTCCATAGCAGTGGTCTACAAAGCCAATCTCATCATCTAAAGCAAGATTAGCAACAACAATAAGACATACATACACACAGTGTATCATTTTAGCTTCTTGTCATTATAGCTATTAACATTTTACCTACTTTCTCACCACTGTTTTAAAATTTATAAAGCAGAAATCTTAAAAAATCTGTGATATCAAGAAATAAAATTCTTTATAAAGCTTCAAAGTAATGCATCCAGTTGTTTGGTAGGACACATCAGAGTAATCCTAGCAGTCTGGGATAGTAGGGTTAGTCCAACTCTTAGACAACTGGTACAGAATTATAGAGTTTTGTAATTTGTTTAAGGATTAAAATAATTATTTCGTATTTCAGGTAAAAATAGTTTGTTAGTATGTAATAATAACCATAATAACCACATAGCAGGGTTGTGACAGAAACAAGATCTAAATCCAAGTTTTTCAAGACAAATCTTGTACTTTTTCCCAATCCAGCTTGACTTCCTGTTTCCTGCCATTATTGTTCTATTAATTTCCTGGAACGTCGGAACAAAGTACCACAAGCTAGATGGCTTTAAACAACAGAAATGTGTTCTCTCACAGTTCTTTGGGGTGGAAGTTCAAAGTCAAAGTTTGGGCAGGGTGAGTCTCCTTCTGAGACTCTGGTAGACCCTTCCTTGCCTCTCCCAGCTTCTGGTAGTGGTCTGCAATCCTGGGCATTTCTTGGTTTCCAGCTGTATCAGTGCAATCTCTGTCTCCTTTGTCATGTGGTATTCTCTCTATGTCTCTGTCCTTACGTGACATTTTCCTCTTCCTACAAGGAGACTGGTCATATTGGATTAAGGCCTACTCTAATGACCTTATCTGAACTGAATTGCATCTTCAAAGATCCTATTTCTGAATGAGATCCCATTCACAGGTACAAGAAATTTGGACTTTCAGCATATCTTTCTGGAGACGTGATTCAACTCATAAAATCTGGTAACCCAGGGAGAGCTCCTGGATTTCTGTACGGATCACCTTTGTCTCCACATTCAGACAGTATGCTATCTCACTGAGGAGACTGTTCTATAATTTAGACAACATTATTAATTTAAACAAATTTTTAAACTAGAAAAAAAATGTCTAGTTAATTCCTTCTTGATGGCTATGCATTCCTTTTAGGAGTGGTAAGTATTATTTCATGAATTGAAAAAGAGATAATCAGAATTGTAAAGTGCCTGAATTCAGAAGGGTTTTTACGTATCTATGGGAACACAAACTCTGGAGTTTGTGGAGTTAAAATTTTTTCCTCAGTATAACCATGGACATTGATCTTGATGGTACTACTGATGGTAGATTTCTACCTTATTTTTTAAGTTTTTATCAAGTCTCTGCAGTGAGCCTGGATTTCAACAGAACAAATAAGATGCTATCTACCTTGAAATGACACTCACCCTTGCTTTCTCTCCAGAGGGGAAAGCACCAACAAATACTATCTTTGCTCCTGGCAAGACATAATTTAAAAGATGTTCTGTACCAAACAGGAGAGTGGAAAAAAGATCAACAGAGAGAAAGAAGATAAACTCTAACAAATAGTAATATTCCTCTTGCATTCATTTTTAGGATTTTTATTCTGTTGTTTAGAGATGTTGATAGTATGTTTGTTTCATTATTTTTAATACTCTTTTTACCTTTGAATCCATTTTTGCTTTCTAATACCTTTTTAAAAACTTATTTATTTACTTTTTATTATTTTTAAAGATTTTATTTATTTGAGAGAGAGAGAGAGAGAGAAAGAGTAAGGCAAAGGCAGAGGGGGAGAGAGAGAGAAAAAGACTCCCTGCTGATGACCCTTTGATCATGACCTGAGCTGAAGGCAGATGCTTAAACGACTGAGCTACCTAGCCGCCCCTAATTTATTTTTTTAAGAGATTTTAGTTATTTATTTGAGAGAGAGTGAGAGTCAGAGAGCACAAGTAGGGCGAGTGGCAGAAGCAGACTTCCTGCTCGGTAGGAAGCCTGATGCCCACCCGGCTACATCCCAGCACCCTGGGATCGTGACCTGAGCTGAAGGCAGACACTTAACTGACAGAACCACCCAGGCACCCCTGTAATAACTTTTTAAAGCCAGGCCTGATGTTCTCTCTCTGAGACCCAGCTTCATGAACTAGTAGATCAAATTTACAATCCGGAGCTGATAGTTCAAAGGCCGAGATGACTGCGCAGATGTGGGTACAATGGCTGGTCGCTAAATCCCCCAAGATTATGCCATGTTTCAGGATCACATTTTCTAAAGTTTAGAAAAATCATGGTGCACTGTTGGAGTGAGATGACAATCTTTTGAATGGAAATGAAATCAAAAGACAATATTTTGTATTCTATTCTGATTAAGGCTTATAGAGAGAGCCATACACATCGATGCAAAAAATTCAAGATTGCTCAGTAAGCTTAGGAGAGTTTGTCTTTGTATTTGGCTAGGCACTGCCAGTACATTTGTAAATAGTCACTTAGCCACGTATTTGAACAGATTTTAACGTGAATGGTGGATGAGTCACAAATCTGACTTTTGGTGCTCCTAGATGCATTCCAATGTTGATCCACTCTCAAGTAATGACGGAGAGAAAACAGCAAGATTTAGAAAGTTCTCAGTTGGCAAGGATAATACATCATATGCTACCTAAGTCTGCACATTGGTTAGTCTGATTCTATAGAGATTCAAATGGAAGAGTTTTTCAAATGAGCAGTCGGCCTCATTTTCACTCTGCCATCGCTTCTTATGCTGGTGAGCCTGAGAGGGGTTGCTGGTTTAAACCACCGGTTTACTCCATTTTGCTTATTAACTGTCCTCAGCTGAACTTGTGCACTTTTGTATGGGTCATTAGCTGACTCTATGATTTAGCTCTGGGCCCTGCTTTATGAATTGTATGAAAACAGCATTTGCAAACAGTATTCACTGTTTTCCAGGAATCCTTGCCACCTACAGGACAAAGTTCAAATGTCTTAGCTTTGCCTTGAAGGCTCTGTCCAAATATATCTCTTTGTCTGTGCCTGAAGCTTCAGCCAAACCAGTTCATTGCTGTTGGGACAGGTCTGAGCCTTCTCTCCACCAGTCCTTTGTGCATGCTATTTATTATGCTTGAAATAAGTAATAGGTAATTTAAGTTCTATCCATTCTTCAAGTTGCACCTCCTTCATAAAGCCTGTAAGAGCTATCCCTTCACTTTAATTTATGATGATCTCACGTAGGGGATTTATTTGAAAAAAGGCAAAGCAGACTTCAGTTAAGGAAAGGAAAAAACATGTTTTTCTCTTCCCTTGGAAAGAGTCAAAGACCAACATTCAAGTCTAAGGACTCAGGGATTATGAGATAACATTGTATTGGTCAGCAGGACCCAGCTGGAAGAATGTTGTGATTTAGTGAACTTGTCAGTACATCCAATAGCAGCTAGACCTCCTGTTCTCCTCCTTGTCTTGGGAGGAAGAAAGCCAATAACAGATTTCCTCCCATGCAACATATCTGATATAATTGCTTTAAGGTAAACACTTGAACATTAGTAGCAGCTGGTTTTCCTCTGGAAGATTGAAGTCAAGGGGGCAGGGACAGATTTCATAGTCCTAGTCTGGGGCTGCTGCAGTGGCCTTATATTTATTCCAAAAAGGATGGTACTACTCTAGCTCTCCCATAGATACATAAATTCTAAAGCCTGAAGATTTTCAACTTTTACGTTTGGCCAACACTCTCAGCTTCAAGGCTGATTTGAAATAAGGGCTCTAGTAGGAAGCTGCATCCTCAGTCTTGTCATTGCCAACAGATGCACTTTCCATGTTAAATCCTGTTAAGGCTGCACTTTTGTGGACACCTCCTATTACTGCTCTGGTTGAGGGTACAGAAGCAGTGGTTGCTTTTATAGCTTGGAGGCTTTGAACTGTGGGTCTCTAATTCAATTTAGATTGCAAACCTTAGGCAAGAACACCTCCCTCCCTAAAGCACTGTTTCCATGAACTGTTGTTTATAGGCTTCATAGCTCTGATTTGAGTTTGTGTCTCCCTTGTAGACTTTACTAAAAGTGACAGATAAGAGCCCACACATGGATCGCGATGAGTATTGCAACTATTTCCCTTGACACTAGTCTCTATCAGAACATGAACATTCTTCCAAAGTACAGAGGTAAGCATTTGACTGTTTTACTACCTCATTGTAAGGATCACCAGCTTCCTAGTTGTTGTTCCTCCATGAACTCTTGACCTTTGGCTTAAGTTCTTAGTAACATTCCACTTTCAAGTATCGCTTTCCACTAAGATTTTGTTTAGGTCTTTATACAACAAATTTCAAGAACAAGCTCCAGCATTACAGAAATTTATTTCTCTTTCATGTTAAAGAAGTCTTGAGGCAGGCAATATAGGACCAGAACTCAGTGTACCATTTCTCTTCTATCCCATCCTTTGTACTTAGATTCCAACTTTTGAGGTTGCTTCATGGTGCAAAGTGGCAGCTGGGGTTCCAGATATTCTGTTCAAGTTTTAGACAGAAATAATGCAGAGGACAAAAGACATCAAAATCCCCTCCTTGTTGAGTTTGTGTCCTTAATAGTGAGTAGAGAATATAGTTTTTCAGTTGGCATATTGAGGTTTATAATTAAACGAGGTTTCTGTTAGTAGGTAGGAGAAATTGGGTATTGTATAGACACTATCACACCATTTCTTGAGCACTTAGCTAGCCATTATGCCAAACACTAAATATAGTCCCAAGCCCCTGAAAATACACCTTACAAGTACAAAATAAAAATGCCCCAAACTACTCATGGCAAAATGAATTGTATTAGAAAAATACTGAAAACAACCTAGATATCCTACTCTTAGATTAGTTGAGCAGCCATAAAATTGTGTTATTTGCTATTGTAAGAGTAACAAACCCAAATTTTATGTAACTATATGGAATGATTTTCAGAATTTATCATTAAATAAAGCAAAGTGTCAACAGGGTATGCAGTGAACTGACTTTTTGTGTAATGAAGAATAAATAAATAAGAGCTCACACACACATTGCTTAGTTTTTAAAAAAGAAACATAGAAATGACAACCTAGAAAGAAATGAAAGTGATTACATAAGCTGAAGAAGGGACAGGGCTGGGAACTAGACTTCTCTGAATATATTTTTAAATAGTGTTGACTTTTGGAATGT
Source organism: Mustela putorius furo (assembly GCF_011764305.1). Lineage (NCBI taxonomy): Eukaryota > Metazoa > Chordata > Mammalia > Carnivora > Mustelidae > Mustela > Mustela putorius. The sequence continues at coordinate 2,820,749 of NW_025421301.1, forward strand.
TTTATACATTCATGTAAATATCTTACATATTCAAAAATAAGCAAATAAAAAGGATGAAATAAAAAGCAAACACTAAAGGGGCACCTGGGTGGCTCAGTGGGTTAAGCTGCTGCCTTCGGCTCAGGTCATGATCTCAGGGTCCTGGGATCGAGTCCCACATCGGGCTCTCTGCTCAGCAGGGAGCCTGCTTCCCTCTCTCTCTCTCTGCCTGCCTCTTCATCTACTTGTGATTTCTCTCTGTCAAATAAATACATAAAATCTTTAAAAAAAAAAAAAGCAAACACTAAAAACAATACAAATGCAATCCTTATTGTGTATAAAGTTGGTATCATAGCCACAGAGAAAAAGGAATTAATTGAATTGAAGTAAAGTACTTTGATCATGTACACTTAAAAGAATATATTTCAAGGACAAAAACAATTACAAAATACATTTGAACTCTTCTTATTAGGTTTGTTGTTGTTAGTGTTATTAGTGTTGTAGCTCTTCAACTATCTTATGGAGTAGTGAATGAGTGAATACATAGATTTGGGGGGAAACAAGGCTTTTTCATTGTGGGAGAAGGAGCTACAAATATGAAATGGAAGAAGTTAAGGAAGAATGCTGGGATGTTGGGTTTGAATTGGGGATAGCAACATGAACAAATAATGTACATGTATTCTTTGTCATCTTCACTAATGTCTAAGAAGCAATTACACCCAAGCAGCAACAAGCCTACCTCATTAATTTTCTTAGGTGAAATAATTGTGTTGGAGTTAGGTAAGAGAATATTCGTATTCTTAAGAGATGCATGCTGAAATAGGGGTAAAGTCATGATGCTTACAACTCATTTCCAAATGGCTTAGTAAAAACTTAAATCCTGTAAAATAGTCTCTCTCTCTGTCTCTACCTGGAGAGAAAGAGGAAGCAAATGCAGAAAATTGTTGTTAAGAATTGATGCGTTTAGGAGAAGAGTGCATAGGTAATTATTGGTTTATTCTTTCAGTTTTTAAGTAGCTTTGAGACAAGCTGGAATCTCAGGTTTGGGAAAATATTATCAGGTTGATAGTTTAAATCATTCAGAATTTACCATGAAATTGCTGTTTGACTCCCATGCTTTTTCATTCTAAGAACTTACCATGCCTGACACTTTCTCTATTCAGTTGTTGTATTGCCTGCTTCCCCCAAACCCTAAATGAGTTCCATTGAGTAAGAATTTGGTTTGATCATTACTGAAGCTCCAGACCTGGAATGGTGCTTGGCACCTGCTAGATGCTCAGGAAAAATATTTATTGAAAAATATGTGTTCAAAAAGAAAGAGAAGATCCAAAATTTTACAGTGATCTAAACTGTCACATGTATGTTACCAGATGCTTGACATAGGGAGGGCATTGTCAACAGAGACATGTCTACTGCTCATCTCTGAGAAATTCTCTAGGATTATTTCTTTAGTTTTTAAAATGTGAAGTTTCTGATATTGTAATTTTTTAAATTAAAAAAACATAATAAATAAAAAATTAAGTAGAAAAATTAAATTAAAAAAACCTGAAACAGGTACAAAATTTAAAAAATTTTGTAATTATAGAACACTTTTATTAAACATGCACATTCCTCTGCCCATTGCCACCCACACTAAGAAACAGTAATTTTTAAAAACTTGGGATGTAATTGACTATAATATTGTATTAATTATATATGTACAAGACAGTATTTGATATATGTATATATTGTGAAATGATTACCACAGTAAGTGTAGTTATCTGTCACCTCACATAGGCACAATTTTTTTTTTTGTGATGAGAACTTTTTAAAAAAGATTTATTTGTTTGAGAGAGAGAGAGAGAGTGGGGGTGGAGAGGGAGAGAAAATACTCAAGTAGACTCCCCTCTGATTGACCAAGGCAGAGCTTGATCCCAGACACCTGAGATCATGACCTGAACTGAACTCAATAGTCTGATGCTTAACTGACTGAGCCACTGAGCCTCTCCCCCTTTTAAAAAAAGATTTATTTACTTATTTGAATGGGGGGTGTGAGGGCAGAGGGAGCAGGGCAAATGTCTAAGGCAGACTCTGCACTGAGCCTTGAGCCCAAAGTGGGCCTCAGTTTCATGATCCTGACATCACAACCTGAGTGGAAATCAAGAGTCTGCTGATCAACCAATCCACCACCCAGAGGTGCCTCTTGCTTTTAAGAAGCAGTGATTTTTAAAGCATTTGTTTGCTTTATTTTCAGTGGTTATGTTCTTGCTGACAATGATATGCTTATACTATTATATTCTTAGTAATCAAGTTGAAAGATTCTTTATGGATTTCCTGTTTTGATTGGTGAGGATTTATTAATTTTGGGACTTTCCTCCATTCTTCCCAATATAGATATATTGCTAAGGTAAATTATCAGAAAACACGACTTATAGGAATATATTCATTACTGTATAGTTTAAAAATTTTCTATGTACTCTTTCTTTCTTTTTGCCAAATTCCATCCACACACATTTAGTTTTTCTAAATGCTCTACCCTATTTTGTACTCTGGTTGTTTTCCTGCCCTTTATTCCTTGAAGGTTTTGGAGTTGATTTGAGGTTCTGTCTTCCTTTGCTCTTGACTGCCGGCTTGACTGTTCCCCAGACATGTTATTTAGCTGTTATTTGGGGACTCTACCATTTTTTAGGTTGAATTTACCATATCAGGTTTTCTTAACTTTCTTTTTTATGATTAGCTTATTATTTTATTGGAGCATATTGTTGAGTAGAATTCTTAGAAAAGGTAGGCCTGAGGAGAATTTATTTGAACTCATACATTTTTAAGACTATCTTTATTTTACCTTACACTTGAGTGATGATTTTTCAGAGTGGAGAATTAATTGCCGACCATCATTTTGTCTCGTATTTTTGAAGGTTTTGGTCTACTGTCCTCTAGCATACCTGGTTACCCAAAAGAAACTTCCTGCTGTTCTTACTTTTTGCTAGATAACCTGTATTTTCTCATTTGTATTATTTGGATTTGGTGTAACAGAATTTCTAATAATGTTCCCTACATCTTTTTGTTTTGTTTTTTCTTTCTTTCAGTATGTTGGATCCTCAGTGGGAATTTTCAATATAAAAACTTGTGTTTCAATTTCTGGGAATTTCTCTAGTATTATTTCTCTGATAATTTGCATCTTCCAATTCTTTTTCACCTTTGAAACTCCTATTTGCTGGGAGAACCAGTATCTCATTCTTGTTTTATAAATACCAAGTCTTTCAACTATCTCTGAGGATTTTAATCTATGGTCTCAGAGATATCTCTTCTCTGAAATCTTTCGGTTTTTCTAGAGAAGGGACTCTCTTGAGAATGGGCATCTAGTTCCTAGGATTTTACTTCTAGGGCATGGAAGGCAATGGAGGAAATAAATATTTTACATACAAACTTGTAACCAAAGCCCTTGTTTCAGCACTGTCTCTCAACTCTACCCTATTCCACATCTGATTTCTTCAAAGATTGAGCATCCTCGGGATCTGATTGGGGAAATTGTCAGTCTTCTTGATTCTAGTCCTTCTATGAGTGATATGGTCTATGTTTGTTTCCATCTTTATTAATCAATTGCCAGAACCTTTATCTGTTTCTTTTTTATGTAATTTTTGGGGAATATTTATTGCTTATTTCCACTCTTTTTCAGGCACTTACTTAATTTTTTTAATTAAAAACTTAGTGTAATCTCATATTTTTATTATATTCTAAATTATGAATTCATACTATGTTATTTATTTTGATGCTCAAATTGTTCCAGCTCTGGTTACCAAAAGCTCTTTTGCATTGGCTTTTGGGTTCAAGTTCAGGAACTGGATGTGTTGACTGCTACTGGGGTGTCATTGCTTCTAGGACCTCTCTGCAGACTGAGCTAGGTAGTGTATATAGCATACTAACCACATATACACACATGTCTGTACTTGTCTTTGTATCTATCTATTTGTATTTATATTAAGTTAAGCATGAGTTCATACTGATGTCTCTGATTCTAACTTAGTGTTACAGGGTTCAGTCAAGGTGAGGTATTTTTAAAGTTTTATTTTATTTTTTAAAGATCTATTTATTTATTTATTTGAGGGGATGGGGAGAGAAAATGTGAGTGGGGGAGGAACAGAGGGAGAGAAAGAGAGGGAGAGAATCTCCAACAGACTCCCCACTGAGCATGGAGCCTGGTGTAGGGCTCCTTCTTGTGACCTTGAGATCATGACCTGAACTGAAATCAAGAATCAGATGCTTAATTGACTGAGCCACCCGGGTGTTTGAAAATTTTGAGTCTATTAATGCATTCTACTCAAAGACCCACTAAATTCTTAGTAAACACATAATTATTACTAATTAGCAGTTTTTCATTAATCATAAATCTATTTTATTACATCATAGACTTATTTAACATGTTTCCTTTTGTTGTGAGTATTTGAGCACAAAAAAATTTATGCCCGTTTGGGTACTCAGGGCATGTTGACTTATTTACTTTTTCACAGAAGTTTATAGTTTACAGTTGCTTGCATTATTAAGTGAAGCTCAAAATCTTAAACTCTTCATTTAAGCAAGAAATGTTGCAGTGATAGGTTTTAAAATCTTCCTGCTAGAGGAAGAAGAACTAAGTGCCAATAATCCTCTTCTGACTTTACAAAGAACGTTAGCTTGCATTTATACCTTCTAGAACACAAGGATGTCTAAAACATTGGCCAGTTGGGTTTGCCTGGGACCAAGGGTTTTCCTGGGATGTGAGACTTCCAGTGCTAAAACTGGGAAATTCCTGGGCAAACAAGGAAGAGTTTGTTTGAATATTAACACCTGGAAAACAATTCCCATACAATCAATTACAGTCATAATTTTTTTAGATGTTAGAGGTTACTTTTACAGGGCATAGCAATTATCTTGAAGGCCAGGTGTTTTAGGAGATTTACTTGCTAGAAATTACATTTGGAAGTTCAGTTTTCTGTCACAAAACTAGTCTGCATTTCTGCAACTGTAGAGGAAGAGAGAATAATATTTTCTTCTTATTATCATTTGAAAAATTTTCTTAGTGGGAATTCAAATGGTCTGCGGTTTCAAGGTAAAGTGCTGGAATTCCATTAGTGAACATTATGGGATAAAAGTCTGACCTGAGAGGCTCAGTCAGGCAATACAGAAAGAAAATGGGGCAGGCAACACTTTTCACCAGCATTACCCCTTAATTACATCTGGTTGGTCATGTATATGATTGATTTAATGCTAATTCCTTGACAACACTGAACACCTAAATATTATTTTGTTTATTATTTCGTTTCTGAACACAGCTTACTTTTTGAGCTGGCTTAATAATGCCTTTTCCATGATCACCTCATAGCAATATTGGCAAATATTGTCATACAGCATATTACCGTAACTCTTCAAATTGTATTTTAATTAAAAAATCATTGATTTGAATATGTCTCAGACACAATAGTGAGGAAATTCTCTCATGATGAAATGATTGCATCTCAGAAGTTTGGAGGAAAAAGAAACAGGTGTTGGAAAGAGTTGAAGGAAGTAAATTTGGGAACCATAGTTTCATCATCTCTCTAGAAGTACATGAAGATGACCCCATGCCTCGGTGTCCTGCTTAGCTGTTATTTATGTGATACTCTATGGGGTTTTTTTTTTTTTTTTAAGATTTATTTATTTATTTGAGAGAGAGAGACAGAGAATGTGTGCATGCCTGTGTGAGTAGGGGGAGGGGCAGAGGGAGAGAGTCTTGATGCAGATTCCTCACTGAGTGTAGGGTCCAACATGGGGCTTAAACTCACAACCTGTGAGATTGTGACCTGAGCTGAAACCAAGAGTCAGATGCTCGACCAACTGAGCCACCCAGGCACCCCATGTGATTCTCTCTCTTTTCTTTCTTTCTTGTTATTCTAGTCTTTCATCAAGTCTTGGTGAATTCTCAGCAATTTCCCCTTTCTATGTTTTTGGTTATTCATGGTGGTCAATGCTTGAAGCCATTAAGGTGGTAGCAGGAATGCTCAAAGGGGGATCTTGAGGTAAAAGCTGGGGTTATCCTCCCAAAAGGAGGTTGTTTTTTCTATTGTGAGACTTGCAGTAGTCAGATGTTTTCTTTAATAGGAAGGTGGTAAGCCATCATTTCAGACTGATGTGAGTGAGAGCCTCAGCTTTCTTGTGTATACGGAGCTCAGAAGAGATGTTCAATTTAAGACCTGAACCACTGAAAATAAGATTTTAGTCTTCTGTTGCCATAGAACTACAGTGTTCTTTAAAAAATATTTTTTATACCATCAATAATGAATGACATGTTTTGTGCAATTAGATTAATGTTAGACCAGCCAAAGGTACTCTCTTGATTAGAAGACAGCTTGACTGTAATTACTTTGACTTAGCTATTCCTTCTTCCCTGCCGTACTGTATATCATAATAAATGCTACCTACCCAGATCAGAGTAGTGTAGAGAACATTATGTGTCTTCATTGTTAGTTTTCTTGGACAAAATTTTCAAGGTCTTTGACAATAAGAATTAAATAAGAATGAAGTTAAATAAAATTATAATACAAATAGCTTGTTAAAAGATGGTATTTAAAAATGACAGGTTTATTATTATTACCTAAACATCTGAATTAAAAATTTGTAGTTTCAAGTAAATATCTACAGCACTTTAAAAGGCATAAAAGAAGGGGTGGCTCAGTTGGTTGATCATCTCACTTGTGATTTCCGTTCAGGTCATGATCTCAGTGTCATGAGATTGAGCCCTGCATGGGGCTCTATGCTGAGTATGGAGCTTATGGAGCCTGCCTGGGATTGTCTTTTTACTTCTCCCTCTGCTCTGCCCCCCCCTTCACAATCCCTGTCCAACTCTTGAGCAAGTGAAATCTCTCTCCAAAAAAAAGAAAAAAAAAGAAAAGAGAAAAAAAAGGTGCATAAAAGGTGGTAAAGACTTCACGGACATAGCTAATCTTCAAGTTCCACCCATAGTGGAGTCCCTGTGCTCTATAAACATTTGCCCATCTCTCAACAGCAATATCATCTTATCTGTATCCCACACAGCACTTGCACTATCTATTCTCTCAGGTGACTTTACATATGTATGTTCTCTATATATTTATCTATATTTATTTTTATATGTAATTATAGTTAGATAAATGTTATTTCTTCCTCTTCATAAATTGTATGCTGCTTGAGGATGGGATCCATGTCTTGTTTACCTTTGTTTCTCTCTTCATATAGCTGGCACTAGAAAAAAAATGGAATGATTGAAGAGACCATTCAAAAGATCAATTTTGTAGAAGAGAGGTCTATGAATTTTGCCTATCAAGGTCCAAATAGTAGGTACTTTAGAATTTGTGGGCCAAATGGTCTCCATCTAAACTCTTCAACTTTACCATTGTCATGTGAATGTAGCCTTAGGTAATATGTAAATGATGGGCATGGCAATGTTGCCATAAAAATTTACTTACAAAATCTGTGGGTGGATAGGTTGGTTTTGGTCCATGGGTAATTTTCTGATCCCTGTTGTAGAACATTCATTGGATCTTCAAACAGGAGATATGTTAACAGATTTATACAATAGTGCAAGTCCTATATTTCTGTTCCCCTCAGTTGTAATGGCCCTGCCTCTCCTGAACCCCCTCTTGTATACCCCCCTCCCCCACTTCTCAGATCTGGTGATCTTTGACTGTCTCCCCATATTTAAACAAGGGGTCTATACAGCTGATTGGATGGATGCTGTGTGCATGTGGGCAGAGTATGTCAGTAGTGCATTTTAGTGTGTGGAGACCTGAGTGGGCCATTTCATTAGGGGACCTGGGGTGATGTCTTTAGGCTTTTCTCTTGAACTGATAAGATTCTCCATAAAAGAATCTTTGTCTTCTTCCTTTACTTCTTCTCCTCCCCATCCTCCCCCTCCCCTTCCCTCCTTCTCCTCCTCCTTCTTCTTCTTTCTTCTTCCTTCTTTCTTCTTTCTTCCTCTTCTTCTTCTTCTCCTTCTCCTAAGTAAGAGGGGCTGGAACTCAGAACCCTGAGATCAAGCGTCGCCTGCTCTGACTGAACCAGCCAGGTGCTTTGCCTAGAAAAGTGTCTTTTTAAAGTTCCTTTATAAAGGGGAGGGGAAGGTAATTAATTACGATGAGCACGCTATGGTAAAAGCCTCAAAATATGCTTAATCCACATGACATTTCATAGAGATGAAAGAGCCCATGTGCTTATTATTTTCTTTACTGGAAGATGTGAACATTTAGCAAGCATAAACTATGCCACCTCTAAGGCTGTGCCACTGCCTAACATGGCGTCTAACAAAAGGTAGATGGTCAGCAGGTCTTTACTGAATGACTAGAGAACAGAAGGCTGGAAAGTCTGGGAGGGATATTGCTCTATTCCGGACATCTCATCTAATTCTATCCTTTCTTTTCTTTTCCTTTCTTTTGCTTTCCTTTCCCTTCTCTTCTTTACCGTTACCTTTCTTTTCCTTCCTTCCTTCCTTCTACCTCCCTTCTTCCATCCCTCCCTCCATCTTCCCCTTTTCCTTTCCTTGCCTCGCCTCTCCTCTCCTCTCCTCCCCTTCCTTCCTTCCTTCCTTCCTTCCTTCCTTCCTTCAAAATATCATTTCAGTGATGCATGCACCTGGAATGGTTTTGTTTTCCCCCAACTAACACATGTGAAGGAAACAGGAGGGAGGAAATCTCAGTCTGCTCTGCTAAAATCATTATGAGGCACATCTTTCTTAATTGTAATTTGGAATGAGAATGCCTGGGCCTCTTATATGCATATCTTCTTGCAAGGTTTGTCAGGAAAGATGACCAAGTCTTTGAGACTCAGCAGAAATAGGAAAATAATTATATTCAAGTAAAGTGATGATTCATATTTATTCTTTCAATAACAATTTTTAAATGCTGTCTTCTTAATCAACTGTTTTTAGAAACACAATCATCATTTTGAATTTATTTAAGTTACTTTAAATTTACATCAAGATTCCTTGTCTATTATTAAAGATTAATTAATTCAATTAGATTTTTAATTTGTGTCAAATAAAACGGTAACTTAGTAACCAAATTTGAGTATTTCCCACATGTTGATAAATAGCGTTAAAGGCCTCAATCTCCAGCTTTCTTGAAATAATAGTAGACCAAGGACAAAAACTCTTTTAATATTCAGTTAATAATTTTATTAATTGATATGAGAGGTCATATGTGCTTATGACCTGATTTTCTACAGCAGATGTTCATTACTTTATTCACCTGACATCTGTCTAATGAATTGACTAGCTAATTGACTCCCTTGAGCTTTAGCTGGGCACATGGTTGCCCATCTAGTAACTGTACTGCACAGACTCTCTTGCAGATGTGGGGATGCAACCAAATTCTACACCACAGGAAGAGAGCAGCAATGATGTATGCAACTTCTGGGTCATGTCCCTTAAAAAAGAAATTGCCTGCATTCCATTTCTTTTTTCATCCTACTTCTTGAAGTTAGAATGTAGACATGATGCTGATAGGCCAGTTTTTACTATGCTGCCAAAAGAAATCCCCTATGGAATGATGGAGTTACAATCCAGAGGGAATCTGAATGACTTTGTGGCACTATTATGAGAGACAGAAATCAGCTTCTGTCTCTGTGAAGTGCTTTTTTAAAAAAAGGATTTTCCTATATTATAACTGATAAACGTAGGTACCAAATTTTATATACTCTTTCTTTAAGACAGTATATAAGATAGTTTTAAATACTTATAAATTTATGTTATTGGTTGCTTGTATCAACAATATGCTTATGAAATTAGGTTTAACACTTTATTAAAGAATTTACAGTATTTTCTTTGTCGTTAATCCAAATGGCTCTTATTAATTAATTTGAAATTTCTTTAAAATGTATCATTGAAATTGTGAGAAAGCAGACTAACCCAATTCTGATTTAATGAGGTATCTGGCATATTTACATGATCATTTTAGTACACTTAAATATATTTCTATATGATGCTTTTTATATATATGTACATATGGTCTTCTACATAGATTAAAAAAGAATAGTATGTTCATATATTCATGTGTACTAATATTATGTAACTAATAAGAATGAATCAATGAATACATAAATTTATTACAAATAATTTCACTTTTATTGGTTTTATAGGCTAAGCACTATATAGAGAAATCTGTCAAAGCTAGATATTACTGTCTTCTTAAAATTGGAGTAGTCATGCCAAATACAGAACATCTTTTCAGGAGATACAAACAGCAGATTCAGTTTGGAAATAGGGATAGCAGAAAGTAAACTTATGCGGTATCTAAGCAGAGAAATTATGAACTGTGCAAATGGAATTCAAGTCCGTGACTGGGTCTTATTTTTTAAAATCTTAGGAAGTGGGTGCCGGTGGCTCAGTGAGTTAAACCTCTGCCTTCAGCTCAGGTCATGATCTCAGGGCCCTGGGATCAAGCCCCACATGAGGCTCTCTGCTCAGCAGGGAGCCTGCTTCCCCCTCTCTCTCTGCCTACTTGTGCTCTCTCTCTCTCTCTCTGCCAAATAAATGCATATCTTAAATAAAATAAAATCTTAGGAAATAAGCTGTAAATGGATTAATATAAGTTGTACGTGATATTTAATGGGATAATTTTAAAATACAAATAAAATTAAAACTACACTGAAATACTTTCCTCCTCTAAGTCTGACACAGATCAGAAAGGTTGATAACTCAACTGTTGCTCAGTAGAACAATCTACTGCTGTTTTTTTTTTATTTTAATTTTTAGTGAACAATTTTTTGACCTGATACAATATTAGAAAGTCCAAATATATATTCAGTAAAAGATATTAATGACAATTTTATATTAAGAACTCTTTTGAGTTACCCAGTGGTTTGAATAAGGAAATGATTAATTCTTGTATATATTTGTAGATAGGCAAGATTTTAATGGGCAGTTTCTATAACTTTCTGTAGCAGACATTGGTAGTTATCTCAACATTTTTCACTTCTTCCATTATTACTAATTTATTTGACTGGCCACTCCGACTATAAAAATAATGAATCTACCATCTTGCCTCACATCATATGACCAAGTTCAGGCCAATGAGTTGTTGGCTTTAAAAAAAAAATTATTTTTATTAACATATAACATATTATTTGCCCTAGGGGTACAGGTCTGTGGGGCCAAAGAGTTGTAAACAGAAGTGTCTTGTGGTAGCTTTTGGGAACTTTCTTTAAAAGACAACTATTATGGCTTTAATTCACTTTTATTCATCCTTTCCTCCATCCTGCTGACTGAACCATGGATGCAATGGTTGTCATTTTGAACCTCATAGAGTATGGCTTCATCTCAGAATTACAGGGTGGTGAGCTGAAAAGAGCTTGGGTCCTTGAAAGTTTGGGAAATATAACCCCATATTAATTTTCCATTCCTAACTTCACACTTTGAAGTAAGATAGAAATAAATTTCACTATATGCCATTATTTTTCAACTCTATAACTTATGGACAAATCCAATTTCTACTGATAAACTGATCATGACATTTACAAAAATTGTGCCTAATAACAGGGTAGAGAGAACCATGAATATATTAAGAAAAATGAAAATTGATTATGAATAAAAATATGAATACTTAATGGTGCCAGATCAAACAGAGTTTGGAACTTTCCAGGGGGAAAATGTGACAGTGAGGAGTTTATCCTCTTTCCTTCCAGGGACTCATTATACTACCTGAGAAAGAAGGCAGGATCTCTAAAATGCCAAATGAATGATGTCTGGGTGATCACAGTGAAAGCACTGTGTGAAACCCCTACAACTCTGATTAGCAGAGTGATTCCCCAGTTCAACCTCCAGGACCCCTCTGCTTCCCCTGCCTTGGGTCCTTGCTTGTTGAGGGCCAGAATTCAGAGAGCTGACCTATAATCACCTCACTTGGACCTCTGCAAGTCACTCCAGAGTTTTACTGGAAACCAAAAAAAAAAAAAAAAAAAAAATGGTTTTACTCATTTGACAAGATGGCTCCTTCAGCAACACTTAATCACATTCTTGTTCAAGTTCAGAAGGAGGAGGCATGGTCTGTATTTTTTTTTTTTTTTTTTTTTTAATGAGAAAAGCAAAGCCTTCTTATAATCTTTGGAAGACTTCCCCTTATGTTTCACTGTCTAGAACATTGTCACATGGCCACCTTTAGCTGCAAAAAGACGTTTTCAGTGAGTACTTTGCTGGGGGCTGGATTCATCACTGCCTCAAAGAAAACTAGTTTACTTGAAAGGAAGAAATAGGGAGGAGTGTCTATCACACTCTATGTAGGGTCATAGGGAAAGGAGGGGACAGAGGTGGCTGGAGGATACATAATCCAGTAAATAAAGGACGTTGCCTTTATTCAGTGTTCACAGATTATCCGGCCTTTTTTTTTTTTTTTAAGATTTTATTTATTCATTTAATTGCATTTAATTGATGGGGATATAGAGAGAGAGACAGCGAGAGAGGGAAGAGAAGCAGGGGAGAGGGAGAGGGAGAAGCAGGCTTCCCGCTGAGCAGGGAACCCAATATAGGGCTCAATGCGGGGCTCGATCCCAGGACTCTGGGATCATGACCTGAGCTGAGCTGAAGGCAGACACTTAATGACTGAGCCACCCAGGTGTCCATAGAGATCGTACATTTAAACTGAGTTTGTAGAAAGAAAACTATATAAAAGATGGAAGGAAGTGTTGCTATTTTGATCAAAAAAATTAATTTTATAAAAACTTTGAAATATCATTAGCTTTGTGAAAATCTGGCTTAACCTATAGACTTCCTGTAACATTTATAAGCTCCTTGGGGATTTGTTTTTTGCTTGTCTTTTTTAGAGGAAGAGAGAAAACCAAGTTTCACCTTTTGTGGCAAGCACTTTGTATTTGCTATTGATTACTGCATGGTCCTTCAGATGTTGGTATAGGTGAAATTCATTTCCAATGCTCAGAATATTGTAATCAAGCAATCACATTTGATTTTCATTAAAATTAGGTACAATATAGTAGATACTGAGTTTTATAGAAATGCATGTTTTAAATGTTTGTTTGTTTGTTTTTTTGTAGGTTTGAACTCATGACTCTGAGATCAAGACCTGAGCTGAGGGTCTCATTGGTGGCTCAGTAGGTTAAGCATCTGCCTTTGGCTCAAGTCATGATCTCAGGATCCTGGGATGGCGCCCTACTTTGGACTCTCTGCTCAGCAGGAAGCCTGCTTCTCCCTCTGCCCTTCCTCCCTGCTTGTGTTCTCCCTCTCTCAAATAAATAAAATCTTAACAACAACAACAACAACAACAACAAAAGACCTGAGCTGAGATCAAGAGTCAGAGGCTTAACTGACTGAGGCACCCAGGTGGCCCCAAAATTTATGTTTTAAAAAAAACTTATATTATTCTTATGTTTTATACATGAGGTATACATGAGGTGGATGAATGATACGGTTTCAAACTGGTCAAACAAGTCCATATTTAAAGATGTTTGAGAGGTGGGGCGCCTGGGTGGCTCATATTTAAAGATGTCCTTTGAGAGGCTTTGTGGCTCTTCTGCCTGCCTCTCCGACTACTTGTGATTTTTCTCTGTCAAATAAATAAATAAAATCTAAAAAAAAAAAAAAAAGATGTTTGAGAGGTTGTGGCTCTTAGCATTAAATATCTTACACAGTCTTACACAGCAAGCAAATCTGGGTTTTTGTGATGATCTTTGTTCCTCCAGCCTCTTGCCCACACTGGAGCTGTCCCTCTGTGTTCCCAGCAAGGCTAAGTTCATAATGTCAGATCAAAGCATATTTGTCCTGGAGCCATTCCTTGCCTCACCCCTCCTTGTGAGGACTGGACCCCAAGATCACAATTCATGGCGAAGTTTGAACTGGGTTCAACCCAAGACAAGTTCCACCTGGGAATCATGCTCTACTTTTTCTCTCTTCTACCGCTGCCACACCTCAGCTTGAGCTTCTAATCAGACACTGAAATCTGTCCATTTTATATCCTCCATATATGGATGAATTCAATCTTTTCCTTTGTCATTGCTAATGACAGTCATTCTAACTCTGTCATGTCTTAACTGGCCTAAGCAAAGAGCTCCTGACCAGTCTCCTTTAAGAAAACCTTTTAAGTTGCTATTACCTACAGAATTTCGATTAAAGCTTCTTAGCATGGTCTATGAAGGTGTGGGTGGGCTGGTCGCTGTTTACCTCTTCTCATTAACATGCTTCATACTTTCTGAGACAACAGTACTAGACGACCTGTGCTTTTCTGAAGTCATCATGATGCTTCTGGCCTCTGAGCCTGACATTTGCTCATGATCCCTCCTTACATGTTTGGCTCTTCCCTATATATTGTGTAAAAGTCCCATCACGGTTACTTCTCTTGGCAAGCATGAGACACCCAGGCTCACTGCTTTCCTCCTCCTCTGTAAAGTTCTATCCCTGCCACACACCTGTTACAGCAATCATGATATACATTGTAATGGCTTGTGTGGGTCTGTGTTGTATCCACTATACAGTGCTGCTTTCCTCATGGTATAATGACTCTAAGTGGTGGCTGGGGAAAAATGGAATACCAGATTCCCAGAGCTTTTTTGGGTCTTCTTTTCTTAAAAAATTATGCATTAGATATGTATTTATTTGTCCATACAGCCAGATTAGGTAAATGAAAATCATGATATGGTCCATAAATGAGGAATTATTCCAGCCAGAGGCTGTTATTTGGTGACAAAAGCTCTGAACACAATAAGCTATTACAATGGCTCAAGAATGTAATTGTATTTTCTACTTTATGAGAGAACTGATGATAAAAGATTAAAATTAGGATAATTTCAAAGTAGACTTTTATGTTGGAGATAGGATACGTAGATAGTTTAAAAAAATTGGTCATTAAAATCTATTTTGAAAATGTTGTACCTCTGTTAACTTTAGAATTACAAGTATAATATGGATTTCATTTAATATAAATGGTAAGAGATATTTTTGTTGAATAAGTTTCCTAGGGATATATTTAATTTATTATAGGTCAGGGGAGTTTGAGCAAATAGCATTCAATTAAGTTGGATAGAGATAAAATAATGGGTTTTGAATGCCAACCAATGAAAAAGAACCACTAGAATTATCATTAGATAGTTTTATAGGCTTATAAATCTAAATTTAACAAAAATTTAGAATGTAAATCATGTTCTTGAGTGGTCTTTAATATATCAAATAGTGCGTAGCTATTAAGTTTTCCAATAAAATAGCATTGCAGAATATCTTTGAAATTTGAAGATATAGATATCACTTGCTGAAAATTATTTAAGTATATATAAATTCTTTAATGTATCATATATATTTATAGGTAATAACCTATGTAAAATAAATGACGTGTACTTGAAAACAGTGAGACAAAATTTGAATATTACTTTAGAGAAAAATTAAATGGGATACTGAATGTCTTAATTAGAATTATGACAGAATATAATATAGCATTGTAAAGTTTAAAAGACACATCTTCTCTAAAAAATTAAACATTGAATTAAAGCTCTAGTCTAGTATTCTAAAGAACTGAAAACAAGTACTTAAATAGATGGACATGAATGTTCATAGTAGCCTTAGTACTAACAAAAAGGTGCAAATAGACTGAATATTCATAAATTGATGAATGGATAAACAAACTGTCATATATACACACAATGGGATATTATTCAGCTTTGAAAAGGAAAGCAGTACTAATACATGTCAAAATGTGGATGAATCTTAAAAACATTAGGGTAAGTGAAAGAAGGCAGAAGTAAAATCACACCTACTGTATGATTCCATTTATATGAAATATCCAAAATTAGTAAATCCATAGAGACAGAATGCAGACTGGTGGTTGCCAAGGCCTGGGGGGTGGGGGTGGTGAGGGTAGGAAGAGAAGTAACTGCTAGAAAACTGGAGTTTTCCTTCGGGATAATGAAAATGATTTGGAACTAGAGAGATGTTGTTGTACAACATTGTGACACTAAATTGTTCACTTTAAAGTGATTAATTTTATGGGAATTTCACCTCAGGAAAAAAAAAAAAAGGCATTTCCTAAACAGTTCAAAAATGCTAGTGGGACCATAAAGGACATGAGAAAAACATACTTTGGGAAGAAAACTAAGTGACATTTAAAATTTGCTATGCTATTTTAGTAAGTCAACTGTTCCTATTTTTTACATGTCCTAAGATTATATTAGTCAACTTTTTTTTAAAGATTTTATTTTTATTTTATTTGACAGAGAGAGAGAGGGAGATCACAAGTAGGCAGAGAGGCAGGCAGAGAGAGAGCCGGAAGCAGACTCCCCACTGAGCAGAGAGCCCAGTATGGGGCTCAGTCCCAGGACCCTGAGATCATGATCAGAGCTGAAGGCAGAGGATTAATTTAATGAGCCACCCAGGTGCCCCATTAGTCAATTTCTTACTAATAAATGAACATAGTTTTCTCTAAGACTCTAGTATATAGCAATCTCACTACTTTATTATGAGTACTGAAGGGTAGAAAATTAAAAGCCTGTTCTTCTGATGGCTGTAGTCAGAGCTGGGTGTCTTTTTGAATAAACTACAGTTGTAAATCACATAATCCTCAACACAGTGGATGACCTCACACCTTCTCTGTAGATGCAGTTTCCTTTTCCTACAAGGCAAAATACAGGCTTTCAGAATGTAGGAAGAAACTCAAAGAGACAAGAGCCAGGCATGCTTCTTTTTCTTTGCTTGCATGAGTCACTTCTCTTTGTCTTAGAATAAGGCATAAGTGTTGGGAAAAGAATCCAGGAACCATGAGGAGTGAGAAAAAAACCAGTTTACCGTGAAGATGAGCTTTCAAGATTTTTATTTGTTTGTTTTTGATATTCCAAGGTTTTACTACAACTTGTCTGGGTATGGATATTTTTCTCTTACTTGGGATTCATGTTTCTTCAGTCTTATGATACACTGTTTCACAATTTCTTGCACATTATCAGCCACTGTTTCTTTGAATGGTGACTCTCCCCCATCCTTATACTATATTCTTTAAGATCTCCTGTCTATCCTCCATGTCTCTTAACCTCTTCTTCACAATTTTCTTCTCTTTCTCTGAGCCGTCTCCTCACCACTTTTTGGCAGGTCAGTTGTGCTCCTGTTCCAGGGTCTTTGCACTGGTGTTTGCTCTCTCTAGAATGACCTTCTTTCAGATATTCTCATGAATCATAACCTTCTTTAAGTATTTGCTTAAACTCATTTCTTCAGAAATTACTTCTCCGAATCTCATGTAAAATTGTCCATTTTCAATCTCTAACTCGGTTTTCTTTTTTTATTGTTCTTCAAAAACTATTACCTGACACATCATATATTTATTTTTATTTATTTGATTATTACATCTTCTCCTCTACGTTATAAACTCTCCAAGGTCAGGAAAGAAACTTTCCTATTAGCTCTGTGAGATATTGTCAGTGCCAAGGACAGTGCATGGCATATATTAGTCATTGAGTGAATAAATCATTGTGCTACATTCTGGGGTAGTTTCTTAGCTCTGTTTTCTAGTTCACTTGTTTTCTCTTCATTTGTGTCCAGTATTTTATTTAAACTGTTTATTGAAATTTTTTTTTTAAACACTTTAAAGATGTCTTATTGTCTTTTGGCTTACATAGCTGCAGGTGAGAATTCTGTTGCCATTCCTATTTTTGTTCCTTTCTACATCCTTCTATTTTTCTCTGGCTGCTTTTAAGAGTTTCTCTTTATTATTGGATTTTAGTAATTGGATTATGATATGTCCTGGTGTGGCTTACTTATGTTGCTACTTGAATTTTGTTGATACTTACTCTTGGACCCCTGGGTTTATGGTTTCATCAAATTTGAAAAATGTTCAGTCCTTATTTCTTAAAAATTATTTGCTCATCTCTGGGATTACAATTAGATGTATGTTAGTTTGTTTGATATAGATAGGTCGCTGATGCTCTCATTTTTTTTTTCTTACCTTTTTGTTTTTTGTGTTTATTCTGTATAATTTCTATTTCCAGGTCTTTAGTTAACTTTTTTTCATTGTGTAATCTATTGTTAATCTCACTCAGAATATTTTTCATTTACGATATTACATATTTCATCTCTAGATGTTCCATTTGTGTCTTTTTTATATCTTCAATTTCTTTCCTCATTATGCTCATTTTTTCTCTACATTCTTGAATAAATGGAATATACTTATAATTATTTTAATGTCCTCACTTATTAATTTTGTATTTGTTATTTTTATTCTGTATTGATTGATTGACTTTTTTCTTGGTTATGGATTATATGTTCTTACTTCTTTGGATACTTAAGAATTTTTTTTATTCATTTTTTACAATATTTATTTATTTATTTATTAACATATAATGTATTATTAGCCCCAAGCATACAGGTCTGTGAATCATCAGGCTTATACACTTCATAGCACTCACCATAGCACTTACCCTCCCCAGTGTCCATAACCCAAGACTTGCATTGTATTCTTTTTTTCAAGATTTATTTATTTTAGAGAGGGAGAGAGAGAGATAGGAAGCAGGGGGAAGGGGCTGAGGGAGAGGGAAAGAGAATCTTAAGCAGACTCTACATTGAGTGTAGAGCTTGATGTGGGGCTCAATCTCATGACCTTGAAATCATGACCTGATCCAAAACCAACAGTTGGATGCTTAACTGACCACATCACTTAGATATCCCCATATTGTATTATTTTAAGGAATATTGATTGGGCTTCATTCTGGCATAATCTAGTTACTTGATATTAGTCTGATTCTTCCAAGGATTGATCTTAAAATTTATTAGGGCAGGTCCAGAATAGTCTTTGTGGTGTAATTTACTAAGGTGATATCCTTTTGAGGACTCTACCTAATGACCCATGTATTCCAAAGTCTCTGCACTTTGACTGGTGGTAATGTGAACCATTCCCAGCCCTGTGTAGAGCAGTGGGAACTGTTCAGCCTTAGTTTTCTTGAGTTCCTTTATCAGCCTCATAGGGTTTCCATTACATATATGGATAGATAATAAGCTAAGAAGAGAGAGTCAATTATCATATGGTTTTACTTACTTGTGGAGCATAACGAATAGCATGGTGGACATTGGGAGATGGAGAAGTGAGTTGGGGGAAATCAGAGGCGAGACAAACCATGAGAGACTGTGGACTCTGAGAAACAAAGTGAGGGTTTTGGGGAAGATGGGGAGTGGGGTGAGCCTGGTAGTGGGTATTATGGAGGGCATGTATTGCATGGAGCACTGGGTGTGGTGCATAAATAATGAATTTTGGAACACTGAAAAAAAAATAAAATTAAATTAAAAATTTAAAAAACCAACAGCAATCATATCAAAAAATGGGCAGAAGATATGAACAGACACTTCTCCAATGAAGACATACAAATGGCTATCAGACACATGAATAAATGTTCATCATCACTAGCCCTCAGGGAGATTCAAATTAAAACCACATTGAGATATCACCTTACACCAGTTATAAGGCCAAAATTAGCAAGACAGGAAACAACATGTGTTGGAGGGGATGTGGAGAAAGGGGAACCCTCTTACACTGTTGGTGGGAATGCAAGTTGGTCCAGCCTCTTTGGAGAACAGTGTGGAGATTCCTCAAGAAATTAAAAATAGAACTTCCCTATGACCCTGCAATTGCACTACTGGGTATTTACCCCAAAGATACAGATGTCGTGAAAAGAAGGGCCATCTGTACCCCAATGTTTATAGCAGCAATGGCCACGGTCGCCAAACTGTGGAAAGAACCAAGATGCTTTTCAATGAACGAATGGATTAGGAAGATGTGGTCCATATACACTATGGAGTATTATGCCTCCATCAGAGAGGATGAATACCCAACTTTTGTATCAACATGGATGGGACTGGAAGAGATTATGCTGAGTGAAATAAGTCAAGCAGAGAGAGTCAATTATCATATGGTTTCACTTATTTGTGGAGCATAACAAATAGCATGGAGGACATGGGGTTAGAGAGGAGAAGGGAGTTGGGGGAAATTGGAAGGGGAGGTGAACCATGAGAGACTATGGACTCTGAAAAACAATCTGAGGGGTTTGAAGTGGTGGGGGGGTGGGAGGTTGGGGTACCAGGTGGTGGGTATTATGGAGGGCACGGATTGCATGGAGCACTGAGTGTGGTGCAAAAATAATGAATACTGTTATGCTGAAAATAAATAAAAAATAAATTAAAAAAACAACAGCAAAAAAAAAAAAGATTTCAATCAAAGTAGATGATACAAACAAATAGAAAGATATTCCTTATTCATGGATTGGAGGAATTACTATTATTAAAATCTTCATACTATTATGTAAAGCAATCTACAGTTTCAATGCATTTTCAATCAAAATACCAACATTGTTTTTCATAGAACCAGAACAAATGATACTAAAATGTGTATGGAACCAGGAGAAACCCGAAATAGCTACAACAATCTTGAGAAAGAACAACAAAGCTGGAGGTAACATAGTCCCAGATCTCCAGTTGTACTACAAAGCTGTTGTGATCAAAACACTATGATACTGGCACAAATAAACACGTAGATAATGGAATAGAATAGAAACCTCAGACATAAACCCAGGCTTATGTGGTCAACCAATCTACAAGAAAGGAAGAAAGAATATACAAAAAGGAAAAGAAAGTCTCTTCAATAAATGTGCTGGGAAAACTGGTCAGCCACATGCAAAAGAATGAAACTGTACCACTTTCTAACATCATCCACAAAATCACCTCCAAATGGATTAAAGACTGAAATATGAGACATGAAACCATAAAAATCCTAGAGGAAAACATAGGCAATGATTTTTTTTACATTGGCCTCAGCAACATTTTTCTAGATGTATCTCCTTAGGTAAGGGGAACAAAAGCAAAAATAAAGTATTGGGGCTACAGCAAAATAAAAAGTTCTTGCATAGCAA
This sequence comes from Mustela putorius furo, assembly GCF_011764305.1. Lineage (NCBI taxonomy): Eukaryota > Metazoa > Chordata > Mammalia > Carnivora > Mustelidae > Mustela > Mustela putorius. Next base: position 2,841,563 of record NW_025421301.1, read on the forward strand.
AGGAAACCAACAAAATGGAAATGCAGCCTACTGGTTGGGAGAATATATTTGAAAATAATATATCTGATAAGGGGTTGATATCTAAAAAATATGAAGAAGTTAATATAACTCAACACCAAAACGCCCAAATATCCAATTAAAAAATGGGCAGAGAACCTGAATAGAAACTTTTTTCCAAATTAGACATATAGATGCAAACAGACACATGAAAATATGCTCAATATCACTCATCAACAGGTAAATACAAATCAAAGCCACAGTGAGATATCCTTTTATACCTATCAGAATAGCTAGAATCAAAAGGATAAGAAATAACAGGTGTTGGAGAGGATATAGAGAAAAAAGTGCCACGTACACAATTGGTAGGAACATAAATTGGTACTGCCAGAGTGAAAAACAGTATGTTTTGTTAAAAAACTGAAAATAGAAACAAAGTAACAACAATGAAAACTAAAAATAGAAATATGATATGATTCAGTAAGTCCACTACACGATATATGCCTAAAAAAACCAAAACACTAATTTGAAAAGACATATGCATTCTTTTTTATTAAGCTGTTATTTTTTTTAAAGATTTTATTTATTTATTTGACAGACAGAGAGAGAGATCACAAGTAGGCAGAGAGGCAGGCAGAGAAAGAGGGGGAAGCAGGCTCCCTGCTGAGCAAAAAGCCCCATGCAGGGCTCCATCATAGGACCCTGAGATCATGACCTGAGCCAAAGGCAGAGGCTTAACCCCCTGAGCCACTCAGGCACCCCAAAGACGTATGCATTCTGTATTTATTGCAACACAATATAAAATAGCTATGATATGAAAGCAGCCCAAGAGTCCACTGATAGATGAATGGATCGGGAATGTAAGAGATACACACACACACACACACACACACACACACAGACACAGAGTTTTATTTATTCTACATATGGAATTTATTCTACATACGGGATGTTACATATGGAAAGGGGATGAGATCTTGCCATTTGTGACAACATGGATGGACCTAAAGGGTATGATGCTAAGTAAAATAACTCAGACAGAAAAAGACCACATGATTTCACTTATATGTAGAACCTAAGAAACAAATTAATAAGCAGACAAAAAGCAGAAACAGACCCAGAAGTACTGAGAACAGATGGCTACCAGAGGAGAGAGGAGGATAGGCAGACGGGCAAAATGAATGAAGGGAAGTGAGCAAGACAGACTTTCAGTTATGGAATGAATAAGTCACAGGGATAAAAGAGCCTACAATTAGTGGTATTGTAATAGAGTTTTGTGGTGACATATGGTAGCTACACTTGCGGTGAACATAGCGAAATGTACAGAGTTGTTGAATCACTGTATTTTACACTGGAAACCAATATAACATTTTGTGTCACCTATACTTCAATTAGAAAATGAAATTCTGTCAGAGGTTTGAGTAAACCCTTCCTGCGAAGGGTCTGGAGTTCTCTCTCTTTGTAACAGCTCTGTCCTTTGTGGCATTATGTTCCACAAGTTCTAGCCTAAGTGGGAGTGGGGTAGGGTGTGCACATGGTCACACTAAGAAGTGATCATGTTTAAGTTTCTGGCCCAGTGATCTTTTGACAGATGTCAAGAGGGGAATGTATGAGGGAGAGAGAAAGTTAAAGTGTGTGTCATAAGAGCTTCTACTTAAAATGAAGAGGGGACACCCTGGCCGGCTCAGTCAGAGGAGCATGACTCTTGAGCTTGGGGTCATGAGTGTGAGTCTCATGTCAGGTGTGGAGATAACTTCAATAGGTAAGACATAAAAAAAAAAAAAAAAAAAAAAAAAAAGAGGTCACACAATGCTGCTTTGTTTTGACACCAAGCTAGCATTCTCAGCGAGCTGGGATTTTAGGAATTGGAAACACACTGTTTCTTAGATACATTAGGAAAGATTACACACAGAGAAACCAGGGGACAAAAGGAAATGAGGAGGAAGACATTAATGTCTGACTTTCCAGGCGTTGTTCATCTTGCTTTGAGTTAGGAGAGAGGATTTAGAGGAGTCTGTTACCTGAATTCTACAGAAGCAGACCAAGTCAGAGAAATATTGCTGTGTTGCTTTTTCATAATTTTATAGGCTGTTGGTCTGTGAAACACTATGTGATCCATGAGAGTCCTCCTGGTCAAAGCACGAGCTGAAAATGAGACTAACATGACTTAGATGGTGTCATAGTAAGAGCTGAACTCTGATAACTGTATGTCAGAAGGAAGGACAGTTACCCCAGGGAAATATTGAATTAGCATCACTGTGGCGTGTCGGCAAAGAGTTGTAGGTTGTCCTATTTCACAATTGATGACAGTCTCAACTTACTTGTTGCGCCAATTATTGATGATAATTGTCTGAAAGTGAAAAAAATGGAAAGTCCATATATATGTAAAATAAATGGTTATTTAAAAATATATATATTACTCTGGGTCCAAGCAAATATTACTAGACTGAATGATCTCCAGCAGCATGTTTTGATCTGGACAGACCTTTCTTTGCTTAGGATTATGGAATTTTCTTCATTTGTTTGAGTCTCTGAATGGAATTTCTGAGCAAAAAAAAAAAAAAAAAACAAAACACGGATTGGAGGATTGAACTTAAATGGAACACTTGTTCATCATTTATGTGTTTGCATAATGGCCAAATAAATTATGAATATTAAGAACTAATACTTCAGGGCGCCTGGGTGTCTCAGGTGTTAAGCATCTGCCTTTGGCCTGGGTCATGATCCCAGGGTCCTGGGATGGAGTCCTGCATCTGGCTCCCTGCTCGCAGGAAGCCTGCTTCTCCCTTTCCCACTCCCCTACTTGTGTTCCCTCTCTTGCTGTGTCTCTCTGTGTCAAATAAATACATTTTTAAAAAAAAATCTTTGAAAGAAAGAGCTAATACTTCAGAGGTAATTTAGGAATCAACAAATAATGCTATATAAATTATGCTTTATATATTTCTGGAAAGCTAAAGGTTTTGTTAATCCCTTTTTTCCCCCTCTTCTCCCTTTATGTCTCCTTTTATTGTAGAACCAATCTTTACCATCTGACAGTTTTGTGAGGGCTATAATTTTAAAGTCTGTGATTTGTACAAATATAGTAATGTTGTTCAGGATACTGGAGAAAGTAAATGTCAAGTAAACAAGATACTCAACTGGTGATAAAATTTTGTTTGAAATATAAATATTCTATGAAAAAGGAAAAGGATTAGCTATGTATAAATATAATTTTCTATAAATTTAATTTTTGGTATGAATTTAAACTGCATTTTGAATAGATCTTTCTGATTTTAATCCCTTTTAAAAAACATTTTACTTTGAAAATATTCAAACACACCGAAGGATTGCAGGAATAATAGAATAAACTATTTCACACACACATATACACACGTATGATTTTTATTTTTGCTGAAGCATTCAAGAATCAGTTTATTTTTCTGATCCGGGATTAAATCGAGGCTCATGTGTCGTGTGATATTTAGTTTCCTCCTTTATCTCACCTAATTTGGGACAGACTTTTTGGTCTTTCAGGGCATCACTGATGCTTTTGAAGACTGCGGGTCAGTCGTTCTGTAGAACGTCAGTTTGGGTATCTGGGATGCCCGGTGATTGGATTCAGCTTCCATCTCTCTCCTCCGCATGCCTGCTTCCCACATGCTCGGTTCTTCTTAGATCTCCCTTCCTCCGGTCCTTTGCTCTTCCCACTTCTCCTGGCACGCCGCGCTTCCCTCCAGCTTTGCTGAGCACAGAGGCCGCACACGGACGCTCCGCCCGCAGGCCCTCTCGCCCTCTCCCTCCGGGGCCGCCCCTCCGTCCGCGTGAGGCTCCTCCGCGGGACTCTGCTCAGCAAAGCCTCCTCTTCTCACTCCCACCTCAACTCCTTCATGCCTTCTCTCTTCTCTGCCTTCGAATGTTTTTCTGTGTGCAGACTCTTCCCATCATTTAAAAACTGTCCACATCTTTCCTGTGCTCCATAGCAAGCTCTCCCGGGGCCGTCCGCCCCTCGGCAGCGGCTGCCTGCGGCTGCCTTCCTCCGCCCTCTCTTAGCTTCTCAATCCACTGACTCTCCTTACAGAACTGCAACCGAGGCAGGGCACAACCTCTCCCCCATAAACACGCTGACACACATCCAGTCCACATACATTGGTCCTTTGGGACCGCTACCGTGGCAGCATTCGACGCCTGTGATGCTCTCTTTCCAGGGGCGTGGTTCCCTCGCTTTCCACGAGCCCACCTACCCCAGGTCTCCAGGGCTCTGGGTCTCTCTCAGTCCCCTTCGCAAGCTCCTCTTTCTGAGCCAGCCCCGGACTGTTGGTGTCCCTGTCGTAGCCCTGCCCTCCTTCCTAGGTAGTCTCCTCGCTTCCGCGACACACACTGACCGAGCCTCAGCTGGTATCTCTGTGCCCGAAGCCCCCACTTCTGTTTCTGCCTTGGACCTCTCTTCGGAGCTGTAGACCGCATGTCTCTCTCACTGCGTTGATCTCTCCCTGTCCAAGCCTGGACTCTTGGTCTTTCACTCCAGGCCCGTCCCCCTTTCTTCTCTTCCCCAGTTTAGTGACACTTCCTTCCGTCCCTCTGCCTACATCCAACACATGATCAAGTCTGGGAGATGCCAACTGTTACAGTTTTGAGTCATTCCATTTCTCTCTATTCCCACTACAAGAGCTAGTATTTCGGCTCATGCCTCTGAAGTGCTTTTCGGACTTACTGCCCTTTAGTCTTTCTATTCCCCGCACTGCCAGCAGAGGGAGCTTTCTACAGTGTAAATCCAAACCCATAAAAAGTTTAAAATGCTAATGGCTTCCATTAAGAATCAACCCTAAGGATTACAACAGGGTCCTTCATGACCTCGTCTCTGCCTGGAGATCTTTACTGCTTACTGCTTTGCCCCCTTTTTTTTCTAGCCATACTAAAATTAATTCAGATCCTTTCTTTCTTTCTTTCTTTCTTTTCTTTCTTTCTTTCTTTCTTTCTTTCTTTCTTTCTTCCTAAAGATTTTATTTATTTATTTGACAGAGAGAGACACAGTGAGAGAGGGAACACAAGCAGGGGGAGTGAGAGAAGCAGAAGCAGTCTTCCACTGAGCAGGGATCCCAGTTCTGGGCTCTATCCCAGGACTCTGGGATCATGACCTGAGCCAAAGGCGGACACTTAAGGACTGAGCCACCCAGGCGCCCCTAATTCAGTTTCTTAAATAAAGCATGTGCACTCTCTTCTAAACCTATCTAGTAATAAATAGTGAATAAATCCCATTTTTCTCAATGGATTGATAAATGTGTTGCCTTTTCTTCTTATGTGGGGAAAATCTGCTTACATTTACACATGGTATTATGTATATGACAAAGTAAAAATCTTGTGCATATATCCTTTAAAAAGGAGTATTCTTTGGAATGTACCTTCATCCAGAATTCTAGGGACCAATCTTGAGATATTAAAATAAGAGATTAAAATAAAGTAGTTTGGTTAAGTCATTCTGACTTTAAGGTGGAAAGACCAGTAGGTCATTTATGCTGTCACCTCCCCATCCTGCTGGATATTGCTTACCAGCTGTAGCACTCTTTTGAAGAGGTCAGACTCGACATCACAAACCTCATTATAACTCCAGCAAGTCACGGCTAGTAGGAGGGCCTTCTAAGATGAAACCTCTTTGCCATATGTATGTGTAGGCATGGCAAGCAGTTTTGCGGAGGACTTGAGGATAAACGAGCCCTGGGAAGTGAATTCGTGCTTGAATTTGAGCTCTGTCTCATTTCTTTCTGTGAGTACCTCATAACTTGCTGCATATATAGTTTAGAGGAATCTCCATCCAGACATCTTTAAATAAAGTATGTATACTCTGGGAGACTCCAGATGTACACAGCTTAAACAGCTTTAAGGAAATCATTTTGTAGGTACTCAGCTTCTTTTGTGTCCCTTCCTAAAGCTGATCTGTCCCAGAACCACTCCTGCAATGCTTCTCCTTTCCTGCTTCCCTTTCCACAGTTGGCAATCTCCCACTTTACAAAAAGAAATGTGTACCTGTTACCCATCTGATTCTTATTATGAGGGATTTCCCAGGATATAACAATCTTAGGGTCACTAAGCAGAAAGTTTGTTTGAAAATGTAGAGCTCTAGGAGCACCTGGATGGCTCAGTTGGTTAAGCGTCTGCCTTTAGCTCAGGTCATGATCTCAGGATCCTGGGATGGAGCCCCACTTTGGGCTCCCTGCTCAGTGGGGAGCCTGCATCTTCCTCTCCCTCTGCTGCTCCCCTTGCTTGTGCTCTTTCACTCTCTGTCAAATAAATAAATAAAATCTTTTAAAAAAGGAGAATGTAGAGCTCTTGAATGAGAGCCCCTAGATTTGGTAAGATGAACAAACAAAAACAATGGAAGAGCGCAATGCCTGATTTCATTCAGGCCACAAACTTGGGTCTGTGCCTGCCTTGTCTCTGTCTATGTGTGTTGGAACTGGGATTCAGAAACAGAAGTGTTGCTATGGAGCACATATTGACATTTTTACTTAAACTGAAAAATGAAGTTGGATTTTTTATGGCAAAAAGGAATCATGACTTGACTAATTGGTTTGACCATGAGGACTGGCTTGGACAGTGAGGTTTCATATAGCAGTTATGTTTCATTAATTGAAAAGGCGAAACCTGCAACTCCAAGTATATTTTAAGATATAGGTCTCTATTATTCTATCTTAAGATATATTTAAATATCAAAAATAATATTCAACATATTAGAAATTGCATCTTTATGACTATTACATTTGAGATAAAATTTAGATTCAGTTTAAAAATACACAAGGAGGTGTATAATTTTTCAAAATTCATGTCAAATTGCCAATATTTTAAATGCATTGTTAGGTAAAGCTTCAATTTTAGTATCTCCTAAATTTAGTATCCTAAATCCTAAAAATAATAACTCGAAAACAACAAAACTATGCTTTGAATAATATAGCTTGAGCACTTTCAGAGACCATAAAGACCCTTTCAATTTAATGATGAGAATATTAGGATGCAGAAAAATCAATGACTAGCCCTTACCCATACTCTCAGAAGAAGACAAATACCATTTATTTCTTCCGATTTATCAGTATACTGTTCATTGTATTTCTTATAGAAGGCCTATAAAATTGGCATTGACATTCCATATATTTTGATTATACTAGAAAGCACAAATATACTATAAAATGTAAGAAGCACCATGTATATAGATCACAGTTATAAATTTAGTCTAAAAATGATGTAACATGTATACTAAGCATTAACTGAGCATTTAATTAACAGCAATTTTTCCTACCTTTTTAACATTTAGGAGGTCTTTTAGAAACTATTTTTATAGCACAAGTCTTTTAAAATGCCATCCAGAGAGCTATGGATCAATTTTTAATTTTCTTTTATTAATTTTTTCTTTGCGAATAAAGGCATTTCAAGCTGTTACAACTATCATTAATGTACTAATTAGCCATCATAATACCTTGTAGAAGAAAGTAAACTCAGAAAATAAGAGTCCCAGACCTTCGTCCCAGTTCTACCACTAATTTGTTGTGTGACTTTAGATCTTAGCATGTGTATGTGTTTTCAGAGCATTGAACAGATTTTACCATGAAGACCAGCTGTAATTGACGACAATTTCCTGGACTTCCACATGAAGAATGATTCTAAGGCTACTTCTAATATTTGTAGGAAAGGGTGCTATGAGTGGTTTAAAATATCTATTATGGACATAAATGAAGTTGTATATTTATCAACCCATACGATAAAAAAAAAATTATGTTGTCAGTATTTGGTCTTCTGGTACATGAGAGGTGTGTATGTATGTTTCTTCCTTCTAAATAGGAGTTCATTAAAATATAAAAAGTCAAGAACAGTCATATTTCTTTCTTTTTTTAAAAATTTTATTTATTTATTTGATAGAGAGAGACACAGCAAGAGAAGGAACACAAGCAGGGGGAGTGGGAGAGGGAGAAGCAGACTTCTTGCTGAGCAGGGAGCCCAATGCGGGGCTCGATCCCAGGATCAGGACCCGAGCCAAAGGTAGACCTTAATGACTGAGCCACCCAGGCACCCTAAGAACAGCAATATTTCTTTAATTAGTGTTGAAGTATCTGCCATTTAAGAAGTTCTAAAAATAACTGGCAAGATCACTTCACCATGCCCTCAGACTTACAGCTCACAACAGATCTACTGATGAGAATTAGAAATGCATTTATAGGCATTTGAGGGAAGGCCAATGAGGTTGTTTTTTGAGGGACAATTCAATTTTAAGTAGAGCCTCTTAGAGAAAGCAATGTGTTTGAGTCATCATTTTCTATTGTTTGTTCTATTTCCTTGTAGGTCTAAGAAAAAGATTTGCTTGGTTCAATCAGAGATTACTATCTCTTGATGACAAACTCACTGCTATTAAATTCTCAAACATTTCATACATAATAACATTATATTCAGTTTATACTACGCGGTAAGACCTTTTGTTAATCCCTTACCCAAGATTTGCACTTCCTAGTATTAAAGTATATGGGAAGTGAGCTTATTATGATCAGAAGATGAACATGGAATTAAAATGCTGGAAGTAGCACGTGTTAAATTATCATCAAAAAGGTTCAGATGCTATGGTAGACATTGGATTAAGGGACAATGTACTATAACCAGTAGGGGGTTTGTTTTCCATTTTATCTTAGAATGCTGTATAGCACATTTATGTGACTGTGTTTTGATGAGATCATATTCCCACGAATCATAATTTTTATATTTATGGAACTGAAGGAGGATAATATCTGGGCTGAAAAGGTTGCCAACACCCAGATCTATCTGGAGACGATACTACAGCTAATGGGTGGATGCTGTATGAAACAGAATTTCAACATGTGGATAAGATAATAAAGACCATATTCAAGTACAAATATTCAGAAAGGAAGCAATAGACTTAATGCTAAATTTGCCTTCTTCGCTCCGTTTTATGGGATATAAACTATTACAGGAAACAGGAGGTGGTAGGAAACTGAGACAGTGTAATGTGTGGGGGTTGTACTCTATATAAACCCATATCCAGGGTGAGTCTTTGCTCTTTATTTGAGATGCTGCATTGCATACTCTGCTTTGCAGACTCTTAGAACCCATGTTAAAACAAGGAATCAAAATAATGGTTGAGATTCTGAAATCTCTACGTGGCAGAGACAGTGACTGCTCTTCACTAAACATTTCCCCATTTCTTTTTAATAATAGAGTTCCTTTCAAGTCAGTTTTAGTGGAGCAGGTGTTTGTCTTGCTAGAGAACATATTTGAATCAAAACGTGGCCATATAAATAAGTTTAAGCCAGTGGGATGTGAGCAGGAATACGTGTAATTTCTGGGTCATCTCTTTAGCACCTGTTTGCCTTGGTTGTCTCTTCTCCCTTGTCTACTAGGTGGAGAATGATGACAACTGGAGCAGTCTTAATGACTAATGTCGTTAGTTATCAATGATAAAACCACCTTGGGAGCTCTAGACTGCCTTGGGAGAAATAAAGAGCTTTATTATAAGCCACTCTGTTTTGAGATCTTTTGTTATAGCAGCTGTTGAAGACAGGAAATAGTGCCCAGAGGTGAGGCCCTACATAACAATAGTTAGAACTATATTTAGCAGTCTGACCATGGGTTGCAAGATGATATATCCTATAGGTTCTCATATTGCTGACTACAGACTGTTAAAAATATTTGGTAAAATTTAATATACAATAACCTGGAAGACAAAATACATGCTTACTAATTCTTTTGATCTAGGGTGACTACAAACACTGGATGTTTATTGGCTCCTTCTTCCTGGTTTTTACAAAAGAGAAGTGAAGGCAAATGGGATTTACCAGTTTGGGAAGCAGAGAGGGAAAGGAATATAGATCTGCTAACTTTGAGGATTCATAGGGTTGGAAAAGTCAACTCTTTGGTGCAAACTTCTGAAGATAAAACCACCATTCAGAACTTTTTTCACAAACCTGTTAAGATACCACAACCAGACCAGGGAGAAACTCCAGGGCAAGGATCTGATGAAGGGCATTGCTTTTCTTCCCAAGCTTACTGTTTAGAATGGACTTACTGTAGCAATCATGATTTCGAGGAAATATAGAGATCAGTAAATGAAGGGAAAAGTCACTTTTTAAGAACTATGCCTGAAGGAGAGCTTTAGGAATGGTTATTGCTCTTGGAACTTGGTAGAAGCAAGTCTGCAAAGAGCTTACTACAATTTTTAGAAAGTTCTTTTGCCAAAGAAACAAGTCTGGCCTACAAAAGCTTCTGATTGTTCTAAAGCATCTTTCCTCCCTCTGACTGGATACCACCAGATAGTTGACATATGTGTCAAGGAACACTTATTTGGTTATAGGGCAACTATCATGGTGAGCAAGAGAAAACCATCCAGACAGCAATGCCGGTAGCCACAGATAATAATTGGCAAAGAGTTGCCTGATGATGAAAAACAGAACAGCATCCCAACCAAGAGATCACCTATACTTTTAAGGCAAGGGATTTCCCTAAGGTCTGTCCAACAGAATTCACCATTCCTGCAGATTCCTGCTATATGTGTGCTCTTCTTGTCTTCTATAAATTGGAAATTTTATGACAGTTATCCAGATCCTTCTCTACCATTCCAAATGTGTGTGTGTGTGTGTGTGTGTGTGTGTGTGTGTGTGTGTGTAAGATAGAGAGAGAGAGAGAGAGAGAGAGAGAGAGAGAGACGGAGACAGAGAGAAAGAGAGAGAGAGAGAACACTTGCATATGAGTCTATACGTGACTGAAATATGAGAAGCCTCATTTGGTCCTGGTGAAAATGACTTTGCATCACTTAGAGTCCCAGGGTTTTTTTAGCTGAATGAATTGGAGGGGACTTGTAAAGGATGTGAGTGTGCTCTCTATGTGCAAAAAGAGGCTATGCATGAATACCGGGATGACCAGAGGATTGGAAGATGACAGGGATGAGTAATTTCCTCCTAGTATCTTTCTTTTCTCCTCTTCTTTCACTTAGCTCGAAGTGGCATTTCCTATCTCCCTTGCAGCTAATTACAAACCAGTTGGATGTGAGCAGAAAGGATATGTGTGATTTCTGGGTTATCTCCCTCAAAATTAATTTACTTGACCTAGACACCCTCCTGCCATTTTTTCCCTGATATTGAATGGAAAATGGTGAGAAGTGGGACAACCCTGAGAACTGAATATGGGGGATGACAGAGTTGGCTTTACTAGATTGGGTCACATCCAAATGGCTCTGTGAGAGAGTAGGAAACCTCAGTCTTATTCAAGCCACTATATTTTGGAGTTGCCTTGAGGTACTTTGCTAGAGTAGTTGAATTTATTTCTTCTCATATTCCTGAAGTCATCCTGATATGCTCCTGGTGGCAATAGCAGAATGTTCTGTTGGGATGCTGCTGCTAAACGTTGAGAAAGTATGATAACATGTTATCAGACTTCATTGCAGAACATCTCTCTAGAGCTGGGGTTGCTTGTGTCTATCTCATGCAGTGCCAGATAAACAGTGATATGGTTTATTTTTTCTGAATCTGGTTTTAGCTTGATTACCTTTTTTTCCTGGTGAGACTTCCATTAAATGAGTTTATGTTACATTACACTTTTATAGGGTTGGAGGATATTCTAAACAATCCCAGTGTGTATTTATATAACTAGTCCAACCCCCAGCATTCTTGGAGAAACTTACTGTAAAAGGGTAAATTAGTGTGTTGGTACGAGATGATCTTTAATGAATAAAAACAATAAAAATGGAATGAGATTCACCAAATAATGGATGCTACGTGGATTCTACAATAATGATACTATAATAATACCACTCAAAGGAGATTCTAGAAAGAAATTTTACCTATAATTTTGTATTTGAGATAAATTGAAAATATACATTCATGCTATTCTTTGAGTAAATTGTGGTTTTATAGCAGTGAGGCTGAAAGTAGAACCCAGCTCCTTTGGACACCTATAAGATGACCCATTGTCATATTCATACTGGCAGAGAGAGAGGGGGAGAGAGGGAGAGAGAGAAACTTGAGAGTGACATTATAATTTACCATTTTAACTTAGCCCAAATTGTGGCACTCTAACTAGTATTGCAGTTTTAGTGAGGCAAGGGTCTGTCATAGTGAATAATTATTAACTGGCTTGAGGTGTTTTGCATCAAATATATCATACATATAAGGAAACGTGTTTGTGTGAGTATGATACATGGCTGGGTTGTACACATTTTTATATCCACAAACACACGGATAGCCCCAAGCCTATCCTATAGTAGACAGTTTTCATAGGTATACTCACAAATGGATTGATATTATTTGTAAGAATGAACCCCAGAAAATATAAAATTGGCACCCTGAGATGTTTTGGGATAGACCAGTAAGTATATGTTCCTGTGGAGGACAGACAACAAAGTACCAAAATAAAGATATTGCTCTTGGTATCAAGAAACTTCTCCATCCTCAAAATAATCAACCAGAGAAATACAATTATCATATGATATCTCTGATATGAGAAGTTTGAGAAGTGGAGGGGGGTATTGTGGGGGAAGGGAGGGATAAAAATGTAACAAGATGAAATTGGGAGGGAGACAAACCATAAGAGACTCTTAATCTCCGGAAACAAACTGAGGCTTGTTGGGGGATTGTGGGGAGGGATGGGGTGGCTGGATTATAAATGTTGGGGAAGGTATGTGCTATGGTGAGTGCTGCAAAATGTGTGAGATTAATGATTCACAGACCTGTACCCTGAAGCAAATAATATATTATATGTTCAAAGCAAAACAAAACTTCTCTATCCTGAATAACTGATCTCCAAGAGCTCAGATTTATCATCATGATCAATAAGGGAGCTTTGAATCTTGATGATGATTTAAAATATTGCCATGATCTGCTTTTCTGTACAGAGATCATGGTAGTGTCTGAATCACTGCTTACTTATCTAGAGTGTCCATTGAACTGCAATCAGCAGTGAGTGTGTTGCTCTATCCAGCCCTTTTCTTCCTGCTTCTGAGAATGAGGGGTCCTTGGTTACCAGAGAGCTATAGGAGTTAAAGGGAGACTGACTGGTTTTAGGGTTAGGCTTATAAGCTCAGGTTCTACTGCAGAGTTAGCACATCAGTCCAGACACTAAGTAATTGCTATGCATTTGAATCTGGCACACATTGTTTTTAGGTATAAAAATCAAGTTAATCTTGGAAATCAAATGTAACAGGAATATGTCACCTCAAGTACTTTTGTACTTTGAGTTCTGCCTTGATATTTTTCAAAGCAATTTAAAGACACAAAAAGTAAACTTTTCCTTTAAATATTTCCCTGTGGTGCATAGCATATACATTATTTAAGCTAATGACTTGAAATTTAGGAAAGGTCAATTCAACTGGTGAGTAGACCAGCCTCTTCCATTCTCTTTATTATAGGTTATTAGCATTGAAATGTTCTCAGTGCTCTTGTAAAAACAGAGAATAAAACCTTGTCTTTCTTACTCCAGTTTTTCTTTCTACTTCCTTATAACTTTCGGCCAACTGCTCAGCCTGTATCTGAGGGGTGCTGGTGTTATTCTATGGACAGATATCTCAGGGGGCCGAGTCAGTAGGTAGTTTTGCAATCTACAATGCTTTTCTTATGTCACATCATTAAATATAACTCAGCTGTAAATGAAGTTATTTTGCATGATGTTTTTATGGGTCTGTGATTAAAGGAGTGAGACTGATACAAAACGAAGGTCAAGCAAAGCTTTATTTCGAGCCAAGCATCGAGAATCAAACTGAACGTTCGGGGCTGTGCCTCTTACAGAGACAGCAACCCCGATCTGCTTCACAGACTAGCTTTTAAGGGCAAAGACCATGTGGCTGGGCCTGGCCACGCAGAGGTGGCCAATGAAATTGTAACACACAGAGAAAGCTGCACAGTCATGCTAGGTCACACATAAGTGACCAACTGAATTACAATTTACCCTAGTAGGTATCACCTAGTAGGTATCACTAGCCTATCACCTTGGTCAGAACTGGTACCCAAAAGGCTCCCAAAGGGTGGGGCCCATACTCCTTGGTAACTAGGGAGATAGTATGTACCCCCCCACTGATTGGATGTCTTTACCGGGCCTGACCCACCCTTGTATTTGGGCTTTGTTACCTGGGGCTGGTTTCTGGGACTAGTTTTTAAGTAAGTCTCTAGGGGAAGGGGGCCGGGACAGTTTAAGGGTTAAACAACAAAGTTATTGTTTAACCGGATGGAAATTCTCTGGCAAAATAGGTCTTTAACAGTCATAATAAAACTTTTAGGCTTTGAGTTCTACAGGCTGACATTCTGAATAACTAAACTGTGACAGTTCAAGGGTTTTTTTCCTGCCAGAATGTGTCAGAATGAGCCAGACTGTGTGCCAGAGATACTGAACTTGATGTTTTCTGTCCCTCGACACATTTGGTGTCAGGAGCTGCCTTGGCTTTGGCCGTGAGCTTATTTTATCTACCTGTAACTGTGGAGATTGATGTGAGAAAAGGGTACTTAAGTGATGGAGCACTGGGGCTAATTTTGGCCAATGCTAGGCTTAGTTTAATACTTACACGGTCATAGATTTTAAAAATGCAAGAGATCTTCAAGATGATTAAATCTTCACTTTTTAGGTTGGATTAAGTTGAGCCCATGTCACAGCCTGCTGGTGGTGTTTTTAGTCTCAGTGGTTAAAAAAGTAGGGCAATGCAATGTTCAAGATCTGGTCATGCTATCTTAAAAGTTCAGGCCCTCTTCTCTTTCTGGGCATCCGTATTCCATCAATCCGTGGCCTCTACCTCATCAATGATACACACTTGTTTTCGGGTCAACCTTAATGAGAAGTCTTGCAAACAGAGCTCTTCCCTTTCAATTTTCACATGCCTAATGTCCACACCACCAAAGACAACATTGCCCTCTGCCCCACCATTTTAATTTCTGTCTTTCCTTAGAAATGTATTAAGAATGGAGAAGGGAATGAGAAGGGAGGGAAGGAAATATCTTGCAAAGACAGCTTTCCATCTCAGGAAGACACATCATTTCTTCTTCCTTTATTCCTGTCCCATCTGAGTAAGACCTCTGTGCCATTAATTGGGAGGCAAGATAATGTATTGCCTAAAATCTTGGATTCTGGAGCTACATTGCTTGGGCTTGAACCCCGGCTGTGTCACTTGGATCATTGCTTAAGTTCTTGGGGCTGTTTTGTCATCTGAAAAATGGGGCTATTACTTTTACTAGCTCATATTGTTGCTGTGAAAGTTAAATTATTTAATATACATGAAGTGCTAGGAGTAGTGCCTGGCAAATGGTAAATTTTTGCTCGGTCTTTATTATGAGAGACAGACACACAGTAATAGATCATTATTTGGGTCAGGATATTTGAATATTTGTATATCCCTGCTGGAACTCTTGAACAAGGTCTCAAGACCCATGGTTAAGTGACACAGGAAATATAACTCACACACATTTGATGCTATAGGTTTGGCTACTTTTTAATAACCTCACCATCAGAGCATGTGTGATCAGCTAAACCACAGAGTGTCAGTTACCGTGTTCATCGTGGATCATGGGCTGCATCAATCCTGCCCTGGCTGCCTGCTCAGATTCCCCCATCGAATGTCAAGCCAGCCTTCTCCATCCTCCCTAAATTCAGAACTTCCAGCTCACGGTACTAACTTAACCGTAACAAAAGTGATGGGATAAAAATTATTAACGTGGAGTCTACAGCCTTCTCCCACCTCTATAGAAATGAAGAGGACAGGGGTGGTGTTTGTTATAATTACCAGGTATCCTTATGGGCTATTTCCAGGCAGAGTGGGTAATTCCCAGATGAACAAGAAATATTCTCCAGGACTGCTATTGTGCATGAGGGAAGGGTTGGGGAAGAGGGTGAACAGAGAGGAGATATTTTAACAAAGGTTTGCTTTGTTCTATGCATACCCCTCACAACATTCAATAAATACCAGTGAAGAACTTGAGCTATTTTTGAAATGGCATTTGGCTGTCACACTGTATTTCCTTGTTGCAGTACTGAGACTCAGCTGTGTGGTTCCTGATCTCATAGGTGTTACATAAGCCAGTGTCTTCCCTCAGTGTGAAACAGGTTTTCTCTTCATCACTGAACCATGCTTCTCTGTCTATGGCTCAAGATCTCCTTTCTGCTTTGCAATTTCATTGTCAATTATCCGCCCACCCTGGCCCCTTTAGCAATTATTGAAGACACTCTCCAGCTTCATGTTTATGGTATGAGTCTTCCCACTGTGAGTCATTTATCCATTTGTTCATCAATATGTGTCTTTAAAATCCACTTAGAAATGAAAAACTGCTTATAAATGAGGAAAACACTTGGTATATTCTTTGCTTCTTTGCATGTTTTATATAATTTATTTTTATGTTTTCCTAAGTGATTTTTAAGGCATGTTTCACACATATTTAATAAATTCTTGGAAGACTCCTTTGTTCAATGAAGATGGAGGGTGTTTACCCCATTTTACAGATGGAGAAATTGAGTCTCAGTGATATAAAGTGAGCTACCCAAGTCTCAAGGCTGATAAGTAGCAAGTAGCAACAATATTCTGTTTCTGAGTTTAGTGACTAACTTTACTCAGCTGTAGCATTAGAGGTTGGACAAGAATTTTGTTGGTCTCTCTTTCCTCATTTGATACTAAGAGGACAAAAAAACAAAAACAAAAACAAAACCCAAAAAAAGAAAACTCTGAGAGCCTTACATTTCTGTCTAAATAGTGTCTGAACACTATTTTAGAATCTCTGGAAACAGAACCTGATTTCTGCCTTTTTATTAACTGCTTCTATCTCATATTACACTAAGGATGAATCACTTGGTAACTTCTCAGTATTTTGCAAAGTATCTCAGTGTGTGTTGGGGAGAACTATTGCACATGATAGAGGAACACAAATCATTTGAAAATTGTGGGAAGTTTAATATTTTAAGTTTCTAAAGAGTTAGATATCAAGTTACTGGGTTTGAAAGAAATATTGATGGTAAGAAATTGATGCTACTATTTGAATTATGAAGACTGTGATTATAATGAGAATTTAAAAAGGAAATTTATATACTTTTGACACAGTCCATAGTATTACTGTAAACTGACTTTCCAAAAAGGCTGCTCAGTTTTGCTGACACTTTGGTGATCTGTTGGACTTAACTGAACACCTCTTGTGCTTAGTCTCAGAATCATAGTAAATGAAAGACTGGGCCAATTAATGAAACATATATTGGCTGGATCAGTAATAAATATTAGAATCACATGACACAATGAGGACCTAACCTCATTTGTTACTGAATGAGTCACCTACCACTTATGCCTGCTGTAATAATTTAAATTAATTTAGGCAAACAGCACGTAGGGCCTTTAAAACTCTTTTTTGGATAATATAAGGGCTTATAAGTGTAAATGACACAAAATTGCTGTCCTCTAGCACCTCACTATTTCGTAGAGGAACAGGACTATTAAAAGAGAATACTCCGAGTGTTGTATAAAATCACTACATAAGCAAAGTGAATATGTATTATGTATTTATACAGTGACATTTATTGTCTACATATTCAATTATTTGGACAACAGTTTCTGCTGGAGTTTATGAGCTTGTACAGGTTTGGTAGACTCCTGGGTATATAAGACACAAACCCTACTTTCACGGTAAGGAGAGATGCAAAGACATATGGGAAAGGCAATAACAGAGGCTGTGCAGCTATGGGAGGGACACAGTGGAAGGAGCGACCAGCTACTTCTAGGATGAGGGAGAAGTAAATAGGAAAAGAAAGGTTTTGGATGGTGTAAGAAGAGCTCATCAGCAGGCAAGAATAGACATTCTGAGTGGCGGGAATGGCTTGTGCACTCCATGTTACGCTTACAGGAGAGAGAAGGAGAGAGAGAGCTGGAGAGGGAAGAGGCAGGGGGGGAAGGGAGAATATCCCAAGCAGACTCTGTGCTGAGCACGGAGCCCTACTCGGGGCTTTATCCCAGGACACCGAGATTACGACCCCAAGGTCACCACCCAGAGATCACCACCCGAGCTAAAGCCAGGAGTCAGAGGTTCAATCCAAGGAAACACTCAGGTGTCCCCATGTTACACTTACCTTAAATGGGTGCTTAAAGTTTAATCAGTGTCAGTTCGTATTTTGAGTTTCCTCAGAAAAGCCTTGATTCAGTTTCTCAATTTTCTATAATTGTGGAAGCAAAATTACTTCATCCTCCTTCCAGTGTGAAAACAGGCATTGAATGGCCATGAACATTTAAGGACTGAAATTATGGTTAGGGTAACTTCTAGACAATACACAACTCTGGGCATCACCATTGTTTTTTTCATTTCTGATTGCTTTATCAGTGCTGAAGTGTTTGAGAAATATGATGTACTAGCTGTGACATTAAATTGGGAAACCAAATTTTATGAAGGTTTGGAAGTCTCATTTCAGAGTCAAAACTTCATTCAAAACTACACTCTTCCTTCTCTTGCAATTTTTTTTCACATTGTAATCCTTTTTGCAAATATTCATTAAATGGCACAGTAAATTAATACCACTTATTTTCTTCAGGGAAGGTATGATCTTTTTAAAAAAGTAAAACCATTACCTGCTAAAACATTTGTAATCTGGAAATGTGATTGTGGTAGTTACTTTTTTTAAATGGAGGCTTGGGGGCGCCTGGGTGGCTCAGTGGGTTAAGCCTCTGCCTTCGGCTCAGGTCATGATCTTAGGGTCCTGGGATCAAGCCCCGCATCAGGCCTTCTGCTCAGCGGGGAGCCTGCTTCCTCCTCTCTCTCTGCCTGCCTCTCTGCCTAGTTGTGATCTCTGTCAAATGAATAAACAAAATCTTAAAAAAAATAAAATAGAGGCTTGGTTCTGAGTTTGGAAGTAAATACCATGTAACAAGGAAAAAAAGACACATAAGTGATAGTGTACTTTATAGTACTTATTAGTTATTTTAAAAATGTTCAGCCTTGTCTTTGTTTCTTAAAAAATGAAAGAAAAATCAAAGGAATGTATTTACTTTGTGTCCTTTCTTATTATTTGTAAGATTATTAATAATAGATAGCATTTACTGAGTGCTTACTCTGTATTAGCCTAAACAAATTTCTAAAGTAGGTACTATTATTTTTTTTAAGATTTATTTATTTATTTATTAGAGAGAGAGTGCAAGTGGTGGGGGGAGGGGGCAGAGGGAGAAGCAGACTCACAACTGAGTAGAGAGCTGGACATGGGACTCTATCCCCAGACCCTGGGTCATTTTCTGAGACAAAGATAGACGCTTAACCAACTGTACCACCAGGTGCCCCAAGGTTGGTACTATTATTTCATTCATTTTACAGTTGAGGAAACTGAGCCCAGAGATATTAACCTACATGCCCAAGATCACTCAGCTAGTATGCAAAAGAATTGGAATTGAAATAGGCTGTTCGCAGTCTATTGTCCAGAGCTAGTGGTGTGGTCTCTCCCTAAGGGCTGAAGGGTGGGAAATGTGGGGGAGCAAAGAACATTTGGCGAATAGCAAGTCTGCCACAGCTCGTCTCCTTAAAAACTTCCTTAAAAGTTTCAAATAACAGAAAACCATTGAATAATATGAGTTGCAAACATTAAGCCAGGAGAGAACCTGTATTAAATACTCAGAACGTCTGGGCCAACTCTCAGTGGGGCTTCATGATTCAGTTTCCTGGCATTTCCTGGACTCCATTGTGTGTGTGGCATCTTACAATGGCTGAGATTCTCTCTCAGCTTTGCCTTCTCCATGGGTCCTTCTCTTCTCACTGAGATTTGGTACTGCCCTGAGGAAGACCGACTGTTATAGTAAAGCATTTGCCTTTTTGCCCAATCTCCTGAATTCATACAACAACAAAAATCTCCAAAATGGACAGAGAGAACATGAAATGTTATTTTTTAGAAGATTTTATTTATTTGAGAGAGAGGCAGAGGGAGAGGGAGAGGGAGAAGCAAGTGAGCCTGATAAGGGGTTCAATCCCAGGACTCCAGGATCATGACCTGAGCTGAAGGCAAACACATGATGAGCTGAGCCACCAAGGTATCTCCAGGAATGTTATTTATTTCCTATTTCCTCCCCATGATTGCATTTCCTCATAATTGCATTATGTTCTGTGACTACTCGTCCTTCCAAAAGTGCTTGTGTCCACCTGTTGATCCATTCATCCACCCAAAAATATTTATAAATTTATTACTAAGTATTCTTCTATAAATGACTCTTTTGCATCACTTTTTAATCCTTAATTTTCTTAAAGACTTTTTTTTCCCCTAGAAATGAGCTTACAGTGTTGTTTCAGACCCAGCCACACCCCTACCTCCCCACCCCTCATCCCTTCCTGGGGAGTAAACAGCTTGCCTAGCAGTTGACAGGCCTGTCCTCAGTTCTTTCGGATTTCCCTGGAGAACTTGACCATGATAAAGGAAGGATATTCAGTCCTTAGAAATGCAGAGAGGAAAAAAATGTCAAGTGAATCCCCAGCATTCTTTTGAGAGAGCAAACACGAGATAGAATCCTTGACTTAAAATCTCGTCATTGCAACTAAAGTAGGACAAGGAAAAATCACAGCCATAAAACTCCCCTCCTGAAATATGCAATTAAAGTAGGACAAGGAAAAATCACAGCCATAAAACTCCCCTCCTGAAATATGATAGGTACAAAAGAGGTTAAACCAGACACTTCTACTGGAGAGCTTTTCCTGTGAAATTTACACACAGCTAGAATAAATGCTATAATATAAGCATATCTATTGCTTCAGGTATGGATTTGTTAACACTGTGGTGGTCTTGTCTGGCTAAAATGAGCATTCCAACCAGATAAACACCTATGACCTTTGGCTCTTCACATAATTTTGGTGGCCTCTGCAGCATCAAAATGGTCTTCTGGGATTTTATGCAGACCTCAGAGTGGGGATTATTGGTGTTTTGAACCCAAAATTGTGTGGGAGGTAGGAAAGGTTTGAGAAACAGAGAGAGACCCTGTGCATAAACAGCCTTTGTGCTTTAAGGTGTATAGAGAAAATCCTCTTTCCCAAGATATTCTTCTATGCACTGCCCCCCACACACACTGCCAGTAGTAGACACATTCACTTAGTCATAGCAACAGAAATTCCACTAATTAGGATTCATTTATGTTAACAAGAATCCTTTTTAAGATTCAATTACCTTTGGATGGCAATTGCTAATTCACAAGCTCATGCAAATTTTCTTAATCAGATTGCTTTTCTCTTTAACACCTAGCTGAGATTAATGTCTTTGAAGGAAATGGAAGGAGAATTTGGAATTTGGTGGTGTTAGGGGACGGAGCTGGGCAGAGGTAGAGATAAGAGTGAAAAAGGCAATTAAAAACATGCTTTTCCAATTATGAAAATCCTTCATGCAGTTCATTGGAGTGCTTACGAGAGCAGGTTCTGAAGCCAGATGACTCTTGCCAGCTTTGTGACTGGGCAAGTTGCTTTATTCTTAATTACCTTGGTAATAGGAAGATAATACTAATACTTACATCGGAGAATTTTATTGTTTGCCGTTGTTGATAGATTAAATAAATTAATGCATGTAAAGAGGTTAGTATATAGGAAGTACTCAATAAATATTAGTTATTACAAATAATTTAGAAAATACAAAAAGAAAATGAGTTGCTAAAAGTGCGATAGCAGATCTCTATGTCATTATACTTTAAAATGGGCATTGTTAACATTATGGCCTTTTTCTATCCAGTACGTTTATATACCATATAAAATTGACATATAAATTGGGCTTACATTGTCATTACTTCTTAGTGTTCTAATTTTTTTTTGTTCCAGTGAATATTAGTTTACGAGCACTTTTGGGAAGAACTTCATGGAGGAGGTGACCGGTAAATGCATTCGCCTTTCCACAGTCAGATTTGAAAGCAGTTTCCAGACTAGAGGTACAATACACACAAAAGCATTAGGCGGGAAGTTTAGGAAGAGGTAATGATGACATGAAAGTGGGGCAGGAGGAATCAGGAGGTCGAGAGGCTAAAGGAGAACTTGGATCTGATGACTGAGGAACAAGAGTGTTTACTCTTTGGCACTAATAGAGGGCTGGGGTGGAGGCAGGTTTAAGGAGATCAGTCAGGAGTCACTTGTAATAATCCACGGCAGAAGGGATGAAGGTTTTGAATTGGGCCTGGTCTATTTCCATTGGGGAAAAAAAGGAAACTCTGGATGTGAAAGGGAACGTGAGGAAAGAATTGACACAATATACTAACTGATTAGATAAGGGGCTGTTGGAGGAAGAGGGAAGAGAAAAAGATGGCTCTGAGGAAAGACAAAAGATGGCTCTGAAAATTCCTGGAAGTAAGACTGAGAGGGTATTGTATTATTTAGACTTTTGAGAGAAGACTTTTAGATGATTAAAGAAATCAGTAAATAAAAACCAGATTATAGGGTTAAAAGCACGAGGCTAAGAAGTTCAGAAAACAGAGACAACTCTTTGAAAGGCTTAATGTTCAAGATATAACATGGGCTGTTAATGTAAAGGAGGAATAAAATGGAGATGTCTTGTTTGTTTACTTCTGTGTGTTTTTTTTTTTTTTTTAAGATTTTATTAATTTAGTTGAGAAAGAGAAAGAGAACACAAGCAGGGGAAAGGGCAGTGGGAGAAGCAGACTCCCCGCTGAACAGGGAGTCCAATGTGGGGCTCAATCCCAGGACCCGGGAATGATGACCTGAGCTGAAGGCAGATGCCTAACCAACTGAGCCACCCAGGTACCCTGCTTCTGGTTTACTTATTTTTTTTCTTAGGGATAAGGAAGTTTTCTTCAAGATTTCATCATGAAGATGAAGGAGAAAGAAAAGATAAGGAGTAAGGAAAGGAATGGAACTCTAGGTAGAAGAATCCACCTTGGGAAAGAAGGGATCCCACTGCCTTCTGGGAGGACAGATGAGGATAAAATGGAGGAGGAAGTCAAGGTGGGAGGTCATTGGAGAGACACTGTCATGGAAGGAACTGAAGGAGAATTAAGTCATTGGCTTAATGACTTAAGAGTAGAAGGCAAGTGTGGGGCTGGAGATTTTCATAGAATGAAAAAGATTCTGAATAACCATAGGGAAAAGATGGAATGAGTTTAAAAAGCCATCCCCTCCACAAAAAAAAAACACACACAAAACAAAAAAAAAAAAAAGATATGTGATATGCAAGAGCTTTCAGGCTTGTCTTATTTAATTAGAATATATTTGCCAATTTTGAACTAGACTTTAAATTAGACTAATATGCTACATTAATGTTTTAGTTATATAAACCTATTGGTTGTTGAAGACATCTTCTTTCATTGCAGTAACTACAGAAAATATAAATCTACATTAAAGTTTTGTATTAATAATTCTTCTTAGGATCCTTGCTTTGATGATGGGTACAGAAAGAAGAGTAGTTTTTCTGTCTCAGGAAGTGATCATAAGAGTCCTTCCATTTGTTCAGAGCTTTTCAGTTTAGAAAATACATTCAACCAAATTATCTAACCCCCCCCCCAAAAAAAAATGGCTGGAAGGGATAAAAATCTTAAACATAAATCACTGGAAAAATATGTTCAAAGGGGAAGAGTCTCTTCATTCTGAGTAGTCACCATTTCCAGAAAAGGTATGTAGGAAAGAGCATTAATACTCAAGGGCAGCTCCAAGTTCTTCTAAGACTTTGTAAAAGAAAGCTTCTTCAGGTTAGGCACATATTATTGGGGTTTGATACTTTGCCAATAGATATAATATTTCCATCTCTTTAAATTTATGTAAGTGGCCCAGAAGACTTAGAACTTCTTGAAATTTCAATTAGGGCTTTTAGATAGTCCATCAATAATTATTTCTTAAGCAGTATTGAGCTATATTATAGGAATGATGATGAGTTTTTGTAGATTGGCTAAATTTCTGTGTAAGCATTCTGAAACGTCTGCTTGACATTTAGGGTAGGTTATTAGGGTGAGTAAGAATTGCTCATCACTCGCTCATCAGGGTCTGCAGGTTTGACTTTGGTTTAGACATGATTATCAAAAACTGAGTTAACATTAATGTGGGAGACATTTCAGGGTTTTCTTTATTAGTTTCTTTTTCTAAAACGTATTGTATTTATTTATTTGTCAGAGAGAGAGAGAGAGAGCATGCACAAGCAGGGGGAGTGGCAGGCAGAGGGAGAAGCAGGCTCCCCGCTGAGCAAGGAGACTTTGTAGGACTTGATCCCAAGCCCCTGGGATCATGACCTCAGTGGAAGGCAGATGCTCAACTGACTGAGCCACCCAGGTACCCCTCTTTACTAATTTCCAATGCTAGTCTTTTACATTTGAAACTTGGAAATGTGGCTTGTTGGATATTCCATATGTAAATGTGTTGTTTATAATAATCACTTTATGATTATATCCCTTACAGTTTCATAAATTCTATTTGTTCATTGCAAATGACTATGAAGTGTACAGAGCAAGGGAATGGTGCTTTTTCAACAAGAAAATAAACCTACATGAAGATGAATTGTCCATGATCTCTCTGCTAGTAGGAATGAAAGCAAGGATTTGAAACCACATTCTATGTCATCTGCTTTTAACCCTTTAACCTGATATTTGGATACTTATTTATCATGGGACTTGATTTATAAGTAATAAATTAAGAAACTAACTTTATGTGCATTAGATGGAATCATATACAATTTTCATCTTTCTATGTCTAAAATAGTTGACTACTGACAATATCATGTGGCTCTAGACAAGTTCTGTATGGAGATAATGTAAGCTTTGGAATCACACTAGTCTAGGCTAGAATCTCAGGTCTTCCCCATGTCAGAAATGTTATTTCTAGGGATGTTATCGCTACGAACTTCCTTAAGCCTTTGTTTACTCATCTTTAAAAAAGATTGACAGTGCTACTTACTTTAGAGGGCCTTATGAAGATCACATAGTGCAATTTTACAAAAAACATGTACTGTCTCAATATATTGTATATTCTAAGTTCTAAATATGTCATTGCAAATTATTATTGCCCATAAAGGTCAACAAATCATACATTGGAGGGGTGCCTGGGTGGCTCAGTTGTTACGCGTCTCCCTTCAGCTCAGGGCATAATCCCAGGATCCTGGGATTGAGACCGGCTTTGGGCTCCCTGGTCAGCAGGAAGCCTGCTTCTCCCTCTCTCACTACCCTGCTTGTGTTCCCTCTCTCGTGTTTCTCTCTGTCAAATAAATAAATAAAATCTTTTAAAAAAGAGAAAGAAATTGATTTAAAAAACCAAATAGTACATTAGAAATAAGAGGAGTATTTTAATTGTTTATTGTATGTTTAACCTTGTGCTTTGAGATAAGAAATGATTTGTCATTCTTCTTTTTGGTACTTGTGTGCTACCTTTTAACTAATAGATTATTTGGGTGTATGGAAGGAGAGTAGCATTACTGATTATTTTCATTTTATATACATATATTTCTTTAATTTTCAAATTAAGCAAATGGTGCTTTTATAGTGAATATGAAGTTATAGACACTACAAAGTTAAGTGACCAAAGTTATTGGTTTAAGCACTATATGATAAAATATCAATAATTTGAAAAAGGAACTGCTTCCTAAAAAATTAATAGCCTTTAGGTGAAAAGAAGTATTTGATGTTTAAAGCAAAACTCCATTTATCTCTTCTTTCTACTCAATAGCACTTACTTACTCATTTATACATTTATTCATTCATTTAACAAATAATATTTTAGTGCCCACTATGTTTTATGAATTGTGAGGAGATAAAAAGATGTAATTCTTAATTCATCACTGGCTACTGGTAACTTATGTTTTCATCACAATGTGGAAATATCAAAAGAACACCCTTTCCCATAATGGGTAGCCAGATGTGTATACTCTATGTGCATATATGAATGCACTTGAAATGGATCAGAGCATAGACACTTAGCTTCGGGAGAATGATACATTATGTCTATCATACATTCAGTGCCAACTGGTAGACTAATTTATAGAGGGAGGTATAATATTTGCCGTTGAAAATCTTACAAAAGATGCTAAGAATAGGTATTAACTGTCATTAAAAGCCCTATGCTATTATTAAAGAAACTAATAATCAAGGGAATTCACACAAGGAAGAATGCAACAAGATTATATGCCTTAATGAAAAGAATGTTTGGGTTAGAGAAACCTATAAGAAATGTAAAGAATCTTTTAAATGATCAATATCTATTTATCTGTTATGAGTTCTGCATTGTGTTTAGTACAGGCCCCCAAATTATATTTCTCTTTCTTCCATCATATTGGTCAAAGTAAAGACATTTTCTGGTTCAGTATTTTAAGGTTTAAATGGTGTTGATATTTATTGATTCATTTTTAATATTGTGATTTAAAAAATATTTTCAGATAGTATCTGCAACCAACAGTCACCTGAGTTTGAATCCCATTTCTATCCTAATTAGTTGTATAATCTTAGGTCACTGAATCATTCTGAGATTCGGTTTTCTCATCTATGAATTAGACACAATGGTTCCTAAGGCAGGACAGTCTTGAGGATTGAATGAATAAGATAAGGACAGCTGTTCCTTCCTTCATCAAGTTTTATTGATTACCTGCTCTATTCTTGGTACAACTCTGGGACTGTGTACACGGTAGTGAATAAGGCATACGTGGTTTCTGTTCTGATGAACCTTAAAGTCTGATAAGTGCCATTAAATACAAGGAAAGGATACAGGGAAGGACAATTTTATATTGGGTGGGCAGGGCTCCTCTTTGAGGAGAGGATATGTCAGTTAAGAGTGAAGAAAGAGAGAAGCAGCTATGAGAGAATAGTGAAGAATGGTAAGCCAAATGCCCTATGATAGGAAAGGTGTATACAAGGAAATGATAGAGGTCAGAATGGCTGGAGCATCAGGAGTTTGGGAAGAATGGTGTGAAATATTAAAAGCTAGTCATAGGTTCAATTGTGCAAGGTTTTGTAGATCATGGCAGGAGGTATGGATTTTACTTTTAGAGCACAGAATTGTAAGATTCAGAATTGTAAAAAATCGGGCCCTAGGGTTGTAATTTAGGTTAGAGATGGTGGTAGACTAGGTTGGCATAAGAGACACAGAGAAGCAAATAGATTAGTCAACGATCTGATACAAAGTGCAGGTTTTTAAGCATGGAATGATGTGAGAGATAGAAGAGATAGATGAAAGTAGGTTGGTTTGCAAGATTCTACCTTCATTAATTGGATAGCTTGTGGTAACATTTACTAAAATGGAAAAATGGAGAAGAGACAGGATGTTTGTTCATTCATTTGTTTAATTTTGGTGGGAGGGAGGTTAAGAGTTTGGAGCATGTTAAGTTTGAAATATTTGTGAGATATTCAAGTAGTGAGATCAAGTAGATAACTAGATTGAACTGTATCATATACCTGTTCAAAACCCTCCAAACAAACAAATAAACAAAACCCTCCACTGGCTTCCCTTGTGAGTTATAATAAAGTCTAAAATTCTTATAGTGATGAAAAGTGTCTTGTTTTCCCTTTTGCTTACTTCTCTGATCCCATCTTCCTCCTTTCTTCCCCTTACTCACTGCTCCATGCAACTTGTCTTCTTTCCCTTTGTAGATACTCAGTATGTAGATATGTATCATGTTCCAGGGCTTTTGCACTCACCTTACTTTCTACCTGGAAAATCTCTTCCCATAGGTCTTTGCCACTTGGCTTAATCCTACTCCATTCAGGTCTCTGATCAAATTTCACCTCCTCAGAGATTCTTCCCTGACTACTCTACCTAGAATGGTTTCTACATTTAACTTCAATACTCTATCCCAGTATCTTGATTAATTTTTCTTCTTAACAGTCATTTCTTCTAACACATAAATATTCTACTCATTTGTTTTTAGATGCATTTCCCTACTAGAAAATAAGTTTCATGAAAGCAAGGACTTTGTTAAGCTCACCACTGTATCTCCAGACTTAGACTCATACATCAAGTGTGCTCAACAACTCAATGTTTATTGAATTAATGACTCTGTGAGTCAAAAAGCAAGGGAGTCATTGAGCCAAGAGCATATATTTAGGAGCCCCTAGAGTAGATGGTGTGTAAAAGGTCCAGGAGTGACTGAGATGATCCAAGGGAGAGTATAGAGAGTACATCAAAGAGGGCCAAGACTTAGTGCTAAGGCACTCCCAACACCGAAAGGTTGAATTGAGTCTGGGAGAGGGTCAATGCCAATGGAGACCAAGGGGTGATAGTCACAGAATACTGAAAGGAAAGCAGAGGAGCACAGAGATAGGATTCTAAAACATGAGATCCAATAGAAGATAGAAGTTCCCTTCTTGTTTGATCTGTTCTCCAACAAAGTTGATTTTCAGCTTTCACATTATTGCTCAAAGTTAATTTTTCTATATAACTAAAACTTAGCCACGTTAAGATTATTCATTATATATTGAAGGTACTCAATCTGCTTTTACATATCATAATTACAATCCTTTCATCAGCTTCCTTTCCCATACTGTTGTTAAAAAACAAAATTTAACTGAGTAAATTTGAAGATCTAATTGGCTTTATTCAATGATTCATAAGTCAGGCAGCATCCCATCTAGCAAGTAGAAAAGGGCTCCAAGGAGCTGAATAAAATGGAAGGCTTTTATAGGCAGAAAGGAGGTCGACCAAGGAAGTTAAAAGAGTGGATTATTTCAGGCAAGCCATCTTCCCATTGGGAAACACAGGAGGTCTTATCATTCAGATTGTCTCACTAGTGCTGATCAGGAAATTCCAGACTGACTGATTTACAATTCCATTCCTGGGAGAGGCTGAACTGATAGGTTGGGTATTAGGTGGTGTTGGGATTTAGCAAAGTGACTCCATTTGAGCCTGTTGTTTCTTTTTAACACTGTTTATTAAGCTATCTATTTACCAAATACTTAGATATAAATTTCCTCATAAGATTATTTTGTTCCCACTGCCTGTTCTTTTTGTCTTTGTACGGATAGAACTGTATAGTTTAAATCACAGCTGGATTGAGGTGGGACGGGTGGACAAGTGAAATCAAAGTAGAACTTAGAATAGCTGGGCTATTAAGGAAATAGTATTTGTCACGGATTACTTACTTATATACAAGTATCCTAAAAATGGCAAAAACCGTATGAAGAGATGATAGAAGTTGCTTGAAAAATGGTAGGATGGATATTAATATTTGATCTATTCAACTAATATAGAGTTAATAAATCAATTTTTTAGGTTGGGTGCTACTTAAATAAGGCTGTTTGATTTGATTTTCTAAAACATTATCAGAAAATTAATTTTCTTTCATTGTTGATGTTGCAAAATAATTTCCTTAGTTTTGAACTACTTCAGGGAGGTCTTAAATAAATAAAACCAAACATGTATTTTCATAGGTGATTTTATCTGTCCTCTAATATCCTGACTTATTTCAGCATTTAGAAATGCATTTGAAGTTGGTCACCTTGGCCACAGGTAAAATACATGTTATTTGCTTCTCTCAGAAGAAACTATTCTTTCAATTTAAATGCCACATAGTGTTTCAACACTGTTCTCTCAGACCACAAAGAAAATACTGCATTCTCTGGTATTATGGCAAATCATATACAATTACAAAGGGTAGCTCTTGTTTGAAGTTAGTTCTTACTGGTCTGGGCAGTGTTTATCATTGCATATGAAATACATTAGTTTCAGATAAAACTCTAAAGCCAGTATTTATTAGCTTTAAGATATCAGCAAAATGGTTTCTCTTGTACAAAATGGTTTCTCTTTTACAGGTAAAATAAAGTATTATGAATTTGTACCTTCATGTTAATTTCAGTTTGAAATGTAAGGAATGGAAGGCTTGAAACCCGAGTTTTATCATACTTGGAAACTGATTTCTCCTCTCTTATTCCCTACTTTCTTTTTTCTCTCCTCTTTCTCTTCTGTTTCATAAAGATTTAAATTGGCATACAAAATATATACCTACATACAAAATATACATACAAGGATACAAAATATATAAAGAATAAGTTAAAATAATGATAATACTTATAAAAAGAATAAATGAAACAAGATGGGATTGGGAGGGAGACAAACCATAAGTGACTCTTAATCTCACAAAACAAACTGAGGGTTGCTGGGGGGAGGGGGGTTGGGAGAAGGGGGTGGGATTATGGACATTGGGGAGGGTATGTGCTTTGGTTAGTGCTGTGAAGTGTGTAAACCTGGTGATTCACAGACCTGTACCCCTGGGGATAAAAATATATGTTTATAAAAAATAAAAAATTAAAAAAATATACATACAAAATTATAAAGAATAAGTGAAAATAACTATAAGACCAATAAGAAATATGGACAAAGGAAAAAGTAAAAGATAGGAAAATAAAAGGGATTTAGGAGTAAGGTTAAGTGTCCAAATTCCAGCCATAAATTCCCATGTACTTGTTAGAGGTGGGCTGCGAATGTGAAACTAAGCCTTCTAATTGGCAATATGAGGAAGGGAATGCTATACATTTTTCCAAAATGAAAAATAAGTCAGTCTCTTAGGATAATCATCATTTGTCCTGACAGTGAGACCAGAAAGACTTTTTTTCTATCCTTGGCCCTCAAAGAGGGAATACTACTATATGTGTAATGAACAGTCACCTGCAACTTTCTTAACAATTAACACAGGGACCATTCTCATATGGGCTTAGGGTATTAAACCAAAGTACAACTCAGTAAAAGAAATTTAGGTCCATGTGGGGTAGGGGAGTGGAAGGTGTGCTTATCGCATAATCTGGTCAAGGTGAAATACTCGCTAATGATCTACTCTTAACTGGATGATATATGTTTAGATGAATGGCAGGCTTCATAGCCTGTAGGTCACTGATTTTGCATCTGGTAGTGGGTAGTAAAATTAATTCAGTGGGTTGCAACCAACTTTTAAAAAGGACAAAAAATGGGTGCCTGGGTGGCTCAGTGGGTTAAGCCGCTGCCTTCGGTTCAGGTCATGATCTCAGGGTCCTGGGATCGAGTCCCGCATCGGGCCCTCTGCTCAGCAGGGAGCCTGCTTTCCCTCTCTCTTTCAGCCTGCCTCTCTGCCTGCTTGTGATCTCTGTCAAATAAATAAATAAAATTAAAAAAAAAAGGACAAAAAAAAATAGACTAGAGGATGGTGAAAAAGAAAAATCAGAGTGTCTTAAGAAACTTCATGATTCCTTTCAAGTGTGTGTACTGCGTCATGATACAAAATGTATTTCTTACTGTGAGTCTAGTTAAAAGGTTTGGAAAACCACTGCATTGAGGCAATTCTCACAGACTATCTTTCATGCCTAATTTTGTGGAAGGTATGGCTTGGCAGTAACTCTAAAATTCTTTCCCTTGGCAAGCACCTTGAGAGCTGCAGTTTTGAGTTCAGTTATCAGCTGGGGGCTGGGAGTGGGGGGCACAGAGGTGGGGTCCAGAGAGAAAAACATTGAAATATTCTTGGAAAAATGGAGGTCACTGATAAGTCCTTCATACTGTTGTCTGATGGTGAACCAAGACAAGACACAACAGGTGGGCTAAGAAGCTTTCTGGAAGCAGAAAGAAAGCCCACATAACTAAATGCATAGCTTAGTATGGAGTCCCAGCTATAACCCACTTAAAAGCTGGAAGTCACCCATCTAAAACAATAGTTTTGGATCTTTTTGTAGGCAATATAGTGATAAATAATGAGTTGACTATGTAATTATGAAAAAGTCACATCATTTACAAATAAGAATTTAACCTATTTGAAAAAATACCTTTGGTTTCCACAAGATAAGTCTAATCATGCTAAAGACTTTTCAGGTCTAGAATTTGATTAGATTTCAGTGACTACAATCCAAAGATTCAAACTCTCTCTTCTCAGAAGCTTCAAAGGTGTTTCCCTGTGTGTTGAAGCTCTGCAATTAGAAAATGTCTGGGTGGCTCAGTCAGTTAAGTGTCTGCATTTGGCTCAGGTCATGATCTCTGGGTCCTGGAATCAAACCCCATATCAGGCTCCCTACTGAGCAGGCTCCCTACTTCTCCCTCTCTTTCTGCCCCTCACCCTCTCATGCTGGCATGCACATGCATGCATGTGAGTTCTGTCTCTCTCTTTCATTCTCTCTCAAATGAAAAAAAAAATGACATTTAGACAATGTCTCAGAAAACATGACTTCAAATATGACTGTCCCTACATTCTGTTTGCCCCAAAAGAGTAGCATAAGGGGAGGTTAGAACAACATGTCTTATGAAGTCATCATTTTTTCTCTAAAAAAGATGTACTTACTGTGAATTGTGTTTTTGCTGGCCTTGCCTTCTCTTACCATCTGTTGGCTCCCTGAGGTCAGTGACACTGTTATACTTTTAAAAAGAGAGTGAGATTACTGATACAGGATTTACTTTCATGGAATTCACTCTTTTTGTTTGCACAGCTCTAATGAATTTTGACAAATGCATACTATGTTCTGTGACCATCTTACAAATCAAGGTAGAGAACTTTTCCATTGCCACAAGAAGCTTTCTGCGTGTCCCTTTCATGTCAATTCTCTTTCGCTGCTCCCAGGTCTCCACAACCAGTAGTCTGTTTGGGTTCATATTATAGTTTAACCACTTTCAAATGTCACTTAAATGGAATCATATAATTTGTAGTGTTTTGAGTCTGTCTTCCGCCTAGTGTAATGCTTTGAGATCCATCCTTGTTGCTGCATATTTCAGCAGTGTCTTCCTTTCCAACGTAGAGCTGAATTCCATCTACAACTATTTATCCACTTGACAGATGATGGGTACTGTGTTTTTTCAGTTTTTAGTAGTAATAACTAAAGCTACCATAAACATTTATGTA
This sequence comes from Mustela putorius furo, assembly GCF_011764305.1. Lineage (NCBI taxonomy): Eukaryota > Metazoa > Chordata > Mammalia > Carnivora > Mustelidae > Mustela > Mustela putorius. Next base: position 2,874,239 of record NW_025421301.1, read on the forward strand.
CTAGTGTTTATGTTGATATGTCTTCATTTCTCCTGGGCAAATACTTCTTTGAGGGATTTACTAGGTCATATGGTGGATATATATTTAACTTCATTAGAGCAAGCTCTTCTTGGCTAGTCATTCCTCAATCATTTTTGGCCAAAGATCATTGCTGATATGGAACACATGAAGTTTGTTTGTTTGTTTTAAAATTTTATTTTATTTTTTCAGTGTTCCAAGATTCATTGTTTATGCACCACACCCAGTGTTCCATGCACTACATGCCCTCCTTAAACCCACCTGCACACCCTCCCAACCCCCTTCCCTCCTCCCCTCCAAAACCCTCAGTTTGTTTCTCAAAGTCCACAGTCTCTCATGGTTCGGCTCCCTCTCTGATTTCCCCCAAGTTACTTCTCCTGTCCTTCTCCCAATGTCCTCTGTGTTATTCCTTATGCTCTACAAGTAAGTGAAACCATTAGGTACATTTAAATGAAAAACCACCAATCAGCCATTAATCCCAAGGAAATGATTACCAGAAAACATAGAAAAATTGACTGAACTTGCCTTCCATTTCCTTAGTTATCCTTGACTATTCTGAATTAACTGCTGATAAACAGTGAAATGGTTCAAGGCAACAGAGAACAAGTAAGAGATAAAAATTGAAAGTGTGCTAAATCCATAAATTGAAAAATAAGAGTCTAGAGAAGAATTAGCTATGCTTACAAATCATGCAGAGTGCTTGCTTTTATCATTTTCATTCTTTGAACTAGAAAGTTAATAATATTTTTAAAGATTCTGATTTTAAATTAAAGGAGTTGAATTTATATGGAAGTAACAAAGAAGTGACCTAGAATACTTATTTTGAAAATGTGAACTCAAAAATTGATTTTGTGTTTATTGTGGTAAGTTTTAGCCATTTGAACAGACACTTGTCAACAAATGCTGTCAGACTGAAATGCTGCTTGATCTTCAGGTGTTCCAGTGTATAGTAGTCCCATGTCATTTGTGGTTTTACAAACACCAATGGCCAAATGTCATTTGTGGTTTCCACAGTCTGTAAGTAGATGATCCTCCTGATGTGTTGTCAGAAGGTCCATAACGCTGTGTCACAAAAACCTATATCATTCACCTCACTTAGCCTCATCACGCAGGCATGTTATCATCTCACATGTTCACAAGAAGGGTGAGTGCAGAACAAAAGGCTATTTTCAGAAAGAGAGAGTACAATCACATAACTTTATTATAGTATATTGTTATAATTGTTCTATTTCATTATTATTGTTCTTAATATCTTACTGCGCCTAATTTATAAATTAGCCTTTACCATATGTTTGTATATATGAGAAAAAAGCATGGCATATATAGGGTTGGGTACAATCTGTGGCTTCAGGAATCCATGGCCTTGGGATGTATCCCCCACAGATCTGGGGAGAGTACTATAGTGTCATAAGTAAGAAACCAGCCACAAGAAGAAAACTATATTTTAATCACAGAGTTTCTGTTTGAATTTCCAATATATCTCTCCTATCATTTTGTAAGATCTCGATTAGTTATTTTGATAAAGTCTCAGAACTCCATCAATTCAGTGAGAAGCCATTTCATGTAGTAAGTGTTTAGATAAATTCTTCTAACTGAGTCACTTGTCTGAAGTCAGTTTGAAGTGTTGTTCACCGTAAGAATTAGAATTCATAAATGCAAAGATTATGTGAATTATGTGAATAATGATTAGCTTTATTATTCATTAACAATCAATGTGTTGTAGGGATTTACTCATATGGAAAGCTGTCCTGGTTTTCTTTAACTTTTTGAAATTGTGTGCTTTTCAAATCATGCATTAGACTATGCACTGTAGACTATGTACTTATTTGTGGCCATTGGTGTTTGTAAGACAGATTCCAGAGTCATAGAAGGGAAAGTCACATCACACTTGAAAGACAGCACTAAATTATCACACACAGGCACCGAATGGTGCTTAGCTGGGCCAGCACATCAATCATTAAGACCTAACTAGGTACAGAGACATCTTTCTCTTTCTGAGGCCTGTGAAGAGTAATGCCATATTTAGATTTAGTGGATACACAAAAACTGTTGGAATTTATATACTGACACTGCCTTTTGTAGTTCTCCTTGGCTGACTGATGTCTGAATCTCACATTTTCTGTATTTCTATATTTTTGATGGAGGTATTAATTCCTATTAAAAACTGTGAGAAACAATGTTGTTTCTTACATTTGTCTTTACACTACAGTATGAAAGAAGGATAGAAAAATAGATATTACTAGATAACAACAATGGAAACTATAGGAAGAAAGTGAAATTGAAAGTGAAAAGAACTCATAGGTTGAGAAAACATGGTTCATGTTTGAACCCAAATGAACTAGCTTTATCCTGGAAATTCAAATCACTATGCTTGCTAACTTGCAGTCTTCCTTAGCTAGGACCCAGTCATACCTGGGATCAGCACTGGACCTATACAAGATTGGCACTCACCAGGAGAGATATGATGTTGTCTTGCACCAGGTGATAGCAGTAGAGAGGAGGAGAACAACTAGGTTGATTAAAGGCCAGATTTACTAACTGTTGTGCAGGGTTAGGAAGAAGGACAAGGTATGAAGCAAAGACAGACCAACAGAGAGGGCAATGTGGGGCAAGCTAGAGGAGAATCACATTTTGGGAAAAGAATGAGAGATGCATTTTGGCTAGACTAATTCTGAGATGCCTTTCAGATATCAAGTAAAGATGTCAAGTGAGTGATTGATATATAAGTCAAAAGCTCAGAGAATAACTTGGGGGTAAGACATGTAAGTTTGGAAGTCATCAGCACAGGCCTGTTATTTATTCACTTGGGAGGTGGGAAGCGAAAGAGAGTTATGAGGTAAGAAACAACTCTGGAACAAGCAGTAGAGATTCCTTACATCTATAGTAGGAAGGATAGAGGAAGAAGAACCAGAGGTCAGATGGAGAAGGAGGATCCCAGCAGAGTATTGACAAGGAAATTTCAGTGAGGTAAGAGGAAAACCAGGGTGGTCTAGTATCACAGAAACAAGGGATAAAGTATGTCATGTTAGGAGTACTTAACCACGTTAGCTGCTACTGAGAGGATAAATAGGGAATTGGCCACTAGACTTGGCGACATCGTCGTGTTGATGACTGACAAACAGCCTGTGGATCCATAGGGCCAGAAGACAAAAGCTTGGAGATAGAGGAATAATAAGAAGCTGAGGAAGTGGAAACTTTTGAGAGATTCTATTATGAAGAGTAGAGAAGTGGAGAGGAAGTGCAATGTGGGGCCAATGGATAGAGGTTAATTTCCTTTCTTTTAAGAACAAACTTTAGAGCATGTTTTGAGTTTGATGAACATAGCCCAGTAGAGACAGATAATTAATATGGGAGAGAGAGAGAGTGAGGAGATAATGCCACAGTGAAGATCTTGAGGCCAGAGAGACAGGATTCACAAAAGCAATTTGAACTCAAATAGCAGGAAAGACACATTTTTCATTTTAAGAAGTGGGAAGGGATAGAAAGGGAGGTATCGATGCAAGAAGGTTTATGATTTGAAGATAGGCGGTGAGTGAGTTCCTGCTTGATGGCTCTTGTTTGCTTAATGAAACATGGAGTGAGGGCACCAAAGAGGGAATGCGAAATAATTAAGGAGTGAGAAAATGGTGTAAATAACCACCTTGGAGAGTGGCAAAGTAATGGGGACATGAAGTCAGACCGCTGGCATTTTGAGGGTCTATTAGGGTTAGTGGTCATGATTGTTATGTGAGGTCAGTCAGCTTACCTATGTGATTTTTTTTTTTTTTTTCATCTGTGTTCAGCTGTTTGGTTAACCGTGTCAAATATTGGCATCAACAAGTGTTTTTATTTTCTACTGGTAGTTATATTTAGAGAGAGGCATCGAGAAGTTGAGCTGAAAATGATGGGGTCCGTGGGATGGAGGTCTTAAAAAGGTTCAAGAATTTTGTCAGGGAGGGTATTAAACAAGTGAACTAGAGAGATTGAAAGCAGCTATTAGAGAATTAAATGCTTGAAATTGATATTTTTGAAGGTGAGACAATTTCTGCTGATAAAATGGAGAGCCTAGGATATAATCATAGTGTGAGTGCCTGGGGTGGGGTGGAGGGAAGCACATTGCAGATAGTGTTATTAAGCAAACCAGAATCCCAGGTGGATAATCTTAATGAATGTTGGAGTCATTATAAATGATAACAGTAGTTTCATGAGACGGAAGAAAAGAGATGGGTGGGGGATGACAAAGGACTCATAGATGACAGCAAACAGGAGAAAACTTAGGTGGTATATTCAGGTGCCCTATACATCAGGGGAGCAGGATGAATTCTCCCCCTTTACCTTTCAACCTTCCCCACATCCACTGGGAGGACATCTGTACTACCCACTGAGAAATAAATTTGAACTCCTTAGCTCTTGTAATGGCTACCAGGCTCTGCATAATCTGGCTTTCTTCATCCACCTCTCCCATCTTTTCGATACATTTTGGAATATTACCCACATTCTAGTCATAATGGCCTTCTTTCAGATCCTTGAGGAACTCTTCAGGGCCGTGGCATATGCTATTTTCTGGGCTTTACTCTTTTCATGGGAATGGCCACTTCTCAACCTCAGTTTAGATACCATTTCTCTTCCCTGACCTCATAAATTCAGTTTTGATAAATTAAGTTTTGATAAGTATGTATTTTATAATCATTGGTTTAGTTTTTTATTATTTGTCGTAGCTCCATGAAAGGAGGAATTGAATCTAGAGAAGCTGGCTGAGTGCTGAGTACATGGTAGGCAGCTCCACAGAGGAGCACCACATCATGGTTAGGTGTGCAGGCTCTGATGTTAGATCGTCTGGGTTCAAATCCCAGCTTAACTGGTATTATTTATGTGATCTCAGGAAGATTACCTTCTCTGTGCTTTGTCCTTCCGTACCCTAGATGTAAAATAGAGAAAATGGTACTTGTCTTATAAAGCAGATGTGAGGGTTAGAAAGAATATATGCAACTGGAATACCTACCACAGAGTAAGCACTCAATAATTGTTTGCTGTAAATACACATTCATTGATTCAGTTTTCTATTGTGTGTAAATTTGTCATAGAAAAAGCTCTTTTTGTTGCAAAACCATATTATCTTTAACATTAAGTAATCAAACCTCTCTAATGTTCAGTTTCTTCAACTATAAAATGTGAAAGTTGGGTATTGTGATCTCTGTGCTTTTTTTCTGGCTCTATAATCTTCAATCATATGACTACAGAAATTTTTTTTTTTTTTTCTTTTAAAGAAAATACACTACAAAATTGGTTTTGTTTTCCTCCTTTGACTTAATCATAAAAGTCATCCTCAATTACTTAAAGCACAGTACAGTGAGGTTTTTCTTGTGTGTTGTTTTTTTGAAGATTTATTGATATGTTGGTTTCAGGGAGTGGAGCAGAGAGGGGGGGTAAAGGAGAGAGGGGCAGAGGGACAGGGAGAGGGTGAAGAAGGAAGACTCCCCACTGAGCACAGAGCCTGGAGTCAAGGCTCAACATGGGGGCTCAACCTGGGGCTCTGTCTCATGACTCTGAGATCATGACCTAAGCCAAAATCAAAATCAGATACTTAGCCAACTGAGCCACCCTCTTGCCCCTTGTTTTTTTTTTTTTTTTTTTTTTTTAATAGGAGTTGGAGGCTAATGGAAATCATCTGGGAAGGTTTTCAAATTACAGATGTTTCCCCTTCTTCTGTATCTGATTCTGGCACAGATGGGGAAGGATTGTTGTAGTTTAAAAACCTCCCCAGCTAAATCAGATCTCCTCCTCCCGGCATCTTCCACTGGTCACCTGTTCTTTGTCTCATTGAGTACCATTGCTTTAAAAGATAGGAAAGGAGAGATGCTCAGCCTCACTGCCTGTATATGAGCCAACCATAACAAGTTTCCCTTCTTGGGACAAAGTGATGACTATGACCATGTACCATTTATTCTCCCCAATTAGGATTGTTATGAATGTCACTGTTCTGAAAATGATTCTGTTCACAGCTCTGTGCAACTACAGCTCTTCAATCCTTAAAACTTCTGTATCAAGTGGCATTTTAATATCACAAGTCTGTCTAAAAATTACACTATCATAATAAAATTCAAGTCACTTGAATTTCCTTGTATCCTACTTCAGTGAAATTCTATGTAGATTCTAAAAGGCATTTATGTTTTTGAAATATGTTATAATCAAATCCCAGAGAAAAATCACAACAAATCTAGGTTTTGATGTAAAATTTTGATGTTTATTCTGAGTTTTGTCTGGTCTGCTTCAATTCTCTTTACTTAACTTTCAACCAAATAGAGAAAAGGGAGAGGCAAATTCACAAACAAGATGGGGAATGAGAGTTGGGTCATGGAATACTTAACCTTGGTATCTACCAAGTTTTGGTGCCTGGAAAGTCTTAAGTGAATGTTGACTTCCTTGATGGTGGGAATCACCTTAAGTGGTGATCATGATTCTGGCTCACATCATGGCCCTTCTTTTGCATTAGATGGACACCTATTCTCTGAAGCCCTTGTTCTCTGCAGTTGCAGCCAGGGAATTTTCTACAACTTGGAAAAAAAAAAAAAAAACAACAGCGTGAAAAGAAACATTAAATAGAAATCTTTGAAACCTAGTCTTATTTGTATTTCATTTTTCTTCTTATAGTTTTACATTTTTCAAGTATAATCAATTTTGTTGTATAAAATTTCCATTTCAATCACCACCTGCCCCAAAAAGCTTTTCAGAGTGTTTTTATACCTGCTAAAGCTGGCTCTGGTTTTGCAAGATATTTGGATAGGAAAACTTTCTCATTTGAGGAATATTTTGCAAATTCTTGTTTACTTTTGCTATTGCAGATGTAACTAAAGCTCTAAATCACCTAATTTACTCAACATTCTCTAAAACCTTCCCATGTTTCTGATATCACTGAAACTTTGAAATAGAAAAAAAAAGTTTGGTGAAACTTTGAATGGAAAAACAAGACAGTTTTAAGAGAGAAAAATCTAATTGCCTTTTAGCTTCAAACCATAGAAGCATAAGGGAATTGCTTCACCATTCCAGATGTCTTTTCTAAAATTAAAAAAAAAAAAATTTCAATACGTATCTACTAGTGAGGTTAAGATCAGAGCATACAAGTGTGAGAGAAAGGACTAATCTTCCAAAGACCCCAGAGGGAGCTCCCACTTTTGAGTGTGGGTTATAAGCTAACTGTCATTCAGTTCCATAATATTTAATATGTGCCTATTGTGTGCAAAGCATTGTGGGAGATAAGCATTAGACAAATACCCGGTCTTTTGGGAGTTCACAGTCTAACAGGGGACACTGAAATTTATGCACATGACTTAGATTAAGAAGACCATGAGAAATGATGCCTTAGGGATAGACAAGAGGTGATTTGGACACATAGGGAGGGACTAGGAAAACTTGAGGAGTTTTTGTGGCTTTTTTGGGGTACTTTTAATTTTTATTTTATTTTGTTAATATGTAATGTATTATTTGCTTCAGGGATACAAGTCTGTGAATCATCAGTCTTACACACTTCACAGCACTCACCATAGCACAAACCCTCCCCAGTGTCCATAACCCAGCCACCCTATCCCTCCCTGCAAACCTCCCAGCAACCCTCAGTTTGTTCCCTGAGATTAAGTCTCTTATAGTTTGTCTCTCTCCCCAGTCCAAAATTGTTTCATTTTTTTCCCTCTCCACCCGCATGACTCCCCAGCTCTGCCTCTCAAATTCCTTTTTTTTTTAAGGTTTTATTTATTTATTTGACAGACAGAGATCACAAGTAGGCAGAGAGGCAGGCAGAGAGAGAGAAGGGAGAAGCAATCCCCCCTGCTGAGCAGAGAGCCTGATGCGGGGCTCGATCCCAGGACCCGGGGATCATGACCTGAGCCGAAGGCAGAGGCTTTAACCCACTGAGCCACCCAGGCACCCCAGCCTCTCAAATTCTTGAGGAGCTTCTTGAACTGAGACAGAAAGATGTGTGTAGCAAGATACATCCTGAAATGTTTTCCATTTCCCTTAAATATCACATATCTTTAGAAATAAGTTAACTCTACCATTTAATTATTAATTTATTCATTCAACAATACTGAAGTTTTTCTGTGGGCCAGCTACTGGGCCTTCCTAGATTTTTTCAATATTTATTCATTTAATATACATTAATAGAGTGCCTACCATATGCCCATTACTGTTCTAAACTCCTTACTGTATTCTCAATCTTGGCACATTCTGAAGATGGCTAGTCATGGGAAACTGCTTATGGCTGTGGAGTACAATTCAAACTTCTTTATTCTCTAAATAATTTACAACTAACCCAACATTTTTCACCTTACTATTCATGACTACAGTTTTTCCAAGGTGGGGCTATTCTAAATATTTTTAAAAGATTTTATTTATTTATTTGTCAGAGAGAGAGAGAGAGAGAGCACAAGCAAGGGGAGCTGCTGCAGATGGAGAAGCAGGCTCCCTGTTGATCAAGGAGCCCAAAGTGGGACTCTATCCAAGGACCCTGAAATCATAGCCTGAGCCAAAGGCAGACATTTAACTGACTGAGCCATGCAGGTGTTCTTGGCCATTCTAAATCTAGTTGATAACATAATTTGGGGTTAAAAGAAACAACAGGAGACAAATATCTAGTCCTGGATTCATCATTTACTATCCTATCTTGGGCAAGTCAGTCTCTCCCTGTCTGTTCTACACCTTTAAGATGAAGATAATAATCTTGACTTGATAATATTAGAGTGGGTAGCTGTGAGGATTGAATGAGAAAGTATACTTGAAATGCCCTCATAAGATGTGAAACATATAAAAATGTATGTCCTTTTGGTCAGCAACTTGCTTAGAAAGGCAGGTACTAGATAATTGCAAAACATTTTATGATGATCATGAAATTGATGGTAAATGCTTATTGATGTTGAATATTATTAATATACCCAACAAGTGATCACTGGAAATGGGTGGGTCTGTTCTGAGCTAAATTATGTCCCCCAAATTTGTAAGCTGAAGCCCTAAATCTTAATGTGACTGCATTAGGATCTGGGGTCATTAAAGAGCTAGTTAAGGTTAAATGAGGTCATAAGGATGGGGCCCTAATCCAATAGGAGTGATGTCCTTATAAGAAGATGATAAGACATGAGGAGTGCTTATGCACAAGGGAAAGGTTATGTGAGGACACACAGTAAGAAGGCAGCCATCTGCAAGCCAAGGAGAAAGACTTCATGAAAACCAATCAAGTCACACCTCAATCTTGGATTTCCAGCCTCCACAACTTTAAGGAAATAAATTTCTGCTATTTAGGCCACCTATTTTATGGTATTTTATTATGGCATTCCTAGCAAACTAATATAGAATCTTAATATAAATTTCAGTCATTTTCCACTATTTTAATGGTTTATGTCACAACTAAAGTGATTATTAAAATAGAGAAACTGGAATCAGGCTCACTGAGAGTTTTAGAACTGGAGTCTCTTAAAAGCAGTAGTAACAGATTCAGGGGGTTACCAGATGTTCAATTGCTACTAGTTTAAGGGAGGATTTGGGGAGATATTCAGTTGTTTCTTGTTGAAATTTTACCCCTAAGTTCTTGATTACACTCAACAAATTTTAGATCAAGTAGTGCACATCTGTTGTTAAGATGCATAGATGAATTATTAGCAAAAAATATTTATCTCAGTAGAAGTGTCAGATGTTAGCATAATGTCCATCAAAGAAATGAAATGCCAGAAGTCTGCAATATTTACTGGGCTCATTTTCTTATCCAGTGGGAATTATATTTATGTATATTTTGATATCTTTTTTTCATTCATTGCAGAAGGGTTTTCACTTGTGAGATACAGGTTCTTACCTTGTTCAAATGCCCAAATATTTGCAGTCAGAAATACCACTTGTTTTATTTTTATTTTTCATGCATCTATATAACACTATGTTTTATTTTGGGTGCTTTGTTTTTCACTTAAACAAAGATTATGAATTCATGGCTAAAATGACAACTAATCTTCAGAGTGAGTCACTTGTTATTAAAATGTAAATTTTAGGATATGTATAACTCAGTTCTTATTCTCTGATAACTGATACAGCCTCATTTTAAGTAACTAACACCGTATTTTATCCTGATGAATTCCCAATAGTTCATTTTTGCCCTTGCTTTCCTTACCTCTGGCGATGTGTCTAGGAAGAAGTTGCTGTGGCTGAGGTCAAAGAGGTTGCTGCCTGTGTTCTCCTCAAGGGTTTTGGTGGATCCCTCTCTCACATTCAGGTCTTTCATCCATTTTGGATCTTTCTTTCTTTCTTTCTTTCTTTTAAAGATTTTATTTATTTATTTGACAGAGATCACAAGTAGGCAGAGAAGCAGGCAGAGAGAGAGGAGGAAGCAGGCTCCCTGCTGAGCAGAGAGACAGATGCAGGGCTTGATCCCAGGACTCTGAGATCATGGCCTGAGCCAAAGACAGAGGCTTAACCCACTGAGCCATCCAGGCACCCCATTTTGGATCTATTTTTGTTTGTGTTGTAAGGAAATGGTCCAGTTTCATTTTTCTCTATGTGGCTGCCCAATTTTCTCAACACCATTTGTTGAAGGGACTGTCCTTTTTCTATTGGACATTCTTTTCTGCTTTGTTGAAGATTAGTTGACCATAGTGTCAATGGTCCATTTCTGGGCTCTCTATTCTGTTCCATTGATCTACATGTCTGTTTTTGTGCCAGTACCATACTGTCTTGATGACAGCTTTGTAATAGAGCTTGAAGTCCAGAATTGCAATGCCACCAGCTTTGGGTTTCTTTTTCAACATTCCTCTGGCTATTCAGGATCTTTTCTGGTTCCATATAAATTTTAGGATTATTTATTCCATTTCTGTGAAAAAAGTTGATGGTATGTTGATAGGGTTTGCATTAAGTGCATTACTATTATATGATGGGGTGTGGACCTATTTTTATTGATTTTGAGGGGGGTTCTCTGTGCCTCCTGGATTTTGATGCTTGTTCCCTTTGCCATATTAGGTAAATTCTCTACTATAGTTCGCTCCAGTATACCTTCTGTCTCCTTCTCTCTTTCTTCTTCTTCTGGAATCCCAATTATTCTAATATTGTTTCGTCTTATGGTAGTACTTATCTCTCATATTCTTCCCTTGTGGTCCAGTAGTTGTTTGTCTCTCTTTTGCTCAACTTCTTTATTCTTCATCATCAGGTCTTCTATATCACTAATTCTCTCTCCTGCCTCATTTATCCTAGCAGTAAGAGCCTCCATTTTTGATTGTACCTCATTAAGAGCTTTTTAAAATTTCAGCTTGGTTAGATTTTAGTTCTTTTATTTCTCCAGAAAGAGCTTTTATTTATCCAGACAAGATTTCTCTAATAGCTTCCATGCCTTTTTCAAGCCCAGCTAGTACCTTGAGAATCATCACTCTGGACTTTAGATCTGACATATTGCCAATGTCTGTATTGATTAGGTCCCTAGCCTTTGGTGCTGCCTCTTGTTCTTTTGTGTGTGTGTGTGTGTGTGTCTTGAGTTTTTCCACCTTGTCATTTTATCCAGATAAGAATATATGAATGAGAGTATAAAATACTCTCAGTCCCTAGAAAGCCCCCAGAAAAATGTACACTAACCAAATCAGAATCAGAAGTGATCCTAAATTGGTGGGAGAAGAAAGGGGGTAAAAGAAAAAAAAAATCTCTCTCTCTCTCTCCATATATATATATATATATATATATATATATATATATATATACATATATATACTGGTGAATAAGACTGAGCCACCAACTTGATTTTGGTCTTTTAGAAGTAACTACTTCCCACAATTTAACAGAAAGAAAACTTATATATATACAAAAACAAGGGTAAACACGATGAAGGGATGGAATATAACTGTAAAGATGAAAATTTAAAAAAATTCTAAAAAAGGAATTGATAAGTTGTTTGGAAAAAGAAAGAAAAAAAAAAGTGGAGAGAATGTGCTCAGGCTGGAGACTAGAACAAAAGCCTTGTGCTAGAATTAGAGTATATTTGATCTATTAGAAGAAATTGTATCCCTCAATTTTTTATTTTATTTATTTATTTAAAAAATTTTTTTTAAAAAGATTTTTTATTTTATTTATTTAACAGACAGAGATCACAAGTAGGCAAAGAGGAAGGCAGAGAGACAGGGCAAGCAGGCTCCCCACTGAGCAGAGAGCCTGACGTGGGTCTCGATCCCAGGACCCTGGAATCATAACCTGAGCTGAAGCCAGAGGCTTTAACCCACTGAACCACTCAGGCGTCCCTCCCAAAATTTTTTAGAAAAACAACCTTATATGTATATAAAACATAAAATTAGATAAAATGAAGGATAAAATATGACTATAATAATGAAGGTTTAAAAAGATTTTTGGGGGAAAGGTATCGTTAAGATAAACTAGATTTAAAAAAGTTAAAAGAGGAAAGAGGAAAAGTTAAAAAAAAAAAATTAGAATAAGAAAAACAATAAAATTTTTAAAAATTAATTAACTTTGCAAGACCAAAGATTCATGGGGAGAAAGCCATGAATTCTATGCTTGCTTTCCCCCTACCTCTGGAATTCCACTGTTCTCCTTGATCAGTGAGCTTGGTTTTGGATGGATGTTCTTGATAATCTTCTGGGGGAGGGCCCTGTTGTAGTTATTCTCAAATGACTTTGCCTGAGGCAGAATTGCATCATCCTTGCCAGAGGCTGGGTTAAGTAATCTGCTCAGGTTCACTCTCAGGAGCTTTTGTTCCCTGAACACTTTCCCTAGAGCTCTGGAGGATGGGAATGAAAATGGAAGCCTCCCTCTTGGGCGCCTGGGTGGCTCAGTGGGTTAAGCCGCTGCCTTCGGCTCAGGTCATGATCTCAGGGTCCTGGGATCGAGTCCCGCATCGGGCTCTCTGCTCAGCAGGGAGCTTGGTGATCTCCCACAAATAAATAAAATCAGTGGAAGCCTCCCAATCTCTGGCCTGGAGGAGCTGAGAGCTTGGGTCCCACTCCTCAGTGCACCCTCGGAGAAAGGCGCTCAATCACTCCTGTCTCCCTGGTCTCTGGTTGTGCTCTGAGCTCACCTGGCCTGTGACCAAGTGTTTCCATCTCTGGCACACAGCCCCATTTCGAGTCTCCAAACCCAGCAGATTCCTGCTGCACTGCTCTTCCAGAGAAGGTGGATTTCCCCAATCTGCCACTTGTTGGGTCCCTCCTCAAAGAGAAGTGGTCCAACTGTGCCACAGATCACAGTTTAAGCTAACCCCAGCTCTGTCTCTATAGCTGGCTTCCCCACTCTGATACCTGTGAGCTCTGCTACACACAGACACCGCTGATCTTTCTGCAACTCTGTGGGACCTGAGGCCACACTGTTTCCCTGAGGGCTCCACCCCCACTTAGACTTTGGAGCAATGTCCCTCAGTGGAGAAGACTTCTAAAAGTTTGGATTTTGTGTTCCACTTCTCCACCACTTGCTGGGGGCCAGGCCCTCCCCCCCACCCACCCGTGGTCTATCTTCCCATTGCTTCAGATTCACTTCTCCGCACATCCTACCTTTCAGAAAGTGGTTGATTTTTTGTTTCTAGAATTGCTGCTCTTTTTCTCTTCCATCTCCTGTTGGGTTTGTAGGTGTTCAGAATGGTTTGATAACTATCTAGCTGAACTCCTGTGACCTGATGTCATCTCAGTCTGCTATTCCTCCGTCATCTTGACTCTCATGTATCAATTTAAAATTGTCTTTTGGTTTAATCATCTATCTTTTTCAATTAACCAACAGATTTGTTGGTTCAGTCCTGTTATACTGGATGAGAGTCTCATGTACGACTTGTGATAAAAAAAAGCCTCACATTGCCTGCTGTCATTCTAGCTGTCCTCTCTCACCTAGCTGTAAGGTGGATACACCTAAAGCCACAGAATGCTTTCCTCCCCATACTCTAGTTGCTGCATCCACCTTTCAGCTCCTTCCTGCTTAACATTCTGTAGGAAAGTGTAGAAGATGAGGAGGAGGCTCTCTCCTGGCTCTGGATCTGGCTTATTCCTTCCATCAGCTATTATGCTGGTTGCCCTACCCTCTCTGAATTTCTGAAGTCCAGGCATTGGTTTGCTTTAGTCCCAGAAATTTGCCTTTCCCAACATTAGCACTCACTTCTTTAAGCTGGTGACTTGCTTTGGTAGCTGACAGCTCAGAATTTCTTTTTTGTTCTCACTTCCTGGCTCATGGGTCTCTTGCCTGTATCTACTCATACTTTCTTTCCATGGCTTCCTCTATCCTTAAGTTGCACTTTCTGCTTCATGGTCCCTTATCTTGGTCTTCAGCTGGCACTTTGATGCTTTAGACACAGCTTACATCTTCTAGAGATCAATTCCTTAACTGGATAATGAAACAATTTTGCTCTTTTAACTATGTTTTCCAACAGCAACAGAACACTTGAATGTAACAGTGAAGGCAGCTATGCTTTGCATGAAATGCTTTCAGTTCTGTTCCTTATGTTATTTTGAACCAAATCTAGGAGCAAAGATGAAACTGGATAGACTAATCTTTTATAATGTTGTAGCTTGTTCACAGGCATATCTGTAGCTTCCACCTACCACAAATTAACTCTGCATATTATATATCTTCATCACGGTCTTGGATTTGAGAAACCAAGGCTAGGATTCATTCCAACCATGAAAGACTGGCAGATTTTGCCAATAAACAGATAAAGAGGAGTAAGGTGGGGTGTTAGTGAATTGTTGTCCATATTATAAAGATGTACTATATTCTTGGGCTATGGTAGAGAGTAAAGTCAATGAAGTTTTTATGACTATAGAAGCTGAAAAGGAATAAGAAACCTTGTACTTCCAAGCACAAGAAATCTCGTGCTTAGTATACTTTCTAGGAATTAAGTTTGTTTGAAACTTAAAGTTTAAAGAAGGACCTAGAGTAGCTTAAAACATATTTTAGATTTAATATTCCTATAGGAACTAAATGAGAATGAGAACATGCAACACGGCATAGTGCTGGTCCTCAAGGCCCTCCCTGTAATGTTCTTGTCTCCTGCTACATCAGGGTAGTTCAGTGATGCCACAAATAACAATCTATATGAAAAAGTACACAAAGGCCAATATGCCTACATCAATTATTAACCCAATTTGAATCACCAGTCTTACCATTTATGTCTAAATATATGTGTAGGTACTATTATATACTCAATTAGAGTAGGTAATAAAGCTCATTCAGTATTGAGGATTCTACACCCCCTGTTTGGAATTAATTAGTTAGCTGTAGATACCACATGTGTTGAAATTATTAATAAATGTGACTCAATCTTAAGTAAAATATATTCTATATCAAACCACCTCTAGTATATGTCAGTTCCTGAAATCAGTTCCTGGTGAGCAAGGCAAAAGCTTAGGAATATGGTTCAGTGGTACAGAAAAGAAACACAGAGATACTGCTCCCTATGCTAAAAAACAAGCCAGCCAACCCAGAGCATAGATATAGGACTAATTTCCACAACAGAAAAAGAGTGTCTTTAGGTAATATAATACTGGAAGTATAGACTTCTCATTTTTTAAAAAAGATTCTATTTATTTATTTATTTATTTATTTATATTTATTTGCCAGAGAGAGAGAGACAGAGAGAGAGAGAGAGCACAAGCCGGGGGAACAGCAGACAGAGGGAGAAGCAAGGAGCCCAGTATAGGACTGAGCAAGGAGCCTGATACAGGACTCTATCCTAGGACCCTGGGATCATGACCGGAGCTGAAGACAGATGCTTAACCAACTGAGCCACCCAGGCATCCCTAGGTTGTTTGGCAACGTGCAATAGCTGAACAGTGTAAATTGTGCTCTCCAGATGGCCTTAGCAGAAGGGCACCATCCTCTGCCACTCAGCCGATTGTTATAGGCAAAAAGTTTACAAACACTAAAGAATCCCACTGGTGTTAGTAGGCTCTTTTTGGCCACTTCTTCTTGATATTAGGAGGGGTGATAATTCAAACAGAAGGGTTTAAATAAATTTGCACAGTGTTTACTAGCAAATGCCAAGTAGCAGTAATTTGGATTACATTCATTTTTAGATACATTGATTGCTAAAATTATACAAATAGTTTAAAGCACACATCAAAGATTGCTTCATTGATGTATATGCAAAACTTTGCACATAAAAATTTCCTCCGCTTAATAAGTCACATTGCAAAATCAATTTGGAACCTGTTTGCTATGCTAAAAATATAAGATAAAAACACAATTCCAAAGATCTCAGCAGAGTGTGGATATTTTTTGACAGAAAAAAACATACAATACTATTAAGGTATATCTGAGTCTTCTCATGAGGTCTGTTTTCAGCTTCCTACTTCTTATCCTAAACAGGATATTGTCCTGAAACTTCTGAAGAAGGGTCCTCTGGGTTATATTAGTAGCAGGAAAAGTGCACTAACACCTGTGAAGTTACATTTATATAATCATGTATAAGGCAGTGATTCACCTCTGAGAAAGTACTCTGGATCTTTTATTATATAGCATTTTTGATACTGAGCTGCTGTGCACCTGTGCCATAGCCTTGCCTCATCTTTGGATAATTAGAACCAAGTTATCTACTCTTACTGAACCTCTTTATTCCTACCACATTATTATCTCTTTGAGCTGTACATGTGTAACTGGTGTACTGAATGAGCTGGGTACAGGACATTGAAATGCTAGAAAAAAGAAAAAAAAGATTTTAATTGTTCCCTTTGAAACTTTTTCTCTGATTCTATTCTTTCATGCTGGGGAGGGTATGTGCTTGGGTGAGTGCTGTGAAGTGTGTAAACCTGGTGATTCACAGACCTGTACCCCTGGGGATAAAAATATATGTTTATAAAAAATAAAAAATTAATAAAAAAATAAATAAACAAAACAAAACAAAAAAAAAACAAAAACAAACAAACAAACAAAAAAACAAACCCAAGGCAAGTCCTAGAGTTTTGGGGACGCTGAAACTAAGAACAGACTCATTTTAGAAAACAAGATGTCCAGTTGAGTGTGATAGTCAAAACTTCAAACTTCATTTGATTGCTATCTTTTCTCCTCCCTTCAGTTGGACATGATTCAGGCTGGTAGCCTGTAATGGGGGGGGGGGGCATGTGATTGACCTCTCTCTCCACACCATTCTTCCCTTCCTCAGTTGTAAGATGAAGTTTCTGAACATTTTGGGTTTGAGCCAAAGGAGGAGAGGGAATTCACAAGAGGAATAGTTTATACATTCTAGGTGAGTTTACAAGATTATAAGGTTCGAATGACCTTGTTCCTTCTGGATGTGTTGGAGACACTTTGGCTAGCTCTTTTTCCAGTGGGGTGTGTGTGTGTGTGTGTGTGTGTGTGTCCAGAGTGGGTGCATGGCATCACCTTTTTTTTTTTTTTTAAAGATTTTATTTATTTATTTGAAGAGAGAGATCACAAGTAGGCAGAGAGGCAGGCAGAGAGAGTGGGGGGAAGCAGGCTCCCTACAGAGCAGAGAGTCCGATGTGGGACTCGATCCAAGGACCCTGAGATCATGACCTGAGCTGAAGGCAGTGGCTTAACTCACTGAGCCACCCAGGCACCCCATGGCATCACCTTTAAACTTAGCCCAGGGCCCGTGTCCTGGGCTGTCTGTGGTATGCACCTCCATAGAGTGGAGACTCCATAAGTCCAACGAGACTGAACGCCCACCCCTCCAGACCTCTTCTCTGTATTAGGACCCTGGAATACCTTTCCAAGTGGCTTTGACCCTGCTTTCCAGTCCCTGCTCATGCCTCTTTGCCAAGATGATTTTCCAGGAATAAGCCACACCCACTGTGTGCATTCTTACCCACACAGGATGGCCAACGGTGACGTTTTGCTGGTGGTGTTAAGTGGGCAGAGGTTGGTGGTTTGGGTTTGGGTTTTCATATGCAAGCACAGGAATCTCCTTGCGCTGGAAGGAGGAGTCAGAATGAGAAATCCAGACTGTAGACTGAGGGATGGGAACTCTCCCCCACACATGACTCTGCTGCCCTGTTCTGCCATGGAACTCTGAGGAGTCTGAAAATTGTTAATTGGAACCTGGTCTTCTTGATCATTCTGAAAATATTTTTAAACTAGGAAGATGAAACATTTTGTTCAATAACTTATTAACTTCATTTATAGTTTTAAGTATTTAGGTAATCATAGGTGGGCCTCTAATTGTATTTTTGCCCTAGGTTCCTCAAATGTGTGTATGTGTGTGATTTATTTCCTAGGGAAAGAAAAAAAAAAGATTTTAATTGTTCTCTTTAAAACTTGGTCTCTGATTCTATTCTTCCATGCTCCTAGATTAAAAAAAAAAATAAAACACACACACACACACACACACACACACACGCAACCCAAGGCAAGTTCTAGAATTTTGGGGACTCTGAAACAAAGAACAGACTCATTTTAGAAAATAAGATGTCCAGTTGAGTGTGATAGTCAAAACTATCACACTATAATTAATAGTCTATTTAATTAGATATAATTATATATCGTCTATATAATATATAGTCACTATAATTATGTAATCACAAACTATAAGTAATAGTGACTATTAATACTATTATTAGTCACTATTAATAGTCACTATTTGTTAATATTTATTAAATAGTGACTATTAATAGTGACTATTAATTGTAGTTACATTGCTCTAGTTGATGCTTATTATATATATCATATCTAACTCAACCACTGAATTTCTTATAGATCATCCCAAACAAATGATCTCTGTTGCATCCCTCACCCTTTTAGGCTGAGGGAGGTACTTTTTAAAGGACCCTTTGGACATGAAAAATCTTAGGCATCCTTTCCCTATCATCAGAAGAAGTGAGCATCACTTCCATAGGAGGTTTCTTTCTCCTTGGTGCTAAGAGGTGGTTCTAGCTACAACCTCTCAGTTTCCTACTGGAGTCTGTCTCCATCTTCTTAAGTGCCAGGGAATATGCGATGAGTTCTCCCTGTAGTGCTCTCAAAACCCACTTTCACTTGGGCTGAAATAATGGGGAAAGATCACTCTCTCTTTTTAAATAAAATAATATTTTATTTATTTCAGAGAGAGAGAGTATGTGTGAGTGCAAGTAGGCAGAGCAGCAGGAAAAGCAAGAGGGAGAGGGAAAAGCAGGCTCTGCACTGAGCCAGAGTCTGATGTGGGGGTCCATCCCTGGACCCTAGGATCATGACCTGAGCTGAAGGTGGAGAAGCTTAACTGACTGAGCCACCCAGGTGCCTTGGGAAAGATCTCTCTTGCATGCTCAATGGGAGTGTGAGGTTCTATCAGTCCGCTGACATCCCTCCAGCATGTCTTCTTCCTTGGCATTTCCAATATCGTCCCCATTAGGCTTCAGGTGGGTGAACATTAATGCTGGCAGACCTGGGCTTCCACTGTCTTAGCTTGCTCAGCAGAGATAATACAGGGTGCCTCTTCCAGGAGTCTTTGACAGACATTGTACTTATGGACCTTTGAGGTCTCCACCAAAATTCCTCAGCATGAGGAAAAGCCAAATTTAACAACCTGTTACATTTGCATTTGAGATCCCATGTCCTTATTTCTCCCACTATGGACAGGACAGGAACAGGACTAATGGAAAGAACCTCAAATATGTGTAAGAAAAATAAACGTTTAGATCCCCAAACAAAGGGAGAAAAAAAGATAAGTTGCTGAAATCCAGCAATTAATGTAGACTTACAAGCAGAAAAGGAAAGGGACCAATTTCAGAATCAGGTTAGAATGTTAAAAATCAGCTAAGCTGACCTCAGAGGACTAGGGGCATATCAGAGGAGACCTGAGCACTAGATGTAGTTTCCACAACTACCAAGAAAGATGCAGTGGAATTGATGTCCTGGAATCATGGAAAATTCAAGAGCTGTGGATTTTGAGATTTTTGTGCAATTCATACCAGGAAACCTACTGGTTCATAGTCACCCTCAAAGGCACGGTCTTTAAAAGCATCAGGAGGAGCTTCAGTGTGGGAGACTGCTAGGGCTGATCATCCTGCTGAGACAGGTGTGCTGATGAGGGAGCGACTGCTCCAAGAAGCAGGTTTTGAAAGCCTCAGACATGAAAGAGCCAAAGGTGCTGGTGGCAGCCCCTGTGACTCGGGGAAAGTGTCTTGAGATCCTGCCACAGATGAAAAAATGCATAGACAGAAGAAGGAGACAAGACCATGGAGAAGGCAAGGCTCTTATACTGCAGGGTGCTCTGATTTTGAAGGCAGAGAGGCAGGGTTTCTAGAGCCCATTTCTAGACAAATCTCTTGCTCAGTGCAGCATTGTGTACCAGGAAGGACGGGCTTCAAAGGGAAATGGAAATTAAGAGTTTTTGAATGTATGAGATGGTGAATAAGACCGCCTCAAGTAAGACGTGATGGCTGAGACAGTCACCCCAGAGCAATTTTCTGAATTTTCAAGCAGCAAGAATATTTCAAGTGCCACTCTACAGGAGAAGGAACTGGTGGAATTCCACCAACTCTCCAACCAGCCATGGGTCATACCCACAGAGACCATCAACAACCCACTCAGGTGAGATTTCTCCTGACCCAGCTGGGTTCACAGGTCCTGGAGTTCGGATAACTGCTAGAGATGTGTCATATCCTCTGAGCCTAGAAACACTCCTCTAATGTTTACTCTGATGACCTCCTTCCCCCGCATTCTATTCCAGTCTTTGCTTCACAGTAACTACCTCTAGACAGTGTTGCAGGAGCTCCATGCATTCTAAGAGAAAGCCCAGGTTCCACTGTCAGAGGAACTCCATTTCTACCCATGCAAGCCTGACTAAGAAAAACTTTTGGCTGAAAGTGAGCTGAATAAGACATTTTGGACAGAAGACTTTGGAACTTCTATTTTTTTGGTCTTTAACTCACATGGGTCTATAATTTTGGACTTTAATTTTCATCTAAAAATTTAATAATAGAAGGGTTTATATTGTTTGAATTCGAGGCATATTTTGTACTGTTGATTTTTTCCATGTCGTATAGGTTTTTTAAAACTTCCATTGTGCTATTTGGACAGTATGACTGGGCATAATTTGAGATGGGAAATAGAAGGGAGGGTTAATTTCTAGCTTCAGGTAAAACATAGTCATGGAGTTAATTTAAAGGTCTCAACACATTTAAGGGCTCTCTGGGGACACAAACTGGAAATGCCACCATTTTCCAAGAAGAATAAACAAAGGAGCAATTCTAGGGGCAAGAAGGAGGCAAGGCTTCCTTGAGAAACTACTCTTCTCCTCCTTCAGGGATCCGCCACACCCCTGGTTGGCCACAACTGGGCTGATAAGTCAGATGACTCCAGAGAACAAACAGAAAATGTAAGGAAGGGACCAGTTTCTCCTTTTCCCCATGTTCCTCTTGGCCTATAAAATGGGAACTTTCACCCTGTAGGAAATGTGAGGGAGTAGTTTCTGTCCCCCTTTGCATCCTTTTTGACTGCTCCCTCCTTAGAGAGAGACTCTCTCCCTGTTCTGTAAGGGAAGCCTGTGCAGGGTGGGCTGCCTTTACGCAGCCACTCAACCTTAGAGCAATTAGATTCATTTTTAGGTGAAAGAGAAAGATGATTTAGGCTGTAGGTCAAAGGCATGCTCTTCAAAGTATTTTTACCAGAAAAAAAAATAATATTTTGATGTTCATTTGATACTCTTCTTATTTTGTTCAGAAACTGTAGGGGATGATATTATCACTCTAAAAAACCCCAATTCTCCTGACCCTTGTCAAAGGCTGGAACTGTAGACACAACCTCTTGGTCACAGATACAACCTGCCCACTTCTTGGTCGATCCTGGTCCTCAGCCCTTGTACTTCTTGGAGGCAGAATGACATGAAGCACATGGGATGGGGACCTGTAGGAAGAATGCCAAAGGATCAGTTGACAATTATAATCTCGTGAGTATTTCTCCAGGAAAGAGAATGCTCAGACTCTACATGACTGGTTACATTTACTGGCACAAAAATACAGGGGAAAACTTCTGAGGAAAACAAGAATTTAAGATAAATACACTTCAAAAGCAAAAAAAAAAAAACCCCAAAAAACAAAAAAACCAAACTCTGTTTTGTCTGCGCTCACTAAACCATCTTGCTTTTGTTCTTCGTGGTCTATTCACTGGAATTAATTGCTATCTTTTTTTTCCAGGCTTTTAGCTTCATCCTATTCAGGGAATTACTCTCACTTCCACCCATTGGGACTGGTTTTTGCTATTAAAATGGACTGACAACTATTACCTGGGGAAAATATTTTAACTCTTATCTTCTGCCTAGACTTATGGCTTCGATTATCACACTGATGCTAGTACTCCTGCCAAGGTTTTCTCTTCTGCATAAGCTGTAAATAATTTTGTCTGGTTAGCTGCCCTGGGTTCTTGATCTGTTGGGTGCTGATCTGCAAGTACTGCTCTGCCCTTTAGCTTAGTCTGATAACTGGGATTCACAACCTAATGTTTGCTTTGGATCTCATGCTAGAGTGTGCATATGTGTGTCTTTGGGTGCTAAGGTATTAAGTTTGGGTGGGTCTCTCAATGGAATTTCTTGATAGCTACCAGGAAACAGTAGCTATGAGGTTTTGGTTCCTTTAGACATTCTGGGATTGCAGGCAATGCATATTATTGGTTAAATTCAGACTCTTACTCCTTTATGGTCAGGTGAGCTAGAAAGTAGGATTGCCATTCTTCAAATTTGGAGAACTTAATGAGGATTCCCACTTCAATAAGTGAGCCCAGGTAATTCACATGTATAAGATAGTAGTTTTGCTTTGCTCAAGCACAGTGAAAAAGTAATGATGCAAGCAACAAAGTTCTATTCCTAAGGACCTACATGCAATAATTTTAGCCTAGATATTTTTTGAGGTGGGTGTTGGAAAAAAAGTTAATTCAACCATAAAAACTAATTCAGTAAACATCTATGAAATATGTAGATTTAAGCACAATTTCTTGGTGAACTTTCCAAAGAAAACAGACTGCAAATGTGTCCCAACAGTCCCAGTGATTTTACCTGCTCCTAAAGGGCCATAGATATAGACCAGTAAAATTTTGGGTGAGTTCATTTAAAAATGAAAAAAATTGGATTTTGAATAATTGACATATCACCAGTCTTTCTGGCAGTAATTAGACAATGGCACACTTTCTTACCATATTTTACTTTCAACTTGTAATTGATTCCATTAATACTGTTTTTACTGAATTATTTAGTCAAACTATTTCTAACAGCACTGTTCCTTCTATATAGCTTAAAATATTATGGAAATTTCATCTCCCCATTTCTCTACCTTTCATGTATGAGTTATTCTCTTTGAGACACTGTGAATCCTTTTTATCAGGAAGGTAAAACTTTTCTAGAGGTTCCATAGAAGACTTTTGCTTATGTACATTAGCCAGAAATGTGTCATATGAGCACTTATAGCTGTGATGATTGGCAAAGAGAACATCTAGCTTTCCAGCATCTAGAGTGGAAGGCACATCAGGTAGAATAGTAATGGGTGTTTAATTACCAACAGACAGGGTTTTCTATAACAATGCTTTATGCCATGATAAGGAATGTGGTGATAGAAGTAGGTTTTAGGCATTCATTCCCTTATACCTAAATTTAGATATTTGCGTTAGCAAATGGATAGGGAGCACATAAGGAACTCATTTAACAGAGTTAAAATGAAGACAAGAGGAGGTTCAAGGCAACAGTCCTAATATAGAAAGTCCTCAGTCTTCTGTCTTTTAGTGTAGCAGGTTGCTGTGCACTTCTTGATATCAGGCCAATATATCTTTCTAAAGAACTATTCCATCTGGAGGCATTGCTATGGTACTTTTCTGAAAATTAAGAAGGTCTTCAAATTTGGTATCCTGCCTCTGAATGAGGTTTTCAATAGAAAATATTTTGGAAAACAAAAACATACCATCAGAAAAAGTGGTAGAATTGTTATGTAATAGAAGATGTAAAATAGTCTCATCTTTCTCTTTCATTTTTTATTAGAGAATATAAAATGTTTGTTAAGCAAACAAATTATTTTTTATGATATATATTGCATAAGAAGCATATTGGGAAAGAAAAATAGTTATATTTTCATCATTTGAAAAAACTGTTTTTACCTCAGAAAGACATCAGGTAGAATGTTTTCAGTAGCAAATAACAAATGCATCATCTCTAATGACTTAAAAAAGTAGGCACATATAAAGTGCCTATATGGGTGGACTGGAGGAGTCACTTCAGGTACCTTCACCTTCCTCTGAGAGACTCTTGGCTCCACCCTCTTGTGTGTTGCTACCATCTGTAGGCTGTTACCAAAATTATCACAATTCAGGGCATCGCATATAAAACAAATTTCCAGAGAAGAGCTAATTCTCAAGAGCAGAGAATTCTCAATTGTGGCTTCATTACAATCACCTGGGGACTTGTTAGAAATGAAATTCTCAGGCCCCACTCCAGAGCTGTCAAAATTGGAAGGGAGGGGATACAAAAAGGGGAGGAGGAAGGTAGGGAGGGAGCTAGGCATTGGTGCCTCAAAAGCCTCCTCAGGCTAAAAATCTTTGGCTTCACCTAATTGTGACCCATCCTCTTGACTGGGTAGAGCCTGGGCCCCAGACTTCCCAGAACACATGATCTTGAGAAGATGGTGGATATCTGCATGGAACTATGGTGTTGTTGGGAATGATGATGGTGGTTAGGAATTCTACCAAGTGTACCTTCCTCACATGTTCCATGGTTATAATCTCAGCACAGATCCAAATTTATACTCCTCTCCTCTTTTAATGTTATAATGTATTTTCATATTGTTATATAGTTTTATTTCATAATTATCGCCTTAATGTCTACACAATGAGTTGAGTCATTTTGAAGTTGAAGTGTATGTAATTTTCACAAACTTAAGAAGTGTTCATAAAGACATGAAGAGCTGGTGTTATATAAGCTTAAAATTACCATAGAAACAGACTCTGCAAAGCTATGCTATCAGAGGCAGAGCAGACGTGTGTGTGATGATGTGTCAAACACGAGGAAAACATAGCTTTTGGAAGCTGTGCTCAGTGTTTCTTTACCTTCCCTGATGACAGAACTTGTATGGAGATAATTCCAAGTAAAAAAAAAAAAGTTGTGAAAAAGATTTTCTCAGCTGTACTCTATAATTAGTAGAATACTAGTTCCTCTAGGTATGAGATGGAAACACCATGATTCATGCTGGATAGCTAAATATTTAGGAGCTCAATGCCAGATATTTCCTAACTCTCTCCTGACAATGATCACGGAAAGTGGGACAAAAACTAATTGACAAATCAAACAATGGACACCTATTAGGCACCTATAAGATATACCTACAAGGCTGTATTGCTAGGGATTATGCAAGAGAAGAATGAAGAGTGAAATGTGATCCCTGCTCTTGAAGCACTTATATTATTTCTGGGAGATGAGTCAATGCTCATAAAAAGGCAGCTAATTCAAGGAACCAAACAAATAATTAAAAGAGACTGTGCATTTATCAAGTGGCTATTATCAACAATGGGATTAATAGGTGTTTAGTGGAAGGTTTTGGATTAAGGTGAGTAGGACAAAATCTTAGAGCAGTGACTGAAGCAGGATTCCAAAAGATGGACAGCATTTAGATCTACAGAGGAGGATCACAGGGTATAGTTAGGTGGGGGAAAGGCCCATTCAGAGGGTATAGCCTTTTGAAGGTAAGGGAGTAAGCCAGTCTAGTTTGATTCTTGTATAGAATGAGATTAGGAATATGGGTGTGGACTAGAGGTGTTTGTGAGCCATGTTTTGGTTTTAAGATTTCCCATGCCTCAGTTTCCTCATCTATAAAATAGGACTAATAATATATACCTTAAAAAGTTTTCATGAGGATTAAATGAATAATACAAGTGCATGGCACCCAGTAATTGCTCAGTAAATTATTTGTATTTTAACTAACATTAACATTATTGTTTTATTAGTAATTGTAGACCCTCAAAGGGTATTAAACAGAAGATACGAATGATCCAATTTGCATTAAAAAAAAAATTCCCTGGCTGTAGGGTAGAGAATGGATTGAAGTCAGAGGAAAGATTGGGCAGAATAGTGAAATTATGAGGAAATTGTGATGATCTGGTTGACAGAGGGTGGGCACCTGCGTTAGCTTGTGGAAATGCCCTGAATTGGTATCTGTAGTACTTGACTGGATATTTCTTCCAACTATCAAACTAGTAATTATTGAGTTCTTGCCACGTGCTGTCTCAGTGCAAGGATACACCGGTAAGCGAGAAAGGCAAAGCTCTTTTTCATTTAGAGTTTAGATTGCAGGGGGTGCGGGGAGATAGATAAACCACATGCAGACTAATAGGTGAAAGACCTGTCAATTGGGATATGATTTATGAAGGTAAGAAACAAACGAGGGGCTAAGAAAATAAGTCAGAGGTAAAGGTAAGGTTAGGTTTTGTTTGTTGGTTTGTTTTCCATTCTATTTTATTTTATTTCTTTTCAGTGTTCCAAGATTCATTGTTTATGCTCCACACCCAGTGCTCCATGAGGTATGTACCCTCCTTAATACCCACCACCAGGCTAGTTTTTGGTGCTTCTTTTAGAAAAGGCGACTCCAAAGTGGCTTTGAAGTTGAAAACTAAAGAAAGTGCGGAAGTGGAGTCTAGGCATTGGGAATGGCAGAGGATATGGAAGAAAAAGAATGGAGCCAGTGTGGCTGGTGGGAGAATGAGGAGGAGCCATGTGAACAACACTGGAAGAGGTTTGCAGGAGCACAATTATGTGGAGTCTCCTAAGTCTTGCAAAGGGAGTTGCATTTGACTGTAACTGCAATGGACAGTCTTTGCAGTGCTTACAATGAGAGTGTGAGAGACACTTGGGCTTAAGGGTGCTATTGTGGTACTGTTGGAGAAGTCTGAGGAGCTTGTTAAATCCAATAATAAGCAAATGAGGTTGAGTTGTGCAAAAGGTATAAACAAAATGCTTTGTCATTCAGAAGAAGGCGTTGTAGGAGATTTGTCCATTTTAGATGGAGAAGCCTGGGTGTATAGAATTATACCTGCTAATGCAGTAGACTATCTTCTGAGCAGATATTTCTTCTATTTGACCAACACTCTAAAGAATCTATAGTGTTAAAAGCAATCTTTAAAAAAGAAATATAAAATGATAGGTTTTTCTGTTCTTTTTATATAGGAGAAAATTGTAGATATTTTCATCTGTACCTAATTTTAAAAATGCATTTCTGAAATTTCAGCTAATTTTAGACAGTCTCTTCTGCTCCTAAAATATTTCTTTTAGTATCGTATATTGGAAAATCCGTTCTCAACAGACAAGTTCAGTAGTGAATAAATAACTGAATCTTAGAACCCTAGAGTTCAGAAGTGTAAGGACAGCTAGATATCATCTTGTCCAAATTTCTACCTCATGTCAGGATTCTTTTCTACAAAGCCCTCTACTCTGCAATGAGTATACTGTTCATTTAGGGCTAGTCCATGACTCCCACACTTGACTGACCCATAGGCAGACCATACTACTTTCTTAAATTGAATTTTATATTTATATGATATTTGCTTTCTTGGAATTCCATACCTTGGTTCTACTTTTACCTTCTAAATTAACAGAAAATATCCACATCCTTTTCTTTTAAAATATTTCATAATGGTGAATTGAATTGAATGCCTTCACAAGTAGTTCCTTTTTGAAGCCAAACATTTTCTATTCCCTCATTTTTTTTAAATAAAAAAATCCTTGTCAGATTACCTTATCGTTTTGGCCACCTTCTTCTGCTCTAATAGCCTAATAGTTATCTCTAAAACCTAAAAAGTAGTTAAGAGTAACAAGGCTAACACTGTGTTTCATGTGGAACTCTAAGGAACTAAAGCTCCTAAATTCTATTTGAATTAAGGAAATTTTCTTCTCGTCTGGATTTGTATTCAATTTTGTTGAATAAAAGCTTGGGATTTTACAGTTACCTTTGTTTAAATTTTATTCTTGTGCTTCTATTTTTAAAACAATTTTATTTTATTTATTTAAGGGGGGTAGGGGCAGATGGAAAGGGAGAGAGAGAATCTCCAGCAGATTCCCTGCTGAGCTCAAAGCCCCACTCGGTAGGGCTCAATACTAGTACCCTGAGATCATGACCTGAGCTGAAATCAAGAGCTACCTGCTTAACTGACTGAGCTACCCAGGAGCCCCTATTTTTGTGCTTCTAGATATTATCTAAGTATTTTGAAAAAACTTGAATACTTATTAGCCTGTTATTGGATTAAATGTATTCTAAATTGTGTTCAAAATACATTTAGTGACCATTATTATGCCATCTTTGTCTTTAACCCTGCTCTGGAAAAATGATAGAAAGTCATAGAAAAGAACATAGTTCTAGGACACAAGTCTTGTGACTTTTCAGTAGTTTCACAATAAGACTTTACATTCAAATGATAACTAATTGCTTCTTGAGTGCAAGGTGCTTCAAATTGCATTGCATAGATTATTTAATAGAATACCCTGTAAAAATGGTACTACATTATTATTTCACTCTTATAATTGAAAAAAAATGAAGCTTAAACTCAAAGTCACCTCTTAGGGTCACCTTCAAAAGAACTATGGAGCTAAGATTTTTAACCGAGACAACCTGAAACTCTGCCCACACTCTTCTCCATTAAAGAGTCTTCTCTTTGAGCCATCTAGTTATGTCATCCAATGTCTTTCATCTTCATCTCAAGGATGCAGCTGAGTATTTTGTCCAACAGGTTTCTACAATCCATTTTTCAAAATATTTATTTCTCTGGTTTAGTATTTTACCTAGTATTTGAGTTTAGCTTAGTAAAATACCTAGTTTTTTAGTTTTTAGTATTCTGTGGTTTAGTATTTTACCTGGTATTTTAGTTTAGTTTAGTAGAATACCTAGGTTTAGTAAAATACCTAGTATTTTACCTCAATTAAAGAAAAGAACTTAACTTATGTGGGTAACATTAAAGTTTCTCTATTTTAAAGATTTTGCTTATAATATGATAGAAATATGTAGATATTTATTTATTTATTTATTTATGGGTCATTTATTCCTCAGGACGAATGATGCTTGCTTTGATTATAGGGAGAATATAAAGCGTCATCATACTTTTTCTACATTCCAGTCAGATGTCGTGGTGAGGCATAAGGTAAACCCCAGTCTAGATAGTATGAAGAGAAGTTATTTAAAGGATGAAATTTTTAAAAAATACTCACAATATTTTGGGAACAAATTAAAAAGCCAAAACTTAATTAGTGTGTGTGTGTGGGGGGGTTGTCAAGAAAAAAAGGAAGGGAATTAAGGCACCCACAATTCCACCATTTAGAGATAAATTTTCGTAGTAGACATGTGTATATTCTAGAACTTTTCCGTGTTTTTGTTTTTACCTTTTAAAAAATTAACAAACTTTACTTTTTAGTGTAAAGTTTACAGCAAAATTGAACAAAAAGTCCATAAGGCTCCCATACAGCCCCCACCTCCACACATGCATAATCTCCCTTATTATCAACATCCCCCAGCAGAGGTACATTTGTTACAATTGGTGAATCTACATTGACACATCATAATCACCCAAAGTCTGCAGTTTATGTTGGGGTTTACTCTTGGTGTTTTATATTCTGTGGCTTTGGATAAATGTATAGTGACATGTATTCACCATTATAATACCATGTAGAATAGTTTCACTGAAATAGTTTTTTCAGTTTCACCTAAAAATCCTCTCTCTGTTCTGCCCGTTTATTCTACTTTCCTCCTAACCATGGCAACTGCGAATCTTTTTACTGTCACCGTACTTTTGCCTTTCCCTGAATGTCATATGGTTGGAATCATGGAATATGTAGCTCTTCAGATTGGCCTCTTTCACTTAGTAATAATGCATTTGAGTTTCCTATATGTCTCTTCATGGCTTAAGAGTTCATTTATTTTTGGCACTGAGTAATATTCTTTTGTCTAGATATACCAGAATTTATTTATCCATTACTTGTGGAAGGACACTTTGGTTGCTTCCAAATGTTGGCAATTATGAATAAAGCTGCTATAAACATTCATGTGCAGGTTATTGTATGGATATAAGTTTTCAGTTCATTTAGGAAAGTACAAAGGAAATGATTGCTGGGTCATATGATAAGAGTTATGTTTAGTTTTGTAATTAAGGAACACATTTTAAATTCAACCGAGCCATTTAGAGGATTGAATGCAAAGTTAGTTTTCTCAAGGGCTTATGTTGCCTCATCTCTTTCTCTCATATTTTTGACTTTCCTCTCCAGTCTGACTTTTTCTGTACTGCTGCTCTCTTGTAATTTTGGCAGGTTTGTGGGGCTGATCTAGCACTGATGCAACATTTAACCTTTCTAATGAGTGTACCTCATCCTCTGGTGTCTCTGCTCAAATTCAGGAAAGGAACAGTCTGATTGGCTCACCCTAGCCTAGGATTGATTGGTTTGCTCCAGCTTTGGTGTCCAGTTAGCTGGAAACGTGCAAAGCCAAAGCCTTTAATTGCACTGTGCTTTTGGAGAGGCTTAGGGAATAGATGGGGAGGGTAATAATTTCAACTCAGAGAGTTTAAGTTAAGAGGCTATGGTCGGTCTGTACCATCAGAGACTACCTGTTTCTCTGGTCTACTTTCTAACAATAGCACTCCCTTTTCATTTCCAAACTATTCTCATATGGATGATAAATTTTATGTGGACTCCAAGTACAACCTACTTAAAAGTTTTGACTGGGATTATCTGTAGTGATCAGGTCCATGGTAGGGAGGTATTCTAGAAATCTTCTTTTCTGGAGACTTCTCTGTGTATTTGGGGAATAAGAATAAGAAAAAGAAAATAAGTTTGAATTATTGTCTACAGGAGTTTGATTACATTTTGTTTCAGGCTAAACAAATATTAGTTCTTAAAAAACAAAATGAAACAGTTCAGAAATTTTCTGATGTTGACCATCTTCTATCACTAATTTATTTTAGTTAAATGCAGATGAACATAAAAATACATTAGTCCTCCCTTATCTGTGGTTTTGCTTCCTGCATTTCATTTACCTGATGTCCACTGTGTTGCAGAAACAGATGCTCCTCCTCCTGACATATTTTCTGAAGGTCAATAGTAATAACCTAAAGCTAGGTCACAATGCCTGCATTACTCACCTCACATTCACCTCAGTCATTTTATCAACATACATCATCACAAGAAGGGTGAGAAGGGTACAATAAGATATTGACATAATTGTTCTATTTCATTATTAGTTATTGTTCTTAATCTCTTACTGTGCCTAATTTATAAATTAAGCTTTATCATAGGCATGAGTGTATAGGAAAAACATAGTATATATAGGGTTTGGTACTACCCAGTTTCAGAAATCCATTGGCGGTCTTGAAACATACCCCCAAGGATGAAGAGGGACTATGGTAAGTTTCTTGTTGACTCAAATTTACCTGTTAATTAAAGAAAGAGTTCTTATTTTTTGCATCTCTCCAATGTTTGAGCACACCATACATTTCATGAAAATAGTTCTATCTTATAAATTCAGTAGTTCTTCCTGAAAGGTTATTAATATGTAAATGGTTGGCTTTTCTGCCCATTTAACCAAAGACTGCCCCCCCCCCCATTTTTTTAAGCTTTCCTTTCTCTGGCATGCTTTTCCTTCAACATTGGATCCCAAGCAGTTCCAGCCTTAACATATTTTTAACTTTTTAGGATTACTTGAAACTTACTTCAGCTTTAGTTTGTAACCCTAAAAGAGAAAGGGAAAAGGAAGGAATTAGTTCTATAAATTATACTGATCCTTGTCACAGGCCACAAATATTTGCCAAGATCTGATTAAATAGATATATCTGAGATGATGGCAACTCTGTTTTCAAGGAGAAATATTCAAAGAGTAAACATGAATCCTTTCACAATTATTTCTTATGTTTCTTTTGTTACATTCTTTAAATAAGCCATAGAGGGTGTTATGTAGGGAATGAAATGAAGATCACATTAAAACTTGATTATTGGAAGTCTGGGAGATGGTTGTCCGATTTTAACTGTGCACTGGTATTATTTCAGAATCCTCTTAGGAAAAAAAATCTATAAAGACAGCTCTGAGGATATCAGTATTATAAACAGTAATTTTGACAATCTGCTTGACACCAGCCAAGTGATGTCTGGGGACAAGAATGTTCCAAAGTGGAGGGATAAAAAAAGTTATGGAAAAGTGCTAGCTTCCAAGAGTGCCAAGCCTCACAGATAGAATCACCAATTTATCAAATACCATTATAACATCCAATTCAACATAATGGGGCCTTTCTCCATGGTCTGGCCTACAGCCCACGTCAGCATTGCTTTTCTTATGTCGATACAAAGAAATCGATTACACTAAAAACTTATATAATAGAAATGGATGTTGATTGCCAATCTCTGCTGCCCTGTCAGTAGACTACTATTAAATGGAAACATTGTCCTTTTGAAAAGGAGTTGGGTACAGTAACTCCTGGAATACAAAGGCAGATACTCTCAATGCATTCTGATATGTTGATAGATTCCCCACCCCCTTCTCCTTTCAGAGCTGCAGAGACTGAGAGGTAGAACAGAGCTCTGTCCTCAGACCTGTCCCATTGTGGTTGATTATATTTATATCACACAGGGTCAGCTCAAATTATATCTCCTTACAGATGATTTCCCCGACCTTCCTGCCACTACCAGCTAACTTTAGGAAACTCCACCCTTTCATCAATTCTATGTTTTAATACGGTCACTGTAAGCAGTAATTCCTCAGGAGTTATTCTAGTGTGTATATGTTAAAATATAACATATATTTTATATGTATATCCTGATCACCTTGTCAAGGATCAGGTGTTCTAATAATATTTATTCTTTAAGTATCAAGCATTCCATTGAACAAATGGAAATCACTCTTTGAATGCTGAATAAAGAAAGCTAGAGGCCTTTAATTTTTTTCTATTTTAATGTTTAAATCAGATACTCAGAGATGGAGTTAATATGATGCTATTAAGCTTGAACTTTAGTGACCCATTTTTGCAGGGCCCCCTTTAAGGCACGGAAGTGGCCTTGGTATGTGTTCACATGGTCATACTATTTTGTATAATTTGTAATAGTTGTCATTTTAACCTTAATTAGTTAACACTGTTGTCTCCTTCCACTTATACTGACCCCTGTCACACGTCCTTTCAGACTGAGTGCAGGCATTTTGGGATCCAGCTGAGGGGAATTTTATTTCATTTGGTGTTTGTGGGATGTATTTATATGGCTTGCAGTCATTTTAAACTCTAGATTACCTATTGTTAGCTGTCCTGGTGGAGAAAGAGCTTCTAAGACTTTGCTCCCTACTCCTTGTGCTGAATTACAAAGGAACAGGGCTAGAAGCCATGTTGTGATGTCCTGTTGCACCCAACTCTGGATATACACTGAGAGTGAGTGGAGGAGAAATAAGATTTGAAATGTATAGAAGAACCCAAAACTAGTATATTGGAGAATCTTTCCAGTATTGCAGCCTATATATGAAGAACAACATACATATATATTCACACCACTACAACCACAACTGCCAATGGCAAAAACCTTAATGAAAAATTTCCCAAATTTGACATCATTCCTAATAAATTTGTGGGACCTTACTAATAGTGAACTATGAAACAAATGAAATACTTTTCAAGCTGTTAGTAATCAAAGAATATGAACCTACAAACTGTAGGAACCATTTCAGATAAGGGGAAGCAAAAGCTTCGTCAGACAGCCACCTTCTTAAGAACACAAATATAAGCCATTTAGGGAGGTAGCCTTCAAATATAAGCCATTTAGGGAGGTAGCCTTCAAATATATTTATATTCAAATATAAATATATTTGTATTTTAATACAAATTTAATTTGTATTAAATTTAACCACATAGAACTGTTAGAAATAAAATCTACCTTTATTATACTAGAATATAATTTTTTAAAATATTACATAAAATAAATTGCCTATGGTTAGTTATGTTCTCGAAACCACTCTATTGTTTCTTTATTGGATTCAACCTGCTGCGACCTGCCATATGTTCTTCCTGCTCTGGCTGGTTGGTTTATTTATCATTCTCCACCATGCTGGGCATCTGGTTCCCTGTAATGGGCTTGCTTTATTCAATATGCCAGTATTTAAATTGTTACCACCTAGTCAAATTCTACCCTTCCTCAGTATGCAGATCAAACGTCACTCCCACCTGCAAGGAGCCTCTTCAGATCCTCCTGTAAACAGAGCAAAGGCCCTCCAAATGTTTATTACACCTACTTCTCAAAACCTTGTATTTTTGACATACCTTGTATTTTTGTCTCTGTTGGCATTTAACTTTGTGTGTCTCAGTCTTACTTTCCCTATTAAATTCAAATGTTCTTTGGGACCCTCATTAGTCCTCCTATAATTATTTGAGGGCTCAGAACTCTGGGAATTCAATACTGTTTTTGAATAATTGTTTCTCAGGAATGGCTAGTTTTAAATCTGAGAGTAAAGTTTTAAGCTAGAAAGACCAGCTTGTTGGTGTAAGGGGAAGGGGTGTTTTGCTGAGATTAGGCTCCAAATACTTGTTTTATTTCATTTTTATGGAACTGGGAACAACTTAATGTTTTGAGTTTCTAAAGTTTTTCTTTTTCTGTTTCCTTAGAGGTGGAGGCTTGAATTCTTATTTAATGGCCCTTGGCTCATTTGCTTTTGGCCTTGCTCCTCCTCCTTTTCCTTCTTCTTCTTATAAAAAACAGTAAAATAGATATGTCTATGGATTTTAATATATACAAATAGTTGTATATACAAAGGTACTTCAGGATATCCTGTCTTTTAAAAATCCTGTTATATATCTCCTTCCAAGTATGGCCTCATTTATTTGCTCCTTATTCCCAACATAATTTCTCACAGTATTTCTTTTCTTTTTTTTAAATTAACATATAATGTATTATTAGCCCCAGGGGTACAGGTTTCTCATAGTATTTCTTTTTCTACTTCTTGTTTTCTCCTTTATCTACTCTCATTGAACTTCTGTTCCTTTTATTCCATTATAACTACTCTTGTCAATGTCATAAATTATTTTTATGTTGCCAAAGTTGATGGTCATGTCTCTGTCCTGGCAACACTTCCATTCACATTTACAGAATTACACACCAAGGAAAGCCAGTTATCGAACTCTGTGGACATAATCAAAATGATAATGAAGGCAGGTGAAGAACAGCCCTGGAATATACAAAAAGAAAAAAAAAGGATGAATGAACCAAGATTTACTATAAAATCAAGATTTAATAGAATGAAATCCTAAAAATAATAACAGTACTAAAAGAGTAAATAATCCAATGACCATCACGGCTCATCTTCATCAGATACTTTAGGCAGTGGTGTGGCCAGAGCACCTCATGTGACTGAGACGCTTTGCAATACTGCAGAGAGATATAGTCTAAAACTTTTCTTTCTATAAGGATTTATTTTTATAAATCTAGTTTTCAGATGCACTGTATTGAAGAAGGTATAAAAAATTATGACAGTCCAGTTTATAAATAGGGTGAAATTCTCACTTCCTCAGCTTTCTGTGATGATGAACTCCCCATGCAGAGTCAGTCATAGACATCAATACCTTATTGTTGAAACACCAAGGACTATGCTAAACTCCAGTTTCTTTTTGGTTCCTTCAGCTAACGGGGATTTTCAAAGTTACTAAAAACAGAGTATTTTAATTTCAGTAAGATGAGTTCTTATTTTAAAGAAGGGATCCTAAGGCTTCTATTTTAGATGCATATCTACCTGTGTTGCAAATCTGTGGGTTGGAAATCCATGTTTTGTCATTAACAGTTATTCCTCGAAGCTGTGAGTTGCTAGCTCTGCCATTTACATTGGTAGTCACTCAGGATATTTTATACTCACCTGAAGCAGACAACAACTTTGAATTTAAATGGTAAGTGAGTGTTTAAGTGGTAAGACAATCTAAGCAAAACCCAAAGCCCCAGCAAAATCTAAGCAAATCTCAGCATTGTTCAGAGTCATTTTCCTACTCACATGGTAGGTCTGGGTGCTTCATGAGGGAGAAGGATGAAGAGAGGAGGAGAGAACCAAAAGGAACATGTGGAAGGAGAGGGCTTAAAAGAGGAGGGAAAAAACTGGAACAGAAAAGGAGAGCCTGAATCTGGTGTAGGGGGAAGTCAGCTGGGGCCAGAGGGTGTCGCACAGTGTCAGATTGTTGTCAGATTCTTGACAGCTTGGTGAGGGCTGAGAGGAACATGGAGAGTGGTGTAGGCTTGACTCTGATGCATTATCCACTCCTCTGTGCTGTGATTTAATGGAGAAATTATACAGAATTCCTTGTTCAAGGGCTATTAGGAATGTCTTTGTATCTGTAGCTGTGACAAATAATACAGCTTCAAGAAAAGGACAGCTAATTAACTCTTCTTAGTACATATTTAGTGAATTTTACATAAATGACAGATGCATACAGAAACAAAATCAAGTTACTCTAATGTTAATCAGGGACACCTAAGGAATAGGTAAAGGGTTAACTAAAGCAGAAGTAAGAGAAGACTGCTAGACCATTCCTGCGGGTTAATGACTGGACAAGGGACCACTCTGTTTGACACTAAACACTGGAGAAAACCTCTGCTGGGTAATTTGTTAACATTGTGATCCTTCTTTTAACATTGATAGCAATTTCATAGGATAATCTGAAGGGAGCATTAAGTGATTCCATTTTATGTCAGAAATTTTATCTCAGAAATTTTATGAGGCATGAAACAGATGAGTGGGTAATACAAATACAATAAAACCTAATTTCCTTTTTTGTCTCAGTCTTGGCGCAGATTTGAAGTACATCTATTCCAATTCCATTCTCTATCTAGCATCCATGTAATGACAAATCTGAAAAGATAAGTTTTTCTAAAGAATAGCAAAGAAAGAACCAAAGACATGTGATGAGAACAGCTTTATTTGGAACCAGGTATCAGTGAATTTTAAGTTATTCAGCACTTAAAATGGTACACGGTTCAGAGATGAGGAGGTTAGAACTAAAAATCAATCAAAGAAATTTGGTTTGGCTTTTTAGTTCCTGGCTCAGTGTACTTCTAACCCTCTTTGTCTTTTGAGGAGCTCTGGTTTTTAAATTTTTGCTTCACTTTTTACTTGTCTGGTTACATGGCTGCCTTTGTTAGGTGTAATATTTGGAAATAACAATAAATTAAAAAAAAAAAAGTTTTCGCAGAGAGTATGAACAGACATTTCTGCAAAGAAGACATCCAGAAGGCCAACAGACACATGAAAAAGTGCTCCGCATCACTCGGCATTAGGAAAATGCAAATCAAAACCACAAGGAGATACCACCTCACACCAGTCAGAATGGCTAAAATTAACAAGTCAGGAAATGACAGATGCTGGTGAGGATGTGGAGAAAGGGGAACCCTCCTACACTGTTGGTGGGAACACAGGCTGGTGCAACCACTCTGGAGGTTCCTCAAAAAGTTGAAAATAGAGCTACCCTACGACCCAACAATTGCCCTACTGGGTATTTGCCCTAAAGATACAAATGTAGTGATCCAAAGGGGCACGTGCACCCCAATGTTTATAGCAGAAATGTCCACAATAGCCAAACTGTGGAAAGAACCTAGATGTCCATGAATGGATGGACAAAGATGAATGGATAAAGAAGAAGTGGTGGGTGTGTGTATATATATATACACATATATACATATACATCTATATACATGTGTATATATACATATATACATATATATACATATACATCTATATACATCTATATACATGTGTATATATACATATATATACATCTATACACACACACACACACACACAAAATGGAATACTATGCAGCCATCAAAAGAAATGAAATCTTGCCATTTGCGACTAGAGGGTATTATGCTTAGCAAAATAAGTCAGTCAGAGAAAGACAATTATCATATGATCTCCCTGATATGAGGAAGTTGAGAGGCAACATGGAGGGTTTGGGGGGTAGGAAAGAATAAATGAAACAAGATGGGATCGGGAAGGAGACAAACCATAAGAGACTCTTAATTTCACAAAACAAACAGAGGGTTGCCAGGGGGAGGGGTCTAGGGAGAGGGTGGTGGGGTTATGGACATTGGGGAAAGTATGTGCTATGAAGTGTGTAAACCTGGTGATTCAGAGCCTATACCCCTGGGGCTAATAATACATTATATGTTAATAAAAAAATTTTAAAAAGGTTTCATTCTCTCTTGTCTAAGGGAAAAATGTTTTCCCAACTGAACTTTAAAGACCATTGAATGGAATCTTCACCTGGGTCTCTATTCAGTTGCTACCCGCTATTGGTTATATGATTTTTTCTTACCATCCCCTCTGTGATATATTAAATAGTGACTTCTTTTCTCCCCAGGATTCTGGTTTTCAAAAAGGTCAACCCGGGGAAGATTTTGTATGGACAGCTTGCATTATAGCTATCAGAATTATAGTCAAGTAATTGTGGATCTCAGACACTCTGTTTGCTTTCACTCATGGAGGGACCCACAGGAGGCATGGGGGTTTTGATCTGTTGCTGTCTCCATTTGGAGGAGGAGAAAGCCTTGCTGAAACTTTGGGTTTCATGAGGGAGAACCAGATGAACTTCTGGGACCAAGTTACATTGATAAGGCCCTGTCCTGGCTAGATTTTTATCCCTTCATGTCTCCTGCTGGAATTAATTTAGAACCACATTGAGAGGAGATCTCTTTTCCATTTTGGGATTGGTCCTGCTAATCAATAATCAACCTGACTTATACCCATTATTTCTTAGGAATCATTTTTTCTCCATTAAGGCTCTCACTGGATTAAGAAGTGATGCCTCTCTCATCCCACTATATGCCTTTTCCCCGTTGCTGATCCTGGAGAATCTTCCCTCAGTTTTCCCAGAGTGACTGTCTGTTGCATGAATCCCATGGACCCATCTGCTACCAGCAGCCATTATCACATTGTCTAGCTTATACAGCAAGGAATCTTTTCCTTTGGTTATCGCCTAGGTGCAGAACAAGCTGTTTGCTCTCTTGCAAAGACGTGTGTTGCCTTTGGATACAGGGATTTGCTTTTGATGATTAAAAAAAAAAAACTTTATTCTCCACACTGTGTAGTAGAATTAATCATTTTAAGGGGCCTGATAGGGGTCCATCTGGAGCTACTGAGCAATAGAAGGATTATATCCCCATAGGACATACATTGAAAGATGGCTGTATTAATTTAAATAGGAAAATTCTCAGCTAATCCATAAACAGAACTTGGTGGGATTGAGTGGTAGTTTTTAATTATGAAGATGGAACATTTCAGTGAATAATTCCTACTGAATTCATTATAGATGTTTCATTTTTTGTTTCCTCTGGCCTCTTTCTAACATGCTATAAATGCATAATCAAAGTGAAATGCCATGATGATTAAAAATTGTTACAGCAAATTTCTTTGTATAACAAAACAGCTTGTATATTCCACACTATTTTGTGGACATTTGAACTTCATGATAAGGAACACAAAAGAAGTATTTCCCACATGCCATTACAAAATTTAAGTTGTCTTTTATATTTGAAGTTGTAATTATTGATGAGAGGAGAGACTGTTCCACTATGTAGCTGAATGCCTTACCATCATCCCACGACACAGGCAGAAGGTAAATGGTTCAATAAGTGAATAACTCCTCCTAAGGAGATGTGAGAAATCCCCGTGGAGGGACTTTTGGGAATAGCCAGTTCAGACCATGATGGTTTTTCTTCTGTTACTGGTTACATCAGATGGTACTCTAAAATAACTTGTATTTAGATCTGGCATATCAGCCTTTTAAAAGGCAGGATCAACCCACATTTCCCCAGAGACTGAAAGTTCTGGGAGCTCCAGAACATTATATAGTATATTTCTCTGATTCATAAATAAGCACACAGGAAGAAAAAGGTGTCGTCTCAGGATGGATTAAGAAGTATAAATAATAATAAAAAATGATTACCAAATTATGAACATGCATTTTGTTCACTGAATGACTCACTTCAACCTAAAGATTGTTAACAATTACTTTACGATCTATGCATTTCTCTTAAAAGAATGTGTCCTTTTACAATTATAAGGAAACAAATGTATGAATAGCAATCAGTCAAGAAAACAACTTGCTTGATACTTGGCCAAGTTCTGCACAGTTTTATAAGCCACCTATATTATATGATTAGAAAATTGAAGATTTTAAAAATTAATGATGAGTGAATAGAAATACCTGTCATTCCACCATTGTTCCTGTGTGAGCAGCGCCATGGCTTTACCGGGCTCTATTTCTTAGGGTCTGTACTCTTAGAGTCTCTAGCTGCATCTGTATTCCTAGTCACTGCCTTGCAGGGGGTTTGGGGGAAGAGCTTAAGAGGAGAAGAGGAAGATTGCATGGGTGGTGCTTCTCATAGCTCACTCCATCCCCTTTTTAGCAACAGCATTGTGCAATGGTACCAGCTGAGACTTTGAGTTCACACTAGCCTGGTCTCCATCTATTTCCCTGCCAGTCACTGGTGGTATAGCCTTGGACATTAAATGTCACTTAATGTCCTGAGCATGAGTTTTGTTTTCCATAAATGGAATGTGACCACTTCTCCTAATAGCTGCCTCAAAGCATAGTCGTGGGAATTAAATAGCTGCCTTAAGGCATAGGGAATTAAATGAGATAATATATGTCAGGTGCCTCACACAACTGCTAGTACATGGCAGGCCTTCGGTAAATGTTAGCTTTACTTTGCCATTCCTCTTTATATTTTTCCTTGATCCAACTTTTTGCTTTCTGCTTCTTGTTCTTGGAGAAAATTGTGAGCATGCCTAGGTTAGTGAAGAATTATAGTAGTTTAGTTCCTTATCTAATCTATTAAAATTGTTCCTGGGGTGAAATTTCTAAACCTAATAAACATGTCGTCTCTACTTGACTTGATCTTTGCACATTTTACTTTGAGAACAGCAAAAGTCCACATCCTCCTAGGAAAAGTTTGATTCCTCTCTAGTCATGGCAACAACCACCAGAATAGGTTTTAAACTTTTAAATTAATCAATGATAGTCCTATGACTGTGCTAACAAGCAAATTCCAGAGCTTGTTTTAAATGTCTCCAGTTGACCAGTGACATCTCACTTCATTGAATATGCCTCTGAAAGCCAAACAGTGAGCGACAGACTGACACTTAGGAAGTCCAACAATTGCAGGTGGACATGTTCCAAGGAACATTCTTCAAAAGCTAATGCCAACCCACTCTTACTTTTGCGACCAACATAAAGCCAAATAAACCATCCCCACCAAAATGTATGTAAGATTAGCAATTTGCTTCCTCAGTAAGACTACCTGACCAGTAGAACTCTCCTTTACTCAAGAAAGGAAAAATTTAGCTTTGGATTTTTTTTGTTTCAGATTTTTTGTTTTCAGGTTTTCTATGATAATTTTATCTTTTAGTAGACTTTCAGGACTCAGCCGGGTTAAACTGATTCAGACACTCTAGCTGCTTAGATCCCGTGCTTCTATTCAGTCTTTGCTTGCCCCCAACTCTCCATTGCCCTTCTTAAACCTTGGTGTTCCTTAGGTGGTTTTATCTGTAACCTTAATGAAATTTTTTACTCACCCTCCACTTTTGTGGAGCAGAGAGAGGAAGTAGAATCTGAGAGACTAACCATATTATGTATGTAGCTAAAGGTACTGTTGAAATGATTGCACTGAGCTGAGTATATGTTTCTCTATATTATTTCGTGTGTGGACAGATATAAGGAAAATTAAAACAGTTGTATAGAGTAAAAGAAGTTATGTTTTCTTGACTCATATGAATACAGTGTGATAAATTTGCTACCTCATTAGAGACAGTATTTGAGGAAACGGGGGAAGCTTGGGAATTGGGATAATTTGAGAAATTGCCTGAGTATAACAACTGATATCTTTGCAACTTAAGATCTCAGGGAAAAAAAGTTTAAGAATTTCCTTCAAAGACAAAAAATTATGTTTTCAACATATTTATTATCATTTAAAAGATTCTATTCTACTGTACTAAGAACATTTAGCATGAGATCTACCCTCTTACTAAAATTCTAAGTGTACACCACATTACTATTGACCATAGGTACAATGCTGAACAATAGAACTCTAGAGCATGTTCATCTTGCTTAACTGAAACTTTATGCCCTTTGATTATTAACTCCACATTTCCCTCTCTACTGGCCTGTTTAGCAGTTATATTAATCATAAGTTTTCCCCCAGACAAATATACTCACTCACAGGCACCTTCATCCTTTTGGTGTATCACAATCATAGGTGAATTAACTGGAGAGGTCCCCTTTGACAGGTCAGAGATACGGGACACAGTTTTGACTATAGTGTCAGAGAACCACCTTTGGGTTTATTGTTGACGTTTGTTGTTGTTGTTGTTGTTATAAAAGTCTTGATGATCTTTTGCACCAACAACTTTGGTCTTGAAAGGTGACCTAAGATCATAGTATTTACACTACAGTACAGAGAGTTTCAGGATATAACCTGCCTGTCATTGACTTGCTTTACTGGTAGAATTCAGTGTACTTCTCTGTGGAAGAATGCCCTTGATATATAATAAGCTTGTTTAAGTTCCTTTGTCTAACGGTGCCATTTTTTGATAACCTTCCATGTATTTAAACTTCTACCTAATTACAGACTTCCAATTTCCTTCTTCATTGACATCTTAACCTAAACTTAATTTCCCACTTATCTATTATAATATCTATTAAAAATTAAATTGAGCCCTTTGTTATCACATTCTTTATTGTACTTATTATCAATTTAATGTTATTTCAAATGGCATTAATAAATTTTTGTTAATATGCCATTAACAAAATTACTATTAATTTCAAAGAAGGGCAAGTGCTGAATATATATTATCTAATAACATAAACTGATTTTTTAATTAAAAATTCTCTTTTATACCTTGTGTATGTTTTATATATAATCTAGAAGATATTGGGCATGAAGCAAAGTTCTAAGCTACTG
Source organism: Mustela putorius furo (assembly GCF_011764305.1). Classification (NCBI taxonomy): domain Eukaryota; kingdom Metazoa; phylum Chordata; class Mammalia; order Carnivora; family Mustelidae; genus Mustela; species Mustela putorius. The sequence continues at coordinate 2,917,077 of NW_025421301.1, forward strand.
CTGCCTGGGGATCTTTAATAGTATTATACAGGAAGTATATAAAGTATTGTGCAAGTAGGAGTCTGTTTTTAGTTTGACTTGAAGCTACAGGAGACTTTACTCACTAAACAGGCTTTAAATTTTCTCCTCTATCATCACAGTGCAATAAAACAAAACAAAACAAAACAAAACAAACAAAAAAAATCCCACAATTCTGTAAAGAGAATGCAACTGCCAAAAAAGACTCAGAAACAAGGGTGTACAAATTAGAAAGACTGAGTTACAATACTACAAAATCACTGCTGGGGTTAATAAAAAAAAAAAATAGTAGGGATTGTTCATGATCAGGAATGCAAACACAGACCTTCTAACTCAGGATTCATTATGGAGCAGACTATGTCTCCTGGACACTGTTTGGAATTTATTTCCAAATATTTAGTGTGGAAGAAGCAAAGAAGATGTCAGAACCCTGGATAGATCCTGTTAAATTGGTTTAATAATGTATGTAATTTGTATACATTTTCGGTTAGGGAGTGTAGGCTTAGTCATCTGAAATTATTTTGAGAAGAATATGAAAAAGAAATAAAGTACAATATTATAAACATAGGCACTCATATCACTTCAAATTGATAAAGTAATTTTCAATAAATTCTTTTATCATTGTCAAAAACCCAATTAGGCACACTTGGGAATTATTGCATATAGATATTTGGACCCTACTTATTATTAGAGACAAGATTCTGTTACAATGGGTAAAATCAAGTGAGTAGATGTTGCTGACAAAGTGATGCTTTGAGTTAATAAGGTTTATTTCTTTCTAGTTCTGATTGGGCTATGGTGCTTAGGACTTAAGAGGGGGAAAATCACCGATGTTATTCTTATGTGCTATGCAGTAGAAAAAAAAACCCCAAAAAGTCTTTCAGTGGGCATTTGGGATGATAGAAGTGTGAGGACCCTAAAAGGCAACAGAAGCCAGAGCACTGGAGGCGTCTCCTGCTCATTGTTCCATAGTCTTTTACCTTCTAGCTTTCATGGAAGGGATCCAGGACTCACTGAAATTTCAATGAGATTTGTGTTATTCATAAGAGTTTCATAATGCCCTTATAAAAATTCAAAGCAAACAAACTAATATAAAGCTTTAGTTGGTTATCCATTTTTTCCCCCTTTTGACCATGTGTTAGTTTGCTGCTCCCATAACAAAATAATGCAGATTGGATGGCTTAAATTGGAATTTATTGTTTCATAGTTTTGGAGTCTAGGAATCTGAGATGAAGGTATCAGCAGGATTGGTTTCTTCTGAGATCTCCTTCCTTGGTTTGTAGATAGCCGTCTTCCTGTGGATTTAGGTAGTCTTCTCTCTTGGGATATCTATGTCCTAATCTTCTCTTTTTATAAGGACACCAGTTGTATAGGATTAGGGCCCACCCTAACGACCACATTTTAAACTTAATTACCTCTTTGTTTTTTTTAAGAGTTGTTTATTTATTATTTGAGAGTTAGAGTTTGAGAGCAAGAAAAGGGGAGGGCAGAGAGTGTGTGTTTCACGGAGGGGGTAGTGGGCAGAGGGAGAGAATCTCAGGCAGACTCGTGCTGAGCAAAGAGCCTGATGTAGGGCTCCATCTCACAACCCTGAGATCATGAAACCAAGAGAAGGATGCTTAACTGACTGAGCCACCCAGGTGCTCCTAAACTTAATTACCTCTTTAGAGATACTTTCTCCAAATATAGTCACGTTTAGAGTTTGGGGTTAGGGAGTTATGGTTTGAACATACCAATTTTGAGGGTGGTGTGGACACAATTCACCCCATAACAAATCACAGCTCAGACTGCTATAATCTTTCTAACTCCGAATTTGTGATCTTTCCTTTCCTACTGTTCTGCTATCCTGCCAAAGCTGGTGTATGACAACTCCGGGAGATGAGAACATCAGCTGGAGGTGATTAACAGAACTAAAGCCCATACCATCCTCATCACCTAGAGGAACGGAACACAAATGAAAAATTGTGATGGTAAATTTTTCAAAAGGGGCTGTAATGAGCAGACGACACTTTTAACCATTGTTCTCTGCTTTGTGGGCAGCTATCTCATCCGGTTTATGACATTAATAAAGCTGGTGTTTGGCATCATCTATTATGGCAGATTCCTGCATATGTACAAAGGTCAACATTCCATATTTAAAAATAAAAGAATGGTGCAGATTTTTTTACCTCACGAAATACCTCTGATGAATAAGACCGCGTCAGCATGCTATACTTCTTGGGGATGGTTAATGAGAAATTTGTGAGGCAATGTCTGGGTCTGCTTTCACAGTCACATTCATAATATGAGCAAAATTCTTTGGTTGAAAAGAAATGGGCAGTACAAGAGAGGAAAATGTATTAGCTTGTTTCTTCCTCTATTAGTTTGTTACTCACAACCAGTTGAATCTTGAGGATATTTTTGATTCTGATACCAGCATATTTCATAGCAGTAAAAGGGATATTGAAAAAAAAAAGAGCAGTATTTATTTATTTGGTGTCTACTTATGGGTCAAATGGTATATGAAGAATGCAGGCAAATGTAAGTCTCTGGTTCCTGGCTATTCTTCAGACTCAGCATTGGCATTCCAGTTGGAGAAACAAGACACACAGGAAGAATTTAAACAACAGTGACAGCCTGAACCACAGCAGATAAGATAATAAATATGTAGTGCTAAACGAATGGAATAAACACTAAATTTTGTGGAAGAAGAGGTCTTTTCCAGCTGGGTGGGCAAAAGAAGGCTTTAGGAGGAAGAAAAAATTTGAGCTGAATGTACAAGGGAAAAAAGGGAATGTGTAGAAGAAGGAAAAGCTGATCTTGAAGGAGATTATTAGGAGAAATTCTGAGGTTTAGAAATCATTGAAGTTTTGGGGCAAGAACAATGTGATGAAATTGCTGTCTTAGGAATAGTTTAGACACTGTTATAATAGTTAATGTGTGGAGTGACTAAGATTTGACATAGCAAGGTGGTATGAAAAAAGGAAGATAGCGTGGAGAGAAACTGGAAATAAAGAATGGAATAAATGCGGTAAACCTTGAGATGATGTAAGGGAGAGGAAAGAACTGAAGGTGATGTCTGTGTTGTTAAGCCTGAATGAGTCTGGGTAACCCAGAGAAGACTGATAGCATTAGTGATTAATGACTTGACGAGTAAGGAGCGGACACTGTTTCTCTTTGAGAAGATGAAGTGTTTCACAGATGCAGCCAGATAGATGTTCAAGGGGGAGTATGCTGTGGGCAGTTGAACATGTAGGTTTGGGAGGCAGGAGAGCAGCTGAGAGGACCAAGACATAGAGAAGGATTACCCTCACTGAAGAAGGCAAAACAGGGACTCTAACAGGAACATGATAAAAAAAGAAAACTTTAATTGTAGAAACAAATTATGTATTAGTTGTTAGGAGCAGGATTTTTTCTGCATTTCAGTATGTAAGAGTGGAACAAAACTTCTTTTGGTGGCAAATAAATGTAATATGGAATCTGATATATGTGACATTAAGAGAAAACTATGTATGCTAGTTTGTATTTGTTGAAGAAGCACAAAATAGCTATAATTTTTATGAATCAAATAATGTTTGAGGAAAGTGAAGGGAATATGATAAACATACATAGTGCATCTATGAATTTAGGTAAGGTACTACTATCGTTATTGTCAGTGCAATGGCTGTTATTGCAGTGGCTCAAGTGTTCAAATAAATATGATATTTCTAGTTTCCATTATGGGATGCCTGGGTGGCTCAGTCAGTTAAGCGTCTGCCTTAGGCTCAGGTCATGATCCCATGGCCCTGGGATTGAGCCTGCATCAGGCTCCTTGCTCAGTGAGGAACCTGCTTCTCCCTGTGCCTGCTGCTCCCCCTGCTTCTCTCTTTCAATAAAATCTTTTAAAAATAATTGCCTAAAAAAACTGAGCTCGTATTCATATATCTAAGGCATGATGTGACTTTTAGTTCATTTAGAATCTGATGATTTTGAATTAAATGCAATCCACTTTGACAAGTGCTTCTGAGTATATGCATGGCTTGATCTCATGGAAGTCTACCAAGATAAGTTAAACACTCCTTCCTTCCAGGAGTAAGGAAACAGTATGTGCTTGTTAAATATCTGCTTACCATGTGGGGCAGGCATGCTTGCTCTGCTCATGTTAACCTTCATCATATATGTTATCTTATAATCCAGTGGGAGATCAAGCACATATCACAATGACTCTAATATCAGCCAAGCCTCAATAAAATGATAGAGGTTAGTATGGGCAGCAAAGAGAATAATTGCAACTAGGAAGATCTAGGAGAACTCCTTATATAGGGTAATGTCTAAGCTGGACTTTGACATATGAGCAGGAAAATGAATATTTTTTAACAGAACCATCCACGTGCCATGAAGGCAAAATCAGTTGCTAGAATAAATTGTCAGGTTATTAATATCAGATATAGGCAAAATCACTGAGAATTTATTTTGTTTAGTTTCTCAGTTCTAAACAAATAGCCAAATGCATTGACATCTTGGATGAAATGCTCCAAAATAATTTATGTACAGATATTAAATAGAACAGGATTTTTCAGTATTGAATCATTCAGAAGAGATTTTTTTTTTGATCTGTGGTTAGTAAGTACAATGGTAAAACTTTATGTGGGTAGGCTCTGGTATTCAGTTGTTTGGGCAAACACTTGTCTAAATGCTACTGTGAAAGATCATTCACCAAGACCAGGAGGGTTTATTCCTGGGATGCAAGGGTGATTCAATATTTGCAAATCAATGTGATACATCACATTAATAAGGGAAAGGATAAAAACCATATGGTCATTTCAATAGATGAAGAAAAAGCATTTGACGAAGTATAATATCCATTCATGATAAAAAAAACCTCAACAAAGTAGGTTTAGAGGCAACATACCTCAACCTACTAAAGGCCAGAGAAGAGCTTGGGTGGCTCAGTTGGTTAAGCATCCAACTCTTGGTTTTGGCTCTGGTCATGATCTCAGGGTTATGAGATCAAGCCCCACCTCAGGCTCCATGATCAGTGCAGAGTCTGCTTGAGATTCTCCCCCTTTTCCTCTGCCCCTCCCCCTACTTTGTCTCCTTCTTTGTCTCTCTCAACAAAATAAATAAAGTCTTAAAAAAATAAAGGCCATATATGAAACACCCACAGCTGACATCACACTCAATGGTGAAAAACTGAGAGTTCCCCCCTAAGATCATCAGAAAGAAGACAAGGATGTCCACTCTAACCACTTTTATTCAACACAATACTGGAAGTCCTAGTCACATGCCTCAGACAAGAAAAAAGAAATAAGTATCCAAATTACTAAGGAAGAAGTAAAACTTTTACTATTTGCAGATGATGTGACATTACATTTGGGAAAACCCAAGGACTCCATCAGAAAACTACTAAAGCTAATAAATGAATTCAGTGGGGTGCCTGGGTGGCTCAGTGGGTTAAGCCTCTGCCTTCAGCTCAGGGATCAGGCCCTGCATCCGGCTCTCTGCTCAGCAGGAGCCTGCTTCCCCCTCTCTCCCTGCCTGCCACTCTGCCTGCTTATTCTCTCTCTCTCTGTCAAACAAATAAATAAAAATCTTAAATAAATAAATAAATAGATAAATAAATTCAGTTGGGTCACAGGATACAAACTCAGCATAGAGAAATCTGTTGCATTTCTATACACTAATAATGAAGGAGAAGAAAGAGATTTAAAAAATCTCATTTACAATTGTATCAAAAATAATAAAATACCTAGTAATAAACTTAACCAAGGAAGTGAAAGACTTGTTACTCTGAAAACTGTAAAACACTGATGAAAGAAATGAAAGAAATTGAAGATGACACACAAAAAAAATGGAATGATATTCCATGTTCATGTATTGGAAGAACAAATATATATTGGAAGAACAAATATTGGTGTTTTTTTCTGAATTTTTAAAATTTATTTTATTTTTTTTTTTTAGTATTCCAAGATCCATTGTTCATGCACCACCCCCAGTGTTCCATGCAATACATGCCCTCCTTAATACCCACCACCAGGCTAACACATCCCCCCACCCCCTCTAAAACCCTTAGCTAGTTTTGGAGTCTACAGTCTCTCACGGTTCAAAAAAAAAAAAAATTGTTAAAATGTCTATAGTAACCAAAGCAATATACAGATTAATACAATCCCTAATAAGAGACCAACAGCATTTTTCAAGGAACTAGCACAAATAATCCTCAAATTTGTATGGAACCACAAAAGACCCTGAATAGCCAAAGCAATCTTGAAAAAGAACAAAACTAGAGGAATCACAACCCCAGATTTAAAACCATAAAAATCCTAGAGAGAGCACAGGCAGTAACTTCTCTGACATCAGCCCTAGTGCCATTTTTCTAGATTTGTCTCCTGAGGCAAGGCAAACAAAAGCAAAAATAAACTATTAGGATTACACCAAAAACTGCACAGAGAAGGACAAAGTCATCAAAAGTAGGAGACAATCTCTGAAAGGAAGAAGACATTTGCAAATGGCATATCTCATTAAGGGATTATATATATATAACGGATTATATATATATATATATATATATATATACTCTGCCACATTTTTAGCATATATATATAACTATACAAATAACTCCTACAACTCAACACCAAGCAAACATATAATCCAGTTGAAGGGGAGCTGGAGTGCTGAGAGCAAGTTGTAAGGCATGTGATTTGTGAGCTTGGCAGTGGCATGGTCACAGAGTAGCATGTATATTCATAAACGTGATCCTAGGAATCACACTTAATGTTTTCATTTTGTATTTTTTAGTTGGCTCTTCCTTCCACCTTTTGAATAGGGTTTAAAATGAAAACAATTTATTTACACATCATACAAATAGTTTGTAATATGAAACTTGAGTGAGGAAATGATAAGTAATTTAGATAAGAATTTTTAAAGACTAGATATTTCAATTTTTTTTTCAAGTGCTAAGATAACATTTATTTATCAAGGCCAGCACATTCTGTAAGGATAGAGGACAGAGAAATTTGGACCAATAACACTGCAAACACTAAAATGCATCATAAAATACTGGCAGGGAACATTGATGTAAGCCACATGAAAGGATTGAACAGTACAGAGTAATAACTGTGTGATCATCCTAAGCTCCTTTAGAAATCAATTTTTGCTTATAAAGGAAGCATGCTCTGTAATGTTTCCAGCCCAGCTTCATTTAGGAAGAGAAAATGAATTGCTCTGTTACTCTGGAGCCCTCACTCAGAGTCTCAAGTGTAAGTGTCAATGCCTAAAACCCATTTCCATAGTCATTCTGGTATTTGTGTGATTGCTCACGCAAAATGGTATGGTTGAATAGACGCTGTATGTTTTTCATGTATTTTGATGATGTGAAATAGCACTTATTAAAAATTAAAAGTGCAGAATACAAAATAGTACATAACATCTGATATCTATTTTATAACATGTTTGTGGCCTGAGTTTCTCTAGGCTTCACTACTCTAGCCTATGAGTGCAAATGAGGCCTCATGAATGGTTGTGTCTTAAATGTCACTGTCTGTTGCCTCTGTTTGCATAATTCAGTCTGACCTGCTGTGCCTAGAAGGCCCTGACACTGTCCTATATGTACTTACAAAGAGTTACATCAATTGTCTTTACCTCAGATCTTTTTGTTGGTATCCAGGGCTTACAGAGTCCAAGGTGCTCAGGTTAGATCCAAGCTGGGACTGGCTATACATAAACACATGCAGATTCATATAGAAGACTGTCTAGAAGAAAGTATACCAACTTTTTTCTCTATGTGCTGAGATTATGGATATGTTTTTCTACTTTTTTGGGTATTTTCTAAATTGTTTTTAATGAACCTTATTCTACTTTTTTTTTTTACTATTTTCTTTTCAGCTTGTTTACCATTAAGCAGGCAATTGGGTTATTTTGTGTGATAGATCTATTTCCTGACACAATGTCTACATATTGCCAACAGCTCATTGAGTGAAAACAAACTGCATGACATACCAAAGAAGCCTGCATATATATATATATATATATATATATATATATATATATATATACACACACACACACACACGACATATATATATAGCTTATAAAACTTAGTGATACTGGCAAAACTTGTAATTCTTCAGCAACAAATGCTACCTAAATAATGACAAATTGCAATAAAATGTATAATGAACAAGGCTGTTGCAGTAGACAACAAAGTGATGGTCGTGTTAGAGAAATGTTTCAGGAGAAAAGAAAATAATTTAAGTGGAATCAAGTATCATAAAATGAAATATACTAGAATTCACAAAATAATACAACTTGAGTTAGTGATAACAATTTCTGGTAATATTTACTTCATAATGGAATTTATTGCACAAGTTCTAATAGAAAGTCCTGCTGAATGCAGTTAAAAGCCATTTAAGCTGAACAGTGATGACTATATGTCATCATGTCTTCTGTTGAATTTTATGGAAGAATAAAACCAGGAAACACTGCATTTTCTTTTTTCTTTTTTTTTTCCAATTTTTTTATTTTTTATTTTTTATTTTTTATTTTTTATAAACATATATTTTTATCCCCAGGGGTACAGGTCTGTGAATCACCAGGTTTAAACACTTCACAGCACTCACCAAAGCACATACCCTCCCCAATGTCCATAATCCCACCCCCTTCTCCCAAACCCCCTCCCCCCAGCAACCCTCAGTTTGTTTTGTGAGATTAAGAGTCACTTATGGTTTGTCTCCCTCCCAATCCCATCTTGTTTCATTGATTCTTCTCATACCCACTTAAGCCCCCATGTTGCATCACCACTTCCTCATATCAGGGAGATCATATGATAGTTGTCTTTCTTTGCTTGACTTATTTTGCTAAGCATGACACGCTCTAGTTCCATCCATGTTGTCGCAAAAGGCAAGATTTCATTTCTTTTGATGGCTGCATAGTATTCCATTGTGTATATATACCACATCTTCTTGATCCATTCATCTGTTGATGGACATCTAGGTTCTTTCCATAGTTTGGCTATTGTGGACATTGCTGCTATAAACATTCGGGTGCACGTGCCCTTTTGGATCACTACATTTGTATCTTTAGGGTAAATACCCAATAGTGCAATTGCTGGGTCATAGGGCAGTTCTATTTTCAACATTTTGAGGAACCTCCATGCTGTTTTCCAGAGTGGCTGTACCAGCTTGCATTCCCATCAACAGTGGAGGAGGGTTCCCCTTTCTCCGCATCCTCACCAGCATCTGTCATTTCCTGACTTGTTGATTTTAGCCATTCTGACTGGTATGAGGTGATATCTCATTGTGGTTTTGATTTGTATTTCCCTCATGCCGAGTGATATGGAGCACTTTTTCATGTGTCTGTTGGCCATCTGGATGTCTTCTTTGCAGAAATGTCTGTTCATGTCCTCTGCCCATTTTTGGATTGGATTATTTGTTCTTTGGGTGTTGAGTTTGTTAAGTTATTTATAGATTCTGGACACTAGTCCTTTATCTGATATGTCGTTTGCAAATATCTTCTCCCATTCTGTCAGTTGTCTTTTGATTTTGTTAACTGTTTCCTTTGCTGTGCAAAAGCTTTTGATCATGATGAAATCCCAATAGTTCATTTTTTCCCTTGCTTCCCTTGCCTTTTGTGTTGTTCCTAGGAAGATGTTGCTGTGGCAGAGGTCGAAGAGGTTGCTGCCTGTGTTCTCCTCAAGGATTTTGATGGATTCCTTTCGCACATTGAGGTCATTCATCCATTTTGAGTCTATTTTTGTGTGTGGTGTAAGGAAATGGTCCAATTTCATTTTTCTGCATGTGGCTGTCCAATTTTCCCAGCACAATTTATTGAAGAGGACGTCTTTTCCCCATTGGACATTCTTTCCTGCTTTGTCGAAGATTAGTTGACCATAGAGTTGAGGGTCTATTTCTGGGCTCTCTATTCTGCTCCATTGATCTATGTGTCCGTTTTTGTGCCAGTACCATGCTGTCTTGATGATGACACTTTTGTAATAGAGCTTGAAGTCCGGAATTGTGATGCCACCAACGTTGGCTTTCTTTTTCAATATCCCTTTGGCTATTTGAGGTCTTTTCTGGTTCCATATAAATTTTAGAATTATTTGTTCCATTTCTTTGAAAAAGATGGATGGTACTTTGATAGGAATTGCATTAAATGTGTAGATTGCTTTAGGTAGCGTAGACATTTTCACAATATTTATTCTTCCAATCCAGGAGCATGGAACATTTTTCCATTTCTTTGTGTCTTCCTCAATTTCTTTCATGAGTACTTTATAGTTTTCTGAGTAGATTCTGTGCCTCTTTGGTTAGGTTTATTCCTAGGTATCTTATGGTTTTGGGTGCAATTGTAAATGGGATTGACTCCTTAATTTCTCTTTCTTCTGTCTTGCTGTTGGTGTAGAGAAATGCAACTGATTTCTGTGCATTGATTTTATATCCTGACACTTTACTGCATTCCTGTATAAGTTCTAGCAGTTTTGGAGTGGAGTCGTTTGGGTTTTCCACATATAGTATCATATCATCTGCGAAGAGTGATAATTTGACTTCTTCTTTGCCTATTTGGATGCCTTTAATTTCCTTTTGTTGTCTGATTGCTGAGGCTAGGACCTCTAGTACTATGTTGAATAGCAGTGGTGATAATGGACATCCCTGCCGTGTTCCTGACCTTAGCGGAAAAGCTTTCAGTTTTTCTCCATTGAGAATGATATTTGCGGTGGGTTTTTCATAGATGGCTTTGATGATATTGAGGTATGTGCCCTCTATCCCTACACTTTGAAGAGTTTTGATCAGGAAGGGATGCTGTACTTTGTCAAATGCTTTGTCAGCATCTATTGAGAGTATCATATGGTTCTTGTTCTTACTTTTATTGATGTGTTGTATCACATTGACTGATTTGCGGATGTTGAACCAACCTTGCAGCCCTGGAATAAATCCCACTTGGTCGTGGTGAATAATCTTTTTAATGTACTGTTGAATCCTATTGGCTAGTATTTTGTTGAGTATTTTCACATCTGTGTTCATCAAGGATATTGGTCTATAGCTCTCTTTTTTGATGGGATCCTTGCCTGGTATTGGGATCAAGGTGATGCTGGCCTCATAAAACGAGTTTGGAAGTTTTCCTTCCATTTCTATTTTTTGGAACAGTTTCAGGAGAATAGGAATTAATTCTTCTTTAAATGTTTGGTAGAATTCCCCCGGGAAGCCATCTGGCCCTGGGCTTTTGTTTGTTTGGAGATTTTTAATGAATGTTTCAATCTCCTTACTGGTTATGGGTCTGTTCAGGCTTTCTATTTCTTCCTGGTTCAGTTGTGGTAGTTTATATGTTTCTAGGAATGCATCCATTTCTTCCAGGTTGTCAAATTTATTGGCGTAGAGTTGCTCATAGTAAAACCTTATTCTACTTTTAAAGAAAAACTAGATAAAGTAAGAGAAGAAATGGTGAGAGGAGCAAGGGAGTGGTATGGCGAGAGAGAGAAGAAAGAGTTTGAGGAAGAAAAGGCCAAAAGTAAACTTCATCTATTAGATCAAGGGAATGTGTCTTATGAATTATGCTAAAAATGTGGCAGAGTCATAGAAGGTTACCAGTTGCAGAAACATACATTGAACTGCTTGGAAACTCAATGTCTTGCTGGCAAGCTAGAGAACTAAGAGTTTCAGCCTATCATTCTCCAACTGTGAGAGACAAGCAAGTCATTCTGCTCCTGTGGGTCTGACATTCCCAGTTATAAAACAGAAGGTTTGAGCTCGGTCTAGTAGATTTCTTGCAGTTCGGTCATGTAATACCATTGTTCTTGTAGAAGCAACATTCTCTGAAGTCATATAGACACAGTGTGTGGATTGAGGGGGCCTAAGAATCCTACTTGTTCTAGGTAAGGTGGAAGTCTGGCTTGAGCAACAAGATGAATGCCAGATGAATGGTTTGTCTTTCCTGGAGGATGGCTGGAGATACGTGGGACCAATAAGAGTAGTCCTGTGAAGCTTAGTGGTATGTAGAAAAGAGGGACCAGCTGATGGTTAGAGCTGCAGGAGACTGAATGCTTGCACTCTTTCCTATTTCTCCTATTCAGTTCTGGTAAGATCTGGCCAAATGCGTAGAGACGGAGTATCCCCAGAATGTCCCTTGTGAAGGAGTATTTATTGTATATTACTATTTCCTAATTCTAATGATCTCCCTAGTCTGTCTTTATTTTCCTAAGAAAACTGACAACAACTTGCCGAAAAACTGAAATGATATGGCATCCATTTTCTCACGTTATTAAGTACTGCCCTTCTACACTTCACTTTCTATAGATCAGGAGGTGCCGTGACCGATAGAAGGAATTTTCTGGCCTGAGACTCAATATACCTAAGTGGTCAGCTCCTGAAATATTGATGGCTTAGTATTTTTCTTTTCCAGAGTCTCAGAACTTTATTTTTGTTGTGGGTTGGTATTTTTCCTGAAGGTAATTATGTATAATATTTAACTCTAGTTTTCTTTTTTTTTAATTTAATGAATGAAATTAAATATTTCATTTGAAGTATTCACCAATTTTTCAAAAGCCAATCCATTCTCCTCTGAAAATCCAATTTCCTTAAGAAATATACGTCTTGGTTGGCTCTTTCTTTTCTTTCTTTTTCTTTCTTTTTTTTTTTTTTTTTTGCTGCAGAAATTCTTAACACTTCTATAATTTGAGGACATTTTGCAGTCTGTAGAGAGGACAAGTGTCTGGGCACATCTTCCTTTCCATGTGCTTTACTGTTATCCATCCAGCTCAGCTCTCTCCAACCCAGGGGGCAGCCTACAATAAAAAGCAAGAAGTTGAACAGAAAGAAACTAAGGAGTTTGTTCCAACATTAAAAAAAAAAACACATATAAATAATATAAAATAGTGCCTTACCACTTACAGTTTATTCACATACAGTATTTCATGTGAGCCCTTCATATGTGTTGAAATGGGTGAGAAGATCTCGCTGATTTGTGCTTAGCAATTTCCTTTGATTTACCTCTTCATGTCCTACATGTCTCTTCCATTTCCACAGTCATCATGCAATGTTATTTCTTCATTCAGTAAATGTATATTTAATGATATAACATGCTAGGCACTGTGCTAGGTGCTTAGATATAAAAATGAAAAGACAAATACAGACTCTGTCTTCTTGGAGCTTATAATTAAATGTAAAAAATAAGCTTTGAATAAATTCCTTTGTCCATGGTCAGAAAGTGTTATTTCAGAGAAAATAAAGAGGGTTTGTGGAGCATAAAACAATGAGTCAGGGAGAGTGTATCATTCTGGATCCTAGCAGAATTCTACACAAAGAATAAGGCAATTTACAGAAGTGTCAACTTAGGCAAACCAGCAGTGGGTGCCGAATCATTTAGGGACAAGCAGTCATGGAGAAGTTATTATATACCTCATCTGGTAAGAACAATACCATTGAGAACAGGACACATTTTCTCCTAGAACCACAGAGCCGAAGCAGGGAAAGAGCAAGGAAAGAAATACCTTGAACTCTCTTTCTTTTTTCCTTTGGCTCTCTTACAAGTGCTTTCACTGGCTATCCTAGCCAGAGGGCAAAAGAACCCCAGAGAGATAGGTGGTTCGTCTGAGCCTTCTGGGACACAAAATAGGGTATGAAAGAAGAGAAAAAAGAACTGGGGGGAGGGGAGAAGAAATGAAAATCACTATTACAATAAGCCTTCTTAAGAAAGAAGTGATTTAGGTTGAAATCTGAAGTATATAAGAATTAGCTAAGCTAGGGGTGGGGAAAAGGAGGGTTTCAAACACTGACCATGTCATGTTTGAACGTCCTGATGTGAGAAAGTGGACATGTTCAAGGAACAGAAAACACAGCATATGGCTGGTGTGGAACAAACCAGGAGAAGTGTAGCTTGAAATGAAATATCTCAGTGATTCAGGATTTTATCTTAAGGGTAGATGGAAATCATGGAAGTCTTTGTGTAGAAATTGACCTGAATCAATTTCACATTTTAAATAATTATTCTGGCTCCTATGTGAAGAATAGTTTGGAGGGATCAAAAAACGGATGCACGGAGATCACTAGGAAACTGTGAGAAACGGAGGTGATGAAGGGATTAAATTAAGTGGAAATATTTGAGGTATATTAAGTGGGAAGATCTTCAGGACTTGGGGATTAAATAAGAATGGGTGGATGTGATAGGGAGTGGTCAAAGATGACTCTCAGGTTATTATTGCATGATAATGCCATTTACTAAAGTAGAAACCACCCAGAAAGCAGCTTTGGAAGTTGGACATGAATTTGTGTCACTCATGGGTGGAGACATCAAGTAGAAAATTGAGTATGTAACCTTGGACCTCAGAGAGTGGTATCTGGGCTGGAGATAGCTGATGTGGGAATAACTGGCACATAGATGAAAATCACAGTCAAGTCCATGAATAAGATTATCCAGGGAGAGAATGTCAACTTAAGGTATTAGAATAGAGCTCTAAGGCATGGGAGTTTTTAAAGATTCTCTTGAGAATGACTTTAGGAGATTGAAAAGCATCAAAGGAGAAGCAAAGCCAAGGGCATACATTGTGGCAGCCAAGGGAACAGGAGGCTTGGAAGAAAGGAGGTACTCACCTGTGTGGCATTCAGGTTCTGCTTATCTAATGATGAACCCACTGCAGTAAACAATTCCTGTCCTTCCATTTCTAAGGTCTTCTTCTTTGGTCTTGACAGACACAGAGATGAAGGAATCATGTTTTGTTTTTATTTTATACTTTTATCTCTCAGAAACTTTAAAGTATTTTAAGCCAGAAACAGAAATTCTTACTTCAAAATCTTAAAGTTGTCTACTGATTAATTTTCCTCACTTTGGCTGTCTGAGAATAAGTATATAATTAAAAGTAGAATAAATAAAATAAGTATGGAATAAAATAATAGGAATAGATAGAAACATAAGTAAGTGTTACTATCTTTGCTACAGGAAAAACTGAGGTGAGCAGCATACAACTAAAAGCAGGATGTGAAATCTGGAGGTACTGTTTGCTTTTATGAAAAGATACTTGCATGTACTGAATGAGAGGATAAAGCATGCTGAGGACCAACGCTAGAACTTAATAGAGTGGCTGCATTAAAAAAAAAAAATTATTAACCTTCTACTCAAGGCAGATTGTTAAGCCAAGTTCAGAGCCATGATTGTGAAAACTAGAGATCCTGACATGGAGGGTGGAGACAATGAGTGGATACTTTCAAATACTTTGATTTCTCAGACTTCTTGAATCATCTGGCCAATTCTGGGGGCCCACAACTTCCTATTAAAAGCCAACACAATGCCATCCTATATGGCAATGAAGAGACCTTTCCCCCAGAAGGCAACAGGTGCCTCTCTCAGGATCTGCTCCCTCCTCCCATTCTGTCAACTACTCCCAGAATTAGGGCTAATTCTCAGCACAAGCCAATGAGGGCTATGCTGGGTATGAAACGGAGAAGAGACAGTAGCTGTAAGATGTAACCAACACATTCTGGGGGGAGCCAGGTATATGTGTGTGAGCTTGGATGTTGAGGGTGTTTGATCAAGGATACCAGAAGATAAGGTCTGATAAGTGCACCCCAAATACAGAATTTGACATTTTGGCAAGAACCTCAGGAGATGATGCACATTTATTATTAGGTTGGGTTCTTGAAGCATGGAAAAAAATCATAGCTTACAATTTAACAATGTGGAAATGCAGATTGCTAGGGACTAGAAGTCATAAGGATTTGGATAAGCTGGGATGGATGAGTAGGTTTCACAAGAAGGCCTGGAGGACACACCATTTACCAAGGCCACAAAAGTTTACCAGTGAGACAGGCACAAGGTTCATAAGAATTTCCATGGTAGTTGTCCTCCATAGGCCAGGGCTGACAGTAGGTGAGGTTGTTCCTGAATGTGGCATGTTGCTAAAAGTAGAGATGACAGAAGCCTGAAGCATAAAGACCAGGTGGTGACACTTCACTGCCAGACCCCAGAAGGTTGCCATTATAGTTCCAGTTGGCAAGAATGGAATGGCAGCCAAGGTGGCCTGACCTGCAGAGAAGTATGGAGATGATTAATAGCACACAGTGTTTCTAGATGGGTAGCCAATGAGACTATCACTCAGTCTATATGAGAAGAAATCATGGATGATTGCCCTAAGTTGATTATAAAAAGTCACAATCTCATTTCTAGTTTCTAGACCTGAGCCAGTTTGCAGATCTAGAATCTGCTGACTGGAGAGCCAGGAGCTGTAAGATGAGAGAGTCATAAGGCCATGTGAATACTGAAACAATCCTTCATAAATCAGAAGCAGTGCAATTGGAACCAATAAAAAGCAAACTGGGAGCACATTGCCTGGACCCCAAAGTAGACACCTCTGTTGCACCATCACCTTGTTTCCAATCCATGCCTATGATTGTATTAGGGATTCCAATCAAACACCTGAAGGAAGTGGGAAAAGCATGAGTTTGGCCAAGGGTAAGACAGTTTGATATATGGGCTCAAGTTGAAAACAGAGAGCAGCGACAGTAAAGACCACTCAGAGGTAGGCTTGGAAGATAAGGTAAAGGGAAATTGTTCCCAATGGGCAAGACTTCAGATGGTGTACCTGGTCAAGGTTACTCACTATTTTTGGAAAGAGAAATAGCCTGAGATAGAAAATATATGGACTCTGTTGCAGTGAACGCTAGGTTCAAAAGACAGATGAATCACAGAACTGTACCCTTGAAACAAAAAATACATTATATGTTAATTAATTGAATTTAAGTTTAAAAACTCCACAAAATTATAAGCTAACTATAAAATAATAACTTTAAAAAATTTCAAAAAAGAAAGTATATGGTCTCATGGACATGGTGAATGGTCTGGCTGGGAGTGAGAAGATGTTTGATGACAAGGATTCTGGATTAGAGAAAGTGGATGGACATACGGGAGTGGCCATGAAGTATAAAGATTTTTGTTACTCATCTGAGAGCATACACCACAGAAGAAGTACTAAACTGAGAAGTATGCAAAACTATTTGGACTGTGTATGTCACCAGCCTCCATCATTGGCTAGCCCAGTGTTGTCATAATAGGCAAATGAACAAAACGGCAATGGCACCAGAGATGGAGGTTACATATGGGCCCAACAGCTGAGTTAAGTACGGCTGCTTTTCTGAGACCTTTCCCTGGCACCATTCCTTTGTGTGGTACTAGGTTCTGAGATCAGGAAGTAGAAGCACTAGTGATTGCATTTATTATTACTCCCCATGATGTCATGGAGGACTTCGTGCTTCTCCTTCCTATGCCTCTGGGCTTTGCAGGGATAAAGGCTTGATTTCTAATTTCTGGGGTCTCTTCAACCAGGGAACCCAGAAAGCATCTCCTTTAATTCTAAGCTGTGGATGTTTCCAGGGTATTTTGTGTTCCTTGTGTCCAGAGACTGGCAGGCAAAAAATATCACTGTCTTGGCAGGGGTAATTGACACTGATCATTAGGGGGTAAAAAGAGACATGGAAAAACATGTAGAATCTAGGGTGATCCATTTGGGTACATCTTGGCATCCTTTTGTCAATTGTGAATACAAATTTTGGCAAACCTGGAATAAGCAATCATGGGGACCTCTCAGAGTCTGGGTCACACCACCCAGTAAGCTAGCAAGACCACCAAAGGGGGCTCTGGAAGGTAAAAGTAACCTAGAATGGATAGTGAGGAGGGAGATAATGTGTGAATTTTGGTCCTGAGACCAGCTGCCACAGTGGGGTTTGTGGTTAGTTTCTCTTCTAAGATTCCCTCAAGAAGAGAGGTTCATCAAAATTCAGGAGGAGCTGCTCCCTGAATATATATGGTGAAGTGGACGTGAATTGGACAGAGTGAACTGTGGTAGAAATGGATATGTGCCATCAAGTTCACCCTTCAAGGCGAGATTCACTGTCCAATTCTTGGGTAACTTGTTCAGTTACCCAACTGGTAGCTCTTTCAGATCTGCCTCCATTGCAGACAATACCTCCCCTCATGTTAGGTCCTTCCCAGGGTATCTTACAACCAGTGATTGAAAGAGGCTGGAGTGAAAGTCATGTCAAGTTGGGTCTGCATGATGCAGGACAACTGAGATGGGCAATTGTTGGTTCAGAGCTCCCTAGCAGATTGCAAAATCTTCATCAGGTTGTCAGTCTGGCTTTCCCCCCTGCCCAATCTGCTTCCTCCCCTACCTTTCATAGGTAATGTGATACACAACTCACTCTTGATTCACATATCATCCCTAATCCCATTTAAGGCTCTGCTTTGAGAATCCAACCCGTGAGGAGAAAGTTCCTATTCAAGGTTAATATAGAAGTTCCCAAGTAAATAAAATGTCTCATTTTATGTAAAGTTCATGTGTTCTCTGGCTCAAATAATTAGCAATCCTCTTAGAGCCTATCTTATTATTATTCAGGGATTTTATATATCTTTTATTGCTAACTCTGTTGGAAATGTCAATAAAATCAGTTCATAGTTTAGAACTATCAGTTCATAGTTTAGAATTATGGTTCTTTAGACCAACTTTTTAATGGATTTTTTTTTTAATCTTTCATATATTGTTACATTTATCCTTTATTTTGAAGGATTTCTGTAAGGGTGAGTTTACTTAATAGTGACTCATTCATGCTTGAATTAAGAATGAGGAGTAAT
Organism: Mustela putorius furo; assembly: GCF_011764305.1. Taxonomy (NCBI): domain Eukaryota; kingdom Metazoa; phylum Chordata; class Mammalia; order Carnivora; family Mustelidae; genus Mustela; species Mustela putorius. The sequence continues at coordinate 2,935,656 of NW_025421301.1, forward strand.
GTGAAGATCCTGAGGTGTTGCTGTTGGGTGTGCAGATGTTTATGATGAGATAATTGGAAAATTGAGGGTTTAGAGTCAACAAGAATCTGCCTGAAGTGATGCCTCTTTTTAAAGTTCTTCACGGTATTATTTTCATTTCAAAGAGGTCTATTGTTGGTTCAATAATTTTTACTACATCTTCTAATAGTTTAAAAATGACAGTGAACAGTTCTATTTCTTAAAATTTTATTTGGAAATATTTCATAGTCACAAAAAAATGACAAGAATAAGAATAGCACAAAAATACCTGTATATCTTTAACTCAAATTAATCTGTTCTTAACATTTTACTCCATATACTTTATCACTGACTTGTGCCCCCCCGATACACACACACACACACACACACACACACACACACACACACACACACACACTCATACATACGCATATACCATTTATTCTGAACCATTTAGGGGTCAATTGCATAGTCTTTTCCCCTAAATGCTTCTGTATTGTTTCTTAAGAATAAGAATATCTGGGGTGCCTGGGTGACTTAGTTGTTTGGGAATCTGACTTTGGTTTCTGCTCAGGTCATGGTCTCAGAGTCATGAGATCAAACCCCATGTTAGGCTGTGCTCAGAGAGGAGTCTGCTTGAGATTCTCTCCCTCCCCTCCCTGCTTTCTCTCTCTCTAAAATAAAATAAATAAATAAAATCTACACAATATAGTTACAACTTCAGGAAATTCAACATTAATACAATATGTTTGCATAATGTATCTTCCATATTTCAATTTCATCATCTGATCTAATAATTTCATTATAATATTTTTCCCCAGTATAGAATCCAGCTTAGGATCATGTGTTGCATTTAGTTATAATGTCTCTCAGGCATTTTAATCCATGGTCTGTCTTTGTCTTTTAATGGTATTGATGGTTTAAAAAAATTTTTTTTTAAGATTTTACTTATTTGAGAAAGAGAGAGGAGAGATCATGAGCAGTAGGGGGAGAGGGAGAAACAGACTCCCCATTAAGCAGGGAACCCGATGCAGGGCTCGACCCTAGGACCTTAAGATAACCTGAGCTGAAAGCAGAAGCTTAACCAACTATGCCACCCAGGGGCCCTGGTATTGATATTTTTAAAGAATACAGTATTTTTAAAAGAAAATATTTCTGACTTTGGGTTTGTCCAACAGTTTCTCATGTTTGCATTTAGGTTGTATATTCTTGGCTGGAACACTTCATAAGTGATGTTTTACCTTCTCAGGGTGTTGCATCTTAGGTCCATCATGCCCATCTGCCCCTTAATGGTGATAATTAACTTGTGAACCCAGTCAAGATGTTCAATTCCTGACTGAATAATCACCATCTTTCCCTTGTAATTAATAAGCAATCTGGGGAGACACTTTGAGACAACACAAATTTAATAAAAATTTCCTCGTTGGTTTAGTGCCCATTGATGGTGCTGAACCAACCTTTAATAGGATGGTTGCAGAATGGTGGTCTGCCAGCTCCAGCACTTCTGCATTTTCCCATATGCACTTGGCATTTTCCTTTAAGAAAAAACCCACTGTTCTTTTTCATTAATGGATTTATCCTTCCTCTCTATTTTAGAAAATGGATCATTGATTCCAACTTTTTCAGGAGCTTGTAATTCATTACTGCCCTTAATTATTTTAGTGCTCAAAGTATCACAGATATGACTATTGGGAGTCTCACTGGGAGCTTCTGTGTCTTGGGACATGTTCCTTCATTCTTTGACTACTTTCTTACTTTTTCGTGTAAAATATTCCAGGTTCTTCTTGTAATCCACATTGTTCAAGTTCTGAAATTAACCACTTTTTTGAGGGGATGTGGTAGGTTTGTTTTTGCTTTGTTTGTTTTTTTAAATAGGGGGTGGTATTAGTGATCAAGGTCTGGGTGCTAGATGTGCTCATTGTTGTTGGGGTGTATTTGTTTCTAATCCCTAGGGGCAGATCTAGAAAATGTATGTTCACATGCACACATATAAATACATAACATATACATACACATACATATGGATTTAAGGTTTCCATAACTGTAAGAGAATAAATATGTATTATTTTAAGCAACCAATTTTGTGGTTATTTGTTACAGCAGCCATAAGAAACTAATACAATTGTCTTCTAGTTTCTTTTCACTGAGAGGAGATTCTAGGTGCCATCAGTTTGTTCTTATGCACTGCCCCCCTTCAGCTCACTTCCTCAAGTATTGTTTGAACTTCCACTGTGTGTGAGAACTGCCCAGATGTTGGGCATATAAACATACATATGATGTGGGTACTTGCACTAAATGTACAAAGTAGTTGGTCGTGCCAAGGGAGACATCAGTTCTGCTTGGGGTGATGAAACTGGGGGAGGGGAATCCAGGAAAAAATCCCTCAGAAGGAGGTTATCCTGCCAGGCAAGATTGCTGCCTTTCTGCTGTATTTACCCTCCACCTACAGGCTCAACACAGATTTTCTTCTTGACCCATGGCCCCATCCTGCTCAACTTCCCACCAAGACACCTAGAATTTGACACATTCTTTTTTTTTTTTTTTAATTTTTTAAATTTTTTATTTTTTATAAACATCTATTTTTATCCCCAGGGGTACAGGTCTGTGAATCGCCAGGTTTACACACTTCACAGCACTTGACACATTCTTTTTCCCTAGGCTACCTATGCATGACCTGGCTCCTTAGGAACCTTACAAGACTACCAAAGGGGTGGTCTTTGATGAAGTTTTGATGAAGTTCTCTCCTTCTCTCTGTCTGACTGGCTCCTAAGCCATTTCAATCCTGCCTCTGCCCCAAACTCAGGTGATACCTTCACTGTACTCATCTGAGTCTTGGCAAGGGACTTTGACTTCGGCTTCTTATGAGGCATTCTTTTCTCTGACAGCTGTAGGCAGTTTGCAGCTTCTCAGCTGTCATAGATCTTACCTTCTATCTTAAAACATTAAATATTATCTGACTTAAAGTGATTAGTAGGTCTACAGAAAAATTGTGAGGTTTTTCATACCTTCAAAAGGATAAGTTCTTTTCTACATTTTATCCATATCCATCATAATGAGTTGCATGTTGTAACCCTTTGAAAACTGTTTTGTACTCACTGTTTTTGCTGTAGAGTCAAAGTTCACAATCAAGAGGACTGACCACTATAGTCTCAGTGGGCTCACTCCCCCATCCCTGCTGTATAGGGAAGGGAATGGCTCTCTCAGAGGCCAGCCAGGATGAAGCTAGCTTTTCAAGAGAGATGCAGGAAACCAAGTAAGATCAACACATATTGGGAATGTCGATTGAAAAACAGTACCTCAGAGGCAAATCGCTAGGTATATTTATTTCAAAGCAAAACAGCAATGTGGTGATGAATGATTGGTGAGATGGCTTAGTATTTATGATCTCTGTCAGAAAAATGAGTTCTCTCTCTAGCTTTCAGTTTTGGAGGAAGTCACCCTGTTGATGGGAGGGTCTGAAATTCTGATTTCTGACTTCTGGTTATGGACAACTATCTTTGAGAATCCCTGCCTACAAAACAAGAGGAATCCCTGCCTACAAAACCAGGGCAGGTGCTAGGGCCCACCTAGTCACTTGGAACAAACCTGTGCCTGAATGAGACACATCTGTCCTTGGACATTTGTTTCTGGAAACAGTAAACCTAGAATTCTGAAAGAATAATGAGAATGACAAACAATACAGGGGAGGAGGGGATGAAAGATTATATATTTACTTGACATGGGGAAGAAAAGAGCCCTTAGATATTTTTAATATTTTAGGTTCACAGCTTTTCAGAAGTGACATGCCAAATTTCCAATCTCATGTTTTCTATTTCTGTGTTGTGTAGGAGAGGAGTATGGGGTAGAGAGAGTAGAAGGGAAATGCTCTTGGAAGCCCATTCTTATGTTTGTTGAGAGGGAAGTGATAAATCTTGCTATCTCATGGCTCATAACATACCTGCGAACTTCATGCAATTTGGGGAAAAAAGGAGTAAGAAGCAACCAACTCAGGCCTGCATACGGCCTCACCTGCTCCTGGTCTTCCCTTTCTCAGAAGATGGTAATTGTTTTCTTCTCAGATCAGAAACCTTCGAGTCATTCTTGACATTTCCTACACCTTGTATACATTCTATTTGTAAATCTTGTTGACCTTGTCTTAAAAAGATTTCTGGAGTTTAACCACCACTCACCAATCCTACCACTCTGACTCTTGTGGGGGACTTGGTCTTGATCCCTGGTCTCGATTGTGCTTTAGCCTCCTTACTGGTTTCCTTGCTTCTAGCCTTGCCCATTACAGTCTCTTCTTAAAACAGTAGCCAGAGGGATCCATGTGAAAAGATAAATTGTGTCCTGTCATTCCTATACTGGAAGCCTTGCAATCGCTTCCATTTGGCTCAGCTGATAAGACAATTTCCTTTCAAGGGTCTCTAGGCTCTAGCCCACTCTATTACTCTGTCCAACTTCCTGTTGTTCCTTGAATTCACTAAGTATGTTGCTGCATTAAAACCTCTGCTGTTGGGGCGCCTGGGTGGCTCAGTGGGTTTAAGCCTCTGCCTTCAGCTCAGGTCATAATCTCAGGGTCCTGGGATCAAGCCCCGTATCGGGCTCTCTGCTCAGCAGGGAGACTGTTTTCCCTTCTCTCTCTGCCTGCCTCTCTGCCTACTTGTGATTTCTGTCTGTCAAATAAATAAATAAAATAAAATTTAAAAAAGCCTCTGCTGTTCCTTTTATCTGTAACATTCTTCCTTCAAACATTTTTATTGTTTATTTCTCACGTCAAAACTCTGTGGAGTCAAAAATCAACTTATCAATGAAGGATTTCTTGGTCACCCTTTATGAAGCATTAGCTCTCCCTCTCAGTATCTCCATCCCTTTTTTTACTGCTTTATTTATTTCCAGAGCACTTTTCAGCATCTGGCATACTATTTATTTTCTTTATTGTCTGTTTCCGTATTAAATTAAAGCCCTTTAGGACTCCCTGCTTCTTTTATTTATTATTATATACTCAACACTTGAAAGAATATCAGGCACGTTTTCAGTACTCAGCTAAATAATGGAGTAAATAATCCCCATAGGGAGGATCAAGTTAGGGACCTATAAAACTAAATTCTAGTATGAAATATGTAGCTAAGAATAAGGGAGAGAATTTCCTGTTAATGAAATAAGTTCAATAAATGCTCAGATATACCAAGGGATCTCTTCATGTCTTTAAAAGGACGAATGATTGTTATTAAATTTCCACAATTTACTGTTCAGTAATCACCCCAACATAAAATTTTAATCCTAGAAATTTTAACAGGTTTTCCTCATAAATCTGGAATTCTTAGGTGATGAGGATTCTAGACAAAGGGAATAGGGATCCAGAGCTCCATAACCAAACAGAGTGGCATTCATGTTTCTCTAAGTAGCAGTTACATTTTTCATGATGAGTCCAGGAGGATCATAACCAGTAAGGAGATTGAAGCAGTCATCAAAAATCTCCCAACAGACAAGAGCCCAGGGCCAGATGGCTTCTCAAGGGAATTCTACCAAACATTTAAAGAACTAATTCCTATTCTCCTGAAACTGTTCCAAAAAATAGAAATGGAAGGAAAACTTCCAAATTTATTTTATGAGGCCAGCATTATCTTGATCCCAAAACCAGAAAAAGATCCCATCAAAAAAGAGACTTACAGGCCAAATATCCTTGATGAACACAGATGTGAAAATTCTCACCAAAATACTAACCAATAGGATCCAACAGTCCATTAAAAGGATTATACACCACGACTAAGTGGGATTATTCCAGGGCTGCAAGGTTGGTTCAACATCTGCAAATCAATCAATGTGATACAATACATCAATAAAAGAAAGAACAAGAACCATATGATACTCTCAGTAGATGCTGAAAAAGCATTTGACAAAGTAGAGTATCTTTTCTCGATCAGAACGCTTCAAAGTGTAGGGATAGAGGGTACATACCTCAATATCATTAAAGCCATCTATGAAAAACTCACAGTAAATATCATTCTCAGTGGAGAAAAACTGAGAGCTTTTCCACTAAGGTTAGGAACACGGCAGGGATGTCCATTATCATCACTGCTATTCAACATAGTACTAGAAGTCCTAGCCTCAGCAATCAGACAACAAAAAGAAATTCTCTTTGAGGTGATATGATACTTAATGTGGAAAACCCAAAAGACTCCGCTCCAAATCTGCGAGAACTTGTACAGGAATTCAGTAAAGTGTCAAGATAGAAAATCAACGCACAGAAGTCAGTTGCATTTCTATACACCAACACCAAGACAGAAGAAAGAGAAATTAAGGAATCGATCCCATTTACAATTGCACCCCAAACCATAAGATATCTAGGAATACCTAACCAAAGAGGCAAAAAATCTGTACTCAGAAAACTATAAAGTAGTACTCACAAAAGAAATTGAGGAAGACACAAAGAAATGGAAAAAGTGTTCCACGCTCATGGATTAGAAGAACAAATATTGTGGAAATGTCTATGCTACCTAAAGTAATCCACATGTTTAACGCAATCCCTATCAAAATCCCATCCCTTTTTTTCAAAGAAATGAAATAAATAATCCTAAAATTTATATGGAACCAGAAAAGACCTTGAATAGCCAGAGTCTGGGAGGATCAAGGTCAGTGGCACAACAGTCAACACTAGAAGTGACAACAGGCAAGTGACCTCTGTTATAGCTAAATGCTCGGTGAAGGGCAGGCGACATGGACATGAGGATGATGAAGATGATGAGGACTCTGTTCTGAGAAATTAGTGTTGTAGGAAAGGGAATTTGGTGCCACTAAACTTGAATTTTCAGTTTCCACAGAGTTCCAGACCACAGATATCTGGAAGTAGGAGATTAATCCAAATACAGTTTAGCAATTCTAAATATGTGTGCTTTAAGGGGTTATTTTTTCATAGGTCCCAGTCAAGTGGTAGACTGCAGAGGGACTTGCTGTACTCAAGAAGCCCCTCTCTATTTTTTTTTACACTTAATTTTTAATGCAAAAATTTTCATAAATACAATAAGAAAAAATATGGTAATGAGCCACCATGAACTCATCATCCAGCTTCAAGGATTACCACACTTTGCCATTTTCAGAGCCTACTTAAGACATCTCCACTTTGCACTTAATGTGACTTTGCATTTCTGTGTGAATAGTAGATGATTACATCCTGACAAAATAAAGGCACCGCAGCTGACTGAAAAGTCAACTACATAAAAAATTAATTACCTCACTCATTGTGACACATTCTCTTTCTTTAAAAATGGTTTTACTAGTTATAAATGATGTATCAGGCATAGGTTCACATGCAAAGAGCTCCAGCTTGGTGGCTTGTTCTGCTGAGTACAAGAAGAGAGAATGGAAAGCGCATCCTTAGATAAATGAGATGCAGAGAGAGTTGAAAAAACCCTAAAAAAAATCATTATTGTTTCATATAGATGAGTATTTATGATAATGACTATATAAGATATGAGCATTTCAGTGGGAAAACAAATGTAGGTTTTTAAGCAAGAAATAGATAATGTAGAATATTTAAGAAGGCATCATGGAAGGTTCTGGGCCATAACATACTTTGTGTAACTCCTAGCTGTGGGCTGAGGAGAGTGATGCTATGGTGTTGGGGTTGCTCATAAAACCGTTGGTGTGCTTCCTCGCGCAGCTCTTGTAGGTGTGGATCTGATGAAGTCAGAGAATAACAGGTCAGTCAGAGATGGTGCAGTTGCCTCTAGACAGGTGCTTTTGATGAACAGATCTTGGAGAAATTGGCTTTTGTCTGTATTTGGTTTGCCCTACTTAACATTTTTAGTGGGGGCAATCTTGTGGTAGTATAGTAACTTGTAAAGCATTTATAGAACTGATTCATTGTTAAATAAGGCCAAGTTGTTGAATAGCTTGTCAGCATTTCCAGACTTAGAATTTCCAGTCAAAGAATAACTTATTGCTCTATAACAATCAGCCATTTTTATTTAAATAAGAGGGTATAGAGTATTGTAAATTAGCATCAAAGCAGACCTATTTTCGGATATCTAGAGGTATATTCATTTTAAGTCCTAAAAGTTGGCACAGAAAATATCCTTTTTCTAGCTTACAGATATTGTTTATATGATTAAGGGTTTTAACAATTTTTAAACTTTTAAAAAATTTTTTCTTCTTTTTTTTTTTTTAAAGATTTTATTTATTTATTTGACACAGAGAGAGAGAGCATGAGTAGACAGAGAGGCAGGCAGAGAGAAAGGAGGAAGCAGGCTCCCTGCTGAGCAGAAAGCCCCATGCGGGGCTTGATCCCAGGATGCTGAGACCACGACCTAAAGAGTTAGGATGACTTTTGCACAAATAGCAACCTTCTCCACAAGTAACTCCCGTGAGATCCGTGTTTTAGAATCTGACCCCACCAGATTTCATTCTCTTGGAAAAAGTGGGAGTGGCCCAGATATCTTTGCATCCCTTACCACTAATCCTGCTTAAATCCTGTGAAGAGTAGAACTTAAGTAAAATTAGTGGTCTGTGTGATTCTAGTATGGTTGAGTAAGCTTCTACGAGATTGAACTTCCCACTGATAACTATAATCTTTGGGAAAAATAAAAAGATCAACCATATGAAGGCGCTAATGAATAAACAAAGGAGGCAGATTCTGGGGGGAAGTTAGCATTTGGGCAAAAGGAATGATATGATGAGAATTTTCTTAATTTTATGGGTTATAGATTGAGGGTAGATTTTAGTCAATGCTACATGAGGTGACCAAAACTCTTACAGAAAACTTGTCACCCTGTTGCTTAGAAGAAAGAGTTCATGGCAACCAAAAACCATTGAAAAGCAAGAGTAGAATTTTAGAAAAGCAAGAACCAGAGAGGAAACAAATTCTGTGTATAAACTTTGTACAAACCTCTGATCCTTGAATCACACATGTGCATGTGGGCAGCCCACTGAAGGATTAAAAAAGCTGAATAAGTTTTGAGTTCCTGTTCAAGACACAATTTATAGTTTTAGTTCAACCAAGTTGACTGATTTCTAAACCAAAATAATCAACACTCATCAGAGGACTATAGCAGAGCTCGGTGTCCATTGTTAACATTAACAATGTCAGAGTACAATTCAAAGGTTCTTTTCAGAGAACAAGAAAATATATACCATTCTCAAAAGAAAACACAATCAATAGTTACCATCATGTTGGTAATAGCAAATGAGAATTTTAAAATAGCTCTTGTAACTGAGCTCAATGACATAAAGAAAAATATGCTCAAATTTATCAAAGATAGAAATTATCAGCAGAATAATAAACATTTTTATAAAAAGCCAAATGGAAATTCCAAAACTGAAATATATAATGTCTGGGTTAAAAAAAATTATTGGACAGACTTAACAGCAGAAGAAAGAGTTGGTCAATTTGAAAATTGAAGTAAAAAGACTGATGTCAGTATACTTAATTGCTTACAGAATTTACTATAATCTTATATCTTCATCACCAAGCTATAAAATCTTTGCAGAATTAATATTAGCTCCAGTGCCTTACTCAGAGAATATGCCCTGTCATTTATCTGTAAGGAGAATAGTGAACCAAAAGAAATTTAGTGTAGTTAGCATAAACCAATTAACTAATCAGCTAGAGGTTGATATAGATTTCTCCTTATTTTAAAATCACTCAAGCTCTTTTAGGATTTTCATAATTAACTGCTTTAATTGGTATGGATGTTCATAAAATCTAAGCATTTTCCAATTAAAACCCCCTATCATACTTAATTTTTAGCTCTTCAGGTATTTTACAATAATGAATCCCAGGGAATACCAGTAGCTGAACTTTATGGATCGCTTACATCACTATTCCTCACAGTAATCTTAAGAAGCAGTTATTTTAATGCCATTTTTAGAAATGAAGAAACTGAGACTTTTTAACGATGCTTTACATATATTGGAACATAGCTGGTAAATCGTGATGTTGGGATTTAAACCAAGGCTCTGAAACCAAAGGCCATATGCCTCTCCAGTCCTTACCTGTTTTATAATCAGAGTAGTCACAGTAGCAATAATGAGACTCCACAACCCTCATACACAGGAATTAAAGCTGTGCGTCTTTAATTATAAATGATTCTAACCTTTGTCAGTTATTTAAATTTAATCTATGCCAGTACTTTCCAGAAGCAAAACATTTAATGAAGTGTGGCTAATAACTATAAAAACTACTTGTTGTTTATACATTGTTTCAGTGTGAACTCTGCTCAGGATTAACAGATATTCTTGAACAATTTATCATCTCTAGGTTACGTACAATGATGCTTTCTCTGACTTTAGGGCTACGAAATATATTAATTATGATGATTAACTCAGGGTATATTGAAAATGCAAATTAACTAATAAGGATTTTATGCTATGATAAATTTTAATTAAAAAACAGGTAATGAGGTCATTATATGCATTTGTAAAAAGATCTTTAAGACTGCTTTTGTTTATTCAAGAATATTTTAATTCTCTGTTACAATAATCCATAGTATGTTTTAAATAGTCTGTAAATGCAGTAAATGACAGTGGTATTCTCTCCTTTTTCCCTTCACCTCTTGTCCTACTTCCTAGAAGTCACTTCCTTTAACTCTTTTAGCTATTTTCCATGGTGCTAATCTATTTTTCTGAATAATATAGATATTTTGCTATTTTCTAAATTTATTGAACACATTGTCTATTGAACTTAGCTCAACTGTGGAGAAGGGCTATTTGTGTGTGGTTGTTTGGATGAGATAATAAGCTTCTAAAAATATTATATAAATATTAGCCAGGATACAGAGGAACTGGAACTCTCACACACTGCTGGTGGGAATGTAAACCAGTATAAGTGCTTTGGAAGAAATTTGGTCATTTCTTAAAAAATTAAGTGTATACCTGCCATGTGATCCAGCCATTTCTTGCCTGGATATTTACCCAAGAGAAAGGAAAGCACATGTTCATTCAAAGACTGTACATGAAGGTTCGTAGCAGCTTGATTTGTAGTAGTCCCCAACAGGAAACAGCCCAAACGTCTATCAGTAAGTGACTGGAAAAAACTGTGGTATATCCACAGGAAGAAATAGTACTCAGTAATAAAAATAAATCAACTACTGATACAAGCTACACTGTGGTTGACTCTGAGGTATTTATGTTGAGTGAAAGGATGCAGACAAAAAGAGAACATACTTTAGAATTCCATTTGTGTAGAATTCTAAGAAATGCCAGCTATTTATGATTAACAGAAAGCAGATCATTGGCTGCCTGGGAATTGGGAGGAGGAAAAGGAGGCAGGGATTACAACGGGACGTGAGAAAATTGGGCGGAATGTGGGATACGTTCATTATCTTGACTGTGGAATTAGTTCCATGACTGTATAAAGATGTCAAAACTTAGCAAACTGTACAGTTCACATGTTTGCCATTAATTATTTGTGAAGTATATCTCAATAAAACTTTTGAAGCTTATTTCAAAAACTCTAAAAATATCTTTAATTGCATGCAGCCTAAAAAAATTGCACTATCTGTGTCCATCCATAATTGCCATGTTTTACTTTTTCCAGAACCATTTTCATCTCATTCTTAGTAATTGTCACACTTTCTGAGTTATATTCAAATGCAAGCTGACATTTGGTTAACTTTCTGAGCTTTTATGCTAAGCAGTACGCTTAGGTGTTTTCACTTTCATTATATTATTTACACATGTCTGAATATGTACATTTAACTTAGCCCTTGCCTTTTTAATGCTCTACTAACACTGGACCTTAACTGTCCCATACAAGGCTTTCAGTCCTGCCTCCAGATCTGTGCTCAAGTGCAATCTGCATAGAAATTCCAGTCCATCCTGGTTTCCAGTCCTTATTATTAGTAGTAGTATTTTATTACAGACCTAGCAGAAGTCCTTATTCCTCTAAGAAGCATAATCATATTATCTCACAATTAATTCTTTTTTCCATTTTTAACAGTCTGCCTCGTATTAGTGCCACTGGTTTATATATGTGAAGTTCTCTATCCTGTTATGCTATGAACACCAGAAAGAAGGATTCTCATTATTATTTATATTTCCAGTCAGCCCTTGAATATGGGGGACAGTAAACACATATTTGTGAAAATGGACATCTATGACTATCTGCTATCTTTTGCGTTCTATCTGGAAGACTCCCTCACCCTTCTAAGACTGTTTCTCATGGAATTTAAAATAAAGAGCAAATTTTAAAAGAGTTTTTTAAGGTTTGTTTCTTGATTTCATCTTCTGCTTTCTCCAATTTTTTTAAACCCTGACTATGTGAAGACAATTTTTAGTTTCCAAAGAAGCCTAAGACTTAAAAATGCATGCATTACATGTAAAATATTTCTTCAACAATCTTATGTGGGCCATGGAAACTCACATGGCGCCAGACAGTGCTTTTATTTGCTGCCATTATGTTCTCTGAAAAGTGGCTTTCACATCAGGATACCTCAGTGCAATTCTTCTCAAAATCAGGGATTTGCCAGGCTGTCCTTCTAACTTTGTTCTACAAAGTGTTTCTTTCAAAATCATCTTTCCCCTGATCCTTTGACTAGTTTTGCTGTTCAAATTAGGTAAAGGGGAAGAATAGGAGCCTTATATAAGAGTTAAATAAATATTTATATCGTGAATGAATGAATGAATAATAGTTTCTATGCAGAAAGCCATTGCCATCTAGAGAAATTTCATTCATTCATCGTCTAGAATGTCAAGATGAGAGAATCAAATCAAAATCAAGTCAAATCAGAGGGTCTGTTTTAAAGGCTTCCATCAAAATTCACCCTCTTTGCTGTCCACATTGGAAATGTGCTAATTTGGGGGGTGAATGTATTATTAGTTTTGAGTAGATTGTTAGATCAGAAGTAAAAAGGAATCCCTACCTCCCCTATCCACAACTCTAGACACATGTATCCAGCTTCCAACTTATTCACTTGGACATCTAAAAGACTTCTCAGACTTGATGTGTTCCAGACAGAACTCCTAATCTCTCCCCTTCAAACCTGTTCCACCTACAATTTTCCCATCTGTATTGATGATCATTTCTCAGGCAATTGGCCTTGGAGACATCCCTATGTCCTCTTTTTGGCTTCCTCTCACTGGTTCTCTCCCCCTTCATGCTACTGCCCACATCCAAGCCATCACGATATCTTTTCTGGATTAAGGCACTTGCTTTTTAATGGGTTTCCTGTTTGTCTCTCTTTGCCCCCAGAGTTTACTCTCTTTGCTGCCAGTGATATGATCCCTTTAAAATATGCATCATATCAGGGCACCACTCTGCTCGAACCCCCAAATAACTCCTCATCTCACTCAAGTCAGAGCCAAAGTTCCGTCCATGGCCCTCAGGCCCTTCAAGGTCTCACTGTCCCCAACAGCGCTCTGACCTCTTCAATGACTCACTTCAGTCTGTCCTCCCGACTGGCCTCTGCTTTCCTCCAACATGCCAGGGGTGTCCTACCTGAAAGCCTGAACTGCAGTTGTTTCCTCTGCCCGGGACCTTCGTTTTCCCATGTCTGCTTGGTTAATTTTCTTTTTCTTTTTGAAAGGTTTTATTTATTTATCTGACAGGGAGAGACACAGTGAGAGAGGGAATACAAGCAGAGGGAGTGGGAGAGGGCCATTGAGCAGGGAGGCTGATGCAGGGCTAAATCCCAGGACCCTGGAATCATGACCTGAGCTGAAGCTTCACGACGGAGCCACCGAGGGGTCCTGCTGATTTTCTTACCTAGTCATTTGTGTAAAGTCAAATGTACCTTTGTCCAAAGACTGAATGGGAAGTAAAGAAAACAAAGGGATTAGAAAGTGATCTGGAATTTACCAAGGAAAAAAAAAATTTGGATGAGAGGTTGTTATGCTTCAATGTTGCAGTGTAGGGACTATGGAAGCTATGACTACTTTGGTTTAATGAAGCTTCAGAGGCAAGTTTTGAAATTATTTTTCAATGTCTCTGGGACCTCTACTGTGAAAATGGCAGGACAATATGGAAACTGGAAAGTCCAAGTAATCATAACTGGAAAGTCCAAGAACCCAACAGCTGGTAAAGGCTATTAGATATTATTGAAATACATTCATTTGGCAGTGGGAGCAAAATGGGAAACAAAGGAGGTTCTTTATTTGCTGGCAGTCTTTATGGGATGTTGCTGAGTAACAGGTTGCACAATTCCAGTCACTCTGAAAAGGATGATCCTTGCCAGTGCCATTGGGAGGGCTCACCAGATGCTAAGTAGCCACCAGAGAGAGTGAAACATATCTCAACAACCAATATTCCATTTGTTTAAAGAAACCTTTTAGAATCTCAATCTCAATTGAGAATGCAAAGAGCAGAGGAATGTCAGAAACCACTACTGATGTCAGTCCCTGAAGCACTGATCTTTACTCCTGGCATAAAGTAGGAATAGAAAAATACCGGAATTTTTTCAAACATGATTTTCATAAATATGCATTTGTCTTGTAACAACAATAACGACAAAAGAATTTTAAATTACTTACCTATCCTTCACATTTGGATTTTGTGATCAAAAGAGCACCCACGAAAGCTCATTCAATCCTAGAATTGTTTTTTTTTTTTTTTTTTTTTTTGCCTGGTGGAGGGAGGAGAATCAAGGCTGGGAGAGGTTAATTGCAAGAGAGGGGATGGACGTGGGTGAGACATAAATCTGATTATATTTACAATGAGTCTTAAATCCCAAAGCTGTTTTTTGACTTATCATGAGATGAACAGCACCACTGCATGTGAATATTTACATAGAATTCTATTCCACATGTAAGTTCTATTTATAGAGATTTTGATTGCATAAGATTTGATTAAGAACAGTAATAAAAAAAAACAGTGATCAGTCATAACACAAATAATGACTGTAGGGAAGTAAAGACTAGAATGGGAAACTGAATTTACCTTTCTTCAGTGAGAAAGATCATGATTTCCAATGAGGTTTTCTTTTTTATTTTTTCCCTTTTCAATTATGCAGAATTCAGGAGATGTTCCTTAATTCTCTTTCCCAATGGACCAATGGTTGCTGTTCTGCTTTTCCTTCTAGAATTCCTTTTTTCTTTTGGAGCCAGCTCCATAGTCCTGCCTTATGATATACCATATAGCTTGATTCAATCTTTCCAGTTTCTGATCATTCTTTTCTCTAGAGAATTTGTTCCAGAAACTGCTGGACTTTCTTTTTTTTTTTTTTTTTTTTTTTTTTAATTTTTTTTTAATTTTTTTTATTTTTATAAACATATATTTTTATCCCCAGGGGTACAGGTCTGTGAATCACCAGGTTTACACACTTCACAGCACTCACCAAATCACATACCCTCCCCAATGTCCATAATCCCACCCCCTTCTCCCAAACCCCCTCCCCCCGGCAACCCTCAGTTTGTTTTGTGAGATTAAGAGTCACTTATGGTTTGTCTCCCTCCCAATCCCATCTTGTTTCATTTATTCTTCTACCCACTTAAGCCTCCATGTTGCATCACCACTTCCTCATATCAGGGAGATCATATGATAGTTGTCTTTCTCTGCTTGACTTATTTCGCTAAGCATGATACGCTCTAGTTCCATCCACGTTGTTGCAAATGGCAAGATTTCATTTCTTTTGATGGCTGCATAGTATTCCATTGTGTATATATACCACATCTTCTTGATCCATTCATCTGTTGATGGACATCTAGGTTCTTTCCATAGTTTGGCTATTGTGGACATTGCTGCTATAAACATTCGGGTGCATGTGTCCCTTTGGATCACTACATTTGTATCTTTAGGGTAAATACCCAATAGTGCAATTGCTGGGTCATAGGGCAGTTCTATTTTCAACATTTTGAGGAACCTCCATGCTGTTTTCCAGAGTGGCTGCACCAGCTTGCATTCCCACCAACAGTGTAGGAGGGTTCCCCTTTCTCCGCATCCTCGCCAGCATCTGTCATTTCCTGACTTGTTGATTTTAGCCATTCTGACTGGTGTGAGGTGATATCTCCTCTCATTTCTTTTAAAATTGCTTTAGTCTCTCCATTTGAAATGACACACTTCACCCTTCCACTTAGATAGATGTCCAGTCTCAAGTTTAGAGTGATCAAGTATCCCATATTCCAACCCTTAAAAGTTCTCACAGAATAGAATTGGATAAAAAAGGGGGCAGGGGAGGGTGGATAAGCTGATACAATTACAAGCCAGGAAACTTCTTAAGGACACTTTTAGGACACGGTCTTTGTTCATATAATAAATAAAATTAGTATTTATTTCAAGATAGTGGTGTGTTGGTAAATATTTAACAAGTGGTCCTCCAAGGCAGGGAAAGGGGTAGGATGAGAGTTCTGTAATTATATCGGTGCAGGGACTAGCGTGAGACACTTGCACGAGCCTGAGAGCAAGTGCCTTCTTTAAGTTTTGTGCCTACACTTGGCCCTGATGCACATATATGATTATATACACTTCTTATGGATTAAACTGATACCAAAAATGCATAGCACACACTTAACAAAAATAATATACATTACCAATGAATTCTTTTTTTTTTGATGATTTAAGTTTTAATAAGAGATTGGCTGCCCAAATCAAGTATCATTGAGTTCCTAAAACATTTGCTCCTTTCTAATCGTAAGTTCATTCAAATTAAATTTCTAAAAATATTTCTTGTCTCCAGCATGTCCCTTACTTAGTAAGGTCACTTCTTGCAAATGTCTTTAATTAATGTTATATATATATATATATATATATATATATATATATATAATCTAACTTCTTTTTTTCTTTTTTTTAAATTTTTAACTTTATTTTTAGTGTTAATAGTATTTATTGTTTTTGCACCACACCCAGTGCTCTATGCAATCCGTGCCCTCTCCAATACCCACCATCTGGTTCCCCCGCCCCTTCAAAACCCTAAGATTGTTTTTCAGAGTCTATAGTCTCTCATGGTTCACCTCCCCTTCCAATTTCCCTCAATTCCCTTCTCCTCTCTAACTTCCCTTGTCCTCCATGCTATTTGTTATGCTCCACAAATAAGTGAAACCATATGATAACTGACTCTCTCTGCTTGACTTATTTCACTCAGCATAATCTCTTCCACAGCAAATATCATCCTCAATGGGAAAAAGCTTTCAGCCTTCCCACTGAGATCAGGAACGTGACAAGGATGCCCACTTTCACCACTCTTGTTCAACATAGAAGTAGAAGTCCTAGCAACAGCATTCAGACAACAAAGAGAAATAAAAGGTATCCAAATTGGCAATGAAGAAGTCAAACTCTCTCTCTTCGCAGATGACATGATTCTTTATATGGAAAAACCCAAAAGACTCCACCCCCAAACTACTAGAACTCATACAACAATTCAGCAATGTGGCAGGATACAAAGTCAATGTACAGAAATCAGTGGCTTTTTTATACACTAACAATGAAAATACAGAAAGGGAAATTAGAGAATCGATTCCATTTACTATAGCACCAAGAACCATAAGATACCTGGGAATAAACCTAACCAAAGAGGTAAAGGATCTGTACTCGAGGAACTACAGAACACTCATGAAAGAAATTGAAGAAGACACAAAAAGATGGAAGACCATTCCATGCTCTTGGATTGGAAGAATAAACATTGTTAAAATGTCTATACTGCCTAGAGCAATCTATACTTTTAATGCCATTCTGATCAAAATTCCACCAATATTCTTCAAAGAGCTGGAGCAAATAATCCAAAAATTTGTATGGAATCAGAAGAGACCCTGAATTGCTAAGGAAATGTTGAAAAAGAAAAACAAAACTGGGGGCATCACCTTTCCTGATTTCAAGTTTTACTACAAAGCTGTGATCACCAAGACAGCATGGTACTGACATAAAAACAGACACATAGACCAGTGGAACAGAGTAGAGAGCCCAGATATGGCCCCTCAACTCTATGGTCAAATAATCTTCAACAAAACAGGAAAAAATATACCATGGAAAAAAAGACAGTCGCTTCAATAAAGGGTGTTGGGAAAACTGGACAGCTATATGTAGAAAAATGAAACTCGACCAATCTCTTACACTGTTTACACAAAGTTTACACAAAGATAAACTCGAAATGGATAAAAGTCCTCAACATGAGACAGGAATCCATCAGAATCCTAGAGGAGAATATAGGCAGTAACCTCTTTGATATTAGCCACAGCAACTTCTTTCAAGATATGTCTCCAAAGGCAAAGGAAACAAAAGCGAAAATGAACTTTTGGGACTTCATCAAAATCAAAAGCTTCTGCACAGCAAAGGAAACAGTCAAAAAACCAAAGAGGCAACCCACGGAATGGGAGAAGATATTTGCAAATGACAGTACAGACAAAAGGTTGATATCCAGGATCTATAATAAACTTCTCAGACTCAACATACACAAAACAGACAATCATATCAAAAAATGGGCAGAAGATATAAACAGACACTTCTCCAATGAAGACATACAAATGGCTATCAGACACATGAAAAAATGTTCATCATCACTAGCCATCAGGGAGATTCAAATTAAAACCACATTGAGATACCACCTTACACCAGTTAGAATGGCCAAAATTAGCAAGACAGGGTGTTTCCTGATGAAACATCAAGACAGGAAACAGGAAACATCCTGTCTTGCTAATTTTGGCCATTCTAACTGGTGTAAGGTGGTTGTGTTGGAGGGGATGTGGAGAAAGGGAACCCTCTTACACTGTTGGTGGGGATGCAAGTTGGTGTAGCCACTTTGGAGAACAGTGTGGAGATTCCTTAATAAATTAAAAATAGAACTTCCCTATGACCCTGCCATTGCACTCCTGGGTTTTTACCCCAAAGATAGAGATGTCGTGAAAAGAAGGGCCATCTGTACCCCAATGTTTATAGCAGCAATGGCCACGGTCGCCAAAATGTGGAAAGAACCAAGATGCCCTTCAACGGACGAATGGATAAGGAAGATGTGGTCCATATACACTATGGAGTATTATGCCTCCATCAGAAAGGATGAATACCCAACTTTTGTATCAACATGGATGGGACTGGAAGAGATTATGGCCAATGAATTCTTAAATAATACTTTTGTTGATTTTTAAGTAAATATTTTGCTTTGAAGTAATTTCAGACTTACAAGAAATTGCAAAACTAGCACAGTGAGTTCTTGTGTACCCTTCACTCAGCTTCCCTCAATGATTATTTGGCACTTTTAATGGTGAAACCCTGATACAGTCCAACACTGAAGAGAGCCCTTCTCAGAAGGTAAGCCTGCACCTGGGCGACTGACTTGGTAATGGTGATCCCATGATCCCAGCTGTGATCCAGCTACAGACCTGAAAACAACTCTGTAGCCCCAGCCTTGGTACTGTCACCCACAACCATACAAGAAAAGACTGAGGAGAAATCATGTCCACCCATGAGTAACAACCTTACAGAACTCAGTCCTGGCTGTGTACTGTGAGGTGGCCCCTGAAACCAGATCCATCTCCTCTCAGCCCTTAGAGGTGAGCACACCAAACTCTTTCAGACTGTAGATTTCTGAAAGAGCCCTGTAACCGGGCTCTCAACGCTGCCAGCCACACTCCACCAGCAGTCCTGCCAGTACAGGGACCCAGGGGGAGACACTACTGCTCCTCAGGATATCCTGAAACAGTCCTATTCTCAGCTCCAGCCTCAACAGTCATGGTCAGGATGCAGTCCAGTCTGCCCAGGGAACTGCTGATTCATGCCATGAAAGCCAGGCTGCAAATCTCAATCTTGGCTATAAAATCTGAAACAGCCTTGGAGTTCAGCCCTCTCAGCCTGGTCTGGGGCCAGCTCTGCCAACCCAGGAGCCTAGCCCGTGATCAGGCAGGATCCCTTCCAGAGACCTGGCAGGTGCTACACCCACCTTACACTAATGCAAAACATTTTATCTTTTTAAAGTAAATATGTGTGCCCTCAGCATGGGAGCACCAACTATTTAAGGCAAATGTTAACACAGCTGAAGAAATAGCACTATAAGAATAATAGAGGACTTCAATACCTGACTTTCAAATTTGAATACATCATCCAGGGACAAAATTAAGAAGGAAATGGCCTGAATAATGCTATAGACCAAATGGACTTAAGAGATATATACAGAACATTCCATCCAAAAGCACCCAAATACACATTTTTTTTTAATGTGCACAAAATATTCCCTGAGACAGATTTTATGTAGGGTCACAAAACAAGCTTTAACAAATAAAAAGGAGATTGAAATCATAAGAAGCATCTGTGAGGCATACATCAGCCCCCATAAAAGCAGAACCCCAGGCCATGTGCTCACAACTCCCCTCTCCCATAACCTTTCTGGCCCCAAACGTGCTATGTGCTTTCTAGGAACTGTGAGTAATAAATTTTTTTTCCCTCGAAGTTTTCTGATGGTTATTGCCATAGGACATCATGCAATCATAACAAACACAAGGGCTGTTCCAGTCACAACATTGGTTATTGATAAGTTGAGATGAGCATGAAATATTTGTAGTTGACACATATGTAAAAACTTCCTATCCAAATATCTGTTTTAAACATATAGGCATATAACTAATTCATATATTGTCCTAAAGATATTGTTAAATTTCATTTATCTATAGATTCTTATAAATTTTCAATATAAGCAATAATGTTGTGTGTGAAAAATGATAGTTTTGTTGTTTTATAATCCTTGTAATTTTATTTCTTTGCCTAGTCTTACTATACTGGCTAGAACATCCAATACAATACTGAGAAGAAGTAATAATAATAGACATTATTTCATATTCCAACTCCAGAGGGGAGCTTCCAAACTTTATTGAAGGAGATTTTCTTATTTTTTTGCATGTTTTTTAGATAGGCTTCTATCTGTATTTGTTAAAAGGTTTTCTTCTTTTTTAAATCATGAGTGAGTTTTGATTTTGTCAAATGTTTTTTCTGCATCTAATTTCATGATTATGTGCTTTTCTCATTTATTCTGTTAATTCTAAGAGTCAGTTTACTTATTTTATTTTGTAATATGATTTTCTTTATTGTTTACTTTATTGAAGACCAATTTACATATAAAATTCATTCATTTTAAGTACATTTTGATGAGTTCTTACAAATTTATACTCCCATGTAACCAACACCATAATCAAGATATAGACTGTTTCTTTCATTTTTCTTTTTTCCTGTCATTTTCCTTCAAGCTGAGCCCTGAGCTGTCACTGATATGCTTTCTGTCACTATAGAGTAGACTTATCTTCTCTTGAGTTTCATGTGATAGAATTATATGATATGTACTCTTTTGTGTCTGGCAACTTTTGACCAGAATAGTGTTTTTGAAATTCATCCTTTTTGTTGCCTATATCAGCAGTTCATTCTCTTTTTATATATTCTCTTTTTATATATGGGTGATAATTCCAAGTATAAATATAGCACAGTTTGTTTATTCATTTACCTGTTGATAAACATTTATAGTTCTGAGCTATTATGAACGAGATTAGAAAAGACTTAAGCAAATCATGGTTTCCAAAGCAACAGAAATTCAGCCTTGCTATGTTTGCAGAACTGTCAATAACATAAAAATGGTTCTTATGTTGTATGCCTAAAATAAATATATTGTATATTAACTATACTTCAATTTCATATATACATATAAAAGTGGTTCTTAATGTATTTTCCCTAGAATGACTACGGCTAGAATTTAAGTATTCCATGAGGGCAGGGATTAAGGGCAAGGAATAGTCTATTCTGTTCACCATGTATCCTAAATAACACAATAGGTGCACATAATAGGTGTACTTATAACTTAATAGGTGCACATTAAATATGGAGTGAATTAATGAAATTACTTTGAAGAATTTAGAATTTTTTTCCTGTCTCAAATTAATATTTTGTCTCAAAGTTAAATCAGTGCACTTCATCTTATAATTTTAAAAGAAAATATATGAGTGTTTAGAATTAAATAATAATGAGAATCAGCCACTCAATCTTAACTTTTTTTAATGGAAGGACCAGAGATGAAAGTTTTAAATTTCATTATTCCTAGGTTAAAACTTTCCGTGATTGATTAACTTTCCAAATGTCATTGACTTAGTGATATCAGTTTTATTTATTATTGTCAATGTAATCTCTCTAGGCCAGAGTACTTTTAAGTCCACATCTATTTACCTTCTTGGGCATTTTCTGTTTTCTTACTATTGTGTGTATTATCAGATAGGGAAAGTATCAAAAATCTCAGTTTATGGCAAACATACTTACAATTCACAAAGGTATAAATATAAAAATCAGGAACAGGAAAAGAAAGAAGAAATAGGGCCCTATTCCATTTATCTTCAAGCCATTGTCTGATTTTGTCATACTTCCTAGGTTCTGGGTGTGCAAAGTTAGAGTTTTAAACAGATACTATTCATATGAGATATAATGAATTTCCTCAGGTGATACAAATTGTTTGGAAATACATTGTAACATGTTTTCATTTTATTATGTGTGCATGAATGTGTGGGTGTGTTGCAGCCTTGGGAAAATAGTTAAACGGAAATTCTTTCTTTAGATTTGATTTGATTGAACAAGTGTTCATTGAATTTATAACAAAACTTCTCATTTTGAGATAATTGTAGATTCATATACGGTTGTAAAAAAATTATAGAAATCCTGGGTAGCCTTACCAAGATTCCACCAATAGTAACATCTTGAAAAACCATAGTACAATGTAACAGTCAGGATATTGACATTGATACAGTCAAGATAGAAACATCTACATCACCACCAAGATTCCCTCATGTCACTCTTTTAAAGCCACAACTTACTTCCCTCCTACTCCTTACCCCTCCATATCCCTAGTAATCGCTAATCTGTTCTCCATTTCTATAGTCTTGTCATTTCATGAATGGAATGACACATTATATAACCTTTTGGGACTGGCTTTTTCCAGTCAGCATTATTTTCTAGAGATTCAATTAGGTTGTTGCAGGTATCAGTAATTCATTTTTTTTTATTGCCAACCAGAATTCTGTGGTATGATTGTAAATAGTTTAACCATCAGCCCATTGAAGAATATCTAAATTACTTCAGGTTTCAGCCATTATAAATAAACCTACTATAAACATTTGCACACAGATTTTTGTATGTATATAAGTCTTCATTTCTTTGGGATATATTCCCAGAAGTGCAATTGCATGTGATAGTTGCATGTTTAGTTTTTAAAGAGACTGCCAAGCCATTTCCCAGAGGAGCTGTACTATT
Source organism: Mustela putorius furo (assembly GCF_011764305.1). Classification (NCBI taxonomy): domain Eukaryota; kingdom Metazoa; phylum Chordata; class Mammalia; order Carnivora; family Mustelidae; genus Mustela; species Mustela putorius. The sequence continues at coordinate 2,958,766 of NW_025421301.1, forward strand.
TTATAGTTCCACCAGAAATGTATGAATGATACAATTTCTCTATATCCTCACAAGCACTAAAGTCACTATTTTTTTTTTATTTTAACCATTCTAATAGGTATGTAGTAGTATATCATTGTGGTTCTAATTTATAATTCCCTAATAGTTAATGATATTGCATCTTTTCACATGCTTATTTGTAATCTGTGTCTTCTTCTTCTTCTTCTTTTTTTTAAAGATTTTATTTATTTGACAGAGAGAGAGAGAGATCACAAGTAGGCAGAGAGGCAGGCAGAGAGAGAGAGGGAAGCAGGCTCCCCCCTGAGCAGAGAGCCTGATGCAGACCTTGATCCCAGGACCCCCGGATCATGACCTGAGCCAAAGGCAGAGGCTTAACCCACTGAGCCACCCAGACGCCTATCTTTGTGTCTTCTTTGATGAAATAGCTCTTCATGTCTTTTGCCCATGTCTAATTGGATTGTTGCCTTTTCTCACTTTTGGGTTTTGTGAGCTTGTTAATTTTAAATTTCATTTTTTTGATGCATATTAGAAATTAATTGACTTTTGTATATTATCCTTGTATCCTGTGACCTTGAAATAATTACTTATTAGTTCCAGGAGTTTTGTTCTGTTTTATTTTGTGGGGGAAGGGTCCATGTGATTTTCTTTATGGCAAATATGTCACCTGCAAATAGAGAACTAAAAGAGTTTTGACAATTTATACTACATCAGACAGTATTATGTTTTGCTTCAGTTATCAATAAAACTACAGTTTTATTTCTTCTTTCTCAATATATACACATTTTGTTTCATTATTCTTGTCTTATTATGCTGAGCTAGGACTTTCAGTATGATGTAGAGTAGGTGTGGTAAGGAGGGCCATCCTTGCCTTGTTAATGATCTCAGGAAGAGTCTAGTTTCCCATGATGAAGTAAGACAGCTCTAGAATTTTGTGGTGTTCTTCATGAAGCCGAGGGATTCCATCCCATCCCCTTTCCTAAGAATCTTTTTTTTTTTTTTTTAAATCATGAATGGTTGTCATATTTTACCATATATGTTTTTGCATCAATTGATTTAATCATATGATTTTTCCTTTTTTAACCTCTTAATGAAGTGGAATAAATGAATTGATTTTTTAAATATTGAACTAGACTCACATATTTGGAATAAATACTACTTTGTTGTGCTGTATAATTCTTTTTATGTATTTAGGTTACACTTGAAGAAGATTTTGTATCCTTGTTCCTAAGAGACATTGTAGATAGTTTACCTTTTTTGTGACATTTTAACCAGTTTTGGTGTTAGGATAATACTGGCTCCATAGAATGAGTTCAGAAGTGTTACCTTTGCTTCTATCTTCTGTAAGAGATTATGAAGAATTTATATCACTTGTTCTTTAAATGTTTTGTAGAATTTACTAGTGAAATCGAAGAACCTGGTATTTCATTTTTGGGAAAGCAATTATTGACTCAGTTTCTCTACTAGATACAGGCATATTCAGATTGCCCTTTTTTCCTTTGTAAATTTTGGTAGTTTATGTCTTTCAAGGAAGTAATCCATTTCATCTGAGTATCAAGTTTGTGGACATAGTGTTGTTCACAGTACTCCTTTACTTCCTTATTAATGTTTCTTTTTTTTTCCTCTTAAGGTCTTTTTTAATGAGATCAGTAGCGATGACCTCTGTTTCTTTTCTGATATTGATAATTTGTGTCTTCTATCAAACAAGACATTGAAGTAAGACAAGAAAAGAAAATAAAAGATATACAAATTAGGAAAGAGGAAATAAAGTTGTTCCTATTTGCAGATGACATGATTATCTAAATAGAAAATCCCAAGCAATCTAAAAAAAAAAAAAAAAAAACCTCCTAGAACTAATTAATAAGTTCAGCAAGGTCTTAGGATATAGATAAATATGCAAACCAATAGCATTTCCATATAGTAGTAGTGAAAACATAGTCACTGGAGTTGAAAATACATTACATTTGCACAAGACAAAAGCAAAGAAACATTTAGGTAAATCTAAAAAAAACCTGTATGGAACTTGCCTGCTGAACACTGTATCAGATAGTGTTATATTTTGTTTCAATTGTGAAACATATATTTTAAAACTCAGGAAACAAACAAACAAACAAATAAAAAACAATTGTAAACTCACCTATATTTTTGCTACCTTTTCCTTCTTCCTTCTTAACGTTCCAAGGTTCCTTATTGTATTTTTTTTTTTCTTTCTGTATATAAAACTCCCTTTACCATTCTTTTGTGTTGATGCTTATGACAAATTTTCCCATTTTCCCTTATTGGAGAATATCTTGCTTTCTACTTCATTCCCATAGAATATCTTGCTAGTTATAGGATTCTGGGTTGATTTCTTTTCTTTCAGCACTTGAATGATATTGTACCACTTCCTTTTGGTCTTCATGGCCTCTGATAAGAAATCTGCTGACATTTTAATTGTTTTTCCCTTATAGGTAAGGTATTTTCATCAGGTTGTGGAGATTTTTTTCCTTTGTCTTTATTTTTCAGAAGTTTAATTATGATATGTTGTGGGAATTGATTTCTTTGAGTTTATCCTGCTCAGGATTTTCTCAGCTTCTTGAATCTGTACATTTGTATCTGTTGCCAGATTTTCAAAAGTTTTCAGCCATTATTTTTTTGAGTATTTTTTTAGTCCCCTTTCTTCCCCCACCCCCATTTCTGGATCTCCAGTGACACAAATATTAGATCTTCTGTTATAGTCACACAGGTGTCTGAAACTCTATTCATTTTGTTTTTCAGCTTATTTGTTCTCTATTGTTCTGACTGAGTAATTTTTATTGTTCAAACTTCTAATTCACTGATTCTTCTATATTTTCCAGAGCACATTTGCTGCTGAGCCTTTCCATTGTACTTTTAATTTTGGTTATTTTATTTTTGAGTTCTAAAATTTCCATTTAATTCTTCTTTACATCTCTTCTTTCTTTTTTTCCTTCTCAGTTTTACTGAAGTATAATTGGTTTATAACTATCTTCTTTTATTTTGTTTAGATTTTCTATATCCTTGTTGAAGCTTTTTATTTTTTCACTTGTTTCACATATGTTTGTAATTACTCACTCACTCAAGCATTTTATCATGGCTACTATAAAATGTTTGTCAGATAATTCTGATATCTGTGTCATTTTGGTGTGACATTTATTAATTGCCTATTTATTTATTTATTTATTATCTTTTAAATTCAGTTTGAGATTTTCCTGGCTCTTTGTCATGATTGGTTCTTTACAGAATCCTGGACTATTGTGGTATGATGATTCAAGAGTCTGGATCTTAATAAGTCTCTTACTTCAGCTGGGAAATTCTGATACTACTGTGGCAGGGGAACACGGGTGCTACTTTTTTTTTTTACTGCCAAATAGAAATAGAAGTATATCCTTACTGCCAATTAGGATTGGGAATTCCAGATTCCCATGTGATCTTCACTGATGCGCACTAGGGGTGGTTTTAGTGGGCAGCTATGGTTTAAAAGATTTCTCTGTAACTAGGTTGCCCTTTACCTGGTCCTTGGGCTAGAGAGAATAACCTTCTATTCGGGCTTTTGGGTCTGCATTTCTCAGTTGCTACCTTCTGTAGCTTCATGTCTGGGACAATATGAGGCAAAAAGAGAAACCCAGGGAACCCACTACCATGTGGTTCCTAAGATTCTGAGGTCCCTAGCCAGTCTACCTTCTTTTCTTCTCCTACAGTGTTCTTATGTTTGTTTTGTATGTATACCTAGGGTTTTCTATTTATACTCACTGAGAATAACAGGGAAAAGATGCCTACTCCATCTTCCTGGGAGCAGAAGTCTCCACTCAATTTTGACTATGAAAATTACTGGTGCTTGGGGATTGCAGAGATGAAATAAATTATGGTTTATGTGCACAAAGACTTTGCTGTCTTATTGGGATGCTACCTTTTAAACATCCAAGTGTTATCCATGGCAAGTTATAGTCAGTGCTATAACTGAAGTCTGGATGATGTAAGATCAAAGATAATGTTTCATAAAATTGAAAACCTTTAGCTAAGATAGAGGAATCCCAGGCATGGTTGTCCCTACACTGTATGAGGTCCTAGAGAAATACTTCTTGTAGACCTGTGTCTTTAAAAGCCATTTGATATAAAATGTACTATAAAATTCATTAGTCCAGGTATTATACAGGGTCTTATCAATAAAGATTTAGACAAATGAATATGTAAGAGATACTTAGTATTTATTTATTGTCCAATCAGTGTACATAAATATACTTTGTAGTGTCTAAGTCTCTTATTCTTCTGTCGAGGTCCAGGAATCATCTTCTTCTTTATTATAAAATCTTCCATTCATGACTCATTTCATACCTTCCTACTTTAAGAAAAAATGAACAATAACTTATTTCTGTTCATGGTAAATTTTTCCATTTGGAATTTTATTGTGAAAATACAGAACACAGCTTCCAATTCTGTCTTCTCTTGAACTATTTAGGCTATAATAACTATATGTCTAGACTGTGGTCTATTTTAGTACTAATCATACCGCTACCTTCGATACATTACCAGAGAAGATAGCCTAGGAGTTTGCTGTAGAGTGAGAAGATCAATCTCATTTGTAATGTTGGTCTCAGCATGCCATCACTGTATTGACTGGTGGCTAGAAAGAACATTAATTGGTAAGGCCCATAGACTTTGCAGAGCAATGATTTCATAAGCCCTTAAAGGATATAGGAGTAGTAACCCAAAGGACTGACCAGTGGCTTGGAGCCTCTAGAGGGGATGAGGGCCTGTAGAGCCATTGGCAGGAGATGCATGGTATAAAGAATGCCTGCTGCTGCCTTTACCACCCTTCAGTACTACAGACAGGAGGTAGCACTGTGGTTGGAACATGATTAAGTGATAGTCAAAACATAAGTCCACACATATGGCTCAGTCCAAAGTGTTAACAGTAGACAGTCTATGAACCAGAACTCTGAACTCATCCTGTATCTTCTGTGAATGAAAGTTATCTAAATCGTCATGCCAGGACCATTTTAATGCCTATCCTTGCATGACCCCCGCTAAATAAGAACCACGCTGGATAATAAAAGCAATCTGCTTATCAGACCACCTCCTGGAATTGGGGTCCAGTCATGTGGGTCTGGGGCAACCCTACATGCTCATGTGTTAGAACTTCTCAGGACATCTGCTTGATGCTCTGTGTAGGGTAGAAGGATATACAGAGGCTTGGAGACAAAACAGGGTAATGAGGCTCATGTGCTTCCCCTTGAGGATCAAGACACTCTTGTCAAATAGCATTGTTGGTCAGTCTCAGGCACTAGAAGAAATTCAGAACATTCTGAGGAGAGGGGATCCCCTGAGGTGCTTACCTGTGTCTAAGGACAGAACTGATGCCAAGTTTCAGTCCTAATTCGCTCCTGAAAAGCTGCATGTTTTTGGACAAGTTAATGAGAATTATTAGATCTCTTTCTCATCATCTGTAAGGTGAAGTAATTGACTCAATGAGTAGCCATGTGGTCCAAAGTCTCTCTAATCCTGTGTACTTACAGTAAAGTAGATATAATAAAGTATAGGCAACAATAGTATAGGCATGAAGACATTTTCAGAAAGAAAAATAATAAATTAATTTTAAAACTCCCAACATTCCTTATACTTAGAAGACAAATTGAATCTTACTTCCAATTAGTCAGTTCTGGTTTTCTGTCCCTTACCCCTGGGCTGAATGAAGGTGAGAACAAGGTCATGGAATGAACACTCCAGAAGCTGGGTTCGGGAGATTTCTTTCCCTGCATAGATGATTTTGAATACAGGGGGAATTTGCTGTTGGCAGATTACACATCTACCTTTGTGCTTAATTTAAGCATAGGGTCAAAGAGAAGGACCCCCAATTTACTTGGAATTTGCCTAAAGTAGGTAATAAAGCCTTAAGATTTAAATTACAAAACCCTTAGTAAGAAATTAAATTTAAGGATTGTTTTTCATTGGCAATACAATCCCTACCGTGAGATACGTAATTTGGACCACTTAGCCTGTTGTCTTGAGTTCATCTAACTGATCTTATTTGGACTCAAACTTTATAAACAACTTTCTGATGAGGATTTGACTTATAGATTTGCCCTAGGGCAGATCATGGCACTGTATATTTCTCATTGCAATTTAACAAATTCGCTTCTATGTTTCAGTCTTGGAAAGCTTGGTTAATGTGTGGCAGCCCCTGAGAGCTAATATTACACTAGGAATGTTGACCGAATCAGTTTACAAGGCTGCAAATTTCAATCTCCATGACTGAGTCAGTAAATTCATCAAGGTTGTAAATACCAATGGCGCAGCCTCTCAGCACTAGATTTGCCTAGCAGATACCCTTTTTCCATTGCCGGAGGGTCCAGCCATTTAATTCAGGTCCTAATTTCCATACTGGCAAGATAGATTTTGATGCTATTAACCTTAGCCCCCAAATATGCAATTCCCCAATGGGACGTTTCCAAGAAGTATGTAAAATTGTAGATCGGTACTTCAAATATTTCTAATCCCTACAGTTTTGTGGTTCTAGCATACAAGCACTAACATTAGAGACTGGGACCTGAGAATATGATCTTTCTTTTCCTGGGGAGAAAGCATGGCTTATGAGCTCTGGTCTGATCCAAAATTCACAGACCAGAGTTCATAAGCCATGCTTTGCCACTAACTAATGATATTGTCTTGGGAAAATGACTTATCCTATAGGTCTCATTTTCCTTACTGATAAAGAGGTGGGAGTAGATGGTCTCACCAAACTTTTAGACCTGTTAGTTTCTGTTAATCTTTAATAAACCTATAGCCATGAAGTAGAGAAAAGGAAGTATACTTGTTTGTGTTCCTAGGGGATTATTACTGGTGTTCACACAGTTCTGGGTTCGAAAGAGCAGTTGTATGCTATTTTTAAGAGTTCTTTTTCTATACTCCTCTACTCTATGGAAACTTACCCTTAGTTACTTAGTTACATGATGAATTTCAGATAATCTCTCAGTCCTTTGATTTTGAATGCAAAGTTTTGAGTGTATGTAAATATTTTTTGGAGAGGGATAACAGTTTTTATCAGGCTTCAAAAGGTTTTAAACCCCTCTACACACTAAGTCTATTGAAAGTATGATAGGAACTAGTTTCCTGGATTGAATCCCATCAACCTGACATTCCCATTAATTTCTAAATCTTTAGGCATAAGTGGTTCCAATTAGGAAGGAACAATTATATGCCTAAGTGCATGGAAGAAAACAATTGTCAAGATAATTCTATTATAATTATATTATCATTAATAACTATTAGTTATTATCCAGCTAAGTTTTCATTTCAAAAAAGTCTATACAGAGAAAACAGTCAAGTAGAAACAGTTATTTCATGTAAGTTCTTGTTTGTTTTTTGAATGGTGAGAAGGAAAAAACTTAAAGATTTGGAAAAATACTACGTTTCACAAAATGATTTCTAAGCATAAGAATTCAAATTAGCTGAGATTTAAAGAACAAAGAAACATAAATCTAAAGAAAAAAAATGATTACAAAATAATTAACAGGGCGCCTGGGTGGCTCCATCATTAAGCATCTGTCTTTGGCTCAAGTCATGATCCCAGGGTCCTGGGACTGAGCCCTGTGTCAGGCTCCCTGCTCAGTGGGAAGCCTTCTTTTCCCTCTCCCACTTCCCCTGCTTGTGTTCCTGCTCTCTCTGCTGTATCTCTTTCTCTCTCACACAAACAAATAAATAAAATCTTTTTAAAAAATTAACAAATGACTCTATTTCCTATAAGATATTTAAGATATTATGCTTCATATGATTAAAACGTTGTTTGGGATAAACTTTAGGGGAACAGAGAACAGAATTTAAAGCATCAAAATTTATTTCAAGAGGTATGATGAACTGTATCTATAGTTAAGAAATGAAAATTGATTAGAAAAATAATTCTAGGGCACCTGGGTGGCTCAGTTGGTTGGATGACTGCCTTCAGCTCAGGTCATGATCCTGGAGTCCTGGGATCGAGTCCCACATCAGGCTCCCAGCTCCATGGGAAGTCTGCTTCTCCCTCTGACCTTCTCCTTGCTCATGTTCTCTCTCACTGTCTCTCTCTCAAATAAATAAATAAAATCTTAAAAAAGAAAAAAGAAAAATAATTCTAAATCAATATGATATCAAAATTTGTCAAATCTGTGAATTTCAGAAAAACACGGTTCTTCAAAAATGAATTAATGGAGCATGAAAAGTAGAGAAATTACCTTCTTTCTAGCCCAGTATCATTTTGGGGACCAGTACCATATCTGAGTTTAGATTATTGAAATTTCTATTCATCTCATGTTCATATAAGGACAGAGGGTTCCTCTACAATAATTTTAGCCAAACCAACATATCCCTAATACCACTAATACACCAACGAGAAACTATTTCTAACATCTATGACACGAATTGCCAAAACTTATATTGTTGATTGGAGATTTAATATATAAATAAAATATTTGCAGCAGCTACTTCTGGTGTGTGGCCATTTCATTTTCAGAGTTGACTACCTCTGGAGAACATATTCCTAATTAATTGGGCAACTGAGCACCACTATAGTGTAGATTAAATTTAACTGATAAACACTATAAGTCACACTTTACTAGAGAAAGTTTTTTCTTAAGGCAAATTGCCGATAATATAAACTTCTACGTCTAAATATTTCTATGAGCTCCTCTAAAAAATAACATTGTCATCTTATATAGCAGAAATAATACCATCACATTTAGTAAAATTAATACTCAGTTCTTAATAACATCAGATATTCATTCCCTATTTATATTTTCCCAATCATTCTTACCCAAATTCCCTTGAAACGGATTTATCAAAATCAGATTCAATCTGAGGTCACCTTTTGCACCTGTTTCTTTTTTTTAAATTTAATGATTTTTAAAAAAAAATTTTAAATAAACATATAATGTATTATTAGCCCCAGGGGTTCAAGTCTGTGAATTGCCAGGTTTACACACTTCACAGCACTCACCATAGCACATACCCTCCCCAATGTCCATAACCCCACCACCCTCTCCCGATACCACCCCCCCACCGCAACCCTCAGTTTTTGTGACATTAAGAGTCTCTTATGGTTTGTCTCCCTCCAGATCCCATCTTGTTTCATTTATTCTTTTCCTACCCCCCAAACCCCCCACGTTGCTTATATCAGAGAGATCATATAATAGTTTTCTTTCTCCGATTGACTTATTTCGCTAAGCATAATACCTTCTAGTTCCATCCACGTCATTGCAAATGGCAAGATTTCTTTCGATGGCTGCATAGTATTCCATTGTGTGTGTGTGTGTGTGTATATATATATATATATATATATATATATATATATACACCAAATCTTCTTTATCCATTCATCTGTTGATGGACATCTAGGTTCTTTACATAATTTGGCTATTGTGGACATTACTGCTATAAACATTCGGGTTGCACCTGGTTTTTATGTGTCTTATGTGTCTTAAGTCTTAATATTTAATACTATTTCTTTTGCTGCTACTCTCTGTGTTGAAAGTTCATGCCATTTATCTTATAGAATACCTTGATTTTTGCTTTATTTGTGGTGTCATTTAGCTCATTTCTATTTATGGTGTTAGAAGTCAAATCTAAAGACTTGTTTAAGTATAAATAAAGCTTTTGAAAAAATTTTGTTTTAGGTAATTTTTATTTTTTTCATTTTTGAATATCATATGGATTCATAAATTTTAAAATAGATTCATTGTATTTTACTCTTCCCAATATGGTGCCCAAATTGTTATAGCTTTGGCCAGTGAGAATTTGGTCAAAGGCATAATATTTTGAAATTAACATTTGAAAAGTTCTTTGCTTTCTAGAAGAAAAAGTTATTTCAGACTCATCTTGCCCCATTTATTTTTCAGACAGAAATATTAATTTAATATTTAGTATTTGTAATATAATATAATAATAATATTATTATTATTATTTTATCAGTCATTTCTCAAGAAGTTCTGGTTCCTTTTAATGAGAATAGTGTTAGAGACTCAAATCAAGGTGTTATGGGTGCATGGCAGTAGGGGTGTCTGGTAAGACCCTTGTAGATAGCCACCTTCTTACTGTGTCCTCACAGAGAGAGCAAGATCATTTTTTCTTGTGTCTCTTTTAAGCATGCTAATCCCATTCATGAGGGCTCCATCCTCATGACTTAACCTCCCAAAAGCCTCATCTCTAAATTCCATCATATTGGAGATATAGGCTTTAGCATTTGAATTTTGTGGGAGGGGGTTAGGGGGTTACCCAAAATTCACTCCATAGCAAAGCTAATAAGGATATGCAATATTTTCTAAAAAGCTTGGGTTTATATGGACTTTTCTAAGTAAGTACTCTATCTCAGTATTTCAACAACTGCTTCTTTTTTAAAATATTTTATTTATTTATTTGACAGATCACAAGTAGAGAGGCAGGCAGAGAGAGGGATGAAGAAATAGGCTCCCTGCCAAGCAAAGAGCCTGATGTGGGGCTCGATCCCAGGACCCTGAGATCATGACTTGAACCGAAGACAAAGGTCTTAACCCACTGAGCCACCCAGTTGCCTCCAACAACTCCTTTGTACCTATCATTTAACTTCTTTTTCATTATACCAAAGGTTTTCATATGATAACATTAATATGATTACTTTTAAAAAAAATTTTTTAAATTTATTTTCAGCATAAAAGTATTCATTGTTTTTGTACCACACCCAGTGCTCCAAGCAATCCATGCCTTCTATAATACCCACCACCTGATACCCCGACCTCCCACCCCCCGCCCCTTCAAAACCCTCAGAATATTTTTTAGAGTCCATAGTCTCTCACGGTTCACCTCCCCTTCCAATTTCCCCCAACTCCCTTCTCCTCTCTGTCTCCCCATGTCCTCCATGCTATTTGTTATGCTCCACAAACAAGTGAAACCATATGATAATTGACTCTCTCTGCTTGACTTATTTCACTCAGCATAATCTCTTCCAGTCCCGTCCATGTTGCTACAAAAGTTGGGTATTCGTCCTTTCTGATGGAGGCATAATACTCCATAGTGTATATGGACCACATCTTCCTTATCCATTCATCCATTGAAGGGCATCTTGGTTCTTTCCACAGTTTGGCGACCGTGGCCATTGCTGCTATAAACATTGGGGAAGAGCTGGCCCTTCTTTTCACTACACCTGTATCTTTGGGGTAAATACCCAGTAGTGCAATTGCAGGGATAGGGAATTTCTATTTTTAATTTCTTGAGGAATCTCCACACTGTTCTCCAAAGAGGTTGCACCAACTTGCATTTCCACCAACAGTGTAAGAGGGTTCCCCTTTCTCCACATCCCCTCCAACAGATGTTATTTCCTGTCTTGATAATTTTGGCCATTCTAACTGGTGTAAGGTGATATCTCACTCAATGTGGTTTTAATTTGAATCTTCCTGATGGCTAGTGATGAACATTTTTTTATGTGTCTGATAGTCATTTGTATGTCTTCATTGGAGAAGTGTCTATTCATATCTTCTGCCCATTTTTTTATATGATTGCTTGTTTTGTGTGTGAGTTTGAGGAGTTCTTTATAGATCCTGGATACTCTTATTATATACTGTATATCCTTTTATCCAAGAAGACAAATTTTTAAAACAACAATATCAATATTTTTGGTGTTTCATTTAAGTATTACTTAAAATATTCAGTGTAGTTCAAACATTTATTTTCATTATTAGAATGCATTATTCTACTAAGAATGAGTGAAATACTGCATTCGATATAGCTACTTGAAATAACTGGCTACCGATTTATGTTGTATAAATGCTTATGTAATGTTTAGGTTGATTCATTTCACTTTGGATTTGAGGATGTGTCATGATACTTCTAAGTTCATAGAAGAAAATAGCTTTTAACTGCTCAACATTCCCTTGATAAAGATATTCACTGTAGGAAAATTTTGGTTGGGGGGTTGGTGTTACTGGTCTACATTGAGAAAGTTAAAATGTAGTCTCCAAAGCTCTTTATAAAAGTTTTGTTTCATGGTAATCTGGCTCACCAAAAAATACCTATTGCTTAGTTTTAAGTGAAGATTTCATAAATACAAACTTTACGAAGCAAACCAATTCTGTCTTTTACTATCCAGTCCTAATCATTAAATATTACACCTTTTATTAGTCAATTCAATTTTTAAAAATTAACCTCTTTTTAAATTAAGTAATCTCTATGCCCAGCATAGGGCTCAAACTCACTACCTCAAGATCAAGAGTCCCATGCTCTACCAACTGAGCCAGCCGGGAGCCCCAGAATTAACCTTCTTATTTTGATGATTTGAACATGTAATTGTAGGAAATAATAAAGAGATCCTGTGTGAATAATAGAGATCCCCTCCCTATAACTTTTACTTACGTTCCCTGAATGGTAACATAAAACTATAGCATAAATCACTATCCCAATATTGAAATGGTTGAGATACAGAATGTTTCCACCAGCACAAAAATCCTGCCCTCTGGTATTTTATAGTAACATCACTTCCCTCATAGCCCACAACCTTCTTAATGCATGGTGACTACTTATCTGTTCTTCATTCCTACAATTGTGTCATTTCATGAATGTTATATAAATGGAATCACAGAGTATGTAGACTTGTGGAGTTGGCTTTTTCACTCAGCCTACTTCATCCAGGTTGTGTTCATCAACCGTTTGATTCTTTGTTGCTGACAAGTGTTCCATTATATCCAATACCGCAGTTTGCTTACCCATTCATTTGTTGGGACACATCTGGGTTGTTTCCAGTTTGGAGCCATTACAAATAGAGCAGCTATAAATAATCATGTGTATGCTTCTTATGAATATAAGTTTTCATTTCTCTAGGATAAATGCATAGGAGTGCAAAGACAAGATCTTAAGGTAGTTATAGTTTTAGCTTTTAAAAAAGCTCCCAAACTGTTTTGCAGACTGACCATACCATTCACATTCCTGCCAGCAATATGAATGGTCCAGTTTCTATATATCCTTACCAGCATTTGGTCCTGTCATTATTTTTAATGTTAGCAATTCTGACAAATATGTAGGGATTCTGATTGTGGTATTATTTTTTATTTTATTTTATTTTTTAAAAAATTTTTAAAAAAGATTTTATTCAATTATTTGACAGAGAGAGAAAGAGCACAAGTAAGGAGAGCAGCATGGCAGAGGGAGAGGGAGAAGCAGATTCCCCACCGAGCAGGGAGCCTGACGTGGGGCTCAATACCAGGACCCTGGGATCATGACCTGAGCTGTAGGTAGCCGCTTAACCAACTGAGTCACCCAAGGGCCCCTATTTTGTTTTATTTTTTTAAAAATTAATTGATTAATTAATTGATTAATTAAAGAGAGAGAGATTGAGTACCAGCAGAGGGAGGAACAGAGGGGAAGGGAGAGAATCCCAATCGGACTCCTCACTGAATGGGAGCCAGATGCAGGGCTCCACCTCACAGCCCTAAGATCACAACCCAAGCTGAAGTCAAGAGCCAGGTGCTTAACCTACTGAGCCATGAGGTGCCCTGTGGTTTTAATTAGGTTTTCCCTAATGACTAAAGATTTTAAATATTGTGCTCTATTTGGCAGCCCATATAAAGATGTTAAATATCTTTTCATGTGCTTATTTGCCATATATATATATTGGCAAATATATATTCAGTGAAATGTCTCTTCATGTCTTTTGTCTATTGTCTAATTGGATTGTTTTCTCACCATTGAATTTTGAGAGTTTTTATCTTATTCTAGATACCAGTCTTTTGTCAGATATACGCTTGCAAATGTTCTTTCTCACTCTGTCATGTCTTTTCATCCTTTTAATAGTTTCGTTAGGAGAGCAAGAGTCATTTTGAAATTTTGAAATCAAAATTGTCATTTTGAAATCCAATTGATCCATTTTTTTCTTTTATGGATAATACTTTTGGTGTCTAAGAATTCTTTACCTAGCTCTGGATCTTGAAGATTAACCCCTACTTTTTAAAATAAAAATTTTTGATTGTAGGTTGACATTTTAGTCCTTGACAGATTTGAGTTAATTTTTGTGTATAGTGTGAGATCTGAGCTCAACTTCTTTGTCTGTGTCCAATTGCTTCAGCATCATTTGTTAAAAAGGCTATGTTTCTCCTATTGAATTGCTTTTGCACTTTTGTCAAAACTCAGCTGGGCATTCTGATGTGAATCTATTTCTGAGTTTCTATTATGTTGCATTATCTGCTTTCTAAGATATTCATGTATATTTTTAGAATTTTACTTTGATTCTTCTATAGTATTTTTGAATATATCTCTTTATATAGTTTATTTTATAAGATTTTATTTATTTATTTGGCAGAGAGAGAGAGAGATCACAAGTAGGCAGAGAAGCAGGCAGAGAGGGGGAAGCAAGCTCCCTGCTGAGGAGAGAGCCCAATGCAGGGCTCAATCCCAGGACCCTAAGTCAAAGACTCATGACCTGAGCCAAAGGCAGAGGCTTAACCCACTGAGCCACCCAGGCACCCCTTTATATAGCTTTTTTTTTATGGTCTCTGTAGGTATTATGTTGTATCTATATATACTTCTATAGATCCCTCTATATATATATATCTTATACAGTCTACTTGTGTCATCATTTTAACTAGTTATAACAAATTATAAGCACCTTATAACCATTTATGTCCCTTTATCATCCCCTACTTATAATTGTTAGGATATTTCCTCTATATACATTTAGCCTCATATCAGACTGTTATAATTTTCATTTCAGTTATCAAACATAACATAGAAATCTCAAGAGCAGAAGTAAAGTCTATTGTATTCATCCTGCTTTTTACTTACTGTGTTTATTCTTCCTTCCTGATGTTCCAAGTTTCTTTCTTTTAATGTTTTCTTTCAGTTTAGAGAGTTTCCTTTAGTATTCTTTTAGGGTAGTTCTGCTTACAAAAATCTTTAGTTCTCCTTCATTTGAGAAATCTTGGTTTCCCCTTCATTCCTGATGGATATTTTTGCTAATATAGGATTAGGGTTGACAGTACTTTTCTTTCAACATGTGAAAAATATTGTGCCCATTCTTTGTGGTTTCTGATAAGAAATCTGCTACTGTTTGAATGGTTTGCCCACTATAGGTGAGATTTCTTTTCTCTCTCACTGCTCTCAGGGTCTTCCCTTTGTGTTCAGTTTCATAAATTTGACTATGCTGTCAAACTTGGCATGGGTTTCTTTGAGTTTATTCTGTTTGGATAGGCTCAGATTTTTGAATCAGCAGTTTATGTCTCCAGGCAAATTTGAGAATTTAAAGCCGTTGTTTCTCCAAGAAACTTTTCAGCCTGCCCTCTCTCTCCTCTCCTTTCTGAAACTCTGATGATACAAATATTAGTTCTTTTGTTATAATCCCACAAGTCCTTGAAACTCTGTTCATTTCTTTTCAACCAATTTTGTATTAGTCAGACTGGGTAATTTCTATTGTTCTAATTTCCAGTTCATGGATTTCTTTTTCTTTGTCTCCTACTGTTGAACTCATCCTTTAGCTTCTTATTGAAGTTTTTAAATAATTTTCAGTTTTAAAATTTCCACTTGATTTTTCTTAATAATCCTCTGTTTCTGTGCTGATGTTTTCCATTTGCTTTAAACATGTCCATAAGTGCTCATTTAAGTCTTTTTTTTTTTTTTTAAATCATGGCTACCTTAAAATCTTTGACAGATAATTCTAATATCTCTCTCATCTGTGTTAGCATCATTGTAGTGAAGAATTAACCCTACCCCAAAAGAGGGTTGGCCATTCTTTTGGCTACTAGAAAGTGAACTTTAAGCCCTAAGAATTCTGTGTGTGATAGGTGTGTCTTTGCCTGAGGACTTTGACCACTGGAGAGTCTAACACTGTGATTTGTGATAGGGACTTTGGGCCACATAATATCAGTTCCATCACTGAAAGAGCTAGCGGTTAATAGCCATATAGGCAGTACATGATTGAGCACCAATAAAAATTTCATACAAGCAAAGGCTCAGATAAATTTCCCTGATTGATGATATTCTGTGCATGTTGTCACACGTCAATATCTGGAGAGTAACATTATCCTGACTCTGGGGAGAAGACATTGGAAGTTCTGCATTTGGTACTTTTCCTGGACTCTGCTCTATGTGCTTGTTTCATTGGTTGATTATAATCTATATTCTTTCCCTATAAAATAATCATAACCATGATTATCACAACTTTCAACGATTCCTGTGAATACTTTTAGTGAACTATGAAATCTGAGGGTAGTTTTAGTAACCTCCTACACTTGCAGTCCATGTTAGGAGCAAGGATAGTTTTTCAGATGGCCAACAGACACATGAAAAGATGCTCAACCTCCCTCATCTTCAGCGAAATACAAATCAGAACCATGAGGTTTTCCTACACCTTCAGAATGGCTAAAATTAACAACATAAGAAACAGGGTGATGTTGGTGTTGGTGAGGATGCAGAGAAAGGGAAATCCTTTCACATGGTTGGTGAGAATGCAAAGTGGTGCAGCCACTCTGGAAAATAGTTTGGAGGTTCCTCAAAAAGTTAAAAATAGAACTACCCTATGATTCAGCAATTGCACTATTAAGTGTTTACCAAAAGGATACAAAATACAGATTTGAAGCAATACAGCATCTCAATGTTTATAGCAGCATTATCAACAATAGCCGAACTATGGAGACAGCCCAAATATCCATTGACTGTTGAATAGATAATGGAATATTACTCAGCCATCAAAAATAATGAGATCTTGCCATTTGAAACAATGTGGATGGACCTAGAGTATATTATGCTAAGTGCAATTAAGTCTGTCAAAGACAAATGCCATATGATCTTACTCATATGTAGAATTTAAAAAAGAAAACAGAACACAGGGGAAGGGGAAAAGAAAAAAAAGGAGAGAGGGAAACAAGCCATAAGTGACTCTTAATGATAGAGAACAAACTGAGGGTTGATGGCGGGAGGTGGGTGGGTGATGAGCTAGATGGGTGATAGGCATTAAAGAGGGCACCTGTTGTACATAGGTGATGAATCACTGAATTCTACTCCAGAAACCAATATCACACAGTATTTAACTAACAAAATTTAAATTTAAAAAATAAAATAAGGATAGCCTTGTACAGACTCTGTTCCCTCTACCTTTGCAGTTGGTAAAGCATCTTGAAATGTTCCCTGTTCTTTGTATGTTGAACATTTTTTTATTGCAACCTGGACATTTTGGGTGTTATATTATGAAATGTTAGATCTTATTTAAACCTTGTTTTTAGATGGCTTCTTCTAACCCAGTGGGTACACCTCTACTCAGTCCTGCTTTTCTCATCACTGTCAGGTAGAGGTAGAAGTCCGGGTTCCCGCTGTATGTCCATTGACACTCGAGGTGAGGGAAAGCTCTCATAACTGCTATAGGTGCTAGGAATTTCAGCTCCCCATGACTTCCAATGACACCACTGTGATGGGAGGGTAGCTTTGTCATTCCTTGACAATGGTAAAAGTACTGATTCTCCTCTCCTCTAGGCCTCTACTACCAGTGTCTAGGGGAGGAGTAGAGGCCGTCCTGTGATCTCCATTGGTACAACAGTGCATGGGGTCCTGATTATGACCTGACTGCCTACTCCACCTCTCTGATACCTCTCCAGCAGGGGAGTTAGAGCATCTCTTGCAAGGACGGAGGTCAAGGCTTTCCACTCAGTTTTTGGTGTTGTGGTTGGGAGCAGAGCCACAGTTTTTTTTCTGTGGTGTTTGGCAGGAGTAGAACAGTTACTGCCTGAAGGTTTCTGTTTTACTAGGTTGCTGCTTTCTTAGTCCTTTGGCTAGAAAGAGCAAGCTTTTAGGGGGTTTCTATCTGCCTGTGCATCTGTCTTTGACATTTCTGGATTTCTGGCTTCTCTAGTTCCACGTCCTTGATATGTAAAGTCAGAGAAAACCCAGAAAACCAGGTAACTCATTGCCATGTTGTTGCTCAGGTCCCAAGGTCCGTATGGTCTGCCTTCTCTGTCCACTTTTCAGCATTCCTCTTTGTTTTACATATGATATTCAGGATTTGTAGTTAATGAGGAATAGGGAGAAAAGTATGTCTACTCTTTCTTCTGGAAGCAGAAGCTCTACTTAATGCAATTTTTAACCCTGCTATTTTGTCTGCTTATGAAATTTCTAACTCATCTTGCCCCCTTTTCTGAGTTATACCTCTTTCCCTCCTCCCATCATGTACAAAATTCTTACTAGCTTAATGTATCATGGTAGCATTCTCCAGTTTATATTAGTTTGACCTGGCTTGAGTTGAGGTCTTTACTATTTTTCCAGAGGCATCTAGGATAAAATTATTATCTTGGAATTGCATATGCTTTGCAATGAACTCTTATGGATTTGCTGAAAACCATCTTTTCGTTCATTAATCAAAATGAAACCCTCACTTTAAATATGTATTACTAACATCCAAATTTTAATTCTAGGCAATATAGCAAGAAAATTGAAGTCTCATGTTCCTTTAGTTAAATACAAAAATACCTTAATCCGATGTTATAAAAATAAAAATGTGTAAAAGGCACTTAAGAATGTTGAGAAATATGATCTAAATTAAGGTAATATTCAAGGGCTGCCTGGATGGCTCAGTCAGTTAAGTTTCTGCCTTCAGCTCAGGTTATATCCCAGGGTCCTGGGACGAAGCCCATTATTGGGCTCCCTGTTCAGCGGAGAGTCTGCTCTCTCCCTCTGCATCCCCAATCTCACCACTCCTGCTCTCTCTCAAATAAATAAATAAAATCTTTTAAAATAATGGTAATATTCAGCAGCACCTGGGTGGCTCAGACTGTTAGGCATCTGCTTTCAGCTCAGATCATTATCCCTGGGGTCCTGGGATTAAGCTCCACATTGGGCTCCTTATTCAGTAGGGAGCCCACTTCTCTGTCTGCCTGCTGCTCCCCTGCTTGTGCTTGCTCTCTTTCTCTGTCAAGTAAATAAATAAAATATTTTAAAAAGATTATATTCAATTAGACTCATACTATTATTTTTAAAAATGTGTCAGATATTTTCACATTAAACTTTGTCCAGAAAAATGTTGTAGAAACTGTTTTATGAATGCACATTTTTAGATTATTATCTGGCTTTCACTAAAGCCAATTCATAAAAGATTCTAGACACTACCTTTTAAAGATACTACCTTTTAACACACTCTGATTGTAGTACTAATTTTAGTTGTAATCTCATTCTTATATAACATTTAAATAAACTTTATGATTTAATTTTAATGCAAAAATTAAACCTTTTGTGTAATTTACATGTATCATGGCTTCTGATTCTCAGTGTTGATTCTGTACTAACTATAATCATTATCACAGAGAAAAACAAATTATTGTTCTTTAGAATTAATATTAAATGTATATTTCCTCTTATTATACACTATTTCAAAATCACATTTTAAATTTTAAAAGACAATTTATGTATAAATCCAAACTTGAAATATATTTTGTAGAAAAAAATATGTTTATATTAAGCTTTACTGAAATAGGGGGATAGTTGGTTCTGATGCTACCTCTTTATTTGATTTATAACAAAGACTTTTCTATTTGCTTATATTAAAGTGATGGGATTTCTGTTGGTTGGTTGGTTGGTTGGTTGGTCTTAAGACCATAAAGCAAAAGATAAAAATTTATTTAAAAACACAGTTACATGTGATACATGCTCATATATTACCAAGTCTTTTGGGCCAAACATACACACAAATGGGTAAACAAGATTCAAACAACCATCCTTTATATTCCTACCATATAAGCTTTAACATTTTAATCAACAATTTAAAATTATTCCTTCATAATTCACTTTTTTAGTAAATTAGAACTTCATAATATTAGCCAATTGATTTGGTATCTTTCCAAACATATAATCTATTTTGAGATCCCCAAAATATTTGCACATTTTAAAAGCCCACAAACATATACGTTTATATGATTTATGGTACTTTATCATATGTAAATAAGGATTATCTCATATGTTAAGCAGAATATTTTATAGTTAGACATATTTTTCATTTTTTATTTAGTGCCTTTTTCTAGATTGGAGTTCTTTACTTCAAAAAGAGTCACACATTTCTATCCCATGGACTAGCCAACCATGCTCTGGGTTTAAACTAAAGACTTATCCATTCTGTAACCTAACTAATGTGAGTTTGCTACAGATAGAGACTATTCTAGGTAGAGTTGTCCCACAGAAGGAACTTTATTTGCAGCAAATAAGATCATGGGGGAAAATTTCCAGAGCCATGACTTCCTAAGTGGGGGTGGATGGTTTTTTTTTTTTTTTTTTTTATTTGGGGTTAAGATAAATATTCAGGAAGGGGAGTTTTATCACATGTAGAGGAAGGTAGCATGCCTATATAGGAACCATGGCCATACGTGCTTTGTTATGTTAATGAGGATTGTGCTCTTCGTTGGGTGGAGAATTTTAAATCATGAGGAAGAGGAAATGGTCTGTCATTGCATGGTCCACATGCACCTGTGTGAGCCAGTGGTCCAGGTAAACTGGTCTAGGCCACTGGATCTCTTCTTGTTTTTCTCCAAAAGAAGTTAACATTCCTGTGAAAAGAAGACGGATCAGTCCTCATTAACCTCATGAAACCCTAGGTTCCAATCCTGGAAAAACAATTCAAAATGTGCATAGGTCAATCTTTACTTTTGGAAGTTTTACCATTGATTTACTGTCTTTGATATGGTTAGGCTCTTTGATGATCTGGTAGAGACTGTTAGTTTTTGCATTCCCTTTGTTCCCTTAAAATCCTTAACTACTGAGGATGTTTGCATTTTTTGTAGTTCTGACACCTTCTAGGAAGTTCCACAAGAAGTGTGTGAGGAGCTGGTAGGGCATAGACCATGGAAGGGTGCGAGGATACCCGGGGAACTAAAATGATTATCTTGTGTCTGAAAGGTATATTTCTGTTTTTTCTCTGGGGACCTCTAACTCTTTCTGCTTATAATTCTAATTAGTTTTTAGCCATTCAAATGCACTCTCTGTAGTAGCTAAGCTGAATGCTACCATTTTTGAAAAGGGTATAGAGAAGATCATCTTTGCTTTTAAGATTATTTAATTTACCAATTTATGAATTAAATCTCTACTTTGTTATTATGCTTTTAAGTTCAACTTACAAATCTTTTATTGTATTTGTAAATCCAGCAGTATTTAAAATTGCTTTATGGAGCTTTTAATTAGTACTTGGTCCTTTTTACAAATATATTCAATCTAACATGTATAAACAAATCTCACCACATATTTGATCTCCTTCTCAAGTACCAAAACTGTCTGACAATAAACACAATCCTCCTAAATACGAATCACAACCAGGAATTTTCCTTTAGTACCACTATCATTAAGTAATGATGAGGCCAGAAATTTTCTTTCCCTCGTCTATATTTCTGTGATAAATTGAAGTTTTCCTTTATTTATTTGCCAGAACTAATAGCCAAGGTAAGCTTATTTGCAACACAGCAAATCATCTGAGATGTTTCTCCTTCCTTAATGAAGCCATTTAAATAAGCCCAACACCCCTCTCCTTTCACTGGACAATTCTTTTTTGATGGATTTTAACTTGTGTGTAAACTGTTTCTAAGATACAACTTCTACACTTAGTAACTTCATTCCCCTGCAAATCCCTGTGATTGCTGCTCTTTAAATATTTTATTTTATCTATTTTATTTTAAGTAAGCTCCATGCCCAATGTGGGGCTTGAAATCACTACCCTGAGATTAAAAGTCACTTGCTCTACTGACTGAGCCAACCAGGTGCCTACTCTTTAAATTGTTATTGATCTGTTACCATGCCTGGAAAGAGGTCACTTGGTTGGGGCTTAAAAGGAGAGGTAACCAAATCAACATGAGTTTGCTCCTTGGTGAGTCAAACTGAACCAGGTTGAGTTGTCAAGCAAAGAAATCTTATTTGTAGCAAATAGGAGGATGACAGGGAATGGCTTCCAAAGCTGTGACTCCCAGACAGAGAGGGTAAAAGGGTTCCTTTTGTTTAGGGTTGGGATGAATACTTAGATAGGCAAGCTTTATCTTCTTCTGTACAAGTGGGCATTAAGTCATGTGTGCTTAAGGAAACGTGTTTATGCATACATTGTAAATATATATAATGTAAATGAGGCTGAGGCTCCCCTTTGGGCAGAAATTTTAGTATTTTCTTAAAAAGATTTATATCTTGGGGCACCTGGGTGGCTCAGTTGGTGTCTGCCTTTGGCTCTGGTCACGATCCCAGGGTCCTGGGATCAAGCCTGGCGTTGGGCTCTTTGCTCCGTGGGGATCCTGCTTCTCTCTCTCCCTCAGCCTGCTGCTCACTGTGCTTGTGCTCTCTCTCACTCTGTATCAAATAAATAAAACCTTTAAAAAAGATTTAAAAAAAAGAGATTGATTTATTTGAGAGAGAGAGAGAGAGTGCGTGTGTGTGAGCAGGGGGAGAGACAGAGAGAGAAGCAGACTTCCTGATGAGCTGGGGTCTACATGGGGCTAGATGCCAAGAACCTGAGATCAGGACCTGAGCTGAAACCAAGAGCTGGAGCTCAAAGGACTAAGCCGCCGAGGCATCTGGGAGATTTTAGTATTATAATGAGGGATAGTTGTCAGTCATTCCAGAGGTCACTCTATGGCCCACCTGTGTAGTTGTATTTAGGGGTTTAGCTTAAAAGTTCTGGGGCGTATGAGTCAGCAGGTCTTGTCAAGGCATTGGCCGGCACCTGGGGGATGGTTTGGGGTTTCATTTGTCTGAGTAAGAGGTAAGCCTGAAGGAAGAGCTTAAGAAAAAATTTAAGACAAATGTTAGTGAGTACAAGCAGGTGGGCTTTAGAAGTCAGGTCAATGTCAGGGGTCTCAATGGTGACAAAGACAGATCTCTATTAATTGCTTGGACTACTTTCACTTATCATTTTTATATTTTTCTGAATATTGATAAGCATCCTATCACCATTCATGGCAACAATATTTTTCTCTATTTTACTTCCTACAATATGTAAATATGTATGCTGAGATAAATATTAACTAGGAGAGATAATAACTACCCCCGCCCCCCACTGGCCACTGAATTTAGGCCATCTTGCTGCTCCTGCTGTTCTAATTTTTCACTGGTAGAGCATCATGATCTGTTTTGAATCGCCCCCAGGGTTCCTTCTGTCTACTTTTATATAACATATGCATTTAGACGAACATGTATGCTGTTTCTCATCTTCGGATTTTTCCTCCTAGAAAAGATGTTTGTTTCCTGCTTTTACTTAACAATCCATGTAAATGCTTGCCATCCAGATCACATTTTACAACTGATTTGAGTTAATTTGTTTGTTTATAATTATCTGGGCTTTGGGGGAGGGGTGGCTCTTGTAGAAATAGGTGAGTTGTTATAGGACTCCTTTTTACAACTACTCTACTTCCAGGAGGCAATGAAGTCATACCCAAACAGAATTTTGCCACATAGGCAACAATCTACTATCATCTAGGTACAATAGTCATAGAAACCACTGTAACCACTGTATCCTTTTAGGTGTTCCTAAGGGTTCCTAAAGGTTCTAACCACACCTTGAATTAAATGTTTAATGTTTACTCAAAAAAAAAAAAAAAAAGAGAGAGAGAAGTTTGGATTTTGCTAATTTTATAGACACTATCAGGTATTAGAACTCTGAATCAGGCATGGATACAGTTCCGTTTGGAAGCAAGCCTCAAATGCCATTCTGAAGAGTATAAGACTTCTGAGCTTATTAGATTCTTACATCCTGTTTATGAGGAAAAAAACAAACAAACAAGCAGTGTCACTAGTCAATTCATCTATTCTACTAATGAAATTTTACTAATGAAAAGCTTTGGCTAATGTCTATTCATTTAATAAATACAATCTTTGTTACTGGTCAGAAACCAAGAGAGCTGAGCCCTGGAGGCTTTTGTTTAAATTCTACATAATACTCCCTGGAGTATGTTTTCCTAATTAGGACAATAACAACTCCCAGAGTATATAGATTAAAACCACAGCGCTCTCTCTTTCTCGCGCTCTCTCTCTCTTTCTCCCAAATAAACACACATGCTCACACAAAGCATTAATCTATGCTGAAGTATTTTATTTTTATTTTTTTCCTCTAAATTCTTACATAAATACCAGTTAGTTAACACACAGTGTAGGATTAGTTTCAGGTGTAGAATTTAGTGAAACATCCCTTCTGTACAACATCCAGTGCTCGTCACAGCAAGTCCCCTCCTTAATCCCCATCACCTCTTTTGATCCATACCCCTGTCTTCCCCCCACCTCCCCACCCCCACCCCCGCTGGTAATCATCAGTTTGTTCTCTATAGTTAAGAGTCTCTTTCTTGGTTTCCCTCTCTCTTTTTTTCTCCCTGTGTTCATTTGTTTTGTTTCTTGAATTCTACATATAAGTGAAATCATATGGCATTTGTCGTTCTCTCAAATTTGTTCCCTAAATAACAAACAGCAGGAGTGATTTTCCTCAAACACAGTAATTATCATAGAGATCAAAACTCTAGTTGCATGTATAAACATATAAAGTAAATATGTAAATTATGTATAATTTCAGAATAAGAATATTAAATGAAAAAAGGAAATAATTTAAGAATATTTGCAATTTGATTTCATTTTAAGATCAAAAGAGGCAAAACCAAATATGCACATGTATAAATTTTTAAATAAAATTTTTGTTAAGAAAAGATTTACATAAAGAAAAGCACTCAGATTAAAACCACAACCTGAAGAATTTTCACAAAGTGAACACAGCCACACAGGTTAAAAAATGAAATATTACTAGCACCTCAGGAGTCCTCCTTTATCCCATGCCAATCATTCTTCTCTCCTCCTAGATGTGACCAACTGTATGATTTCAAATATAATAGATTTCCCTGTTTTTAACATTATATAAATAGAATCATATAGTATATATACTTTTACATCTGATTTCTTTTCAGTGATGTTACATTTGTAGCTTTACACACTACCAGAACCACAGCCAGTGAGGTTTATCTGAGGTGTGATTATTGCCAACTGAAAACTCTTCCTAGCATGACTGACCCGCTCACTTGGGGGAGCATGTGACTCTTGATCTCCAGGTTGTGAGTTTGAGCCCTGCACTGGGTTTAGAGATTACTTAAATAAATAAAATTAAAATAACAACATTACATTTATAAAACTCATTCATGACACTGTTATGTAGCAGTGGTTTATTCTTTTTCATTACTATGTAGTATTTCCTGTAATAATATTCTAATTTATATGTTCATTCTACTAATGGCCATTTGGAACTTTCCTGTTTTGGACTATAACTAATAATACTATTATGAATATTCTCCAACACGTATTTTAGGGCACTGAAACATGCATTTCTTTTTCTTCTCCAAGTTTTTTATAAACTCCAGTTAGTATATATATATATATATTTTATATATATATATATATATAGTGTTTATATATATATATATATATAATATAAATATATATAATGTTAGTTTCAGATGTAGACTTTAGTGATTCATCACTTACAACACACGTGCTCATCACAACAGGTGCACTCCTTAATCCCCATCACCTGTTTCACCCAGCCCCTCCACCCACCCCCATTTGGTGACCATCAGTTTGTTCTCTACAATTAAGAGTCTGTTCCTTGATTTGTCCCCTCTCTTATTTTCCTTTTGCTCATTTGTTTTGTTCCTTAAATTCTGCATGAGTGAAGTCATATGGTATTTGTCTTTGTCTGACTTATTTCACTTAGCATAATCCTCTCTAGTTCTAACCATGTCATTGCAAATGACAATATTTCACTTCTATGTTTTCCATTTTTCATTTCATTTCATATATGATTATTCATATATTATATTTCATTATATATAATAAATATATTATTTATATATGAAATACACACACATATCACATCTTCTTTATCTTTTCATTAGTTGATAGATATTTGGGCTCATTTTATAATCTGGCTATTGTTGATAATGCTGCTATAAACGTTGGGGTTATGCTGAAATATTTCTTACAGTGGATGTTGAGATTAAAATAGGCCAAAAGAAAAAAAAAAGGAGCAATATTGGTAAGGCTGAACAAGGCAAATCAAACATTATTAAGGTTTTGAGAGAAGACCATGAGGACACGGGGGACTTCTGATTCAAGATCTACCATGCAAGAGGAGCAGAGCTTGGGAGACAGGGTTGGGCTAGATTCTGGTTAACATAGAGAATCAGACTGAAGAGTCTGGACTTGACTTAGAAGGGCATCTGTTCTCTCAAGAACTTAGGTCAGGTGATCATTCATCCATTCAACCAACAGCTATTAAACATTGCCTGGAAATCAAACAATATTGGCCCAGAGGACTCATAAAATAAGTAAGTGCTTTGTTAGGGAGAAAGTAGAAAGAAATTAACAGTAATTGCACCCTTATGTCCTACTCTGTTACATGCTTGAATGTATTATCTCATTTAATCATTTAAAAAATTCTATGAGATTTAATTTTTTTTTTCTTTTGAGAGAGAGAGAGAGAGATGGCACGAGTGGGGGGAGGGGCAGAGGGAGAGGGAGAGAGAAAATTCAAAGCAGGCTCCATGTTAGGTCCTGACCTGGGGCTCAATCCCATGGCCCTGAGGTCATTAGATCATTAACTGAGCCAAAATCAAAAGTTGTATGCTTAACTGACTAAGCTACCCAGGCACTCTGATATTTGATTTATTATTACTGTCACTTTACAATGATCTGAAATTAGAGGCCAGATAGGTAAAGTTAATTTGCCCTAAATCCCAGGTATTCAGTAGTAGTGTAGGCATTTGAATTCAAGTCTGAATTCAAATATTTGAATATATATCAAATAAATGTGAAATAGTTATAATAAGGACACCTCTCCCCCAAACCCAAAAAGCCAAAAGCAAAAACCCAAGGTTATTTAATTTGTGTAATTGCTTAAGATAATATTGTACTACCAAAAATGACATAATTCAGTTCTCTAGTGCTTTGCCCTTAAGAACCGAGTGTCAAAGGGCTATAGCAAATCTGAACAGGCAAGAAGATCCTCAGTGTTAATCTCTGGCAGAGAAGAGAGGAATATAAATTTGCCAAATGGTTTTATCTAATAATAATCATCACATATGTGTTTGTCTTTTTTGAATTTAAAGACCATTTTTGTATGCATTCCTTCTTTTAAGCCTCACAAAAATCCTCACATATATTATATATATATAAAGTTACATATATTATAAATACATATAAAATTTTAATTGATATATCCAACTATTTATATAATTTTACAGATGTGGAAATTGAGATGTAGAGAAATTAAGTCATGCAGCTATCAGACCTGTCAGGCTATAAAATTTGACTGGTCAATTCTGATTTTACGGCCAATAATTTTTCCACCCCACCACAGCTGTGCATTAAAACATTATATGCATTAAAACACTTCCAAAATTATATTTAGCTCTCTATTGTAATCAATTAAGTTAGGCTATATTGAAACTATCTTAAACCATGTAATTATTTGAATTTTTAATAGCTGTTGGAAAAATTCCCAATGTTAAAACTCATGAATGTTAAAAATAAGAAAGAAAATCAGAAATAACTGATGTATCTCAGACTTAAGTTCAATGATATTTTATTCTTTTCCTTTCTATAGGAAAGCTATTTGGAATGAAAATTCACCTGCAATATAAAGTATTTATGAAAATATTTTGTGTCCAATACATAGCTGGCATTCGATTGACATTTATTTGTCAAACAACTGATCATCTCCTAAGGTTTTGAAGTAAACTGTATCCTTTAATAAAAAGATAAGATTCCCTTGAAGTTGACATCCTCCATTTAGACAATAGATTCCACTAATGTTTTTGAAAAGCTGTTTTCTTAGATAAGTTAAGAATAACCTCTTGAAATATGACTAAGGTTTAGCAAATGTATTCTTTACTGAAAAATAGTGACCTTTTAGCTTGGTCTAGTATTTTCAAATTCTAAATTAGTAGAATCTAATTATTTAAAAATCAGAGTGCAGTTTAAATTAGTGTTTTTAAAAGTATGATTTATAACGTTCCTTGGGGAGGGAAAAGGTTCTGTGGTGAAACACATTTGTGAAATTCTCAACTAAAGGATATTAAATAGATTTTTTGGACTGTGGTAATTTACACTGCAGTTCTCTGAAAGAGGGCTGTAGTATGAAGCATTTTTTTAAATGTATTTTCCTGCAAGTATTTCATGTGGAGAATGTTGTAGGAACATTGTGCTCTTCCTGGGACCCTACCACTATTATCCCACAAAACGCCTTAGAGCTCATGTTGATGCTATTTTCTTTTCCTTTGTCTTAATTCTACAATTGTATCCATTTTAAAATGCATTTATTCTAAACTGGCACTTGTTTATTATCTTAGTTGTCTCTGGAAGCTAGACTCTGAGAAAAGGATGGAGTGGATCTAGTTTATTTAGTGGGGGCAGATACCATCAGGCGAGTGGGGTGAGTGATTCAGAGGAGCCCAGACAGCCATTAAGGGACATGCAATTAAACCAGCTCCTACAGTGGAGACTAAAACTTGATCCCCCAGGGGGAGTTCTGGTGATTTATTCATGCCTCAAAATTATCCCAGCTGAAGGGCAAGGGAGCTAGGGTATTTAGGCACTCACATTTGCCAGTTTTTTTAAGGACCCTTAGGGCAATGTTAATTTGTTCCTTTGGGATCACTTCAGGCCCTCAGCAAGCAGGCAAAGTGATTTCTGATAGCCTAAGGGCAACTCTCCAACAAAAATACAAGATTTGATTTTTGGAGAAAAGTCAGACTGACATCATAGCAACACAAAGGGATTCAAAGGGACATAGGCTAAAGACCCACAGCATCTGTCAAAATCAGGAAAGAAGTGTTCAACAGGCAACATTTGAACTGGTAACTGCTCCAACAGCATGGATGTGAATGACAAGGATGAGCAGAGCTGCCTGTTGATCTGAAAGAAAGCAACAAATAATCTTTGTTGTTTTAAATCAACAAAACACTATGTTATTGACATTATTATTGTTACTGGGCATTACCTAGTTTACGCTGACTGATACAACTTCGCTGTTTGAATCTAAGTCTATTTTCTAATGTTAATAAATCTGTAACCAGGATGATTTATCTTTGGGAGGAAGCAAAGTTTATGGACCATTAGAAAATAATGGAAATAATCTTCCCTAAAGATAGGTCACCATTGTCTTTCTGCTCACGAAATGAATGATTTTTTAAAACAATATGGTGCTTAATTTCAGAGGTGATGAAATATTTGTGTTTGGAGCATACAAATTTATTCTGCCTAAATAATAGCATTATGGTTATTTCAGATGGGTCATTAATTTGTTTCACAATAAGACTAAAATATTAAGATAGTAATTTTACTTTTTTTTCCAGTTTATTTCTTCTTCGGTGATTATTATAATATACCATATATATCTGAAATTTAAACCTAATTATGTAGGATGATATCTTTGGGCATTTTGCTCTATAGATGAATCAAAATAAACAAAGAAAAGGACTGATTTATAGAAAATCTCAATCTGTTTATTAATGAAAGGAAGAAACTTTTTTTTAAATCCTACTGGTAATGACTACAAGGCTAGTAATGATTACTAGGCTGGATGATTAGAAATATGGGCTTTAGGGTAAGAGGGAACTGGATTCCAATCCCGACTTCCTGTGAGGCCTTGAGCAAGTTAGATGAACTCTTAAATCATGGTTTCTTCATCTGTAAAATGAGCATAAAAATAAATAAATCAGAAGTTTGTTGTGAGAATTCAGTTAACCAAGGTATATAAAAGTA
Source organism: Mustela putorius furo (assembly GCF_011764305.1). Lineage (NCBI taxonomy): Eukaryota > Metazoa > Chordata > Mammalia > Carnivora > Mustelidae > Mustela > Mustela putorius. Next base: position 2,988,481 of record NW_025421301.1, read on the forward strand.
CTTGGCATAGAATCTAGTACATAGAAATTTCTGAGAAAACATAAGGTGGTTTATTTTCATTGTGGATTCAGTTTTTATTTTTGTCTCTTTCAGTCTTACTACTTTATAATCTATGTCCATTTGAAACATATTTGTGTTATTTAAAATGTTTCCCTATTTACACCCAAACAGATAAAGGGGGAAAATGCCTATTTGATAATACTTCAAAGGAAGAAGCAAATTGATTCTAGGTCACAAACACCTAGGCCAAGGCGTCAATTCTTGCCTATCTGGGACAGGAAATGCTTGACTCTCACCTATTAAAGGACTTCTACCACTATATCTCAAGGAGTGACTGGTAGATTGGAATATAGAGGTTAAATTTCAACTTCTAACATATTTTGAGTTTAATAAACTTTATTTCTTTCTGAAGGATGGGAGTATAACCAGAAGGTCCAAAGCTGAGGAAAACATACACTTCATCATTTATACAATATCCTGCTGGTAGAAACTGCCTTAGATTTTTAAGTATTTTCTTTTAGAAACAGCTGCATTGTTCAGGACTCATAGCACTGCACGCCCCAGGAAATATTATTGCCCCATTATCTGGGAGTGAGGTCTCCAACGGTGACTTAGTAATGGATGAGAAGGGAGCTGGCCCAGTATGATGGCTTTCATCTGCTGTCAAATGCTTTGAATCTACCTATTAGACATTTCTCCTGCACAGGCATCTTTGTACACCAGACATCCCACTATTTGCCCTACTCCCAAAGATCCTTTTGGAGTTATGGATATTTCATCTTGTCCTAAATGTTATCTTACCTCAAAGACGAAACAGAACAGCTGGTCTATATTTTCACTGAATCTACCAACCCATAATTATTTATTGGAGCAAAGTGTTCTTAGACATTCAGATACAGGATAGGGAAAAGAAAGCAAAAAATAATTTAGCCAGGTCCGATGCAGGGCAGTCAGAGTGCTGGATAGCCGTAAAGGGCAGCAGGGGGATGTACTTGAGAAGAGGGAGGGAGAAGCCAGGCTAAGGGAACAAAGAAGGTTGATACACAAGTCTAGCTAAAATGGACACAGCCTTGCCCATCTAGGTGCTGTCATTATAGAGTTAAGAGCAGAGTCAGAGACTATGGCCAGGGGCTGACTTTCTCTAGAGTAGAAGGAGGAAGGCTGTGAGTATTTACTGTCTGTGAGTAAAAACAATGTGCTCCTTCGCTGCCAGCCTTAGGGCGTATCAAGCATACTTAATTTGCTTAGTGTTTTTCCAAAGGTCTTTGCTCCTCGTTCCTTTATGTTTCCAGACAAATTTTTTGATTTTTTTGGTTTCGTACAGATTTTTCTTAGTGTATCAGTATCCTAGAACTTGGAAGATAAACAACAAAACAAAAATGAAAAACCCAACCCAAAATATTTTTCAATATGAGCAGCATACTGTCCTTTCATTAACTTATCTTTTGGTGTAATAGCCTTGCTTTCTACAAAGAATTGGAAGGTCTGTACATAGAATGAAAGGAGGAAGAAAATATAAAAGTTTTATTCCAACTTCAATGAGTTTTTACTTCATATTAAGGGCTAAGTGTTAGATTTTATTCTGACAGAAATTATTTATTTACTGTTAGAATAAGCCTGTCTGCCTCCGGAGAACAAATCTTTTCTCCCTACTAGTTTTCAATTTTTGCAGATCTCAGAATTATTTCTTAACCCTTTTTTTCTGAACTTCCCATTTTCTCTAGATGCTCTTCTAAATTCTTTACCTCAATCTACCTTCTTGGTTCCAGTGAGTCTTGAAGCCTTTATTATGGTTTTCACAGCAGGGGCAAAAGGGCACTGTAACCATCACCAAGGGCTTATGCAAATTCACCCTTCTCTGTCTTACACATCAGGCCTCTTTTCACATCAAACACTTCAGAGAAAAATGCTTAACGACTTGTCTGAGGGCTAATTTTTTGGTTATAGAAGGCAGAGGATAAGATCTACATGGAAACTCTATTTTGATGCTTAAAAACACTGAAAATATTTTCTTTTTAGCCCTCAGGATGGTCCTCCAGCTTGAGCTTCAGTGGTGGGCTTCTACCACATTTTTTTCTAGGTCGGAAGAGGTTTCCTAATTCCAGAAAATCTGCCCTTCTTGTTGCTACTACAGTCTGTTTAGGAAGATGTTTATGAAGCTGCTCTATTAAAAATATATCTCTCTAGGGGCACCTGGGTTGCTCAGTTGGTTAAGCATCTGACTCTTGATTTCAGCTCAGGTCTTGATATCAGGGTTGAGAGTTCAACCCCCATGTAATCTCTCTCTCTATTGATCTAAACAATAAAAACATGGGTGCCTGAGTTCCTGCAGGGGTCTTAACCTGTTGCTTTCTAGCATCATTAACACTTAAAAAAAATGTGGGAGGGCACTCAGGTGGCCCTGTTTGTTATGGGCCCAACTCTAGATTTTAGTTCAGGTCCCCATCTCAGGGTGGTGGGATTGAGCCCCATGTTGGGCTCACACTCAGTGAGGAATCTGCTTGGGACTTTCTCTCCCTCTCCCTCTGCTCCTCTTCTAAGCATACTCTCTCTCTCACTTTTAAATAAATAAACAAATCTTCAAAACAACAACAAAAAAGAACATCTATTGAATGCTTTTCCAAGGCATGGTTGTCTGTCGTGTCTGCTCACATTTCTCAGTTTACAGTTTAAAGAACTGTGACGGGCTTCAAAAACAATGGGCAGTAAACACAGGTTTCCTATTTTTCTCACAAAGTATAACCAAGAAACTCTAGATATTATATATATCAAAGATGTATAAGAAGACTCTGAAAGGTGGAGAGAGAAAGGAAGACTAACAAAAGATCTTGGGATATGAAGACATAGTGGTGAGTTCCCCTGTTTTCTGTTTTACCTCTTATATCCCAGACCTGGAATCAAAGAGGTCAACAGTCTGAAATACCAATGGCACAGCCAAAAGGAAAAAAAAAAAAAAAGCCTGAGTACAAGCTGCTTTCTCCAGCCAAAAGACCAGGAAAGGAACAACCTAGCAAGGCAGAAAACCTTTAGACAATAAATGCTTGAGTCCAGTCAAATACCACAGAAAAAAACTATAGCTCTAGCTCTGATCACATTAGCAGAGGCCAAAGAAAGTAGGGAGCTCAGATTTCCATCTTTGCAAGGTTGTTATAAGGTGTAGCAACATCCATACACATGAAGTATCACAAAAGGCATGTAGACATCTAGGACCTTTACCATATCAGCCTGTAACCAGCCTCCCTTGCCTCAGTGCTAGTGGTCATTTGTCACTATCTGCCAGTAATGAGGGTCCCTCCCACTCTGTGCTGGGATGTTGTCAGAGAAGTAGGAGAAAATCAGGACTTTCACCATTCTCTGAGGATAATAAGCTCACTCTCCAATGCAGTGTCACTGCAGACCACATGGGGAGCCTGAACATCTACCCTCTTGCAACAATAATAAGGAACTCCCCTTTTCCAGGTGTCAACAGAGGATAAGTAGGGAATCTGAGCTTCTGCTTCTCCCTGGAAATAATGAGACAGTGTCTCAACTTTTCCTTCCAGAAAAGTGTCAAGACAAAAACAACTGAAGCAAAAGTTTTAAATAAGATTTACGTTCTCATAACAAATACTCTAAATGTCCGATTTCAATTGAAAATCCTCATCATACCAAGAACCAGGAACATCTCCAACTGAGTGAAAAAGGACAATCAATAAATGCCAACACTGTGATGACAGAGATACTAGAATTATCTGTCAAAGGTTTTTAAAGTAGCTGTAATAAAATTGCTTCCGTGAGCAACTATAAACACAGTGGAAACAAATGGAAAAAAACCAGAAAGCTCCAGCAAGGAAATGAAGGTCCAAATAAAGAAAGAAAAGATATAAAAAGAAAATTAAGTGGAAAATTTTTTGAACCAAACAATGCAACAACTGATGTAATAACTGCAGTTGGTGGTCCCAACAGCAGAATGGTTAAAGCAGAGGAAAGAATAAGTAAAATGGAAGTTAAAACAACAAACTTATCTAATCTAAATAACAGAGAAAAAGAAAAAAAGAAAGAAAGAAAGAAAGAAAGAAAGAAAGAAAGAAAAGAGAAAGGAAGGAAGAATGGAAGGAAAGAAGGAAGAAAGAAAGAAGAAAGAGAAAGAAAGAAGAAAGAGAAAGAAAGAACAGAGCCTCAGGAGTCATTAGGACTATGGGGAAAAAAAAATAACATTAATGTCAATGGAGTCCTGAAAACAGACATTTGAAAAATATTTGAAGAAATAATTGATGAAAACTTATGAAATTTGGCCAGAGACATAAACCAGCAGATTCAAGATGCTGAGCAAACTTCACATAGCAAACCCAAAGAAATATGCCAAGATATATTATAATTAAAATTCTGAAAACTAAAGACAAAATATTTCTGAAGGCAGCTAGAGGACCACTTTACTTATAGAGGAAAATAATAGAAATCCACCAGATTTCTATCAGAAACCATAAAGCCAAAAGTATGGCATACTATTATTCAAGAGCTAAAAGGAAAAAACTATCAACCCCAAATCCCATCTTCAGAAAAATATCCTACAGGGATGAAAGGGAAACCAAGATATTTTCAGATAAAGATTAGTAGGAGAATTTTTCACAAACAGGTCTACCCTAAAATAATGGCAAAAGAAAGTCCATAACAGAAAGGAAACAATTAAAAAAAAAAAAAAAAGAAAGAAAGAAAAAAGGAAACTTGGAATATCGGGAAAGAAGAAAAAAGGCAATAGCAAAAAATATATGCAAGTACAATAGGATTCTCTTCTCTTGAGTTTTCTAAATTATGTGTGGCAATTGAAGCATAATTATAACACTATAATTAAATATAACATAATTAGAACACTATATAATTAAGTGTAACATAATTAGAACACTGTGGTTTTAAATGTATGTAGAGGAAATATTTAAGACAATTTCCTTATAAATGAGAGTACAGGGATGAAAATGGAGGTAAGATTTCTATACTTCACTCAACCAGTGAAATTATGACACCAATAGTTTATGAGAAGGTGTATATGTATAAGATAACATTTAGAGCAAACACAAAAAGCACTATAAATGAAACATATCAAGAAAAAGACAAGTACCATAAAGCAAGCAGAAGGAAGACTTGATAAAGATAAAAGCAAAGGTTAAGGAAATTGAAAACAGGAAAACCATTAAAAAAATAAAACAAAGACTTGGTACTTTGAAAGATCAAAAATCAGCAAACCTCCAGCAAGACTAACAAAGAAAAAAGTGTGAAGGCACAAATTACCAACATGAATGAAACAATATCACTACAAACACTGAACACATGAAAAAGGTAATTAAGGAGTACTCTGAACAATTCTGTACACATGTGACAGCTAAGATAAAATGAGACAATTCCTTGAAAAAGATGAATTGCCTTACTTACCACAATGACATAGGTAATCTGAATAGCACTATGCTTATTAAGGATGTTGAATTCATAATTCAAAAACTCCCCAAGAATATAATTTCCAGGCCTGCAGTGTTTCTCTAAAGGATGCTACCAAGCATTTAAATAATTAGCACCAACCAAACACAGTAATTTTCAGAAAAAAGAAGAGAAAAACTTTCCCAACTCATTTTATCAAACTAATATTACCCTGATAGCAAAATCAAAATCAGACAAAGACAGCACAGACAGGTAGACAGACACATATACACACACACTGCAGATCAATATCACTCATGAATAGGGATGCAAAAAACCTTAACAAAATATTAGCAAATAGAATTCAGCAACATGTTAAATAATAATACACCATAACCAGCTGGGGTTCATTCCAGGGATGCAAGATTTCTTCAATATTTGAAAATCAATAAATGGTTTCTACCATATTAACGGGTTAAAGAAGAAAAATTTATATGGCATATCAATTAATGGCAAAAGAGCATTTGACAAAATTCAATTCATTCATGACAAATATCTCTGAAGAGAAATAGAAGTAGAGGAAAACTTCCTCATTTTATAAAGAAAATCTACCAAAAACTTAGAGCTAACATTCTACTTAATGGTGAAAGACTGAAAGCTTTTCCCCTTAAATTTGAAATAAGGTACAAATGTTCGCTCTCAACTCATTACTATAGTGCTGAAAATTTTAGCCAAGGAAATAGGGTTAAAAAAGGAAATAGAAAGCATATATATTAGGAAGGAAGAACTAAAGCTGTCCCTATTGGCAGAGGACAGTGTTGTCTATACAGAAAATTGCCAGGAATTAACACAAAAACCTCTAGTAAGTAAATTCAGCAAGGGGTCAATGATCAGCAAGGATACAGGATAAATATACAAAAGGCAAATGCATTTCTATATACTAGCAATGAAATAATAGGCACCAAAATTTAAAATGTGCTAGCCATTTAACGTTTCTTTTTTTGAAAAAAGAGATACTTAGTGGTCAATCTAACAAAAACTATACAGGATTTATATGATGAAAGTTACACAAAACAGATGCAAGAAATATATAAGATTCAAATAACTGGAGAGATAGACCTTGTTCATGGATTGGATAACTCAAAATAATAAAGATATAAATTCCCTCCAAATTTATATTTAGGTTTAATGTAATTTCTTTCAAAATGTCAGCAAGGATGTTTTTGTAGATATTTACAATGTAACTATCAAATTTGTATAGAAAGGAAAAAGAACTAGAATAACGTACAGTAATTATGAAAAACAAGATTAAAGTTGGAATAGCCTACCCAATTTCAAGTTTTCTATAATTACTATAATCAAGATTGTGGTATTGGTGGAGGGATAGAGAGTAGAGAAAAGGATTAACAGAACAGAATAGAGAACCTTGAAGTAGACCCACACAAATATGCCCAACTGATTTCTTTTTAAATTATTTCTCAGTTGACTTCCGGAAAAGATGCCAAAGCAATTTTATGGAGAAAAAAATAGTTCTTTCAACAAGTTGTGCTGGCACTATTAGACATCCACATGCAATAACAACAACAGTAATAATAATAATAAAATGTTGCCTTGACTTAAGTGTTTTTCTTTATAAAAAGCAACTCAAAATGGATTATAGTCTTAAGTGGAAAGTATAAAACTATACAATGCTTAGGAAAATAAAATAGGAGAAAATCATCATCTGGGGCTGAGCAGAGTTTTTTGATGTCAAAAGTATGACTCATGAAAGAGAAAGTTGATAAGTTGGACTTTATCAAAATTAAATAACTTTCTCTTATAAAAGACTTTGTGAAGAAGATGAAAATGCAAGTTACAGAGTAAGAGAAAACATTTTCAACCACATATCTGATAAAGGAATGGTATCTAGACTAGATAAAGAACTCTCAAAACTTAACAGTAAAAAAGCAAAAGAGTCAATTAGAAGATGACAGAACTCATGAAGAGGATATACAGATGGCAAATAAAACATGAAAAGGTGTTCAACATCCATAGCCATTGGGGAAATGCTAACCAAAACTAACATGGGATATCATTGTACACCTATCAGATATGCTAAAATAAAAAAGTGAGAACACCAAATGCTGGTGATGATGTAGACAAACTGGAATCAGACATTGCTTGTGGGAATAGAAAGTGATAGAGCTACTCTGGAAAGCATTTTGGCAAAACCAGACATGTAACCACAACGTGACCCAGCTAGGCATTTATCCTGGACAAATGAACATTTATGTTGACACAAATACCTATAAATGAATGTTTATTTGTAATAGACAAATACAAAAAAGAGCCCAGATATCCTTCAACAGGTGAAAGATTAAACAAACTTTGGTACATCCATACCATGGAACACTATTCAACAAATCATGTAGCAACCTGAAGAAGTCTCCAGAGAATTAGGCTGGTTGGAAAAAGCTAATCCCAGAAGATTACATACTGTGTCATTCCATTCATATAGCATTCATGAAATTGAGAAAATTATAAAAATGGAAAACAGACAAGTGGTTACCAGGGGTTAAAGAGGGAATAGGGATAGGAGGGAAGTGGATGTGACTACAAAGGGTAGCCTGAGGGATCATTGTGTTGAGGAAATGTTCTGTATCTTCACTGTTTTAATGCCAATATTCTAGTTTTGTTATTTGACCATAGATTTCCGAGATGTTTTCATGGCAGGAGTCTAGATTAAAAAACACAAGGGAACTCTCTGTATATTTCTTAAAAATGTGTGTGAAAGTACAATTATCTCCAAAAAATTTTAATTTAAAAAAATATGTCATCAGATAGAAAAAAGCGATAATGGACAAGCAACATTAAACATATATTCTGGCGGGATATACTCTCTGTTTTTCATACACACGGTCACACACATGTGTGCACGTATATTCACAAATATGATAGTGGTTTCCTGAGAGTAGATTTAAATTCCTACTTGAGTGTTTTTGTGAATCTCTGACAATTTTCCATTTAGCTTTCTATATTCGTTGATATAGACAAAACAAAAACAAACTTGTTGTCTGTCCTTAGAGCCAAGGTATCTTCTTTCCTTGACAATAATTCTTACAATCTTTGAAAATGGGGGAAAGGAGTATTTATTTGTAGAGACAAATCTGAACCATTCATTTGCACTCTGGGAGAGAACACAAGAGGGCTGTGCTACTGCCTGACTTCTAGCCCATCTCAGTATCGGATGGGAAGAACTGATTTGCACCCTTGTGACAATCCTCCCTCCCAGTGGGGAGAGACATTCCTAAACACGCTGTAAATCCCATTCCATCAGTGCTGTGCCAGTGTCCCCAACAATCTCATTGGCCCTCTTTGCCAGTAGACATGTTATAGGATGTTTGTCTCCTGCTGGCCTCTAGGCCCACACAGTTGTCCGGCTGTCACAGAGGCCTATTACACCAGATGAGGCCTCAGGTTCTTTCCAACTCTAAATGTTCAGGATTTGGTGAGAGCAGCTGCTCTGCTTTCTCTCTTCCTTAATCGCTTTGCTCTTGCCAGCACACTAGAAGCTGAAATTTTGACTTGACAGGAATGACTTCATTCATCCTGTTTTGGAATGCTCCGGATTCTGTTCCTGGCATTGCCATGTGTTCCCTGTGTTATGTGACTCGAACAAAGCATCCAGTCTCTCTGGATTTTTAAATGGGTGATAATAATAAAATTAGCACCCACTCTGTCAACCTCAACAGCACAGTGGTGAAAATCATGATTAGATAACACATGTGTAAGCTCAAGGTGGATATTAACATTATATAGTATCAGGTCTAGTGTTTAGACCTGAGCTCCCCTTATGTCATAGCAAACTGGGGAGAAAGATCTCATGCTGTGCCCTTTGGCAGTCAGATGTGTGACATTTCAGGATCCTGTGAAGTAGAGAGAGCACCAGGAAGGAAAGAGTCACTAACAGTGATCCAGGGCTACATTAAGTTCTTCACAGTGCTTAGGAATTTTATTTTGGTTTCTATTCCTGAAAGATTACTGCTCCCTCTCAGCTGCTCCTGTGTTTAATGTGCTAGCCACCCGACGCAGGAGAGCAAACACAGGCTCTAACCCTCAGATTGAATCCAGTCCATCACTCACAGGCTGCATTACTCTAGACAACCCACTTAACCTCCCTGAACCTTAGTTTACTCTTCTGGAGAATGGCTATTATAATGCGTGTCTCAATTTTTATTTTGACAGTTGTGTGTCAATGTGTGTAACTACCTATCTAGCTCAGTAACTGACACAGGTAAGAATTCATATTAACATGAACTCAATCTCATCTTTTAAAAAAAAAAAGGTAAGCAAATAGATGAGATTATATCCAATGTGGCTTTCTTTTGTTTCAGGGCTGGAAAAATGAGTAGGAGATGAGGTGTCTTCTATCTGAGATAGGAGATGATTGGAGGCTTCCCTTGGAATGTGCAGAAGGGCTTGGAACCCACGCCCATTCCACTCCACCTGACTAATCCAAATCCCTCTGTAATACTCCAGTGAGTCATGCTCTTCTCCAGAAAGCCTTCCTGGATCCCTCTCAGGAGGCCTACATTTACCTTCTCTGTGCTGCTTCTTCCACTCCTCCCTCTATTTAGTTAGAAAAATAGGTTTACTATTTGCCATCATATTTTATTGAAAGTCTCCCTCCATCTTACAGTTAATAGTACACAAGAGGTACATAATAACTGTTGTGAAAACAACCACCAAAATTTAAATGTAAAAAGAAATTCTCACCTTTTCCCTGTTTCCTAGGGTCCCAAATTAAGAGCTATTTTTAAAAAATTATTTCTTTCTTTTCAGCGTAACAGTATTCATTGTTTTTGCACCACACCCAGTGCTCCATGCAATCTGTGCCCTCCCTAATACTCACCGCGTGGTTCCCCTAACCTCCCACCCCATTGCCCCACCGCCCCTTCAAAACCCTCAGGTTGTTTTTCAGAGGCCATAGTCTCTCCTGGTTCACCTCCCCTTCCAATTTTGTTATTCGTGTGTAAATGTCAAACCGGAGAGAAGTGTGTTCCAAAGAGCAAGGGGTTGTCTGGCCTCATGGACTTTCAGTTTAATTTGTTACATAGACACAGCCACATTGGTCAGTAAGGATAGCTGGAAGGCTTGAGGGCATTTAAGAGAGCTTAGTTAGAGTAAGGAAGATAAACCAGAAGCAAAGGGAAGACAGAGACTGAGGAACTCCACGATGTCAGAGATGGTAAGTCAGGAGAGATTCAGTAATAGTCATCATGGAGAAAGCACATCTTTCAGCAGTCTGAAAGGGCAGCCAAGAAGTAATTGCCAGTTTACAGAATCTATCTATCTATCTATCTCAATCTTCTAGAACTCATTCATTCGAGTCCCAATTTAGATACTTGTCTTATCTCATTATTTTCTAATTGGGGTATAATTCTTCATTACCACTGTCACAGGCAAAGTATTTTTAATGTATTCATAATACGAAAACTTGATATTAACCATCCAGAGATCTGACATTTGAGCAGAATCGGGTTAAATTTTAGAATCTTCTTGCTTTTCTCTTTCTCTTGTCCTAACTGGGATTGACATTCTTTCCCAAAGTTCATAAATTTGGTGCTTAAATCACGGTTCTTCATGTTTTCCTGTTTTTATTTTGTTCTGTTTCATTTTCAGTTTTCATGTCAATAATACTTTATAGTCCTTCTAATACAAAACCAGTTTTCCCTTCTTTGGTTTAGAACATCTATGTAATTTAAGATTTTTGAAGTGTGGGTGTTGAAAGTTCAGAAAGTACATAGAGATTAAAATATAATGGCATATTGGGACATCTAAACAAATGGAGACATTAGTCATTTTATAGCCTTAATTAGTTGGCATATGAAAAGAGAAGATAAGACTCTGAAAACAAGGAACATAAATGGTGCCCTCTATTCCTCTATTGTTAATGTCTTTAGTTGTTTCTTATACGATGTGTGTTGTTTTGGTAATGGAAAGTAGAAGAGGTGGCTTTGCATTAGGAAGGCTGAATTATGTTTGTAGGAATGGTTTGGTTAAAATGCTATTTTTCTTTTGGTATTATAAGATAGTCTTTGGAATAATATCTATAGCTTATTTATTTTTCAATTTTCAATTGAATAGTTACTGAAATTGTGCTATGTGCCCAGCACTATTAGAAGTTCAAAAACAAAACAATAAGACTTCTCTACCATCTAAGATTGTACAGTTTCTCAGAGAAATAAAATACAATGGAACCATGAGATAGATGGTGTGGTCAAAGCTTCAGTGGAGGTACAGACAGGGCAGACCTCCGAAATAGGGTACTCAGATCTTAATAAGAAAGGTCCCTCTCTGATGTGATGTCTTTAGTCTTAATTGTAATGGTATTTCCCTAGTAAATCATTTATTCATTTATAAATTCCAACAAACATTTATAAGGTGCTTACTATGACCTGGGCCAGGCCCTAGAGATTCAGAGATGGTGTAGGCACCTTGCAAGCCTGCCAGGAGGTTCTAGTCAAGTTCAGCAGAGAGACAACCTTCAGGTCACTGCAGTTCGGGATGTGCTGGGTGTTGGAGGAGCACATAAAGAGTGACTAGTGCAGGCCTGTGGGTAGGAGAGATTTTCAGAAAGAGTGATATCTGAGCAGGTCTAGAAGGAAGCTCTGGCATTAACCAAAGGAAGAAGGATGGAAGGGACATTTTCAGGCAAAGGGAACAACTGTATATGCCAAGTCCCATAGGCAAGAGAGAGCAGAGCATATTTAGAGTATGTATAGAAAACACACTGGAGAGAGGAAATGATAAGTAGACGAGATTGGAAATCTCAGCAGAAGGCTGACCTTATTCCAAAGGCAAAAAATAGCAACTTCAACCATGCCATTCTCTTGCTTAAAATCCTTCCATTATTTCCTATTATCTATGGACTCAAGTGTTTGGGGGTGCATGTATATCCATGTATCTGTGTGTCTCTGCATATGTGAGGGTGTGTGTATTAATAACATGTTTTTTTTTTTCTATATTTTGCGATGCTTTGATGTGTTGGGGCTAGCTAACTCCTAGGGTTAGCTAACTCCTAGAGATGGCAAATAACAAGCATAATTTTGATATGTAAGCCAACCAACAATATCCCAACCATCTCTTTTATCATGGTCTCAGATACCAACTCAATGTTCTTTCCACCCTGAATACACTATAGGGCCAGGTACCAGACAACTAGGGACCACTCCTATAGCTCAGAGCCTGCCAAATTAGTCAAACTGGCTAGAATTTTACTTAGTGTAGCAACACTTCCTTGCTCATTCTTTCCTGTGAAACCCCAGTAAAGGCTCTGTCCTGTGCTTTCCTCTCAACTTCTTCCAGCTCCTGACCAAGCCGGGTGCTTCCTGTGTGCCCTGAATGGTGTGGCATGGTCCCTCCTCTTGGGAATTGAACAACAAACTGTCTTTTCAATAGCAGTTGTCTCCAGATCTGTTGATCTCACCATTCCTGATTAAAACAAATCCTGGGTCATTGTAATTCAGCATGGGGCACCAAAGGGGACTGAAGTGGCTAGGTTTGTGCTATCGGAAGGTCACTCTGGTATCTTTGCAGGTGAAAGTGGCACAGGAAGAGCAGTTAAGAAACTATAGAGGTAAGGCAGGGAGATGGCAGGGCCTTCCAGAGGCACTGGCTATGGGAGTAGAGGAAATGTGCTAGGGGACATCTCCTTGGTCAGGAGGTGGGGCCAAGAGATCGTATGATTGACTAGATACGAGCCGTGAAGGACAAGGAAGACTTGAGATGATTCCTTATTTGAACATCTGGGTGGATGTGCTGCCATTTGTCGAATTAAACACTTTGAGAAGAGCAGGTCTGGGATTATGCAGTGGAAAGATGATAGGCTCAGTTTCTGACATATGGTTTTATTGGGCCTACGGGTCTGACCAAATGTGAGTTTGGATAAATGTGTCTGGAGTTCAGGAAAGAAAACTGTGTTGAACTAGAGCTTTAAAGCCATTGGCATAAAGAATAAAACTAAAACTGTAGGAATAAATGAGGCCCTCTGAGGAGAGGAAGGGAAAGGCAAGACAGAAACCTAGAGAGCAGCAAGATTTGAGGGAAGGACAGAGGGAAAGTGGCCTCCAAAAAAGCCTGGGAGACTAGGACCTAACAATGTCGATGGTACTGGAGAAAAGGCAGGGCGAAAAAGGCAGAAAATATCCAAAGGTAAGCTGAAGTCTGCAGACATATTAGAGAATCTGCTTGTGAGTTATTTTTATGGTACATCCTTTATACACAGATCCCCAAATTCAGTCCTGTGAGAGTTGGAGCTGAGGCAAGCACAAGAAAGGCAGGACTATTCTCTTAAACATGCCATCTACAGAGTCAAGTTCTACGCAGAAGGCAACTGTGATATTTTACATTTCAAGTTCCACTGAATCTCTCCTTAGGCTACATGACTGCGATTCCCATTAAGGAGGGAAACCACTGATTTTGTGTACACTCAGCCTGTCTTTTCTTTAAAACTGCGTAAATGCAGTAACGACCGAGAGGGGATAAAAATCAGTTTATAAACCGTGCGTTCACTGTCTCACTGATCTATCATGTAGCCCTGAGTATAAACACATCACAGTCTTCTGGCATCAAGGTGGGTGCCTCTCTCTCATTTCTACAGCCCCAGGGACTGTGAGACAGACAGCATGTACTCCCTGTGGTAGTCCGGGGAACTGTCCGTGTGGAAGGTTATCTAACACCAGACTTCCTTTGTTTTTTTTTCTTCCTCAAAAATGGACTTAACTTTTCTAAAGACTTTGGAAAACACTAATCTGGCTCCTGTTGGGTGGACTGTGAGAAAAGGGCTAACAGATCTGGATGTGGGAACACAGTGACTGGCTGATGGTTAGGGCTCGGTCAGTGTTTGTGGAAGGAAGAAAAGAAGCCAGCAAGCAGGCGAGACTGCACATTTCCCACTGCAGTGGATGAAGACTTTGTTATCGCTCTATTACTTACTGATGCCCTTCTCCTCTCCTCTCTTCCTTCTATAATGTGCAGTTCTCTTGGCAATTTTAACTATCTTTTTCTCCACCAAGAATCTTTTAAATAAACGAGAAGAAGGTTCCAAAATCAGTATTTTCCTTTATGGGAAGGAATAAGGGATGGCTCTACATGGAGAGCCTATTTACTCTTTTCTTTCTTCTATTTTTTTCTTTTTCTGTTTGCTAGATCATTGTGATGGGGGGAAAACATCACGTCAAGTGACAATGGTGGTGCAGCTATAATATTAGGGGCAGAAAGGACATAACACAAAGTGGAAGGAATAAAGAAAACAGTTGAAGATCAGGGAATGACATATTTAAAACATTTGTGAGAATATAGAAAGGATTATTGATCTAAATTTTTTGTTTCTAAATTAAAAGATAAGAAAACAGTAAGAAAAATTCTCCATATCATAAATGGACAAAACTGGATTGCAAGATACTGAGCAGAAGCCCAGTCCCACTATCCAGGGATAGCATGGAAGAGGAGTTAGAAATAGTGGCAGCAAGTAGGGAATGGTAATGGCATAGGACTGGCAAAATTGCTGTCATTATTGACTGGACCCTAGTTCTCCTGGACATCCCAGTCCTTCCTGACATCCATGGTCGTGTGCGGGTAGGTCCGTTTTTCCTCAACATCAGGTTAAATTATCCATTACATGGAGGTTTTGACTTCTCTATTCCAATGGTCAGATCAGATCCCTGGAGACAGCACCAGTTTGGAAGTAAACTGGTGGTCATCGCAACCCTTGGACACCACAGTAAAGAATGCTGTGAGCCCTGCCCAGTCAGACCTCTTGGGCTCATTCCCTAACCCCAGCTGCCTTGATCACAGCTCTCTCATATATGCTCACTATCCCCATTACTGAGCCTCTGGTGTACATTTTGTTCATGTCCAGAAGGTTATGAGAGTTTAGAAACTGATCATATCTATAGACAATATATAATTCTATTAAGCAAAAATTTCATTTGATCTTTTTTTTTTGGTGTGACTTAATAAATGGTTGTCTATGAATGGCTACTATGAGGATATCTGCAGAGAATAGAAAAAAATCTTGCAAGTCAGAAAATTACCTGTTCTTGGAATCTGATGAAGAGTTACTGGCTGATACCCAGTTCTGAAGAATGGGTGTTTGTTGTCTATCAGTTAAGACAATACTAGCTAGCTGTTGTAACACATAAATTCCAAAGACTTAATGACCTCACACCATAATGCCCATGTAAATGCCCAACATGGATTTACTGGTTCCCTGTTAGTTGGTGGCTTCAAACCACATGATAGCCTTCTCTCATCTTGTGCCTCTACTAGCACCTAAGCCTCATAACATTCTGCATCCAGCTGAAGGATGAGAAAACAGGATGGAAAAATCACACCTACTTATCTGGCATTACAACTTAACTTGTCTTAGGATAAATGATATACAACACTTGCCTTCACATTCCAGAGGTGAGAACTAGTCATATTTCTCCATCTAGAAACAAAAACAGCTGGAAAACCTAATTCTTGGTTGGATAGGTGTTTTCCAGAAATCACTTTATAATGTGGGAGCAGTGAACAAATTGTTGGTGGGTAGTTAGCTATCTGTGTGGCAGGAATAATGAGATGTCCTGGAAGCAAAACGGTAAGAGGTAAGAGTGAGAAGCTCAGCAGCCTGGGCCACACTGTGTTCATATGTAAGAGCCTATATGAAAGAAAGTTCCAGAGGTGATGTGAAATAATTTTCTGGAATAAAAAAAAAAAATACCAAAAAACAAAAAACAAAAAACCCCAAAACTTGAACTGTAAAAAAACTTAAGGTGTTGAGAAGAAACTGAGACTCCTCATGTGACTTTTTTCCCCCAAAGACCCAATGCTCCAAAGCTTTTAATGTTTCTATATCCCCTTAACATCTTTCTAGTTCTCTCAAAACCTCCAAAAGTGATGAGGACCTCAGGTATGTCTCTCAGAGTAAAAGAGCCCATCCAGTTGAAATCTTTCATTTTGATCTAAAATCCTCCCTTTAGTATAACAGAAAGTCAGAATTTACATTTGTTGTTGCCAAGGAGGCCAGTTAAAACCCCTCAGCCATACTTTTTTTCAGTAGGTGAAAATTAGATGGGGCTAACAGTTTTCAGTTGACACAAATAAAATACTCCCCAGCTGTGAGGTTGTGTTCCATAAAGAATGGTTACAACTGTAGGCTGATGCTACCCCAGGACTTATACTTAACACAGCTGGTATAAAGACTGAATTTTAAATTCAAGTTTTAGAATAATCTTCAAACTCTATCTTGGCACAAGTTTCTCCAACATTCAGGATCTTTATAAAGCAGGTCATCTCTTTTTCCTCCAGATAATGCTTGGAGGATTTCATTAAATTTGAACCAAGCTGGTTTACACTTCCAAAGGACTCTATCATTGGTTCTATGATGGACTTTTATTTTTGAAAAAATCTAAATCCAGAAAATGTGTATTGGTACAGCACAGATCAATCATTAGCATTCCCATATGCTCTTTTTTTTTTTAATTTTTTTTTTATAAACATGTATTTTTATCCCCAGGGGTACAGGTCTGTGAATCGCCAGGTTTACACACTTCACAGCACTCACCAAAAATTCTTATCCACTCTGATCTTCGAGAGTTACCCTTCCACCTCCATAGGCATGTTCTGAGTGGAAAGCCCTGCTTTGTGTAGACATGAAAGCAGAAAAGTAGGGCAGGGATAGGATTTGGATGGGAGTTTCTCCTTATTTTTCTACCTGCCTGTATTCATTTCCTTCACAACACTGCTACGGATGTCCATGAGTGCAACAAGGGGGTGCTGTTTTTTTAGGGGTCCTGAGACCATCATAATTTTGGCAGAGTCACATTCTCGACATCCTGATTCCAATAAATGCGTGTATGAAGTACTGGAATGCGGACTGTTTCTCATGTCCTTGGCTTTATCTCTGCAAACTTCAGATCTCCTCACTCCCTCCTTTCTCTCTCTCAAGCCTGTACCACATATGTGGGACTCTCACATCGAGATGTCTAGATTAAGCAGGAGCAACTGCTCTCAAAAACCTGGTGAAGATTGTTTCAAATGTGTGCCACCCCTGTTATCTCCTCCTCTTCACAGGTGTCCTTGCCTCGTAATTTATTGAGACCCCAGCTTTTTCGTGAGAGCTTCTGTCCCAGGGAAGCAGCCATCCCACTTTTAGGCCTTCCGTTCCATTTCCTCCTTCTTTCTCTAGGGCCTCATTTCCTCAATAATCTCCTTTTTCTCTTGTGATGTTATATTTGCAATCTGTTTTTCATACCTAGATAAGTCCTTTGTATTTTTAAATGTTTTCTTAACACTACTCCTTTAGCTACGCTTGGGTCTCCTCCTTATCTTCCGCTTAGTTTTCCTTCTCTTCTCTCCAGACTTCTTTATACTTGTTTTTCTTATTTCTCCTTCTTGACCATGCCTATCTTCCAATGACTTCTAACCCCCAGTATGGCACTGGTTTTCTTCTTAAACTCTGAAGACATTTTCCATCTCCTCCACAGATTTTTTTGTTCTCTTCTGCCCTTTAATTTAAGTGTTACCCTAGGGTCTGTCCAAGGTTTTCACTTCTAGAGCTATTTTCTTTTGGTAATCACTTTTATTTTTTGAACGGTGATTATCACTTCTATGCAAATAGACCAAGTGAGAAAGATTTCTTTTCATGATCCATTTAGCCGTGCTGTAATAAGAGTGCTACAACTCAAAAAGCTATAATTCAAAACGCAATTGAGCAATAATTCCATGGGAGGCATAATATAATGCAAGAAATGCTTGTTCAGATGCCCAGGGAAAAGGCTAGTGTTCTGTTTCTGAACCTTAATTTTGCCATATGAAAATATAAAGGTTGGGCAAGAGAATATTTTTCTTCACAACGTTGATGATTTGTTGAGTGTTTTTTAAAAATTATTTTATCATTCCAGTGTCTTCTATCTCAGAAAACAAAAACAAAAAAAACTAGCCATCTAGAAAAGAAGATGCTTTTGATTTAAGATTCTTCTATAATATTTCTTCATAAAAGATATTTAAGGAAATTAACCCTTTGGTATTATTATGTTTTGTTAAATTGAATGGGAGTATGAGGGGAGAAGATTCAATTTATAGTTTGAAAATAATTGACTTTCCATTATCTAGACATAAGACTTGAGGTTACCACAATAATAGAGTTACTATTATTTTTAAAAACCAATTCCTATATCCCAAATTCCTAGGTTATGAAAATGTTCATAAGTTTGGCTTAAATTCACTACTTGAGAGAGAAGTTGTTACATTTCATTTGTTACAGGTCATTGAAAAATACACTTTTCACTAAATGCCTTCCATCAAAGAACTACAAAATCTGACAATATAAGTGTTAAAAATAAACTCCTTTCCTTTTTAATAAGATATCTCAATAGAACTTCCAAATGTGTGACTGACCCAAAACCATTTCTCTTATCACTTTAATTCTTGTTCATAAACACAGTTGTGATCAGGAACCTGCAGATGTAACACTCTGTCTTCACTCAGAGTGACTGCCCTGACCACTGTTAAAGGTCCACAATTTAAAACCTTTTGTATTTCCTCTTCTTTCAAGACAGTGTGATGTCAACAGCTGGATCAACTAGAAGCCAGAGTTGTGTTGTAGGGCTGAGTTTAAAAAGAAGTAATTTGATTACAATTTTTTTTTCTCATGTAGTAGTATTTTTAAATAACAACTAAATTGTCTATTAAGTTATGTTAGACAATATAAAAGGCCAAATCTATACAAATAATGCTATTTGGTGAATTTAGATTTTTTAAAAAAATCCCTTTCTCCCTGTTGGGGCTATGGATGGCATATCTAATGAACCAACTTTCCCAGCTTTTGTTGCCTACCAGTCAGGCTTCCAATTAATCTGCATTGGATCGCTAAAGGAGCAGGCAATGAGTAGTCCTCTCAGAGCTTGAGGTGAGGGAGCATTTCTCACAACTCTGAGACACTGACAGGTCTTGGCATATCTTAATCTACTGGGAGCCACCAAGAACAAACATGGTAGTTAGGACAATCACAGAAGTTCGAGAGGCTATGAAAGTTGGAAATACTAATTGGCTTTCCCTCAGCTCAATTCTGGCTTACATGACCATGACTGGCTGTTCTGGTTAAATTTGTTTTAACTAGAACCATTCATCTTAGTTTGAGCACACCATAAAATTAAAAAAAAAAAAAAAATCCTGCTACCAGGTAGGTTAAAGATATACCAGCACCAATATTCATTAAATGTTTTTTTTTTCCTTTTCTTTTTTTTTTTTTTTTTTTTTTTTTTTTTTTTTTTTTTTTTTTTTTTTTGTATTTTGTCTGTTTTTGTTTGCCTGTTGAAAAAGGAGAGCTGAGGACTGAGTGCCAGTGAATCAATGCTTCTCCAGCAGGAAGCAGCCTTCTCTGGGGACTTTTCTGTGGCAGAACAACATACCTCAAGCCAGATAGTAGAAGATTCTGCATGGGGATCAGGTTTGAGGAGTCTTCAAATCCAGCTTATGGATTTGACATGTGACTGCACCAGTATTTTTATTATTAATATGATACTGCTTGTGAAATGTGTATACTGTCGTATAAAAACCATATGAAACTGCTTCTTTTTATTGTTTTTATTTACTTTTAAAAGGTTTTTCTTCATCCTCACCTGTTTCCTCTTCCTAACTACAATTGTTTTAGAGTCCACATTTCAGTCTTTGAAAACCTTAATGTGCAGCATGATCTTTGTGTTACATCTAAGATTTATTTATTAACTATCAAAGGGAAGAGTTCTGGGTAAGAGTGCATCTTGCTATTTGAAATTACCAGTGGTGGATTACAGTACCAACTGAAAAATCATTTAGTCAAAAGAGGTTTAGCTGTAGTCTTAATCAAGGGCAAGGTGGGTATTTTTAAGAATTACCGTGGAGACCAATGTGGGCGTTCATGAACAGGGCCCTCCCTCAGGGAGTGTCGACAGCAAAGAGGCAGAATTAGGGGACTAAGATGCAGATCCACGATAATTGAGTTTCCCTTCTGAAGCTTCCAAGATGTCTCTGGCAAAAAATGCTTCTATGAAGGCAGTGAGGGCAGAAACCAGAAATGTCCCTTTACCTTTAAAAGGACTATTCAGTAGCCATGAAATCAACTGCAAAATTAGAATAATGTCTCCCCCATGCAGTAGGGAGAACCCCTATTAAAGGATAAGTCTTAGAAAAAAGAAGATAAAATCATGACTCTCATATAGACATAAAATGAACACATAAAATGTCATTTTATTCAACTTATTAATTAATGAGGGAACCAGTAAGATGTTACAGTCAGTTCAAAGGTAAATTCTCAAAAACTGTGCATATAAAGGGAATAAGAAATTTTGAAACCAGTTTGCATCCATGTAAAATGAGTCGATGAAATAATAAATTGCATTTCACCAGATACATATTTTCCTTGTTTATATTATCAATTTTCTACAACTTATAAATATGTAAAATTGATCAAAAACAATGAAAGGCAAGGAAGACATGGATGAATGAGCTACAAGATACACACTGATATATTTGTTCCCATTTCAGTCTTTCATAATTTCTCTGGATGCCCTGTAGTCAAGGACTTCTCTAGACACCTGGGACTGAAAAACCTCAGGTAACACACTATGCCTCTGAATCTATCCTGTTTCCCAGATTTCCTCCTGTGATTCAGCCTCCTGACTCAAAAATGCCTTGCTAATAATGTTTTACCCTCTGTGATCCAATTAGTGACTCTAAGACACCATAATTCCCTCATGTACCATGAACAATCTGTCATGGACAGGGTTTCTGCTAAGCATTTCACATACATTATCTTACTTAGCTTCACAATGACTTAAGATCATTACTATTATCCCTATTCATAAATCCAGAAAGTGAGCCTAAAAGACCTTTTGTAAATTGTCCAAAATTTGATTATTACAATAGCACAACTGGAATTCAAATCTATTAACTTTTGGTGCCTTTAACTAACACTCAAGAACATCTTATAGACCCCTCTAACTCCTTCATCATTACTCTGTAATGGCTTTATTAGTAAGAATTTGAATTGCTCACTGGCTCAAAACTTTCCCATCACAGGTCTTTACCTCGCTCAAGGCAAAATTATCTGTTCCCATGAAACTTCTCACATGTACATTATGGAGCAACACAAAGAGGTAGAGTGCAGGATGGGCTTCTCTGTGTAGTGCCAGTATCTTGGCCAACACTCCAATCACAGCATCTAACACATTGTCTTATATCGTATCTGTTGATACAATAATAGCTAAGATTGGCTGAATATGTGTTATGTATCTTATGCTTTACATAAAGTATCTTATTTAATTCTCACAGGATACCTATGAACTGGGTACTACTACAATGCTTATTTCAACATCAAGAAGTGGGGACTTAGAAAACCAGGCATCTTGCCCAGGATCACAGAGGGAAAGTGATAGAGGGAAGTGCCCACTTCATCCCCTGTTCTGTTTGGAGGCCCTTTGGCCATTGGCTTTTTTTTTTTTTTTTTTTTTTTTTTTTAAATTTTTTATTTTTTATAAACATATATTTTTATCCCCTGGGGTACAGGTCTGTGAATCACCAGGCTTACACACTTCACAGCACTCACCAAATCACATACCCTCCCCAATGTCCATAATCCCACCCCCTTCTCCCAAACCCCCTCCCCCCGGCAACCTCAGTTTGTTTTGTGAGATCAAGAGTCACTTATGGTTTGTCTCCCTCCCAATCCCATCTTGTTTCATTTATTCTTCTTCTACCCACTTAAGCCTCCATGTTGCATCACCACTTCCTCATATCAGGGAGATCATATGATAGTTGTCTTTCTCTGCTTGACTTATTTCGCTAAGCATGATACGCTCTAGTTCCATCCATGTTGTTGCAAATGGCAAGATTTCATTTCTTTTGATGGCTGCATAGTATTCCATTGTGTATATATACCACATCTTCTTGATCCATTCATCTGTTGATGGACATCTAGGTTCTTTCCATAGTTTGGCTATTGTGGACATTGCTGCTATAAACATTTGGGTGCATGTGTCCCTTTGGACCACTACATTTGTATCTTTAGGGTAAATACCCAATAGTGCAATTGCTGGGTCATAGGGCAGTTCTATTTTCAACATTTTGAGGAACCTCCATGCTGTTTTCCAGAGTGGCTGCACCAGCTTGCATTCCCACCAACAGTGTAGGAGGGTTCCCCTTTCTCCGCATCCTCGCCAGCATCTGTCATTTCCTGACTTGTTGATTTTAGCCATTCTGACTGGTGTGAGGTGATATCTCATTGTGGTTTTGATTTGTATTTCCCTGATGCCGAGTGATATGGAGCACTTTTTCATGTGTCTGTTCGCCATCTGGATGTCTTCTTTGCAGAAATGTCTGTTCATGTCTTCTGCCCATTTCTTGATTGGATTATTTGTTCTTTGGGTGTTGAGTTTGCTAAGTTCTTTATAGATTCTGGACACTAGTCCTTTATCTGATATGTCGTTTGCAAATATCTTCTCCCATTCTGTCAGTTGTCTTTTGATTTTGTTAACTGTTTCCTTTGCTGTGCAAAAGCTTTTGATCTTGATGAAATCCCAATAGTTCATTTTTTCCCTTGCTTCCCTTGCCTTTTGCGTTGTTCCTAGGAAGATGTTGCTGCGGCAGAGGTCGAAGAGGTTGCTGCCCGTGTTCTCCTCAAGGATTTTGATGGATTCCTTTCGTACATTGAGGTCCTTCATCCATTTTGAGTCTATTTTTGTGTGTGGTGTAAGGAAATGGTCCAATTTCATTTTTCTGCATGTGGCTGTCCAATTTTCCCAGCACCATTTATTGAAGAGGCTGTCTTTTTTCCATTGGACATTCTTTCCTGCTTTGTCGAAGATTAGTTGACCATAGATTTGAGGGTCTATTTCTGGGCTCTCTATTCTGTTCCATTGATCTATGTGTCTGTTTTTGTGCCAGTACCATGCTGTCTTGATGATGACAGCTTTGTAATAGAGCTTGAAGTCCGGAATTGTGATGCCACCAACGTTGGCTTTCTTTTTCAATATCCCTTTGGCTATTCGAGGTCTTTTCTGGTTCCATATAAATTTGAGAATTATTTGTTCCATTTCTTTGAAAAAGATGGATGGTACTTTGATAGGAATTGCATTAAATGTGTAGATTGCTTTAGGTAGCATAGACATTTTCACAATATTTATTCTTCCAATCCAGGAGCATGGAACATTTTTCCATTTCTTTGTGTCTTCCTCAATTTCTTTCATGAGTACTTTATAGTTTTCTGAGTATAGATTCTGTGTCTCTTTGGTTAGGTTTATTCCTAGGTATCTTATGGTTTTGGATGCAATTGTAAATGGGATTGACTCCTTAATATCTCTTTCTTCTGTCTTGCTGTTGGTGTAGAGAAATGCAACTGATTTCTGTGCATTGATTTTATATCCTGACACTTTACTGAATTCCTGTATAAGTTCTAGCAGTTTTGGAGTGGAGTCTTTTGGGTTTTCCACATATAGTATCATATCATCTGCGAAGAGTGATAATTTGACTTCTTCTTTGCCGATTTGGATGCCTTTAATTTCCTTTTGTTGTCTGATTGCTGAGGCTAGGACCTCTAGTACTATGTTGAATAGCAGTGGTGATAATGGACATCCCTGCCGTGTTCCTGACCTTAGCGGAAAAGCTTTCAGTTTTTCTCCATTGAGAATGATATTTGCGGTGGGTTTTTCATAGATGGCTTTGATGATATTGAGGTATGTGCCCTCTATCCCTACACTTTGAAGAGTTTTGATCAGGAAGGGATGCTGTACTTTTTGTCAAATGCTTTTTCAGCATCTATTGAGAGTATCATATGGTTCTTGTTCTTTCTTTTATTGATGTGTTGTATCACATTGACTGATTTGCGGATGTTGAACCAACCTTGCAGCCCTGGAATAAATCCCACTTGGTCGTGGTGAATAATCTTTTTAATGTACTGTTGAATCCTATTGGCTAGTATTTTTGTTGAGTATTTTCGCATCTGTGTTCATCAAAGATATCGGTCTATAGCTCTCTTTTTTGGTGGGATCCTTGTCTGGTTTTGGGATCAAGGTGATGCTGGCCTCATAAAATGAGTTTGGAAGTTTTTCCTTCCATTTCTATTTTTTGGAACAGTTTCAGGAGAATAGGAATTAGTTCTTCTTTAAATGTTTGGTAGAATTCCCCCGGGAAGCCGTCTGGCCCTGGGCTTTTGTTTGTTTGGAGATTTTTTAATGACTGTTTCAATCTCCTTACTGGTTATGGGTCTGTTCAGGCTTTCTATTTCTTCCTGGTTCAGTTGTGGTAGTTTATATGTTTTCTAGGAATGCATCCATTTCTTCCAGATTGTCAAATTTATTGCCGTAGAGTTGCTCATAGTATGTTCTTATAATAGTTTGTATTTCTTTGGTGTTCGTTGTGATCTCTCCTCTTTCATTCATGATTTTATTTATTTGGGTCCTTTCTCTTTTCTTTTTGATAAGTCGGGCCAGGGGTTTATCAATTTTATTAATTCTTTCAAAGAACCAGCTCCTAGTTTCGTTGATTTGTTCTATTGTTTTTTTGGTTTCTATTTCATTGATTTCTGCTCTGATCTTTATGATTTCTCTTCTCCTGCTGGGCTTAAGGTTTCTTTCTTGTTCTTTCTCCAGCTCCTTTAGGTGTAGGGTTAGGTTGTGTACCTGAGACCTTTCTTGTTTCTTGAGAAAGGCTTGTACCGCTATATATTTTCCTCTCAGGACTGCCTTTGTTGTGTCCCACAGATTTTGAACCGTTGTATTTTCATTATCATTTGTTTCCATGATTTTTTCAATTCTTCTTTAATTTCCCGGTTGACCCATTCATTCTTTAGAAGGATACTGTTTAGTCTCCATGTATTTGGGTTCTTTCCAAACTTCCTTTTGTGGTTGAGTTCTAGCTTTAGAGCATTGTGGTCTGAAAATATGCAGGGAATGATTCCAATCTTTTGATACCGGTTGAGTCCTGATTTAGGACCGAGGATGTGATCTATTCTGGAGAATGTTCCATGTGCACTAGAGAAGAATGTGTATTCTGTTGCTTTGGGATGAAATATTCTGAATATATCTGTGATGTCCATCTGGTCCAGTGTGTCATTTAAGGCCTTTATTTCCTTGCTGATCTTTTGCTTGGATGACCTGTCCATTTCAGTGAGGGGAGTATTAAAGTCCCCTACTATTATTGTATTTTTGTTGATGTGTTTCTTTGATTTTGTTATTAATTGGTTTATATAGTTGGCTGCTCCCATATTAGGGGCATAGATATTTAAAATTGTTAAATCTTCTTGTTGGACAGACCCTTTGAGTATGATATAGTGTCCTTCCTCATCTCTTATTATAGTCTTTGGCTTAAAATCTAATTGATCTGATATAAGGATTGCCACTCCTGCTTTCTTCTGATGTCCATTAGCATGGTAAATTCTTTTCCACCCCCTCACTTTAAATCTGGAGGTGTCTTCGGGCTTAAAATGTGTTTCTTGGAGGCAACATATAGATGGGTTTTGTTTTTTTATCCATTCTGATACCCTGTGTGTCTTTTGACAGGGGCATTTAGCCCATTCACATTCAGGGTAACTATTGAGAGATATGAATTTAGTGCCATTGTATTGCCTGTAAGGTGACTGTTACTGTATATGGTCTCTGTTCCTTTCTGATCTACCACTTGTAGGCTCTCTCTTTGCTTAGAGGACCCCTTTCAGTATTTCCTGTAGAGCTGGTTTGGTATTTGCAAATTCTTTCAGTTGTTGTTTGTCCTGGAAGCTTTTAATCTCTCCTTCTATTTTCAATGATAGCCTAGCTGGATATAGTATTCTTGGCTGCATGTTTTTCTCGTTTAGTGCTCTGAAAATATCATGCCAGCTCTTTCTGGCCTGCCAGGTCTCTGTGGATAAGTCAGCTGCCAATCTAATATTTTTACCATTGTATGTTACAGACTTCTTTTCCCGGGCTGCTTTCAGGATTTTCTCTTTGTCATTGAGACTTGTAAATTTTACTATTAGGTGACGGGGTGTGGGCCTATTCTTATTGATTTTGAGGGGCATTCTCTGAACTTCCTGAATTTTGATGCTCGTTCCCTTTGCCATATTGGGGAAATTCTCCCCAATAATTCTCTCCAGTATGCCTTCTGCTCCCCTCTCACTTTCTTCTTCTTCTGGAATCCCAATTATTCTAATGTTGTTTCGTCTTATGGTGTCACTTATCTCTCGAATTCTCCCCTCGTGGTCCAGTAGCTGTTTGTCCCTCTTTTGCTCAGCTTCTTTATTCTCTGTCATTTGGTCTTCTATATCACTAATTCTTTCTTCTGCCTCATTTATCCTAGCAGTGAGAGCCTCCATTTTTGATTGCACCTCATTAATAGCTTTTTTGATTTCACCTTGGTTAGATTTTAGTTCTTTTATTTCTCCAGAAAGGGCTTTTATATCTCTCGAGAGGGTTTCTCTAATATCTTCCATGCCTTTTTCGAGCCCAGCTAGAACCTTGAGAATTGTCATTCTGAACTCTAGATCTGACATATTACCGATGTCTGTATTGATTAGGTCCCTAGCCTTCGGTACTGCCTCTTGTTCTTTTTTTTGTGTTGAATTTTTACGTCTTGTCATTTTGTCCAGATAAGAGTAAATGAAGTGGCAAGTAAAATACTAAAAGGGTGGCAACAACCCCCGGAAAATATGCTTTAACCAAATTAGAAGAGATCCAAAATCGTGAGTGGGGAGAAAGGGGATAAAAAGAGGTTCAAAAAGGAAGAAAGAAAAAAAAAAAAAAAAAAGAAAAGAAAAAGAAAAGAAAAGAAAAGAATTTTTAAAAAAAGAAAACACCTAAGAAAAATGTAAAAAAATATATATATATATTAGATAAACTAGTAAAAAATCGTTAAAAAAGAAAAAGGTAACAGTTAAAAAAAAATTTTACCCGAAGGCGAGAAAAAAAAAAAAAATGAAAAAGAAAAAATTAAATTAACTGCAAGACTAAAAAAAATCACAGGAAAAAAGCCATGAGTTCCGTGCTTGGCTTTCTCCTCCTCTGGAATTCTGCTGCTCTCCTTGGTATTGAAACCGCACTCCTTGGTAGGTGAACTTGGTCTCGGCTGGATTTCTTGTTGATCTTCTGGGGGAGGGGCCTGTTGTAGTGATTCTCAAGTGTCTTTGCCCCAGGTGGAATTACACCGCCCTTACCCGGGGCCGGGGTGAGTAATCCGCTCGGGTTTGCTTTCAGGAGCTTTTGTTCCCTGAGCGCTTTCCGTAGAGTTCCAGAGGACGGGAATACAAATGGCGGCCTCCTGGTCTCCGGCCCGGAGGAGCCGAGAGCCCAGGGCCCCACTCCTCAGTGCGCCCTCAGAGAACCGCGCCCAGTTACTCCCGTCTGCCTGACCTCCGGCCGCGCTCCGAGCTCACCGAGCCTGCGACCGGTTCAAGGTAACACCGAGCTGCGAGCTTACTGTCGGCTCTGTCTCTGTAGCCGGCTTTCCTTCCAATACCCGCAAGCTCTGCGACACTCAGACAAACCCCCGATCCTTCTGTGACCCTGCGGGACCTGAGGCCACGCTGACCCCGCGTGGGCTTCGCCCCGGTTTAGCCTCTGGAGCGATGTCCCTCAGCGGAACAGACTTTTAAAAGTCCTGATTTTGTGCGCGGTTGCTCCGCTGCTTGCCGGGAGCCGGCCCCTCCCCCCGGGGTCTATCTTCCCGTCGCTTTGGATTCACTTCTCCGCCGGTCCTACCTTTCAGAAAGTGGTTGTTTTTCTGTTTCCAGAATTGCTGTTCTTCTTCTCTTCGATCTGCCGATGGATTTTCAGGTGTTTGCAATCTTTAGATAAGCTATCTAGCTGATCTCCGGCTAGCTGAAGCAGTCTCAGCTTGCTACTTCTCCGCCATCTTGACTCGATTCTGGCCATTGACTTTTGAACAAGGAGGAGGCCCAACAGGTCTTGTGAGGTGCTGGCTGAGGAAAATTAATTCAGTTGAGCATGCATGCAAATGGAGAAGACCCTGAAGTGAAAGGAAGTCTCACTTCCTTCCTCTGTATCTTTGTGTATTAAGACTCATGTGACTATATAAGATTAAGAGGGAAATAAATGAGAGTTTTTTAGTCCAAATCGTTAGGAAGTCTTAGGTGGGCCAGGATTCAGGCCCAGCTGGACTCAGGAGATCAGTATCATCTGCGCCATTTCCTTTCCCCTCACTTTTTCTTTACTTCTGTTTCTCTTTGGGTGTTGACCTCACCTTTTTTACTACAGATTCTTTTTCTGTGTGGCGTGGAAGGAAAGTGAAACGTCTGTGGCTTTTACTGTTCTTATGGCTCAAGTTCCTAGGGAAAGAAAGCTCTCTTCTCTAGCACCAATAAGCTAAATTATGGAAGCACTCTTTCATCTGGTTTGGGGGGCTGTAATGAGAGGCGTGGATACTCTGATTGGCCAACCAGGGCCAGATGACCACTTTTGTGTCAGAGGGTATGGATAGAACACTGTGAGAGTAGCAACTGAGGACCAGATGGAGGCATGGTGCCCCAAGGGAAAAAAAGATGCTTTTGTCAAAAGAAGGAGAGAATAGTAGGCAGGTAAAAACAACAGATGTCCATGGTGCTGATTTTCCCAGAGACTATTATATTATGAATACAGTTTTTCTTCCAATGTATTATATAATATTTGATTCAATAAAAATTCGATAGTTTGTGATAATTTCTGACACCACAAGATATTTCTTACATATGCGTGATTCAGCATTGTTCTCATTCCAGTTTAAAAAGATACAAAAACTTTGAAAAACAAAACTGGTATAGAGCTATTTTAGAACATTGTCTCTGAACTTAACTATTTGTTCAGATTCTTATGATGATTTGAGAAAACCTATTGATCAGAGAACTAAGTAGACTTAAAAATTAAGCCAGAAATTGTGCTTATGCAATGAGAACTCCTTGGAAGGATATGTACAATCTAAATAACTTTCACAATGAATAAATGATAGAAATATTATTAAATAGGTATTACATGCATAATGCTGTTCTTATTTTTAATGAGACAAAACTTCAATCACACTTTTCTTTTTGAACAAACAGAATTGGATTAACTGAACTTTTTAATGATGAATATAGATTAATGTAAGAGCTAATATGTAAAAAAAAACTGTTTCCATATATTTTCCAATGTCTCCAATTATGACTAGACTATTTACCTAAGTCAGTTTTTGGGATCATAGACTATATTTCCAATTGAAATAATGTTTTATTTGCTGATTTGATGTCTCATGATGGCCCATGAATAGCTACTGGCTCCAGAATTATATGTGATTTGTAATATTATAAAATGCATCTATAATAATGTTTCCATAGGAAAATACGTTCCGTGGAGCTCTAATTTTGGATTCTAAAAACAGTTTCCTCCTCATCCTCCCACTCCCATCTTCTCTGAGACTGAGAGTGAAGATTTTCTTAGCTCTAGATCTTTAGCATCGGTTATTAACTTACGGGCAAGGAAGGGTAAAGAAAGAAGGACAAAAGCATTGTGAGAAGTCCTCATCAGGGAGCAGAAAGCAGATAGTGTAGGACAGGATTTGGGAATCCGTGAAAACAAAACAAACAAACAAAAACCCCCCCAAGATCCTAGAAGCATAACCAGAGGCATGCACTGGTTGGATGAATAAGTGGCTGCTTAGCTTAATGAAGGGTTGACAAGAATTTTTTTCTAGGGGATGATACTAAGGGCTGTCCAGACAAAATTCAGAGGCCAAGTTAAAGACAGGCTGGCTTTACAGAGGCTTTCCTTACAAAGCCAAGCACTGAAACCAAGACATTTTCTTTTCTACTTGGGAGTCATTTCCCAGGAAACAAAAACCACAGTGGAAGAGTTGCTGCCAGAGGAGAAGAAACTAATCTAAACAAGAAAGACAAAGAACTGAATCAACGAAGCCACTGGATTGGGCCATCAATGCAAAGGAATGTGAGAGGTGGGAGAGGCTAGGAGGCCAGCACGTCTGGACAATATTATTGGGTTTTAAAGATCTGAGTTTAGTTCCAGCTCAAGATGGCAACATAGAAAGGCTCTGAACTTCACTTCCTCCATAGAACACACTAGATTACACCTATTAATAGAACAATTCTTCCTCCAGAAGGACTGAAGTTTGACTGAACAGTCACTGAACAACCAAAGTTAGAGAGAGTGGCAAGAGAACAGCAAAAGAGGTGGCAAAGGGATCCCCACACCCACCTTGGGGTGGCCGTGGGGAAGGACAGCACTGAGGGACCAAGAACAGAACCCTCTGTCCTTGGGCACAGGAAGAAAGCTGTGGTTTATAAGAGCAGCTAGCACATAAAGAGACAACATTAGAACTCTGCCCAGTGGTGGAAGAGCTGTGGAAAAATCTCTCCAGGTCAGAGGGAATGGAGAACCACCACATGGTTTACATTCCCAATCCACCTTAAAAGCCTAGACAGGAGCAGGGTCTGGATATATATAGTGGGTGTCTGTTTTGTTTTGTTTTTCCCACATTTTAAAATTCATCTTGTCTTTTTATTTTTCCTCTTTAAAAAAATTTATTTTCACAAAAAGCAGAATCAGACCTATACATAGAGAGGGCAAACTGATGGTTGCCAGAGGAAGAGGTGTAAGGGGATTGGGCAAAATGAGTGATGGGGAGAGGGAGATACAGGCCTCCAGTTATGGCATGACTAAGTCACTGCATGAAAAGCAGAGCATAAGGAAAACAGGGATATTGTAATAATGATGTAATGGGACAGATGGTGGCTATACTTGTGAACATAGCATAATGTATAAACTTGTCAAATCACTAAGTTGTACACCTAAAACTAATGTAGCATTGTGCATCACCTATACTCAAAAAAATGGAAATAAAAAAATAAAAGATCTGAGTTATGATATGCATCCCACCCCTTTGTGATTCTTCCTGACAGGCTCTTAGGGATAATCCTGTAAGACAGGGATCTGGGAGGAGGAATTTGTTTAAAGATTTTGCTTGTTTGTTTGTTTAAAAGGAGTGGGGAGAGGGAGTGAGAGAATCTCAGATATCCTTCTGAATGTGGAGCAGGATGCAGGGCTTGATCTCATGGCCCTGAAATCATGACCTGAGCCAAAATCAAGAGTGAGGCGCTTAACCAACGGAGCACCCAGGTACCCCGTCTGTGTTTGTTTTTATCTCATTTTGCAGTAGTTGTCTTGTGCACCACTCTTCTTCAGTATTTTCTTTTCTTTTTAAATTTTATTTACTTATTTGACAGAAAAGGGTGAGACAGAAAGGAGAGAGAGAAGCAGAATCCCTGGAGAGCAGGGAGCTTGATGCCAGGCTTGATGCCAGGACCCCGGATCATGACCCGACCCAAAGGCAGACACTTAACCGACTGAGCCACCCAGGCGCCCCTTCTTTGGTATTTTCATATACTAAAGAAGCACTCCTTCCATCTGAAATGGTCCCCCTCTTCTTGTTTTGCAACAGCCATGCAGTCTTTTTGAAGTTTCTAAGGGTCTTTGCTGCTTATACTGGTGGAGAAATGGGATGGGGTAAAAAAATATTCCTCCTAAGATTTTTTCCTCGGTTCATTCCTTTTTTCTGTAGTTCCCATAAAGAAATGAAAGTCTCCCTGTACAAACCAGCAGTCTTTGTACACAAGCCATTGAAGGGAAATTTTCTCCATCATTTTAGAGAAAAAACAGGTGACATTTATCTTGGTGCTTTCTCCCAGGAGCCAACATAGTCAGATTGGCTCAGAGGAGAAAAGCAGGTTGGGCAGGGGGAGTTAAGCCCACTCAGAAATGTGTAGGTAAGTTAGGGGAATCTAACTGCAGGGACTGTTGGTATAACCAGTGCTTGTGCAAAGGCTTGGTATAATACAATGCAGACTCTGAATGAATGATTTTGCTTACTCATAGTCTCTTCACATTTTATATTCATCTCCAAGCAGACAATATTATAGAAACACGTTATCAAGGATCATCTATCAAAAATTGAAGTCACACTTCAGAGACAACTTGAAGCCATGGGACCGACATGATACCGTTATAAATATACTAGGTTTCAGTGGAGCATAGGTTGGTCTTGTCCCACCGGGGAAAGTCAATCGTTATTCTATACTGTGGTTGTTTTGCTGTATCTACTAGCCCACTGATTGGAATTGAATCTAATCACAATTGTAAAAATGTAGATGTAAAATGTAAAAATAGAGGTGACTTCTTTTCTTTCACGTTTATTTTGAAGCATCCAGAATACTTAGATCCCAGAATATTACATTAAGCAGAAGTTCAGCTGTAATCTCTAAAAACAAATTCTACCATTACTTTTCACTACCTAATTGTAAATACCCTCTGGTTGATTTTCTTGTCAGTGTGGCAGGCCTAACATGTTCTTCCAAATCCCTCCATAGTGACTTCAGGAAGATACAACCAGCCCACAACATAGTAAAAACACTTTCTTCTTTCCTTGGGTGCAAAAATCGTATGTTCTACTAGAGTCTACCTAACTTCTAATGTCCTTTTGCTGCCTCATGCAATTCAATCCCTTCTTTTCTGTATCTGCTTAGCATCAAACAACTAAGATGACTATAATATAAAAGTTAATATAAAATATTTCATGTATTCCTTAAGACCATAAAACAGGCTTTTATTATGGCAAATGATGTGACATCACCTTCAAAATACCTTCTAGAAGACTGTCCCGGTTCCTGCAGCTCAGAGACTTGCTAAGGAAAGGGGTAAGGCTCTGACTAAATACAACACAGAAAATTAATTCTCTGGCTCTGAATACAGTAAAGGGCATCCTGCTTTTAATATCAAGTATACACTTTAAAGTCAGCTGCTGAAAGTGGTGGGTTCAACTTTTTATTATTTAAAAATTTTTTAAAATTTTATTTTATTCAGAGAATGTGCGCGTGAACACGGTGGAGAGGGGCAGAGTCTTAAGCAGGCTCCATAAGGAGTGCAGAGCCCAACATGGGGCTCAATCTCATGACCTTGACATCATGACCTGAAATAGACCTGAGATCATGAGCCGAAATAGAGTCGGGCGCTCAACCCACTGAGCCACCCTCAGTGGCTCAAGTCCCTTAAAACTGTAAGTTATAAGGTGAATGTTACTTTTTATTATGTCATTATATTTATTGTCAAAAGATATTTTCTACTTTTAATTAAATGATCCTAGTAAAGGGGGGGGGGTCCCCATAAAGACATGTGAGAAGAGGGAGAGTCTTTTTGTTTCTTTTTTTTTAGAGGGGGAGGGGGAGGAGTAGAGGGAGAGAAGCAAGAGTTGGATGCTTAACCAAATCAGCCACCCAGGCACGCCACAGGAGGGAAGTCGTAACTATTCCACTGGACACAGGAGCAGAAGCTGGCCCCAAAGGAAATGATTTACAAAGCAAAATGTAGCTCTGTTGTTCGCTCATGCATATGGGTTTCAGGATCCTCTTCCTTTGGATCATGATGATCCCCTAGTTGTGACTCCTCCCTTCTCCATTAGAAAGTTGTGCAGAGAAACATGGAACAAAGACAAAAACACAATGCACAGACTGGAAATTCAGTGACAATTTAAAAGAGAGAAAAACCATAAATTCCAACATACACATTTGTGTAACCCAAAATACATGAGATCAGCAAAACTGGAATGGGTAGAAAGAAGTATGTATCAGTTGTTTGTTTGCTTTTCTTCCTGCCTCCCTTCCTTTCTCTCTTTCTTTCTTTATCAGATTATTGTTGAAGTACTCAAAGATTTTCAGATCCTGAGGCATTTTTTTCCCCTTCATGGTACATCATTTTACCATGTGTTGTTTAACTTGGGGAAAAAAGAACTAATTTGTAGCAGGGCTTAATTTTTCTGAGAAGATCCTGTTTATTACCATTAAGTATGATGG
The DNA here is from genome assembly GCF_011764305.1 of Mustela putorius furo. Classification (NCBI taxonomy): domain Eukaryota; kingdom Metazoa; phylum Chordata; class Mammalia; order Carnivora; family Mustelidae; genus Mustela; species Mustela putorius. The sequence goes on from NW_025421301.1 coordinate 3,022,730, forward strand.
TAACTGTAGGTTCTTGTCGATTTTCCTTTCTCTTGAAGTTATTCTCTATTACTCCTCATTTGCTGATAATTTTTAAACTTATAAATATGAATAAGTATTGAAAACTTGGCAAATATTTTTTCTGCAACTACAGAGAAAACCATATGATTTTTCTTGATTCTGTTAATGAAATGACTTACACTGATTGATTTCCAAATGCTAAACAAATCTTGCATTTCTGGGATAAAATCCCTATTTGATCATGATGTATTCTTCTTTTTATATATTGTTGGATTTGATTTGATAGTGTTTTTAAAAGAGTATTTATATTCCTGAGATCTAATGGCTTGCAGTGTTTTTTTGTAATCAGTCAAGGGAGTATTAGAGTCCCCCTTGGGATTATAGTCAAACTGGTCTCCTAAAATGAGTTGTTCATGATTTCTTACGATTTCTGAAAGTACTTGTGAAAGATGGTTGTGAATTCTTCCTTGAATGTTTGATATAATTCACCAGTGAAAACATCTGGGCCTGAACATCTTAATAGGTTTTCATAATGAATTCATTTCTTTAATGATATAAGGTTATTCAGGTGTTCTCTTCTGTCAATTTTAACTAGACATAATTTTAAAATAATTTTTTCTATTTCATCTAAGTTGTTGAATTTGTGGAATAAAGTTGTTTTTAGTATCCTCTTATTATCTATTTAATGTTTATGAGATTAGAGGTGTGCCTCATTTTCATTTCAGATATTAGAGTAGTACTGTCATTTTTTCTAGGAATTTTTGGTAGGACTTCTAGAAAATTTAGCCAGGGATTTTTCAGTTTAAAAAAGTTTTCTCCGGGAACTACATTTGTCTTCCTAATTTTCTGCATTGTCTATTTTATCTTTATTTTCTTCTTTTATCTTCAGTATTCCCTTCTTTTAATTGCTTCAGGTCCACTTTGCTCTTCTTTTTCTAGCTGCTTAATGTGGAGTGTTGGTCATTGGTTTTAGATTTTGTCCTTCATAATGTAGCCACTTAAAGCTATAAATTCCTCTGAAAGCACTGTTTTGGTTGGATCCCACCGTGTTGATCTGTTGTATTTTTAATATCATTTAGTTCAAAATATTTTACAATTTTTTGGATTTGGATTTTTTTTTTTTTTTGTCTCTGACCCATTAATTATTTAGAAGTGTGTTGCTTTATTTACAGATATTTGGATTTTTCCTGGATATTGTATTGTTATTGATTTACCAGGTAGATGCCATTCTCTACTATTTCTAACTTGATTTTTTAAAAAAAGATTTTATTTTTATTTGACAGACAGAGAGGCAGGCAGGGAGGGGCAGGGGAGGCAGGCTTCCTGCCAAGCAGAGAGCCCAACCCGGGTCTCCATTCGAGGACCCCGGCATCGTGACCTGAGCTGAAGGCAGAGGCTTTAACACACTGAGCCTCCCAGGCGCCCCTCTAACTTGATGTTTTTATTTTAATTGAAGTAACAGAGTATGTTCTCCCACCATAAAATAGTTTAATATTTAAAAAATTATTTATATATGTTTTCTGGCCTAGACTGAGGTTTAGCTTGATTGTAGAATTTGCACTTGAAAAAAGTGTCTGCTCCTCGGTTGTTGGATATGGCACACTATAAATGCCAATTAGGTCGAGGTGGTGAATAGTGTTCAGATTTAAATATTTTTGGTCTGACTTTCTATCAATTATAAAAGGAGGTACTTGAGTCTTATGCAATGATTTGGGGATTGTCTATTTTTCCCTTTAATATTTAATTTTTTTCTTCCTGTATTTTCACTAGGGGCTCTTTCACTAGGTTCACACACTTTTAAAAGTTTTATGTCTTCCTGATAGATTGTCACCATTATCTTTACAAAATATTTCTCTGTGTCCCTAATAAATCTGTTTCTTACAGTCTATTTTATCTGATATTTAAAAAGCCGTCCATTCTTATGCTTGCTGTTTGCACAGCATGTCATTTTTTTATCGACTTACTTTCAACTCTCTGTGTTTTTATATTGAAGTGGGTCTCTTTTAGGTGTATAGTTGGTTTTGATTTTTAAAAACCTGTTCTTTCAATATCTGCTCTTTGAGTGTTTAGAACATTAACCTTTAATGATGGCTGCATTCATAACCTACCTTTTCATTATTAGTTTTCTATTTGTATCCTCTATTTTTGTTCCTTTGTTCACTCTTTATGGCCTTTTTTAGGATTGTTTGAAAATCTTAATATGCCATCTCAATTTTTTGGTCGGTCCATTGGCTATATTTCTATTCTCTTAGAGATTGCTCCACATATTACAACACATTTCTTTGAAAAAGATGAATGGTACTTTGATAGGAATTGCATTAAATGTGTAGATTGCTTTAGGTAGCATAGACATTTTCACAATATTTATTCTTCCAATCTAGGAGCATGGAACATTTTTCCACTTCTTTGTGTCTTCCTCAATTTCTTTCATGAGTACTTTATAGTTTTCTGAGTATAGATTCTGTGCCTCTTTGGTTAGGTTTATTCCTAGGTATCTTATGGTTTGGGGTGCAATTGTAAATGGGATTGACTCCTTAATTTCTCTTTCTTCTGTCTTGTTGTTGGTGTAGAGAAATGCAACTGATTTCTGTGCATTGATTTTATATCCTGACACTTTACTGAATTCCTGTACAAGTTCTAGAAGTTTTGGAGTGGAGGCTTTTGGGTTTTCCACCTATAGTATCATATCATCTGTGAAGAGTGATAATTTGACTTCTTCTTTGCCGATTTGGATGCCTTTAATTTCCTTTTGATTGCTGAGGCTAGGACCCCTAGTACTATGTTGAATAGCAGTGGTGATAATGGACATCCCTGCCGTGTTCCTGACCTTAGCGGAAAAGCTTTCAGTTTTTCTCCATTGAGAATGATATTTGTGGTGGGTTTTTCATAGATGGCTTTGATGATATTGAGGTATGTGCCCTCTATCCCTACACTTTGAAGAGTTTTGATCAGGAAGGGATGCTGTACTTTGTCAAATGCTTTTTCAGGATCTATTGAGAGTATCATATGGTTCTTGTTCTTTCTTTTATTGATGTGTTGTATCACATTGACTGATTTGCGGATGTTGAACCAACCTTGCAGCCCTGGAATAAATCCCACTTGGTTGTGGTGAATAATCCTTTTAATGTACTGTTGAATCCTATTGGCTAGTATTTTGGTGAGAATTTCCACATCTGTGTTCATCAAGGATATTGGTCTACAACACATGTATCATTTTCTGAAATGATTAGAGTTGGTATTCTACCACTTGATTAAGATCTTCAAAAATTTTCAGTTATATATGTCCTTAACCATTTCCATTTTTTAATAATTTCCATATTTATTACATCTGTGTATATGTAGAACTCCCCCAGATTTACAACTTTTGCTTTAAACAGTCATACATATTTTTAAAGATCTTAAAATTGTTTATATAATTGCCATATATAATGATCTTTCTTCATTTTTGAACCTCCTGGTATCATTTCTCTACAGCTAAAGAAATTTTTTTAGCATTTCTTGTAAACCAGCTAGTTAAGTTGGCAACAAATACTTCTAGTTTTGTTTCATCTGAAAAGTCTTTATTTTATCTTCATTCTTAAAATACAGGTACTGGGGCACCTGGGTGGCTCAGCGGGTTAAAGCCTCTGCCTTTGGCTCAGATCATGATCCCAGAGTCCTGGGATCAAGCCCCACATCGGGCTTTCTACTCGGCAGGGAACCTGCTTCCTCCTCTCTCTCTGCTTACCTCTCTGCCTACTTGTGATCTCTGTCTGTCAAATAAATAAGTAAAATCTTAAAAAAAAAAAAAAAAAGAAATACAGGTACTGGATGTTCAATTCTGGATTACAGGTTTTTTCCTTTAAGCATTTAAAATCATCTGTGTTTTGTTTTGTAAATTGTTATGTAAATCTATGTAAATTGCTTTTTAGTATCTGTGGTTTCTCAGCTTTGGATCTCTTCAGTTTGGTTATGATGTATGCAGTCAAGATTTTCTTTGAATTTATTTTGTCTAGTATTCACTGGCTTCTAAAATTTGTAAATTTATGTATTTGGGAAGTTTTCAAATGTGGGAAGTTTTCAGACATTATTTCTTCACATATATATTTTTTTTCCTCTTTCAATCTTTTTCTCCTTTCCTTCCAGTACTCCAACTATATATATATATTTAATCTTTTGAATTTTTCCACAAGTTTTGAGACTGTTATTTTTTATTTTAATCTTTTTTTCTCTCTGTTCTTCAAATTGAATAATTTCTATTGAACTATATTCAGCCTCACTTCCATTTTCACTATTATCTCTATCTACAATAGAGTCAAGCCAGTGAGTCTTTTGTTTCGAAAATTACATATTTTTGTTCTAAAATTTCTATTTTTTTCTGGTTTCTATTACTTAGATGAGATATATTTTCATTCATTTCAAGTATGTTCTTTCTTTTACCGTATTATTATAATAAGTGATTTCAAATTTTATCTGTTAATTCCAACATCTAGTTCATCTAAAGATTAGCATATGATGATTGTATTGTCCCTTGAGAATTAACCCAATTGTCCTGGTTCTTTGCATATTATGTGATTTTCAACTGTATCTTCCACATTTTGAATATTAGTTGTCTAGAGTCTGTGTATTGTTGTAATCACCTGATGGAAGTTAATACTCCTCTTTTAAGTAGGCAATTCGCATGGTGCAGTTCAAACTCTAAGTTCTGTCTTGTCCTCTCTGGACAGTATTTCATACGCCAGCTCAGTTCTCAAAGCCTTTGCTTATGCTGGGGTCTCTCTCGCTCATGTGTGGTTTAATTGTAAGGCTGGTGTTTGTGTAGGGGCTCAAATCTCAATTCAGTTTCTTAAGTCTTTATTACTAAGCTGGTTTGGGTTGGTCCTACATATGTGTGGTCTCAGGCTCTAGCCTGAGCCTCATGTGGGTTCTTACACTAAACTTAGGATTCTTCAGCTTCAGTCCTTCTGAGATCTCTGCTCCACTCTCCAGCCTACAGGAGCTCCTTTCCAAGCTTACTCTGGCAGCTGGTGAGATAACGAGTTTCTATCAGATTTTCAGCTGCCTCTTCAGGACTGAGGTCTATGCTTAGGACAAAACCACTGGAGAAAGGAGAAAGTAAACAAGGTCACTTCTCCAAGGTTTATCTTCCCGCACAATTCCCCAGCTACTGTTTATTGTGCAGAGTCCTCAGGTGGTTGGGGGGAAGAATCAGGAAGGATCATCTACCATATCCCTGTACCACTATAACATTATCAGCACTTCCTCCAACAATATTTTTTTCCAACACTATTTCTTAAGGAAAGATAAAGTACAACATAAATGTCTATAGAAGGAAAGTTGTTTTAAAAAGCACAGGGTTGGGGCACCTGGGTGGCTCAGTGGGTTAAAGCCTCTGCCTTCAGTTCGGGTCACGATCCCAGGGTCCTGGGATCGAGCCCTGCGTCGGGCTCTCTGCTCCACAGGGAACCAGCTTTCTCCCCTCTCTCTGCTTGCCTCTCTGCCTACTTGTGATTTCTCTCTCTCTGTCAAATAAATAAAATATTAAAAAAAAAAAAAAAAGCATAGGGTCGGGGAACATCAGTGGCTTAGTCGGTTAAGCATCTGCCTTTGGCTCAGGTCATGGTCCCAGGGTCTGGGATTGAGCCCCACATTGAGCTCTTCTTGGTGTTCACAGCTAAGATTCATTATATTTTCTCCCAACAAAGTAGTTTAGTGGAAGGAGCATAGACTGTATTTGAAAAAGCCCTCCAGGACATTCTCATACAAATTAAAGCTGTTGAACCACACCTGTAAGGAATGCCCTTAACTGATTTTCAGAGAGAGATCCTGGATAGAGAAGGAGGTCTTGCTCATTTCCCTCAAGTCGCTGTTGTACTCCATTTCTCTGACTTTAGAGGCCCATAGCAGTCTTTGTCCGTTTTAAAAATCATAGGCTTTGTGTGCCCTTTTTTTAATCTCTAAAGACATTTCATTTCCTCCTACTTTCAGACTTCTTAAAATTTCTTTCACCAAAGAAATGTTTTTTTTTTTTTCCCCCTTCACCTCCATCTGCCTTCCTGTAAATTGAGAAGAAAACTCAAAGTGGCAAGATCCTCAGAGTGAACAATATCTTGAATGAATGTGGCTGAGTATGTTTAGCGTTTTTGTGAGCCTAGATCCTATCTGTTGTCGGAGATCAACAAGGATACCTGTTATTTCAGATATCTCAGCTGTCAATGCCTGAGACAAGAAGACAGTCTATCTTAATGCGGGATGAGCCACTTAATAACAGCTTCAATGTGTCTTAGGGGACAAGCACTTTGGAATTTGCTTTAGAATAAAAATGTAGCCTCTTCAATAATACAAAGTGGGTGTGCATGCGTGTGTGTGTCTCTGTGTGTGTGTGTCTCTCTGTGTGTCTGAGTGTGTGTGTGTGCATGTAAACTGGAAGTGGGAGACAAGCTTGCAGGGAGGGAGGGCAGGAACTAGAGGGAGCAACAAAGCCTGATAATCCTGCCTTTGCAATGTAAGTGCAGATCCTCAGCATCTCACTTGCTCATTTTCATTGGTGTTTCCATGGCTGCTGGGCCTCACACGATTATTTTGCACCCAGATTTCTGATGGTTTATGTAACAAGGACATTGTGAATATTAACTTACAAAGTCCTCTTGCTTGTTGTGCTGTAAAGGACACCCTCACTATATGGGGTGGTAACGCTCCTCTTTAATGCTCTTTTGAAAAAAAGAATCATGTAATTTGTTGAAAACTAATGCAGCTATCCTAACTGGGTTGGGATAACCCAGGAAGCAAGGACGGAGGGAAAACTGTCCTGTAGGGACATTTCATATTAGATGGTACTTAACCAACCTGCTAATCAAATCTGGATGATTAATGGAGATTGAAGATGAAATTAAGACTGCAGTAGACCTGCAACACACGCACACACACACACACACACACATAACATACCCACATGTGCATGCATGTCCAAGCATACATACGTATATAGCGTAGATAGAAAGAAAGAGGAGGTACCAGAGCAGATAGAGCTAAAATGCAATTATTATTGCACTAAGAATAAACTTACGTCTCTCAAGATTACCCAACTCTGTCTCTGTCCCTTCCAACATGAAAAGCAAGATGGAAACATAAATGTTACTCATTTTTTGGTATGTAATGAGTATATAGAATTTTAAAATTTACAAAGTGGTTTCAAATACAGCATCTTATTTTATTCTGAAACACTCCATGGGGTTAGATATTTTTACCTTAGCCTCTAATTTTTAGATCTATGTTTCTCAAAATGTGAGATGTGTCCATATTCTACCGATGATCTTGGGCTAACTTTAGGCATTTAATGCCATCCCTGACATGGCATTAAAGATCACTATATTACCTGTGAAAGGGATGTCTTATTTCCAGTTCTCTTCATGTAAGGAGAATATTTCAGTTTGGTGCTATGTCTATAAAACCTTGGAATACATCTCTATTTTAATAAAAAAAAATAAGTCAGACCTTAGACTCAGAACATTTCTAGGCATTAGTATGAAGGCAAAATTGATTATACTGTTTAAGATTTATTATAATAAATCTTATAGTTACTGTCATATTTTGGTGACTATTTATTATACTAGTTTTCCATTTATGACAATAATGTAAAATTTCCTTTTTAACATAGATTTATTTTTTAAAAAATGATAAAGAAAAACTGTTGTTAATGGTTGTAGGTATGTTATTAATGGTAGGCAGTGTATGGAAACGACAAAATAATGCATAATACAAAATGATCAAAACTTTCTAAGTGAAGAAAGTCCATCTTAGAATGAATGAGTTACTTGGGAAGACCACACAGCTTCAAATGATGAAGATAGGCCCAAAGGGACTAGGATTCAGGTGGGTAAAAGGTCTTTGCCACGTGCACTGTCAAATAAAACCAGAGATGGACATAAAAGAAGTGGTAAAATTTATTCAGAACTATTTTAATAAGGGAAAAGAGACCCAGTATAGAAATGGGGTTCCTTTCCAAATACAAGAGAGATAAGTGGGGATTTAAGCCAAGGAGCAAGGCAGTCAGTAGATGGAAATTTATTAAGAGAAGACATTAATACTGGGGCAAAGTCTAGTCAAGCCGAACTAATACAATTCCTGCTGAAGATAGGCCAGGGTGATCAGAGACCAAGGGTGGGGAATAAGGGGTTACTATCAAATAACTTGGGTGATCAAGTAACAGATGTGGGGCATTCTTGCTCAACTGAATTAGCAGGGTTCTTGCTTAAACTGGAATTTACAAAGAAATGCACAGAGGGGCGTAGGAGAAGGTTCAGAAGACTGACTAAATTTTGGTCAAGCTAAGAATCTTTGTCAGTTCATAGGGCGTTAGTGGCAGACCTTAGACCAGAACCAGTCTCCTGACTCCTAGTACTGCTCTTTAGGCGTTAAAATGGCTTTACGTATGGTTTATTAAAAAGTTTAAGTATCTTTCTGTCCCCGGTCTCTCATTATATGAGAACCTAGGGAACAATACAGTTACATTTTTGCTGATTTAAAAAACAATAATCATAACAATAATATATTTATTCAGCCTTTACTATGGGCCTATATATTTTATATATATGCTTAGTAATGCATTTACTTATTATACTTGTTAATTTATTTAATATTCACATTAAATTCCACAAAATAATTATCTCAGAATAAATCTCTCAGTGGTGGGCTTCTACCACATTTTTTTCTAGGTCTGGAAGAGGTTTCCTAACCCCAGGAAATCTGCCCTTTGTCCCTGCTATAGTGTGCTTAGGAAGATGTTTACGAAGTCACTCCATTAAAAAAATCTCTCTCTAGGGGTGCATGGGTAGTTTAGTTGGTTAAGCATCTGACTCTTGATCTCAGCTCAGGTTTTGATCTCAAGGTCATGAGTTCAAGTCTCATGTTGGGCTCCACACAGGGCATAGAGCCTACTTAAAAAAAAAAAAAAAAAAGAACAAAATCTCTCCAACCTTATCCTTATGGGTTGCTCTTCTGGAATCACTAACATGATGATAGGTTAAAAGATTAATGATTCTCAGTTTATGCTCCATTCTTAATATTATAGAGGAAAATGATGTAGATCTCAAGATTTATTTATTATATTATTTTTAAGTAATCTATAACATTTAATACTAATTGAACAAATATTTATTGACACAACAAATATGTAGCAGATATTATGAGGGGAACTCGGGATAACATTGGTGAACAGAAAGAGAAGTGAACACTACCCAAGCAAAGTTTATGATTTGATTTGGGGACAAGAGTAGACTCATTCAAATGATAATACACTATGTGTAAATGTACAACTATCATAATTTGTGTTAAAAAAAAAAAAAACCTACATGGGCCATAAGAATGTAACCCAATTTAGATTGGGGCCAAGAGGAGTAGAACAGTCTTTCCTGAGAAATTGAGGTGTTGGCTGAGATAAGAAGAAGGAGTAAGAGCTGACTAGGTGAAGGTGGGAGTTCATGGCGAAGGAGGAGTATTAAGGCAGAAGAAAGAGAACTTACAAAGGCCCTGGGGCAGGAAGAAACATGGTTTTAGGTGGATTGAAAAACAGCCAAGATGACCAGCATGGCTTGGTGGTAAATGCTGGCGGAGGGAAGAAATTAATGAAGTGTAAGTTAGGAAGCTAAAGGAGTACAGAAGGACTATGTGAGGTGGAAACCTGGACATGGATTAAGGATTTTGGTCTTTTAACTGCAGTGGGGGACAATAGAGACATTATCAGATTTGTGTTTTAGAAAAATTTACTTTGGGTAATAATGAAAGAATTAAAGTTTTTCTTTCTTATTTAAGGTAAGCTTCCTGTTCATCTTCCCGAGTCATCAGAATTCCTACTTTTTTTTATAAGATAAACATTTTTAAAAAGCATTAAGATAAAACCCTGCTTCTTTCAATGAATATAAACCATTTTCCTTTATCTTCTTTTTAGTCTTCTATATTAAGATTGTTTTCTCATTTCCTTTTATATCTCCTGCAACACAAAGCTAGATCTTATTTTGGCTTTCCTAATTTCATCACTCACATCTTATAAAATCATGTGCCTCCATAATTATGTCATCTATTTTTTATTTCTTTTTCTATCAGCATATAGTGAAAATCAGACTGACTTCATTTTAGCCAATAGAAGACCTAAGAAAAATTAGTAAGTAGGCCAAATCTTGTGTGTACCACCCCTCATCTCCAGGGATGGCATTTCTCCCTCCCATTCATGCTTCCCTGACTCTCATACTTCCAGATCTGAGTGTCTCCCTAGATTTGTTTGTCCTGTTTTCATATAAGCCCACTTGCCTTCCATAAGATGCAGAGTCATGTTTACTCGTGGTGACAGGAGGACACTGGTATTGAGATAACACGTCTTATAGACTATGTGCTCTGGATTACAAATTGACAGAACAGGTCAAGATTCGGCAGAGGGTAGTTGGGTTTTTTTTGGGAAAAATTTATGAAAAAATGGGTAAGGCCCTGGAGAAAAGATATACAGTGTCTGGGCTTTAGTTCAGGCTCCTGTAGAGCTATGTGAGCCCAGAAAGTCACTTCGATGACCTTATTTCCTCAGTTGCTGAACCCATGGTCGCTTCTCAAGTGTGGAGCAACTATTGCAACTGTGTAAGTCTGTTTTGTTGGCCAATCTGACCTTTCTAGAAGAGTTCTCCCCCCACCAGAACGATTTAAGTTCAGGGCCGAATCCATCTGTAACAGCAGGGGCACGAATGAGAACACACAGTCAGGATGAAGATACTTGGAAAAGTTCCTACTAAACCAACCTAGAGACTGCCTATTTTGTTTTAAAACCAGGGAGAGGGTGAAGTTTTATATTAAAACCATTATTCAGCATCTGGTTTATGTTCATTTAAAAGCAGACATCCTTGTTATCCCTTCAGGATCACATGTTGTAAGTTTTATTTTTACCATGTCTTGTCTTTGCTGTTGTATTTTTAGCCTTTGGCTTCAGTGGTGCCCTTCCTCAAGATGTGTGAAGACACAAATACTCCCATTTGGGAACATGCAGTGCTACATCCTTCTTGGTAGTTTTCAGTAAAAACAGTTTCTCTTCATAAACCTTATGGATAAAAATGTAAAACCCTAACAGCCAACAGCCCCTTTAACAAACTGAACATAACAACTTTTATGTGCTGAAAGACAAATGTGAAGTAAAATCTGGAGGGGCTATGTGCAGGTGCGTTTGAAGGTCAACCTCCATTGAAGGTCAAGGGCCTACAGAGGGGAAATGAAATATCACTTAAAGGTCCCACCTCAGAAGAAATAAAACTAATTTAGAGTTTCCTAGATCAGTTCTTTGCTTGCAACATACAGAAGAAATTCTCTCAACTTACCTCAAGTAATGAGAAGGTTCAACAGATAGGGAAGAAATCAAGAAAGATTCCTTATAAGCATCCAGGAACATAATCACAACCAGGCCTCACAGCAACTGGAACCAGTTCGAAGGGCCTCCTGGGACCATAGGAATTAAAGTCATGCTAGGCTCCATAATTAATGTCTACTTCTTTATCACCTACTGTCACCAAGCACCCTTAACCTCTTCTTTCTTTTTCAATGTCTGTTTATTTATAATTTCTGTTTCCCCTTATCTCTGGTTTGTACGCAGGCCACCATGATTTTTCTAAATTCTCTTTCATATTCTATTTCTACTGGTTTATTTCTCATTCTCAACTCATTTTCCCCAATTAAAATTTCTAAGAAAAGAATCAAATTGGTCTGGTTCATCTTTTCTTGCAGAGCTGTGTCTTGGGCTGCTGGACCATTCATGGATTGACTGACATTGAGGCAACTATCACACTTGGTTCAGTGCACTATGACTAGAGAGGAATCACACAAGTCACATAATCAAAAAAACACAATAGTCTAAGGGGCTGGAGCAGAAGCTATTTCCCTTAGAACAGTAATGAATATGATTGATAACATCACAATTGGCTTGTCTAAAACTGGGACATTTGAGGCGAAAATGGGCTGTACTTACCTGCCTCTTAAAATTAAGAAGAGAACAAAGCCTATAACTGGTATAATAAATGGTAGCTATTGAAAAGAGATGGTGTTATACAAACGAGCCCATTGAAAAAGAAGGTTCAGGGGCACCTGGGTGGTTCAGTCAGTTAAGTGTCTGCCTTTGACTCTGGTTTGATCTCAGGGTCCTGGGATCAAGTCCTGTGTTGGGCTCCCTGTGCTTGTCCCTCACCCTCTGACCCTCTCCCTGCTCATGCTCTCTTTCTTGCTCTGCTTGTTCTCAAATAAATAAATAAAAAGGGAAGAAAGAAAGAAAGAAAAGAAAGAAAGAAAGAAAGAAAGAAAAGAAAAGAAAGGAAGGAAGGAAGAAAGAAAGAAAAAAGTTTCAATTGAAGAGAAGATTCTAGAAACAGTAGCTCAGGGAGAAAGATGAAAGGAAAGAGTGGGGAGGGTTAGAGGTAGGATCTAGACACGCAGTGGCCCTAGAGGATGGGAGATTGGGATGCTGGGTAGGAGGGAAGGAAGAATGTGAGTTTTTAGTGAGAAATGAGTTATCTAAGATATAAGCATCACACAGAAGTTATAACCAACCACTGCCACTGCCTTTTAATATTCAAATTAAAAGTCTGACAAACTTTTGTATTGCGTTGGGAGAGAATGGAGTGAAAGAAACTGCTACAATGTTGGAAGGAGTTAAAAGGTGTAACCACTTAGTGAAACATTTTAGTCTGACCTGGTAAAATGGAAGGTGTACACAGTGATGGCCCAGGAATTTTACTTCTAGGTGCATAGCCTGGACAAACTTGAGCATAGATGCATGAAGATACATTTTTTCAGGAATGTTTAATAGCAGCATTATGCCTAAATGTCTAAAACTAAAAACTGCCTAAGTATCCCATCAACAATAGATAGAATTTTGATACAGTCACACAATGAATGTGATGAGTATAATGATAACAAATGAACCACAGTGATGTACAAAAACATGCATGAATCTTACAAACATGATGCTGATAAAAGGAGCCAGGGATAAGAGAATATATATAAATATAAATATATATAATACTTATATTTATATACAGAGGTATATAAATATATTAATATATTTATAAATAAATATATTTAAATATAAATATATAGTATATAAATATATAAACATTTATATAAATATATATTTATAAATATGTAAATTTATAAGTATATAGTTATATAATTATAAATATATAGATTTATAAGTATATGAATTTATAAATTTTAGAGACATAATTATAAATATATACAAATTCTAAATATATAAATTTACAAATATATTAACACAAGTATATATTAATATATTTATAAATACATAAATTATAAACATATAAATTTATAAATATAAATATTCATTTATTTATAGAAATTCTAAATTGGTAAAATGAAGCTATTGTGTTTGGGGGGGGGACATACATTTAAATGGTACCAAGAAAAGAAAAGAATAATTTTATCTTAATATAAAAAATTGTCTTGTTGTGCCAGATGTGTCAAAAGACTATAGAAGAGTGTACAGTAAGCTGGAGAAGGTTTGAAGGGAAGTAAACTTTCTTTTCCCTCATTTATAATACTTCCAAATAAATGGGTTGGGAAAAAAAGAAATGAAATATTTTTAAATGTTGACAAATCTGATTTGACATTGATAGGTTTATTTATAAGATGAAGAAAAGATGTGTGACATTTTTATTAGAAAATGATATGTAGAGGGATATAGAAATAGTAAAGCTAGAACTTAGTTTTTATTCTGTTAAAATGAGAAATTGATTTCTGAGTGCAGAAAATGTTCTTAATAAGAACTAGAAATCATTCTGGTGGTCCATGCATGTGCTCAGCTTAAAATTCCTTCTATCACCAAAATAGTTTGTAGGATGAATAAAACACAATTGCTGGCAAAATAACAATCAACAAATATCTTATTTTTATTCTTTTTCTTTTATATATTTTTTAGAAATGGAGAGAGAGAAAGGAGCAGAGGTAGAGGGAGAGGGAGAGAGGGATCTAAGTAGGCTTCACACCCAGTGCAGAGCCCCACAGGGCTGGATCAACCCTGAGATCATGTCCCGAGCTGATCTTGGTTGCTTAACTGACTGAGCCACCCAAGTGTCCCAACAAATTTACTATTTTTTAAAAGATTATTTTCCTTTGGTTTAAAATACTCTTGTCAATTGGTGATACCCAAAACCTGTACTCAGCACATTTTTTGGGAATGAGTTGGAAAACCCCAGAGACTTGTAGTGCCCTCACTTTCCACCTTCTATTGTTATTTTTCAGGATTGTTAGTGACTGAATTCCTAGAAATAACTTATAACCACAGTGATTAAAGTAACTGAACAGGAGCCCCTCAGCCTTGTGAATAATGAGGTGCCTTCACATTTCATTCACACTTGCCTGAAGTCTTCTGACACAAGCCTGATATTAGAAACTGAGCTTTCTGGAGGAAGCATGGAATGTGCCTCAGTGAATGACCCTTCCAGGTACTTTGGATGCTTGAGGCCAATGGCAATGGACACGTAGCTGCGGGCTTCCCAGGAGAAGCTAGCATCGCGTGACCTTAAGGGCAAACTTTTCATGAGGTGAGGGGACTCACATCAGGATTTCCAGGACACTTTATTCTTGAAACAGAAGACCTTGTGAAAACGGACTGTTCAACTCCAGATCAGCAAAATAAAATTAATTGCCTGCAATGTATGAATCTTATGTAATTGTAGTTAACATTTTGGTTTTTTTTAATTGAGCATATAAGAAAATCCTTTTTTTCTATCTGTAACCCTTCATTTAACAGGCTAGGCTTGTACAAACTATAATGATATACTCTCTAAATGTTATCTTGTTACAACAGACTCCTCAAAATTCAGAAAAAAAAAATCCAATATAAACTCCTAATATATATTTGTAAGCTGATAAATCATCAGACAAAATTATTATAAAAAGAATAATGTAGTATGTCAACTATATTTCAATAAAAAAGTAATAATGTATGCTGGTTTCCCTTGTTTATAACACTATTCAGAAAAATGGTTTATTTTTTAAAGCTGATTTACTGAATTCCTTTACTTTTCCTGATCATGTAGTTATTTGCAGAATTTCAAACAATTTCGATAACTTCAAAATTGTAACATTATTGTGTCAGAAATGTCATTTAGAAAGAAAAATTACAGGGACACCTGGGTGGCTCAGTGGGTTAAGTATCAGCCTTTGGCTCGGGTCATGATCTCAGGGTCCTGGGATCGAGTTCCTCATTGGGCTCCTTCCTCTGCCCTTCACCCCTGGTCATGCTCTGTCTCTGCTCAGATAAAATAAAAGAAAAGAAATAAAATAATAAAAAAAAGAAAACTCCATTTGATTAGGTTTCAAATCCTACTATTAAGAAAAAAGTAATAAACTTCAGACACAGTAATGGTTTGCACAGTGTCCTTTCAGGAACCCAACCTGCGACCAGCAACACCTTTGCTTAAAGAATCTCAGTTTTACAGGTAGCAAACCATATCAATGGCACAGGGACATTGACAAACTTGAAAATTCCTCTATAATTTAGGCAGTCCATGCAGAACCTGGATAGAGAAGAATTGCAAATTTGGGGCTCCTACGTTTGAAGTAAATGAACTGAGTTCATAAGAGTCATGGAAGTACTGCTACATGAAAGTGATCAAAAGTAGGACCCCAGGGGCTTTACCAAGTCCCCAGACAGGAGTTACCTCTCAAGCCTTAGTATTACGTGGCTCTAGTTCTGGAAACTACACAATAAGAAGTTCTGTGTGTATTAGTACTTCCTGTTGTATCCATGTAAATAAAATTGACCAGATGAATAAAACAGTAAATAAGTGATACTGAATCAGAAAACACCTTAAGAACAAAACAAAACAAAATATATGTGGCAAATACACATCTCAGGGATAAGATTGACCAGAAGGAGGGACTGCAAGCCCAAAAGCAACACCTAGCCCCAGCTGTATTACAAGCTAAAAATGTGCATATAACATCGCAGAGTCGAGGAAAGAAAAAACACTGCATCCTAGTCAGAGAAAGACAAATACCATAGGATCTCACTCATACATAGAATTTAAGAAATAAAGCAAAAGAGCAAAGGGGAAAAGGAGAAAGAGAGGCAAACCAAGAAAGAGACTCTTAACTACAGAGAGTGAACTAATGGTTACCAGAGGGGAGGTTTAGGGTGAGGTGGGGCGGGGTGGGAGCCCGCAACAGGTGATGGGGGTGAAGGAGTTTACTTGTGATGAGCACCAGGTGTCGTGAAGAAGTGTTGAATCATGATGTTGTACCCCTGAAACTAATATAACACTATATGTTAATTATACTGGAATTTAAAAAAAAAAAAATAAGAAAAAAACCAGAAAAGTAAAATTACGAAAACAAAAAGTAAAACAAAAAAATCTACATCTGGTGTAATCTCTCCCCCCAACAAAAACTCTAAACAAAACAAAAGCCAACAAGGTCCACCCTGTCTAGTGAGGCATTTTCTGTAAGTTATTAACTCTCTAATCGAATAATAGCTCTGACTTTTAAAATGCTGATACAGAGTGTTCCTGGGTGGCTCAGTTGGCTGACCAGCTCTTGCTTTTGACTCAAATTATGATCTCATGGGTCTCCTGGGTCATAGGATGGCGCTCCACCTCAGGTTCTGAGCTTAGCGGAGCGTCTGCTTGATGATTCCCTCCCTCTGCCCCTCCCCACACTCTCTCTCTCTCTCAAATAAATAAATAAATCTTTAAAAAAAAAAAAAAAGTGGTGATACATGTCCTCCAAGAAAATTGTTGTTTTCCACCCTGAAGAAGCTAAATATAAATTTGGAAACCTTAGTAACTTTAGGTTTTTCCCTTTTTTAGCTGTTTGTGTTTTTTTTTTTAACTTTTTTTTTAATTTTTTAAACCGACGTACAACTATCATAAAATGTTATATCAGTTTCAGGTATACACCGTATCGATTCGACCATTCTGTACAATACTCGGTGCTCCCCGAGTGAAGTGAAGTGAAATGAAGTCACCATCTGTCCACCAACAACACCGGGTCTTCATCCCTTAACTTCCCGATGATTTTTTTTTTTTTAATTTGCTAAGCGAAGTTGGCAAGTAAAAATCCTTTTCATAATTCTTTTGTATCTGTGTCTTCCTTTCACAGTTAGCATACTGTAAAGAAAAGCAAAGAAGTAGTTATTGTAAAAGTCAGGTTCCTTTTAGTGGAGTGAGTGGGCTGTGTTAGAAAGAGCAAGCAGGAGGCTGCTAGCACGCCATCCGTATTCAATTTCTTCACCCGGGGTGGTGCTTAACTGAGTGATTGCCTTGTAAAAAATCTTGGAGACAATTCTCTATGGGTCTCTCACATTTCTATATGTCTTGTGAATGGAGGCACTGGCAGATTTTGCTCCAGACTTTACCTTCAAAAATAGTCATGTAGAGAACGTCTTTGGAAGATGAAGACAGTGTCTCCCTCTGGACCAGCGGGCAGGTTAATTTGCTGTCCAGCATAACAAAGATAAAATTTCTCTTCAGAACAAAAATCAGGTAGGCAGCCTGAGGCTGCGGTTTGTTTGTTTGTTTCTTTCTTTCTTTCTTTCTTTTTTCTGTTTGCTACCTTTATTTCTTTTTTTTTAATTTATTTTTTATTTTCAGCATAACAGTATTCATTGTTTTTGCACCACACCCAGTGCTCCATGCAATCTGTGCCCTCTATAATACCCACCACCTGGTACCCCAACCTCCCACCCCCCTCCACTTCAAACCCCTCAAATTGATTTTCAGAGTCCATAGTCTCTCATGACTCACCTCCCCTTCCAATTTCCCCCAACTCCTTTCTCCTCTCTAATTCCCCATGTCCTCCATGCTATTTGTTATGCTCCACACCTAAGTGAAACCATATGATAATTGACTCTCTCTGCTTGATTTATTTCACTCAGCATAATCTCACCAGAAAGGACGAATACCCAACTTTTGTAGCAACATGGAGGCTGCGGTTTCTTAAGCTTTGAGCTCCTCGGTGTTGATGCAAACTCACCCTGTGGTCAGCATCCCTCTGGGTCATTGCACATTCGCCCCATGGGAAGGGGAATCCATAGGATTCTTGCTGCCCTTTGTGCCCGAGTAATAAAGTCCTTTGTCTCTGACTCAGGAGTCTCTAGACTTCTAGCACCATCTACAAAACTAAGGCAGACTAAAGTGTTAACTGGCAATTCAGATAAAATCACAGACCTTTCATGGCCCTTGACCATAATTTATTAAATGATACATTTGTATTTTATGATTTTTTTCTTTATGCATTTTGCTCTAAAATATGAAGGGTTTAAAATTCTAGTTAATGATAAATACAACTAGCTTGACTTTCTTTTTTGTATTTTAATTGAAAGTTTGTGAGTTCTGAAAGTTTGTGAGAAATTTGGACTTGGGCAGTTACCTTTAAAACTTTGAAGGTTATAGTAAATTTTTATAGCTGCCACCTGAAAGAGCAGTTCTTCTGCTTTTTCATTTTCTTGACCAGCTTCTTGCTGTAAGAGAAAGAAAATTTCAGTGTCAAAAAGAAATGATCCTAATATATGGCGAAGGTTTATGAATCCTTATTAAAAGATCAAGAAATTTCATCACTGGGGATGTAGCTTACTAAGCAAAGGGGAAATTTTGTATTAAAGAAAAAGAGATATGAAAAATTAAATAGGCATTAAAAAAAAAAAAAAAAAAAAAAAAAACAACCTGTATAGAGGCCCTGCAGACTTTTCAGGATCCTGCCTTGCTATATAGGGTTGAAACTCTGGGATCTCTGCCTGACAAGGAGAATATCGGCGCTATAAAGATGAGAGGAGCAAAATGATGTGGAAAAACGTTGCTTCAAAAGCACTGTGACCATCTGCTGGCCAAATGGCAAAGATATACTTTGTTCCATGGATGGGAACAGTTTGGAATAAAGGTTATGCTGTGAACAGATGCTAGAAGTCTCTTCCCAAGGAACTAAAATTCAGGGGCAGAATTAGCTAGAATCAACTTTAAAAATGAGGCTTAAAAGGTCAATACAAAACTCTGCGGCCAATAGCTAGCATATGACTAGCCCCGCAATTCTGAAAAGGTTTCCACAGATGTAACCCTCACCATAGAGGAGTCGGACTCATTTAGGGCAATGGCTAAGGGTAGTGAAGCAGGCCTTAACAGCAAATAAGAAATTTCTAATGCATACTTCAAGAATAGATGTCATTTTTGTGCTCCATTCATATATATATATTTTTAACTATAGGTGATATTTTAAATTATTTACCATTGAGTAGAATTTATGCTCTAAGAATATCATCAAGATAGCACTCCAATTTAAGGTGGTGAATCCCATAAAGCTGAGTCGTCTGAGGTTAGAGCAAGACCCCATTCCCCTGTTCCCTAAATATGGGTTTTGCCTTAAACTTCGGAGAGGATTTTTAAATCAAAACATTCCAGGAGTTGACAGGACCCTACATAACATCTATTCAAATCCAATTGTTTTAACTCAAAGAAAAACTGTAGCATGCAAGATTACCTTATTAATTTGGCCACAATCTTAAAACAAAAATTAGATTTCCTCATTTCTAAGTCAGAGTATGTTCTGTTACAACATCGCGAAGTGCCGACACTACCTTGCTTGATGAGCACTTATCCTACTATGAATCTTACCACACTTGTCTGTTCGTCTTCCGTCCCTGGCTCTTAGCACAAAACCTGGTACATAGTAGATATTCAATAAATATTTCCTTAAAGAATGACTATTCAGGCTCATGTTCTTTCTTTTTTTTTTTTTTTTTTTTAAGAGAGAGAGAGGTGGGGAAGGGGCAGAGTGAGAGGGAGAGAGACTCTTATGTAGGCTCCATGCCCCAGAGAGCCTGGCATAGGGTTCATTCTCATGCCTCTGAGATCACGACCTCAGCTGAAATCAAGAGTCAAATGTTTCACTGAGTAAACCACCCAGGCACCCCTCAGGTTCATTTTCTTATGTGTAGAGTCACTGGGCCATAAGAACACATATTTTATGTTATTAAGGATATTGCCAAGGGTTTCTCCAAAATGATTCTGCTATGGACTCCTCCTACCAGCGATGTGTGAAGGCGTGGTACCTGCAGTCTCTCCAGCAGTGAGTCCACACACTTGGAAGTTTTGCCATTGGGACTTAAAATTTTTAAAAATTTTCTACGTACCAATATTTTTTTGTTCAATTTTGGGAGTAAGTGAACATTTTTCAGCTGTTAGGGACTTTTATTTCTTTTTCTATGAAATGTCTATTCATATCCCTTGTCCCTTTTATTTATTGAGTTGTTTATTTCTTGACCTTAATTTAAATTTTTTTAATGTGAAAAGTAGCTTTTTTCTGTCAAGTGAGTTGTAAATGTTTTTCCCATACTTCATTTTTACTTTTATTACAATTTATTTTGACACATAAGTTTAAAATTTGTCATGAAATATACCAATGCTTCTTTTATGATTTACAGTTTTATGTCATATTTTAAAAGTCTGTCCATTGTACAATTATTTTTTAAATTGACAATATGTTTGCTAGTGCCTTTATGAAATAAGTTTATATACTGATTTTCTAGAAATATATTTTGATGACAGAAGGAGAGAATCTAACTAATTAAATATATTTAGGGATGATTCAATCATTGAAAAGTGCAGTTAACTTGAAAATAACTATGGTTGGGTTGGTGGTGACAACCTCACTCCAACACAACTTTGTCTTCGGGAATGAAGTTTGTTGTTGGTCAATTCAGGTAATGGTATAGGGAGCATCACCTGCTTCCCCCAACCCTTGACTATTCTATCTCTTGATGGATCAATTGCCAAGCTGTGGGCTTTTATCATGCATGCATGCTCTAAGGTTTTAAGTAGGAAAACCTAAAGTGAGATCTTTCTCCTTGTGTGGTTTTAGGCAAATCTCTTTCCTTCTCTGAGTTTCAATTTCTTTTTCTACAAAGTGAGGATATTAAATTATGATCTCCAAGATCTTTCTAGAAATAAAATCCTATAATTCTATAATGTCTTCCGTATCTGATTTCACACACAATTTCACATTTACAGATACTCTAATCAACATCTGGGTAGCCAGTTACACCTTAAAATTATTCAAACTACACTCACCCTCTATATTTGCCATCCCAGAAGAGCTTTTGTTCTTGATGTCCCCCTCTGTCTGAAATGTTTTTCTTATTGTTACATGCATGCTTTCTGATCTCTTTTCTGTCAGGTTTCTGATCAGAGGAAACTCTACCAGAGAAGCCTTCAACCAACTATTTTAATAAAATTGCAAACTCCAACTCCAAACTGTTACTATTTACTTTATTCTGCTTAGTTTTTCCGCACAGAATTTTTACTACCTGATATTTTATATATTTATATATTGTTGTATCCAAAGATAGTAGGTGTATCCATCAGTTTTTGCTGCAGCAACAAATGATCTCAATATTTCAGTGGCTTGCAACAACAAACATTTTTCCCTTTTTCATTTCACATGATGACTGTGGGTAGTCTATGGCTCTTCTTGGCTCTCCTGAGCACACCCAATCTCAGGTAGTCTTGATTCCACTTCAGGACTCTAGTTGAAAAAACATTCCTTTTCTAGGATAAAGTGATCTTATGGTAAAGGGCAGGAATATAAGAAGGCAGAGACAACTCAGGCAATCTCACTTAAAAATTCTGCTCAGATGTGTCAGTCACATGATTTCAAATTCCATTAGCCAAAGCATGTTGTGTCAAACAGAATATATACTTTTCTCAGAAGAACAGGGGCAAGTCACACGATGGTTAATGGATTAATTAGATGCAATGAGCATCTAATTGTTAAGACCAATAATCCCATCCATCAAAAAATTATAAATTCCATGACCTGATTTTTTTCTGTAGTATTCCTAAAGCCTAGAACAGTAGATATTCAGTAAATACTATTTGAATGGATGAAAAAACAATTCTGTCATCCTTCCAAGTTCCACTTTCACTTCTAGAACAGACCCCCACCTGGCTTCACTCTAACAACCATGGCTTGTGTGGCAGAGAGAGATGGTATGCACTGAATTATCACTTATGGTCCCTGTTGGCCAGTGATCATGGGATAATGAAAAATAGCTTCAACTTTGTAACAAATGTCTATATTTTATTAGGCTTTCTTAAACGATGTGTTTTTATCACAAATTTCAGCACTTAGTGTTGATATGCTGGTCATTTAATGTTGGGGACATGGTGGCATTGTAGGTCTGTAGCATCATTGCCATGGCTAACTTGCCACCCCACCCTGCACCTCTTCCACTTAGCACTGACTGCTTCTGAGACAGGGTGGAAAGCAGACAGTCAGCCTGGGAAGACAAAATCATGCTCTTCTCTCCCTCAGTGAGGTCAGACATGTTTTTGAATGATAAGTTATTTCATGGAGGGAGTTCATATTGAATATATGGGATTCCAAAATAATTAGTTTGCCTTTTTCCCTGAGCCACAAGCCTGCATACCAGTAGTAGTTAGGACTTGTGTTCTGGAGTTGAACAGACTGGTTTAAATTCCTGGTGCATTTTCTCCCCAATGTTTATAACAGCATTATCTCCAATAGCCAAATTATGGAATGAGCCCAAATGTCCACTGACTGATGGATAAAGAAGATATGGTATACATATGATGTAATATTATTACTCAGCCATAAAAAAGAAAGGAAACCTTGCCATTTGCAGCAACATGGGTGGAGGTAGAGAGTATTATGCTTAGCAAAATAAGACCATCAGAGAAAGACAAATACCATGTGATTTCACTCATATGTGGAATTTAAGAAACAAAGCAAATTATCATAGGGGGAAAAAAAGAGAGGGGCAAACCAAGAAACAAACTCTTGACTACAGAGAACAAATTGATAGTTATCAAACGGACGTGGCTGAAGGGATGAGTTAAATAGTGATGAGATTTAAGAAGGCACTTGTCGTGATGAGCATTGGGTGTTGCATAGAAGTGTCCAATCACACTGTATTGCACACTTAAAACTAATATTACACCGTATGTTAACTAACAGGAATTTAAATAAAAAATAAAATAAACTCCTGGAGCATTTTCTAGCTGGTTGACTTTGGGTTTGTTTCTTCCCTCTGTAAGGCTCAGTTTTAAAATCTATACACTTATACTAATAATGGTACCACAGGCTAAAGGGATTTGATGGATAGGGAAAAGGATAATTAGATAAACTGCCAGATTTAAGATTTGAACAATCAACCAAAATTAACAGACAGGAAACAACAAGTGTTGGAGAGGATGTGAAGAAAGGGGAACCCTCTTACACTGTTGATGGAAATGCAAGTTGGTGCAACCACTTTGGAAAACAGTGTGGAAACTCCTTAAGAAATTAAAAATTGAGCTGCCCTATGACCCTGCAATTGCACTATTGGGTATTTACCCCAAAGATACAGATGTAGTGAACAGAAGGGCCATCTGTACTCCAATGTGCATAGCAGCAATGACCACAGTTGCAAAACTGTGGAAAGAGCCAAGATGCCCTTCAACAGATGAATGGATAAAGAAGATGTGGTCCATATATACAATGGAATATTATGCCTCCATCAGAAAGGATGAATACCCAACTTTTGTATCAACATGGATGGGTCTGGAAGAGATTATGCTGAGCGACATAAGTCAAGCAGAGAGAGTCAATTATCATATGGTTTCACTTACTTGTGGAGCATAAGGAATAACATGGAGGACATTAGGAGAAGTAAAGGAAAAGTGAATTGGAGGAAATCGGAGAGGGAGATGAAGCATGAGACTGTGGATTCTGAGAAACAAACTGAAGGTTTTGGGCGGGGGTGAGAGCCTGGTGGTAGGTATTAAGAAGGGCATGTATTACATGGAGCACTGGGTAAGGTACATGAACAATGGATCTTGGAACACTGAAAAAATAAAATAAAATATGAACAATCATTATTACCAAGAATAGAAGAGATGCAAACCTTGGTTCTTATGTATCATCATGAGAATTTTTAAAAGTGATGTTTTAAAGTGTTTAGCATAATACTGGCACACAGCGAGCACTTAATAAATACCATCTGTTATTTCCCAGAATACTTGAATATGTATTGACTCACTGTAGTCACAACATTACCCTGTGAGGAAAAGAGAAGTAAAATAATATGCTTAATGCCATGCATTCAGGGATGAAACTCAGGTTTCCTCATTATCATTCCTCTGTTTTCTAGATACAAACAGAAGAACAGACAGAATTATATTAAAACATTGATTCAGTTCCCATTTATTAATGTTTAGTGTGAGGCTTCCATCCTCTGGGGTTATTTCCCACAGTAGATCCACTGGTGTCTGAGGCAGTTAAAAATCTTTCCAAGACAAAGGGTCTGTGACCAAATAAGCTTAAAGCTGGATTTAAAAGGTTAAGCAGTTTTCATTTTGCAGAGCTTTTATTCTTCTAGTGTTCATTTTGAATCTCCAAGAAGAAAATGCAGAATACAGTATTTCCCATTTTTACTTGACCACAAAATCCTGTCTCCCCCATCCTTGTTCTACAAAGAGAGAGCCTTCCATAGGACACTCTAAGGGCAGCTTAAAATGGAAGCCAACACAACACAGATGCAGAAAAACACAGAGGACATACTAATGATTGGATATATAAAATAAGTGCAAAAATGACATAAGTATATAAAAACTCTATTGACTCCATGGAAAACTAGAGAAAATTAGTGAGGGTGTTTTGTAAAGTACCAAGTTGGGTGATATGTATAATGAGATTGAGTGGAACCAAGGGAAAGTTAACTTCATTCCCTGTGGCTTTAACATTGGACAACAATGTCGTCACATTTCCAATGACAAAGATTGTTTTTTCTAGGTTTGCATCTCTCATATTCTTGGTAATAATGATTGTTCATATTTTAAGTCTGGCATTTTATGCAATTATTCTTTTTCCTATCCTTCAAATCCTTTTAGCTCCTGGCACTTCGCCCTTAAAACTGAATTAGTTCAATGCTCCGATGTTATAGAAACCGGACTCTATTTGGAGTTCTAGATCCAGTGTCACTGATGACTTAATGGAGATTCCCAGAGAATGCACTCAATGGCTAATGAAATTTGGGCTTCTGAATACATGACAAAAAGCTGCTGCAGATTTCATGCTTTTCCTAGTGTCAGTTTCTTTTATATGATATTCTTATGTTGTCTATGAAAGAAATCAAGGATTTGTAAGTAGCTAGATGCATAAGTCAAAACTATGAAACATCTTGGTATTTTTCAAGTCTATTGACAGTAAAAGCCTTTTTACTCTTTGAGATTGCATTATTTCCCTTGATTCTATCAACATCCAGCTAAGTAGTTGGTAAAATTATGATTAGCCCCATCCAACACTGAGTTTTAGAGAAGTAGAGACAGCTCCTTGGTAATTACATCTTCAGGCTCTCTTCTCCTAATGAGTGCATGAGAAGGTTATTTTTTCTTTATCAATGAGAATTTCTTTCAGAATTTATGTTATTTAAGAGTATTGCAGTCTCACAAAACCCTAAGAGAACTAAGTATGAATGTCATTGTGAGCTAGTCATATGCCATTTTCCAACTAAGAAGAGTGAATTTACACAGCATTTGCAAGCAGGTTATTTATGGTGGATTGCAAGCAAAAGTGGTTAACTGACTCCAGATTATATGTCCAGCCTGGAATCTGCTTCATACTTCATGTACATTTTTCCAACTCTCTGATGGGTATATCCATCCAGATGTCCTAGAGGCACCTCAAACACACATTAATTATTCAACACAACAGCCCTCTCTCCTCCCATCCTCACCTTTCGTAGTCCTGGTTTTAGCATCCATTTTGGAGTCCTGACTTTACCCTCTCCCTTACCTCAATATCAAGTTAATCACCAATTTCCATTGCTTTTTCTTAAACTTTTCTCTGATCTCCTTTTGTCTATCCCTTTACTCACTGCCTACATCCTGTGTAGCTTTTAACCAATATTTAGAAGCTAATCTCAATGGTCTTCATTCTTGTCTTCAAAATTCCACACACAGATAATGCTAGAGGGACTCCTTTAAAAATAAATTGGATAGTACATTTAATCATTGGCTCTTAGTCTACCCCTAGTAGGATGAAGTTCCCGCCCCTTTAAAAAGGCTCTCAAGATCCTTTGTGTGTGGCTTAACTTGCCTCTGATTCCAATTCCTTCTGCTCTTTGCTCAATGATCATGGTCCCAGCAGCCCTGAAATACATGTATTTTGGCATATATGCCATGGTGATTCATACCTTCATGCTAATGTTTATGATTTTCTTTCTGCTCATAATACAATTCCACTCTCATCTCTTCATTTACTTTTTTTTTTTAAGACCCCACCATCTACAAAATCTATTCAAGCATTGTGAGCTCTAGAACACTTCTCTAACCTCCTCTCTCCCTGAGTCCACTCAGATCACGTTAGGCTTTTCTCCTGATTATTCTCATGATTATCTGTGAAGATCACAATTACTGTGCTTGCCATGTTGTTGATTATGTATCAGTCTCCCCCACTAGGCTGAATTATTTGTAAGTAGGGACTGAGTCTGAATATTTTTATTTCTCAATACCTGGCACAGTACTTGGCAGAAATTAGGCTCTCCGTGGATATTTGCTAAAATAAACAATCTTCAAAGACATCAGACATTTTCAGAAAATGTTTCTGTAAATATATATGAAAAACCATGTATTGGCAGCATAAGTTACAAAAAATAGTGTCCAACTGGAAGACAGATGATATGTGGGTATATTTGGGAAGGAATTTAATAATTTATATGATATTGGAGAAGTTTCAGATTTGTGTGATGAGTCTCTCTCTATAAGAACCTGGATCATAAGATTTCTACCTATGCATAGGAATTTGTGAGCATTGGTAAGAGACACCCGATTGAACAGTCCGTGCGTCTGGAATGAGGTTGCCAACACTTCCTTCTCTCTGCTTCAGTCAACTTGGGCACCATGTGAAGAAGGAAAAGAAGTATCACCTTTTCCACTATTTTCTCATTGTCTCTCCTTACCCTTCCTACCCCCAAAGTGTGCCTCTATTGGAAAGGGGAGCAGGAGATTTGTATTTTTCTCACAGTCCAAGCCATTAAATGTTCTTGGCTCTGAGTATCCTAGTCATATTTAAGTGACAGTTTGGGGATATTTTTCTGACAAGGAGAGAATAAGACCCCTTTTGTGTAAATGTTACTCGTGTTCTAAAATGTCATACTGTCCTTTTAACCGTTAACTTCTTTTTTGTCTGAGGTTTATTATCCCCTTTGAAGAAGCATTTATTAAGCTCTCGCTGTGCCTCCAGCCTGGGAGGACACAAAGGAAATGCAGGGCTCAGATTTGGTCCTCAAGGACACTTGAGGAGGGGGAGAAAACAGAAACATGCATGTGGACCAAACTTGCTGGATATAATCAGATGTGTGGGGGTCTCCCTTGGTCCCCATTGCCAGAACTGCAATCTTTTCCTTCACTCTGCCGAACTCTTGAACTGCAAGGGCTGTCCCGTGTACAAAAAGAGAATGAGGAGCAAATTACTGTTGCAGTGTTGCTGTTTCTAAACAATAATTTTAGAAAGTTCTAATTGTTGTGGTCCCCCTTCTATTTTTCTATACCCAAGTAGGGCTGCAATTCATATATATATATATATATATATATATGTCAATGTCCTACTCAGGACAAAATAAGTATTTATTATTCTGCAGTCTCTGATTTAACACTGTTGCTTCTGTCAAATGCTCATCTTTATAATGAATTTATCATTTGCCTTTTTGTCTTTGCACAGCTTAACTATTACTGAGATACTACTGCTGTTTCTTTCTTTTTTTTTTAATTTTTTCAATTTATTTATTTTCAGCATAACAGTATTCATTATTTTTTCACCACACCCAGTGCTCCATGCAATCCATGCCCTCTATAACACCCACCACCTGGTACCCCAACCTCCCACACCCCCGCCACTTCAAACCCCTCAGATTGTTTTTCAGATTCCATAGTCTCTCATGGTTCACCTCCCCTTCCAATTTACCCCAACTCCCTTCTCCTCTCTAACACCCCTTGTCCTCCATGATATTTGTTATGCTCCCCAAATAAGTGAAACCATATGATAATTGACTCTCTCTGCTTGACTTATTTCACTCCGCTGCTTCTTTCTTTTATAATGACCACTAGTGGTCATGATGAGAATGAGGCTGTTGAACTAGTCTCCTCTTGCCTCTTATTTTCCTCTCTTAGATCAATTCTCCACTTTTTCCAGGGGTGTCTTCTAGATCCATGGTGCTGCCTGCCCATATACCTTCAGTGGCTCCTAGCAGTTCACAATGTCAAGTCCTCAGTCTGGTGGCCACAGTGCTTCTATCGAGGCCCCACCTGCCAGTGAGACATTTCCCTCTCACTGCTCCTGAACTCCATGTGTTCTCAGCCTCAATTCTCCTGCAAACCTGCTCAGCTCTACAAGGCCACCCTTCCTTTGCTGCTATTGCTCCCAAAGGTGGCCTCTCTCTTGCACACAGGACAGCACAGTGGACAAAGAGATTGGGCTTCACACAGGTGCAGGGTGAATCTCAAACTCATGTAATCTTGGACAAGGTATTAAAGCAATCTGTCCTTCAACGTCCTCATAAAAAATGAAGTTCACAACCGCTTCTTTGTAGTGTAAGGGCCTGCCCCTCCCAGAGGAACTTTCTTGTGGACCCCGGATGTAGGGGTGGGGCAGGCCAGGTGGAGATGTCCAATCGGTGCAGCATGTGTATATCCGCTAGGGTGAATTGAGATCTGATTGACCACCTGTATAGGGGTGGGGCTCAACCAACCGCATAAAGGTTGCTGTGGGAGGCTAGCAGGAAGAGGAGAGCTGTGACGGGAGCAGAAGGAAGAGTCCGTGGGAACGGAAGAGTCCATGGGAGCGGAAGAGTCGGAAGAGTGGGCGGAGTGGAGGAGCTGTAACAGCTCTTGTAAGAGCTATAACCGCCGAGAGCGGTCCCACCACTGGCAGTCTCCAGCCTCTGGCGGTCCTGCCTCTGGCGGCCCCCGAGCCGCCGCCTGCAGCCACCAGCCGCTGGCAGCCACCAGCCCCCGGCAGCCCCGAGCTGCGGCCTGCAGCTTCAAGCCTCCTGCAGTCCTATCTCTGGCGGCCCGAGCCGCCGCCTGCAGCCTCCAGCTGCCTGCAGCTTCCAGCGGCCCCACCTTCAGCAGCCCGGAGCTGCAGCCTCCGGCAGTTGCGCTGATGATGGTCCCCAGACGCTGGCGGTCCAGTGGTCAGCAGTCCCGACGCCTGCAGCCTCTAGACACCAGTGGTCCAGTGGTCAGCAGTCCTGACGCCTGCAGCCCTAGTGGTCAGCGGTCCCGAGACACCAGCGGTCCAGTGGTCAGTGGTCCCCAGGCCTGCAGCCCCTAGACGTCAGCGGTGCCGAGACGACAGCGGTCCAGCGGCCCAGCAGTCAGCGGTCCTGACGCCGGCAGCCCCTGGATGCCAGCGGTCCCGAGACGCCAGTGGCCCTGAGATGCCAAGGGCGCTGAGCCGCCAGAAGCCTCGCTGTAAAATGCCTTGCCACCCCAAGCCACCAGCGGCCTTGTCCGCAATGGTGGCCTCCTCTGGGTGGCAGCCTTGTCAGAGTGGTATTGTGGGGAGCAGAGTCTGTGTCATCCGGGTTGTCCTCCTTGTCATCGTCGCTGTCATCGTTGCCTCTTTGTCGTCGGGAGCAGCCTCGTCCAGGAAGCGGTCTTGTCCAGAATGGCCTCTTCTTGGGAACGGCCTTGTCTGGGGAGCAACCTCATGGAGCAGCGGCCTCTTCTTGGGAGTGGACTCTTCTTGGGAGCGGCTCCGATCATGGAGTGGCCTCATCTGCGGAGCAGCCTCATCTAGAGCAGCCTCGTCCAGAGCGGCCTTCTTGGGAGTGACCTTGTTGGGATCATCGTCATTGCCTTTTCGTAACAGATAGCCTGACTGGTCAGTTTGATTCTTGATGCTTGGCGCGAAATCAAGTTTTGTTTGACCTTTGCTTTGTATCAGTCTCGTTCCTTTGATCACGGACCCTAACAGTAGCACTAGAAAGATTAAAGGAAATACACACAATGAAGTCCAGTGAAATCTTTCCAAAATAGCCCCAACTGAGTGTTGTTCTTCTTCCCTATGAGCTGAGTGGACTCACTTCTTCGGTCAGTGGATACTGAGTGAGCACTAAACTAGAGGTGTTCACTTCACCATGGGATGGCACCCTGTTGATCCTTCACATGGTTCCAAAAAGCTCTGATACTTTACGTTGCACAAGTGCAATTCTTAAAATAAAATCTTGTGCAAGTTAAAAAAAAAAAAATCTCATGCTACACTGGAGATCAAGGCACATCTGTTCTTTCTTAGTCATCGCTGACCTTCAGCTCAACTCTAAGTTCTTTGAGGACAGAGGCTATGTCTTACCCATCTTTGTATTCTTCTAGAATACTGATGATAGTGTCAAGAACTCCAGAACTACTGCTGAAACTTAATCTTGTTTACTTAAATTTTAATGGCTATAAACTATTAGTGGAGAATTTTTTAAAAAGTGAAATAAATTGATTAAATTATTCCAGTCTCAAAGAACCATAACATTAGAGTCAGGATTAAGAATAGTCTTTGGGGCCTGGCTGTCTGATTAAAAATCTTAGCTCCAGGGGCACCTGAGTGGCTCAGTGGGTTAATGCCTCTGCCTTCAGCTCAGGTCATGATCCCAGAGTCCTGTGATTGAGCCCCTCATAGGCTCTCTGCTCAGCAAAGAGCCTTCTTCCCCCTCTCTCTCTGCCTGCCTCTCTGCCTACTTGTGATCTCTGTCTGTCAAATAAGTAAAATCTTTTTTAAAAATTTTATTATTATTATTAATATTTTTTATAAACATAGAATATATTTTTATCCCCAGGGGTACAGGTATGTGAATCACCAGGTTTACACACTTCACAGCACTCACCATAGCACAAACCCTCCCCAATGTCCATATCAAATAAATAAAATCTTAAAAAAGAATCTTAGCTCCAAAATTTGCTTGGCGGATAACCTAATATAAACTGCTTGCCATCTCTGTGACTCAGCTGAGATAACAATGCCCATGTCATAGGGTTGCATGAGGATTGAATGAGTTGATACATGTAAATTCATTTAGAGGAATGCCTGTCACATAATAAAAACTATGTTAGTTATGATGATTATCAACATTTGTATTACTTCTATATTGCTAGTTAAAACACAAAAGACTTCATCTTGAGCTTGGCTGTGAACAATTGAAATGCTTTGAGAGTATAATTATTTCTTCAGTTTTCCCTCCTCTGCTGTTTGTTTCCATGAATCTGGATCTCTCCATAGACTTTCCATTTCTTTTTAGATAAGGCACATCCCTACAACTTGTTCTGATGAAAGGACAATTGTCTAGGCTTCTTTAGAATTGTGCTACTTGTGATTAGGAAATTTAATTCCCTACGTAGGATTAGATCTTAACTTCCTCTTACTTACTGTGATCCAGATTTCGTAGTGTTTGGCAGTTGTGCCCAGTACTCTGTGGTCATGTTTATCTCCTTTCGTAAGAGCGTGCACAAAAAGATCCACTTGAGTCTGGGTTTTGGCCAAGGCCCCAAGGCAAATAATAGCACAATGAAAAGTGAAGTGCCTAGCCACCAGGAGGACTTACAAAGGGAATATGGTTCAACCCCTAGTTGGACAGCCTTTAAAAAATTATACAGGACAATAAAAAGGATTTAAGCATAGGAGAGAATTTGAGGAGAGAATTGTTAGTGTGGCTGTGCTCGTAAGTTTTGTCACCTCTCCCCCTAGTAAACATAAGGAAGGGGGGGACCTATCCTTAACTCTAAGCTTAGAGAAAGGAGATTCAGCAGGTCCTCTGAGACCTTCAGGAGCTTGATCAACGCAGGGACTGCTGTCTGACTCACACACGAAGAAAACTAAAGGAAGTGGACTCTGTCAGGCCACTTTAAGAGCAGGGCACGTGGACGAGAGAATTGCACTGGAGCAGCATAAGGTACCAGAGTTTTTTGGAGCCAGAGGTGTATGAGTGCCTCCATGGGCCAGACGGAGGCCCATAAATATGAGATCGGGGATGACTTTTCTTAGACCTAGTTTAAGATACCTGCCTACGGGGTGAGAAAGCCTTAGCAGGCAGGAGCTCGAAGGGTACTATAGGAGGCACAGTGCTGAGGAAGGACATTAGCAATTAAAGTAGAGATGCATATATATAATTTTTTTTTAACCAAGAGATCTTCAGAAATATTGTGACCTCAAACTGGATCCCTGAAAATGCCCTCTGACATTCAGTTGGTTTTAAATAAGGCCCAGAGAGCACCTGCCCCAAACAGGACTAATCTACTAATGTCTTCATTGACCAGTTTTTCTCCTCTCTCTCCTTTGTTCTGACTCCTAGAGGCAGAAAGCATGGAGAGTGAGAAGAGGAGAGAAGGGGGAAAACTAAAGCAAAGGTGGAGAGAAGAATCTCTTCTTACACTTTCTGGCTGCAGGGGTCTCCCCACACCTAGCTTATGGTTTGCCAGAGAGGGAAAAAACTTAACTTTAGATAAAGACCAAGGTTTTCACTACACTGGACTAAAGAAATTAATTATTGAAATGAGATAGTTTCTTTTTTGTTTCATTAAGGGTATCAGAGAACTCCTAATTATCTGAGAATGACCAAAAGACCTATGGGATCTGTCTGCATTCTCATCCAAGGGGGCAGAGAGGAACTTGGCCTTGGGAGTGAACAGCAAAGGCACAACAGTGACGCTTTCAGATTAAATACTTGAGTTACACTTGTAAAATATTAAGATTACATTTGTTTTATTGAAGATAAATTTTTTCATCTTTTTTAGTCTATCTTCTTTCTGATGATTGTTACAAGTAAGGGATTAAAATTAAAATGTCTTTACAAACTTAAGGAGAGGATTCCTAATCAGTAAGTGAATGAATAAGGTGATTAAACATTTCTTTAATATTTTTAGCAAAGGAGAAAGTATAAAAGAATTTTTTTAAATAAAGAATTTTGGTTTTTAGGTTAAGAATGAGAGAGATACAGCTATTCACTATCGGTTGAATTATATAAAGGAATACAAATTAATTTTTAAATTTTTAATCCTTTTTAAAAGATTTTTATTTATTTATTTGACAGAGAAAGAGAGAGCAAGAGAAGGAATACAAGTAGGGGAGTGGGAGAGGATAAGCAGGCTTCCTGTTGAGCAGGGAGTGTAGGACCCTGGGATCATGACCGGAGCCAAAGGCAGAGGATTAATGACTGAGCCACCCAAAAGCCCCTAATTTGTTTTTTCGTTTTTTTTTTTTTAACTTTAAAACAGATTTAGATTTAGAGAAAAGCTCCTAGTTACTACAACCCCTTTACAGCCTGTTTAATCTAGTCTTAATATTTTATGTTGGTATGGAACATTAGCCACAATGAATGAACCACAATCAATGAACACAGTATTATTAACTAAAGAACGTATTTTTAATATTTTGACTAAAGTCCTCTGTTTTTATCTGACATTCTTGTTTGTTCTAGGATCCCACCCAGGATATCACATTATATTTGCATTCATATCTACTTAGGCTCCTCTTGGCTTAGACAGTTTCACAGATTCTCCTTGTTTTTGATGACCTAGTCACTTTCAAGGATACTGGTGGAGTATTTTATAGAACATCCCTCAACTGAGATTTTTCTGATATTTTTCTTATGATTGGATGGTATTGTGAGTTTCTGGGAGGAAAACAGAGATGTATAATGCAGTTCTCATAGTATCACAGCAAGGATGTCTCAAGGATGTATCTTATCAGTATGATTTATCGCTATTAATGTTAATTTTGATCCCCCGGTGGAAGTTGTGCTTTTCAGCTTTCTCCCCTGTAAGTTATTCTTTCCCCTCTCCTTCCATATTGTATTCTTTGGAAGGAAGTCACTACATTTAGACACAGGGGGAGTTATGCTCCACCTCCTTGAGGGCATAGTGGCTACATGAATTCTGCGCTGGTGGTTTTTCAATTCTCTCCATTTATTTCCTTATTAAACCAATAATTTATTTACATTGATATGGACTCATGGATATTGATTTTGTGCTTTAGGTTATAATCCAATACTATGTTATTTATTTTGCAGTAAATTGTTTCAGCTTTGACCATTAGGAACTTTTTTAGATGATTCCGTGTCCCTTTGAAGTATCTTCATCATTGCAAGGTTTTTATTTTTGAGAAGTTCCTTGCTTTCTGACACTACAGGATACTCCAGGATTACATTTATATTTCCTGCTCCAATCCTAGAATTATCCATTTCTCCAAGAAGTCCTGGATCCTTTAATTGGAGAATGGTATTAGAAACCAGAATCCAGGTGCTAGGTGTACTTGTTGCGACCTAGATAATTCGGTTCTTTAAAAAAAATTTTTTTTATTTATTTGAGAGAGAGCATATTAAGGGGGAGGAGCAGAGGGAGAAGCAGACTCCCCACCAAGCAGGGAGGACTCGTGGCACTTGATCCCAGACTCTGGGATCATGACCTGAGTGGAAGGCAGACAATTAACTGACTGAGCCACCCAGGTGCCCTACTGTGGTACTTTTAAAAAAATATATATTTGACATTAATTCAAAAAATATTTCTTGAATACCTACAACAGTATTACACATTTGGGGAAGTAAACTACTGCCTACACAATTGGAACAGAAATGAGCAAAACCTACCTATTTAACCCATTCTCATTCTCCAGGGAAAAATGCATTAAGTGAGAGGAGAGAGGTTGAAAGAGAAAAGTCAACAAATTTTGGTAAACTCTTTTCCTGTAACATATACATGTGGCTTATCATTTACTTTACAAGGAAAGTATGTGCAATTACACATACAGTCTTTGTTATAAAACTTAACTATTAACTTAAAAACAACCAAGCAATTTTATTAACATATGTGGATGTTGTACATTAACATATGTATGAGCATAGCGTGTTGTGAGTTATTGTAATGGTTCGTGTCACAAGCAGCAAATTAATATGATGTGGGAGGGAAGGGCATCACCTGAATGTTGGGCTCTACCTGCGTGGGTCTGCCGTGAATAGGAGGGCTGTACTTCAGTGACACCTGGACCTTCTAGAAGAATGCTGAACTGGAGTCTTAGGTAAACTCTGATAAGTTCCAGTTGTTTATAGGCATTGTGATTATGAATGCACTAAGTTTTCAAGGGTGATAACCCTTGAAAACTTAGTGCATTCATAATGTGACAACAAAAAATTCTGCTCCTCAAACCAGGGTGCAGTTCTCCACAATACTCTGGGCTTTGGTGGAGCGATACAAGCTATGAACATTTGTTGAGCACTTTATATGCCAGGCCTATTTTTTTTCTAAGATTTTATTTATTTATTTGACACAGAGAGAGAGATCACAAGTAGGCAGAGAGGCAGGCAGAGAGGCAGGCAGAGAGAAAGGGGGAAGCAGGCTCCTTGCTGAGCAGAGAGCCTGATGCAGGGCTCGATCCCAGGACCCTGGGATCATGACCTGAGCTGCAGGCAGAGGCTTAACCCACTGAGCCACCCAGGCGCCCCAAACCAGACCTATTTTAAGAACTTCATGTCTGTTAACTTATTTAACGTCACTGTAACAGTTTTAGAGTAAATACTCTTATTTCTATTTTACCACTGAGGAATCTAAGTCATAATGTAGTGAAGGTCATTTGCCCAAGGTCACAGACATGTAAGTGGCCCTGCCAGCCTCTATGACCCACCCTCGTCTGCCTCTGCTTGCAGGTAAATGAATCAGCATGCATATGTGGGAAAGGTATGCAGGGAACATGGCAGCTCTATGGGCAAAGGGACAGACAGAAGCCATCCACACTGGCTTGTGTTAGAAAGGGAATTTGCTACTAGGTCTGCAGTATAAACTCTCCTCTAATTCTGATACAAAATCATCTCTCAAGTGCACATCATTCACTAAAGTTTGCATGTAAAGAGCATTTTTGTGTGGGATTCAAAGATGCATTAAGTTTCATATCTAGGTCAATGCAGCGAAGCCCAGATATATTGTATAAGGATGCAGGAGCCCAGAGGACAAGGAAGTCAGAAATGTCATCATCAACAAAATGCTCAGATTTGGGGAAGTCCTAGAAATCCTCCAGGCTCTAAACTTGGGACTTTGACACAATTCAATCTGAATCTCAAGATTCATAATAGATCTGTTTAGCTTTTAGTCTAGGGGGTGCACACACCATGTGCACACACACCCCAAATAAAAGGCTTATTAGTGCGGGTGAGTTCATGCCCTTCAAGCAGACATTTTTATAATGTGGGCCTCAGACTACATTTCATAATTCCTGATATTACCAATTTAGGGCCACGAGGTGGTGAAGAAGACTTTGTTCCATCTTTCAAAGAACTTACGATCCAGAGATGGACCAGCAATAAGCAATGGTTCTCCAGTGTGATAAGTCCTGATTGTCCTAAACGGAAGGGTGCTGGGAATACTAAGAGAGGCAACTATCTCAGTCCCGAGGAAATAAGAAAGGCTTCCCAGTGGAAAAGGTGCTGAATGAGGATGAAAAGCTCAGAAGAAGTTGGGCAAAGGGAGAGTGTGTGACAAAAAAGGGGAAAGCAGCTGGGAGAAGAAGAGATGAGGGGTAACTCCCTGAAAAGAAGTAACAGCACATGCAAAGGCCTGGAGAGGAGGCAGGCTGTGGGGCAGTCAAGGAACTAGCAACAGTTTGCTGTGGCTAGAATATGAAGGAGGGTGATGATCACACAGCTGCAGAGGTCAGACCTTGTGGGACCTTACCTGACTTGAGACATTTGAAATTTGTTCCAACCCCAAAGCCGAGATATTGATTTGTTGAAAAGGACAAGGACATGATCTGAATTGCAGTCCAGAGGTCTCTCTGGCTGAAGTGCTGAAACTGGGTGGGCAGGGGGCGTTAAGACGAGAGGCAAGGAAGAACGTGGGGGCCTGGTACAGGCAGGAGCCTGTACTACAGGAGCCTAGACTACAGCAACCACCATGGGAAGAGGAGAAAAGTGGTGGACTGGGGAGATATTTTGGATATACTGACAGAGCTTCATCATGGCTGGGATTCTAAGGAAGAGAAGAATCAAGGATGACCCTAAGTTTCTGACTTGTTTTACAGCTGAAATAGAAAAGACAATATTGTTTATCACTTAACATAGAATCACTGTCTATTTTTGCTTTGGAGCAGGTACATTTCTTCTGTTACTTTATCTGCTCTATTTATGTCAAAGAGTAATTGATCATGATTAAGATACTTTGTAAAAAATCTTATATTCACATAAATGTCTTGGCTCAATGAAAACTAATTTTTTGGGGGGTGGGGGCATGGGATGAATGGGAAGAAAGGCCAAAAAATAATATTCCCTATGAAAGAATAACAAAACAATCATAAATAAAGGTAATCATCATGTTGATGTTACATTTGAATATTGGGTTTTTAAAAAGATTTTATTTATTTATTTGACAGACAGAGATCACAAGTAGGCAGAGAAGCAGGCAGAGAGAGAAGGGGGAAGCAGGCTCCCCCGCTGAGCAGAGAGCCCGATGTGGGGCTCGATCCCAGGACCCTGGGATCATGACCTGAGCTGAAAGCAGAGGCTTTAACCCACTGAGCCACCCAGGTTCCCCTGAATATTGCTATATTTCAAACATATATCTATTGAATGCAAAATGACTTTTAGAGAAAGCAACAGTCAAGGGAGAGAGGTATTTTCCAACATCTTTGTCCCAAAGAAAAATGATAACATTACAATGCACATAATGAACAAACTGGAGGGCAAGATGTGAGTGGACTAGTCCTCTCTACTGGCCCCTTGAAATGCTGTGGAGTCCCCAGGGGTGCTGGGCCCTATTACTAGCATTTCTAGGAGGTTGTTGATTGTGCTATTAGAATCCATGCACTCGGGAGAAAGAGTGCTCATAATAACTAAGTCAATTCGTGTGAAAATGAGAGGAAAACATCTGAAAGAAATTATGATGAACATATTGATTGATCAGTGTTTCCAGGATTGTTTTCCAATTCATCCTCCTGAGAACAGAAGACGAAGAATGTCAAGGGAGACAGCCCAGGGAGAACTTGCAAGGAGATGGGGTGAGGTGGTTACTGAAGCAAGCAACAGAGAGAAGCACCGGAATGATCTGGATAGAGACTGTTCATTGGATTGAATCATGGATTTTTAAATTGAGCTAAATTTAGTGTGTGAAAATCATTGAATTTGAAACACTGCCAAGTGTTGATTAATTCTAGTCAAAGTGTTTAAAATTTTCTCTTCGGAATTAAATGAAAAGCACTCACGTGTTCACATTGAGGGCTGAGCCTATCCAAAACATCAAAAATTTTTAAGTGTCTTAAAAGTTCATGGTAGACTTATTTAGGTCATCTCATTTAGTTAAGTATTTTCCCAGTTAGCAAGATGGTGTCCCAGAAAAGGTCCCTGCTTAGGACTCAGGGTCTCTGAGTTGTGTTGCTTCTACTGCCACCATCTTGATAATTCACTCACCCCCCTGGGTTTCCATGTCCTTCTCTAGTTTGGATGGGGCCATCTGTAAGGTTTCCTGAAGCTCCAAAAATCTGAGGCTACCATGAGTCTGAATAAATGACTTACTGTGTGGTGTTCACCCATGAAGGACAAGAGTATACATCGGTATGGAGTTGGGCAGACCCAAATCCCAGATTTGCCAGATACCAGCTGGTGAGCTTGAGAAAGTTATTTAACCTCTTTTAGCTTCAGTGATTACCTTTTAAAAATAGATGCAGAAGTGCCTGGGTGGCTCAGTTGGTTAAGCATCTGCCTTTGGCTCAGGTCATGATCTTGGGGTCCCGGGATCAAGCCCTGGGCTCCCTGATCATGGGGAGTCTGCTTGTCTCTCTCCCTCTGCTCCTCCTTCCACTCATGTTCTCTTTCTCTCTCAAATAAATAAAAATATTTTTAAAAATAGGCACACTTGATCTTAGCCAAAAGGCCGATCATGCTTAGCGAAATAAGTCAAGCAGAGAAAGACAACTATCATATGATCTCCCTGATATGAGGAAGTGGTGATGCAACATGGGGGCTTAAGTGGGTAGGAGAAGAATCAATGAAACAAGATGGGATTGGGAGGGAGACAAACCATAAGTGACTCTTAATCTCACAAAACAAACTGAGGGTTGCTGGGGGGAGGGGGTTTGGGAGAAGGGGGTGGGATTATGGACATTGGGGAGGGTATGTGCTTTGGTGAGTGCTGTGAAGTGTGTAAACCTGGTGATTCACAGACCTGTACCCCTGGGGATAAAAATATATGTTTATAAAAAATAAAAAATTAAAAATTAAAAAAAATTAAAAAATAATAAATAAAAATAGGCACAGTGCTTTTCATAGGGTTGTTAATAAAGACTAAATGAGGTAATGTTTATAAACTTAGCATAGTTCTTCACAAATATTTGACCTTTCTAAATGGAAACGTCATTCTTATTCTTTCATATGACAGTAAGAAAAGTGGTGGCATGGCAGAAAAAGGCAGTCATAGGTGGGTTTAACAGGTTAAATTTCCAAAGTTGGAAGCTATCACCATGTGATTCCTCAGTAATCACATGTTAAAGCACCTTGAGCCATGGGGTTCTGAATTGGGCTTTGCAGGAATTCTCTTTTTTTCTCTGGATTTGATGGCTTAACTCTGAACCCCAGTATACTGCACTAAATGGCACAGAAAAGGGGAGTCTATCTTTGCTCAGTTGAATTCATCCCTTCTAATTCAGCAACTCCGTATTTGGGACTTTTTATTTCTCTCATTGGTAAGCTGGGGAAACAGTTAAGAGAATCATCACTAACTCTAGATCACTCTCATCTGCAGAGTTTATTCCCTGGGTAAAGAGTGATTCATAAGACGGGAGCACTGAGGTTCTGTTCTGATTTTCAGCCTGCTCACTAGAACGGAGCCTGACTTAGTGGCTCTTTCCTGGTCACAGACTGAGCCCCACTAATGGGTTTTCCTCTGCCCAATTACCTCAGGCAGGAGACTGCTGAACTGCTGAAAGGATTTTCAATAAAACTGATGTTAAAATCTCTTGACAGAGAAAACCTATTCGACATGTGTTCTGCATGTGCACATGTGCTCACGTTTGTGTGTGTGTGTGTGTGTGTGTGTGTGTGTGTGTTCACATGTACCCACACTGCTCAAGCTCCAGGTGATGCTCAGTATGGACAGGGCATGAGCAGCTCCCTTCTCCTTTGCTAGCTATTGTCCTCTTGCCCAGAGATCTTTCATCAGTGCTGGGAAGTGACTACCTCTGTGGTGCTTCACTGTGCGATCGAATGTAGAAGTTCCCTTAGTGCAGTCTTCTGTGTAATTCCCACACCTCTCTCTCCCAAAACTCTCCTCTCTTTCAGAGCCTGAGGCCTATACTTTTTACATTGTTTTCATGACTTCACAGCTTTATGGAAGCTGTGCCTTTCATAGTATTCTGCATTTTAATAAAGTATCAACTCCACCCACACACACAAATGTAAATTCGTGAGGAAGATTGGATACTTGAGCATAGGACTAAGGTTAATTAATTTTTTCAATATAGAAATGATACACAAAGCCAATTATTGGACGCTGACTGCAGATCAGAAGCTTTACAAGAGTAAACATTCCCTCTTATAAAGAGAAACAGGATACAGAAAATGTCTGGTGTGGTGACCTAATTAAGGAAGATATTAGGATCCTAATAAACAGCAACGATCATATTGTCATTCAAGGAGTAGTTTTTCTTTGCATTTTGGTTTGTGTGAAAAGCTCTTCTTTAGAAGGTACTACTATTATCTGAGACAAAAAAGTTACATGTCAAATGTAACTTAGTAGAGGAAGAGTAGAAGTAAATTGTCATGAAAGTTTTTATCATCTTTACTGCTTTTCATCTGCTTTCCTACACTCAAATATTAATTCATAAATGGCTGTTGGAAATGTGCAACATTCATTATATTTGTTAAAAAATTTTTTCTTTCTCATGCTCTTTGGAGGGAAAGTGGGACTATGGAATAGCCCACATTTGAGTGAAAACTAAAGATATTTTGTGAACTAAAGATATATATTTACATTAATACAAAATGGTACAAACTTCTAAAGGGTGTACAGGCTCCCTGCTCCAAATAGCCGTTTGAGCACATGAATCTGTACTCCTCTCCCACCTCCCAACCCCACTCCAAATTCCATTGAAATGACAGGAGGATGTTGTTTTTTTTTTTTTACTTAAATTTTGTTAGTTAACATACAGTGCAATATTGGTTCCTGGAGTAGAATTCAGTAGAATTTGTCACCTACATACAACAACCAGTGCTCATCACAGCAAATACCCTTCTTAATACCCATCACCCATCTAGCCCACCCCCCACCACTCTCCCTCCATCAACCCTCAGTTTGTTCTCTAGCATTAAGAGTCACTTATGGCTTGTTTCCCTCTCTCCTTTTTTTCTTTTCCTTCTTCTGATATGTTCATCTAATTTTCTTTCTTAAATTTCACATACAAGTGAGATTATATGGTATTTGTCTTTCTCTGACTGACTTACTGCCCTTAGCATAATACACTCTAGCTCTGTCAATGTTGTCATGATGGCTGAATAATGTTCCAGTGTATGTATAGACCACATCTTTATCCATTAATTGGTCTGTGGACATTTAGGCTCTTTCCATTGTCGATAGTGCTGCTATAAACATCAGAATGCATGTGCCCCATCAAATCAGTACTTTTTGTATCCTTTGGGTAAATACCTACTAGTACCACTGCTGGATTATAGGGTAGCCCTATCTAAACATTTTCAGAAACCTCTAATCTGTTCTCCAGAGTGGCTGCACCAGTTTGCATTCCCACCAATAGCATAAGAAGGTTCCCCTTTCTCTGCATCCTGGCCAACACCTGTAAACACGTTCCTTGTGTTGTTAATTTTAACCGTTCTGACTGTTGTGAGGTGATATCTCAGTGAGGTTTTGACATTTCCCTGGTGATGAATGATGGTGATTTTTTCATGTGTCTGTTGGCCATATGTATGTCTTTTTTGGAAAACTATTCATGTCTTCTGCCCATTTCTTAACTGGATTATTGGGTTTGGGGTGTTGTGTTTTAATAAGTGCTTTATAGATTTTGGATACTAACCTGTTATCAGATATGTCATTTGTAAATACCTTCTCCCAATCCATAGGCTGTGTTTTAGTTTTGTTGGTTGTTTCCTTCACTGTGCAAAATCTTTTCATCTTGATGAAGTCCCAATAGTTTATTTTTGCTTTTGTATGAGAATATATTTCTAAAAGTATAAACCCAAAATAACTCTGTAAAACAGAAGACGTGCCATCAATGGACTGGACATTTTGACACATTTCAGCTGGTATAAGATTGATGGAGAAATCACAGTAGAGAAAATTCTAGCACAAGACATCAGAGGTTTTGTGGCAAGCAAAAAAGCATAGCAGTGCCTGAATTAAGTCCAGACTTCAAAAAGAGAGAAAAAAATAAAGAAGGGGAAAAAAAGGAGGGAGGAAAGAAAGGAATAAGTAACAGCACTCAAGACCGAAATAGTAATGCACTTCACTGCTAGAGTTAGGTGCAACCCCACCCCAACTTTGGCAATTGTGGAGATCCTAGCCTGTCTTTTGTTTTCCACAATTTGCTCATTAAAATGCACATGCCGGGGCACCTGGGTGTCTCAGTGGGTTGAAGACTCTGCCTTTGGCTCAGGTCGTGGTCCCAGGGTCCTGGGATCAAGCCCTGTGTTGGGCTCTCTGCTCCGTGGGGAGCCTGCTTCCTCCTCTCTCTCTGCCTGCCTCTCTGACTACTTGTGATCTCTGTGATGAGGGAGCAGGAGGCTGGCTGAGGACAAAGCAAAAGCTGGCACCTTGCACCCCCTCTTCACCCTTTCCCCTCCATAAGTGTAGCATCCCTCAGGCAGCCCTGACTGCCATGAACAATAAGCAAATAGTTAACTTGCAGAGCTCACAATCCTGCTAGACCGGAGTCTCCCTTGGCTTACAAATGTCCTAAATCTCACTAACAAAGACGATTGATAGCAGGATTGTGAGACCCCACCAAAAAGTCTCCCAAAGATCTTAATGTTAATGGCTGGTCTAAAGACAACATTGATCCAGCAGCAAGGGCAAGGCCTCAGGCAGGCCTGGAACATCCTGGCACCTTGTAGGCCCTCTTTAGCATATGAAAACTCCACTGAAACCTCCCTTCCCCTCACCTTCCCCCAACAGCAGGGTACGTAACCTGCCATCCCTCACAACCCGGGGCAGCAGCTCTTCCTGCCCACGGGTCCTGTCCCGTGCTTTAATAAACCACCATTTTGCACCAAAGATGTCTCAAG
This sequence comes from Mustela putorius furo, assembly GCF_011764305.1. NCBI lineage: Eukaryota > Metazoa > Chordata > Mammalia > Carnivora > Mustelidae > Mustela > Mustela putorius. The sequence continues at coordinate 3,065,985 of NW_025421301.1, forward strand.
AATTCTTTCTTGGTCATCGGCTCCGGACCTCAGCCCACCAGACCTCACCTAGGTTCTAGAACTTCATCATCTGTCTGTCAAATAAATAAATAAAATCTTAAAAAAATAAAAATAAAAATAAAAATAAAATAAAATGCCTGTGCCATCACACAAAGTCTATGGTAAGCCACCTAGTCCAAAGAAGGATCCATTAAGAAAATGGATTCACCAGTATCTGAAAAAAAAAGATCCTTTCCAGCCATTCATATTAAGGAACAAAGTTTCTTTATTTAACATGATTTAATTACCAAGGATCTCCAGACTTTTAAAGAAAATTATTAGCATGAAAAAGAAGCTCCGAGGTAAACAAACAGAACAACTGTCCTTGGAGAAAGGGAAGATAATTCAGGTACCAGATGTGGACTTTTTAAAAAGTCTATTATCTGGAAAATTCAAAAGGCTGTTATATTTATTTAAAAAAGCAGTGCTTTATAAAAAGTATATGTGGGAGGGCAATGAAGAAAAAAAAGAGTCTCAAAAAAATATGCATATGATGATTAAATTAAGACAAGCTCATTGGATAGAATAAATTATTAAATGCACACACCTTATCGCTTATCTGGTAAACTGACCTAGTAATATGGATAATAGAACAATCTAGAACTAAAATTCTGAGAAATAGGATTCCTGAGTGACAACAGATAAAGGGACATAGTCAAAGAGTTAAAAGAACATGTCTCTGTCTTCAGTTTTCAGTCTCCAGTCTACCAAACACCAAATAACATTGAAAAATATTCCTTTATACACATACGCATCCACTGATTATTTATAACTCCAAGGATAAGGAAAAAATTCTTAAAGTAGAGAGAGAAAATCAGATTACCTATAAGAGAATAGTATCAGATCAACTTGAGATTTCTTATCACTAACAGTGAATTCCAAGGAAAATTCAGCAATATTTTTAAAGTTATTAACATAAAGTATTTTGAATCCAAAATTTTATACCACAGATTTTCAAACATTTCCAGACAAGTAAGAATTTAGGAAGTTACTATGCATACATCCTATACATTCAAAATTAATTTGTCAAAAGGAGCACAATCAAACAAAACAAGAACCCCAGGATGAGGGTAGTGTGGGATATAAGAAATACTGATATGTGATCCAGAATAGAGAAGAAAGATGGCAGTGAATTTAAAGAATATTCATTAGGCCTTAATTCTTGGAGGATTCTCCTATGAGTGGCAAAGTTTTACTGTTACAGAATTCTCATTTAAGGTTTCTGCCATAATATCTAATTCTGCAGGGAATAACGTTTCCATGTTCATATTCAACGAGCTATTTGGGATTTCATTTTTAAAATTATCTTTATTAGCAAAGCACAGAAGACTTAGGTTTATGTAAGAGAATATAGAGATAGACAGAAAGACAAATAGGTGAAAGATATAGAGATGGCTTTCTGGGTTATTATGAACCCCAGAAATGTAAAGATAAGGTATAACTAAAAATATTTGAGTAGTTGACTGAGAAAGAGAGGTGGAATGAAAATTAATGTGATAACTTCTTCAAGTTTCATTGCAGAAAAATAGACAATGTCTAAATTTTATAAATACACAAATAGAAGTATAGTGACAGCAATAAGAAGAACCAAATCAGAAGAAAAGGTTAATGAAGATTCTACCTGTGGGGATGGAACAGAGGGGCTGCCTCAGAGAATTAGTAAAAGGAAGAATCTTATATTTTATATTTCATGCCTTCTTTACTGTTTGAAATTTGTTACTGTACCCCTGGGTTACTTTTGTGATTAAAAATTTGTTTATGAAAACAGAAGAAAGCATAAAAAATTAAATTACAGTTGATACTTCTTTTAGTCATGGAGTTCAGTTGAGGAAAAAGGAAAACTCAATTGGTCACATCTGCATGTATTTTTTAGTGCATTCAAAAACATGAAAGAACATCAAAAATATTCCAGGTGTTCATAAAAGATCTAAAAAACTTAATTTTTACTTTAAATTTGATGTTGAGTTATTTAGCAATATAAGTAAGCTGATATGGTCCACTACTTGTCAAAAAATAAGAGAAAAAAGTCTAATCATTAGTGATTTATATCTACTGAAAATAAAACTGATTAATTTGTAAGCATTTATTGGATTCTGTGTTAGAGTTGTGCACTAACTCTTGTGTGAAGTATTTTGGGAAAACATAAAAGTACAAGACAAAGATATTTTCTTGTGAGAAGCACATGAACATGTGGAAATCTACACATCATCAACTAAAATACTTATCATTATATCACATGTATCCCAGGGAATAAAACCAATATTGACCCTTTCCTAAATTCTTAGGTTTAATAAACAAACCATTGGTTATTGCCTATGACCTTTATGAGAAATATTTATATCCTCTACAAAAGAAACTGCTAACATCCTGAGGCACTATATTTGGAAAAAGGGACAGATAAACAGCTTTTTCAAAAAGAACTACCGTTCAAAGAGACAAAACAAATAGTCCTTTGAGAACTGTATCATGTGAAAGTGTGGCCCCTGGGATGGTACTTTACAAAATCTTCCCAGCTTTCATGGAGGTGGTTGCTCAAACCAACTGCATAACAGACTAAAAGAATTTTTGCTTTTCAAACAAGAAACATAGAAGTATCAGGTAGAGGAGAAAGGCCTCATTGAGAAATAAGTGGTGTTAAGAAGACAATATTTATCTAAGTCAAGAATAAAGGCATATTCTTTAACATTACTCGTAACCAAATTTTTCAAAATGCCTGAATGATTTACGAGCAAGTGACCAGTTGGAAACTGTGAATAGGCAAAGTCCAAGGTAAAAATGGTAAATGCATATTCATATGTGGACAGATATAGAATAAAACGATTTAGAAACCTCACAGTTGATAACGTTGGAGTCCAGTGAGAAAAAACGTTTTTTATTAAGTTTTTCATTTAAATTCCAATATTGTTAACATACAGTGTAGCATTAGTTTCAAGTGTACAATACAGTGATTCAACAATTCCATTTAATACCCAGTATTCATCACGGTAAGTGTGCTCTTTATCCCCATAACCCATTTTACCCAGCCCCCACCTCCACTCTGGTAACCACCAGTTTGCTCTCTATAGCTAAGAGTCTACTTTTTGTTTTCTCTTTGTTTTTCCTTTGTTCATTTGTTTTGTTTCTTAAATTCCACATATGAAGGGAGTCATATAGTATTTGTCTTTCTCTGATTGACTTATTTCATTTAGCATTATACTCTTTAGGTTGATCCACATTGTTGCAAATGGCAAGATTTCATTCTTTTTATGGCTCAGTAATATTCCATTGTGTATATATACCACACCTTCTTTATCCATTCATCTGTCAATGGACATGGGCTGCTACCATAATTTGGTTATTGTAAATAATGCTGCTATAAACAAAAGGGTACATGTATCCCTTTGAATTAGTTTTTTTTGTATTCTTTGGGTAAATACCAGGTAGTGTGATTACTGAGTCACAAGGTAGTTCTATTTTTAACTTTTTGACGAGCCTCCACTCTGTTTTCCATAGTAGCTGCACCAGTTTGCATTCCCACCAACAGAGAGTGAGGATTTCTTTTCAACAAGAGAGTATTTAAACCATGCCCTAGAGGTTGCATTTGAAATTTACTCTGTCCATATTTTGGCATTCATTTAAAAAATATTGGGTTACCTGGGTGGCTCAGGTCATGATCCCAGGATGCTGTGATTAAGCCCCACATCATGCTCCCTGATCAGTGGGGTGTCTCTTTCTCCCTCTCCATCTGCCCGCTGCTCCCCCTGCCTGTGCTCTTTCACTTTCTCTCTCTGTCAAATAAATAAAATATTAAATATATATATGTGTGTGTGTGTGTGTATCAGATAAAGGGCTAGTATCCAAAAATCTATGAAGAACTTATCAAACTCAACAGCACAGAACAAAAATCCAATCACGAAATGGGCAGAAGACATCCAAATGGCCAACAGACACATGAAAAATTGCTCAACATCACTCAGCATCACGGACATACAAATCAAAACCACAGTGATATACCACCTCACACCAGTCAGAATGGCTAAAATTAACAAGTCAGGAAATGACAGATGTTGGCGAGGATGCAGAGAAAGGGGAACCCTCCTACACTATTGGTGGGAATGCAAGCTGGTGCAGCCACTCAGGAAAACATTATGGAGGTTCCTCAAAAAGTTGAAAATAGAGCTACCCTATAACCCCGCAATCGCGCTACTGGGTATTTACCCTGAAGGTACAAATGTAGTGATCTGAAGGGGCATGTGCATGCAAATGTTTATAGCAGTAATGTCCACAATAGCCAAACTATGGAAAGAACCTAGATGTCCATCAACAGATGAATGGATAATGGAATGCTACAATAGAATGCTACGAGCCATCAAAAAACCCCGAAATCCTGCCATTTGCAACAATGCAGATGGAAGAAGAGGGTATTATGCTAAGCAAAATAAGTCATTCAGAGGAAGACAATTATTATATGATCTCACTGATATGAAGAATTTGAGAACAAGACAGAGGATCATAGGGGAAGGTAGGGAAAATGAAACAAGATGAAACCACAGAGGGAAATCAACCATAAGAGACTCTTAATCTCAGGAAACAAACTGAGGGTTGCTGGGAGGTGGGGTGATAGGGATAGGGTGGTTGGGTGATGGACACTGGGGAGGGTATGTGCTATGGTGAGTGCTGTGAATTGCGTAAGACTGATGAATCACAGACCTGTACCCCTGAAACGAATAATACATTGCATGTTAATAAATATAAATGAATAAATAAATAAATAAATAAATAATATGTATTGGATGCAATCGCATATCAGGCACTATATTAGGTTCAACGGACAGTTTTTATTTAAATCTATGATGAAGATGCAACTAATAAGTATTTTGGCTAATAACATTACCTCTTTACTTAACAGAGAAGTCTACCTTTATTGAGAACAAACAACACAATTCCTTCAGTGTCAGATTCAAATGTTATCTCCTAGGGAAATTTTTCTGTAGTTGAAAATGACTGATTGTCATAACTTAATGACAGCATCCTTCACCTGTTGGCACTTACCAGAATTTCAAGCACTGTGCCTCCACTGTATCATTAACCTGCTTTATATAGAGCTTGCCTTGTAAGGCTAAACTGGCAAGTGGACATGAATATTTTTAGAAGATAATTCTTAAAGAAACAGTATAGCATTGTTGTTAAAGGCAGAGACTTTGGCACCAGACTCTGGCACTAAAGTGCTAGGTTAGAACCCTAACTTCTCTCTTCCTCAGTTTTTTCATATACAAAATGGGGTAGAGACATTTCCTACTTTGTAGGGTGACAGTAGAAATCATAATAATTAAATTATAATAGTGGCCACCTGGGTGGCTCAGTGGGTTAAAGCCTCTGCCTTTGGCTCAGGTCATTATCCCAGGGTCCTGGGATTGAGCCTCGCATTGGGCTCTCTGCTCAGCGGGGAGCCTGCTTGCTCCTCTCTCTCTCTCTCTGCCTGTCTCTGCCTACTTGTGATCTCTGTCTGTCAAATAAATAAATAAACTCTTGAAAAAATTATAATAGTGCCTGCCATGAGAGACTATGGACTTTGAAAAACAATCTGAAGGGTTTGAAGTGGCGGGGTGGTGGGAGGTCGGGTTACCAGGTGGTGGGTATTAGAGAGGGCACGGATTGCATGGAGCACTGGGTGTGGTGAAAACATAATGATACTGTTATGCTGAAAATAAATAAATGAAAAAAAAAAGAGTGCCTGCCACATAGTACTCAATAAATGTTAGCCATTTAATGAGACAATTGGAAAGAAATAAGCTCCACAACATAAAGACAATAAAGGACAGAGAAGATCACATGGAAAACCATCAGTAATGATCAGGAAGGTCCTAAAGAATAGTTTGTTAGAGAATAGTTCTAATGGTGACAATGGAGAGAGTGTGTACTAGGCACAGTGAGGATCATGTCTGGTGATACCTCAGGGCTCGTCTGCAGTTGAAACAGAGGGTGATGGCTGCATAGGCACAGGACAAAGACAGGTGTTTTCTACTCCCAATTCATAATGGTAACAAAGTCACCTTATGGAGAATATCCAAAAAACTACTGGAAACTGAAAAACCATTATAAAACTTTTTGAACTCTGCCTTGTAAATTGAGAGTTAGTGCAAGCCATGTGATATAAAATAACCATCTTGGGGTGCCTGGGTGGCTCAGTGGGTTAAGCCTCTGCCTTCAGCTCAGGTCATGGTCTCAGGGTCCTAAGATCAAGCCCCACATCGGGCTCTCTGCTCAGCGGATAGCCTGCCTCCCCCTCTCTCTCTGGCTGTCTCTCTGCCTACTTATGCTCTCTCTTTCTGTCAAATAAATAAATAAAAATCTTTAAAATAAAATAAAATAAAATAACCATCTCCCTGGGTCTTCAGAAGTGTTGTTAGTTTCATACATGCTTTCTGGCTACTTGTTGTAGCATGTCTGTAAACTGGGGGAAAAGAGAATACTGACATTTTCATCTTGGTATCTAGAACCCTCAGAATCTCCAATACTATGTACAAATGTAGGGTCCATGAAGATAATCTAATTAGAAGACCACCAAGCTTACAATAATACAGTGAGATGACTAAGTGGAATAGAAAAAATACTATCTAGTGTTCTATATCAGTGAAGACACTGGAAAATAACCCCCAAAACTTCTGCTTGAGTTCCATTACAATCTATTTTTGTATGGTGACATTTAGGCAGACAAGGCATATTTCCATGATGGCAATCAGGTACATGTCCTGAGTTGTGTTTTCTACTGACCACACATGGAGACATCGAGGCAATGAATTGCCCATATATCTTGTACCCACTTATTCTGCAGAGTTACTGAGACATGATATATGTGTTTAGCTACGTAGAGATGGAAGTCAAAGGAATGTGTCTTTCTACATATTCCGAAGAATGACAAGTTCAGGAAAAGACAAAAGATCCAACAATCTCCAAAAAAAAAAAAAAAAAAAAAAAAAGTGAAGACCAAAGGAAGAAGAAGAAAATGTAGGCTGATATTAAAGGAAACATCCTTCACAAAAAATTCAGGTCTTTCTAGGGCGTGAGGTGGCAGGAGAGAAAGGGAGACTAAACCTTGAGAATTCAGATTTCAAATATGGACATGTGAACCTTTCTATGTCTCATCTGCTCAGGTTTCCCCCCAGGCTGGATGCTAGGCACTATGCCAGGCCATTGCCACCAGAAACACACTGTGAACAATCCTTTCTTGTTCTCAGAGGCCCATGACTAAACTTTGTTAATATTTTTTACAGTATGCTATTGTATTTTGGAAATATAGATAAAGTATGAAAATTTATTCAAGCATTTTCTCCAATTGACCCAAATGGAAATGTTTGTGATTTTTAGGTCCCAAGACAAGGTATAAAACTAGTTATTTAAAATGTAACTAACAGCTGCAATTCACTCATTGTAACCCTATGTAAAACATAACCACATATTCCTTAAATCCCTCTCCTTGCCCCAAATCCCTGTTGCTATATCAGCTTAAACACAAATAAATACTCTAAGGAATTTCTCTAGAGAGAAGCTGAAAATGGCCCCCAAGGATGTCAGTTAGCAGTTCACAAGGAACATTTTGTTAGGTAATAACTCAAGTCTAAGGAACTAATTCATTTTCACAGATACATACTTCTATACCACATACGAATATCATTTATAAACAGACTACACCTATTCAGAACTAAAATATTTGAAGTTTTTAAAAAAAGATTATTTATTCACTTATTTGACACAGAGAGACAGGCAGTGAGAGAAGGAACACAAGCAGGGGGAGTGGGAGAGGGAGAAGCAGACTTCATGCTAAGCGGGGAGCTTGACACAGGGCTCGATCCGGGGTCCTGGGATCATGACCTGAACCAAAGGTAGAGGCTTAAAGACTGAGCAACGCACACACTCCAAAATTTTGAAATTTGAAAGAATTTTTGAAATGATTAGGATGAAAGAAGAATGTGATTATTGAATAATTTGCTGAAAAATTGGAATACAATTCTCTAAATGTCTATTGATCAGTGTGTTCTCACTGATGTGTTCTAAATTTTTAAGTAGTTGCATTAATGGATATTTCAGCAATGTCATTGCCTTTTTATTATTTTGAATGTATCTCTGGTAGCTATTTTAATAGTGCTAAATCATTTAGTCACGAATTTATTTTTAGTTGGATCCTTAAGTCAAGTGCAACAGATTGAAGGAGAATACAAATAAAATTTTTAAGTTATGATTTATTTAACTTAATTCAGATTTAGATTATATATAAATCATTCATCTACATGTGTTCCCTGAGCCTTAAAATGTGGGCTATATGGTCCAAAGGCAGCAATGTGCCATTTGAAATTCCTATGAAGGGAGAATTTTCTGACAATGGGAGCTCTTTTTCAAACCACAGTTCTTACCTTCTACTATGTTTTAGCCACACCTACTCTCGTTTTTTGATTTGTCTCCTGAGGCTACATCAGATGGGCACCAAGTTCTAGTGACTTTGAATTTTTTCTTTCCAAATTCCTTTGATTTCATAAGAGGCAAGATTTGGTTCTGAGAGGCAGGGATTCATCCCAGCTGGGATGACAATCAGAGGTGAGTCCCTCCTAGAGGGGAGAGACTAAGAGAGCAGGGATAAGCTGGGTTGGACTCCTCACTGGCATATGCCCTTCTTCTTTAGATGATGTCATGTTCATGGCTGAACACACTCTTCTGCTATCTTATATCCTCACAAAACTGGTGCAAGGGCACACAGAATGTCCTTCAGGAGTCACCATGCACACATAAATTCAAGCACATATTCCTACCCCCACATTCAGTATGAACATCCCAAACCTTTATACCCATATCCCTGCACAAAGCTGTGTAATTGCAGCTCACCACTCTCTGAGTGTAGGCATACATTTATTCTACAATCTAACAGCTGTTCACAAAATAGAGCCCAGAAGGAAACTCAAATAAGTATTAGAATTTAATATGTGATACAGGTGACATCTTGAATCAAGGAAGACAAGATGGTTTAACAATAAATGAAGCAAAAATAAGTGGTTCTTCTTTTGGAAGAAAATAGGGTTATATTCAAATCTCAAATCATACAGACAAATAAATTCCAGACTACTTGTCAAAACATAAAATATATATATATATATATAAATGGCATGGGTGGCTCAGTTGGTTAAATGACTGCCTTTGGCCCCGGTCAGATCCCAGGACCCTAGGATCAAGTCCCACATTGGGCTCCCCCTGCTATGCAGGAATCTTGCTTCTCCTCTCCCTCTGCTGTTTCTCCTACTTCTGTGCGCTCTCTCTCTTTTTCTGTCAAATAAATAAATACATAAAAATACTTTAAAAAACATATAAAAATAGTGTAAGTATTAGTACCAACTTTAATAATAGACAAAATATTTTTTTAATCCTGGGTTGGGGAAGGGTACTGTAAATGATATAAAGTTCTCAAAATGATATAAAAAATGTTTAACAGAAGTGGCTGCAAGAATATTGAAAGTATGTGGATGGCAAGAAATACTATAAATAAAATTGAAAGATAAGTGACACACTGAGAGGAAATACTTGTAGTTTATAGAAAGCATAATATATTTTTTTAAGGTTCTACTAAAAAGTAAAAGGATTTATCCTAATTGAAAGAATAATCAAATATGTAAATTGTTCACTGAAGAAGAAATGCAAATAACTAATACAAAAATTCCACACTTGTTCACTAATAATTCAAATAGTCTAATTAAAAAAACAGTAAGACATTTTGTGCCCCACATACAGGCCAGACTGTTAACATAGTGAAAGCAGCCACTGATCCTGAGATTGTGGGGACAATGGACATTATTAGTGGATTCTGTGTCAGTGGGAACACAAACCAGCAATTTATAAAGGGAAATTTGATATCTAGGAAATTTGTTAAATGTTTATAAGTATTTTACCAATTACCTCAATATCAAGAAATTTCACCTATATGTTCAAATATATATGTAAAGATGTCCATCCAACATTTTGTAATAGCAATAAGTCAGAAATAACCTAAATTTCTATGTATGAGAGCTAGGGGTTCAGAGAGAGACAGAGAGATCCATACAATTGAATACTATTCAGTCATTAAAGAAAATGGATTAGGGGGGAGGGGCTGGCTCCCGGCAAGTGGCGGAGCAACCACGCAAAAAATCAGGACTTTTAAAAGTCTGTTCCGGTGAGGGACATCGCTCCAGAGGCTACCTGGGGCAAAGCCCACATGGGGTCAGCGTGGCCTCAGGTCCCGCAGGGTCACAGAAGGATCGGGGGTGTCTGAGTGTCGCAGAGCTTGCGGGTATTGGAACGGGAAAGCCGGCTACAGAGATAGAGCCCACAGTAAGCTCGAAGCTCGGGGTGACCTTGAACCAGTCGCAGGCTCGGTGAGCTCGGAGCGTGGCCGGAGGTCAGGCAGACGGGAGTAACTGGGCGCTGTTCTCTGAGCGCACACTGAGGAGTGCGGCCCTGGGCTCTCGGCTCCTCCGGACCCGGAGACCAGGAGGCCGCCATTTGTATTCCTGTCCTCCGGAACTCTACAGAAAGCGCTCAGGGAACAAAAGCTCCTGAAAGCAAACCCAAGCGGATTACTCACCCCGGCCCCGGGTAAGGGCGGTGTAATTCTGCCTGGGGCAAAGACACTTGAGAACCACTACAACAGGCCCCTCCCCCAGAAGATCCACAGGAAATCCAGCTGATACCAAGTTCACCTACCAAAGAGTGCGGTTTCAATACCAAGGAGAGCAGCAGAATTCTAGAGGAGGAGAAAGCAAAGCACGGAACTCATGGCTTTTTCCCTGTGATTTTTTTTTTAGTCTTGCGGTTAATTTAATTTTTTTCTTTTTCATTTTTTGTTTTTTTTTCTCGCCTTCAGGTGTTTTCTTTTTTTTTAAATTCTTTTCTTTTTTTTTTTTTTTTTTTTTTTTTTTTTTCTTTCTTCCTTTTTGAACCTCTTTTTATCCCCTTTCTCCCCCCTCATGATTTTGGATCTCTTCTAATTTGGTTAAAGCATATTTTCCTGGGGTTGTTGCCACCCTTTTAGTATTTTACTTGCCCCTTCATATACTCTTATCTGGACAAAATGACAAGACGGAAAAATTCAACACAAAAAGAAGAACAAGAGGCAGTACCGAAGGCTAGGGACCTAATCAATACAGACATTGGTAATATGTCAGATCTAGAGTTCAGAATGACAATTCTCAAGGTTCTAGCGGGGCTCGAAAAAGGCATGGAAGATTTTAGAGAAACCCTCTCGAGAGATATAAAAGCCCTTTCTGGAGAAATAAAAGAACTAAAATCTAACCAAGTTGAAATAAAAAAAGCTATTAATGAGGTGCAATCAAAAATGGAGGCTCTCACTGCTAGGATAAATGAGGCAGAAGAAAGAATTAGTGATATAGAAGACCAAATGACAGAGAATAAAGAAGCTGAGCAAAAGAGGGACAAACAGCTACTAGACCACGAGGGGAGAATTCGAGAGATAAGTGACACCATAAGACGAAACAACATTAGAATAATTGGGATTCCAGAAGAAGAAGAAAGAGAGAGGGGAGCAGAAGGTATACTAGAGAGAATTAATGGGGAGAATTTCCCCAATATGGCAAAGGGAACGAGCATCAAAATTCAGGAGGTTCAGAGAACGCCCCTCAAAATCAATAAGAATAGGCCCATACCCCGTCACCTAATAGTAAAATTTACAAGTCTCAGTGACAAAGAGAAAATCCTGAAAGCAGCCCGGGAAAAGAAGTCTTTAACATACAATGGTAAAAATATTAGATTGGCAGCTGACTTATCCACAGAGACCTGGCAGGCCAGAAAGAGCTGGCATGATATTTTCAGAGCACTAAACGAGAAAAACATGCAGCCAAGAATACTCTATCAGGCTAGGCTATCATTGAAAATAGAAGGAGAGATTAAAAGCTTCCAGGACAAACAAAAAACTGAAAGAATTTGCAAACACCCAACCAGATCTACAGGAAATATTGAAAGGGGTCCTCTAAGCAAAGAGAGAGCCTACAAGTGGTAGATCAGAAAGGAACAGAGACCATATACAGTAACAGTCACCTTACAGGCAATACAATAGCACTAAATTCATATCTCTCAATAGTTACCCTGAATGTTAATGGGCTAAATGCCCCAATCAAAAGACACAGGGTATCAGAATGGATAAAAAAACAAAACCCATCTATATGTTGCCTCCAAGAAACTCATTTTAAGCCTGAAGACACCTCCAGATTTAAAGTGAGGGGGTGGAAAACAATTTACCATGCTAATGGACATCAGAAGAAAGCAGGAGTGGCAATCCTTATATCAGATCAATTAGATTTTAAGCCAAAGACTATAATAAGAGATGAGGAAGGACACTATATCCTACTCAAAGGGTGTGCCCAACAAGAAGATTTAACAATTTTAAATATCTATGCCCCCAACGTGGGAGCAGCCAACTATATACACCAATTAATAACAAAATCAAAGAAACACATCAACAATAATACAATAATAGTAGGGGACTTTAACACTCCCCTCACTGAAATGGACAGATCATCCAAGCAAAAGATCAACAAGGAAATAAAGGCCTTAAACGACACACTGGACCAGATGGACATCACAGATATATTCAGAATATTTCATCCCAAAGCAACAGAATACACATTCTTCTCTAGTGCACATGGAACATTCTCCAGAATAGATCACATCCTCGGTCCTAAATCAGGACTCAACCGGTATCAAAAGATTGGGATCATTCCCTGCATATTTTCAGACCACAATGCTCTAAAGCTAGAACTCAACCACAAAAGGAAGTTTGAAAAGAACCCAAATACATGGAGATTAAACAGCATCCTTCTAAAGAATGAATGGGTCAACCGGGAAATTAAAGAAGAATTGAAAAAATTTCATGGAAACAAATGATAATGAAAATACAACGGTTCAAAATCTGTGGAACACAACAAAGGCAGTCCTGAGAGAAAAATATATAGTGGTACAAGCCTTTCTCAAGAAACGAGAAAGGTCTCAGGTACACAATCTAACCCTACACCTAAAGGAGCTGGAGAAAGAACAAGAAAGAAACCCTAAGCCTAGCAGGAGAAGAGAAATCATAAAGATCAGAGCAGAAATCAATGAAATAGAAACCAAAAAAAAAAAACAATAGAACAAATCAACGAAAGCAGGAGCTGGTTCTTTGAAAGAATTAATAAAATTGATAAACCCCTGGCCCGACTTATCAAAAAGAAAAGAGAAAGGACCCAAATAAATAAAATCATGAATGAAAGAGGAGAGATCACAACTAACACCAAAGAAATACAAACTATTATAAGAACATACTATGAGCAACTCTACGGCAATAAATTTGACAATCTGGAAGAAATAGATGCATTCCTAGAAACATATAAACTACCACAACTGAACCAGGAAGAAATAGAAAGCCTGAACAGACACATAACCAGTAAGGAGATTGAAACAGTCATTAAAAATCTCCAAACAAACAAAAGCCCAGGGCCAGACGGCTTCCCGGGGGAATTCTACCAAACATTTTAAGAAGAACTAATTCCTATTCTCCTGAAACTGTTCCAAAAAATAGAAATGGAAGGAAAACTTCCAAACTCATTTTATGAGGCCAGCATCACCTTGATCCCAAAACGAGACAAGGATCCCACCAAAAAAGAGAGCTATAGACCAATATCCTTGATAAAAACAGATGCGAAAATACTCAACAAAATACTAGCCAATAGGATTCAACAGTACATTAAAAAGATTATTCACCACGACCAAGTAGGATTTATTCCAGGGCTGCAAGGTTGGTTCAACATCCACAAATCAATCAATGTGATACAACACATCAATAAAAGAAAGAACAAAAACCATATGATACTCTCAATAGAAGCTAAAAAAGCATTTGACAAAGTACAGCATCCCTTCCTGATCAAAACTCTTCAAAGTGTAGGGATAGAGCGCACATACCTCAATAATATCAAAGCCATCTATGAAAAACCCACCGCAAATATCATTCTCAATGGAGAAAAACTGAGAGCTTTTCCGCTAAGGTCAGGAACACGGCAGGGATGTCCATTATCACCACTGCTATTCAACATAGTACTAGAAGTCCTAGCCTCAGCAATCAGACAACAAAAGGAAATTAAAGGCATCCAAATTGGCAAAGAAGAAGCCAAACTATCACTCTTCGCAGGTGATATGATACTATAGGTGGAAAACCCAAAAGACTCCACTCCAAAACTGCTAGAACTTATACAGGAATTCAGTAAAGTGTCAGGATATAAAATCAATGCACAGAAATCAGTTGCATTTCTCTACACCAACAGCAAGACAGAAGAAAGGGAAATTAAGGAGTCAATCCCATTTACAATTGCACCCAAAACCATAAGATACCTAGGAATAAACCTAACCAAAGAGACACAGAATCTATACTCAGAAAACTATAAAGTACTCATGAAAGAAATTGAGGAAGACACAAAGAAATGGAAAAATGTTCCATGCTCCTGGATTGGAAGAATAAATATTGTGAAAATGTCTATGCTACCTAAAGCAATCTACACATTTAATGCAATTCCTATCAAAGTACCATCCATCTTTTTCAAAGAAATGGAACAAATAATTCTAAAATTTATATGGAACCAGAAAAGACCTAGAATAGCCAAAGGGATATTGAAAAAGAAAGCCAACGTTGGTGGCATCACAATTCCGGACTTTAAGCTCTATTACAGAGCTGTCATCATCAAGACAGCATGGTACTGGCACAAAAACAGACCCATAGATCAATAGAACAGAATAGAGAGCCCAGAAATAGACCCTCAACTCTATGGTCAACTAATCTTCGACAAAGCAGGAAAGAATGTCCAATGGAAAAAAGACAGCCTCTTCAATAAATGGTGCTGGGAAAATTGGACAGCCACATGCAGAAAAATGAAATTGGACCATTTCCTTACACCACACACGAAAATAGACTCAAAATGGATGAAGGAGCTCAATGTGCGAAAGGAATCCATCAAAATCCTTGAGGAGAACACAGGCAGCAACCTCTTCGACCTCAGCCGCAGCAACATCTTCCTAGGAACAACGCAAAAGGCAAGGGAAGCAAGGGCAAAAATGAACTATTGGGATTTCATCAAGATCAAAAGCTTTTGCACAGCAAAGGAAACAGTTAACAAAATCAAAAGACAACTGACAGAATGGGAGAAGATATTTGCAAACAAAATATCAGATAAAGGACTAGTGTCCAGAATCTATAACGAACTTAGCAAACTCAACACCCAAAGAACAAATAATCCAATTAAGAAATGGGCAGAGGACATGAACAGACATTTCTGCAAAGTAAACATACAGATGGCCAACAGACACATGAAAAAGTGCTCCATATCACTCGGCATCTGGGAAATACAAATCCAAACCACAATGCGATATCACCTCACACCAGTCAGAATGGCTAAAATCAACAAGTCAGGAAATGACAGATGCTGGCGAGGATGTGGAGAATGGGGAACCCTCCTACACTGTTGGTGGGAATGCAAGCTGGTGCAACCACTCTGGAAAACAGCATGGAGGTTCCTCAAAATGTTGAAAATAGAACTGCCCTATGACCCAGAAATTGCACTATTGGGTATTTACCCTAAAGATACAAACGTAGTGATCCAAAGGGGCACGTGTACTCGAATGTTTATAGCAGCAATGTCTACAATAGCCAAACTATGGAAAGAACCTAGATGTCCATCAACAGATGAATGGATAAAGAAGATGTGGTATATATACACAATGGATACTATGCAGCCATCAAAAGAAACGAAATCTTGCCATTTGCGACAACATGGATGGAACTAGAGCGTATCATGCTTAGCGAAATAAGTCAAGCAGAGAAAGACAACTATCATATGATCTCCCTGATATGAGGAAGTGGTGATGCAACATGGGGGCTTAAGTGGGTAGGAGAAGAATAAATGAAAGAAGATGGGATTGGGAGGGAGACAAACCATAAGTGACTCTTAATCTCACAAAACAAACTGAGGGTTGCTGGGGGGAGGGGGTTTGGGAGAAGGGGGTGGGATTATGGACATTGGGGAGGGTATGTGCTTTGGTGAGTGCTGTGAAGTGTGTAAACCTGGTGATTCACAGACCTGTACCGCTGGGGATAAAAATATGTTTATAAAAAATAAAAAAATATAAAAAAAAAAAAAGAAAATGGTTTAGCTGTGAGAATGTATAAAGGAAAAGATGTAATTTGCTGAATCTTATTTGTACCATGATTTCATTTCATAAAAGTGTGTGTCTGTAATTGTATAGTTTTTGAATTGTGTATATGTCTATATTAGAAATGAGATCATGGTGTTAGAAGACTCTGCAAATTACGTTTTAGAAAATTTCAGAATGTTTGCATTTCAAACTTCAATAAGGTTTACCTCTGAATAGATGGATTGTTGAATCTCTTTAAATAACAGTTATTTGATTCAAAAAAGAAAAGAAAGGGAAAAAAGTAAACTTCTTAGAATCAAAGTTTGGGGTTGAAAGAATATTAAGGAATAATTTAATCTGTCTCATTTGAGAGCTAAGATACCTGAATTTTAGAGTTTTCCTAAGATCATACACTGAGGTAATGGCAGGACCAGGGTTGGAAGCAGAGCTTGTTTATCAGTGCTAAGTATTGCTCGAGATCCTGGGATGGCCTGGTGAGAAGAGGAGCTATGGGGCTTTCTGACTCTTCACATTTCATGCAACTACATCAGTCACTTTTTTGAAAATAATTAGTGGGAAAATACTTTTTATCAAGTCTTTAATATGTGGTAAGCATCAGTCAAGGCACTTCTCTTTTTTTTTTTTGCAGGGGGAGGTGGTAGGAGCAGAGGGAGAAGGAGAGAGAGAATCTTTTTAAAAAAAAATTATTTTTTATAAACATAAACATATAATATATTTTTATCCCCAGAGGTACAGGTCTGTGAATCGTCAGGTTTACACACTTCACAGCACTCACCATAGCACATACCCTACCCAATGTCCATAACCCCAACCCCCTCTCCCAATCCCCCTCCCCCTAGCAGTTTGTTTTGTGAGATTAAGAGTCACTTATGGTTTGTCTCCCTCCCAATCCCATCTTGTTTCATTGATTCTTCTCCTACCACCTTAACCCTGCATCTCCACTCCCTCATATCAGGGAGATCATATGATAATTGTCTTTCTCCAATTGACTTATTTCACTAAGCATAATACCCTCTAGTTCCATCCACATCATCACAAACAGCAAGATTTCATTTCTTTGGACAGCTGCATAGTATTCCATTGTGTATATATACCACATCTTCTTTATCCATTCATCTGTTGATGGACATCTAGATTCTTCCAATAGTTTGGCTATTGTAGACATTGCTGCTATAAACATTCGAGTGCATGTGCCCCTTTGGATCACTACGTTTGTATCTTTAGGGTAAATACCAGTAGTTCAATTGCTGGGTCATAGGGTAGTTCTATTTTCAACATTTTGAGGAAGCTCCATGCTGTTTTCCAGAGTGGTTGCACCAGCTTGCATTCCCACCAACAGTGTAGGAGGGTTCCCCATTTTCCACATCCTCGCCAGCATCTGTCATTTCCTGACGGGTTAATTTTAGCCATTCTGACTGATGTGAGGTGATATCTCATGGTGGTTCTGATTTGTATTTCCCTGATGTCGAGTGATGTGGAGCACTTTTCCATGTGTCTGTTGGCCATCTGGATGTCTTCTTTGCAGAAATGTTTGTTCATGTCTTCTGCCCATTTCTTGATTGGATTATTTGTTTTTTGGGCATTGAGTTTGCTAAGTTCTTTAGAGACTTTGGACACTAGCCCTTTATCTGATATGTCGTTTGCAAATATCTTCTCCCATTCTGTCAGTTGTCTTTTGGTTTTGTTAACTGTTTCCTTTGCTGTGCAAAAGCTTTTGAGCTTGATGAAATCCTAATAGTTCATTTTTGCCCTTGCTTCCCTTTCCTTTGGCGGTGTTCCTAGGAAGATATTGCTGCGGCTGAGGTTCAAGAGGTTGCTGCCTGTGTTCTCCTCAAGGATGTTGAAGGATTTCTTTCTCACATTGAGGTCCTTCATCCATTTTGAGTCTATTTTCGTGTGTGGTGTAAGGAAATGGTCCAATTTTATTTTTCTGCATGTGGCTGTCCAATTTTCCCAGCACCATTTATTGAAGAGGCTGTCTTTTTTCCATTGGACATTCTTTCCTGCTTTGTCGAAGATTAGTTGACCATAGAGTTGAGGGTCTATTTCTGGGCTCTCTATTCTGTTCCATTGATCTATTTTTCTGTTTTTGTGCCAGTCTTGATGATGACAGCTTTGTAATAGAGCTTAAAGTCCGGATTTGTGATGCCACCAACTTTGGCTTTCTTTTTCAATATTCCTTTGGCTATTCGAGGCCTTTTCTGGTTCCATATAAATTTTAGGATTATTTGTCCATTTCTTTGAAAAAAATGGATGGTGTTTTGATAGGAATTGCATTAAATGTGTAGATTGCTTTAGGTATCATAGACATTTTCACAATATTTGTTCTTCCAATCCAGGAACATGGAACATTTTTCTACTTCTTTTTGTCTTCCTCAATTTCTTTCATGAGTACTTTATAGTTTTCTGAGAATAGATTCTTAGCCTCTTTGGTTAGGTTTATTCCTAGGTATTTTATGGTTTTGGGTGCAATTGTAAATGGGATCGACTCCTTAATTTCTCTTTCTTTTGTCTTGCTGTTGGTGTAGAGAAATGCAACTGATTTCTGTGCATTGATTTTATATCCTGACACTTTACTGCATTCCTGTATAAGTTCTAGCAGTTTTGGAGTGGAGTCTTTTGGGTTTTCCACCTATAGTATCATATCACCTGCGAAGAGTGATAGTTTGGCTTCTTCTTTGCCAATTTGGATGCCTTTAATTTCCTTTTGTTGTCTGATTGCTGAAGCTAGGACTTCTAGTACTATGTTGAATAACAGTGGTGATAACGGACATCCCTGCCGTGTTCCTGACCTTAGTGGAAAGGCTTTCAGTTTTTCTCCATTGAGAATGATATTTGCGGTGGGTTTTTCATAGATGGCTTTGATATTATTGAGGTATGTGCGCTCTATCCCTACACTTTGAAGAGTTTTGATCAGGAAGGGATGCTGTACTTTGTCAAATGCTTTTTTAGCTTCTATTGAGAGTATCATATGGTTTTTGTTCTTTCTTTTATTGATGTGTTGTATCACATTGATTGATTTGTGGATGTTGAACCAACCTTGCAGCCCTGGAATAAATCCCACTTGGTCATGGTGAATGATCCTTTTAATGTACTGTTGGATCCTATTGGATAATATTTTGGTGAGAATTTTTGCATCCATGTTCATCAAGGATACTGATCTGTAGTTCTCTTTTTTGATGGGATCCTTGTCTGGTTTTGGGATCAAGGTGATGCTGGCCTCATAAAATGAGTTTGGAAGTTTTCCTTCCATTTCTATTTTTTGGAACAGTTTCAGGAGAATAGGAATTAGTTCTTCTTTGAATGTGGGGTAGCATTCCCCTGGGAAGCCATCTGGCCCTGGGCTTTTGTTTTTTGGGAGATTTTTCATGACTATTTCAATCTCCTTACTGGTTATGGGCCTGTTCAGGTTTTCTATTTCTTCCTGGTTCAGTTGTGGTTGTTTATATGTCTCTAGGAATGCATCCATTTCTTCCAGATTGTCAAATTTGTTGGCGTAGAGTTGCTCATAGTATGTTCTTATAATAGTTTGTATTTCTTTGGTGTTAGTTGTGATCTCTCCTCTTTCATTCATGATTTTATTTATTTGGGTCCTTTCTCTTTTCTTTTTGATAAGTCTGGCCAGGGTTTTTATCAAATTTATTAATTCTTTCAAAGAACCAGCTCCTAGTTTTGTTGATTTGCTCTATTTTTTTGTTTGTTTGTTTGTTTCTATTTCATTGATTTCTGTTCTGATCTTTATGATTTCTCTTCTTCTGCTGGGCTTAGGGTTTCTTTCTTGTTTTTTCTCCAGCTCCTTTAGGTGTAGGGTTAGGTTGTGTACCTGAGACCTTTCCTGTTTCTTGAGAAAGTCTTGTACCACTATATATTTTCCTCTCAGGACTGCCTTTGTTCTGTCCTACAGATTTTGAACTGTTGTGTTTTCATTATCATTTGTTTCCATGAATTTTTTTAAATTCTTCTTTAATTTCCTGGTTGATCCATTCATTCTTTAGAAGGATGCTGTTTAGTCTCCATGTATTTGGGTTCTTTCCAAATTTCCTCTTGTGATTAAGTTCTAGCTTCAGAGCACTGTGGTCTGAAAATATGCAGGGAATGACCCCAATCTTTTGATACTGGTTGAGACCTGATATAGGACCGAGGATGTGATCTATTCTGGAGAATGTTCCATGTGCACTAGAGAAGAATGTGTATTCTGTTACTTTGGGATGAAATGTTCTGAATATATCTGTGATGTCCATCCTGGTCCATTGTGTCATTTAAGGCCTTTATTTCCTTGTTGATCTTTTGCTTGGATGATCTGTCCATTTCAGTGAGGGGAGTGTTAAAGTCCCCTACTATTATTTTATTATTGTTGATGTGTTTCTTTGATTTTGTTATTAATTGGTTTATATAGTTGGCTGCTCCCACATTACGGGGATAGATATTTAAAATTGTTAGATCTTCCTGTTGGACAGATCCTTTGAGTATGATATAGTGTCCTTCCTCATCTCTTATTATAGTCTTTGGCTTAAAATCTAATTGATCTGATATAAGGATTGCCACCCCTGTTTTCTTCTGATGTCCATTAGCATGGTAAATTGTTTTCCATCCCCCACTTTAAATCTGGAGGTGTCTTCGGGTCTAAAATGAGTTTATTGTAGGCAAAATAGATGGGTTTTGTTTTTTTATCCATTCTGATACCCTGTGTCTTTTGATTGGGGCATTTAGCCCATTAACATTCAGGGTAACTATTGAGAGATATGAATTTAGTGCCATTGTATTGCCTGTAAGGTGACTGTTACTGTATATGGTCTCTGTTCCTTTCTGATCTACTACTGTTAGTCTCTCTCTTTGCTTAGAGGACCCCTTTCAATATTTTCTGTAGAGCTGGTTTTATGTTTGCAAATTCTTTCAGTTTTTGTTGTCCTGGAAGATTTTTATCTCTCCTTCTATTTTCAATGATAATCTAGATGGATATAGTATTCTGGGCTGCATGTTTTTCTCATTTAGTGTTCTGAATATATCATGCCAGCTCTTTCTGGCCTGCCAGGTCTCTGTGGATAAGTCTGTTGCCAATCTAATATTTTTACCATTGTATGTTACAGTCTTCTTTTCCTGGGATGCTTTCAGGATTTTTTCTTTGTCACTAAGACTTGTAAACTTTATTATTAGGTGATGGGGTGTGGACCTATGCTTGTTGATTTTGAGGGGGGTTCTCTGCACCTCCTGGATTTTGATGCTTGTTTCCTTTCCCATATTAGGGAAATGGAGAGAGAGAACCTTAACAGACTATTTACCCAACATTGAATCCAACACAGAGCTCCATCTCACAACCCTGAGATCATGACCTGAACCAAAATCAAGAGTCTGACGTTTAACCAACAGGGCCACCTAGGTGCCCCCAGACAAGGCAATTTTCAAGCATTCTCTACAGCACCTAAAACTTGCCCTGTGGAGTAAGTTGCTTCTGTTTTATAACTAAGGAGTGTTCATTTCTTTATCTTTGAGACAGTTTAAAAGTATATCTTACAAACTATTATGTCACTGTCCTCACTCTGAGTCTGGATTCAGTCGCAATGACCACCTCTCCATCTGCCCAAAATTCCCTTCCTTGACCCTTCCTTCATGCCTTAATTTGTGCCACGTCTGCCTCCACTCCAGTTTGTGAACTCCTCTGAAAAGAGGGTCTGCCTCTTGCCTTTTCTGTTTGCCATGGTGCTGCACATGATGCTTTGCATACACTGATTTTAAAAATATCAAGATTCTTAAGAGCAGAATCAGATGACTTGAGTAGGATGTTTCAAGAGTTTGTCCTTTGGACTCAGAGTAAAGGCAGATTTCTATTGGTGTTGAAAGGACAGGTGATCAGAAACAAAGAAGTGGAAATGTCCATAATTTCTAGTTCGCAAATGGAATTTCACTGTAGCTACAAGATGTCTGCAAATAAGAAAGCCAATTTCACCCCTTTGTTGGTGGTATAAAATAAGAACTGTGGGAAAGAGAGATGAGACAACTAAGAAGAAGTCCTAGGAGAACTGATCTGGGATGAGGACAAGTTATATGATTTGTGGGACACAGTACAAGGTGAAAATGCAGGGTTCCCTGGTTCAAGAATTACAGAAAATTTCAAGATGGTGACAGCAAAGCATTAAAGCAAACATGGGGTCCTTCTGAGCTGGGGCCTGTGCAACAGCACAGGGCACATGTCCATGAAGCCAGCTCAACTGGCATACCCATTTAGTACAATTTTCTGTGATAAAACAGATGTTTACTCTTTCACATCTCTGGTCTGTGTGTTTTTCCTCTTTTCCTCTCTCCTCAAAGTCTCCTCTCTCCTACCTTTCATCACTCTTTATTCTTCAGCCTGTCATACAACTCATATTTAGAAGTCTGCTTCATTCTGACATCAAATGCTTTCAATCATACAGCAAGTATACACCTCCTGATTAAGTGTCCTTTCTTTCACTCTTTTGATTGCCATCTGTGCAATCAGCTCAGATTTAAGTTTTCTTGGAGGGGTGGAGAAATATTCTTGGACAGACATGTATTTATCTCACATAAATCAATGGCAGAATGACAAACTTTATATTATTTGAAATTCTCTTAAATCCGATGTGGCATAATGCTTAGAATTGATTTTTTTTTCTTTCTTTCTTTTTTTCTCTCTCTCTTTCTTTCTTTCCTCTTTTTTTGAGAAGGAGGTCCTTCTTAGAAGAAACTTTTCTTTCAGGGAGAGCCAGAAAATGTAAAACAGGGAGTCTGGGAGACTTCCTATCACAAAAGCCAGAAAAGCAAATATTGGACAAAAAAAAAATAAGAATGGAGGAGGCTTGGTTTTTCTCTTATAGGTCTTCCTATGACTTGGCTTATTATGAAATGGTTTTTTATTTCAGCAAAAGAAAAAAAAATTATTCCTTTTGAAAATGAGATATTTTCAAGATTGGAGATTAGGACAAATAAATAATATGAAGTGTTAAAGTTACTAAAATCCAAAAAAATGTATAGTTGTGTATCTGCTTTCAGTGTTCAGAAGAATTTTTTAATGTATTGAGTAATATAGGTGCATCTGCTATTCTCACTGGTTATTGGAAAGGACATAGAAATGCTGATTGGTTCTTTAAAGCATCTTTTAAAATGCATGGATTCAAGAACTGATTCTCCTCCAACAAATAGGAATCAAGATTGTTCACCAGAGATGTACCAGAAACAAATTAACTGGGTTGTTTAGGTAAGAACTGGTGAGCATAGATAAAAATCAATAAAATAGCTTCCTCTCTTTAAAGTGGAGTATATGGTATGCTAAGACTTTATAGATATAAAAACAAAAGTCATCAAGTAAGTAATAGATCATATATAAGAACTTATTTTATTGTGTTTTTTTATTCTGTGTTATGTCAGAAATGATTATGTGTTTAGAAATGTATAATGTCTCCTTTTGTGAGTCCTCAACCCATTCCAAGCTATCTATAAATTCTCCACATGCAGTAAAGTGGTAGGTTGATTTAAAATGCAAAATATGAATGGCAGTTTTCCTCTCTCATTATATTTTTAATTCAAGGCCAGTCATTATTAAGTACACTCTTCAAGGCTCCAAGATACCTTTAGCCATGGAAAGAGAGATACGCTGCACTGATGTGGTAGAATAGTCATGGTCAACTTCAGAAAGCGAACCACCTAGAATTTGGATTTGCCAGGAACCTTGCCTGTAAGTCAGAAACCATCAGAGTGACTGAAGTATAGAATGGAATATACAGTTGACATGCTGATGAGACAGCCCTGAGGCATTGCTGTAGCCAAGAGCCCATATAATCAATAAGATCCTTTTTTTTTCTTTCTTTCTCTTTGATCTGCTTTCCACTATGCTGTTTTCTATCTCCCATATGCTTTCTGCATGAAGGTTAAAAGATAAAATCTAGGAGCTTTAGGATTTCATTGTCTTAGTTTCTCCTCATCTCAGAAAAACAGAGAGGAAACCCTCACTCTTTAAGCGCATACATAAACCTGCTTTTGAAGGACTCTGATGGACTCTCCTTAAATAATAGATCAGACCTATATCTAGGGGATGAAGTTCTCTGATTGGCTTAACTGGTCCAGATGTACACATCTGTGTAGAGGGGTTCAGGATCTTTGACTGACAGCCTCATAAGACTCACAAGGACTGGGGAAAGGGAAGACCTCTCAAAGAAATGAGGAGGTGTAGAAACAAATATTTATCAACAGAACAACATTCAAAATAGAAAGAGAGAAAAATGAATAAATGTTCAGAGTAGAGATAGATATCTCAGAAGAGGATAGAGAGTGGGTAAAGTGTAGTATAGAGATAGAAAATGTTTTAGGGGGAATGAACACGCTCTCCTTCTGGAATTTAGAAAGTTGTTCCCTTTATACTTAATGTATCCTATAAATCTATATAAAAAAAGAGATATTTTCAAAGATAAGTGGGCAAATGATTCATAATAGATCATTGACAAGGAGGATTTACAAATGTTAATAAAGAGGAGAGTTTTAAGCTTATTAGAAACAAATTAAAAATTATAATGATAATGGTTTCCACTTCTAGCCATGATGGACTAGCAGAAACCTGATTAACCCTCTCATATCAATAAACTAGAGAACTGGACAAAATATGTAATTCTTGGAAGAAGGGAAACAAACAAACAAAGTCTTAGTATTACACCAGATCAATGGCTAGAGAGTTTCTAGGCTACACTATAGGAAGCAGGGACCCAAACAGATCCCAGGTGTCTTCACCAGGTGAGGAAATAAAACTCAGTATGCATTCTTGATTTTTTTCTTTTTTGAAAATCATCAAAACAGAAATAAAGGGAATTTCTTCGACTTGGTTGTTCAGACCACAATAACAAAATACCATAGACTGAATGGATTAAACAAGAAATAGTTATTTCTCACAGTTCTGGAGGCAATAAATATCCAAGGGTTCATCCAGCTATAAATACATGACTGAACAAATAAATAAATGTGAGAAAAGGGACGAATCTTCTTTATGAAAGACTTTCAAATAATATACAGAGTCTTCCTCCTCACTCTTCACCCCCAATACATGGAGTTTAATTTCCCTTACATCGAGAATGAGCTGGGTTTTGTGATATGCTTCTAAAGAATATATTATTAAAAAGGATAAATTAGTTATATCACAGTGAAGAAACCTGAGAGATGCCACCTAAACTGAGGAATCAAGGTTAACATCATCACTGATAAGTCATTTTGGTAGAATGTAACCCTTGATAGTATATGAAGAGAAGGGCACCTCACTTTTATGGTGTTTTTCCCAAAAAGTTACAACCCCAGTCTAATAACAAGAAAATACGAGACAAACCCACACTGAGGAACATATCTGATCTTACTGTACTCTTCAAAGCTGTCAAGTTTACAGAAAAATGGCCTAGTTGAAAAACTGTCATAGATCAGAGGATACTAGGAAGACATGAGTGCAAACATGTGAACAGTATCTTTTAGTATTCTGGTGGAAGTTTGATCAAATCTTTATAAATAGGAAGGAACTTCCAACAAGTAATCTTCTGGCAATTTAGCGACAAAATCATATTGAGCTTCTGACTAGGGAAAATAGGAATTGTCTGCTGTGCTGTGTGATGAATAGGAAAAAAAATAAAGGTCTATAGAGGTATTTGATGCTTTAATGAAACCAAGGTCTTACATAAGTAGAAGGAAGTTGTAAGTAATCTTTGTGTAACTAATAGATATAATTGACCTAGAATGGTTGGGTAATGGGAATCCTGGTTAATTAAGTGTCTTTATTAACTGGTTATACACACTTACAAATTATGAATTGTCGACTTTTTAGGGGACTAGGAAATGTCAAATGTCAGTACCCTGCATCTAGAGGACTCCTTGCAGACCTCCAGCACTGAAGGACAGTGTTCACTGTCGAGGAGCTGGGAGTCCTCTCAGTAAGTGGTGTTACAAAGAAGCCATTATGGGGTTAAGCTTTGGTTGGGTCATTCTAAGGAAGGTCTGAGGAAGTAGTGGCTCAGTCTGCATTGGGTACCATCAGAGAGCAGGGACAATTCTGTAACTGAGTCTCGGAACAAATCTCATCCAGAGGAAGGACAGATTAAAATGAGGATAAAGCTGTACTTAGTAAAGAAGTAGCAGTCACTCATTTAGCCGAGCACAGAGGATGTCAGATATTTTGTGGGACTCATGGTGATTTTGTTTTGGCTCACTCGATCGTGGTGTCAGAGTGACCTTGTCTGACGTTCTGTGAGTTTATGTCCAACAGGAGAACAGCATGGCCTGGCTGTGAACATCAGTTCAGTTTCCAGGAGCTGGGGCTGCTTTCACTTTCTCAAAAGCAAATGAAGAAAAATATCTCTTCTTAATCTCTAACCTTCAGTTGTACTTGAATGTTCTAGATTTTGAAACTGTTCTCCTTTGCGATACTTTTGTTTTTTTTTGTTTTTGACAAAAACAAATGTTCACTGTAGTGAACCTGGTGAGCCACTTGTTCTTGAAACACTCTCTTTTGGCTTTGTTGACACTGTATTTCTCTGATTTTTCTTTATATCTCTGGCTTTGATTCTCACCGTCCTTGTCCCTGAACACTCTCCAACTCTAAATGTTTGAATTTCCCAGGGCTTGTACCTTAAACCATCTTTTTCTGCTTTCACACTCTTCCCAGCTGATCTCATCCACCCCCATAGCTTTAAATACTACTTCTGTGCCACTAAATTCTAAATTGATGTCCACTGTAGGCTCTCTTCTGACCTCCAGGTTCATTCATCTACCTGCTCATCCTTACTTGAAATGTCACAAAAATCTCAAACTTAAGAGATCTAAATAGGAATTTATTGGCTTTCTGTCCTAATATCATTCCTTCTCTGGTCTTTGTCATCTCTATAAACAGCTGGACCACCTGCCTAGATTCTCAAACTTGCAGCCTAGGAGTCATACTTGATATGTATGTGTCCTCAAACCCCTATGTTGTTCATCAGTAAATCCTGTTTTTCCTACTCCACAATGCATCTCCTCTCTGTCCATGGCTCACATCCCTCCCAGCCCAGCTCTGGTCTAAGCCACCATCATCCCCCAGCAGCAGCTTCCTTATTCATGTCTCAGCTTCCACCCTGGATCTTTTTCTGTTCTCACAACAGCAAAGTCATCTTTTTTTAATTTATATTTTTTTAAAGATTTATTTATTTATTTGAGAGAGAGAGAGAGTGGGGTGGGGGAGGGCCAAGGGAGAGGAAGAAAGAGAGCTCATCCTCAAGCTGACTCCCCACTAAACACAGAGCCCAAGGTGGGGCTCCATCCCAGCACCCTGAGATCATAACCTGAGTCAAAATCAGGAGTTAGCCACTTAATGGACACTGAGCCACCTAGGTGCCCCATCTTTTAAAAGCATAAATATAATTAGATCACTTTTCTCTCACCTTAAAATGCCTCCCAGGGGCGCCTGGGTGGCTCAGTGGGTTAAAGCCTCTGCCTTCAGCTCAGGTCATGATCCCAGGGTCCTGGAATCGAGCCTCGCATTGGGCTCTCTGCTCAGCGGGGAGCCTGCTTCCTTCTCTCTCTGCCTGCCTCTCTGCCTAGTTGTGATTTCTCTCTGTCAAATAAATAAAATATTAAAAAAAAAATCCTTCTCAATGCACTTTAAAATAAAATCCAAACTTTTCCCCATTGTCTATGGCCTGCATGACCTATACTGTCTTTACCTTGACCAGCTCATCTTATCTTAGGCTCCCTTCTCCCTCACACTTTATTCTCCAGGCACTTGAATTTTTTAAATAATTATCCAAGTTATCAGGCTCTTTTCCATCTCAGGGTCTTGGAGTTTGGCCTGCCCATAAAAGGATCCTCCACCCACCGTCACATAGACAGACCTTTCTCTGCCCACACTCCTTCTACAAGGATGGCTTCTGCTCTTCTGTCAGTCTGTGCTTCAGTGTTCCCTTCAGAGGAAGTTCTTCCTTAACCTCCCTGTCTAATTGGCTTCCCTAATTATAATCTGTCATCAAACACATTTCATTTCTTTCTTACCACTTACTAGAATGCATAATTATCTACATGTTAGATCGTTTAATATCTATCTTTTCCACCAGACAAAAAGTTCCGACAAGGCAAAGGCAGCACCTGTTTTGTTTTCCACTCTGGTTTTGCATTTAGCACAAAAGCAGTGCTCACTCAATAGCTGTTGCATGAATGGATACATTAACCAGTTATTGGTTACTGTTACTTTGAATAAATTGGGTTTGTTTTCACCAGTTTTAAAATACAACTTGAATGAAGGAGGGTAGCTAAAGCTGTAGGAAACATCAAAGTACATCAAAATGGACTCCAATTTCTTTAGCAGGTGGAGAATGAACAGAGGCTGAGGGGATTTAGCTATGGTAAAGGAGAAAGATGAGCACATTTGGATTCAGAAGACTGAAGGTCTGGACAAGATATGGGAAGTTGAAGAATTCAGTCAAGTGTCTATAGTAGACTGAATAATGACTATCCAATGATCTCCCTGTCCTAATCCCTGGAGCCTATGAATATGTTATTTGGTAGATGTGATTCATTAAAGGATTTTGAAATAATCCTGTGTTATCCAGGTGGGTCTGTTGAATTCACCAGGGTCCTTGTAAATAGGAAAGCAGGAAGGTCAGAGTCAGAGACAAAGATGTGATGTCAGAAACACAAAATCAGTGCCATGAGCTAAAGAACGCAGGTGGCCTCTAGAAGCTGGAAGACAACAAAAAAGACTTTGCCTTAGAGCTTTCAGAAGGAACACACTCTTGCTAAACCATTTTACATTTCTGAGGTCCACAACTACAACTATAGGTAAATAAATTTGTATTGCTTTTAGTCACTAAATTTGTGATAATTTATTATAACAGCAAGAGGAAATTAATATAAGCTCTGAGATTCATGTCTAAAACTTGTCTTATTTACTTAGCTTCTTAGGCATTTATTGCTGTTGTTGTCTCCCCATACTAAAATAGAAGTTATATAAGAGAAGAGGCTATATCTCTGTTGTCCAGTTTTATTCCCAGGACCTAGAATAAGGCCTGGCACAGAGTAGGTTTTAAACAAATATTCTTGATCAGTGAGCAAAGGAACACAAAATCCCACCCAATAGGGTTGTTGAGAAAACTAAATATGCAGCCTTGAATTCCAGACTATTGGTAAGAGTTGAGAGGTCATTCTTCCCATTCTCCTCTGCTATGCTTTTCTTTTAACTCCTTCATCCTTTCTGTTGCCTTCCCATCTGGTCTCCTTTATTTCTCTCCTCATTTCTCCCTCCTTTATTTGATGCTCTTTTATTCCCCTTTTTCCGTAGGCTTTCACTTTTAATCTATATATTATATTATATTATATTATGCTATAATATAATATGTCATATTATATTACACACACAAATCCTTCTTGGGGATACAGGATGACTGGATGTTGCATGTTTGGCCTTCACAACAACCCTGTTGGGTAGGAATTTGCATTCATCTGCTCATTGATCAGGATGGCCACCTCTGATTTAAATATATATCACACATGCAAACTTGCGCTTTGGATTACATTTAATATGTATTCATGATGCATTTATTTAACTTAATTTGATTAGACCATTGTGTGTGACAGAAATCCTTGGTTCTGAAATTGCTCACATTGATCACGAAAATGGACCACAATGTAGTGACTTGGAGCACATTTTCTTTTCAAGGGACAGTCATGTCACATGTGGTTTTAATCAACTTAGGCAAAGTAACTGCTCTAGGACAAGGCTGTTGAAAAGTGAGTTTGTGGCCATTTTTCTTTCCCTCACAGGCCTGCTGGATAACACTGTCATATACACAGGTTTAGTAGGCACTGTCTGTGGATATTTCTGGGTTGTTGATTTTAACCAAAATTATGCAAACAGTTTGCAGGGGTTGAGAGGAGTGGAGACATAGATGTACTATATGAAAGGATCTGACAGCAATCTGGAAGATTCTACCTTTTTAAAACTTGCAATTGATAGTTTCAAATATGCAGTATTTGTTTTATAAGAACATGCAAACTTCTCATGGAAGATATTGATTGAGAGGAGTAGATGGTGTGCCTCTGCAATGCTGGTCCCTCACTTTTTTTTAACCTTGAAATGAAGATGTGGGGGTGGGGGGTTAGGTGAGGGATGTTAAGAGAAGAGGAAGTTGATCATGGTAGCCTTCTATAGGCAAGGGCTCAGGAGGCCTTCTCTGTGTGCTACTGCAGATTTCAAACAGACACTTATTTGGGTGAACTAACTACTATATTGATTTCTTGATACTTAAATTTGTGAACATCTTTAATTCTTGAATGTGGCACCCTCACTAATGCATTAGTCCAAATAGGTTTGCTTAGTGTACATGTGTGTGCTTGTGTGTGTACATATATATGTACATAGGTACACATAAATACTTATATATACAAACATATATATATAGCTTATATGTATTAGATATATTATCTACACTAACTTATACACACACACACAAACACATATGTATATATACACATAAACACGTACATACCAAAGAGATCCTATCCTCTACTGGACAGAGAGAAAACTACATAGTGTAAGGATGAGGGTATTTTTTTTTCCTTTTTTAAAGATTTTATTTATTTATTTTTCAGGAAAAGAGAGTGAGAATATGTATGCATAAGCAGGGGGAGCAGCAGGCAGAGGGAGAAGCAGGCTCCCCATTGAGCAAGGAGCCCAATCTGGGACTTGATCTCAAGATCCTGAAATCATGACCTGAGAAAAAGGCAAACAATTAACTCACTGAGTCACCCAGGCATCCCAGGATGAGGAGGTTCTCTAAATAACTAAAAGATAAATACCTCGGTCTCCTTACATATAGTCTCCCACATCAGCATTCTGCACTTGCCTGAAAAACTGGGATTGATTTGGGAGTCTCCTCAAGTTAACAGAGCATATGTACCAGACCCTGAACAGGAACAGGGACTCCTTTGGCCTCTACATCATCAGTGTGCTGATGATTGGCCCTTTACCTTATGCTGGTGCACAGTTCTACTTTTCTACCTCCACACTGTGAGGATGACCTCAGCTTGGTAACGTAAATTTGATTCCATTCCTGTGACTGCTACATAACATTTTGAATGGGAATAACAATCCCTGGCCATTAGTTTGTTTGTTTTTAGACTGAGGGGTGAAGGTTCATGTTCTTGCCACTGACATTCAAGAAGTGTCTATGTGCACAAAGCCATTACATATTTCATCACCATGAGATGATGAAGCCTGCTATTGTTGTACTAAATAAATCTAAATAAATAAATCAACATACAGAAATCAGTTACTTTCTTATACACTAACAATGAAAATACAGAAAAAGAAATTAGAAAATCGATTCCATTTACTATAGCAACAAGAACCATAAGATACCTGGAAATAAACCTAACCAAAGAGGTAAAGGATCTGTACCCAAGGAACTACATAACATTCATGAAAGAAACTGAGGAAGACACAAAAAGATGGAAGACCATTCCATGCTCATGGATTGGAAGAATAAACATTGTTAAAATGTCTATACTGCCTAGAGTCATCCATGCTTTCAAAGCCATCATGATCAAAATTCCCAGAATTTTTCAAAGAGCTGGAACAAATAATCCTAAAATTTGTATGAAACTAAAAAAGACCCAAAATTGGTCAGGAAACGTTGAAAAAGAAAAACAAAATGGGGGGGGCCTCATGTTGCCTGATTTCAAGTCTTACTACAAAGCTGTGATCACCAAGACACCATGGTACAGGCACAAAAACAGACACATAGATCAGTGGAACAGGGTAGAGAGTCCAGATATGGACCCTCAACACTATGGTCAACTAATCTTCAACAAAGCAGAAAAAAATATACAGTGGAAAAGAAGTCTCTTCAATAAATGGTGCTGGGAAAATTGGACAGCTCTGTATAGAAGAATTAAACTCAACCATTCTCTTACACCATACACAAAGATAAACTCAAAATGGATAAAAGACCTCAACATGAGGCAGGAATCTACCAAAATCCTAGAGGAGAACATAGGCAAAAACCTCTTTGACATGGGCCACAGCAACTTCTTTCATGGCATGTCTCCAAAGGCAAAGGAGACAAAAGCAAAAAAGAACTTTTGGGACTTCAAGATCAAAAGCCTCTGCACAGCAAAGAAAACAGTCAACAAAACAAAGAGGCAACCCACAGAATGGGAGAAGATATTCGCAAATGACACTACAGACAAAGGGCTGATATCCAAGATCTATAAGGAACACCTCAAACTCATCACACACAAAACAGATAATCATGTCAGAAAATGGGCAGAAGACATGAACAGACACTTCTCCAAAGAAGACATACAAATGGCTATCAGACACATGAAAAAATGTTCATTGTCACTAGCCATCAGGGAGATTCAAATCAAAACCACACTGAGATACCACCTTACACCAGTTAGAATGGCAAAAATTAGCAAGACAGGAAACAACAAGTGTTGGAGAGGATTTGGAGAAAGGGGAGCCCTCTTACACTGTTGGTGGGAATGCAAGTTGGTGCAGCCACTTTAGAGAACAGTGTGGAGATTCCTCAAGAAATTAAAAAATAGAGCTTCCCTATGACCCTGCAATTGCACTACTGGGTATTAACCCCAAGGATACAGATGTCGTGAAAAGAAGGGCCATCTGTACCCCAATGTTCAAAGCAACAATGGCTACAGTCGCCAAACTGTGGAAAGAACCAAGATGCCCTTCAATGGATGAATGGATAAAAAAGATATGGTTCATATATACGATGGAGTATTATGCCTCATCAGAAAGGATGAATACCCAACTTTTGAATACTCAACATGGATGCGACTGGAAGAGATTATGCTGAGTGAAATAAGTCAAGCAGAGAGAGTCAATAATCATATGGTTTCACTTACTTGTAGAGCATAAGGAATAACACGGAAGACATTAGAAAATGGAGAGAAGTGATTTGGGGGAAATTGGAGGGGGAGATGAACCATGAGAGACTGAGGATTCTGAGAAACAAACTGAGGTTTGGGAGGGTAGGGGTGGGGAGTTAGGTGAGCCCGGTGGTGGGTATTAAGGAGGCATGTATTGCATGGAGCACTGGGTAAGCAATGAGTCTTGGAACACTGAAAAAATAAAATAAAATTTAAAAAATAAATAATGCTTGTATCCCTTCTATCATTAGATTTTAATAATCATTCATTATACAATTAAATTTATCTTCATTTTCTAAGAGAATGGTTCATTGATCTAGAAATTAAGCTATGTAATTACCTTAATGGGTAATTTTTGTTACTAACTTGTTTGTGCAGGGATGCTTTATCATTTATAGACATGAGAAGCTATATCTTCCTCCTGGATTACATTTGTATCAATTGTTAAAAATGGAATCAACTGATTATACACACAGGGCCATGGGCTGTTTAGATTTTACACATGTTTTGAATTAGGCTAGGGCTGTGGACTGAATATCCCCCCCCCCCCACAATAATCACATGTTGAAATCCTAACTTCCAAAGTAAGGGGCCTAGGAAGTGGGGCCTCTGGGAGATGATCAGTCTGTGAGGATGGAGCTCTCACAAAAGAGGCCCCAGAGAGATCCTTCCTTCTTCTGTCATGTGAAGTTACAGTGAAAAGAGGGCCATCTATAAACCAGAAAGTAGGCTCTCACTAGATACCAGTTCTACTAGTGCCACAGTTTGGACTTCCCAACTTCCAGAACTATGAGAAATAATGTTTAGAAGCCACCCGGTTTATGATATTTTGTTATAATAATCCACACAGACTAAGACAGGTGTCCATTACCAGATTTCATCACTCTAGAATGTCCTAAGAGAAGAATCATAATGCAGATTCTTGTGACAGTAGAGCAGATCTATGCCCTTTTTGGCAAATGTGTATTTTCTCTTTTGAGAGAGAATAGATTCTGGCTTGCTGCTGAGTGTCTGATTTCTGAGACAGCAAACAAACTTGAACCTGAACTGCCTTATCACAAGCTGTATGTTATTTCTGATCCACCATTCATAAGGGCTGAGCATGTTCAGAAACACCCCCTCGTAAAAGTAGAAGTAATATATATATGACAGGTCTTGATCAGTCCCAAAGGTATCACAAACTTAAGTGATAGAAACTTAAAAAAAAGGTGGGGGGGGGGAAGAGGAGGAGGAGGAGAAGGGGAGGAAGAAGAAGAAAACCTTACCACTCTTGACGGTAAGGTTTCTGTAATGGTTTTGGTTTTGCCAAGCACGGGCATCTCTACCAAGACTCAGAAGGAGAAAGCCGTCAATGTGAAGAAGTGTCTATACACAACGCTAGTGGATCTGTTTGTGTGCAGGTTAGCCAGGGAATTTGGGGCTTGAAGGCAGCAATGGTGGAGGTTTCAATGCCCTGGATCTATGTCATATATGTTAGGCTATGAGAGAATACAGCAATGGGGTTTCTACCAGAACTGTTCTGTTTTATGTTTGACCATTTCTCTTACCTATTCTTTTTTCCTAGTCCTATAGCTATGAAATCACTCTTCTGGCCCTTAAGAAAATTCTTTAAGCTGCCTACACTTTTAAATAAGTCCTTTCCCATTTAAACTAGCTGGATCCTATTATCTGCAGGTAGGAGTCCTGACTGAATGCACTATTCTGAGACACCATCTCTACCAGCAATCCAATGACTCACATATTAATACCGTTATAGGAAAGTCCAAGTACAACAGAATCGATGGTGTACTTCTTGGATTCTGGTTAAGGAAAATTCCACCAACATCCATTATAATCCATTATAATAACCCATTATAATCCATTATATGATTGGAAGACAAGGTAGTGCCACGCTGTTCAGCACAACTCAGAGAGTCAACTACTTGAGAAAAGATACCAAGCTTTATTCGTCCATTTCGGTGCAGATTCACAGCACCAGATACTGCCCTGGGCTGAACCTGAAAGCAGAACTGTTCAGTGGAAGAAGATAGGACAGTTCAGTGTTTATTTCAAAAACAAGAGAATACAGGGAATTCACATACTGCCTTTAGAAATTATATCCACCCCCATTCATAATACATCAAATAGTCTCTTTTGTTCAAGTGTTTCACCTGTAGAAGTGCAATAACAACATCTGATTATCTCTTTATGGTGCCATAAACAAGTATAATGATCATGAATAAAAATTCCAGGAGTTTAACTCTGTGACAGGTAGTCTTCTAGATGCTTTACTTTCATTAGCCTTTTTTTCCATTAGCTTTTTAAATTTTTATTTAACTTTTACAACTACCTTAAAACTTATATACATTTGTGCTCATTTTACAGATGAGGAAACTTAGATGAGTCAAAGTCATATGTAAAAGATTCTAAAATTTTAATCCAGACAATATGCCCCTGGATCTCCACTTTTCATCATTCTGCTTTACTGTAAGTAAAATAAATCATTATACAGCATGCTGAAGATCAAAGGAACAGAGAAATGCATTGAGAGTAACATGGAAAATATAGTTTCTGATGTCCAGAAGCTATGAAAATGGCACCAGGTACTTCTGAAATTTTATAATGGGTACTGTTTTACCTTTAGACTCTATGTACAATTAGGAAATCTAAGATTTACTGATTACAGCAATATATATGTTTCATCTCTATAGTAGAAGTTAGGTTGGATGTAGGGGTCATATTAATAGAATGGACTTAATATTAATATTAGATGTGAATGTGATCTCTGTGATCCTGTGATCCCAGGACCCCGGGATCATGACCTGAGCCAAAGGCAGAGGCTTTAACCCACTGAGCCACCCAGGTGCCCCAAGAGTTTACATTTAGATAGGAGAACAAAATATGTATGTTGAGGACAATAGCAAGCTCCTAAATAATAACAGTCACACTTTTTTTTTTCTTAAAATCTCCTTATTTCTAACCCACAATGCCTGGAACTTAATAGATAAACATAATAGATAACAATGTTTGTCAACTGGATAAGTATCAGTCATATTGTAATAATATGCTATAAAGCTTTATAAGTGTAGAATTTAATAGTACTTAGAATAACAAAGATTTCAGGAAGAAGGGGGAACTTGGACCTTAAAGGCTGGCTGAGATTTGGATAAGGAGGAGAGCGAAGGTGGGGGTGTCTCAAGTGAGGAAACAAAAGAAGTGAGCCTGCGGAGGTGGAATGAGAAACATAACCCTACACAGCAGCTACTGGGTGTCCTGTGGGCAGCCATTCATTTGTTCAAAGGCAAGTTGGGCAGCTGGATATTTGGAAGACAATATATTAGGCCATTTTATGGGCACATTGTTTTTTAAATGTTCATTGGAAAAAATCGAGCCAGTTTGAAGCAGTAATTTTCAAGCTTCATTAACTTTTAAGGGTCAGTTTTAGACATATTCTGTGGAAGTGTGAGGATTGTGTGAAGAATTACTTTTAATGCACTGTCAGGAGAAGCACTATTTGCCGCATTATTTTTATTTTATGAAGAGAGAGAGAATATCTGGAATATGCTAATAAAACCCATAATTGCCCTGTAGTTATTCCCTCCCCCAAAGCAATGATGCTGCCAGGGAAATAATTTCTTCAGGAATCTTGATGATTAAACAGAAAGAAAGTGTCTGTAGTAGACTGATTTTGATGCCTGACTACACAAATATGGGTCAGTTGCATCAGGCACTTCTAAAACAGTGGACTAATTTCAGAAATAATTATGACTTGTCTTCTCAAAATATCTTCTTCAAATAATCTTGTTAATTGACCTTATTATTTCATTGGTATGTCAGTTTAATCCACTAACAAATACTTGTGATTCCTTTGCAGGACAGAAAATCTAGTCTTAAAGTAAATTTTGGGGGTGAGGGACACCTGGGTGGTGCAGGCCACTAAATGGCTGACTCTTGGTTTAGGTTCAGGTCATGATCTCAGGGTCCTCAGATTGAACCCCACATCAAGTTCCCCACTCAGCAGGAACTCTGTTTCAGGATTATCTCTCCCTTTGCCCCTCCCCATGCTTGCTTGAGCACTCTCTCTCTCTCAAACTAATTAATTAACTAATTTGGGGAGCCATTGGGGCTTAGTGTAAAATGAAAATTATGGAGTGACAGAAATCCTACCCCTGGCCCTCCCTGATGCAGCCACTGGTCTTGCAGAAGATGCTTTCCCTTTTCAGGGGAGCCACTTGCATCCATGTCTCTGCAAGCTGCCCTTTGTGCTGTCCTTTCTCCCCTTTCTCTCTGCTCTCCATGATGCAATGTTGGATGAGGTTGTTAAAATATCTGTGATATTGGGATGGAACAAAGAAGAATAATTCTATTACTACAGTACTTTTATTCTAAGGATGCTTCCAGCCTTATGTTATTTCCATTTCTCCAAATTTTAAAATCAGTG
Organism: Mustela putorius furo; assembly: GCF_011764305.1. NCBI lineage: Eukaryota > Metazoa > Chordata > Mammalia > Carnivora > Mustelidae > Mustela > Mustela putorius. The sequence continues at coordinate 3,103,531 of NW_025421301.1, forward strand.
AGCTGTTTTCTGGGAATCTACCCATTCCCACCTTACCAAATTTTAACCAGTTCCCTTGATGTTGAACAAAGGCATACTTTTTTTAAATGAACTGACATGGTGGAGGTGTTGTCTGCAGCCAAAAGCGGGATATTGTCCAAATTTGGGACAATAACAGCTTTTGGTAAAATAAGGCATTTTCAGAATATGCAATTCTGTCTGTTTATATGTGGAAGCAGACTGTTACTCTTTTAATAATTGCTTTATCTCTGTAACAACACTTGGGTATTGATTCACAGGTAAATAGGGTGCATTGAAAGTTCTACCTATTACAAAGGAACTCAATGAAATTAAAAATCCATAAAAATGTATTCATCACATTGAGTGTGACATGAAGAAAACTGATCGGTTACTCAACATCTCTATTAATGATAAGTCAAGTGAGAGTGATGGTAAATTAAAGCAAGTTGATCTTAGATTATATATCAGAAATAATTTTCAACAGTGCATATTGTTATGCTTGAGATTACCTGTGGAATATCTTTAGAAGAAACACTTACACATATTTTTATAGTTCAATTACAGTCTTCCATGAAGATTGATGGATTAATATATACCTTGTCTTATTACACACACATACCCCCACACACACAAAATAGAGGCAGTTTTTAAGAAAAAGTATAATAAAACAAGACATAAAAAGTAAAAACTCAAAATCAAGGAAAGAATATATTATTGCTCCTACACGACCAAGAATGCTTTTACTAAATTGAAATTTGGTGCAAAGCAGTCTGTTTATACAGAGGGTCATTATTAAAAAAAATTGCTCTATAAAACTCATTATTTGATCAAATTTAAGAATACCATAGAGATGGTTGTTTCTTATAAATGTAGTTACCTGGTAAGGATGGGAGATCTGACAGGCAGGGATTATTATGTTTGGTATTACCATAAAATGATATATTTTAAGTTAAAGATACACATCACATTTTATGTCTATAACAAACATGTCTATAACAAAATAACAAACCCCAGATGGTTTATGTTAGTTGTGTTGCTATGGCAGCAAGATGCCAGAGACCACCAGCTGACTACAAACTACCTCATAGTGTATTCACCCATCCTGTCAGTCAGGCTGCCACTGCAACTGAGCCTAGCTAGATGGCATTCATTGGAAAGTGACTGAAGACTACAAAGGGCTGACACAATGAATGAAAATCTGGTGAACCAGGGCCTGGATAATGGGTTAGATCATAGGAGCGCTCTGGGAGTTGGGCATCAAAAAGAACTGTAGTGGTCAGCAGAAATTTGGTCTGGTTCTGCAAATCCCATTGTGACAAATACAGTATCCCCTTCATCTCTGTCACTTGCTGAGGATTTAGAATTCTAGGGGTACCTGGGTAGCTCAGTTGGTTAAGTGTCTGCCTTCAGCTCAGGTCAGGATGATCGAGTAACACATGGGGCTCTCTACTCAGTAGGGAGTGTTCTTGTCTCTTTTCCTCTCCCTCTGCTCTTCCCCCTACTCATGCTCGCTCGCTCTCTCTCTCTCTCTCTCTCTCTAATACATGAAAAAAGTCTTAAAAAAAAAAAGATTTAGAGTCCTAGATAGAACCAACTGACTGTCTAGATTAAACCATGAGCTCACACCAGATTTGCTCTTTCTCTTGAAGTAAATGACACCTTGTTGGGTCATTAAAGTCATTCTTGACACTTCCTCTCCCTCACTTCACCAAAGCACCAGCAGATCCTGTAGCTCTATTTTCAATATCTATCCTATATACAACCACTGCTCAATAGTTGGGACAGTCAAGGTTCTACCCATGAACTTACTGATCATCTACTCCATTTATAATAGTAGTCCTCCAATCTTGGCCAGTTAGATCATGAGCCCATTAAAAAATCACTGAGAAGGCAGCTGGGTGGTTCAGTGGGTTAAAGCCTCTGCCTTCAGTTCAGGTCATGATCTCAGGATCCTGGGATCAAGCCCCGCATCGGGCTCTCTGCTCAGTAGGGAGACTGCTTCCTCCTCTCTCTCTCTCTGCCTGCTCTCTGACTACTTGTGATATCTGTCTGTCAAACAAATAAATAAAATCTTTAAAAAAAAAAGCACTGAGGCAAATGAAGAAACTGGTTGAGTTTCTTCAGGGTGAGTTATCTCTATTGCAGTGAGAGCTTTTGGTCTCAGGATTCACATAGGACTTAACTATTCTTCTGGGGCCATTTTGAAAGAGCTGTCTTCTGTCCTTTGCCAAATCTTGATATAATTAATTCTCCAATCTTACTTCTTTGACCACGGAACCAAATTATTAGCCATGACAATGAGATGACCTTATTGAGACCATTTCTTCATACAGAAAAAGTATGTAATGGATGTGTTCTCCTTGAAATTCTCCTTCCACTGTCTCTGGGTATTATTCCTGAGACAAATATAACAGCACAATAGGGTCACCATGTTATGCAGATCATTCAAAGATCTGACTTGAAGTTTTTCCATTTCAATCAACTTCTAGAAAATTATCTGTGAGGCTAAAAGAGTGGCAGCAGTTTGTCAAAAGTAGGTGATTTGGGAGATGATGTAAGCCTTCAAGGCTAACTTTGGAATGCTTCAGCGCCTATCCAAATCTATGGTTAAATGGGCCTGGTAGTGTCCAGTTTATGTTGGGTAGCCTAAGTCACATGATCAGATGCTGTTGTTGCCAGCATCCAGTGACAATTGAGAAGCAATGTCTTAAAAGGAGAAAAATTTGCTGAAAATCGGATGGCTTTACTCTAAAACTCTATAGAGTTCTCTACTGTGATTTTCTTTTCCAGCTTGTCACATGATCCATGCCACATTCCTAACTGCCAGATACTGAAATATGAGTTGATCTGCTAGGTCATCTTGTCCAAGTGGAAGGACTGTTGAGAACAACCTGCACTGCTGTTTAGGCCATATGAGAAATGCCAGAATTTGCTTAAAAAAATTAAAGATTTGGAAATAATGCAGGGTATGGTGATGTTGACTAAGAGGAAATGGCTTCTTTTGAAAAGCCATCCTCTCTTAGGTAAGGGAATTATAAATTTTCAATCAAAACAGAAACAGCCTCATTGGACAAATAAGTGGGGGTTACTTGGGAAGGAAATGAAAATTGGTATAGTAAGCTCAGGGTATTCAGAGTTTTATCAGAAGACACTATCTCCTGAAATCTATCCAGAGCCACTCATGAAGTCTTATACTTAAGTGTGAGAGAGTAAGACAATTTTGATGTAATATTAGAATTTTTATCACCATGAAATTAGAAGTTTGATTTCACTAGTTGTCTTGCCAAGCTTTTGAAGATATTTTACTTTCAAAGTTCTATACCTTAGGTGTGGTAGTGGAACACACAAACCTATACATATAATAAAATTACAAAAAGTGAAATACATACACACATACATAAATAAATACAAGTAAAACTGAAAAAATTTGAACAAGACTGGCAGATTATATCAATGCCAATATCCTGATTGTGACACTATACTATAGTTTTATAATATGTTATTATTGAAGGAAAGTGGATAAATGGCACATGGGATCTCTCTGTATTATTTCTTACCAGTGCATGTGAATCTATATTCACCTCAGTAACAGTTTCAGTGAAAAATGTTGTCACAGTAAAATCTTCCATTTCCATTCAAAACCACCTCTTGACACAATATATACATCATCAGTTCTTAAACTTAGGTTTAATCTGGGTTTTTCTTCTGATGTCTAGACTCATTTACCCATTTGCCTATTTTCATTTTATGTGTATGCTTCATAATGATCTCAAAGTTAACATACTTGAAATTGAACACCGATGTTTCCCTCTGAGTCTGTACATTCTCTGAACTTCTTCATTTTAGCAATAGCAACACTATCCCATAAATGGCCAAGACAGGAAAAGAATGTACACTAATAAAATTCACTGCACATTCAACTTTTCTAACTTTTTTTAACATCTGAATTTATGAAATTAAAAAAAAATTTGAGAATCAAAGATGATCATTGATTAAACTAACATATGATTTTGTTGCACCCAAAAACTCCACTAAAACTATAGTACAGAAAATATTTTTTTAAAGACATGAGCTCACAAGATTAGAATTAAGTGGGTACGAGAAGAATAAATGAAAGAAGATGGGATTGGGAGGGAGACAAACCATAACTGACTCTTAATCTCACAAAACAAACTGAGGGTTGCTGGGGGGAGGGGGTTTGGGAGAAGGGGGTGGTATTATGGACATTGGGGAGGGTATGTGTTTTGGTGAGTGCTGTGAAGTGTGAAGTGTGTATACCCCTGGGGATAAAAATATATGTTTATAATATTCATATTAAAAAAAAATTTAAAAAAAACATTATTTTAACCCATTAAAATACAAAATGGTTTATAAAAAAAAAAAGAGCAACACAATCTCTTGAAGCTAAGGTGAGACTCTTCCTATGATTGATATAAAAATCATTGTTGTAAATATGAGTTAATATGGTTTTTTACCATGAGTGAAAGAGGACAAAGGGATAAAGAGGGCCCAATGGAAAAAGCAGTGATTCTTGCGGGTACCTCCCAAGACCCTAACTGAATGTACAATTACATGCCAAAGTTGAAATTATTATTTGAGGCAAGTGCAAGATTTCAGAAAGAAGTTTTATGACATTAAATCAAAGAAGTCTACAAAGAGAGTTCTTCCCAAATTACCACTTGAGAAGTTCCATTTTAATACAACATTTAATGGACTCAATTGCTTATGAATTTGGAGCCATTTCTGTTGGGGTCAGAGAATAGTGATGGATATGGGGACCAGCTCAACTGTGTATCTTTTCTCAGCCAGGGCACTTGATTCTCGCACTACTGATGTTCTAGAACTGGGAATACTCAGGCATGTGATCAATTGTCTGACTACTTTCTCCCAGGACCTAGAGATCCATTGAGGCGCAAAAGGACTTTGAGTAATGCTTAGAACATTCTTCAGAGATACTGTAGGGATGGCAAGGCCCAAGGTGGTGATGGAAATCCATGGCAACCAAGAGTTGTTTAGGGATTCAGGTCAGCTGTCTCACTGCTCTAGAATCTGTCAGGGAACAGGAACTGAGGATAGATAACCATGCACCAGAAAGTAGTGAACCTGCAACTTCATATGCTGAGCAGAAAAACTCATTTTATGGCATTTCTCAGGAACACTGGAATGGGACTTGCAAGCTTAGAAGCATAGCTGAACTATATTTGGCAAGGGGAAAAATAGAATTAGAAATTAATAAACAAGAACAGATGCCATTGTCTCTCTGAGAATATTCTCCTTTGATCATTTCAACAAAACAAGAAAAAAATAGGAAACAAAACTTGCAGCCAGAAGGAAGACATGTGAAGATCTTCAGGGCTGAGATGCTGGGTAGAGGTGTGTAGGTAGTTTCACACCTTCAAGATGACTTCAACTGACCACCCAGGCAGTCTCAATTGCTCTTCCTTTCCAGGTGAGGGGACCAGGCTGGGGCCCAGATTGGAGACTCTATCAAGTTTTCAGTGTGCCAGAGGCAGGAAATAAGCAGGACCACAGGAATAATTTAGCTGCTTCCCACAATTTCTTTAGATCCTGCCAATCTGTATGTGGCATAAATCCCAAAGGGTGGAAGCTGTAACTGGTCCTTCCCTGTTTTGAGCTGATTAAAAGGATCTGAGGCTTGTCCACCATTTTTTCTTCTCCATTTGGAAAATGAAGACATGTCCTTCAGGAATTTTCCTAGCTTCCCCATTTCAATATTTTCTAGAAGAAGCTATTATAAACTTCCTAAGGCTTCATCTGGCTGCACCTCCAGAGGTACCTGAGAGTTCTCACACTTCAAAAACTGGGTATCTGAAAGCCTTAGTACCAGGGATATTTAGCAGTTTTTGTTTTTGTTTTTGTTTTTTCCCTACCCTGGGAATCACTCTTCTTTCAATTCCCAGTTAGGCACAGATTTCCACTACTGTTTATATGACAAAATATTTCTAATAAAGAAGAAAAAGGCCCGAGAAGAATTATTAGAGGTATTGGCATCTAAACCAGGTCCCTAGATATAAAACACTGGTGAATGTTTGTCTCAAATATACACTAGGACCAGGACAGTCCTTTCTAAACTGTTCACATTCTGCCATATTTATAGCCAAGAGCTACCAGACCTCTGTTTCAAAATGAGGGAGGAAATGTAAAGAGATCAACTTGAGACACTTGCCAAGTAATATATAAATACATATAGTGTTTGTATTTTCATTGTTTAGAAATTTAATATATATCTTTTTAAGATTATTTATTTATTTATCTACTATAGAGAGAGAGCACACACAAGTATGGGGAGGGCCACAGGGAGAGGGAAAGAATCTCAAGTAGTCACCGCACTGAGTGTGGAACCCATTTGTGGGTTCAATCTCAGGACCCTGAGATCACAACCTGGTCCAAAACCAAGAGTTGGACACTTAACCCACTGAGTCATACAGGCACCCCTAGAAATTTCAATTTGTGACTGTGATTCAGATAACAAAAAGACTATAAGTCTCATGCTGAATCATTTCTTCCTTTTCCATTACCTTTTGCAAAAGAAATGAACATAGTCTTGATTTTGAACACATACTATGTGCCAGAAACTGTTTTAAAGGCTTTACACATATTAATTAAGAATTTATGTCTCTGGAGAACAATAAATAACTCTCCGATATGGCATTCACAGCACAGGTTACTGCAACTTTGGATAGAGTTAATTATATTTTGTGTAATAATTTCCCTCAGGTGAAGCAACAGGTATAAAACAACCAAAAAATATCTGTTATCTGAATAAAAAGAATCATTAATAACTTAATGAAAAGGTGTGATTTTTTTCTATTAACAGGATAAATATATTGGTCCCATTACTCATTTACCCTTTACTAAGTAGCCAAATATGGCTCAGTCATGAAAAAACATTACAAGAACATACCACGAAAAGTTCTCATTTCAGAGCATGATTATATATTGGCCCATTTCAGAGCACAGTTAAGGATCTTCCAGTAGGAATCAAAATCATGAGGAAATTGTTATCAACAATAAAAAATGTGTTGTTTTCATAACTCTTTGATTCAGTGGATAACAATAATATTCATAATACATTATAATGTGTTTTCAAAAGCTTGAAAGAAAGGGTTAAGCCTACAATTGTTTACTTCTCCTAGACTATAATTGAAGTAGCTGCAGGAGAACTTAATGCCATTCATTTTCTTAAAGTATATAATTTCTACTAATTGTTAGATTACCATGTTTGTAGATTATAGCATCATGATGCCAATGGACTTCAGGCAAAATTTCAATGTCAATTGCAGTAAAAAGGCATGATTGTCACATTTAAAATGCAAACAGTAAGAAATAAATTAAGATGGCCAAATTTTGTTTGGCCAAGCAAAAGGTTTAGCTAAATCAATAGTTAAAATTTATATTTTGCCTCATTACAAAGTTATACAGGTCTTTTATACAAAATTTGGGTAATACAGTTCATCAACAAGAAGGAAAAGAAAAATACCCTTTGGTCTTAGCTTGAAGATAGCCATTGTCATGTTTTTAAATTTCCTTCTGACCTTTTGAAAATAAATATACATACACACATACATAACTTACTTTTACAAAGAAGGGAACATATTATATACTCTTTTTCAAAATCACCTATCTACATATTATGACTATCATCTCCTATCACATTATATGATGCATAATTATATGTTTATCATAAATTATTAACAAATTCCTGATTGTTGAACATTTATTTTGTTTCCTTTATTTTTCTTTGCAAAGATAACCAGAGCAGTGATGAAGGCTATCTAATAATATAATTTCTTGGAATAAATTCTCATAATTTATAAAATTTCATAAATTTAATTTGATGTAAGCCTCATGGTATAAACAAAAATTCATGAAATAATAAAAAACTCAAAGTCATACTGCCTTTCATAAAAAGTTGATTTAAATTCCAAACCACAATTTAAATGACCAATAGACATTTCACAAAAGACTATAAAAATGTCCAAGAAACATTGAAAAAAATGCTTAAACTCATTAAATACCCTAAAAATACACAAGAAGGCAACTAAAGATATCACTTTACACACTTTAGAATAAAAATTCTAGATAAACATATGTTTATTTTAGATAAATATTTAGAGAGACAAAAATCTAGGGAGAGAAAATTTTTTTAAGTCTGATGATATTAAGTGATGAAGAGGTAAACTGTTTTATTCACCTCTTATGAAAGTGTAAGTCAATATACCCATTTTGGAAGGCAGATATATCCTAAATGGAAAATATGCATATTTTAGAACTCAGTGCTTTTATTTCTGAGCATTTAGGTTGGGAAAATACTGACACATGTACCAGGAATCAGTCTGCATCACATGTCCACCACTACTGCTAGGCAGACAGACTACCAGGACCACTGGAATGGGTCAACAGCACTTCTCCAGTGGAAGGGAATCTAGGCATACCATCAACATTGTGCACTCTAAGAGCCAGATAAATCATTATGCTCTTTTTAATTCCCAAACCAATTATAAATGACCCAATTTTTGTCAATTAACATAAAATTGCAAGTTCTTCAGAGAGACATTTGTTAATGTTGAGTTGACACATCCAGCACCAAAGTGTCAGCAAGTATAGTCAGGGGCCCTTTGAACAATTCTTGGGTAGAAATACATCTTTAGTACTTTCTAGCACCAGTTCTAACTACATTTCTCCTATTAGCAAACTTCTCTTCCAGAGGAAAATACTCATCAGATATAATCCTGAGTTATCTTGGTCTTGTATTAATTAGTATCTATTAAAGAAGGAATTTGTTGGAAACAAAGATGTTAGCACATTGGTTCTCAACTTCTCTACACATTAGAATTATTTGAGGAACTTTTAAAAATACTGATACTTGGGGCACCTGGGTGGCTCATTTGTTAAGCATCTGCCTTCGGCTCAGGTCACGATCCTAGGGTCCTGGGATTGAGCCCCATATGGGGCTTCCTGCTCAGTAGCATCCCTGCTTGTGTTCCCTCTCTTGTTATGTCTCTTTCTGTCATATATATATATATATATATATATATATATATATATATATATATATTCACACTTGCCCCCAACCCTCCACAGACCAATCCAAACTAAATCTCTGATGGTAATGTCTTTGTACTTTTTAATAAGCTCCCCAGGTCTACCTGGAGAATGCTTTCTGTTTAGAAGGTAACCATCATAATCCTCCCATCCAAGTACTAACCAGGCCCAACCCAGCTTAGCTTCCGAGATTAGATGAGATTGGGCATGTTCAGGGTGGTATGGCTGTAGACTGGAAACCATCATAATCCTAAGAAATGATACTATAGTTGCTGTTTTGGAATATGAAGTTCTCTCCAGTGTCTCTACCTTGAGTCACACCTCTTAGGGATCTTTTCTCACTGGGATGGCTTTCCCTGGCCATTAGGGTCATATTATTTCATGGCATGCATAGAAAACTGAGCAAAAATATTGCATTTTCTTGGACCCCAAGTGCTAGCAATTATAAGCTATATGACAGATTGGGGGAAGAAAACTCACACTACCGTATCAAATCCAGATATCCATTATAAAATACTTCAAAAAATCTGAAATGCTATAAAATTCTGTCTTAAATTTGAGAATATAAAAACTTTTATTATTATTAAGGTATTGAGTTGAATGCAGAACTCAGGTGATTGATAGAAAGTCTTTTTTCAAGGTTGTATTTATTTATTTATTTAGAGATCACACATCTGAACAGAGTTGGGGGAGAGTCAGAAGGAGAGGGAGAGAGAGAATCTCTAGTAGACATCTCACTGAGCACAGAGCCTGAGGAGGGCTCAATCCCACAACCCTGAGATCATGACCTGAGCCAAAATTAGAGTCAGATGCTTAACAAAGTGAGCCACTTAGGCACCCCAGACAGGAAGTAGTTTTATAACTTACTCTTGGGAAAGAAAAAAAGAAGAGACAAGTATGAATGCTTTGAGTAGTCATTCCTTAGGTATGGCTGAGAGTGCCAAGCCACATGAACTTCATGTATCCCACATGTGCTGCAGAGAATTATGTAAAGTGGAATTGAATTTTATGACTCTGGTGGTTACAGAGTTATCTCCCCAAGTTAGGTTGAGCTAAGAGTATTAATATAATGTTACCCAAAGTTCTTCCCAGAGAAGCATCTAAGAGAGGCCCTAACTTTCTAAAGGTCAATGTTCTTGTTCAAAAACTCAGACAAATCAGCAATAACATTTGTAGCCACAGCTACCCTGGGAAGTAAGAACTTAGAACAGAATCCACTGGCTTCCAATGTACCACTGTCCAGGGGGCATCACACTTCTTCACCACAGGAAACAATACAGAAAGCTCAGGGAATTCCTTGTTTTGCAGGTAAGTTTGAATAATTCTCTTAATTTCTTAGTCTTTTTGGCTCCCTTTTAATGAGCAAGAGGTTAGGAAGAAGGAACTGGGAAGAGACGAGAGAAATTTGTGACCTGAAGTCAGAGTACACTCAGTCTAGGAGAAATAAAGGACAATCTAAACCATCCTTTAAGGATAATGCAATAGGAGATCCCTGTAGAAAGAAAGTTCCACTCTGAGACTTTGTAGAGCAATGAAATATGTAAGAAAAGAGAGAGGTCTCTACAGATCCAAGAACAGCAATCTCCCAGTTTGTGACAAATAGAAATAGCCAAAATCAGGCAGTAAAGATACAAGAAGTTTACTGTTGAAGGAGGGGTGTGAAGTAAGGTGGTGGGGTGGCTAGGTGCTGGGGATGGTATTCAAGAAAAAACAAAAATCAAAACCCACCAGAGCTTAGCTCCACATTTAGGACTGTTGAACATTCTTTTGGGAACAGAAAATTAGGAAATATTATAGAATATATCCCACATTCAGGCATCCTGCAACCCATTTGGGAAAGTTATGGTAACTAGACTTAAGAATATTCTTTCTTCTTTTGGAGAAAAGTGAGACGTTGCTTGACAAAAGTCAGCCCATTACTGAGTCTATCACTGCCCAATCAGAAGCAGAATATAGGCTGAAAATCTTGGACCCTCAGGAGAAAAACAAGAAATGTAAGTTATAAATTTTGCCCTGTAGACGTCAGAAGAATTAACTGGATTGACACAATCAGACATATTTCTCAGTTTATGGCACATAATTCTCCATCTAATCTTGGCTCCTCTTAAAATATTTGTTGTTTCCTTTTATTTGGCCCCATTTATCACATTCCCCTCACCTCCCTGTAAACACCAATTCTGATGTATTTAATGTGCTTCAAAAATTATTTACATATAAATATATCTATGGACAACATACAGTATTATTTTGGATATTGTGTCAGTTGGGTCATCTGGAGAACATATATTAATTAAGATGGAGACTGGAGAGTTAAGACTCTATCAAGAAGTAATGCCTATTTAAGGGGGTGAGGGGAGAATTGGGCAGGTAAAACCTTTAGAGTATGATTTAGATTTGACACCCATGAAAGGGAAGGGGAATGAAGAGGGATGAAAGGGGTCTGATGTAGGCAACTAGCCAAAAAGTGGCCCATTGTCCTGTTGAGGGCTAATACCATACGAGGGACCCACTTTTGGTCTCTGTTGCAGGCAGGTTGGGACACTCAAAAGTACCAATTACTAGACATGGTGGCGCCTCTATTCCTGTGCTCATGATGCCATTTCTGGGATCACCAATGGCAAAATTGCCCACGTCTTCTGGCCAAGTAATTTTCTCTAGTTAGTTGTTTAGTGCTTCTGCCAAGGTAGATGATTTCTGCATGTGTTTACATATGATACAAAGATCTTTACTCTCATATGCTCATCCACTCCAGAAATCTCTAACTAAACCAACCATACCTCTATTTCAGACTGTCTCAGATCTTCCACTATACATCAAAGCAACTGACCATCCAGCCAGCTATTCATCCCTGCCTGTGAACATATATATATATATATAATATATATATAATCTTGGGTCACTTGTCTTTGTTCACAATGAGTTGTGCATCACCCAAAATCTATCAGTTTGTAAAATTTTCTCTTACCATTATTTTTTAAGGCTACCCTTGAGTGACTATAATGCAGCTGCCATTCCATTTTTAGGTAGCATCCACATAGGAAGACTATGCATCCATAAACCAAATTTGGACTTTTTCCTTTCTTTGGGTGGCTTTACAGGAGGATCCTCCTATATAGCCATAGGTGATGGGCAGCTCATGCAACAGTGGTAGATAATACAGTTTTCTGGACTAACTGTTCATGTAGTTACTCATATCATCTAGTTCTACTAGGGTTTGACTCTAGATGTATCCTTTTCATTTCACAATCGTTTACTCCTGGACTTAGCTAACTTTACAACATAGTGACTTTAATAGAACCTAGTTAGTGATGTGCATTTCCAAGTGCATGTCCACTTGATGTGGCCAAATGTTCCATCTTTATCAAGGAACTGTAGCATTCTAAAAGCTAATTTTCAAAAGGCTGACTATATTTGACTACAGATGACAGGACCTTACTTTAGAAAATCGAGGATTTGCACTGTAATTCTCCTATCGTGGCTTTTCATAAACTCTATCTTGGAGCTTTTTCCACCACTAACATCAATGAAAGAAGTGAAGGCAGAGTAATATGAGAGAAGGGAGCACTTCAAGTAAGGGTGCCTTGAAAAACTCTTGGCCAACTCCAAGGGAAACTTCAGAGCAAAGATTGCCCATTAATAGAGCCCCACCTTGTGGGTCCCTAGTATTGCCAGGTCCCTAGTATTGTCACCAGGCTTTGGGGACATCCCTAAGAGAATGTAGCCTCAGTTTAAAAGCTGAGGGGTACTCTGAAATCTCCAATCAGCCAACTGCACTTTCAGAAACTGAATGGCAGGTTCTCTCTTGAAGGGCAATCCAAGTGACATACCTCTATGGCTGCCACAGATATGTTTAAATATTTTATTTAAGTGGTGGTGTACTATAGTCCCATTCTTTCTTGTTTGTTTGATTGGTTGGTTTTTGCATTCCCATTCTGACTCTTTTTTCATTTAGCATGGTTTTCATGGCTGATTCAGAGATAACATTGTATTATATACTCACTTGATATTTTCCTGATGAATTTCCCTATTTGTTGATTCCCTAGATTGCTACCAATTCTTGCTACCACCAGCAATGATGTAATGAATATTTTTGTGCATGTCTACTTGTGTGAGAATTTCTCTCGGGTATATACGTGGAAGTATTAGGTCATTGACTATCCATATACTTAAGTTTACTTAATATTGAATATTAGTTCATGACATGGCAATTCAACAAATATTTTTAAGTATATAGTATGGGCTTATGGTTTGTCTCCCTCCCACAGACCTGTACCCCTGGGGATAAAAATATATGTTTATAAAAAATAAAAAAAAATTATATTAAAAAAAAGTATATAGTATGGGCTTATATAGACTTTGATTATTAAAATTAGTTTGGGGTGTTTTGGGGTTTCTAATGACTTAATTCTTTTGTTTTTTTGTGCCAAAAAACATGTAAGGGAGAATTATTTCCCATACAGTGAAACCAAAATCCCTAAAACAAATCTTTTTGAACCTGTTCAGCCTAAGTTAGGTCTTAAGCCAATCCCTAAACCAGTGACTGTGACCAAGGGGATGAAAATCATGGCTACCTTAGCCAAGGTCACATTCTGGAGTTGAGAGTGGTGGAGAAATGGTCTCCCTCAGGAAATCACCTGTGCATATAGAAGAAAGGCAAAAGGATTCTGGGTGTCAAAATAACAGGTGTCAATCATAACATACAGAGTCTGGGCATCTTGGACCCAGACATAAGTAGATTTTACTTTATCATGCTAAATGATTTTACTCCTTAATTTTTTGAGGGTTCTGCTTTCATTTCATTACTCAAGATACAACCTATGAGGGATTATTTTTATCAAACCAGCAATCTCAGTCCACCATGTTACTCTGTTGGGCATTTTCATTTAATGTAACTTGCTGAAGGCCTGTAGCAGACACTATAGATTATCTACCCATTATCTAGTCTTCTTTTGGAGAAGACCAATTCCTTCCCCAGACTAGGGGTGGTAGCAGAAAGAGGGGAATCTCTTGATTAGTTGAAGACTACAACGAGGTAACTCCATTCCTTTTGCTAGTTATGAGATTTGGAATGAACTGGTCGTGCAATTCTGGCTCGTAAAATAGGAAGGGAAGTCAGCTGAAGGCTAAGGAGAAAATGCCTCTGGAAATTGAAATTGGGGAAGTTGGTAGGGAACCTGCTAAAGCCATTCTGCAATCAAAAGTTGTCACTGCCATTCTAAGATGGCAAGCAAAAGTAACTAACTCAGGTCCTTATGACATCTTTGAACTGACATCATAAACATACTTAATATTTCAGCCTTTGCTACTCAAAGTGTGGTATGTGTGCAAGAATCATCATCATCACTTGAGATATTGTTGGCAATACGGAATTTTAGGCCCCACTCCAGACCTACTGAAGCAAAATCTGCATTTTAACAAGTTTCTAGGTGATCCATAAGCACACTAATGTTTGAGATGCAATGGTTTAACACACTATTATTATTTTTTATATTCATTTGTTACTGGAAGCATCCTGGGACAAAGTCACATAATCTAGCAAGTGTTTAAAGTTGGAGTTTTAAATCTATTTTTCATAAGGTCACACTGTTTCACAATTTATGCAATTACCATAGATGAAATATAGATAACATTTGTACAGAGTACAGACTGTTTTAAAAGATTTTTTGGGGGGGAGTGAAGGGTTCCTGGATGACTCAGTGGGTTAAAGCCTCTGCCTTCGGCTCAGGTCATGGTCTCAGGGTCCTGGGATCAGGTCCTGCATCAGACACTCTGTTCAGCAGGGAGCCTGCTTCCCCTGCTCTCTCTCTCTCTCTCTGCCTACCTCTCTGCCTACTTGTGATCTCTCTCTGTCAAATAAATTAATAAAATCTTTAAAAAAAATTTAAGATTTTTTTTATTTATTTATTGACTGACTGACTTAATTTGAGAGCAAGAGAGCATGTGAAAGAGAGAGCAAGCGAGGGAGCTCACAGGAACTGGGAGAGGGACAGAGGGAGAAACAGGTCCCCCAATGAGCAAGGAGCCCAATGTGGGACTCAATCCCAGGACCCTGGGATCATGAACTGAGCTGAAGATAGATGTCCAACCAACTGAGCCACCCAGGTGCCCCTTACTCAGAGTGGTGGAATGACCTTCGTTGCCTAGATAAGTATCATAATCTCTCACTCCACTTTGCCTCTGCAGACAGTACAATCAGTGAAGGTTACATATTTACTTTTAGTTCTCTCTGGTGAAATGACAGAATGTTCATGAATCTGTGGTTCTACACTCTAACCAGTTAGTGGAACAGAGAATAGAGATCATTTCTATTCTTTTCTGTCTTTTAACAAACTTCATTTTCCTGTTGGACCGCACTTCTTTTTCACTTTAACTAAGACATTTCTTTTCTTTTCTTTTCTTTTTAATTTTTTAAAATTTTTTTCCAGTGTTCCAAAATTCTTTGGCCCAGGTCCACATATTGGGTGACTCCAGCCAAAGATTACTGTTGCTTTCTGGGGATGCGTTCTTGGCAAGAGGACCATCCAGATCCCAGCTCTGCAAGGACCCACTGAGACTCAAAGGCTCTGATAGCTGCATAGCTCCTGCTTCACTCTGCACTCTTTTTCATCTCAGCTAATGGTGTATAAAGCTTCACAAACAGCTGGAAGGAGTGGCTGCACCTTATGTGCCACCTGAGAACTCTTTTCTTTCTTATCACGTATATCAGAGGGCCGATGCCAAACGTCCTCTAGGTTACCTTCTCAGACGCTTTATAATATGGGATATCTATTAAACCACATTGAACCATAGAACAGGTCAGAGAAAAGAGGTGGGGCCTCTAGGGAGTACTTAGGTAATGAGGGTGGAGCCTTTATGAACAGTATTAGTGCATTTGTAAGAAGAGACATGAGAGAGATGGCTTCTTGCCCTGCCATATGAGGATATAGTAGCAGGCCACCATATTCAAACCAGCAGGAAGATTCTCATTAGGAATTAAACTGGCCAACACCCTCATCTCAGAATTGCAGCCTCCAGAACTGTAAGAATATCTATTGTTTAAGCCATCTCATCTTTGGAAATTTTGTTACAGCAGCCCCAAGCAGACTAAGATATATGTTTCTAAAGAATAAAAATACGATACAATACAATACAATACAATACAATATCCATCTACCACCAACCAGCTTAAACAAAAACAGAATATATTGGGTCTCCTCGGTGGTTGAGTCAGTTGACTATGCCACTCTCGGTTTTGGCTCAGGTCATGATCTTAGAGCTGTGAGGGTGAAGTTGGGCTCTGCACTCAGTGTGGAGTCCGCTTGAGAGTTTCTCTCTCTCTCAAATAAATAAATAAATAAATCTCTTTAAAAAATCGAATATATCCAGTATCTTTGAAGCCTCATATGTGCGCTCCCTTCTGATATATGCAATGTATATACAATGTATGCTACATTCTTTTCCCTTTTCTAGAGTACTTGGAAGTATCCCACATAGCAGCTGGTTGGTATGGGGCATCTGGGTGGCTCAGTGGGTTAAAGCTTCTGCATTCGGCTCAGGTCATGATCCCTGGGTGCTGGGATCAAGCCCCACATCCAGCTCTCTACTCAGCAGGGAGCTTGCTTCCTCCTCTCTCTCTGCCTGCCTTTCTGCCTACTTGTGATTTCTATCTGTCAAATAAATAAATAAAATCTTAAAAAAAAAAAAAAGTAGGTAAGAGTTCCTGCTATACCACAGCTTTGCCAAACTTGGTATTTTCAGACTATAATTTGATCTAATGGAATCTTAGGGAATGGTGTCTCATTATTTTGATTTTTATTTTCCTATTAACTATTCATATATATATATATATATATATATATATTTTTTTTTTTTTTAAGAGAGAGATCACAAGTAGGCAGAGAAGCAGGCAGAGAGAGAGGAGGAAGTAGGCTCCCCACTGTGCAGACAGCCCGATGCGGGGCTCGATCCCAGGCCCCTGAGATCATGACCTGAGCCGAAGGCAGAGGCTTTAACCCACTGAGCCACCCAGGCGCCCCTCATACATTTTTGTATGTTCATTAAGCACTCTTCTTTTTCGGTGAAATGCCTGTTTATAATTTGTGCCTCTATTTCTACTGACACATTTTTTGTATTTATGTAATGTTAAGCTTTTTCTTATTGATTCAATCCACTGTCATTCTCTAAGATCTGTCTGTCTTCTTTACAGGACAAATAGGAAAGTTGAATGGGGATGTGTGGGCATTGCCATCTCCATGTCTTTCAAAGCCTTGATTGTGACATTAATCTCTGAAATCCCTCCAGGAACATGGTACTGCTTTTCATTTGCTATTTTCCCAGGTAAAGTTGGTTCTAATGCCTTCCAATTGGCCATTCCCACTATAATAGCCTTCACTTCTCAGGTTAGAGAACCAATATGGGGATTCTGACTGCTGTATGTCTATTCCAATTATGCATTCTGGAACTGGGGAAATAACCACAGGGTAGATTTGGAGACCCGCTGAACCCATTGTGAGAGAGACCGGAACTAAAACCCCATTGATCACCTAACCTCCATAAGCCCTTACTCTGATACTGGAGGGGCACAGTGACATTTAGGTTCTCTTGGAATCGGTATCAGTTTAGAACCAGTATCCAATAGTCCCTGAAAGGTCTGATAATCTCTTTTTCCACAATATTCAGTTGCTCTGATAAAGGCTATAGGTCCCTTTGGAGGGGAAGTTCCCTTTGGGAACTTGGCTATAGTTTCCTTTGGGAAAATTGGGAGAAAGATGAAAAGTGTACATCTTCCTTAAATGGACTCAGCTTTTTCTTCATTTTTTCTTCATTCTGAGTCTGTAAACTGGATCGAGTTTGAGAATTATTGAGGGAATATGCCTCTGTTTTAATAATTTGAGTTAGATTTTTTTCATTTGACCTAGAAAATTTATGCTCATACAAATTATGTAAGAATTTAGTATATTTACTATATATTTCATTTCTAGGAATACCTTGAATAGCCAGTATCATGGGTCTTCATGAACTAGGCTATTCTGATTGTTCTGATTGATTTGACTTTAGTACCCATTATGGAAACCAAGCCACCTTGCCTTTGGCCATTGAGTGCCACCACTGGCCTCTGCCACCTCAGGATCCAATTACTGCACTGAATCTAGGTTTTCCAATTGAATCACTATGGTTCTCATTGTGAGGTCTGGCCTAGAGAGGAAAGCAAGCACAGAGCACTTCAAGGATGCTGGGGCTCCCCTTGCAAATTCATTTGAAGTATGGGTGAAAGATAGGTCTTCTGGACCCTCCCAGGATAGGTGGGCAAGTCTTAAATGAGAAGTCCACTCTAACATTTCAATCTCCCTAAGCTTCTGAATCTCTTCCTTTACATTAAACCAATAGAGGTCAGGCATTTCCAAATTGCTCACAGTGGGCCATCTCTTGGTCCATGTTGCAGCCAACCAACTAAACAATCTGTTAAAGCCCTTTATAACTTCTCAAGCTCCAATGTTAATGCAGAATCTCTGTTTATTGAGCTCATATCAATAAACTCAGCCTGATGCAACTTCATTTTCCTTTCATCATTACTTCACACTCTTGGTATCCATTCCCACATATGTTCCCTAGATTTCTGCTTGTATAAGGTAGAAAATTCAGGTAGTTATTTTGGAGTGTAGCACAACTTCTCATAGACCACACTTGGCAGTTTACCTTTAGGGTCTGATAGGACTTCAGTCTAGTTATAGGTATAGAAGCAAAGAAGGATGATGGTGTCCTGAGGGAAATCTGCCTTGTCTTGCATGGCAACTGCCTCAGGGGAGGCCATTACTGTTTCTTCAGGCAGTACAGGGTTAATTTCCTCAGATGGAGGTAGAAAGGCCAATACCACTGTGGGCAGAGATCCCACTGGGTGGAGAAGCCATTATTAATGGAGATAGGGAAACCATTTCCTCTGAGGGTCAGATCTCTTCTACTGACAAAGAAGATTCATCAAAATTTAGGGGCTCAGGGACCCCAGCTTTTCAGGGTCTTCCCATATATTCCCCTTTCAACCTACAGGAGTCCATTCTTGCTTAATCAATGGTCTAAATATTATCACAGAAAGAAAATCCATCTATGCAGTCGCATATTACTAGAGCCATTCAGGAAACATTATATACCATGATCTAATTCTTAAGTTCACACAGAATCAGCACTTTGGTTTTTTCCAGTTAAAGAATAAAATGAATACAAAAATCTCTTGCTATCATTTCTTTTAGCAAACCATCCACATGACAGGCAAGTTTACAGTTTTTTCTTTTTTTTAGCTAATTTCTTACCCAAAGATTAGTAATGGAACCTACAGATTTATTTCTCCCTCAGACTCTGTCCTGCTAATTTAGCTACTATAATAATAGCCGACATTTAGTGAAATTCTTCTAAAGGAGTTAGGTTAAGCAATATAAGGTTTTAAGCCTAGAGTTGCTTAAGAAATTAGTTGAGATCCCTATTACAGCCTCTCAGCACAGCCTTTCTGGCATAGGGTACACATTCTGGTAACTATGGCTGAGCATGTGCTTATAAGAGCCATAACCATAAAAGATCAAATGGGGCACAACCTTTAATTCCTAAAGCTAGGAACAGAAGGTAAGGGATCCTCAGGGAGGAGGGTCCCAGGAGCAGACCCTGCTCTCAGCCCCCACAGACACACCCTAATCTGAAAGCCATGCGTGTCCGTGTATATAGGAACTATGTACAGAGCCCGGAGAAACCCCCTTCATCCCCTAGGGGGAAAAAAGAAAACTAGACAGAAACTCATCTATGTATTCTGTATCTGGAGTTCCATTTTGAATATTTACTGTGTTATTTTTATACACTTTTAAGCCTTAACTCGCCATTGATTTACCAGTTTAACGTTTCCTTCAAATAACCGCTGGAGTCTATAAAGGGATTCAGACCAATAAGGCACTTCAGTGACTCTAAGAGATTCCTCATATAGATGGCCCTCATCTCTTTTATCCTGAAACCAGCCTTAGTTTCTTCACATACTTGCTGAAGGTCCATGATGGGTAGATGGAGGTTGCTCTGTGGCTACAGCTTCTAATCCATAACATGAACCCACATACAAGTTTGGTCTGGTTTCTCCTTTGCCTTCTATTGCTGCTATGCTAGGAAAGAAAACATTCATAGGCCTCTTTTTCCCCAGAAAGGGCTTATATCTTGTAAAATTTAGGTCACTTAGGTTTCTCTGAGTCCTTAAATCATTGGAGGAGGTTTTTTTTTTTTTTTTAATATTCACTTATTCATTCATTCAGCAATTTTATTGAATGCTACCAATAATATCATCATCATCACCATCATCATCAGAAGTAATAGTAGCTGATCTAGTAGTAGCAGTACTGATTACTCTGTACTGAACATTGTTTTAAATGCTCTAGATATGCTGTCTTTCTTTTCTTTTTAAAATTTTTTATTAACATATAATGTATTACTTGCTTCAGGGGTACAGGTCTGTGAATGATCAGTCTTACACATTTCACAGTACTCGCCATTGCACATATCCTCCCCAGTGTCCATAACCAAGTCACACCATCCCTCCCACCTTCCATCAACCCTCAGTTTGTTTCCTGAGATTAAGAGTCTCTTATGGTTTGTCTCCCTCCCAATCCCATCTTGTTTCATTTTTTCCCTCCCTACCCTCCACGACCTCTGGTTCTGCCTCTCAAATTCCTCATATCAGAGAGATCATATAATAATTGTCTTTCCTGACTGATTTATTTAACTCAGCATAGTACCCTTTAGTTCCATCCACATCATTGCAAATGGCAAGATTTTGGTTTTTTGATGGCTGCAAAGTATTCCACTGTATATAGATACCACATCTTCTATATCCATTCATCTGCTGATGGACTACTAGGTTCTTTCCATAGTTTGGCTATTGTGGACATTGCTGCCATAAACATTCGGGTGCATATTTTTTGCAACCATAATTATGTAGTTTAAATTGGTTGTTCTCATTGTTACGGTGGGATGTCCCATCTCCAGTAACTAACTGGAAGTAGAGAGTCTGCAATAAATATATGGACAAACATAGCTTATAAATATTCCAAGAAAATGTTATTCCTTCCCTATAAGTATTTTTAAGTGAAAAAAATTAAGCACCAAGCTTTTCTAAGCACTTAGTCAAAGAACAAAAGATGAGAATCAACATCTTTTCAGGTCTCAACTGTTAGATTTGCTCTCTGAAAAGTTCTAATTGACTTCTAAATAAGATAATAATACATTCATTAATTTAATTTTTAATTTAAAAAATGAAAATAGTCCTTTCAAATACAGTGAAATTTTAATTCTTTACAAATAGGTATGATAGAAATAATGTGCATAATTTTTATTCAATTTATGCAATTAGAAATTTCCTATATGCTGTTATACATGACAGTAATTTAAAATTTCTTTGATTATGGAAAGAGAGGTAATATATTTTTTTAATTTTTTTATTTTTTATAAACATATATTTTTATCCCCAGGGGTACAGGTCTGTGAATCGCCAGGTTTACACACTTCACAGCACTCACCAAAGCACATACCTTCCCCAATGTCCATAACCCCACCCCCCTTGTCCCAACCCCCCTCCCCCCAGCAACCCTCAGTTT
Source organism: Mustela putorius furo (assembly GCF_011764305.1). Taxonomy (NCBI): domain Eukaryota; kingdom Metazoa; phylum Chordata; class Mammalia; order Carnivora; family Mustelidae; genus Mustela; species Mustela putorius. The sequence continues at coordinate 3,125,193 of NW_025421301.1, forward strand.
GTTTTGTGGGATTAAGAGTCACTTATGGTTTGTCTCCCTCCCAATCCCATCTTGTTTCATTGATTCTTCTCCTACTCACTTAAGCCCCCATGTTGCATCACCACTTCCTCATATCAGGGAGATCATATGATAGTTGTCTTTCTCTGCTTGACTTATTTCACTAAGCATGCTCCTGGATTGGAAGAATAAATATTGTGAAAATGTCTATGCTACCTAAAGCAATCTACACATTTAATGCAATTCCTATCAAAGTACTATCCATCTTTTTCAAAGAAATGGAACAAATAATTCTAAAATTTATATGGAACCAGAAAAGACCTTGAATAGCCAAAGGGATATTGAAAAAGAAAGCCAAAGTTGGTGGCATCACAATTCCGGACTTCAAGCTCTATTACAAAGCTGTCATCATCAAGACAGCATGGTACTGGCACAAAAACAGACACATAGATCAATGGAACAGAATAGAGAGGTAATATTTTTTAATGATATTTTTATAATTGTATTAGAGTAGTTTCTTTAGTTTTTCTAATAGATTCCAGGTTATTTTGAGTCTTGCATATTTTCCTCTCTCAGTCATTTCTATGTTATGTAATATGAGCAAGGGCAAATAAAAACACCTAAAATTCATTGTCTAATTTTGGTCTATGATACTCTTATTATTCCAACAAAAATCAAATGGAAAATTTTATGTATATAATATAATGTAATATATAATAAAATACATGTGTAATTATAACATAATACAATGAATAATATAAATTGAGATAAACCAATGGAAACAGAAGAGATCTTATAAAACATCTGGTACAAAACATTAATTTACAGAAAGAACTGAGACTCAAAAAGGAAAATTAACATGTCTGAAATCATACAGCTTGTTGGTCGCAAAGCTAAGACTATAAATCAAGTATTGTGGGTTCTTCTACAAATTTCTGACCTCTGCAACTGGCTGTCTTTTACAGTAGTAACAAGTAGATTCTTTGATTATTAAAACTTGGTGCCAAAGAATGTTTGACACTCCATAGCTTTAAGCAGGAAGGACCTAAAAACTGAGTGATCGCCTATTAGACTTATTTTAGGGCTGTCAACACAACCACAGCCCCTTTTCTCTGAGAAGCTTATTCCACACACTTCAGCAGTCATCACACTATGTGGGTAAATTGGACCTGGATAGACATCTGATACAAGCTTGGGCAAATGCTGAATTGCCTGTATTGGCAGGGTCCTGAAAGGATATGGCACATTTGAATGGAGCAATTCAGGAAAGTTTAGTGAAGGGACTACTGACACACTAGTGGCCAGAGTGCACACCCCCAAGTTCACAAATGGCACAGAGATGAGCACCAATTGGTATGAAAAGACTAAGAAAAGGGGCAGTTGCCAGGACTCAGAGAAAAATCTGTGGATATAATAAGAGGGCTCCTTACAAGGGCTATGACTTTCAGTATAGAAACACACACACACACAATGCCAATTTATGATCCACCAGGTAGAGATGGGGGGAAATATCTCTCTTTCTCTCTTTCTCTTTATGTCTCTTCCATCTTTTGCTAGTATTTTATACTAGCCAAATTCAAGCAGACCAAGGAAACAGGGAGCTTATGTGCCCAGACTACCGAAGGGAGCCTCCGAGGGCACGGAGCAGTGTGGATAAGGGTAAATAATAGATGCGGAAGTGCAAACAGAGAACAAACTTCTTCACATCATGGTTTTAAGAGGAGAAAACAGAGCTAGAAGTACAGGTCTACATAATTTAGTCACACTCTGCACAATGTTAACTGACCAATATCAAGATTAAATTCATAATACGGGTCTTTTTAACAGTAGTTCTCACTGTTCTTACAGCCATGAAATTTAGTAACAGCTCTAGATAATTTCAGATGTAGAGCAAAGAAAGAAGATTACAATGATCTGAAATGAACTCTGAATGTGTCCAGAAATACCAATTGATTGAAACTATCAGCTAATTTATTTACTCAAGAGTCTTTAAAGTAAATCTTATTTTTAAAAAGAATTCACATTATCCTAGTAAACACCTTCAGTATTAGCATACAGAGTTTAAATCTAGAATAAATATATTATGAATGAAAAAAAAATCCTCATATCTGCTCAACTCACTGAAATATGGGTGTGTGAAATAACAAGAATGATGGATGTAGATTATTCTCCCTTATTTCTACTAAATAATAGTGGCTTTCTCAGAATTTCAAGGCCTTTAAAGGCTGAAAACATATATCTACTCTTAAAATGGAGGGAAAGATTCTTGTACTATTCATAGGATTTCCCTAACATCATTTTTTCTAAGTAACATCAAAAATGGCTTTGGAAAAAAAGGTTCATTGCAATATGTGTGCTGTGATTTGAGAACAATTTCATGTACCTGGGAACGAAATCTAATAAATTTTTCTATAAAACCTCAAACGGAAGTCTGTATTAACAAACAAACCAAAAAAAAAAAAAAAGCATTAAAAACTCTCCAAATTTAAAGTAATGAAACATAACAAATAGAGAAGACAGGGACAGGGACGATTTACTAGAAATTGCTCATTAAAATGGGCTGGCTAGCAACTGAAAGTGGCCTTCATCTTTCTTCAGTCTCCCCCGCCCTCTGAGTACAGGAGCCAGTTTCAGATGAAAATAGGGAAGTTCCAGGAGAAGATATTTGCAAATGACAGTACAGACAAAAGGTTGATATCCAGGATCTATAATGAACTCCTCAAACTCAACACACCCTGTGGATTCAGGTGTGGTGGGATCTCACCTCCAGGCCAACAGAGAACACAGTTTTCCACAACCCAGCTCCCCTTAGTAGTACGTCTGGTAAATGGTCACTCAGCCTTTGTTTGAATAGGATAAAGAATTTACCTACCCAAAGGTAGATCTATGTGATTTTCAGGTGGCACGGTTTCTGGAGATGATCATCCTTCATGTAATCTGATCTCTGCTCCCTGTGCCTATGACCTTCTGCCCCCAGAGCTGGAAGAAAGTCCTATCACTGTTTATAGGGGAGTCCTTCAGACATTTGGAAACTCACCCTAGAATCTGCTCCCCTACTTCCTTTCCTGTCCAGAGTCTCATTCTCCAGGTTAAATATTTACCACTCTGGTCCTAATTGTCCTGCACATAACTCATTTGATCATTACAGTCCATTCAGCATAGAATAGAGTGAGAATTTCACCCCTCTTTCTGGACACTTTGATTCTAATTCAGACTAAAATCACATTAGCTTTTTGGTGATAGTCTTTTCACATGACTGATTTTTTACGTATCAGTTGATTACATTTCTTGTCAATTAAAAAATCTTAATGATAAGCGATATCACTTAGTCATTTCTCTCCCACAATTATAGGGACATTTGATGTTTTTAACTCAAATACTGGCCTTTCATTTATATTTATTAAATATTTCATATTGGATTAAGAACATCATTCTTTTCACTGCTGAGTCTGTCATCTGATATTTCCTATATTCTCTAGTTTTGTGACTTCTTTAAATTTGTTACATGTATCCACTCTGTCTTCAAATTGCTGGTGAAATGTTGAATGATGCAAAGCCATAAAAGGATTCCTAAACCATCAACCACATCACATTCTCTCCCATCCTTCAACCCACCAAGGATCTACTTAGGTTTATCACTAATATTTTCCATGTGCATTTGTGGATCTACTTTCTGGAAGGCTGACCAGCATGGGCAGGCTCCCTGGCCTCTCAGACTCTCCTTGTCAGACACCAGGTGAAATCCAGAAGTAAAAAGTGAGTAACCCCTTTTGTACTTGAAGTAACCCCTTTGGCCAGGTTGCTATTTGACTCTGTTTCTTTATTAAACCCACAGCTTCTGTCAGACCTCCGTAGAGGACCACTCTCTGCCTCCTGGTATCTTCTCCTTCCCTTCACACTTGCAGACCCCTGGCAGTAACAATTTTCCATTATTTCTAATCCCATCCCATGTCAGTTTCCCCACACATGCTCCAACTTTGCAACTGTCCCTTTATTAAATGCTCTTCAATTAACCTATATGAACATTTCATTCCTACTGGGATTTTGACTGATCATTACCAATTATAATATCATTCAAGCCACAGTTCTGGATATTTTAAATATTTCAATCAAAATGACATGAAATGTATTTCTGGGGGAGGGGATCAAGATAGATAAGATTTAAAACATCCTCTTTCTTTACCATTCTGTTGACTTGGATATAAAAGGAAATAGTGTTACTCCTACATTACTTTTGTGTTACTTATGCCAGCCTCCAACAGTCACCTACTCTCGTTCTCTAACAATGAAATTTTTTTTCCTGGAATTTTCCTCAAGATGGACAAGAAGTTCATCACAATATGCTCTGAGATATTGAGTCTCTTGCTCTTTTAAAAAATCAGGATTTTTGCCTAGCGATGGAAAAGCCTAGATAATGAATATGTTGAAGTAACATCTGTAGATATACTTTAATATTAAACTGAAAATTTTTCCTGTAGGAACTAAGAAGAGTAAAAGATAATGAGAAATTTAGACATTTTCATAGTATCTTTCTCTTGTTTAAATTATCTCCTTTTTCTGATTATACTATTATAGAAAACTAGTAAGATACAAATAATAGAGAGCCCAGATATGGACCCTCAACTCTACGGTCAAATAATCTTTTACAAAGCAGGAAAAAATATACAGTGGAAAAAAGACAGTCTCTTAAATAAATGGTGCTGGGAAAATTGGACAGCTATATGTAGAAGAATGAAACTCGACCATTCTCTTACACCGTACACAAAAGTAAACTCAAAATGGATAAAAGACCTCAACAACATACAGGAATCCATCAGAATCCTAGAGGAGAACACAGGCAGTAACCTCTTCAATATCAGCCATAGCAACTTCTTTCAAGATATGTCTCCAAAGGCAAAGGAAACAAAAGTGAAAATGAACTTTTGGGACTTCATCAAGATCAACAAGCTTCTGCACAGCAAAGGAAACAGTCAACAAAACAAAGAGGCAACCCACGGAATGGGAGAAGATATTTGCAAATGACAGTACAGACAAAAGGTTGAAATCCAGGATCTATAAAGATCTTCTCAAACTCAACACACACAAAACAGATAACCATGTCAAAAAATAGGCAAAAGACATGAACAGACACTTCTCCAATGAAGACATGCCAATGACTATCAGACACATGAAAAAATGTTCATCATTACTAGCAATCATGGCAATTCAAATTAAAACCACATTGAGATACCACCTTACACCAGTTAGAATGGCAGAAATTAGCAAGACAGGAAACAACATGTGTTGGAGAGGATGTGGAGAAAGGGGAATCCTCTTACACTGTTGGTGGGAATGCAAGTTGGTGCAGCCACTTTGGAGAACAGTGTGGAGATTCCTTAAGAAATTTAAAAAAGAGCTTCCCTATGACCCTGCAATTGCACTACTGGGTATTTACCCCAAAGATACAGATGTAGTGAAAAGAAGGGCAGGCTCTTCCCCAATGTTTATAGCAGCAATGGCCACGGTCGCCAAACTGTGGAAAGAACCAAGATGTCCTTCAACGGATGAATGGATAAGGAAGATGTGGTCCATATACACTATGGAGTATTATGCCTCCATCAGAAAGGATGAATACCCAACTTTTGTAGCAACATGGATGAGACTGGAAGATATTATGTTGAGTGAAATAAGTCAAGCAGAGAGAGTCAATTATCATATGGTTTCACTTATTTGTGGAGCATAACAAATAGCATGGAGGACAAGGGGAGATGGAGAGGAGAAGGGAGTTGAAGGAAATTGGAAGGGGAGATGAACCATGATAGATTATAGACTCTGAAAAACAACCTGAGGGTTTTGAAGAGGTGGGGGGTGGGAGGTTGGGGGAGCCAGGTGGTGGGTATTATGGAGGGCACATATGGCATGGAGCACTGGATGTGGTGCATAAACAATGAATTCCATTACTCTGAAAATAAATTAATTTTAAAAAGTACAAATAATATAAAAAAGTCACCCACATTTTTATAATTCAGAGATAATATATATTTCCTTTATTTTTGTTTGCATTTTGTATAACTGGAATCATTCTCCTTTTCAAAAAGAAGAGATTTTATATATTTATTCTTGAGAGACAGAGAAAGAGGCAGAGGAGAAAGGAGAAACAAGCTTTCCACTGAGCAGGAAGCCCAGTACAGGACTTGATCCCAGGACCTTGGTATCATGACTCCAGCTGAAAGCAGATGATTAACCAACTGAGCCACCCAGGCACTCCTGGAATCATTCTTTATATATAGTTTTTTAACCTCACTTTTTTGAAAATTCATATTATCTGAATTTTATAATAATATGGAAATATGGAATATACTAATATAGTAATATGGAAAAAGCCTTTGATGATCTTTGAATCAGGAAGTCCAGTTGTTAGGATTTCCATGCCATGACTCAGGCACAACATCTATTTGGTGACAGCATATCTAAATCATGGTCTATAAAAGGAAAGAAGACTCTTCGGAGCACTGCTTCTCAAGCTTTAGTGTGTACATGACACATCTGGGATCCTGATAAAGTACAGATTCTGACTCAGTAGGTCTAGGGTGGGACCTGAGATCTTACATTTCTAATGTGCTGAGTGATGATGTTGATGGGGCAGGTCTACAGATCACAATTTCAGGAATAAGAATTCCAGTGCACTTTAAAATGTGAGGAGCATGTGTCCAGAGTAATGATTCTCAACTTTGCCTTACATTTGAACTGCCCTGTAAGTATTTGAAAAATAACACCCAGAGATCTATGTACTATAAAAGCTTACCAGGTAATTCTGATACATGATGGAAGTTAACAACTACTTCTCTAGCCCTAAAGGCACAGCACAATGTCACATGTGGCAACTATAAATAACTCACATAGCCTTTGTTTCAAATTTTAATTAGAAAGAAAAAAATAACAGCACCAGCCACTACAAAACAAATCAAAACAAAATAAAACAAAACAAAAAACCTGACTATTGTGTGGGAAGGCTGATGCCACAGCTGAGAAACCACAAATCAAGATTCTGCTTTGGAGCACACAGGGATTTAAACTAAATTAGGCCACCTGAACCCAAAATTGGTTTGGAAATCTCATCAGCATGGTTTACCCTGTATGATTTTCAAGGGTTCAGTTTAAGTTCTTTAATAATAAACTTAGGCAAATTTCAGAGGTGATACACATCTCAAAAAGGATTGCCTGAGTATTTGGTCATGACAGAGATCCAGAGGCCATCAGTCAGAAAAACTTGTGCATACCATCTTTGGAGGCATAGGCATTGATAGAGTAATCGCCAATTTTTCTCAGCATTAGCTCCATTACTTCAGACCAGGACAGGTCAGTTTGCATCCAATTTTGGCTGGAAGACTTTGTAAACAATCAAAGCCTGGAAAGCGTCAGTGCTTACGAAGTCCTGACTTTAAAATACCAATGACTTCAATTATATCTTTTCTTGCACCATCTGGACAGGACAGTAAATTGGAGAGGAATGGCTGATGCCTTCATTTCATAGCACCACCAAAAATGCACCGAAGCTTGTGAAACTGCAATGGTTGGTGTTATGATGAGATGGCACGAGGCCCATGAAGGGGCAGTTTGGTGACCTTGCCATGGATCTCTGAGTCTGCTTACACTGCCTCTTGTGCAAAACTGCCTCATACTATGGTGCAGAAACAGGAGAGGTCTGGGGAGGAACTCTCTGCTGGGCATCTCTGTGTTATGCCTTCCTCTATCTGAGCAGCAGGGCCAATGGGCAGGTCTGGTTCTGTGTAAGTAGCTAAAATCTGAACATCATAACACAGAAAGGATAGAGAACAACTAAGAATCTAGAGAACTGGACCTAGATCTAGGTCTATTGTCTGACTTGGGAATGTCAGTATTTGTTGATGAACCTCAGGTTCCTCATCTGTAAAATGAGCTAATTAAACAAAATTGTCTCGATGGCCATTTTTGGAACTAGCAGGATATAAGTTCTAACAATAATGGTAATGGTAATAGTAGCTAAAATTTACTGGGTACTTACCATGTACCAAAAACTATTCTAAATACATTACATGTGTTGAGTCATGTCACAATTTTTCTTTAGTAAATACCATTTTGTCTCCAATTTTATGAATAATAAAATGGGTTCAAGAGACAGGATTTTAACCCAATTATCCAATCTCAAATCTTGAGTTCTTAACCACTGTATTCAGTTCTCTCACATTGATATTTACATTTACCATTCTCTGAACATCTTATGGCAAGGTGAAAAACATTCCATTTATAATTGTAGGAGATTGCTAACCATAACTATTAAATAGCTTCAGCCAAATTGAGCAAGGTAAAAGGCAGAATTCAGCAAGGTCATCAGTAAGGCTCCTCAATAAAATTGCTTCAGTTTCCATAACTACCTACCTGTTCAGCTTTTCCACTCAGATACTCCCTCCCATTCCAGCTGCTATCTGACTTCACCAAGACTCTTCTTTGACTTCCCCTCTCATTGTTTTCCCTTTCAATCATCAGCCTTCTATCTTTACTCTCTTTCCTTTCCATCATGGATTTCGGGCTCTATTATATCAGCTTTTGTCTTACCTACTTCCTTTACTCAATTTTCTTTCCAAAGACTTGCCTACGAGAAAACCCTCAACCCTCAATGAATCCATGTGCCCAGGTCTCTGAGCCCACACCAGGATGCTGGAGAGAAACCACATAGTCCCCTGCACCGCAAGTAAAGACAGGTTCCACTTGAAAATCATAAGCTCCTACTTGATCAGAGCTCATACTGCCACAGGCAAAATGTCTGCCCTTCCCTCACTAACCCCTCTTTCATTCATTGCAGGGATGCTTTATGACCATCACTTCTCACAACTGCCGTCATGCTAACTTGTGCCTTTGTACACAGCACGTGGTTTCCTCTCTTTCTCAGAGAAAACAATTTCTCAATTCCTAGACTAGACCTGCACACCACCCCCCTATCTTTCCCTCCCATTCAGAAAAAAAATGGATCTCTTCCCCTAATATCAATCATCTGCTATGCCTCCCACTTCTCCCAGGACTTGGATCTTTCAGGTATCTTCTCACCCCTATATCGTCAATCTCTCACTCTACTGTCTCCTTCCCTTTGCAATTAACCTGCCCCAGTGTTCCCATCACAAAAAATAAATAAATAAAGAAAGAAAGAAAGAAAGAAAGAAAGAAATCTCTCTACTCCATCAAATTCCCTAGTCACCCATTTATAACCAAACATCTTAAAAGAATTATCCTCCCTTGGTATCTCCGCATTCTCTTTCCTACCCATTCCTACCCACTGCTTCTTTCCTCTTTTACTTTTATGTGATTTCTCAGTAGTCATGCTGACATTAGAGACCACTTCACCTCCCTTGAAATGTTCCCTGCGGGAACCCCACCCTCTCATGGTTTTCCTCTTACTTCCTTGCTGTCATACTTCCACAATCTTTTCCAGTGTTCTCTCTCTCTCTCTCTCTCTCTCTCTCATGTAAATGTTAAAGGCTATAACCCTGCTCCTCAAGGTTATGATCTCCTCAAATTCTTCTTGGGTCATCACAGCTACTCCCATGGCTTTAACTGTCATGTTTGTCCTGATGATTCAAAAATATATATTAACTGCTCAGACTTTTCTCCTGAGCTTCCAAGGGGCACTTGGGTGGTACAGTTGGTTAAGCTCCCAACTCTTGGTATAGGCTGGGGTATGATCTCAGCATCATGAGATCAAGTGCCACATGGGGCTCTGTGCTCAGCAAGGAGTCCGCTTGGGTTTCTCTCTCCCTCTTCCCCTGCCCCTGATCTTGCTTTCTCTAAAATAAATAAATAAATAAATAAACAAACAAATAAATGAATAAGTTCTCCTGTTTATTCTAACAGTTGGCCAGGACAGAGAATGATAGCCTTATGTCATGAGTCTAGGGGCACTTGTCTAGACCAGTAAGACTTGAATGATTGTGGGTAAGGTGGTTATCAACTATGACTCTGCCTTTTCATTGTACCCATCCTTCTGCAATTAATTTAGATTTCAAATCGCCCCCTGAATTCTCCTGAGCTTCTAACTCACACATCTACTTGTACATCTCCACATAGAGGTACAACCCATACTACCAGCTTGTCCAAAATGGGACTGAACCCATTATATCCTACCTGAGACAAACTGTTCCTTTGTGTTCCCTAGTGGTGGTGCCACTGTCTTAGCAAGACACATGGTAATTGTCATCACCTTCTCTCTTTATTAATCACTGATATCTAATCCATCACCATGTCCTATTGAATCTGTATCCAGATTCACTTTCTCCACTGTCACTCCCATTCCTCTTTTCCAGGCAACTGTTTTCACTAACTGGGACGACTGAACATCAGTTTCTTAACTTCTCTCCTCCATGCTCCATCCTCCATCTTAACCTGCCACTTATTCATTATTCATTATTCATTATTTTCCTAAATACAGACTAATTATATCTCTCCTTTTCTTAATATTCATCACTGTCTTCCCTTTGCTTTCGAATAAGGCCCAAAATACTTACTATGACTTGCACAACCCTTTGAGACCTAAACTGACTCATCTTTCCAGCTCATTTCTGAATATTCTCCAAATGCAGCGTGCTATGTGATAGCATACTGAATGCCTTTCATCTTTTTTAATTTGCCTTGTTTACCATCATCCTCAGGTTTAAGTGTATGTTGTTACTTCTGCCCAGAATGGGTTTCCCTTTCATTCTCACCTATCTGACTTCTCTTCAGCTTTTAAACCTCAATTTGGAAATCAGTTCTTCTAGGAAGCTTTCCCTAATTCCCCACAATATCCTGAAGTACACTGAATCTTTTATTTTAAGGAATAAGAGAAGTCCAGTTCTGAAATCCATACATTTATAAATCAGTGTTAAATAAGAAGACCCTCTAAATCAGCATAGTATATGAATGGCCAATAAAAATTTCACATATGGGGATGCCTGGGTGGCTTAGTTAGTTAAGCATCTGCCTTTGGCTCAGGTCATGATCCCAGGGTCCTGGGATCAAGTCCCTCCACTGGGCTCTTTGCTCATGGAGGAACATACTTCTCCTTCTACCTGCTGCTCCCCCTGCTTGTGCTTTCTCTCTTTCTGAGAAATAAATAAATAAAACCTTTAAAAAAAATTCATATATGGGAGAGTTCCCTGCAATGTACCTAGTTATAATTCAGATTAAAGTCCTATGTAATCATAGTAATAAGATCTACAATTTTTCAAGTACCTACTATACACAGGCACTGTATTAAGTATTATATGTCATAATTCTGCTGATCTTCTCAACAAACCCTATTTTACTGACAAGGACTCAAGACTCAGTGATGATCAATAACTTCCACAAGGACACACCAGGACATAACACACCTGGAATTTGAGTGCCAGCACTCTTAACCACTATAACACGCCCCTTAACCTCTGGAATATTCTGTGCCCAGAAAAGTGATATGTAATTTGTTTAGCTCATAAAATGGGTGCTGATCAGTTATTTTACCTGACAGCTGCAAAATAAACAAGTTCCATTGTTTCATAGAAAATAAATGTTAATGAAATCTTAAAACTTAATTGTGGGATGAGAAAGGGGAAAGGCTGGGCAGGTGGGAAATATCAATATAAAGAAAGACAGGAAGGTTTTCTGTTAGGTCTTAGCCTTTTTAACTCTATCCCACTAATTTTTTAGCACAGCTTTTTGATTAGAAAGTCTTCCACATATATCCTCAACCTAGGAATAGAACTAAAGGCCATATACATTTGCATACTAAATAAATACGTATACAGAAGTTCATTATGTCACCCATTTTTTGTCTTTAAACCAAGTGGCTTGTCATGATGACAACTGGGAGGAGTTTGGAGTGTTACAGGATTAAAGTGCTCACAGCTGAAGCTATACTCTTTCCATGGACAATAACTAACATGGATGATAAGTCAACTGCCCTGGAATAGACCTGTCCCTATTGCATCAGGAAGTTATATCACAAGTCATAACTAGCAACTTGCCCTGGCTTTGCCCATGATAAAGTCTGCTAATTTGTAAGGCCAAATAATTAGACTATTTGTTAGATAGTGTTTGGATACCCTTGTCAAACACGGTGATAAGCACCTCAATATAGTTTCTTACATGCAGTAGGTAAAAAATATTTGTTGGGTAAATTATAATCTTAAAGAAACTATTCAAGGAAAGCAATATCATACCACTTTTCAACAGATGTATTTAAAAATCTAACTTACTCACTCAAGACTAAATAACTATTGTCTGGGAGAAGAGGGACTTAAAACCAATTCAGGCTAATGTCAAAGTTCCCTTATTTCAACTATAGAGAGAAAGAAGAGAGAGAGTGAGGGGCAAGAAAAGAGAGATGGACGTTGGACGTAAGGAGAAAAATCTAAAAACTGTGAAACTGCATAACTTCAGGATTCCACCTCTGACATATATTAGGACAAAAATTGTAAAACAAAGAAATTATATTTTGTGACTTTTCACAAAATTATATTTTGTGACTTTTATATTTTGTGACTAATCAAATGGTCTATATCACATGCAAAACATTGATCAGACACACTCAAAATAAGTGGAAAGAAACACTGTAGAGAGATGTTTTCAAATGGCAAATAATGGTAAGCAGGGTTTGAAGATATTAATATTCATGACTGGTGACTTCGTTATTTTATATCATTTTCCTTCACCCTACTTTGTCTAAAAATACGAAGAGAGAGAGAGAGAGAGAGAGAAAATTAGCTTTCAAGACCAGTTATTTTCTGAAAAATCATCAGGAATAAATGAGAATGGAGGATAGAATTTCCAAAAATTTCTCTTCTCACCCTCCCTTTTTGCATTCACCTCACAGTATGTATATGTGCTCTATCTTGACTTGTCCCACTGACAGACCACTAGCTTTGAAACTCAAAGACCAAGAGATTAAACTCCTGAGAAGATAGCCTAGGAAAAAAACAACTTGATTTTTTGTGTATTCCAAAGTGGTTTTTTTGCTTATAAAATTGTTTCTGCATGTTTCCTTTCTTCAATGGACAGTAAGCAGCTTTTAGGGAAATAAATGTGAGTCGATTCGGTTAAGTGACTGGGATGAAGGGAGGTTTTGCCATCTGTGACAAGTGCATTAGAATAGACTTGCTCAGGGAAAAGGTTAACTATGTTGCCTGTTTTTATGAGATGGCATTTAAATAAAAGTACTCGTTCACATGTATTGATCACTATACATTAAAAGGCATCCCAGGACACCTGGGTGGCTCAGTTGGTTAAGCAAGGGAGTCTTGATTTTGGCTCAGGTCATGATATCAGGGTCATGAGATCAAGCCCCAAGTAGGGCTCTCTGCTGGGTGTGGAACCTGCTTAAGATTCTCTCTCTCCCTCTCTCTCTGCCCCTCCTGCACCTGCTCACACTTCCTCTCTCTCTCTCTCAAAAAAAAAAAAAAAAAAAAAAAAAAAAAAAGACATCTCAAAGAGAAGTGTGGTGTAAATAACTGAATTATGGGCTGCTTGAACACATGAAGAACCTCATGGGCTCTGTGTGCACAGATGAGTGCTCATCATAATGTATCTAAGAAAATTTGTATCCTGGGCTTTCTCATCACACTATCTGTCTGATGAAAAGTCAACATACTGATGTGTAGACATTTTCATACTCTCTCAAAAATAAGTTGCTGAGATGGTTTCATATGTTTTGCATATATGTCAATTACCTAGAGCCTGAACTTAATTAAGAGGATAGGTATGGTTGTGGTGTGCTTTGGGTATTAAGAGGGAGAAAGAGGAAAGGGAATTTAGAGAACTTAAAGCTTAGTGCAACTTTTTAAAATCGTAAGCCATCTAATGTTCCAACAGGATTTCCTCTGCCTGGTGATGATACTAGTCTTGGTTATCCTGCTTGATTACACATGGTCGTGTTGAGAATATAACATGGGTTCTGCATAATGAAAACTAGAATTCACCCACTAGCTGAGAGATATTTCTGAGAAATTATGTCACCTGGACCTGCACAAACTCCAGAGTTTTAAAGTCTCCTGAGGAGAGTTTCCCACTTCACTCCAGTGATATTTTCAGATTTTAAATCTGATTTTATTTACTTGAAAATTTCTCTACCTCTTGGCTTTCCTACCTTACTCAGACGATATTCAAACTTCCTTATCTCTTGCTGTACTCTTCCTTTAAGGTCATAGTTCACCCACACCAGGATACTCTCCTTAACACCTTCTAAAACAGAAGTAGACATTTGCAATGGGGATCCCATTTTGCAAATATTAAACTGATGCCTTTTAATTTTCTTCTTATATCATCTTGTCTTGTAGCCTTCTACCCTCTGAGGCCAAAACTTGAGACTTAAGTTCCAGGGCATAACAATAAGCTTAAATAACAGACTAGACAGAAGATTTTCCAAATTCCCTTAACTTACCAAGAATTAAGCCCTGAGATCTTAAACACTTTAGTGGTCTCCCCTAAGGATTTAGTCCCTTCCTCTTATACAGGCTGGGCTCCAAGTTTTCTGCCCTCTGGAAAGATGAGAAGATCAAGTAAGGAAGACAAAAGAGAAGGCTGTTTCAGTCAGTCCCAGAGTGTTATAGGAAGAGAGACCAAAAAGGGAATAGAGGAACGGAGTTAGAATCAGCATGGATGTTCCATTTACCTCTTCAGATGTATGCTTAGGACAAAGAAGGAATGTTAGATACATTGAAAAAGATCCTGAAAGCAAAGGATTTTGTTCCAGTTCATGTTTTGACTCATGGAGACCTTATCTCACATACTGCCCGTGCCCACCCCACCACTATCTTCCCTACTTGGTTGGGGATGGAAGGATCACCCATGGTTGAGAGACATTGCTTTAGACATTTACCAAGCCAAGAAAAATACTGGAAAATAAGGCATATCTGTTGCACACTTCAGCCATAAGGGCAAGTGGGATGGTCAACAGCCAGGCAGGCAGATGAGAGACATCACCATGGAGACAGAGAAAGTACAAGTGAGAATCACACCTTCCTGGTCACCAAGATACTACACAAGCCACATACCTTCCCAAACCCCCAAATGCCATGTTGGAGAGGAAAAGCTGGTGCCCAAGACGGACCTCAGCCTGATCTTCCTTTCTTTATAGCATTTACTTAAGAAAATTTATCATCATAAATTTTTTCTTTGCCTCTTTGAAATATATGTAAATCTTTTAAAAAGCTTCTTGCTAGTTTTACAGCCCAGAAATGTCTTCCTCAAGGATTTAGGAACCATCTTTTTGAAATGTAAGCATCAGGGGAGACAGCACCCCTACCTCCTTGTTCCTGTGAGCCTAACTTCAGCAGACACTTATAAAACTACCTCCTGTCCCAAAAACAGGAGAATGTTTCTTTTGAGAATGCTTAAAAATCCTCACACTCTTTGTTTCACAGAATTGAGTTCAAACTGAGTTCTGATATCTCACCCCTATTGCAAATAACCTTAAATAAAATCTTCCTTACCCATTGAACTTTGTCCAGTGCAATTTTTGCTTCAATCATGGAGGGAGAAAAAGAAAACAAATATATCTAAGACACTATTGTGTTTTTCCTTAAAAACACTGAACATAGCCCAAAGGAACTATTAAAAGCTTATCAGATCAAATTAAGATCACCATACTAGCATACAAGTTTTTAAACTTAAATTCAATTAGCCAACATATAGTACATCAGTAGTTTCAGATGCAGTGTTCAATAATTCCTCAGTTGTACATAACACCCAGGCCTCATCACATCACGTGCCTCCTTAATGCCCATTACCCAGTTACCCCATCGTCCCACCTACCTCCTTTTTAGCAACCCTCAGTTTGTTTCCCAGAGCTAAGAGTCTCATGGGAGTACAAGTTTTTATTTGTGTTTTTGTTTCATTTTGCTTTCACTTGGCAACCAACAAATGAAAACTGTGAGGATGAACAGAGCAGTTTTACATGAAAGAGTCAACATTTTTTCTGCATAACTAGCCCTTAAATTCCCTTTTTACCTTTATTATATCCACGCTAATGAATTTTCAACATTCTGTCCTGTACTGTCAGTGTTTACCTGAACGTTGGAAGTTCGTAAAGGGCAAGAATCATATCTTAGTATCCCTCCTCTTACCCTGATCTATCACACAGCTGAGCTTAAAGAAAACACTCAGGTATTAGAAGAATCCACCATAAACTAATATTTATTAAGTGAATTCTGTGGGTCTAGCAATGTGCTAAATGCTGAGACAGAAAAAAATATGAATCATGGTCCTGATTTCAAGTATTTACAAATTAATTGAGAATAAAAGCCATACACAGCACAGTGAATAAATCAGAAAATCAAGGCACCATTTGATTGAGTTATTTTTTAAAAATAAGGTATTTTAGAACTCCAGAGAAACAACCAGAACTAGAAAGGGAAATATAGAACTTGAACTGGAACTTTTTAAAATTTTGTTTTAAAAATGACCCAACTTAGACAAATGTAGAAGATACAGCAATCTCTCTGGTAATCCATGTACCCATCTTCTAGCTTCAAAAACTACTGATATTTTCCCTGTTGTTTCAACTATCCCTCTTTGAAATGGGCTTTGGAAGAAGCCCAGCTCTATAAGGCCCATATGATATGAATTCTTGCAGCTTCTGATTCTGACTGGCTGCTGGTCAACTTGCTGCAGCCCTCCTGGTCTTCTTCCTTCAGATACAATAAAAGCACACTTTTGCCTCAAAGTGTTTGCACTTCCTGGGGCTTCCTTCTTCCAACTCCCACTCCGTACATACACACACAGAACGACACACCCCCTTATTTTCTGTGAGTCTCTGTTCTGACAGAATCTACTCATAGAGATCTTTGCTAGTGATATTTAAGATAGTACCCTTCACCCTCCTCTGTACCTTTAGCCTAATTTCTGTTTTCCATAAAACTTATCATTACCTAAATTATATCACTTATTTCTTTTTTCATTCATTGTTTATCTCCTTACTAGAATGTAAGTTTTATAAAGGCTGGTACTATGTCACAGAATTTAGGATATAGTAGGTACTCAACAGATAGATATTAAATGGATGAATAAAAGAATAAATGTCATCCCCCTGTTGCTCAGAAAAACCTCCATTATTCCTCCTCAGATGGCAGAGGTGAGTACTCATAGCTGATGGCCTAAATTCAAGTCATAGTGATGAGGTCCATGATCAAAGGAGCAAGACTGATACAAAGCAAAGGTCAAGCAAAACTTTTCGCGCCAGCACCGAGAATCAAACTCTTACGGAGAGAGCAACCACCCTGAGCTTCACAGACTAGCTTTTATAGAGCAAAGGCCATGTGGTTTGGCCTGGCCAATGAGATTGTCTCCACCTGACCTGACTCGTCCTTGCATTCTGGGTTCTGTTATCTCCACCTGACCTGACTGGTCCTTGTATTTGGGCTCTGTTATCAGGGACTGGTTGACCATATTTTACTGGTTTCCCAGACTTGCTTTTAAGTAAGTTCCTCAAGGGGGTGGGGGTGGGGGGGAAGCAGGGTCAGTTTAAGTTTTACTACACAAACAACAAAATGGTTGTTTAACCGAGATGGAGTCGCTCTCACTAAGTAGGCCCCTACAATAGAAATCTTGTCTAACCTGCACAAAATTTTTAAAATTTAAATAAGTTGAATTGAGAGATTTGGAATCAGGGGATTGCACATGAAACCCTCTTTTAAGTAACTTATTTAAAATATTGCAAGATCTTGGACCTGTAGAAATTAAGATAGAGTCACTCACAACAAGCAGTGACTTAACAATTAGTGACATAAGCAGCCAAGGGCATGCAACTAAGACCAGATATCACCAAAACCAGAACAGGCTGACAATACCCAGAACTGATAACCAGCAGTTGGCAAAGGCCCAGGACTGATTAAACTTCTTTAAAAAGGGAGGATTTTTGCAGCAAACTGTCAGACTTCCCAGATGCTGACCCTTTCACGTTTGACCATATCTAAAAGGCAACTGCTGCCAAAGGCTCTGCCCGATTGATCTTTGAACATAAAAGAGCTTCTCCACTGCTTAAACATAATAAGACCTTGTGCTGAGAGTTGACCCAGACCAGACAGATGTCTCATCTTAACTGCACACTCTTGGACTGACTTCGTGTTTGGTTGGTTAACTTCCTTCCCCTTGTTGTGACTTAATATTGTGTTTTGCTTTGTGTGATTGTAGGAAGCTGAGTTAAAAGTGTAGTGAAATGTCTTTGAGTTTGAAATCCTGAAACTGCTTTGCAATCATGTTAACCTTGCTTTACCACTGAATAAACCTGACATTGTGGAAAGACACAACCTATGCGTGTGTGCCCTCTAAGCCTGCTCACTACCTAACCTCACGTAGCAACCTTGGAGACTGAACAGGAATATGTCCTCACACAGGGCACAAGCTCCCTGATGGCCTTCACCTTTCCTGATATCTTTTGCTGTTTACCAGGGTTTTGCCTGTCTCATTCCTTTACAGTCTCCGCCTGAATCCTGTGGGCATTCTAGTTCACAAATCCAACCTCAGAGTCTCCATAGATGAATTGCTTCTGAAAATGGTCTGCACATTTCAGTTCTGCTACTTTTACCTTGCCTCCAGTTGCCCAAGTGTGCAAAGAAACATCCAAAAAAAAAAAAAAAAAAAGAACCATTTCCTATTTCTGACTCCACAATGATCCATGAATTTGTGTCAGCCTCATACAGTGGGCTCAGGTGCTTCTATTGATCCTCAATTCACTCTCTCTTCCCCAGTTTATATATCTCTAATTCCAAAAGGTCAGGTCCCAGATTATTTCACACCTACTGATTTTCTTTTTGTAATTGAATAGTGGAAATAAAAGTATGGCCATTAGGTAAGGAAATAGCATACTGTTTACATGCTAATCATAAGTCTTGCCTTCATGCACAGCACAGATCAACTTCTATGAATCTTCTCAATCCCTGTAACCTCCCTTCCCCTTCCAGATTCAGATAGATAATAAATCAGTGAATTGAGATTGGTTGGATAGGAATTAACTACCAACCCAATGGCCTCTCAGGAATGGTGCTTCCCCAGTTTACCCATAATTTTGAAATTGACACTTTAGATGAATCTTTTCTATTGTCTTGTTTTCCCATGCAGAGAAAGAAAGCTTATTCCTGGGATTTACAACAGAGTATAACAAACTGGCAGGGGAAGGATTTGGTTTAAAAAATTTTTATTTGGAAAAAGATTTCTTTACTCCAGATGAGGAAATTTTTCTAATAATTTAAATAGGAGTCATCATTCTTTAAGAAATTAAAGATAAAGGCAATTAGAATGACAAATGAAATCTTTTCACTGTCTTTTCACTGGCTAAAGAAAAGTGAATAAATAAACCCAGCACATGGAAAAAACAAGTCCCTTTGCTCTGATTACACTGTCATAAACACATCTGTGATTGAAATAGGATGATTCTGCCGAGCAAAGGCACGGTTCTGCAGGTGCCAGAGAGGCTGGGGGTAGGGTAGGGGGAACTCTGATTGTCTTACGCTAAACAGAGAAAGTAACTAGAGACAGTGGGTACTGTAGTTCATAACTGATATAAATGTAGATATTTACAAGGTGAGCAAAGAGACACAGACACAGAGAGAGATAGAGAAACAGTGAGAAAAGAAAAGATAAACTCTAAGAATATGATATTTGAGCCTCTTTCCAAGGTGCACTTATTTTTCCCCTGACTTCTGTGTAGGCATCGTACATACCTCTTAGGATCTTCCAAGTGAGAATTAGGACCATCTGTCCACTGACAAACAGAAAAACAAATAATAACAATGATGACAGTAAGTTAGGTATAAGAGTAATCCTCTTCTCTTCCTTGAATTCCTGCTTGGGTCCTTGAAATAGCTTCCAACACTTGTACTCTCTGAAGGAAGTACTGGAAACATACCCAGTGGGCTACTTCCTGACAGACTCCCCTAGGAAACCAGAAAAAGGTTAACACTGCTGTGCTGGCATTTCTCCTCTGGGCAGGCATGCATTTGAAATCACTACTCATGTGTAGCTCTCTTATGAGCCATATCATGCATCTTGTCTTCTGTCTCTTCAGTGCCTCCCATTTTCCATCCAATAACCAGAAGGTCAGCAAAACCATTTTCTAAGTTCTCTAAGTAAAAAGGAATAACATCCAAATGGGAGCTGAGAAAAAGATGAATACTAAATCTTCCTCCTTTCTGTCTTTAAATAATTCTGTCTGCCACCAATGGCAATAAAAATCACCTGTGTACTAGACCTGGGTCAAGGACTTTACATACATTATTTTCAATTCCTATGACAACCATGCAAAATAGTAATTATTGTCCCCACTTTACTGACGAGGAAACTGAGATTGAGAGTTTTTTATTTTGGTTGGTCTTAACTATCCCAGTAATAACATCTAGAAAGTGGTGAAGCTGGGGTTTAAACAGTTGGTCTGATTCCAAAGCCCATTCCCATTCTAATACACTATGCTGTCTCTCAATAGCATTTCCATATACTGATTGAGCACCACTGGAATATAAAATGAATGAAAGCAAGATTTTAGTCTACTTCAGTCACAACTAGTGCCCAGAACAGTGCCTGGCACAAGGTAGGCATTTAATAAATACAAGGTGCTTGAATGAGTGGTTTTTACTTCTCTGTGGTTAATTGAGCTCCAAGTAGAGAGCATGGTGGGTGCTCAGCCAATTCTTGGTCCTGATCTAGCATCCTCTTCCACCTTTTGCTCTCTTTCTGAAGATATTCTTTCCATGCTGCCCACGAAACAGACTTCTAGCTGTTCCTACCCAAGACTGCAGACATAAGGTATCCCTGGATTCAATAGTCTATTATTATCATCATTTTTATCCAAGTTTTTTCTTTATTATCTCTGGATTTTTTTTTTAAAGATTCTATTTACTTGTTTGAGAACGAGAGCACCAAAGCAGGAAGAAGAACAGTGAGGGAGGGAAGAGGAGAGGGAAAAAATCTCAAGAAGACTCTGTGCTGAGAGTAGAGCCCACTCAGGGCTCAATCTCACAGCTCCGAGATCATGAACTGAGCTGAAACCAAGAGTTGGAAGCCTAACCAACTGAGCCACCCAGGCACCCACCCTGTATTGTGTCTGGATTAGAAATTGTTGTCCCTAAAATACACAAAATAGACTAGGTCAGGATCTGCCAAAAATTATACATGATATTACAGAGTAGTCCTCCTGATAACCTCAAACAGCTGTGTCCACTGCCAAAAAGCAAAGAAAGTGCTGCCTCCTGGTTTGGAACCTTCAATCTGGAAGTGAACCAATCACCAAATGGCATCAGGAGAGAAGTGGATCCATGATCTTTGAGGCTGTGTCAGTTTGGCACCCGTGGACATTATTGGGCATGCTTCCCACTGACCAAATGGCTCCTGTCATAGCTGGTGACTATGGAAATGCAATCATAAATACACCTGTACCACTCATCCAAAGACAGAATCAATATATAGAAAAAGATTTTATTAGAAAGATATTTCTAGCATAAAGAGATTTATTATAAGGAATTGATTCAAGCAATTAGGGAGACTGAGAAGACCCACAGTCTGCTGTCTGAAAGCTGAAGACCCAGAAAATCCAGGGCTATAGTCCCAAGACATGAGGACCAGAAGCACTTATGGGAAAGCCCCAGTAGGAAAGCAGAAGACCAACATTTAGCTCAGTTAGAGAGAGTGAATTCTGGCTTCCTTCACCTTTAGGCTCTATTTAGGTCTTCAATGGATTGGATGATTTCCTATGGGAGAGCAAGGGGCTTTGCTCAGTGTACCAATTCAAATGCTAATCTTACCAAGAAAAACCTTCACAGATATATCCAGAAATAATGTTTAACCAAACATCCTCACACCCTGTGACATAGCCAAACTGACACCTAAAATTAACTGTCACAGCATCTCTTCAGTGGGAAAGCTCCATATTTCCAGGGACAGTTCATCTGTGCCCAAGTATCCTGAGATAAGCATGGGCCTTGGCTGTGTTTTATTCACTTTAGGGCTGACTCCAGGGTTTAAACTCCAGGTTTAAAGTTCTGACTCCAGGGTTTAAACAAGGCCAGTAATAATTCTATTTCTAATCCAAGGGTTACCTGCTCGTTATTTGGGGTGATAAAGAACAGTTCAGTTTGCACCCCAGAGGAACAGATTGGGAGCACTACCCTGAATATGACAGTGATGTTACACCTCCTTTGTGCAGAGACTTAACTAATGTGCCAGCATCAGTGCCTATGCAGACCAAGTAGGACTTGGAGGGAGGAGAGGGAGGCCAGCCTCTGGAAGGCAGTGTCCTTTCATGAGTCATGAAACTGTGACCAGTGACCTGACTCTTTGAGGCCAAATTGTACTTGTTCTAAACGGGCACACACACACACACAACAATCTTTAGCTTTCAGAAAGGGTGTACTACAACTTATAAAGGAAAAATAAGATTTAATTAATTTGTCAGTGTGTATATACACAGACATATACATACTACTCTACTGCTAACATAGTTATCTAAACATGCACTTGCTGAGTCTTTAGTCCTTCCTAAATCAATAGAATGGGGCTTGGTTTTGTGAAGAGAAATAGTGTCTAAATCACCCGTATCTCATTAGTGATTCCAATTAATTTCAGAGCTCTGTTGCTGCCAACTTCTTATTCCTTTACTGACCATAGCACAATGCCGTACTTCTTATAAAAGGAACATATTAGCATATTAGCATAATCTGTTAATTTTAAGGATTGGGAGTCACCAGTCAACCCGCATAGAGACTTCTGGATTTGTGCAAAGAATCGTGTGTCTGGCTTTGTATCCAGATTACCTCCTCTCTTTAGAACCATCAGCTTGACATTTTCAGTTCATCAGAATTGTGGTTTATGAGTATTCAGTGATATAAAACACACACACACACATACATGCACTGTATACTGTGTACTGTGTTTGGGAACTAACGTTTTGACCTGGACCCCAGGAGATGAGAGTCTGAGGTATAATTCAGAACACCAGAGAATGCATGCATTAGTAAAAAGTGTAGAGGTCCTATAGCACAACCTTCTCATTAAAAATTCAGGGTCTAAGAGGCTAATCAGTTCACACAGCTGGTAAGTAGCTATCTTGAACTCTAAAGTCACTCCCAGACTAAGCTACGTATTAAAATATTTAACAACTGGCAAGGAACTGGCAATGACCAAGAGTCTGGAAGCCCCCAGATGATTGACATTAATGCATGCCATCTGTGTATCACCTGACCCAGATAGTTGCCCTTTTTGCATCTCAGAACCACCCTTGCACAACCCCCTCCCCACCCTTATAAGGAGGCTCTCTAGAGTACAGCAGCAGATCTGAATTTTTCACCATCATTCAGCTCCTCTGATCCTAGAGAACTTTAAGTCTTGACCACTTTTCCCTGCAGGCTAGAAGGACAACTAAAGAGACTGCGGATTTAACCTAGATTGCCTGAGTCAATCACTTCATGGCATTTCTTTTCTGTAGTTAGACTGTCTTTTGTTCAGTCTCACCCCCCTGGTGTTGAACTAAGACTTCCTATATTTGGTCCAATTCTTCCTCATTACCACCTCCCACGCTACTTTACTAATTAAGAATCGATGGCATTAAAATCCTAGTGGGCTAATGGCACCTTTGTAACAGAACTCAGATAGCAGCATCCCCTAACTTCCTCTTTTCAGTGCCCACATTGTTCTTAGGCTATTTAATAAAATATTATTTGATATAATACAAAGAATAAAAACAGCTTGTGACTCTCCTGTCTTTTCAATGTTCCCTTTCTATTTTTGTACAGTCTCCCGCAAAGAAATTTTTCTTTGGAAAAGATAAAGTTAATGCCCATGTCAAGTGCCCATTTAAAAAAACTTTGCTCCACCAGCTCTGCCGGGCTAATGAAGGGTAATTGCTGTCACCCGCAGACCCGTGGCTTTAGTGCCAGCGAGTCATCAGGCTGATGATTCCTCCAGCGTGACAACTTCCTTCTCTCAAGGGCTTTCCCAGGGAAACTATAGTGGCACTTGAAAAGCAAATAATTAAGAGCAATAAATAGCAAAATCCCCTAGAGAAATGTAAATTATTCATGATAATAACTGTGCAGGCTGGCTGGAGGAGGAGTGTTTTTATCATTTGTGAGATTTTTCTGAATCTGTTCAAATATGTTTCAAATCTTGGTCTAAAACACTGTTAGTTCCTCAAACCAAATAGTTACTCTTCAAGGATTTCTTAAACACCAAAGTATCAAATGTGATCACTTGCTCTCTTTCATAGTATTAGTGCAAAATACTTTTATTTCACAACATTATCCAGGTCCTACATTACCATTGCTCATTCCAACACATCCTAGAGCTGAGAATAGGGTGGTTCAGGGGAATGAAATAAATGGCATTACTCAGAGATCTGGATTGTAACTCGACTACTAGTTGAATGTCCTTTAGCAAGTAACAACCTGCTGAGCTTCCGGTCCATCATAGATAATTCTGGAAGTAATCAACCTTGTATCACAGGGCACTGTGAGACTCCAAGAAAATGAGGTGTATAAAAGTAGTTTTAAACAACAAAATATTATACAACTAGTTAAATAAATTGTATCATTATTTCTCCTGCTTTTACCCATTGTGTATTATGAATGCTACCACATCACTTTAGGAATTTAATATTTCCCATCTTTGAGATTCGTTTGAGAAGTCTCCTTGACAATTCCTCATAGTTGAAGAGCCTTTGTTTATAGGGGCACCTGGGTGGCTGTTTGAAGAGTTCTTATAGGGACAGCTGGGTGGCTCAATCAGTTAAGCATCTCATCTGCCTTTGACTCAGGTCATGATCTCAGGGTCCTGGAATGGAGTTCTACATTGGGTTCCCTACTCAACAGAGAGTCTCCTCCCTCTGCCTCTCCCAACTCATGCATGCTTTCTCTCTTTCTCTATCAAATAAATAAAATCTTTTTTTAAGAAGTTTTATTTAAATAGATCTTATCCTCTCTTCTTGATGGGATAGTGACCTGAATTTGGGATGCAGGCAATATGATACCTTGGAAGATGAGAGGACACTCAGTGAGAAAGAGTAAATGTGGTCTCCCACCCATTCCTGGCTTAGACTCTACACATGAAACTTAGAGAACTGATGGTTACCAGAGGCAATTGGAGGGGTAAAGTAGGTCACGGGGATTCAGGGGGGTACCTCTTGTGATGAGCACCGGGTATTGTATGGACGTGTTCAATCACTATGTTGTACACCTGAAACTAACATTACACTGTATGTTAACTAACTTGAATTTAAATAGAAACTTAAAAGAAAACCCCAAACATCTTTCTTGCTATGTCCTGAGGACTGGCTCTGTCAGGAAATCATTTTAGTAAGTGCTTGAAATGTTACTCTTCTTCTTCTGTTATACTGTTTGGGGTTTATATTAGTTTTTCTGATCTAGTTACTATGCAAAACAAGTCCTCTTCTTCAAATAGTCCCTTTAACAGTAGGTAAGCTTGGGTATATCTTATCTTCTCCTTTACATAGGTCAAGGCTGACCTCAAGCTCTTGGGGTCTCATTTTCCCCTTCATACCTCTTCCGCTTATCGGCCAATATCTGTGTTTCACTTACGGTTCTCTTTCTCTTTTTGTCCATCAGCTTTAAAGTTTTTATTTTGTTTTATTTCTTCTATCACTTTTATTAGCTGGACTGAATAGGCCCTCTCAATTTGAAGAACTATTTTCAGATTACTCCAGCTCTTTATTGACTTTCTAGGCAAATCTGATCCTTATAAACAGGAAATTCCTGGAACACATCTATTTCATTATCTTACTAGGTTTTGGGTCTGCAATAATTTTATAATTCATTGAAAAATTTTGCATGTTTTTATCATAATAAGGGTTTCAAACCCTTTTATTGTTTCATTAGTAAAATCTACTACACTTCTTCGATTGGACCCTGAGTTTGGCTCTCTGAAAACTAAGGTCAAAGACAGAGATTCTTTCATTAAGAAATCCAGAGCCAGTACTTGCTTCAATAGCACATATACTAAAAAATCGGAATTATATAGAGAAGATTAGAATGGATCCTGCACAAGGATGACATGCAAATTTGTGAAGCATTCCATATTAAGAAAGGAAGAAAAGAAGGAAGGAAGGAAGGAAGAAGGAGGAAGGAAGGAAGGAAAGAGAGATGCCTGGGTGACTCAGTCTGTTGGGCATCTGCCTTCAGCTCAGGTGGTGATCCCAGGGTCCTGGGATCAAGTCCAGTGTTGGGCTCCTTGTTCAGCAGGGAGCCTGCTTCTCCCTCTGCCTGCAGCTCTCCCTGTTTCCCTGTTTGTGCTCTCCTCTCTCTCTCTCTGGCAAATAAATAAATAAAATCTTTGAAAATAAAAGATTTTGACTTCTTAGGAACAATGAATCAGAGAGAGGTTAGTTTTAGCCTCTAGATTATGAGATCTATGTGATACAAAATTAAATACAAGCCAAGGATTGTATTACCATAATCATCAGTATGAAGGTGAACCTCAAGTGTGACTTAACAATAGCAATATTGTTTGAAATTTGGGATGCTATTAAATCAACAGTAATTAATGATTATTTTCACTGTTATGGATTATAACATTTGAAATAAAATAAATTTAATGATGCAATAAGGTGATATAACAAGAACTTAAAGATTCTTATATTTAATTTGGATATTATTTTATATTAAGTCATTAAGGAAGTAGATTGGAGCATATGAGGTCTGCATTTATGAAAGAGTGTATGACAGAAAATTACTGCCAACAAATTTAAACAGAATTGTGATTACAAGGAAAATTTCTTCACAGAGGGCTTTTGTAGGTTACCAAATAGCCTAAGAACTACAAAACAAAAGAACACCCATTGACAACCTCAAGAGATTCTATCGAGGTTGAGATGACCAAACAACAACATTGACACGAACCTTCAAGAAAGCCACTCTTGAGTTCTACATAAATGGAGCCCCACACAGGCATTCCCATCAAAACCATAAGTGTCTTTCATTCCCTTACTAGGTGTGGTCCCTCGGGTAAGGTCTCTAACCAGTGGTAACTCTGGCAACTCACAACTACACCATGGACCTGTGATGCAAATTTGTGACAATGCTATTAAAAATGGGAATTTCACATCTACTGCAAAAATATTCAATTGTTTAATTTGACACTGTCTTCTCAACAGGCAACTGCCACTAATTTCTGAGCTTTATTTCTGGAGGACTTATCAGAGCAGTAAGAGAAAGGAAGAAACACTTCTTAGCTTGTGTCACATTTTCACAAGTGGAGGCCTTCTTACTAAAATAAAATATTCTTGTAACTAAGAAGCTTTGAGAAGTTAAAATGTACATTGGCCATGAGAAAGGGGCGTTATGTACAAAAGGGACATGAGGACACAGAGTTTGCAATAAGTTCTGCAGCCGTGTGCTGCCTTGGGTTAAGTGTATGTTGGAGTTAACCCAGTCTAGTTTTTCCAACAAAAATAACTTTTCCCAAGGCCACTGTATCCTTGCTTGTTCCTTTGTTATTTAATCGTACAGATCCCTAGTAAGAATGCACTCTGAAGAGTAAAGGAAGAAAATTTAAACATTCCTGTTGGTATTTGCCTAAAAGTGTGTGTGTGTATATGTACACACACACACACATATATATATGTATGTATTTTCTCAGCTTAAGCTCTATGAAGTTATACAGTATTCTTTCTTCAGCAAAGATAAGCAGCAAATTCCCAATGCCTTGCAATGCATCCTTTTCTAACAAGTCCATCCAGGCAAATAGTTACCTTTCAAGTAAGAACAAAAATAAGAACTTAAAAATTTGAGGAGCTTGGGGAATCGATGAAAATGGAAACTACGTGTAGGGAGAAAATGTTATCTTTTGATCACAGCCTTCCTTTCTATTCATTTAATATAGTCCAAATTTGCATATCAGAACACACTCCTTTCCCAGCACAGGGGTAGAAAGTCTGTTTAAAAATAATGTCAAATTGAGACAGGTACATTCTAAAACAAGAGAAAAAAGAGAAGAAGAAGAAACACGGCTTCACTGCTTTCCATACTCTAGAATATCACCCACCCATCTATCTTTCTATTTTTGAGCAAATCAAGCATCGCTTTATTGGGTCTGCACCAGCAGTAAGTTGACAACTGACAATTTTCAGGCAGTCTTCAGTCTTCAAGGCTCACCGTGGGGTGACTGCCTATTTCTTCCCGTACCCTCTCCTACATCGGGGAATGAGTTTCTCCTTTCCTCCTCCTACCACTACAAGATCCCCCAGATTTGGCTGCCAGGCTCTCCGGGGAACATACAGCCCAGAGGCTCAAGGGTTCTTGGGGAGTTGAGACTTAATGTCCAAATGATCTCCAGTCCCACCAGGTCTCTCAGAGTAGCTACAAAATGGATTAAATAGAATTTAGAGGCCTTATCTGGAAGGCTTTCTACTAGTGATAGCCTTTGATTGCCAATAACACTTAGAGCCTTTTTCATATATTATAGGCAATCATTTGTGCCTGCATTAGTGTGGGACCTTACTAATATGGAAGAGGCCAGTAAATGAACCAGATGAATCAAGTAAAATATGTGCATTAAAACTGCTACATATTAATATTAAAATATAATAGGGTAAGCTACAAATGAGCAAAAGTATTTTGGAATGCCCACTCCCCATTTACCAGCAGATATTTGATACTAGTCTGGGTACTATAATAGCTCGAATGCCAAGATACCTGCATTTAGATTTCTCCCTTTTTTTTCTTAAAAAATATTTTTTTTAGTCTATTTTTTACTATCCTTGTTCCTCCCCACTAGGCTTTCAATGATCCTGAAAGAAAGACATCCTCCCTTAAACATTAAGCAACTCTGTGTCTAGCAAAGTGTGATGCCAATCTTAATTTTACAAATTATTTATCATCAATAAAAAAGATATTAGGTCTTGAGGAAATGCATATCCCCAGCCCCAATCCCATTGTATGGAACTTATTTTGTGTGAGCCTGGATCAAACACATAAATGTGATGTTTTTAAGGTATCACATTGCTTTTCCCATGGAGCTCCTTAATGGCCCCAGCACAACTCTTTGCCTTTTTGAGGTTAACCTAGAATGCAACACAAGCCATACAGGTTGCTGGGATACAAATTCTGGCCTCCCAACACTGGGACCCTCATGAATTTTTTCATCACTTTTTGTTGTGATTTTGGAATCCCAAAAATTTGTCTCTGTCTCTAGTCATATCAATACTTTCATCAATCTTATCATGATTGTGTTGACCTATATGTACATGATGCTACTGACTACCACCACCTCTTTCTTGAATTCCTACTGACTTGGTATTCCAAGGTCCTGCCCTGGAGTTGCCAGGCCAACTCTTTGCTCTGTTTCCTTGACCTAAGTAAATTAAGTGACAATTAATGCAGTATGACTCCAGGTTCACCAGAAAATCTCCCTGTGATCCACCTTCTTAGATCCCTCTTCCTAGATTCATTGTCTTGGCTTAGCCAAGCCTCTAGAGGAGTTGTTTGTTTAGACTTAAAATATATAGAGCAGCACAGATGTGAAATCTATGAAACATGCACCAAGAAGCAAAGACTTGGTATCATTAACACAAGACCCTCCCCCATTATTAGTTCATCCTTCCTCTAAACATACAGAAACCTCTTGTGAGCATCACTGACTGCTGCTTTCCTTCCTCCTCCAATGTGAGACATGGTTCTTCCTCTTCAGTCTCTGCCCAATAGAGGCAAACAAATACTGTTTTGAAAGGATTCTAACCCCTAATTTATGATCCACTTTCATATTTTTTAAAATTTTATTTATTTATTTATTTGACAGACAGAGGTCACAAGTAGTCAGAGAGGCAGGAAGAGAGAAAGGGGAAGCAGGCTTCCTACTGAGCTGAGAGCCCAATGCCGGGCTCAATCCCAGGACCCTGGGATTATGACCTGAGCCGAAGGCAGAGGCTTTAACCCACTGAGTCACCCAAGCGCCC
This sequence comes from Mustela putorius furo, assembly GCF_011764305.1. Classification (NCBI taxonomy): domain Eukaryota; kingdom Metazoa; phylum Chordata; class Mammalia; order Carnivora; family Mustelidae; genus Mustela; species Mustela putorius. Next base: position 3,155,098 of record NW_025421301.1, read on the forward strand.
CATCCACTTTCACATTCTATGAGTTTCTTTCTCACTCCAAAATGAAAACCTTATGTAGATGAGTGAGAATCTCTCTCTTTTTAGATTATTTATTTATTTGAGAGATAGAGAGAGAGAGCATGAGCGGGTTGTAGTCAGGGAAAGAGGGAGAAGCAGACTCACCACACAGCAGGGAACCCCATGTGGGGCTCCATCCCTGGACCCTGGGATCATGACCTGAGCTGAAGGCAGATGCTTAACTGACTGAGCCACCCGGGTGCCCTGAGTGAGACTATCTTAATAAAAGTCCGTAAGATAATAAGCATGTTCTGTGTTAAATCAACATCATGAGACATCAAGTAGTATGTATATTTCAGTCCTTTTCCTTAATAAACCAATCCCTGCCTCCCATTTTGATGGAAAGGCATGAGTAGACATTTGCTCAAAGAAAGTGTATTTCATTCAATAATATTATTACTTTGTGTCAATAACAGGACAGGAAATTCCATCCCTGAGGACAAAGAGTGAGGGAGAGAGTGATGCAGGGAAGCACAAGAAGCAATACAAGCTGAACGTTAATCATGATGCCCAGGACTTAGAGATGGGCTGTGAAAAGACAAAGCATTTCTAGTCAGCCATGCAAGATGAACCTGCACAAGCTGTGCAAAGAAGTGGTAACTTCTAGCAGTTTGTTAGTGAGAAGAAGAAAACAGAAGCATTCTCTTCAGTTCTCACAGAGACTACCCACCCCCCCCTCACTCTCTAGATGCATGTACTTACAAGCTATAGAGCACTCCTTCTGGGATCTGCTATTTATCTGCCTGGATTTCTCCTATCAAATATCTCCCATGGTCAAAGTTGACACCACGCGTAATTAACTCCCTGCGACTTACATCGCAACACCCAGCCCTTTCCCTTTGGCCTCCTCTCACAAAGTTAGATCCCACTCTCTGAACTATGCTGCACTGTTAAATATGAGTTTGGAGATAGCCAGATCTGTAGTCACAAAACAGGTGTCAAAGAATTTGTTTATTTATGCCAGCAAAGACATTCCATCTAGAGGAGAAACTGTATTTCAAGCCATCCGCTAATTAAAGTTGGATTAATTCATTGCTAACCCTACATCTTATGCATAGGTCAAACAAGTGGGTAGAAAGAGAATGTGTTGAAAATCACCACCCCTTCATTCTAGCTTCCCACATCTTTGCAATTTGTGTTGGGAGGGAGAGGAGAGGGAAATTTAGGAACCTGCGCAAGCTGATGACAAATTATTTATTATATACCTAGGAACCAGAGAAATTACCACCAGATGGTTTGATGGACCCATTAAGTCTACTTTAGGATGCTCCCCATTTTACAGATGAGAATCCTGAGTGAAATAACTTGTCAAAGTCCCAACATCTAGTGGCAGTGAGGATGCGCCCATGTTAGTTCCTCCCAGGCCAGTGATGTTATAAACCACCCCCAAGTGATTTCTGTAATGTAAAATAGCCATTCCTGCAGAGTGTGTTGTGTTTCTGACTGCTTCAAAATCTGTCCTGCTCCTGAGGAATAAATTCTTTTCACAGCTGTGGCTCACAGAAAACGAGAATAGTTTGGAACAGAATATCCCTCTCATTTATTATGTACTTGAAAAACAACTCGACAATGTCACGAAATTATCTGTGATTCATTTAGACCACACCACTTTAGCACTTGTGAAGTTAATGCATTCTTCTTTGTCATGTCTTTGCTTGAACACGTAGTCATTTCAGTCATCACAGGGGCAAGTGAATGTGATCTACCTTCTATTATGTTCTTGGTATAACTAATACATCATCCGATTTCAGAAGTTTTGAGTTTGACGGCACATGTCAAAGCTTAAATTAAACCTGTTTCTGGAGATGAATGCCTTTTTCAGCTTGTGAAAGGCAACATACACTGTTATTTCTCCTGGTGTGTTTCAGGCATTTGCAGAGGCTTTTTCTTTTCAGTCATGGGCCTGAATTGCCTTTATAACTTCAATCAAATATTATTTATTATTAGTCCATAGATTTCTAGATCCATATCAGGTTTTCCTTCATTTAAACCCATGCTACAGAAATGGATTAGAGGCTGAAAAAGTAAGAGCCACCACCACCAAGGTCATGTCTGGAACAAAGGGCAGCTGATGAGGCATTGCAGGAGATGTCGCAATGACATGGTCTCATGCTCCGCACACACCATGCCTGGCTCTCAGCCAAGCCCCAGGGCCATGGACCCTAAACCTGATCCGTGTAAGTCTCTTCTTGGAGCTAGGAGTTGCAGAATTTGACATAGTCTTTATTTAAGCCATACTCACCTGCTTCTTAACCCAAGAATAATGAGTTCATGAAGATGTCAGAGAGATAAGAACAAACTGGTTATTTTCTCTTTATTTTTTGTTATCTTAGTTGCCCCCAAAATAGCTTTACTGATCTTATGATCTTCTACAGATCTTTAAGTGCTACGTGTACACAAAGGATAGCAGTAGAAATATGAAGTGGAAGAAAAGATCAGAGAGCCCAGATATGGTATACACCATTCTGATCAGGTACAAACTTCAGGGCAAAGAGAAGTATCGATCGCCACAGCCTTGAGATGAACAATTTGAACCTTCAGCACTTTTATTTATGCTTTATGCAATTTCTCTCTTGTTACTCTCTCTACAATCCCCCTGATCATGTAAGAAGTTCCAAGAGTTGCCCTAAGCCTATGCTTCTCAAACTTTAAAGTGCATACAACTGACTTTGGGATCCTGTTAGAAAGTAGAATCTGATTTAGTAATCCAGTAATCATCAGCTACCAGATGACGCTGATGCTGCTGGTCCACAGACCTCAGACCACTCCTTGAACAATGAGACAGAGGACAAGATCCTGGGAAAAGGGAAGATGCTTTACCCACTGTTGTATCCACTTTCCTGCTCACCGCCCCGCCACCAAGCCCCAATACCAACAAATAGCTCAGTTAGTATTTGTTATCTCATTAGCCAAAGGCAGACATTGCTCACCACCCTCTCCTACCATGACCACTTTTCATGACCACACTGCTTATTGCATCTGTCCAGCTGGCTGTCAAGTCTCACCAGTTCTGCTGCTTACGTCTCTCTCACGTGTCCCTCCTTTGCCTTTATAGTACATAAGAGTTTTCTGGCTGGCCTTCCTCCCTCTATCCTAGAAAAAAGTCTAACACCCCTCCAAAGTATGCAAGCCCCCTTCCCTTCTGACTAATGTTCAAACTTCCAAATTAATAATATATCACTATAACATATCACTTCCTCACACAAATCTCAGGCTCCTGCCAAAGCGGCAATAGCTCTCAGAAGAGAATATAGTCTTTCACCCTCCTGCCTTATACATGATTTATTTTCTCTCTGGAAGGCTCTTTATCTCCCCATCCCTTCTTTTCATGTACAACATCTTCAAACTCAGCTCAAATGTCATCTGCTCTTTGAGGCTTTTCTGAATCTCCTTCTGTTCTCAGGCATGGTTGTCTAGTCTCTCCTATGGTATGTCTATGCCAAGCCCTTTCTACCCTTTGAGTGCACATATTATATTTCATTAGATTCCATTACCCAGCTGTCTAGCCACACTAAAACTGGGATTCCTCGAGATAGAAACTGTGCCTTATTCATCTCTTCCCCACTAATGTGTAGAACAGTGCCTGATGTGTAGTAGGTGTTCAATAAATTTTTGCTGCTTGAATAAATGGGGAGTAAAACAATGGTAGAAGCATGTACTGACAATTTGCACAGCTAGGTGCTACTGGAACAGAGAAATCTGCTTTCCCTACCACTCTTCCCTATGAGATTTCCTCTCATGGCACTTCACCTGGCCTCCAGTGTGGGAAAACTCCTCACTTAGAAATATCAGGGAGGTATAGTTTTAAACATGCCATGCCAAAATCTTTTCAGGAGATGAAATCTAATAATAAACACATATTAAAAACTAAAAGGTAAATATTTCCTTTTTCTTTGTTTCTTTCTTTTTTCTTTTTCTTTCTTTCTTTCTTTTTAAATGTTTGCTGGGCACGATGTCTGAATATTCACATAGGATGTGGGAGGCATTTCACAGGACTTACTTATGACTAATGAGTATGTTCTCCTCTTGGAAAGGCATGGTGTGTGTGGAGTGGGTTCAGGCTCCTCCAAAATCCTCATTTATCAGTTGGATATCAACTCCCACCTTCCTGATGGAGCTTCCCCCTATCTTTGGGCTCAACAGACCTGAGAGCGTGCCTAGTACATAAGCACAGCTCATTCCCCTGTTGATCTGTTATGGATTCCTGCAGGAGGGGTCTCTGTACTCAGTGTCTGGCAGGATTTATTTTCCTATAGGATGTGTGCTGAATGAAAGATTGCCTTGACTAATCCTTGCCCTTATTCGGGTATTCCTACTTGCCCCCTCCCTTTCTGTAATCCAAACAAAAAACACATTTTCTAAAAGAGCATTGAAGTATAATTTCTTTTCAGTTCTATTCAATTGTACTTTTTTCTTTATACCAATCAAGATGACTTAGGAATGGTCTTTCTAGTGTCATTTTGTTGATGAAGAAACTGAAAAACCAAGAGAAAGGGAGGACCTGAGGTAACTCTAGATGATGACAGGAGTTAGGACTACATTTCCTGAGTGCTGAGCCAGTTTGATCTCTAACACGGAGTACCTGACTGTTGATTGTACTTAATAATCTTCATGGGCTTTTGAGTAAAAGACCCAGACCTATCAATGTCTAGTTCTTCCTGATAAGCTATGGAGCCCAGTATTGTCACCTATAAAACTGGTAGAGCAATAATTAGTACTCCCACAAGATTATTGTGAAAAATGGATTCTTTTTTTTTTAAGAATTTATTTATTTATTCGACAGAGAGAAATCACAAGTAGGCAGAGAGAGGAGGGAAGCAGGCTCCCCACTGAGCAGAGACCCCGATGTGGGGCTCAATCCCAGGACCTTGAGATCATGGCCTTGAGCTGAAGGCAGAGGCTTTAACCCACTGAGCCACCAAGGTGCCCCAGAAATGGATTCTTAAAAAAAAAAAAAAAAAAAAAAAAGGAAGTATTTTATAAAGACTGAGACATCATACAAAATGTGAGATAATATATATTGGTCTCTGCCCCCAATTCCTGGCACAGAGTTCCCAAAATGCTTATAATTTCCTAAGTGATAAGAACATTAGGGTCATCTCTTATTCTAATATTTGTCTTTGACCTGGTCTCTAACATAGGATCCCTGAAACTCTTGTAAGTTCCTAAGTGATAAGAACACTAAGAGCATCTTTTGTTCTAATGAGGTGACTCTGGGAGGGCTCTTAGATAGCCCCTAGATGCAGGCTTGGACTTAGAAAGATGAAGCCATGATTAGAAGTTTGGAATTTTCAGTCCCATCCCCAACCATTCTCCAGAGAGTGAGGAGCTGGAAATGGAGCCAATGATCTACACAATTAGCCTCCATAAAAATCTCAAAACTACGGGGTACAAAGAGCTTTCAGGTTGGTGAACACATCCACACTGTGAGGGTGACACACCCAACTCCATTGGGACAGAAGTTCCTGTGATCAGGACTCTCCTGATTTCACCCCTATGTATATACTCTGTGACTATATATCCATATCCTCTAGCATATCCTTTAATAAAGGGTAAGTGTAAGCAAGTGTTTCTCTGAGATCTGTGAGTCAGTCTAGCAAATTAATTGAACCCAAGTTAGAGGATGATGGAACCCACATTCTATAGCTGGTTGCTCAGAAGCACAAGTGACGACCTGAACTTGTGACTAGCATCTCAAGTGAAAACCAGGAGGTAGTCCTGTGGGATGAGCCCTTCTTGTGAGATCTGATATTATCTCCAGATAGAGAGTGTCCAAACTGAATTAAATTGTAAGACAACAGCTGGTGTCACAGAGAATTTCTTAGCATGAGCAAAAGCCTCACATTTGGTGACCAGAAACATTAGAAGTATTCTATATGACTAGTAAAGGAGATATAGAAGGAACACACACTAGGGAAGAATTAGGTTTTCCCCTATATAGGAAGATAACAGCAGTTTCTTCCTTTACAAACATTAATTATTGCTACTTCTTTCTAACAATGAGTTTGCCAATTACTTTTGCATACAGAATTTAATAGAATTGTATGCCACAAAGTTAAGACAAACTGATTTTAGAAGTACTACAAACTTTAGAAGTACACATGTAAACTATACAAGATGAAGCAATTTCTTTGAGCTGTAAATTCATCTTTAGTATTTCACTTTTGCAGCTGCCCATGTCCCAACAGACCTCTTCATCAGTCTTGAGTACATTGAATCCGTTTTGAGAATTAGCCAGGATGTTCCAATCACTGGGCCCTGTCATTTTACATTCAGCCACTCTTTCCGTTTGGGACATCCAATGCCAAGCAGAGATCTAAGACTGTATTAGACTAATGTCTCATGGGACTTCACCAGCAGGTTCCCCCGAAGTTCCAGCCATCCAACAAAAGTTTAAGGACTGACTATAATAATGATAACTAACACTTGTACAGACTCAGCTAACAAAGCTGTTACCTGTACAGTCTGCAGAGGCAGGAAACTTTTTTTTTTTCCATTTAGAAGTGGAGGTTCATTGATGTAAAGTGATTTTTTTCAGGTAACCTAGTGGCAAATTCTGATACTAAATACAGGGTTTTTCCTGCTTCTGCACACTGTTGTCCCTATAAATTCCTAATGTTGAAAGGAGTCTTTATATCTTCTAGAAGCAATATACAACATATGGATACAAATAAGGGCGGAGAGAACGTCCGCCGCTCAGATTTCTGGAGTCCATACATTTGGTGACTATCTTTACATGGTATGTATTTACATGATATGTAGGCTGTTGGCATCAATGGTGAATCACAAGAGTAACATGAAAGACGTTAAGGACAGTTTTCCATAACATTTGTTTTTACCTGAATATGCGTTACCATCAAGGAAGGAGGAAAGGTATGCCTTGGTATTTCTATCAGTCTCCATGGGGACAGGCTCAAAGTCAGAAGCTGGTGGTGGGAAGCAAAAAGTATTCTGTCTGTGAATGCCTGTGAATCTCACTCTGTTCACCAGATGTGGGCAGAGATAGCTATGGGGTTTAGACACATTTAGGGATAATGCTTTTCAGCTGCTGCCCAGCTGGGGCTCAGATTCAATCTCCAATAACATCTTTCTTCCCTCTCATTGCACCCATGTACCCCAGGGTTGGCATAGACAAGCATTCATGATCTTTTATCATTTAGACATCTGGTGCAAAAAGAATTTTCCCTGGGCTACTTGAAAACTCACAAACATGATTTGGCTGACCTCAAACAGTTAGAGCTCAAGTGCATAAAAGTGTGAGAAGTTGACAGGAGGTCAGAAGCACCCTGGCTTGCACACTACATCTCACAGCCACCTGGTTCTTTCAGCTACTGGCATTTGCCATTTCCTCTTCCAGGGCCCTTACCCTTTGAGATACTCATAGAAACTACCCGAAGGCCAGAAAACAGAGTAGGAAGCCTCACTGGGGATCACAACCCCCTGAGGCCTGTTAGCATCCATATCCACATGACCTTGACTGTCCCTCTACACACCCAGGCTCCAGAAACACATCTGGACTTCTCCTTGATAAACATCCTCTAGCTTGTCTGACCCAAATGCAAAATCAGTCTGTCCATGTTCTTCCTGATCTTTTCAGACACACCCTGTGTTGGAAGATTTCTCTGCCCTACCTAGGAGCAGAAGGCCTTGCCCAGTGCAAAATGAAAATGCAGGAACCCCTATTCCAAAAGCAGGGGGACATGTCATTCAAAGTATTTAAATACAGACCATTTTCTTTCTTGCATGGCCTTGCCTTGTTATTGTGTTTTCTATTTGATATGTAATGTCATTCTAAGTAAAGAAAAATTAAAAATTTAAATTACTAACTTTGATTTTTACCATTTGTCTTTATATTGTGCAACGTCAGCTTTAAATGCAAATGCAAGCACATTTAACTCATATGTGGAATCACCAACATTAAGCTATTTGTATATCATGAAAGCATATGTATTTCGCTCTCACCAGAGGAGTGGGAAAACTGCATAAAATAAAATCCAATGTTTTTCTTTCACTTGTTTATATATGCACATACTACTGCCTAAACTCTGTACCACTGGTTTATTGATAAGAAAGGAAGGCTGACACAATACGAGACTGCGAGTTGTCCTCTCCCTCCCTCTCCTGTGTCCGCTCTTTCAGCATAAGTGGTTGGCTAGTGCCAGGAGGTCCAGGAATAAGAAATAATATGACAAAGATCCTTGGTTGTTTGTGTTTCTTAGGACACTACTGCCTTCTTTCTATGTTCACAGCAAATTCTGGTTAGAATGAAAGCATGACTTACCAGGATTGTTAGCCCTTCCACTTACTCAATCATAGATGTTAACATGTGTACTTGATACTTGCTTTGAGCCTCACTTATCTCCCATGCACTCTGTGATCACGGGTCCCTGTGCTCATGGGCTATCCTGCGCTCATGGAATCTTATGTTCATGGGTACCCTGTGGTCATTGTGTCCCTTGCTTGTGCGGCACATAGTGCTCAATGGTGTCTTGTGCTCATGGACACCCTTTACTCATGAAACACACCCTATTCTCATGGGCATCCTGTGTTTAAGGGCACCCTGGGCATCTTGTGCTCATGGGACGTGGTGAGCATTATATGCAGATGAGGGAAGTAATTGAGGACATGCATATTGCACATAGCTCCTCCTTTAGGTGCGTTTCCATTGCTCCATTGTTCTTCACTTACAAAACAAATGCATCTTCACATTTTGATACATTCTTTTACTGTTGCACACTTTTAACTGTGTGATATCTTATAACTCTGACCTGTGCAGATATCCCAGGGCCCTATCTCCATGACTCTCCAGATATTTTGTTATTTTTCCTTATGCAGACCTCTAGCCACCCATCATTGGTGTTGACAAGGGAATCAAAAACAAGCAGTTTCTAGGAAGCCACTTGGCAAATTTATTCCTGAGTTTGAACATTCTAGTATGCAACCTGTGGTGTCATTTCTAAAAATGGCTACTCTAGAATCTAATCACTGCCTCTATGACTGTCCCTCCTTCTATTATTTACTAAAACCAAGAGCAAACGATGGTTTTTCACATTTCCTAGTATAACAGATGGCACCACTGGGACAAAGAAAGGATAAAATCTAGTAAGTGGCAATAACAATTATGAATCAAGCAGAAGAGTTTAAGATTTAGCTTTGCCACTAATGATGCAAGTAGCTTAGCCTCTAGAAGCTTTGCTTTTCTCCTCCATAAAATGAATCACTTACCTCACAGTATTATTTTAAGTCTCCAATGAAATAATAATTATGAAAGTATTTTGCAAACTCTAAAACATCATACAGTTTGTGAGATAATATTATTATAATAATTGTGACCTTAGTTTAGAAATAAAAAATAAATCTTCAACATTAAATGGAGAAGTGAAGTCTCTACTCCCAAAAATATATTGTTCAAAGGATACAAGAAGAGTCACCTGCTCTGATCCTAGCCTCCCCCCTCACTCCTAGTTTCCCTACTCCCAGACAAAGAGAGGGAAAAAGATAGGACATTGGAGGTGAATGACAGCTAGATGGAGTGGGCACACCTAGACACTCGGCTAAGTTGGTTAATTAAGAGCATGTCTTCTCTGCTTAATACTAAGCTCCACAAATGGACACTTTGTTTTGCTCTTTGCTATCTCCTTAGAGACCAGCACCATGCCGGGCATGTAGTAAGTGTTCAGCAAAGATTTTTGGTATGAAAGCATAAATGAAGGAGTAAATGAAAGAATGACAGCATGAATGCATGGCTGAGAGACAGATGAGGAGAGAGGGAGAGCAAAATGTTTAGATACAGACAGGGTGAAGCTAAACTCATCTTCTAACTTCTAATTTTCATCCCAACTGCCTATTTATCCAGATGACAAGGCAAGCCTTTTTCAGCCTCCTTTAGCCTTCTCCTTAACCTTCTGTTAAAGATTAATAATAGCACAGTTCCCTTCTCCTACATCAAGGAAAGAATAATATTTCAGAAGAACATGGTCAAAAGATAGGCCTGGGGAATACTTTAGGATCAGTCCTTAGTATTCTGTGTTTTTAAAGAATAGCTTTATGCCTAAGCATGATGGTTTGGTCAATTTCCTACCACGTGTGGCATTTTCTACATAAGAATGATCCCCTAAGTATAAACAGCCAGAACCTTTAACTGAATGTGACACGTGCGCTATATGATTTTTTTTTCCCTGCAATGCAATGAAAGCTCTTTTATAAGATGCAGGTGTGCTAAAAATATTACATCCATTCTGTTTATTGTTTTTTTTTTCTAATGAAGCGGAAGGAATTTGCCTTGCAGAACTTGATAAAATAGGTCAACTCATTTATTCTGCACAGATAAAATGTATTTTAAAATCACAGATTATGAGATAATTCTTTTTTTCTCTGATTCTCTCCTTTTTTTCTCGAAAGAGTCTTTCTAAAATCTTTTTGTACTTTTTCTGTGAATACTGGGATGCCTAGATGGCACAGTCAGTTAAGCACCTTGACTCTTAGATTCAACTCAGGTCATGATCTCAGGGTCATTAGAGGGAGCCCCACATGGGCTCTATGCTCAGCATGGAGTCTGCTTAAGACTCTTTCTCCCTCTCCTTCAGCCCCTGCATTTTCTTTCTCCTCTCTCTCATATAAATAAATAAATCATAAATTCCTGTGGACACTATACAAAAAGTTTAAATTTTATTTCTTTGTGTAAAAGTGAGCCTGCCTAGATATTCTGTCACTGCCTTAAAAATAATAAATAAGTGATTTGATTTATAAACACTAACTCAAAATTCTACAACAAAAGAGGACCTAGTATGCATTGAGGTCTCCATGTAGTGAGTTGGATACAGGTCTCCATTGGAGTGGAGTCTTGGTTCATCATATCTGACAAGCAATAAATACAAATAAATACAAAATTGTAAATAAATAAGCAGAAAAAGTAAATAAAAATTATTTTAAAAAAATTATCAACTAAGTAATGTATAGGATTATTCAATCACTATATTGCGCACCTGAAACTAAGATAACACTGTATGTTAACTACACTGGAATTAAAATCAGAAGAAAGGAAGGAAGGGAGGGAGAAAGGAAGGAGAGAGGAAAGGAGGGGAGGGGAGGGGAGGGAAGGAAGGGAATAGGAAGGAAGGAAGAAAAGAATGAAGGAAGAAAGAAGCATCCAGATTGAAGAGGAAAAAGTAAAACTGTTACTATTTACAGATGGCATGATACTATATATAGGAAGTCCTAACTCCACAAAAAAACAAAACAAAACAAAAAACAAAAAAATCCAACCAAAACCAATACCAACAACAACAACAACAAAAACCCAAACTATTAGAACTAACAAGTGAATTCAGTAATGGACACAAAATTAAGATGTATGTTAACTGTGTTTCTATATACTAATAATGAGTTATCAGAAAAAGAAATTAACAGGGGACCCTGGGTGGCTCAGTGGGTTAAGCATCTGTCTTCAGATCAGGTCATGATCTCAATGTCCTAGGCTTGAGCCCTATGTTGGGCTCTCTGCTCCGTGGGGAATCTGCTTCTCCCTCTGTTCTTTCTCTGTCTCTCTCAAATAAATAAATAAAATTTTAGAGAGTAAAAAGAAAAAGAAATTAACAATCCCATTTATAATTGCAACAAAAAGTATAAAATATCTAGGAATAAATTTAACCAAGGAAATAAAAGTTCTGTACTCTTAAAACTATAAGAAATTGATGAAACAAATCAAAGACCACAAAAATAAATGGAAAGACATATTGTGCTCATGTGATGGAAGAATTAATATTGTTAAAATGTCCATATTACCCAAAGCAATCTAGATTCAGTGCAATCTCCAACAAAAATAGCAATGCACTTTTTAAAGAACTGTAACAAAGAATCCTAAAATTTGTATGGAATCATAAATGACTCCAAATAGCCAAAGCAATTTTGACAAAGAAGAACAAAGCTGGAGGTGTCATACAACCTGATTTCAAACTATAATACAAAGCTATAACAATCAAAAGAGTATGGTACTGGCATAAAAACAGACCTATAGATCAATGGAATAGAATAGAGAGGACAGAAATAAACATATATGGTCAATTAATCCATGACAAGGGAGGCAAGAATATATAATGAGGAAAAGATAGTTTCTTCAATAAATGGTGTTGGGAAAACTGGACACCTACATACAAAAGAATGAAACTAGACCACTTTCTTATATTATATACAAAAATAATTTCGAAATAGATTAAAAACTTGGATATAAGACCTGAAATGACAAAATTCCTAGAAGAAAGCAGGCAATAAGCTCTTTGACACCAGTCTTAGCAATACCCATTTTTGGATCAGTCTCAGGCAAGGACAACAAAAGCTAAAATAAACAAATAGGATTATATCAAAATAAAAAACTTTTGCACGATCAAAAGAACAAATCAACAGAATGAAAAGGCAACCTACTGAATGGGAGAAATATTTGCAAATTGTGTATCTGATAAGAGGTTAATATCCTAAATGTTAGCTTTAAATAACTTACACACAATATTTTTAAAAACCTTGATTAAAAAAAGACAAAGGACTTGAATAAGCATTTTTCCAAAGAAGACATGCAGATGGCCAACAGGCACATGAAAAGATGCTCAGCAAACTAATTATCAGGGAAATGCAAAATAAAACCACAATGAGATATCACCTCACACCTGTCAGAATGGCTAGTATCAAAAATTTAAAAAATAACAAGTGTAGGCATGAAGGTGGAGAAAAGGGAACTCTCATTACTGTTGGTAGGAAAGTAAATTGGTGCAGCCACTCTGGAAAACAGTAAAGAATTCCTAAAAAAATTAAAAATAGAACTACCATACAATCCAGCAATTTCACTTCTGGTTATTGTCCCACAGAAAATAAAAATACAAATTCAAAGTGATATATGTGTCCCCTGTTCACTGAAGCATTTTTTATAATAGCCAAGATATGGAAGCAGCCTGTGTCTGTCAGTAGATGAATGGATAAAGAAGATGTGGCATACACACACACACACACACACACACACACACACACACGAATAGTACTCAGCCATAAAAAACAAGATCTTGCCATGTGTGATAACATGGACGGACCTAGAGGGTATTTTGCTAAGTGAACTTAGTCAGAAAAGACAGCTTCTGTATAATTTTATTTATATATGGAATCTAAAAACAAAACAAAAACAAACAAACAAAGCAAAACAGGAACAGACTGATAGATACAGGAAACAAATTGTTAAGTCACTAGAGTGGGGAGGGGGTGGGAGGATGGGTGATATAGGTGAGGGGTTTGAGAGGTACTAATTTCTAGTTATAATTTAAGTCACAGGGATATTAAGTACAGCATAGAGAATATAGTCAATAATACCGTAATAAATTTGTGTGGTGACAGATGGTAATGAGACTTATCATGGCGATCATTTTGTAATGTACAAAAATATTAAATCACTATGATATACACTCATAGGATACTGTATATCAATTATACTTCAATTAAAAAAACCCTGATGTATTAGTCATTGTGACTTCTAAGTTCAATTAGGTGAATTCTCTTTTTTGTTATCCAGATTCTTATATCAATAAGAAGATCATCATAATTGCCAGTTAGTATTATATGACATTGCAAGGGAGTAGCAGCAAGATTAAGTAGTATCATCACTGAGAGAACAGAAATTGGGTTTCCTTTTGTTAATGCTCTTGGCTTATAATATGTGTACTTGGCTCTGCATCCCTCAGCTGCCCCTAGTTCCAACAAACATTCTTGAGGAAAGCTTAGAGGTATTGATGCTTCCAGGAGGATTCACTTTTTCTTCTGACTTTCTTTGGGAAGCACTTCCAGATTGATGATCTCACTCTTTTCCTGTGAGTGTTCATAAGGACTTAATAATGAGCACTAGAGGGAACTTCATAAAGGTAGACAAATAACTACTGGGTAGTTGTGACTTGAACAATGAAGAGCTCACACAGGCTCTGGAGAGTTCAAGCCCCAACCACGCAGAGTAGAGATCTTGATGATGACCAGATAATTCAGTGGAGACTGTAGGTGGGTAACACCTAAGTAGTGACACTGAACTAACACTGCACTGAGGAGGACTCTGGGAGGAAGGGAAAGAGGAAGGGGGTGTAGAATGCAGATAAGAAAGAAAGAAAAATTAAAAGGCAAAATTTTAGCAGACAGCTAACCCAGCTGGCATTAGTCATTTTGCAATTCTCCCTTCCAATCTCTTCCTTCTTAACATTCACATATGATTGGTGGAGCTATAGCAGCTATGTTGCCACCTGAAGCACTTGAGGCTGAAAGCTGGCACTAAGCTGGCACGAAGGTCAGAGCAGAACAGTGGAAAGAATCTGGAATAATCATGACACTGCAGCACCACTGCTATGATGCTAACTGCTTACCCCAGCCTTTGTGGTACATACCTTGTTTAAACAACTATTATTTTGGTTTTCTTTTATATGCAGCCAAATTTTTTTTTAATTTTTTTTTAAAGATTTTATTTATTTGACAGAGATTGCAAGTAGGCAGAGAGGCAGGCAGAGAGAGAGGAGGAAGCAGGCTCCCTGCTGAGCAGAGAGCTCGATGTGAGGCTCGATCCCAGAACCCTGGGATCATGACCTGAGCCGAAGGCAGAGGCTTTAACCCACTGAGCCACCCAGGCGCCCCCCAAAATTTTTTTAAAGATTTTATTATTTATTTATTTGATAGAGAGAGAAAGAGCACAAGCAGGGGGAGCAGCAGCCAGAGTCAGAGGGAGAAGCAGGCTCCCCTCTGAGTAGGTAACCCAACACAGGCCTTATCCCAGGACCCTGGGATCATGAGTGGAACCGACTCAGCCACCCAGGTGCCCCATATGCCACCAAATTAAACCTTAACTGAATCACAAATTAGTAGAACAGACAGGAAAATCTAAAAAAATAGATGAAAATATGTACAATATTTGATTAAAAAGATAAACATGATAATAGTAACACTTCAAATAAGTAAAGATAGACATTTCAATAAATGTCACTGGAAATGGGATAACCATCTGAAAAAGTGAAATGGGAACCCTGCCTCATATGTTCAAACTAAATTTCACTTGGATCCAAGATTTAAATGTTAGAAATAAAACCATAAAAGTGATGAGGGAGCAGAAAGCTAGCTGAAGACAAAGTACAAGCTGACACCCTGCAAACCAACCTCCTACCCCCCACCCCCCATACACACCTCTGGGTGGGATATGCTTCACATTCCTCCAGGAAGCTCCCAACTGGCTTAATGTTAATGCCTTACTAGGAGGAAAAAAACACCTTAACTTGACAATGGCAAAGGCCTTCAGTATCTTGTAGGTCCTCCTTAGCATATAAAAGTTCTTTTGAAAACCTCCTTTTTTTCCCTACCCCCTACTCCCAAGTATATAATCAGCCACCCCTCACAACCCTGGTGCAACAACTCTTTCTGTCCATGGGTCCTGTCTCCATGATTTAATAAAACCACCTTTTTGCACCAAAGATGTCTCAAGAATTCTTTCTTGATCATCAGCTCCAGCCCTCACTGCATCACACCTCACCTATATTCCAAAACTACATCAAAAGTGAAGAAGAAAATCGAACTTCAACTCTATGTTCAACTAATCTCTGTCAAATCAGGAAAAATATCCAGTGGAAAAAAAGTCTCTTCAATAAGTGGTACTGGGAAAATTGGACAGCTTACATATAGAAGAATGAAACTGGACCATTCTCTTACACCATACACAAAGATAAACTCAAAATGGATGAAAGGCCTCAATGTGAGACAGGAATCCATCAAAATCCTAGAGGAGAACATAGGCAAAAACCTCTTCAACAGTAGCCACAGCAAGTTCTTTTAAGACATGTCTCTGAAAACAAGGGAAACTAAAGCAAAAATGAACTTTTGGGACTTTATCAAGATAAAAAGCTTCTGCACAGCAAAGGAAACAGTCGACAAAACTAAGAGGCAACCCATCAAATAGAAGAAGATATTTGAAAATGATATTAAAGATAAAGGGCTCATGCCCAAGATCTCTAAAGAACTTCTCAAACTCAACACTTAAAAAAAAAAAAACAAAACAAATAACCCAGTCAAAAAATGGAAACTGGGCAGAGGGCATGAACAATCACTTCTCCAAAGAAGACATACAAATGGCTAACAGACACATGCTCAACATCACTAGCCATCAAGGAAATAGAAATCAAAACCACAATGAGATAAAAACTTACACCAGTTAGAAGGGCAAAAATTAGCAAAACAGGAAACAACAAATGTTGGCAAGGATGTGGAGAAAGGGAAACCCTCTTACACCGTTGTGGGACTGTAAGCTGGTACAGCCACTCTGGAAAACAGTATGTAGTTTCCTTAAGATGTTAAAAATAGAGCTACCCTACAACCCGGCAATTGCACTATTAGGTATTTACCTCAAAGATACAGATATAGTGGAAAGAAGGGGCACATGCACCCCAATGTTCATAGCAGCAATGTCCACAATAGCCAAACTGTGGAAGGAGCTAAGATGCCCTTCAATAGATGAATGGATAAAGAAGATGGGGTTCATATACACAATGGAATATTACTCAGCCATCAGAAAGGATGAATATCCACCCTTTGCATCAACATGGATGGAACTGGAGGGGATTATGCTAAGTGAAGTAAGTGAAGCAGAGAAAGACAATTATCACATGGTTTCACTCATATATGGAACATAAGCAATAACACGGAGGACCATAGGGGAGAAATCAGAGAGGGAGATGAACCATGAGAGACTACGGACCCTAGCAAAAAAACTGAGGGTTACAGAAGAGGTGGGCTGGGAGGATGGAGTAACAGGGTGATGGGTACTAAGGAGGGTACCTGTTGTGATGAGCAGTAAGTGTTACACACAACTAATGAATCACTGAACACTACATCAAAAACTAATGATGTACTATACAGTGGTTAACTGAACATAATAAAAAAGAAGTGCAAGAAGAAATCATAACATTTTCAAAAAGAACCCCAGAGGAGAAAAGATCGTTTTAAATATGTCACAAAATGTAAAAGCCATAAAAGACTGATAAATTCAATTATGCAAAAATAAAAATAATGTGTACAACATGGCAAAAATGTATAATGAGTCAAAAGAAAACTAACAAACTGAGAAAAATATTTTCATGTTATATCATAGGTAAAGGATATCTTCCTTGATATATAATGAATTCTACAACCAATTAGAAAAAAAAAAAAAAAAGACTTCTGACACAACAGAAGAGTTAGAAGGTGTGAATAGAAGGGTCACAGAAAACAAAACAAAACAAAACAAACCACACATGGCTCCTAAGCATATGAAAAGAGTGCTTAATTTCACTTGTGACAAGGACAATACAAACTAAATTTGAATGATATAGCATTTTAAGTCATCAAATTGAGATATCATGGTGGTGAGAAGTAGGACTTTACTCTCACATATTGTTAGTAAGAATATAATTACTTCAAATACTAGTTAAGAAAATCTGACAATAAAGGGACACCTGGGTGGCTCAGTTCGTTAACTGTCTGCCTTCAGCTCAGGTCATGGTCCCAGGGTCCTAGGATCAAGTCCTGAGTCCAACTCCTTAGTCAGTGGGGGGCCTGCTTCTCCCTCTGCCTGCCACTCCCCCTGGTTGAGTGCTCACTTGCTCTCTCTCTGACAAATCTTAAAAAAAAAAGAAAGAAAGAAAGACAATTTGGCTATATCTTTTTTTTTAATTTTTTATTTTTTATAAACATATATTTTTATCCCCAGGGGTACAGGTCTGTGAATCACCAGGTTTACACACAAAATTAAAAAATGCACATAGTTTTTGAGTCCTTAATTCTACCTCTAGTTATTTATCCCAAAATATATTCCCACATTTGTGAAAGGATTTATCCATTTATCAATAAATTAGCACCTACTCTATTTAAAGCATTTTTTCCAGGCACTATTTATACAAAGATATACTCACTGGATATCACATATTTTGAGATAGAAGAAAGTTAGAAATAGTCTAGGTATCCATGAATAAAAAGGCCAGACAAAATAAATTATGGTACATCCATACAATGATAGATCATGAATCTATTAAAAAGAAGCAGGAACAAATCTTGCAATATGGAAAGATTTTTCAAAATACAAGCTTCCTGAAGGTGTGGATTTTTGTTTTGCTTACTACTGTATCCATAGCACATAGAAGGATGTATATAGCACCTATTATACTTGCAACAAATCTTCGATGAACTAACAAAGTGGAAAAGGCAAAACACATTTCTAAATGTATAGACAACCTTTGGGCACATGAGAACTGATAACTCAGATTCTTTCCTAGGACAGTATTAGGGAATGGGGCACCAGGGAGTGAATCAGGCTTCTTTCACACCATACAACTCCTTGTACCTTTTGAACGCTCTCCCATGTGAATTAATTCCCGCTTCAGAGAAGTACACATGTTCACATCTGCATCTCTTCAGATCCTTTTTTGCCTCCCTACAGGTGATGGCTTGAATAGGAATTAGCATTCCTTGGTGGCTTCTGAGATACTTCTAGCAAAATGCTAGGCATTTTTCATAACTGTATTCATCTTGCTAACATTTAATAGGGGCATGTCTGTTAACCCTCACCCACTCACAAGCAATTCAGTTGAGATTTCAAGGAGTGAAGTGACTCATCACTACACACAAAGTTGTGTGTGGGCCCTCCAGGGCCCTGTGAGAAAACAATAACCTGCAGGTCACTCAACAGTTTCATCAGGTGTTATTTGCCGGTCGGCTCTGCTCAGAAGCTTTTCTAACACCCCACCCCACTCCCACCTGTGACACATACACCTTCTCAGTCTGGACCAATATTCCACAGCTGTGTTTCTGAAGGGCCCTATGATTATGTCTCCCAAAACTTTAACTCAGCACAATACCCTTTCCTGCAACATTAACAGTCTCCCACACTAGAGAACCAATGCCTTTAACGAGGAAGCCGAAGGCTAGCTTAGGACAAAGCACTCTGTAACCTGCCCCCAACACCCACACCCACACCCACACCCACACACACACACACACACACACACTCCTGGGTGGGACATGTATGACGTTCTTCCAGGAAGCTCCCAACTGTCTTAATGCCTTGCTAGAGGGAGAAACAACCTTAACTGAACAATGGCAAGTCCTCCAGTATCCTATGAGTCTTTAATATATAAAAATCCTTTAAAAACCTCCTTTTTTCTTACCTCCCCTCACAACCCTGGTTCAGCAGCTCTCTCTGCCCATGGTTCCAGTCCCAGGCTTTAATAAAACTACCTTCTTGCAACAAAGACATGTCAAGAATTCTTTCATGGCATCAGCTCCAGACCCCACTCCACTGAACATCACCTGTCCAAAACCCCATCACCTTGAGGCAGGAAGGTGATGTCTCAGGACGTATCAATGCTTCTGTAGTTCTGACATCTAGCGCAGTACCCAGAGTAATTCCTCAACCAGTGTTTGAAAAATGCATATATGAAGGATTGAACTAATAGTTCAGATGTCTTTTGCAAAGAAATCCCAACCCCATGGGTAAGTATTTTGGTAACATGTTAGAGGCTTGACCGTTCCCTCAAATGGAGAGAACTCATTCAATGGATGAAAGTAAAATGCACCTGTTGACGAGATAGATCACCATCAGAATCAGGGCAATAGTACTGAGACTCCAGTAGAAGGCCAAGCCAGAGATCCCATCAGGAGAAGAGATGAAAGGCCAAAGCTCCACAGGAACAAGCTAGTTGCAGAGTGTAAGACAGAACAAGTTCAGACTCAAGGTTGGCCTTGAGTATAGCAAGAGCTTGGGCCTTGGTTATGAGGGGTGGGAGTGCAGAAGTTCAGGGGAAGGTAGGGTGGCTAAAATATACAAAGTTGGGCTAAAGAAAATGTTAGGTCTGAGTTTACATCAGGGATCTTACCTGTTATGCCAAAAATTGTTCCCAGATGATGTCATCCTACCTGTGCAAGAAACCGCTGACATTTCCCCATTTTGCTTATTGATCAGATACAGCAGTGGGTAGGGGAGGACCGAACATCCAGATTTCATCTGCTGAAGTTTGAATCAAAACCATTCTATGTTGTATTTAATTACCTCTAAATATTTTGTGGTGTTAGTTGTGCCTCTCAAACATATTAAAAATCTCCCCGTGGGTGGGAAGCTTTCTTGGCATCCTTCACCAGGCTTTGCACAGCACTGGACGCATACAGTGCTTGATGATCTTTTGCTGATTGACTAATTGAAATGTACATCCTGCCCACAGGCAAGACCTAAAATAGTGCACTATGTTCTTGTTCAGACAATAAACCTGTCTGAACTCTTGTCATTTGCAAATCCTTTTTGCTCAGCTGTGGAATGTACCTTTCTAGGTTAAAGTACCCATGTATCTGAAGTAGGTTAGCTCTCATTGGCAGATTCTGGTTTTTAGTAATACTTTCTTTATTTTCAGATTCTATTTGTACAAGCCTCTCACAGGGTAGAATTTACTCTGGATGTAGGTACAAATGCATCAGGTATGAGTATTCTGATGAAGCCTAAAGAGAGACACTCAGGCCCCAGCCTCCACTCTCCTGCCAGGTAGTCATCTCAGATTTGGCCAGCCTTTCCACCAGACTTGGCCCCAGCTTCCTTATCCTTGAGTGAGTCTCCAGCTGGATGGCAGCTAAAACGCCTTCTAGTACTGTCCTTCTGTAAGATTTTGTGATAATGGCTTTAACTGTGGCTTTCCTCTGCAGTTAATTGTACACCCTGCCACCAAAGACCTAGAGGAAGATGGGACAGACCACATTTAGCCTTCTATTTACAATCTCAGAAGTAACTCAATTTTTAATGCTGGGGCAGCAAGCTAAGGAGACTTCTTCCACTCTATTTTCCCCAGAAATTATATTAACATGCAGGTGGCCCACCCATCTCACTGCTAATCATTTCTTTGACATAAAGATATCCAATATTCCTGTTAAATATGCACACATTGGACGTGAGGGGGGGATAACACATTATCCTATCAACTGGATGTTTCAGATTGACCTTGAGGGATCAAGCAAAGGATGCAGCATGGGAGGGGAAAAAAAAAAGAAAGAAGGAAAGAAACAAACAAACAGCAATAGATTTAAAATTTACACAGCTGTGTAGCATGTGGCATTTTGTTTTTTCATCTGCAAGGTGGAAAAATAAAATATCTTGTATTACCTGATGGGTAAAGAATGGATGATATGCTCAGGAAATCAAGTACACAGAAAATAGGTGAGAGGTCATTCAGCGAGGTAGTATGGATATGAGTCCTAGAGCTCAGCCTTAGAGGACCCAGGGTTCTTCTGTGGGAAAGAATGCCAAATGATAAAGGAAGGGAGCAAAAATGGGACACAACTCACCTAAGACCATGCAGCTCAGAGAATTTTCAGAATTCAGCTGTAGATCATCTGCCTCCATAAACAGACAGATAACCCATCATGTTAAAGAGAACAAAAATAAATTTTTTGAAGAAAAAAAGAAAATTAAATTTTTCTCAGATTGATTCTATAGGTATTTATTAATGTACAATTACTCACCCTAATCCCATCTCTCAACCAGGCTGGGGTTTTCCTCTCTCTGATTTATCAATACTAAATTTGCTGGAAGTTTTCAAAACCAGCATGTATGGCTCCCCTTACAAGACTACCTAAAAGGCTGCCTTATCTAGCCTCCTGGATTTCTACAGCGCCCATAATTGAGCATACATATGTATATTCTCAGAGTTTCCAAAGGAGCGTGAAATGATATATTCAATTAGTTTAGTCTAGCAGTATTTGACTAGTGTTTCATTGCTGCAGCCTGTGGTCACCCGTGGCATTTCATTTATAAATCTAATTTGGATTGCTGGCTCCAAGACATCTAAGACAAATCTGGAGGTTAAAGTTACATCTGTATTCCCGTGTTTTGGGTGGAAATTATGGTGATAACGAAAGGGTCTTAGAGAATAAATGAAGAAATTTGGGGACTGTCTTCAAGTTGTTTAAACACATGTGTTTAGTTCTGCCAGAAAAGACCAAAAGCCTCCATAATGCAGCCCTCCTTCCTATGCTGCAGAACAGTTTGCCAATTCTCCTCATTTACAAGAATTCATGTCCTAACAAAGCCACCCCAGGATAGGGTCAAGTTCTCATTAGGGACCACTTTTTTAAAGAGCTATATACCACACTTGGCTTGCCACTGGAGAGCTCTGCTGAGAGGCTGTACTCTGTGAGTACTCCCCAACTTGAAATTAAGTATCTAATTGCAAACAAGCCTGTCTTGAGACAGGAGAGGGTTTGAACCCTACTGAACAACCATCTCTCACTATTTACAAATAAAAGGGCAAGCTTCTGCAGGCCAATTAAAGTTGGGTTAAAGTATGTTGAGAATAAGCAAAGAGACTGCCAGTAGCCAACAAAGAGTTCAAGCCAATTATCAAAACCCAAACCAGAACAGATTCTCAGAGTCCTGTTCCAAACTGTGTAGCCTCAGGAAGAAGAGAATTAAAATACAGTGAAGTACTTTGCACTTGCCACTTTTAATCCCACCAGTTTGAAAGATTTACATCTTGTATCCAATTATTGGCAACAACATATGACATTTGAAAAGTTAATGAAATAGGAGGATTGCAAGAAAGAATAGATATTTGTATTTCCTATGGGTTTATACCCCAAAGTAAACTTGAATAAAGAACGTAACCACATTTTCTAGTCTCGTCACCCCCCCCATTATTATGGTGACTGATATTTTTTAAATGTATTTAATTAACATGTTGGTAGTTTACAATTGAAAGAACACTAAATAAAGATGTCTTTACTAAATAATAAAAGAATCCACCAGCCATGAGTATCTTCCTAATGAAATAATTTATGAAAACTCAATTTATTAGCATAAACTAAATTAGATCCTTCTTCTCTTCTTTTATGGCCAAAATTGTGTCCCCTACCACCAACATTCATATGTTGAAGTCTTAACTCTCCATAACTCAGAATGTGGCTGTATTTAGAATCAGGGCCTTATAATTTTTTCTTGATGGCCTGGCACGATGTGCTAGATAAAAGGAAGTGCTACAATTAAGCTTTTAGCAATGCAGTGGTAGGTGTGAGGAGAGGGGATGAGTCCTATTGATGTGGGAAACGGAGACAAAAGAAAAATTAAATTCCCTTACTACTTATAGTCCATTCATGAGTCTTTGAAACAGGCAGACTGACATTCCTGGAGGAGCTCAGCTGCCTCAATGTTAATACTTTGTAAGGGCAAAAGGCAATCTTAGCCTGACCCGCCCACCCTGCCCCTGGGATCCTGTAAACCTTCTTTAACATATAAAAATTCCTGGGCACCTGGATGGCTCAGTGGGTTAAGCCTCTGCCTTCAGATTTGGTCATGATCTCAGGGTCCTGGGATCGAGTCCTGCATTGGGCTCTCTGCTCAGCAGGGAGCCTGCTTCCCCCTCTCCCTTGCCTGCTGCTCCACCTACTTGTGTTCTCTCTTTCTGTCAAATAAATAAATAAAATCTTAAAAAAAATTCCTTTGGAAACTTCCTTTATCTCCACCCTCCAAGATATATATTGGCAGTCACCCCCACGAATATATTGATATACTTCTGAAGGGTTTCATGACTAAGATTTTATTAAGCAGTAATAAATAACCTTTTCCTAACAGCTAAGCCCCCTCAAGGTCCTGAAAACCTTGTTTCTAAAATTTCTTAGAGACTTATGCTATCCTTAACCCTCTCCCAACTTGAAACTATATAATCACCACTCCTCATGATCCCAGTGCCGATCTTTCTGCTCATGGTTTCCATGCTTTAATTAAAACCACTTTTTTTGCCCCAAAGACATCTCAAGATTTCTTTCTAGGCCATCAGGTTTGAACCCTAATGTCTTTCCTACGTCACTGCGATTAGGTCTCTTTCATGAACAAGTGCCTCTCGATTTCAATTTCATCCATGTTTCTCATACCCTCTCTCCTTAAGTGGGTAGCTAGAGTGGGCTAGAGTTGGGCATTTCTTCTCTCCCACATGGAAGGTTAGAGCCAGCTGTTGGACATTTTCCTTTCCCCACATCAGTTAGGCTCTGATAAACCCCCCAGAGCTTAGGCTTTGGTTAAATAGCTTTCCCTGAAGGTAGACCTTCTTAAGGAGAATAGAGTGTTGTGTGTGGTGTATTTCCGAATGGTTCATTTTCCTCTTTGCCTTTTAGTATTTATCTAATTATCTCTAGTATTCAGCATGAAAACTGGCAAAGCTCTGGATAGTAAAACTCATAAAAGTGTGTGTGTGAGGCAGAGTGGGGGGGCACAATGTCTGGGTTCTCCTAGAGTTTTTATTCTCAAACTTGTCCACACTGAGCTTCCAACAATTTGTCCATCACAATTCAGGTTTCTCTGTCTCAGCACTGCTTCCCACAGTGATTTCAGCTCTGGTAAATTGTGATTCTCCATATTTGCCCGTCCTTCAACTTTAGTGGCAGTGGCTTACCCTGTCACTTTACTTCCCTTACAAATCTAATCCATTTTTTAGTTCATTCAGCTTTTTAATCTGTTGTTAGAATGGAATGTAAGCATCTAAGCTTCTTACATGCCAGACTGGACTCTGGAAATGAAATATGGCTTTAAAGAGATAATTAAGGTAAAATGAGATTATATGGGTGGGCCCAATCCAATATGACTGCTGTCCTTATCAGAAAAGATTAGGACAAAAAACACACAGACTGAGGAGTGACCATGTGAAGACGCAGAGAATGCAAACATCTGCGAGCCAAGGAGAGAGACCTCAAAAGAATTCAAATCTGCTGACACCTTGATCTTGGACTTTAGCTTCCAGAACTGTGGGGAGATTAACTTCCGTTATTTAAATCATCCTGTTTGTGATATATTGACATGGTAGTCCCAGAAACTAATGCACCTTCTTTATCTCTTTTCAAGAGGCTCACCATCGCTTAAATTATTCATCATAATAAACCCATATTGGGTGATATATACAGATATGCCGGTGTGTGTGTATGTGTGCGTGTGTGTATAAATATATATAGTGAGACATATGTGTGTGTGTGTGTGTGTGTGTATATAGAGAGAGAGAGAAAGAAAGAGAGAGAGACATATATATATATACATATATATTTAACATATATAACTTGATCTAACTGAGGATTTTCTGTTCAAAATGTGCCACATGTCAACTTGCTGATAGCTAAAAAGGTTTAAGTAAATTTGCCAGATTTGAAACTCATTCACCTGTAATAATTGTGAAGGAGTTGAGATTTTATTCCTCTCACAAGCTAAAAAGTTAGCTAGCTAGTTTCATAGATGCTGGCAGAAGACATGAGACTGTTCGGTCAGAATACAGAGTTTTGTTACTCACAGCACAGCAGGTAGGTTGGGCTTTGTGCTCACAATAATTTCCTCTGCCCCCAGAGTCTTAAGGGAGTAACACATATGTGAGGCCAAGTGGATGCTCTTTACACAATGGATTCGCATCACAGCTTGAGGAACTCCTACTTCAAAACCTCCATATCTTACTATGAACTGCTAGTTTTTCAGAAGGAAACATTATCTTTATTACTTCAGACTATAAACAAAGCTGCTCTCTCTCCTGGAGGCAGACACCATTTAAATATTCCCAGGCTGTTTTTATATAGGTAAAATGGTCTGGAATAAACAGCCATCCATCCCTTGGCAAACTCCTTCGCCTGTTGGCTTCCCTCTGGTTGTTCAACAATGGCGCCTCCATAAGGATTACTTTGGGCATCTCATTTAGACTACCACCACTGCTCTTCCACCATCACTAAATCTCCTTTATCCTACTCTATTTCCTTCCATAGCATCTATCCCCTTAACACACTAAAAAATATTACTTTTTATTATAACTATATATCATACTGTATAATTTACTTTATTTATTATGATTTTCATTTATTTGTCTACCTGCCCCCAGATAAAACGTATGTCCCACTAGGGCAGGGAATTTTTTCCCTTTGTTTGTTTACTGTAGCACCAGCACCTGGAACACTTCCTGCAATGTATAGGTGAACACAGAGATACTAAAAAAATAATTTTTTCAATTAGTGAATCTATTTCTTAAACTTCACGTCTGAGGGATTAAAGGAATTATTATTTTAAAGATCTTTTTTTTTATTATTATTATTATTTTTTTTATTTATTTATTTGTCAGAGTGAGAGAGAGCAAGAGCGAGCACAGGCAGAGTGGCAGGCAGAGTCAGAGGGAGAAGCAGGCTCCCTGCGGAGCAAGGAGCCCGATGTGGGACTCGATCCCAGGACGCCGGGATCATGACCCGAGCCGAAGGCAGCTGCTTAACCAACTGAGCTACCCAGGCGTCCCAGGAATTATTATTTTAAATGTTAAAATGCTTTTTTTTTTTTTTTTTCCTTTCTTTCCACAGAATGTGAATGCAACCTCAGAATGTTATATTTTTTTAAATATTTTTAAAAATAATTTTATGGCTTAATAATTTTTGCATGTAAGCATATTCCTAAAAGATATCTTTTAAAATGTAGGTAACACATCCCTTGCATTAAATCTTTATGGTATTTTTTACCCTTGTTTTTGAAGCTGTCCTAGTTTTGATTGTTAAAAGCACTGTTATCATACATGAAGGGTGCACTTTTTAAAAAGGATTTTATTTATTTATTTGAGAGAGGGAGAGAGAATGAGAGAGAGAGAGCAGGAAAGGAGAAAGGTCAGTGGGAGAAACAGACTCCCTAATGAGCAGGAAGCCTGATGCTGGACTTGATACCGCGACTCCAGGATCATGAGCTGAGCCAAAGGCAGTCACTTAACCAACTGAGCCACCCAGCTGCCCCAAGGGGTGCACTTTTATGGACAGAAGACTATTTTGATTTTCGTCTGCAATGTTTCCTTTGGAATTAAGGAAAATTAAGGAATCAGGGAAAATTAAGACAAAATTATTCTATAACTGTGGTATACATTCAGATTTTAGTATCTGTGCTTTTCTAGAGATAATATACAATGAAAAACTTTATCTATACTCTGATGAGTCATATTAAAACATAATGCTGTGGAGCACCTGAGTGGCTCAGTTGGTTAAAGGTCCACCTCTTGGTTTGGGCTCAGGTCATGATCTCAGGGTTGTGAGATTGAGCCGCACATTGGGCTCCACACTCAGCAGGTGTCTGTTTGAGATTCTCTCTCCTCCTCTCCCTCTGCTCCACCCCCAGCTGGCATCGTCTCTCTCTCAAATAAATAAATAAAATCTTTTAAAAAACAAATAAAAAAATCATAATGCTCTGAAAGATGGAGAGAGGTAGAAGGACATAAAAATAAATCTATATTTTTGTATCAACAAAAACTTGAAATATAAATTCTTAACATTAGACAAATTGTTAACTAATTCATGATGTATCTCTTTGATGTTGGAATTAAAACTATTTACAAAGATTAAAATATAATAAACTATAAAGACTGGAATAAAATATAATTTCTAATTTCTATTTGTCCCAAATTAAAAAGCAAAACTTAGAAAATATTCAGTGGAACTTATTACATAAAATTGGTACATTTTCTATGTCAAAAATATCCTTAAAATTTTTTTTTAGAACAAACAATCTGGAAAAAAAATGTTACCCTAATATCACAAAGAACTAGAGCCCTAAAATATAATTTCAGTCCTCATCTCTCTCTCTCAGCAGCATTTAGTAAAGATGACCACTGCCTTTTCGAAACATTATTCACAGTCTAGGAGGACATTGTTCTCTTGGTTTTCTTCCTATATCACTGATTATTTGTTCTCAATCTCCTTTGCTGGTTTCTCCTCACTTCCACTACTTCCAAATGTTGGAGACCACCAGGGCTCAGTCCTCGAGCTTTTTCTCTTCTCTACTGACACTCCCTGGATAATATATCTAGTCTCGCTGCTTCAAACACCACGAAATTGCTGACACCTGCCAAATGTAATCCACTGCCTGCTGTCTTCCCTGAACTCAGGCTCCTCTCTTCATCTGTCTACTCATTAGCTTCATTGTGATGTCTAATAGGCATCTCATGCTCAACATGACCAAACCCCAAAGCCTGCTTACACTTTCTCCATCTGTCTCTCCTCCAATATCCCTTAGTGTATTCATTGCGAACTCACTCCTCCAGCTGTTCAGAGCACAAATCTTGGAGCTATTATTCCCATTTCTCTTTCTCCTCTACCCCTCAACCCATTATCAAATCCTAGTGGCTCTATCTTGAAAACAGACCCAGAAACTGAGCTTGTCTCACTGCCTCCACTGCTACTACAAGAAATCATAAAACGTCTCTCACCTGGATGACTGTAATAGCCTCCAAACTGGCCTTCTGCTTTCTCCTACCCCTCTTCTGTCTGCAACCAATTCAGCATTCAGACCTACCCCTTTAAAACTCATGATAGTAAAGCCCTCCAGTGGTTTCCCACCATTGTTAAACTAAGAGCCCAAATCTTACAGCAGCTAACAAAGCATTTCATGAGACTGAGGTAAATAGAATTCATGCCTAGAAATGGTCATTCATGCCTCTCCTTCAGGGAGTCCATTAGTGTGTGTGGTTGAGTCAATCTCATCAGGAGTTGAACTTGGTATATTGCTGTTACTAAAGCTGCTTCTGCTGCACTGCTTCAAATTTCTCTTGTGTGACTTTATGCTTGGTTGGAGATGCAGAGAATTTTTTAAATGTTTCTCTTCCACCCTCAGCTTTAGTCTTTGCTGTACATCTACACTCCTGAGAGGGTCTTTCTCCATATTCTTGTCCTTTCTCTGAAGATAGCTTGCAGTTGCTTGTTACTTCTTGGGGCTTGTTGACCTGGTGGGGTAAGAGATGGAAGGTGGGGAAAGCTCTGCTGTCCTGAGTCAACCTCAAATACAGACTGTGACCCTGATCTTGGGGAGGGAGGGCTTTCTCAGCAAACCTATCCTCCAGGTCTGAGCCCAGGAAGATTCCCTGCTTCACCATAGGCAGAAGGTTTTCTTCCTTTTTCTTCACTAGGGTGGGTCTTCACCTGCGCCTTGAGGGTTACAGCACTTGCCATCCTTACCCCAGCAACATAGGTTTAGTATTTCTTAAGGAGAAGAAAATTATAATCTGCAAGTTATTTTCATTTTTATGGTAAGACTATATCTTTATTTAAGTAGCTAAACATAATCAAAAGATAAGACTTTATCTTCATTTAAGTAGTTAAACATGATCCAAACACTTGTGCTCCTAAAAATGAAATTCTGATAACCAGAGATCACTTTCCTATGTATTTTGTATATTTATGTATATGTATATTTGCATATATACATATATGTATATACATATTCTTTAATTATTATTAAAGGTAACCTTAGTAAAAAGATGAAATGTTTCCATTAATCCATCTGGATAATTAATATTTGATTCAAGTAAATGAAAATGCATAGAATCAAGAATCAAGGAGATAAATATATCCCCTGCTCTTTGCTTTTTATATTGAATTGGGCTCGAAGTCACCTGCCCTCTAACTTCCCAATATGTAGAGGAGCAATTCTTAGCACTCCTTTCCACCCCAACTGATTGTATTTCTCCCTACCAATAGCCCTCTGCTCTGTCACCTCCTACCCAGCCTTCCATTCACAAAAAGCTTGTGGATGATCTTTCCAGAATACTAGCCTGTTCCTGAGTAGGAGGAGACATGCTGCGAAATTGAGAGACTCCAATGCATGCAAGGCACCTGGGTATAAACTCTGGGGTTGTTTGAGCACCTGGCCAGAGAGACTGGAAAACCTGGCCTCAGGATGCTACAGGGAAATTGTTTGCAGGGTAGAAGAGGGCCCCCGCTGGGGTTCTGAAAGTTGAGGGAAGACAAAAAAGGCAAGCCACAATTTTGAGGGCATTGGCTAGAAGTTTTCATTTGATATCTAGAGTAAAGCTGAGAAGCTGCTCAAGGATTCTGGGTGACATGGTGACAAGAATAGGAAATTAGATCTATTTTCTCTCCCCAATTTTCCTAATATGACAATGAGAGCTATTGTGCACTTATAGACAATTGGGATAAAAGCAGGCATCTGAATTTTCCCCTAGGCTGTCAGCTCACTTCATTTAATATTTAACCAAATGAGTGGTGTCTTGTCTAAGAAGTGTGTATAATGCTTGTTTTTTTTTTTTTTTAAGATTTTATTTATTTATTTGACAGAGGGAGATCACAAGTAGGCAGAGAGGCAGGCAGAGAGAGAGGAGAAAACAGGCTCCCTGCTGAGCAGAGAGCCCGATGCGGGGCTCAATCCCAGGACTCTGAGATCATGACCTGAGCCGAAGGCAGCGGCTTAACCCACTGAGCCACCCAGGTGCCCCATAATGCTGCTTTTTAATTACTGTTTTTAAATTATTTAAATCAACTATACTATTCAAATAAATTCACCTCTTACAACCAAATGAATTAAAGGCTGCTTTGAGGCTAAACAGTCAGGCCATCACCATCACTTCCGTTTTCCACTCTCTGTGGCAGCAAGAAAGGAGCCATTTCTCCTGCTGCCTGGATCTCCAGGGCCACACCCACAGGAAAGCTCTTTATCCTTATCCCTCTTGCTATGCTTCTGATACACATAGAAGGTATCTAGGACTCAAAAAGGGGTACCACAAAAGAAATCACCTAGGAAAAAACCACAAAGATTCAAGTACAATTTCCCCTTTTGCATGTAATAGAAATTTAAATATATATATGTGTGTGTGTATAACATATATAAATAGCAATGATATTTCTCCAGTTAGCATAACTTTATAAATGTAAGAATTTAGGGACGCCTGGGTGGCTCAGCCAGTTAAGCGTCTGCCTTCCATTCGGGTCATGATCCCAGCATCCTGGGATTGAATCCCACATCGGGATCCTTTCTCAGCAGGAAACCAGCTTCTCCCTCTCCCTCTGCCTGCCACTCTGCCTGCCTGTGCGCTTGTGCGCTCTCTCTCTCTCTCTCTGACAAATAAATAAATAAAATATTTTTTAAAAAAGTAAGAATTCGTAGTCAGGAAATAGAATGACAAGAAGG
The DNA here is from genome assembly GCF_011764305.1 of Mustela putorius furo. Classification (NCBI taxonomy): domain Eukaryota; kingdom Metazoa; phylum Chordata; class Mammalia; order Carnivora; family Mustelidae; genus Mustela; species Mustela putorius. The sequence continues at coordinate 3,186,122 of NW_025421301.1, forward strand.
CGGAGGGTTGTGATATGATAAGAGAAAAGAAGCAAGTGTATCTCTCTGTTCCTGAACACCTGTCTTTTGCCTTCTCCCCATTACAAGCATGAAAATCTTCACAGACTGTACCACATATTCTGTACATCCTATTTGTCTGCCTATTTAATTACCTTGATATGAAACAATTCTTTAAAGGAAGATATTTTAGAATGGAAACAATATACCTAAAATATACAACTGAGAGGGAAGGTCTGCAAATGAACACTAGAAGAAAATGTTGGGTGTTTTTTGTTGTTGCTTATTTGTTTTGCTCATTTGTTTGTTTGCTTATTTTGAACATCCTGATTTTTAATGGTACTCCCACTATAAGCTGTACCCCTGATCCTTACCTCATTTTCAGGACTTTGTTTACACTTGGGGCCAGAGGGGGCAAGATTAAGTTGCTTCACTTGCACCTCAAAAGTTCATGGATGACTATTTGAATTCATACAGATTGGCAAAGAATGGTCTTTATGAGGATGAGAAAAAACTGAGCTGTAGAAGTGGCAGCTCTTTGCTGAAAAGGCCTAAACAGAAATAAGTTCGGATGTTCTGTATGTACCTGTGGGTGACTTGTTTAAAACCAGGGTCTATTTCTTCTTCTTTTTCAGAGTTAAAGACGGCTCTTTTCCAGTGTTTCCTTCACACTAGACTTTTAGCAGAGTTGTTGCTAAACAATAGCAGAAAACTACCAGCAATGTCCTTCTGGAGGCCCCCTGGTCTTTGGGAAGGGGTTTCACTAACAGTTAACTTAAGCCAGGGGAAGAGGCAGCTAGCCACCTATCATTATTTGAGGGTTCTGAAAGCATCATCCTGGACCAAACACACAAAGACATACATGTTGCCTGCCAAAGGCCTGAAATGCTGTCCCCAACACCATATGACCTTACTGTCACCATCTTGCTTTAAAATGTTGAATCTTCTGGGGTCTTCAGCCAGAGCACAGAGCTCCATGAAGTAGATAGGGCAGGAGAAGATGACCAAGAAATGTATTTGCTATGTACCTTCTGAGCTTTGAGAACGAAGGCAAACCCTCCTGAGCCTCCGATTCCTCAAGTGCGGAGGAAGAGAGTAGTACAGGTGATGTGTAAGGCTCTTTGCATTCTCGTGTTTCATTATTCCACATGATCTCATCAGGTGTGCCCCTGGCAGATAGAGAGGCTGCCAGGTGTCATTGCACTGGTGGAGAAGTTGAGAGCCCACCCAGGACCTGATCCTGGCTCTGCTACGTAACAATTTAAGCATCTGAGTCAAGTCACTTAACTTGTCTTCACCATAGGGCAATCATGAGGATCAAGTGAGATAGCATGTATCTATCCACTATTGGTACATAACAGACCACACCAAAGCTTATTGGCTTAAAGAACAATTGTAATTCTTTCCATGATTTTGCAGGTTGGCTGGATGCTTCTTCCAATCTGGGCTCATATAGTTGGTCTTAAAAAACTGCTGGTGTTTGTTGGTCTCTAAAAACTGGCAGGGGATAGGTGATCCAGGATGACTTTACTCACATGTCTGGCAGATGGCAAGGATACTTACCTAGGGGCTCAGCTGAGACTCTTCACCTCTGCTCCACATGTCTCTCATTCTCCTGGAGGCCAACCTGGGCTTCTTCACTGGGTGATCTCAGGGTTCCAAAAAGTGCTGGAGTCCCAGTTCACATGTGCTTTTTAAGCCTCTTTTTGCATCATGTTCAGAAATGTCCCATTGACTAATGCAAGTTACACAGTTAAGAACAAACTCAAGGAAAGACTTTGATAAGAAGAGCATCAAAGAATTTGTATCTATTTTTTTTTTCAATCAACCAAAATGCATAGAAAACAACTTTGAAAGTTATAAGATATACCACAATTGCAAAGGAATACTGTTAACAGTTGTTACGCTTGCAAACATTTGGTTTGGGTCATTCTTTCCAACTTTAAAAATACTTCTGTTGCTGCATTAGCCACTGGGACTCCTTCATAACCTGCCAAATGCCTTGGATCTGGATGGTTTATCTGACTAATCCATTGTCACTAAAGTCACCAGCTGGGCCCTAAAATATGAGGCAGAAGTAAGAAAAGAGTTGAGAGAGTGAGGGTACCTGGGAAATGTGAGAACATCAGGATTCAGGGCAAGGTAAGCTTCTAAACTGGCCAAGGAGGCATCAAGGACCACTGTTTTCCCAGGCTCCCTGGGCTGGTCCTGGTAGTGGAGGTGATGGTGCTTGAGGAGCTGCACAGAACTCAAAAGCTATGCCCCAGAGATCTGCAGCAGGGGAATTAGATCCCCACCCCAAGCAGGCCAGGCATGAGGCATGTTGTGAGGGAAGTGGGTAAGAAAGAGGGAAACTGTCATAAGAAGTAAGTGGACTGGAAACTCTAACCTCAGTTATAGGAGGAGCTCCTATGATGGCATTCAACCATTAGGTATTGTCAGAGCAAGTTAAATGATCAATCCATACAGCCAGATGGAGGTGGTGAGTTGTGAAAGCAAACATTGGTGCCAAAGTTCTAAGGTACTCGTAACAGAATCCTAGTCAATGGCAGAGGGCATTGAAAGGAAGATCTGGCTTTCTCTCCTTCTCACCTGAGGTGCCTTTCAAAAGCCAGGACAAACCCAGAGCTGCAGAGAAGCTGGTCAGAATTTAGAGAAGTATCAGTTTCAGGGGTACAAAATGTGAGTCAGAGAATGAGTTGAATGTAGCCTCATATAATAGCCAGGGCCAACAGAGCAAAGACTGGGGAAAGCTAAGATTTCAACTGATGGCAGGGGACACTCAGGACTCTCTCTAGGCACATTGGGTCTGTGATAGCACAAATAATTCTAGATCCACCTTCTGCAGCTGAATTACTATTGGGCTTCTTGACCTCCTCAGAATTAACTCAGTTACCAGATGGGTATGAGTCTGCAAAGGGGTCATTACTTACCCCAGCTAGTGGTAGCTGAGAGACCTTCTGCCTTGCTGCAGATCTGCTTACTGTTACAAATGAGGACCGAGGGGTGGTTCTGAGCACTGTCTATGAAGACAGGCCTCCATGAAAAGTCTAGTTTTGCCATTTACCATCTATGTGACACGGACGTGCTTCTTCACTTCTGCATTAATCAACTCCTATAAAATATAGATCATTATTGTAGCTACCTTGAAGGATGTTGAGAGGGCTAATGAATCGAAGTAATGTGCACAGAAGATAGAGAAATCCTAGCACCTGGCAAAGGAGAAGCCCTAGATAGTTACAATTATAAGTGTTTCTTTCCTCTGCTAAAATAGTCCATCTACCATTGTGTTTATGAAAGAGTAAAATCAGATTTCCTACGTTCAGAGCTCTTAACTACTGTGTCTTTTAAAATTGTATGACCTTCCAATCTTAATTAATATTAAGCATATTTTCTCAGAGACTCTGAAGAGGGGATTATTCCATTCTTGCTAAAGATTTTTCTCTGTATTTGGCACTTCTAGTTTAGTCTATCACTGCAAAAGGAAAAGAAAAAACTTATAAACATGAAATAATAAACATATTTAGAGGCACCTTCTGGTGCCTCGTTCTGGAAGGTGATTAGTCAAGGGCAAAGTATCTCTAAACCACAGGAACATAACAGCCATTAAAATATAGTGTACAACTGTTGGTAAGAATTCAAAATGGTGCAGCCTCTATGAAAAACAGCATGGAAGTTTCTTAAAATATTAAAAATAGAAATACCATATGATTGAGCAATGCCACTTCTATATAGTTATCCAAAAGAATTGAAATCGAGATTTTGAAGAGTTATTTGCAGTTCTGTGTTCATTGTAGCATTACTCATAATAGCCAAGATGTGAAAACAACCTAAGTATCTACTGATGGACAAATGGATGAAGAAAATGTGGTATACACTACAATGGAATAGTATTCTGCTTTTAAAAAGAAGGAAATTCTGCAAATGTGACAACATGGATGAAGCCAGAGGACATTATGCTAAGTGAAATAAGCCAGACACAGAAAGACAAATACTGTATGGTGTCATTTACAATAGGTTTCCAAAATAGTTCAACTCATAAAATCAAAGAATAGAATGGTGGTTGCCAGGGACTGAGCTGAGGGGTGAGAAATGAGCAGTTACCAATCATCAGGCATAAAATTTCAGTTAAGCAAAAAGAATAAGCTCTAGAGATACACGGTATGACATTGAACTTACAGTCAATAATGTGTTGTACACTTAAAAATGTAAGAGGGTTAAAAAATAATTTTATAAACATGGCAAATTATATAATGTAATTCAATTTTTAAGGGGCAAAAAGTGACATAATCTCATAAGGTTTTGCCACCCAGCTGTTTTCTGAAGACTGTACATCCTTCAGCTGTGTTTGCCCCTGGAGAAAAAATATATCCTGAGCAGCTGTATACAAGTGACCAAATAAAATATCTAAGCTTCCCATCAAAAGAGAAACCAAGGGTCTACTCAGAAGTTCAGTTGGGCTGGAATGGATGCTTCATGGTTTGGATCCCAGGGAAAGAAACTTTTGGAAATAAAGTGCTACCACATGGAGGCCAGTCACGCATGGTCCCTGAACCCCAGTTCCCTAGATATAGTTAGTAGCCTGAAGATGAGCCAAAAAGATTTGAGGACAACTTTAAATTGGACACTTAAAGAGTAGCCATTTATATTCCCCAAACTGGTGGCTAATATTTCAGGATGAACCACAAAATGTCCCTTTGATTCTGAATTTCTCTGTGCCCCCTTCCTTCATCAAAATCTATGTGGTATCTCAGAACAGCTCTATGAGACTTACTTCAAATATGCATTACAGAAAACTTCACCTACTTCACATTCTTTTATGTGCTTTTCTTTAACTTCAAAAAGCAGTACAGAGATGAGTGAATGCTACTTACTCCCTGTTTATAAGATATAAACTCCCTTTTTATAAGATATATAAAAGATAACTATTCAAAATTATAATACAACACTAAAATTACATGCTTTTTAAATTATATGGTGGCCAACTGCATCCTTGTTGTCTTTCTCAACTAGACACCAAAGTAGGCTGCTTTTCTTCAGATGCTTGTTAGGGCATCCATGCCTATTAGTGCCATCTGCTACTACCTCCATAGGACTACCACCTGCCTGAATAGTTTCCTGCATTCTTCAGCATGGACCAACAAGTCAAAGACACAGTTGCTTGTATATCTGTTCTCTTATTTTTTAATAACCCATGCCTTTTCAAAGAAAAGTACATCAGACTATGTGTCCCAATTCTCTCAATCAAGATGACAACCACAGACTTTTTTTTTTAAAGATTTTATTTATTTATTTGACAGAGATCACAAGTAGGCAGAGAGGCAGGCAGAGAGAGAGAGGAAGGGAAGCAGGCCCCCTGCTGAGCAGAGAGCCGGATGTGGGACTCAATCCCAGGACCCTGAGATCATGACCTGAGCTGAAGGCAGCGGCCCAACCCACTGATCCACCCAGGCACCCGACAACCACAAACTTTTAAGAGTCCCAAACCACCTCCTTCTGAAAAATTATAAAATGAACTAGAACCATGTGGATATGAATGCAGAATGGGAGTTCTATAGATTATTTTGCTCACTTTCCCAGTTTTATAAATGAAGGAAGTAAGGCCAATTAAGTATTTAGAGCAGTGAAAATGATAAGAGACAAGTGATGAAGAGTCATTCTTTGTGCAGAAAAGTATTATGATTACAATTGTGCTTTAGAAAAACCAATCTTGCCATTTGTAATGACATGGATGGAGATAGAAAGTGTTATGCTAAGTGAAATAAGTCAGTCAGAGAAAGACAAATCCTGTATGATTTCACTCATATGCAGGATTTAAGGAATAAAACAAATGAACATGGTGGAGGGGGGTGGCGCTAGTGGGAAAGAGAGAGAGGCAAACCACAAAACAGACTCTTTTTTTATTATTAATTTTTTAATATTTTTATAAACATATAATGTATTTTTAGCCCCAGGGGTACAGGTTTGTGAATCACCAGGTTTACACATTTCACAGCACTCACCATAGTACATACCCTCCCCAATGTCCATAACCCCACCACCCTCTCCTGACGCCCCTCCCCCAAGAAAACCTCAGTTTGTTTTGTGAGATTAAGAGTCTTTTATGGTTTGTCTTCCTCCCAATTTCATCTTCCTTCATTTATTATTTACCTACCTACCCCCCCCCCCGTTGCATCTCCACTTCCTCATATCAGGGAGATCATATGATAGTTGTCTTTCTCTGATTGACTTATTTCACTAAGCATAATACCCTCTAGTTCTGTCCACATCGTCGCAAATGACAAGATTTCATTTCTTTTGATGGCTCTATAGTATTCCATTGTGTGTGTGTATATATATATATACCAATTCTTCTTTATCCATTCATCTGTTGATGGACATCCAGGTTCTTTCCATAGTTTGGTTATTGTGGACATTGCTGCTATAAACATTGGGTGCAGTTGCATTCTCACCAACAGTGTAGGAGGGTTCCCCTTTCTCTGCTTCATCACCAGCATCTGTCATTTCCTGACTTGTTAATTTTAGCCGTTCTGCCTGGAGTGAGGTGGTATCTTGTTGTGGTTTTGATTCGTATTTCCCTGATGCCAAGTGATGTGGAGCATTTTTTCATGTGTCTGTTGGCCATCTGGATGTCTTCTTTGCAGAAATGTCTGTTCATGTCCTCTGCCCATTTTTGATTGGATTATTTGTTCTTTGGGTGTTGAGTTTGCTAAGTTCTTTATAGATTTTGGATACTAGCCCTTTATCTGATATGTCATTTGCAAATATTTTCTCCCATTCTGTCATTTGTCTTTTGGTTTGGTTAACTGTTTCCTTTGCTGTGCAAAAGCTTTTGATCTTGATGAAATCCCAATAGTTCATTGTTGCCCTTTACTTCCTTTGCCTTTGGTGTTGTTCCTAGGAAGATGTTGCTGCAGCTGAGGTCAAAGAGGTTGCTGCCTGTGTTCTCCTCAAGGATTTTGATGGATTCCTTTCTCACATTGAGGTCCTTCATCTATTTTGAGTCTATTTTCATGTGTGGTGTAAGGAAATGGTCCAATTTCATTTTTCTGCATGTGGCTGTCAATTTTCCCAACATCATTTGCTGAAGAGGCTGTCTTTTTTCCATTGAACATTCCTTCCTGCTTTGTCGAAGATTAGTTGACCATAGAGCTGAGGGTCTATTTCTGGGCTCTCTATTCTGTTCCATTGATCTATGTGTCTGTTTTTGTGCCGGTACCATACTGTCTTGATGATGACAGCTTTGTAATAAAGCTTGAAGTCCGGAATTGTGATGCCACCAACTTTGGCTTTCTTTTTCAATATTCCTTTGGTTATTTGGGGTCTTTTCTGGTTCTATATAAATTTTAGGATTACTTGATCCATTTCTTTGAAAAAAAAAAAAAACGGATGGGATTTTGATAGGGATTGCATTATCTGTGTAGATTGCTTTAGGTACCATAGACATTTTCACAATGTTTGTTCTTCCAATCCGTGAGCATGGAACATTTTTCCATTTCTTTGTGTCTTCCTTAGTTTCTTTCATGAGTACTTTATAGTTTTCTGAGTACAGATTCTTTGCCTCTTTGGTTAGGTTTATTCCTAGGTATCTTGTGGTTTTGGGTGCAATTGTAAATGGGATCAACGCCTTAATTTCTCTTTCTTCTGTCTTGGTGTTGCTGTATAGAAATGAAACTGATTTCTGTGCATTGATTTTATATCCTGACACTTTACTGAATTCCTGTACAAGTTCTAGCAGTTTTGGAGTGGAGCCTTTTGGGTTTTCCACAGAATGTATCATATCATTGGCAAAGAGTGATATTTTGACTTCTTCTTTGCTGATTTGGATGCCCTTAATTTGTTTTTGTTGTCTTATTGCTGAGGCTAAGACTTCTAGTACTATGTTGAATAGCAGTGGTGATAACGGACATCCCTGCCATGTTCCTGACCTTAGCAGAAAAGCTTTCAGTTTTTCTCCATTAAGAATGATATTTGCAGTGGGTTTTTCATACATGGCTTTGATAATATTGAGATATACACATTCTTCTCTAGTGTACATGGAAAATTCTCCAGAATAGATCACATCCTGGGTCATAAATCAGGTTCAACCAATATCAGAAGATTGGGATCACTCCCTGCATATTTTCAGACCATAGTGCTCTAAAGCTAGAACTCAATCACAAGAGGAAATTTGGAAAGAACCCAAATACATGGAGACTAAACAGCATCCTTCTAAAGAATGAATGGGTCAACCAGGAAATTAAAGAAGGATTGAAAAAATTCATGGAAACAAATGATAATTAAAACACATTAATTCAAAATCTATGGGACCTAGAAAAGGCAGTCCTGAGAGGAAAATATATAGTGATACAAGCCTTTCTCAAGAAATAAGAAAGGTCTCAAATACACAACCTAATCCTACACCTAAAGGAGCTGGAGAAAGAGCAACAAAGAAAGGCTAATCCAGCAGCAGAAGAGAAATCATAAATATCAGAAATCAATGAAGTAGAAACTAAAAAAAACCAATAGAACAAATCAATGAAACTAGGAGCTGGTTCTTTGAAAGAATTAATAAGATGGATAAATCCCTGGCCAGGCTTATCCAAAAGAAAAGAGAAAGGACCTAGATAAATAAAATCATCAATGAAAGAGAAGAGATCACAACAAACACCAAAGAAATACAAACAATTATAAGAACATACTATGAGCAACTCTACGCCAACAAATTTCACAATCTGGAAGAAACGGATACATTCCTAGAGACATATAAACTACCACAACTGAACCAGGAATAAATAACCTGAACAGACCCAGAACCAGTAAGGAAATTGAAACAATCATCAAAAATCTCCAAACAAACAAAAGCCCAGGGCCAGACAGCTTCCCAAGGCATTTCTACCAAACATTTAAAGTAGAATTAATTCCTATTCTCCTGAAACTGTTCCAAAAATAGAAAAGGGAGGAAAACTTCCAAACTCATTTTATGAGACCAGCATCACCTTGATCCCAAAACCAGACAAGGATCCCATCAAAAAAGAGAATTACAGACCAATATCCCTGATGAACACAGATGCGAAAATTCTCACCAAAATACTAGCCAATAGGATCCAACAGTATATTAAAAGGATTATTCACCATGACCAAGTGGGATTTATTCCAGGGCTGCAAGGTTGGTTCAACATCCACAAATCAATCAATGTGATACAACACATTAATAAAAGAAAGAACAAGAACAATATGATACTCTCAATAGATGCTGAAAAAGCATTTGACAAAGTACAGTGACCCTTCCTGATTAAAACTCTTCAAAGTGTAGGGATAGAGGGCACAAAACAGACTCTTAATTAAAGAGAACAAGCTCAGGGTTGCCGGAGGGGAGGTGGGTGCGTGATGGGTTACACGGGTGATGACGATTAAAGAGGGCACTTTTTGTGATGAGCACTGAGTGTTGTGTGTAAGTGATGAATCACTAAATTCTCTCCCTGAAACTAATATTATATTATATGTTAACTGGAATTTAAATAAAAACTTGAAACAAAAAAAAAGAAAAAAGAAAAATTAATAAGCTAATAAAACATCAATTGGTTAGAAAAGACCAGAAGAGAGAAAAATAGCTAAAAGGCAATATTAATAATCTAAGTGTGAGAGAGTGAAGTTATGTGATCCAGGATAGGGTAATGGGAAGGAAGTCAGAATGATTCATAGGAAGATGTGAATCCAGGACATATATTACAGACTACTTCTTATCTTTGTGGCAGGAGGTTGCTGATGGCATGAAGTAGATTTAGTAGATATTCCTGAAGTGTTTCATATGTGTCATTCCACTAGGTGCCAGGGATATCACTAAAAACAAGAGAAAAAAATCCTGGCCCTTATGGTGCTCATTTAAAAAACTGAGAAGAGTTGATTGAGTGCTAGAATAGGGAAAATAATAAATACTTTTTCGAATGAGAATAAGAGAATGGAAGAAACCTAGAAGTAGAAGAAACTGAAAGATCCCTATTTGCCACACTCACCAATCCTAGCCCTATTTTCTTGGCCCAAATGTCTTTCCACTCTTTTTGGCCAACCATGATGCAAATGTAGGAAGCCATTTCTTTCTGCCTCTGGAATCTTTGCTCATTCCAGTTGTCCGTTTAATTGTGCTTCAACTTGTATCTCTCAAAGGTTCACTTGTGCTTGCAGCTCAAATACAGTGGTATCTGGGAAACACCTTTCCTCTGCCTGGCCACACCCCCCTCCCTAGGTATGACCACACCTTGACCACTTTGGCTAAATTCTTTAGACTGGCTTTAGTTCTACTATTTCTGCCAGATGTGAAAGAGGGTTTTAAAAAGAGTTGGATGATAGAATCATTTGATTTCTAATGTTTTTCCACTACTAATTGATCACCAAGCCAGATACTAACATGTCTAAGAATTAACCCGTCATTAACTTTCTCCCAATTCTGACCTAGATTTTCTATTTATTTTAATGCTACAAGCCCTAACACATTCAGACTGCTGATGCCCTAGCTTTCTTTTCCTCCTTTCCTTAAGAAGGAAAGTTTGTTTTTTTTTTTTTTTTTTTTTTTTTTTTTTTTTGTCCAGATGAGAAGCACATGTGTGGAAAGGTTGGGTTGTTTCTCCAGATGGTATAATTAATTGGTCTTTGGGCAGCTAGTGAAGTGCATGGCTTGGCATCTGCACACGGAGAAGGAATATGCAAGCACATTTTTAATACCTTTAAAGTAACTACTGTACTCTTGACACGGAGGGCAAGATGTATCTACCAAACTAGGGAAAAAGCAAGCATGGATACTTTGTCCCTAAAAAATTGGATCCAGGTGGCACCTGGGTGGCCCAGTGGGTTAAAGCCTCTGCCTTCGGCTTAAGTCATGATCCCAGAGTCCTGGGATCGAGCCCCGCATCGGGCTCTCTGGTGGGGAGCCTGCTTCCTCCTCTCTCTCTCTGCCTGCCTCTCTGCCTACTTGTGATCTCTGTCTGTCAAAAAAACAAACAAAAAAATAAATAAATCTATCTTTTTAAAAAATTGGATCCAGAACAAAATTCCTAATCATATTTTCAGGGACATTAGAATAGGAGAATGCAACTCTTTGAAAATACAGCCCCCAAAATGTCCAGCATAAATAGAGTACTCCTCCTTCTTTGGTTTCTCTTGCCCAGCGCTAAAATCTATTGGTTCCCCAAATCTGTCCCAAAGTAAAAATAAAAATAAAAATTGGCTGCTTTTTAATTATGAAATAAAGATAAAGTTTACTTTTGACAATAGGATGCGTCCAACCCAAAAAGAAAGTCTATTATTCTACCTGGAATAAATGAAGATTTAATTGGAAAAACTTTGCTACACAGTAATATTTCTGAGACTGAGGAAGAGAAAAGGAAACGAATATTTATAAAGTACTCTTATGTTTAGGCACTGCACTAGAAATTTTCTACAAAGCAGAGTTCAAGTAGGATGAATTAGACATCTGACAAGCCAGAATGCTAGTGTATTTTTGGAAACTTGAGAAAGAGTATCACTTAACATACTGGTTTTTTTTTCTTGAGTTATTGATTATAAAGCTAAAAAGAAAGTGATTTGAAGTGGGTTGCAATATGTGAGCTTGCTGGAGACGAGAGAGCAGTTGATTTTCAATGCATTGAGGACTTATCTTCATCAGAATCAGAAATCCTGATTAGAAACCGAGACTGAATATAAGATTGCATTTACAGAGCTGTAGCCTGTTGTCTCATCCAAACATTTATATTGCTAACTATTAATTTTCAGCTTATGTCTGTGTAGGCAGTGGTAGGGGAAAGGTTAGTCCCATTTTATACAAAAAGAAGCAAAGATAAAAAGAAGCTAAATGATTTTTATTTAACCCTCCATGGAAGAGCAATAGCTAATACCATGTTAACCCTAACTCAGGCACAAGAATTTATGCTCCAGATGTTGCCATTTTTCAACCATGAAAATGAATTCTTATTAGACAACCTATATGTCTTTAGCTCTCAATTACCAAGGATTAACTTGTTAAATACACCCACTTTCACTACTCACAACTCCTCCTTTTTTGCTTCTACCCACAATGTAATCTTTAGAGAAATTTGAGACTTTGACCTTTCGAAGTAACAGCACATTATCCAGCCACAATGGAACGAGTGGGCACCAATGGAACAGAGTCACACAATATACCATCCAGAAAGCAGTCCACTCAAGTAACACAAATCATTTCTGAAATCGTTATCCTTGCAACTATTAAAGAAGAAAATCTAAGAGAAGAGGAAAAGAAAAGCAAAGAAAGCAAAATCCATTGTTTTAAAATTTAAATCATTTCTTTTGAACTTTTTTTTTTTTTTTTTTTTTTTTTTTTTTGTTAGAGTTCTCCTCATTGAGAACAACTGCTTATCTAGTCCTCCCGGATTTATTGAAAGGGCCCAGTGATTTCAATATGAATGTCATATAAGTAAGTTTGAAAAAAAATGCATCATATCTACATAAATGCCACTAGGGAGCAATATAATCGTTGGGGGTGGCACCATTATCTACAGGCAGTGGGAGAGCTAGAAGGGCACAGGGTTGAGAATCAGAAGACCAACATGCTGGCCTTCGTTCCACCCTCCTCTCATTACCTGGGTCCTCAGCAGTCACATGACTTTTCAGAGACTCTATGTCCTCTGTCATCAGTAGCATGAATATATATTTCCTAATTTCTTCACAAGGTTGCTGTTAGTGTTTAATGACTGACAAATGGACAAGTATATGTATCTACATCGCATCAACTTAGCTAGACTGGAACTATATTTTCCAGAATTCTCTTCCCTGCATAGTTCTGGGTTAGTCTGGGCTGCAAGAGGCATTAGGCAAGACTTGAAAGGTGGAGATGAAACAGCAGCCATCTTCACTTTGTACACCTGGAAGCTCAGTGTAGGAATGAGACACGGCTGCATCTCACACGGATGCTTATCTGTAGGCTCCTCTGGGTGGTGCAGGCTTTAGGGAAGCCACCAGCTGCCACTACACCTACTGGATCCTTCTTCAGCTTCTCTGACTCCTGGGCCAGGAGCTTGGTAAGCCCTATGACAGAGCCCCAACTTCACCTGCAAGACACCCTGCCCTCTAGGTGTAAAGACAGAGAGATACTGACAAGTTCCAGTTCATCTTTGTAGGTTAAAGTTCATTTGTTCCTTGCTTCCCCCACTTTACATCCATCTGCGCTTCCCAAATGCCTGTTTGACTGCTGCAGTCTCTGGGATGTAGCTCTAGATATAGAAATAATAGTCTCTGAGGACGCTTTAGCTCCTGTAATTGCATAAGATCAAAAATTTATGATATATTCCTTACTATATAAACAGAAGTAGAAATAGATAGATGTGTGTGTGCCCCATTGATCCTGCTTCTCTAGTGGAAGCCTGATTGAAGCAGCATACTATTCTTAAAAACATGGGCTATTTATCTCAATATTCCCAGCATAGCAAGTGTTCAACAAAGTATTTATTCGGCAGACTCTCAAGATAAAACAAAAATAGGTATTTTTTTAATGCAACAATCACCAAAACAAAATACCAAGGAGCTAACAAATGCTGTTTCTTGATTACATATTAGTAAAATGAATTGCTGCCTAGAAATATTTTCTGACATAATCATACCAGTTTATATATAAGAATTCACTATGTCTGGTCCCTTGACATAAGCTTAAAACTAAGTTTTCAGTTTTAAAACTAAATTTATAACATTTAAATTTGAGACATTTTCATGCACCATTATTTTTAATGGCATAAACAGAAAGCTGTTTGCACCCAAGTAGTGGTGATTATTTCAAACTATAAATAAAGAGATATTTGAGATGGAGCAAAAACTAGTGAACATACTTGAAAGTGGTAATGTTCTTATATATAAGTGGGATGCTTTCACCCTTTAATTCTCCAAGATCATAAAATATACACATTTATTGTTTTAATGATGATTGCAGATTAAAATGATCTAAATAAGGTTTTCATTAACCAAATTTTTACGAAAAAGAAGATATATGCATATTTGTTTAAAAAAAAAACTGTAGAGCTTTAAAAGCCTCAAAAATCTTGCTCTCTGTTATAACCATCATGTTCTGTATTATGAGTTAACAACAACAAAATAACTGTGGCTGAACACTAAAGACAGGAAGCCAGGGAACTGGAATTAGACACAATCATAGGAGTAAGGCAACCACCAGGGATCTGAAGTACAGAAAGTCAAAGGGCTCACAATCATGCAGTGGGAAGCTGCATCTAGAACGTCTGTTAGTAGAAACTGGTGTCCTAGACCTTAGCAGGAGGGGAGTAGAGGGAACAATGCAATTCCTGGACCAAGATTATGGTCACTAACTGAGGGGCTGGATTATTCATTCATCTGTTCCTCTAGATTCACTCTTCCTCTTGTTTCTCAAATTCTGTAGTCCTCTGGAGCTATGTTTATATCTATAACCATGACTCAAACCACCGCCTATTTTTCCCTGTTTCCTAAGTTTACATTTCAACCCCAAGTTTTCTCTGGAGTTAGAGCTGCAAGCCCTTATATGTCCATGTCATGTCACCTCATGGACACATTACAGCATCTCCAATTCAAGATGTCCAGAACCTGTTCTGCCCAGAACTTGTTCCTCTTTCCTCTAATTCTTCACTCATCTACTAATTCTGTTAAACATACACTGAAAATCAAACATATGCCAGATTCTGAAAACTCAGTAACAAATTAGATGTTCCCAGTCCATAAGAGATTTAAAGTCTAGTGTTAAAGTGCTTAGCCAAGCCACAGAATGAAATTGCCTGGAATATTGAAAAAGTACCAAAACATGGGCCCTACTCTCAGGTATTGTAATTTAATTATTTTTTTATTGAAGTGGAAAGTACAGTCTTATTATTTTTAAAAAGCCCTCTAAGTGATTCTGATGTGTAGCTAGGGTTGAAATACCAGCCTATCACTCATGTAAAAAGCATGGAAATTACCTTAAAGCTTTTACTTTCTATTACCTCCAATATCCAATTAGCTCACTCCCTCTTATGGGAATGTTACAAGAACATTTCTTAAACCTCAGGCCCCATTGTCATTGTTCTTTCCACTGCCTTTGATCAGGTCACCTTAAGTCATCCAAAATTTGGGCAGTCATCTTTTTTTTTTTTTAAGATTTTATTTATTTATTTGACACAGAGGGAAATCACAAGTAGGCAGAGAGGCAGGCAGACAGAGAGGGAGAAGCAGGCTCCCTGCTGAGCAGAGAGCTCAATGTGGGGCTTGATCCCAGGACCCCAGGATCACCCAAGCCAAAGGCAGGTGCCCACTAAGCCACCCAGGTGCCCCAGGCAGTCATCTTCTAACCTGTTTCCTTGTTGCAATTTTCCCTCTCAGATCTGTTCCCCAAATAACAGCAAGAGTGATTTTCCTCAAACATAGTAATGATCATACAGAGATCTAGTGATCTAACTTTAGTTACATATATAAACATATAAAATAAATATACTAATAATGTATAATTCCAGAATAAAAACATTAAATGAAAAAAGCAAATCATTTAAGAATATGTGCAGTTTGATTTCATTTTAAGATCAAAAAAGGTAAAATCAAATATATACATTCATATGTATTTTTTAAATAAATTTCTTATTAAAGAAAGATTTACATTAAGAAAAGCACTCAGATTAAAACCACATAACCTGAAGAATTTTCACAAAGTGAACATAGCCACCACACAGGTTAAACAATGAACTATTTACTAGCACCTCAGAAGTCTCTCCTTGTACCCCATGCCAATCATTCCTCTCTCCTCCTAAATGTAACCAAATATATGATTTCAAATATAACAGTTTCCCTGTTTTGAACATTATGTAAATAGAATCATATAGTGTATATCCTTTTACATCTGACTTCAACAGTGTTACATTTGTAGCTTTGCTCACTTCCAGTATCACAGACAGGGAGGTTTATCTGAGGAATGATTATTACTAATTGAAAACTTTTCCCAGCATGCCTGATCGGCTCAGTTGGGGGAGCATGTGACTCTTGATCTCCTGGTCATGGGTTTGAGCTCCATACTGAGTGGAGAGATAAATAAATAAATGAACTTTAAAACAACAACATTACATTTGTGAAATTCATTCATGACATTGTATGTAGCAGTGGTTTGTTCTTTTTCACTATTATATAGTATTCTGTGTAATAATATTCTAATTTATTTATCCATTCTACTAATGGTCATTTGGAGCATTTCCTGCCTTGGGCTATTACTAATAATACTGTTATGAATATTCTTAAACATGTATTTCAGGGTTCTGAAGCATGCATTACTTTTTTTTTTTTCCTCCAAGTTTTTACTTAAATTCCAGTTAGTTAACATTACAGTGCAATGTTACTTTCAGCTGTAGAATTTAGTGATTCATCACTTACACACAACAGCCAGTGCTCATCACAACAAGAGCCCTCCTTAATTCTCATCACCTGTGTAACACATCCCGCCACTAGCCTCCCCACCCACCTCTCTTCCAGTGACCATCAGATTGTTCTCTACAGTTAAGAGTCAGTTTCTTGGTCTGCCTCTCTCTGTTGTTGTTGTTTTTTTTTTTTCCTTTTGCTCATTTGTTTTGTTCCTTAAATTCCATATATGAGTGAAATCATACTGTTTTTGTCTTTCTCTGACTGACTTATTTCACTTAGCTTAATACTCTCTAGCTCCATTCATATCACTGTAAAGGGCAAGATTTCATTCTCTTTATGGCTGAGTAATATTCCAGTGTACATATATATCACATCTTTATCCATTCACCAGTCAATGGACATTTGGGCTCTTTCCGTGATAATGCTGCTATAAAAATTGGGGTGCATGTATCCTTTTGAATCAGTATTTTTGTATCCTTTGGGTAAATACCTAGTAGGGCCATTACTAGATCATAGTGTAGTTCTATTTTTAACTTTTTGAGCAAATTCCATACTGTTTCCATAGGGTCAGACATGGGTGCATGCAGGGGTTTATGCTAGTCTTCTGGGAAAGAGGCCTTCTGGGCTGGTCCTTGGACACACTTACCCAAAAAAAGCAGTCCCAGCCGAGCACAGGGCAGCAGGACTCGGTGTAAGCAAGTTAGCAGCCAGTATTGGTACTGTGTTGTTTACTGAAGTTGGATTATGCTGAGGGGTAGGGGAGGGAAACAGGGTTAGCCTGCTCCTTTGTCCCCTGAGAGCGGTTGTTCTGCTTGCTGCTTTGAAGGACAGACCCCTAGAAGAGCAAATAATTTCCCTCTTGTGCATCCCATTTTTCAGATCGCTGTTTTCACACTGTCTCCAGGTTGTTGCCTGCCTGGAACAGCACAGTGCACTTTGGGCTCTGTCCGAGCCAATCTGCTGACTTTTAAAACTCCAACTTTTAGGGATGTGCTGTGGCAGAGCCCTGGTCTTCTGTGGGAGGAATGGATGCAGGTTTGACCAAGAAGGGCAGTCATGCCAGAGTGCAGGGGCATGGGACTTGGAGCAAAGCAGGCTGAACAGCCAGTGTCCAGATTAGCTGTCCTCGGCAAGTGTCTCTGCACCTATGCTAAGATGCAGGGGAGGGAAATAGCTCCCACTGGCTCTTTTGTTCTCAGAGAGGCAACTGTGAACGCCACCTCTTGCAAATGTGCTCCAAGAGTGAACAGTCTCTCCCCTGTGCATCTTAGGTTATCCTCAGATCACCTAGTCTGCCCCAGAGTTGTTTGCCTACCTTCTCTCCAGAAGTAGGGCAGCACCATCAAGTCTCTATCTCAGTTAAGCCCACCAACCACTAAAACCCAAGTCTTTGAGTCCTGCTGGTTGCAAAAACTCAGGAAGAGCAGCCCCTCTCATTTCCCAGCCAATGGCTTTGGGAAATGTTCTCCTTGTGTGTATCCCTATATGCACCACTCTCTCTCTCACCTTTCTCCATGACTATGGCCCTCTCCCCTCTGCAGCACCTGTGATCTGTTTCTCCCCCAAACCAGGTCTCTGCAATTCCTACCTTCTTCAATGTGATCTCTTCTCTCCCCCTAATTGTACGGTTTGTTCTATCAGTTCTCAGGTTGATTTCTTGGGTCTTCGTAATGGTTTGATATTTATCTAGCTGTGTTCAAGGAATGAGGCTAGCGTAGAGCCCTCTCACTATGCCACCATCTTAGCTCCCCCAACTGAGACATGTATTTCTTTTGGGATACTTCCAGAAGTAGAATGTGTCATGGCGTATACAAATGTTTAGTTTTAGTAGAAACAAACAGCTCTCCAAGATAGTTGTATGCTCTCAGCAAGAATATTTAAGAGTTCATGCTCTTAGCAAGAGTATTTAAGTATTAAGAGTATTGAAGAGTATATGCTCTCAGCAAGAGTACATAAGAGTTCCAGTTGTTTGATATCTTCGTTGACAATTATAATTTTTAGTCTCTAATTCTAGCCTTTTGGAAGGTTGAACAATGGTATCATATTCCCTTGGTGATTAATGAAAATGAACACATTTACATATGTTTGCTAACTGTTTGGATATATTCTTTGTGGAGTGTCATATAACCTTCTCTTTCAAATTGCCTTGTTTAAAATCAGTTAACCATATACAGGTCATATTCTGGACTCTATTATATATGGTTGACTTATACATACATATTTTAGTCATCCCACACTATTTTGATTACTGTAGCTTTTTTGTAAGTCTTGAAATATGATAACGGGAGTCTTCTGTTTCTATGTCCTTTTCCCAAAATCATTTTAAATAGTCTACTTTCTTTGCCTTTCCATACAAATTTTAGAATCAATTTGTTGATTTCTACCAAAAAAAAAAAAAGGTCCTGCTGGCATTGCAGTATTATTCACAATAGCCAAGATAATGGAAACAACCTAAATATCTGACAATATATGAATGGATAAAGAAGATGTAATACACATAAACACACACAAAAAAACTTACACGCATGTGCATGCACACACACACATGCACATACACAATGGAGAATTATTCAACCATGAGGAAGAAGGAAATCCTGCCGTTTGCTACAACATGGGTGGATCTTGAGGCCAATATGCTAAGTGAGGTAAGTCAGACAATGACAAATACTGTATGATATCACTTCTATGAAAATCTAAAAAGGCCCAAGTTGTAAAAACAGAGAATAGAATGGTGTTTACTTCAGTATTGGTTTTTTACTGTTCTATAAGAAGGCACTTCAAAAATGTGTGGCTGGCAACAACAGAAAGTATTTATATGCTCATGATTCTACAATGGGGAACCGGCTGTGCTTCCCAAGAGGTCTTCTGGAGCAGTTCAGATGAGCAGGAGAGCCTACCGTGCCTTCATAGCAATGCTCCTAGTAGGCGCTTTGCTGGGGTGGCTGCAATGGTCAGGGCAAGGCTGCACTTCTCTTTATAATCTCATATCATCCAGGGATTGTTTTGACATGGCTTCCCTCTTCAAGCAGACTTCTTTAAATGGTTGCTCTGGGCTCCAAGAGGGTAAAAACAAAAACTGCTGTCTCTCAAGGCCTAGGTCTAGAATTCCCAGAATGTCATTTCTACCCGATTCTGTTATTCAAAGTGAGTCACTAAATCCAGGCAGACTTAAGGGAAAGAAAATAAATTCCATCTCTTGATGGAAGAGGGCAAAGCCACGCTGTAAAATTGTATGTAGGACAGGGCGCCTGGGTGGCTCAGTGGGTTGAGCCCCTGCCTTCGGCTCAGGTCATGATCTCAGGGTCCTGGGATCGAGTCCCACATCGGGCTCTCTGCTCAGCAGGGAGCCTGCTTCCTCCTCTCTCTGCCTGCCTCTCTGCCTGCTTGTGAACTCTGTCTGTCAAATAAATAAAAATAAATAATTTTAAAAAAATTGCATGTAGGACAAAAGGAATTATGTGGTCATCTTTGGAAAGACTCAACCACAATTTCTAGCCACTCATTTGGAAATAGCCTCAGGTAATTATGCACAGAACCATCTTAACATTGTACAAGAAAGTCTAGAAAATACCTTCTAAATCAGCTATTGACTCAAGCAGTTCTTTATGTAGCAGTATCTGGGTAAGGGCTTCTCTGCTACAGCAGAGCAGAGTCCTGCCTGGTGGGCTGACTGGTTGCATCTTGGCAGAAGTATCTCTGGATGTGAACTTAGAATCTTCTCATAATAAGCCCAAGCACAGCCTTATTTAGTTAGTAACAACCAAAGCTAATGTAAAGAACTGCTTACTAGCTAGCTTTGCTGGCCTGGAGTAAAAGACTCACGCCTGGAGAGAAGCAGCCCTAATGTGCGCAAGCAGGTTACCTCTTGTGGAAGGAAAGTGACTATTAAAGAAAGATGGGGGACAAGAAAGCACAGGCTTCTGAACAAATATTCAAATGCAGCTGTGGTCCCTCAGTAGAGTTGTTTGTTGTCTATATTTAAAGTACATTGCATTTAGAGACTATCTGTATTTGCAGAGACCTCTTGATTTATTATACCCAGCAATTTGACTACTAAAGTAATCATTTCAGGTCTGTTCATAGTTTCTATTTTGAGAAGCAAAATTTAGCATGCATATCTGCTCCCAGGCTTAAAATGTAATTCCTACTGGACTGCTAAAACAAGGTTTACACCTGCCCATTTAAAAAATTAAGTGATTTTTTTTTAAGTGCTGTTTTTCTGCAATGTCCAGGAAAGTGTTGGCAAAACTCAGAATCACGGATGTTTTTTCACTATGGCAATGTTAATTAATCTGTGAGGGCTAGGCTTCCTTTGGTTGCCACCCATTCTATCCAAACCCTCTTTAAGGCCAGAGTCAGTATTTTGCAATATTACCTTCTTCCCTCCCATCCTAATAAATCCAATTCCCAAAGTGTTAGCAATGTCAGGGGATACAGAGTTACTTAAGATATCTCAGCAAAACTTTCAAATTCTCCTCCTTGGATCTCTAATCTCATTTCTGAGAAGGATCTTCCCCCACTGTGAGGACCCTCATGTCTCCCCTCTGCCTTCCCCCGCAGCTCCCCTTGAGTCCACCCTATTTTCTTATGAAATCCTCTACTTGGCTTCTCCATTCAACAAGACAAAACTTTCTGTGGCTGACTGGCCTCATTCCCTTGCTCTAAGAAAGGCAGTTCTGGAATTATCAGTGTTGATGGGGTGGAAGCAGTAAGAGAAGTTTCTTGCTCTTCTATCACCAAACAGTTTATCAGAGAAGGCACTGAAAAAAAGCAGACCTTTTGGAGGTAGAGGGAGAGAAGTAGGGTAGGGAGGAGGGAGAGATTCTGCTTGTAAGAAAATGAAGAGCAATGCCTGCCATTGAAAAAGGTCACTGCCTTGCCTGGCCTTTCTTTTTCTACTTTGCCTATCTATAGAGCCTTGCCCCTTGGATCATTACAGGAAAAAGTGTACCATCTCCTGACCAAAAGTAACCAACCAAGAAGCTTGAGTTAAACATATCACTCTCCTACCGTAAATCCATCACTGAGCTAGGGAGAGGATGGTGCAACAGAATTTTCTTTCCTCCTAAAAACTGTCAACTTTCTGGACACACATGTGATCCTTAGAGAACAGATATGACAGGGAATAATCAGATACCTAACATGGGATTTGACGATCAGAGCTATAGATATCCAGAGAAGGCAGTGGTCAAAATTTACTGGGACAGTCAGGAAAGGTTTCAAAATCTGTCCATGCAGGAGTGGTGACATCATGAAAAAGACTGAAGATATTTTTGCTGAGTATATAATTTGGGGTTTACAGGATTTTGTTTTTTTTTTTTTTTTCAGTATTTTAAAGATGTTAATTCATTGTCTTCTGGCTTGTCTTCTGCAAGCTTCTGGCTTGCAGAGCTTCTGAAGGAAGTCTGCTGTAATTATTTTTATTGTTCCTCTTATATAATGTATCTTTTTTTTTATTTTGGCTATTTTCAAGAGTTCTCTTTATCTTTGGTTGTTCATATTTGCAGATATTTCCAAGTGAATCTTTTCCATATTCAGCCTGAGTATGTTTCTCTTATATTCTTAGATCTGGAATTTGATGTCTTTTATTATTCTAGAAAGTTATCAACCATTATATCTTTGTATATTATTATGGCCATTCTCTCTCTTTCCTTCTTTAGAGAGACCAAGTACACCTCTGTTAGATTGATATTACCCCACACTTTTAGATGCTCTGTTTTTACTTATTTCACTTTTTTCTTTGAATTTCAGTTTGAGTAATTTCTTTAAATTTGTTAATTCTCATCTCAGCTGTATCAGGCTACTAATAGACTTGCTGAAGGCAATTGTAATTTATCATTCATCATATTTTTCATCATATTCATCATATTTTTTATTCATCATATTTTTAAAATTTCTTTCATCATATTTTCATATTTTTATATTCATCATATTTTTTAAATTTCTAGCCTTCCCATTTGACTCTTTCTTCTACTTTCCACCTCTTTGTTAAAATTCCCAATCTCCTATAGCATGTTTCTGCCTTGTCCATATTTGAGCATTTAATATATTAATCATACTTATTTTAAAATGTCTGATAATTGCAATATCTGAGTCATCTCTGAATCTAGATTTTCGCATTTTTATCTCTTCATAGTGCTCTTCTCTCTCCCTCTCTCCCTCTTTCCCCTCTCTTTATGTATTTTATAATCTTGTGACTTTAAAACAGGGTATGTCGAATACTCTAGATTGAGGTAAATATTTATCCCTTGCATACTGTGGTCCAGTTGTGTTCCTGAGTCCATGTTGATGTCAGAGATTCTCCTACTCTGTACTGAACTGGGTAATGGTATTTATGCTTTCTCTAGAAGAGAGGTCCTCAGACTCTAGTGAGGCACCTGGGTAAACATTCTCTTCTCTTCCTGGCAGCTTCTCAAAAATAAAAGTAACCTAATGCTCATATTAATTCTTTACCAGAAACTCTCTTGCATACAACACTCCCTCCAACCTCCCATCAGTAATTGAGATAGCTAAGACTCAACCACCCATATTATTTATACTACAACTTCCTGCCTCTGTTTTGTTGCCCTTTTACTATGGAGGTGATGCCATCCCCTTCCTTTTTGATCCTGCCCTCTAAGATTTCTCCCACATGTACCCAGTAATTACTGTTGTCCACGTTTATCCTTTCAGAGAATCTTCCTTAAAGTACCCTCCAAATTATTCCCTCCTTCATTTTTAAGTTCTTATTTTCTGAGTGCCCTGACTTTCAGCTAATTGTAATGGAAGAAATTCTTTTTACCAACTCACCCAAGGTGTAAATTTTTGACAACAAACCAGTAGGAGGAACAAATATGAATCAGGAAATCAAAAGTGTCTTCATAAAAAAATTGTGAAAGTCGGAATTAGGTATTATTCCACTACAAAGTTTATAAGATGACATCAAATCCTACTGTACACAGGTAAAAAGCAGCCACCATCATCCTCATGTTTTAAAGTCTAAAAAAATGTTTAATTGATAGTGACAAAGGAAATCATGTATTGTTATAAAAGCTGTCTTGATTTATATCAAGCTTACATTAGCTTAAAATGGAAGATTTCAAAGAAAATCTGATGAGGTTTAGATTTCTGTTGATTTACTTCCATTGCTGTATGTGTCATGGAATTGTCCGAATGCTCTGTGGCTTTGGGATAGCATCAGAGGAAAACTGAAGCTATATCTCGGTCAAATGGCATTATACAGTCTATAAAACACTCAGAGCTGCTTACATTTCTTCTAATATTTTGTGGTATATCATGGAGAAATTGGCTCTTACACAATTTTCCTTCAGCATGGATCTAGATGAAACTCTGCTATCTATGAAGGTAAGCTCAGTTTTCAGTTATTATTTGCACATTGTTACCATGAAAGAAAACTTTCAATTTTATGAGTCCTTTTTAAAAACTTCAAAGACTATCAATATCTTTGAAATGTGAGAAGTAAAAAAGAAAGAAAGAAAAATAGAAGCAGCTCTTGGCTAGGAAACAAGAAATATCTCACTGCATAAATGTTTGTGTTCCAAATGCTTGGCAACTTGTCACTTTTTGTATCACCATGTCTTGCAGGTTTTTGCCTATGTCTTTATTGCATAAATAATTCAACTTGGAACCATCCTCTTCTCACAACCTCCTAAGCAATCATGTAGGTCCAAGATAATACTCTTTCACATGACAATGTTCTCCAGGGGTCTTGATTCCATTCTTGAGCCTCTAAGCTCATTCTTAGCACAGCAGAGAGGTCTTTAAAAATTTTCGTTATACATTATCTCAGATAATTTCTGATTTAAAACTCTTCAGTGGCTACCATTATCCTCAGGATAAAATGCAAACTTCTCTCAGAGCTATAAATGATCTTGCCCCTGCCTATTCATCTAGCATCAGCTCCATGTTCCACTATGTTTCAACTACCCTGGCCCTCTCAATGTTCCTTGAGCACATCAATCTGATTCTTACTTCAGAGACATTGCACCCAGAATTCTATTTATCTTGACTTAGACATAGCTATATGGGTTGGGGGGGAGGTTGTTTTTTGGCAGATGGATCTCAGCTTAAATACTACCTTCCTTGGCCATCCAATCATCCAATTCAACATAAAGTTGCCAACCATATACACTTTATGATTCTCTGTGTAGCATTTATCACCACCATCTGATATTTTCTTTTCTTTCTTTATTTGTTTTTTATTTGTGCGCCTCTACCCTTAAGAATGTAAGCTCCGTGAAAAGAGGGATCTGGTTTATTTTGTCATTGCTATATCCTGATTCCATGGGGGCACTGTGTCTTACACATTGTTAGAGCTCAATAAATATTTGTGCAATGACTGAACTGATAAATGAATGAATGTGTCAGTTATGCACTGAAATGCTCCTAGATATCTGACCTCATCACATCTCTCCAATCCCTTGGCCACTTATTGCTCTTTTGGCCCAAAGCATTCTTCATCTGTCCTTTTTCTCAGGGAAATTCTATTTACCCTTCACTCGAACAAATAAACAAATGAAGTTAATTTATCCCACTTGGTAGTATTTGGTGGGTTTTGGTGGTGGGAGAGAACAACATAAAATAAAGTTAGCCTTTTGAATCATAGCCCTGAAATCTATAAAATCAATTGTTATGAGCATAAAATGGACATTTGTCAGTTGGTACCTGATGGAAAGATACTCCATAAATATTACCTCACTTCTCTCCTTCCTGCTCCATTGGACCATGGCTGGCCCAAGAGAGCACAGTATATGTCCTATTACATCCTCCAAATTTGTGTTGTGACAGCTCACCCATAATTCCCTTGGAAATTTGATTTGAAGGTAGCATAAAAATTAGAAGAACTAATTCCACTTCCATTTCATTAGCATTCTCATGTGTGTTTGATGAAGATATTTAATCTCTGTGTGGCAATTTATAATAAGGCAGTTATGTCAAGGTCATGAGGATAAATAAAATATAATAGAACCATACTTATCCCTTTTCTGGCTTTGGCTCACACTGCTCTCTTCATTGGAAAAACACTTTTCCTTCAAATTTATCTGGTGAAACGTCATCCATCCTTCAAAACTAAAGTCCTTCCCTTCCATATTATCTTCAACAGCCCTACCCCCAGCACAGAAGTATATATATGTACATCTGTGCACACATACATTCACACACAAAATCCAAGGAGTTTCCTCCAGCAATTTATCTTCTTTGACACTCCAATCTCATTTACATAACTCTTTCCCATCACACTATGAATTTTTAGGGATAGTATATACTTATTCTTTTGCACCCCAGTGCAGGTGTGCATTGAACACAATAACAACCAAAAATGAATTGACTTTGGTATCCATTTCTGGAAAACTGGTGATTTACAAATACAGTTTATCTTTCATGCCCTCAAAAGTGTGTAGAGAGAATTTTATACCCAGATGATGTGAAGTAGTTACCCTGGACAACAAGAAGAAAATTGGTAATAATCAAGAATTTGATCACCACTTCATTGAGGCTATTCCTCTATATAGATTTGAGAAGGAGCAGCAGGTTGACTACCTCTGAGAATTTCTCAATGACTAATCTGAAAAGTAATACCCTACCTCTTCTGTTGGGATCACCTCAACTTGTGAGAAGTGTCAGCACTTTAAAAATCCACCCAAATATTTCCTCTGGCAAAGCAATAATTCTAAGTTACTGTGGGAGGACAGTCTTTGGGCTCCACATTTTGGGCACTGTTAAATATCTTGAGCAATACCATTTTTCAGCAAAAGCCCAACCCTAGTCTTCTGGAATCTACTAATTGAGAACAATCTCAATAGTAGCAATATGTGTTTCTGCAAAAAGGCTGGATATTTAACATATTGAAAAGCAAGCGATAAATTAGAGCTGGGTACTACATTGCATCAAAAAATTGGATGGGTCCCAGATATCTGAACAAGTCATGATGTGAAAAGGGAAAAAAACAACAGAGAGCATGTATGTAAAGAATGAAGCCAAATTCTGGCTAAGCCTGTCACAATAAGTATAGATGGCCAGTTTTAAAAATGTCATTTACTTATAAGGTAAAAGCTAAGGTTGATGTTCGGATGATGATCTGAATTCTGAAGCATATGGATGACCCTTCAAAACTCTTGAAAATTTCCACTCTTTGAAAGAGTTATTTTGTCCCAATAAAAGCAACTTACTCATATCAGGGAGATCATATGATAGTTGTCTTTCTCCGATTGACTTGTTTTGCTAAGCATAATACCCTCTAGTTCCATCCACATCGTCGCAAATGGCAAGATTTCATTTCTTTTGATGGCTGCATAGTATTCCATTGTGTGTGTGTATATATGAGGAAGTGGAGGTGCCATGTAGGGGATATGGGGGTAGGAAAAGAATAAATAAAACAAGATGGGATTGGGAGGGAGACAAACCATAAGAGACTCTTAATCTCACAAAACAAACTGAGGGTTGCTGGGGGGAGGGGGGTTGGGAAAGGGTGGTGGGGTTATGGACATTGGGGAGGGTATGTGCTATGGTGAGTGCTGTGAAGTGTGTAAACCTGGAAATTCACAGACCTGGACACCTGGGGCTAATAATACATTATACATTTATAAAAAAATTAAAAAATTAAAAAGAAATTAAAATACCCCCCCCCAAAAAAAGCAACTTAGTGAAGTACAGAGACCTGATTACTATTTTCTAACTTAATTTTTTATCTCCAATGTCTTGAAGAAAAATACTGTCTCAGTGACTTATAAGAAAGATAATCTATGGTGTAACATGAACACATACAGGGGTTTCAGGATGATGCAAACTATTCTCTTGCCATTTCTGTCAGAATATATTCACAGAATCAGACCCTCATGGGCACCTGGAATTTCCTCCCCTTTGACCTTGCTTCCCCTCTGCTTTTTCATAACTCAAACTTTCTTTCAGAGTTTCTACTCCATATTGTACTTAACTTTTATAGACCAGGAGACTTATTTCTTAGTATGATCCTACCTCGGGAGATATATTTCTGATTTTATCCTGGAAAAGAATGTGGATCTTCCCATTCTTCAAAGCAGAGTAACAAGACAAGCCAACTTCCCTGTGGCTAATGTTTATTACCTTTCTTAGAGAAATTCAGTTGTGTGAACAACTATCACCTGACAACTATCAGGAATAAGATTGGATTGATGGAAGGAGCAGACACAGAGCCTTGAGTAGACCAAACAAAAGCACATTCACAAAAGGCAAAAGAAGGAAGTCAGTGCATGGTTCTGGAAGCTAATATCTGAGGGAGGGAGTGCCACATCAGACCTTGTCAGCTGCCTTCCTTCAAGGCCAAAAATACAGAGCAAAACATGAATACATAAGCATGCAATAGTTCTATACTTAGTCTCGTCTGGAAATGTGCAAAAGACCACCCCACCTGAGCCAGGTACAAAGTCTCAGTCTTGGGGCTGTATGATGAGCCTCATGAACACAAAGCTTCAGGCATACAGATGTTCCTCACTGATTCTCTGCGATTTCTCCAGGCCCATACTGCCCGAGTCACATACTTCTCTGAAGTTAGACCTTCAGACCTAGAACAAAGGTTTGTTGCCCAAATGCCAGCAGATGCCAAGGCCACAGTCATTTTAGGAGCCACCAGGCAAATCTTGCAATGTGTTATGCAAAAAAGAATCTCCTTCCACCAATAAGGGTAAAAATAGGGAAGAATAAAGGAGAAGAGATTCCACACAGTGTGGAGAGTATATTTTCTCACATCAGTCTCTGTAGTTGTTGACCAACATACACCTGAATATTAAAACCATTTTTTTTTCAAGGATTTTATTTATTTATTTGACAGAGAGAGAACACAAGCAGAGGGAGCAGTGGGCAGAGAGAGAGGGAGAGGGAGAAGCAGGCTTTCCATTGAGCAGGGAGCCTGTTGTGGGACTCGATCCCAAGACCCTGGGATCATGACCTGAGCTGAAGGCAGCCACTTAATCCACTGAGCCACTTAGGTGTCCCTAAAACTAGTTTTGTTTTTTTTGTTTGTTTGTTTGTTTGTTTTGTTTTTTAATGAAATAAAGTGTGGTGTCATGGGACTCCTGTAAGGACCAACATCATGGTCCCACCTACCTCTCTTTAGACATAATGTAATAGAACCATATGAGAAAAATTAGCTATACCTAACTGGTTACCTGTTTTTCTAAAAAAAAAAAAAAAAAAAAAAAAGGGCATTATCAACCTCTGAATGCTAAACACTTTTATCAGCAGCTTCAGTGAGAGGCACTTTGTGAATGACTGAGGTCAATGGCTTCACACTTGAGAAGGACTGCTGTCTTGGTCCAGAGCTATGGCCAATCATTACAGAATGTATGAGAGGAACAGGACCTATTCCTAGGCACTGCCTCCTCTCTTCCTCATCTTCTATCTTCCTACTACTTAATACACTTAAATACACCAGTACCTACTAACTTTATCTTTTTTTTTTTTTTTGCTTTCTTTTAATTTATTTGAAAAGTAAGGTTAATAAAATTACAGAACCTTGGGTCACCACTCTTATTTCTTCCACATTGTTCTCATTATGCTTCTCCAAAAGCAAAAATATTTCCCTTAAAAACAACATTTCATTTTGATAAAGATCCTGGATACATGTGAAGCATCTTTATTCACTTGAAATCCCAGGATTATAGGATTTACTCTGTGTGACTGTTTTGTAAAATACCTTAAGTCACATACTAACTTAATCTTTACAGGATCAACTAAAGCCTTAGAAGAAATCTGTATTTTAATAATCTTCCTCTAAGGTTGTATGCACAGCAGATGAACATAAACATAAATACATGTTCCCATATTTGGAGAGCAGATAACCTCTGATCTACACAAAATAATGTGACAAACTCTATTTTAGGAATCCTGGCTCCTCTGAGTCTTGGTTTAACTGATTACAGTTTTGTTTCAATAAAGTTTCAGAGCATTGGCTTTTCAAGGGGCTTAAGAAAAGAAATCTGACAACTTTGGAATGCTGTTTGGCACAAGTATTTTTCCCATTTTGGGAACATTTCTACTCTTTTCTTCATACAAAAGAATCCCATGTATGTTCATGATGTCAGACAACCCTGAGAAATTTCCCCTTACTATTTAAAATCTGGAAATTAAAATTTATCATAATATAAGAAATTTTCTCTTTGTTTAAAAATAAAAAGAAATACCAGTAGTTCTGTTAAGTTTCCCAGCTTTGGAAAATTTTCATTGGGGAAGAAAAGAATGCCCCCTACACTGATCCCCACTTTACTGCACTTAAAACCACAACCTTGCTGGACTGAACAGAAAGAGACATATTGGCAAAGATTGAAGATAGAAATAGGTAATTCATGCCAAAAGGAAAAGCAAGGCCCTGCAGAATTCTAAGAACTCAGTCTTAGATTGCCTATAAGATCAATATACAGCTGAACATGAGTTAAAAAGAGAGAGACTTTAAGTTCTCTGAGTGCAGTTCTTCTAGGCTAATGTTATTAGGAAACTTCTATCCTTTAATCAAGGCAAGCAACTGCAGATACTGCAAGGAGAAGAGCTAGGCTGTGATGAAAGGGACAGCATCTGAAATAGGGCTTATCATGGTGAACTGTATTCATCACTGTGCTGAGAACATGCAGAGAAGTGTTAGCGGGGAGTTACTCAAGTACTTAGGACAAGCATAGCGACTGTGAGACACAGCAGCAGACCATTCTGGGTGAAAGGCCATTTCTCCCCCAAGGAAGGGACGCATTGCTCCCAGAGGTTGTACCAGGGTGTGGATCTCTTTTTCCATAGGCATTTACTGAACAACAACATGTTGTAGACTGGCACAGTGCAGATACTATATTGATCCTCTGAGCAGTGCATAGAAAAATCAAATGCCCTGGTTTAAAATGCCACAAAAGCATCTTGCTTCAAATACTACGGTTAGAAACAAGGGGAAAATCCACTTAGCTTGAAGTGATGAAAGTACAGTTATTGACAGAATCAAATGAGATTATTATTTTTTAAATGATGGTTTAGATCAGCTTGCAAATACTTTTTTAAAATACTTTTTTTAAAAATGCTGCTCCACAAAAATATCATTTTACTTTAAATAATTTTTTAGATACACACATCTTTATTTTTCCTTTTTTTTAACATCTTAATTTTATTTTATTTTTTCAGGGTTCCCAGGCTTATTGTTTATTCACCACACCCAGTGCTCCATGCAATACTTGCCCTCCTTAATACCCACGACCAGGTTCACCCATTCCTCCCCAACTCCAAAACCCTCAGTTTGTATCTCAGAGTCCACAATATCATGCTTCTTCTTCCCCTCTGATTTATCCCAATTCACTTTTCCTTCCTACTCCTAATTTCCTCCATGTTATTCCTTATGCTTCACAAATAAGTGAAACTATAATGGTAATTGACTTTCTCTTCTTGACTTATTCACTCAGGATAATCTCCTCCAGTCCTGTCCTTGTTGATAACAAAAGTTGGGTATTCATCCTTTCTGATGGCAGTGTAACATTCCATAGTATATATGGAACTATCTTCTTTATCCATTCATCTGCTAAAGGGCATCTTGGCTCTTTCCACAGTTTGGCGACCGTGGCCATTGCTGCTATGAACATTGGGGAAGAGATGGCCCTTCTTTTCACTACATCTGTATCTTTGGGGTAAATACCTAGTAGTGCAATTGCAGGGTCATAGGGAAGCTCTATTTTTAATCTTAAGGAATCTCCACACAGCTTTCCAAAGTGGTTGCACCAACTTGCATTCCCACCAACAGTGTAAGAGGGTTCCGCCTTCTCCATCTCCTTTCCAACACTTGTTGTTAACTGTCCTGTTAATTTTGGCCATTCTAACTGGTATAAAGTGGTATCTCAAAGTGGTTTTTTTTTTTTCAAAATCACATGACCTTTATTTTGTTAATTTAAGTTCAATTAGCCAATATACAGTATATCATTAGTCTCAGATGTAACACTCAAATGACCTTTAAATTCTATTCATGAATCTCAGCAAAGAAAAGCTCTATTCTAGGGTATATTCTTAAAACAGGAATTGTTTTATTGCAGGGTATGGGGATCTTAAATAGATTTCCCATGTTGTTGTACCAGTTTATACACCTACCAGCAGTGTTTTAGTTCCCATTGATCCATACTTTTTTTTTATTTGAATCTCCCTGATGGCTAATGATAATGAATATTTTTTCATGTGTCTATTAGCCAATTGTATGTCTTCATTGGAGAAGTATCTGTTCATGTCTTCTGCCTATTTTTTGACATGATTATCTGTTTTTTGGATGTTGAGTTTGAGGAGTTCTTTATAGATCTTGGGTATCAGCCCCTTGTCTGTAGTGTCATTTGCGAATATCTTCTCCCATTCTGTGGGTTGCCTCTTTGTTTTGTTGACTATTTCCTTTGCTGTGCAGGAGTTTTTGATCTTGATGAAGTCCCAAAAGTTCATTTTCACTTTTGTTTCCTTTGCCTTTGGAGACATATCTTGAAAGAATTTGCTATGGCCAGTGTCAAAGAGGTTACTGTCTCTGTTCTCCTTTAGGATATTGATAGATTCTTGCCTCTCACTGAGGTCTTTTATCCATTTCAAGTTTATCTTTGTGTATGGTGTGAGAGAATGGTCGAATTTCATATATATAGCTGTCCAATTTTCCCAGCACGATTTACTGAAGAGACTTTTTTCCAGATATTTTTTTCTGCTTTGTTGAAGATTAGTTGACCAGAGAGTTGAGGGTCTATGTCTAGACTCTCAACTCTGTTCCATTGGTCTATGTGTCTGTTTTGGTGCCATCCTTTCCTGATTAAAACTCTTCAAAGTATAGGAATAGAGGGAACATGCCTGAACGTCATAAAATCTATCTATGAAAAACCCACAGCAAATATCATTCTCAATGGGGAAAAACTGTCAGCTTTCCCACTGAGATCAAGAACGCAACAAGGATCCCCACTCTCACCACTCGTGTTCGACATAGTACTAGAAGTCCTAGCAATAGCAATCAAACATCAAAAAGCAATAAAACTTATTCAAATTGGCAAAGAATAAGTCAAACTCTCTCTCTTCACAGATGACATGATACTTTATATGGAAAACCCAAAAGACTCCACCCCCAAACTACTAGAACTTGTACAGCAATTCACTGATGTGGTAGGATACAAAATCAATTCACAGAAATCAGCTGCTTTCTTATACACGAACAATGAAAACACAGAAAGGGAAATTAGAGAATCAATTCCATTTACTATAGCACCAAGAACCATAAGATACCTGGGAATAAACCTAACCAAAGAGGTAAAGGATCTATACTCAAGGAACTACAGAACACTCAGGAAAGAAAGCGAAGGAGACACAAAAAGATGGAAGACCATTCTATGCTCATGGATTGGAAGAATAAACATCGTTAAAATGTCTACAGTGCCCAGAGCAATCTATGCTTTCAATACCATCCTGATCAAAATTTCACCCACATTTTTCATAGTGCTGGAACAAACAGTCTAAAATTTGTATGGAACCAGAGAAGACCCTGAATCGCTAAGGAAATGTTGAAAAAGAAAAACAAAGCCGGGGGCATCACATTACCTGATTCCAAGATTTACTACAAATATGTGATCACCAAGAGAGCACAGATCCATACATCTTTAAAAAAAAATAGCTGCCTTCTACTATTTCTGATACCATGTCATAAAAAGGACTATCTCTGCACTGTGACCAAAAACCCACCGATTTTTACTACAGTTCTTGCATTTAGCACTTACTATGTCTTTTTTTTAAAAAGTCCTTTAAATTCTCTGTAATTTCAATTTTTCATTTCTAAACTGAATGTTTATGAAGTAATATATTTGTGACCTTATTGTAAAGATTTAGAAGTTAGTAAGAATTAAATACTTTTAAAAGTCAAAAATATAACAGGTATAAAATATTAATTTCTATATATACTATATAGAAATGAAGAACATGAGAAAACCATAAAATTAGACCGGAAGTGATAATATTAATGAAAAATAATAAATCTGGATTTTTTGAGTGAATATACCAGAACTTACTCATCCAAATATGTGCTGCCTTTTTCACAGTGGACACCTTGAGAGACCCTTATTCAAGTGCTGCTACTGCTCAAAACAGGTTTGGATTTTTTTCTTGGATCTGCTATCAGAAACCAACTTATGAGCAACAAGAAAATCAAATGTAATTGGTTTGTTATTAAATCTTGCTTAGCATCAAAACCAGTATTCCTAGTTTCACCCACAACATGTTTATCAGACATAGTTCTATTTGGCCTGTGTCACTTAAAATATTAGTCACACTCAAAAAAGGTAACTGGCCAGGATTTTCAAGTAAATGTTACAGACTCCAAAAACAATTCTAAAATAAGGGTCTAGAAATTCTTTTTAAATAAGGCATTATCATTGGAATAATTGTATAGCTTCCAAGATAATTATCTAGGGAGGAACAGCACTAGTTGTATGACTAAGTTCTGACTATGTTTTTGAAAATCAGTTCTAGTTCTTAGTAATTCTCCTTCAAACATCTCAAGTTCCCTGAGGGACTCCAGTTCCTGTAAAAGGAATCTGTCTCCATTGCTCTTTCTTTATCTTTATTTCTAGAAAATGTCAAAAACATTTGATTAAAGGGACTCAAATAGCAAGTAGACCCAGACCTATTTCTTTATGAAAACACTGTAAACAACTCAATGGAAGATTGCTAGACATCTTCCTTCACATGAGTATATTCTGGTTGCCATCATTATCTTTTGCTCATTTATCATGACTTCTATACGTTTCTGATGAAAATTGCCCAGTCAGACTACATTAATCATGAGCAACCACAGCTTCTGTCCTCCACTGGAAAAATGTCCTAAAACATTTCATGTCACAGAATGCTATTCCACAATAAAAAGGAACCACTGTTGTTATGTGCAATAAATTGGGTGCATCTCAAGGGCATTATCCTGAGTGAAAAAAGCTAATCTCAAAAAGTCGCTACAGTGTGATTCCATTTATATCCCATTCTTACAGTGATTTGTCACTGTAGAGTAGGAGAACAGGTAAGAGGGTACCAAGAATTAGGAATGCTGGAGGGAAAAAATGTTGGTTGGTTGTGACTATAAAAAGAGCACAAGGGAGAACTTTATGGTGATGGAATTGTTCCGTATCTTAACTGGGATGTTGGTTATACAAACAAACCTATGTGATAAGATGATATGAAACTATACCACACACTGCATAAATGTCAGTCTCCTGCTTACAATATTGTACTATGGTCAGATAAGATGTAAATGATGAGGGAATCTAGTTAAAGCTATTCCTCCGCACAATTTTGCAACTTCCTGGGAACCTATAATTTCTTTAAAATTAAAAATTAAAGAAAGGGGCGCCTGAGTGGCTCAGCCAGTTGAGCAGCTCAGGTTATGATCCCAGGGTCCTGGGATTGAGCCCTGCTTCGGGCTCCCTGCTTGCTGGGGAGCCTGCTTCTCCCTCTCTTTTCTGCCTGCCACTCTGCCTACTTATACTCTCTCTGTGTCAAATAAATAAATAAAATCATGTTTAAAAAACTTAAAGAAAAATACTAAATGTTGTTGGTAATAGGAATCAATTAAGTTTCAAACCCTTTGGAAACTCAGTAACTAGTAAACTAAACCCCTTCCTGTCCTATAATCTACCAGTCCATGTGTCAGCTATGTACCAAAGACAAGTGTATGCTTAAGTCCACCAAAAAGACAGATGTTCAGAGTAGGTTTATCATAAAAGTCATAAACTGAGACAATCCATGAATGGGAGAATAAATAAGTAAAACATAGTGGATTTGTACAGTGAAATATGGTACAGTAATAAAAAAAAATCAAATGACTAATATATGCACCAAGGTGGATAAATCTCACAGACATGGCTCTAAAAGAAGTCAGATACAAAGGAATACATTCTGTATGCGGAGAAGTCCAAATAATGATTACCTCTGGGACCATGGTATTAAACAGCAAGTGGCATGAGGAAACTTCCTGGAAATGTTCTTTATCTTAATCTGGGTAGTAGTTACATGGCACATGCATTAGAAACATAAAAATTCAGTCAGCTGTATACTTCCATTTATGCAGTTCATGCCTCAGTTAAAAAAATAGGGAGAAATGCAGAATGCTGAACTCGCTGGCAATGTCAATCATGATACATCCAACAAGACAAGATGCCTAACCCAGGTAAGCATCAGGGGCTCCTCCTCTTGCCCACTATGTGTGGCACTGAAAAGAAGAAGCAGATCAAATTGAGAAGAGATAAAACAAGATATTCTAACATTGGGATAAATAAAACCTGTGAAATTTGTAAGCCAAGTTTTAACAGAACCCAGACTACATTCCATAAAGTAGTGACACTATGTCATGTCATTCACAAAAGCACCTAATACATTCCCTTTGAATGGCCCCAGAACCCCCACAAGCCATGGGCACTAGGTGAATACCCAGGTGCTAGGAACATAATGTGGATCTGCCAGATGAAAAAAATAAAATACTCAGGGAAGAAGCAAATCAAAGTAGCATAGTTCTTATTAATTCAAAGTGGTGATCATTCCCCAAAAATCATGTTCTTATTATTTCAAAGTGGTGCTAATTCCACAAACATTACCTGCATTTAATTTAAAATGTCAAAATAAGATTTTTTTTCAAGAAACAAAATTTTGACACTCCTCTTGTCCAGAGGCCTCAGGCTGGATGATGGAAGTGGCTGAGGTTTGACCTTTTTAGAGTTCACATTATATTTTAATTATGCTGCTATTTTTATTTGTCGTTCTTAATATGCTTCTATCACAGAACACTGGGGAATCCGCTTGCATCTAACATAACACCGATTAATTCCCTTACTCAGTAACCCAAAACTGCAAGGCCTTATGTTGCAAGCTGAGAATCACCAGCCTTTGCAGGGGGAATCATTTTTATTGGTTTCATTAAAACCATTTTATTATGTTGCTGAAAAAAGCAACAGGATTATGGCAGCAGGGAGGAAATAGTTCATAAACTTGCATAAAGGCTATCTGTTCTTTGCTTATGTAACCAGAGCAGTTAGGGTAACCCAAAGAGTTTTGTGTAACCCAAAGAGCATTTCTGTAACTAGCCCTCTCAGACTGCTCTGGGAGTCCCTAGAAGGTGTCTTCCCTGTGGTACATGAAGCAGTTTCTTGGGCCTACATGTCAGGAACACCATTTAACTGCTTTCCAGTCTGTATTCCTGCAGGCCCCTTGCTGAAGCCAGTGAGAATTGGCTGACATGGCCGGTACGGTTGCAACAAGTATACCTCCTGCATTATTTCTTTGCTATTCCAATTGTGTATCAGCCTGATGTGTTACGGTGTGTGCTTCACCATAGTTCAATTATACCTTTTGATATTTGTGCCATCTTCCATGGGATCTGAAACAATGAGACCAAGTACCTTTAAAATATCAGCAACTTTAAGCAAAATAGACCAGTACATACAGAGAACAAACTGATTGTTGGCAGAGGGGAGGAGGTGGGGATCTGGACAGAATGGTTGAAGGGGAATGAGAGATACGATCTTCCAGTTGTGGAATGAATATGTTATGGGAATAAAAGACATAGCATGAGGAATGTAGTCAATGATATTGTAACAGTGTTGTATGATGACAGTAACTACACTTGTAGTGAACGTAGCATAATGTATAAAATTGTCCAATCACTACAATGTACACCTGAAATTAATGTAACATTGTGTGTCAACTAAATCCAGTAAAAAAATTAAATGTTATATATATATATATATATATATATATATATATATATATATCAGCATTTTAGGACAATGGGAATAGTCTCTATAATACTGTAATAATGGATATATTTCATCATACATTTGTCCAAATCCATAGAACATACAACACTAAAAATGAATCTTAATGTGAATTATGGACTTTGGGTTAATATGACGTATCAACATAGATTCATTGATTGTAACAAATGTGCCACTTTGGTGGAGGATATTGATAATGTGGAGGTTATGTATGTGAGGGGGCAGAGAGTACACA
Organism: Mustela putorius furo; assembly: GCF_011764305.1. Taxonomy (NCBI): domain Eukaryota; kingdom Metazoa; phylum Chordata; class Mammalia; order Carnivora; family Mustelidae; genus Mustela; species Mustela putorius. Next base: position 3,223,478 of record NW_025421301.1, read on the forward strand.
GGAAATCTTTGTATGTTCTGCTCAATTTTTCTGTAAACCTCAAACAGAAAATAAATCTTAAATCCTATCTTAAAAATAATAATAAATCTGAAAAATAATCTTAATTTTTAAAATCTATAGAATTTAATGAAACAGTTGCGGTTTTTTTAGTATTAACTAGGTTTTTTACTGTTGCTTTTATAAAACCTTCTCTTCCAAGGACTCCAGCTGAACACAGTCTATAAAACCACCTTCTCCTCTGTCCTGGTCCACTGCTCTTGAACCAAATTTTTGTGTATCAACTTTTCTTTCCTTAGTGTGGATTCTTCATAGGGTATTCCTGGGCTACCTATACAAATAATATCCAAGTGAACCAATCTTTATACAGACAGGTCAAAACAACAGCCCTAACAGCCTCCAGGCCCATGTGATTCATAGACACGTGCTCAGTCTCACCAAAGCAACGGGAAGCTGTCATGTCCTTACCTACCATTGGGACACAATTCTTGTAGAGACTGTGAAGGAACTCTGCTTTGGCTATTTGACTACTTATTTCAACATTCTTTCCCAGAGTACCAAATTTTAAAAGAGAGCAAAACTGGTCCTTGTTTCATAAAATATATATACCTTGTTTCATAAACTATATTACCTCAGCACCTTACTGTGGTCTTTTTGTATTATCTCATGGAAATGGTCACCTTCTTTTCACTTTAATTGTTTAGTACTTAATCCTCATGTCTCCCCCAACCTCCCCACTCCTGACTGAGCTCCACTGGCCAAGTGTTCACTAAATTATGGAGAGAAGTCTAGAGAAAGTAGGAATAACATGCACCCTGAGAGACAGAGAGGAATCTGATGGGCAACTTATAAATCACATTTCATTATGAAGAGCTCTGAAGCAATTTTCTATCACACTGTGTGTGCTCAAACTTGAAAAACAAAAGTTACTAACTTGTTCTTCCCTGCAACCTCCTGTAGCTAAGGAGAGCCTGAAGAGGTATCTCTTACACAGGCCTAGTGTTTTTTTTTTTTTTTACCTCACTCGGTTGTATATATGTGACCAAAAAAGAGCTGGTACCATTTCCATTTCGTAATTAACTCCAGAAGCTAATCTGGTTTCAGTAAGAGTTCACTGAATTCTGTTTGTTGGACAGAACCATCGACATGGAACATCCTTTGTGACTCTTCTGGCCATTTCTCTCTGGGGCAAAGAAGCCTTCCTGCAGGCTGCAATACCAGCGGGCAGCAAGAATACCACAGCTGTTAGTGGGTTTGTAATCAGGTAGCTGCTGACAGTTTGAATGTGTGCCGTCTCCTCCAGGACCTGTGATCTCAGAATGTAAAATCCATCAATTCTTTGTCCAGAACACTTCCCAGAATGCTAATGTTGTTTAAGATGCGGACAAGCTACTTGAAACCTCTTCAGAGTTTTAAGGACCCTTAGAACTGAGAAAAACTTTTAAGGTCATCCAAATTATTTTACAGACCCAGTGAATTTGAATGACCACTCAAAATCATCCAGGTGACTGGCAATAAAGACAAGACAAATCGAGGGCTCCTGATATCCAGTCCAATATACTTTAAGTATATTTGGATTTTGTCCTATCCTGCAAGAAGCATTCCTTACAGGTTTGAGCATCTTATCTCTCAGTTCATGCTTTAATGCATAGAAAATGATAGCAGATACGGTGAGAACAGTCTATCAAAAGTGCCTGGAGCACAATGTGAGGAGCCCCAAGTAGCAGCTTGTCTTGACTGATTGTCATCACATTCATGTGATTTCACCTAGTTTTGTCCTTCATGAGACTGAGGATTAAGTTGTGCAGTATCTTATCTCAGGGTTGTGGTGAGAAAATAGGTTGCAAAGGTAAGACTGATACACTTAGCCTTCTATTACTATGGTGCACTCCTACTTCCACACTTCCAAAAGGGAAAAAAAAAAGCGTCCATGTTTAAGGCATGCAACATTGATTTATTAGAATGTGAAACTGGTACTGCCTTTAGACCATTACACGAACACTGTTCTTAGTTAATCCCTAAGCTTGTAAAGACGAGAGAGGAGGGCTACGTCTCCTGATGCTACAAGCATCTGCGTTTCTTTCAAGAGTTAGACCCTGCCTCATGATTGGTGAGATACCTTGTAACTATTTTCCATACACCTTATTCACTCCAAGGCTTGGTCCCCATTGCCAGAGAGGTAAAAAAAAAAAAAAAAAATCCATGATTAGAAGCATACATCGGTGCTGGGCATGACCCACATTGGTAAGAATCTGATAAAAACAATCTGAAGGGTTTGAAGTGGCGGGGGGGGTGGGAGGTTGGGGTACCAGGTGGTGGGTATTATAGAGGGCATGGATTACATGGAGCACTGGGTGTGGTGAAAAAATAATGAATACTGTTATGCTGAAAATAAATAAATTAATTAAAAAAAAGAATCTGATAATGGTCTCTCCCAACCAAATAAAAATGGGAGACAAAGGATGAATCACATTAAGGTGTGAGAACTGAGACCCTTATATAATGGCATACAAGAAATATCCTAAGTAAGTCTAAATCAAATAACAAATCCCATGGATGGTCAATAAAGAAGTAAAAAAGGCAGACAAGGAGGGCCTATATGTGACCCATTATAACAAATTGAGAAGATGTCCTCCTAGGGCCTGAGAGACCAGTCCTATAAGCACAGATTTTGACTTTTTATCAATAACTGCATTGCTCTGTAGCTGACCTAAGTGACCTCAAGAATACCTCTAATTAATTGCCTTTTTCTCTATATCCAAGAGAAGTTTAACACCATTTAAGCAGTTTTAAGATGAATGGACTGAAGCATAGAGAGGATTAATTGTGAAATCCTACATCACCTTTATACATTTTCCTAAAATATCAAAAAATGACAGTATATTAGCATTCCTGATATTCACTGGATATTTAGGTCAGAATTGGTGGTGACTTCTATTCTTTTTTTTTTTTTTAAGATTTTATTTACTGATTTATGAGTGAGCAAGAGAGAGAGAGAGAGGACCCGTGCACGCACAAACAGGGGAGAGGGGCAAAGGAAGAGGGAAGAGCAGACTCCTCACTGAGCAGGGACCCTGGGATCATGACCTCTGCTGAAGGCAGACACTTGATCAACTGAGCGACCCAAGCAAACTCTATTCTTATGTAATGTTTACTTGAATAAGATTTCCTTGGGACATAGGTAGCAGTCAAATGGATTCTGACTGGATTGGAGTCTGGTATGAAAAGACTTCAGCTGAATAATATTGTTGAGAAGTCTTGGATATATTAGCAATAGTTTGCATTTTAATAGAAATTTCAAGGAAATTTGGCCTCAGCTATATTGAAGAGGCATCAAAGTGTTCCAAAAAGCAATCGTTTGTTTAACAAAAATATAACCCTGGGTACAGAAATAAGACTTAGTGGTTCATATATCCATTTTAAATATCAGCTTTGCTATGAATGTGTCTCATGAAAAGTATCCTCTATCTCAGCCTTTAGTCTTCTCTACACCATCTTCTCATATCCAGGGACCTACTTGTGCAGTACAAGTATCCATTCAGAAACCTCACAGATTCATCCATTTTTCTTTTCTGTATCTTCAGATTTAACAAAGACTAGAAAGTGGCATCTTTCTGAATATTTAATTCATTTGCAGGCATAACTTATTTTATTGTGCTTTTCTTTTTTTCTTTTTTCTTTTCTTTTTATTTTTCTTTCTTTATTTTATTTTTTTTTTTTTTACAAATCGTAGGGTTTTGGCAACCCTGCATCAAGCACATGTATCAGAACATTTTTCCTACAGCATTTGCTTGGATCATGTTCAAGGTCACATTTTGGTAATTTCTCACAATATTTTGAACTTTCTCATCATTATTATTATTATTATTATTATATTTGTTATGGTGATCTGCAATCAACTGTCTTTGACATTACTATTGCAATTATTTTGGGTTCCATGAACCATACCCATATAAGACAGTAAACTTAACTGTTGAACACATAACTAAAGGTATGTGTTCTGACTGCTCCACCAATCAGCTTTTCCCCATCTCTCTTCCTCTCTTTGGATCTCCTTATTCCCTGAGAAACAACAATATTGACTTTTAAATTTATTATTTAAGAAATAAATTTCACAAGGTTATAGCTGCCCTAGTTAGTGATTCCTCTGATGGGTCTGGGCAAAGTAAATTAAAAACCTTTAAGGAAAGGATTTACCATTCTAGATGCTATTGTGAACATCCACAATTCATGGGGAAAGGTCAAAAATATCAACTTTAATAAGAGTTTGGTTGATTGCAACCCTCATGGAAAACTCTGAGAGGTCCAAGGCTTCAGTGGAAGAAGAAACCACAGATGTGGTAGAAATAGCAAGAAAACTAGAATTATAATTGGAGCTTGAAGATGTGACTGAATTACTGCATAACATGATAAAACTTTAACAGATGAATTGTTTCCTATGGATGAGCAAAGAAAGTAGTTTCTTGAAAAGGAAACTACTTCTAGGGAAGATGTTGTTAAAATTGCAGAGATGACAGCAAGAGATTTAGAATATCACATAAACCTAACTGATAAAGCAGCGACAGGGTTTGAGAGAACTGATCCCAATTTTGAAAGATGTTCTACTGGGAGCAAAATGCTACCAAACAGCATTACGAGCTACAGAGAAATTGTTCATGGAAAGAAGACTCAGTTGAGGTGGGAAACTTTATTACAGTCTTATTTTAAGAATTTCCCACAGCCATTCAGCAACCACCTTCAGCAACTGATCAGTCAGCAGCCATCAACACTGAGAGGCAAGACCGGCTACCAGCAAAAAGATTACAATTTGTTAAAAATTCAAACAATAGCATTTTTAGCTATAAAACAATTTTAATTAAGGTATATACATTTTTTAGGCATAATGCTATTGCACACTTAGGAGACTACACTATAATGTTAACATTTAATTCACTGGGAAGCCAAAAAATTTATTTAACTCACTTTTTCCCTATGATATTCACTTTATTGCAGTAGTCTGGAATCAAAACTGCAATATCTCTGAAGTATGCCTGTATGTAGCTTTTACCTTCCAGCCACTGTTTAGCATAACAAGCTTGTAAATGTATTTTATTATTATTATGGAGTTCCAAGGTGAAAATTTGGATATCAATGAAAAAAGCATAATGAACATTATTGATAAAGAGATCAATTATAAATGCATAAGGAATGAGACCCACTATATTAACTAGTTAGTGCTGCATAACAAATCACTTTAAAATTTAGTGGCTTAAAACCACAAATATTTATTATCTTGCAGTTTCTGTAGTTCAAAAATCCAGATGCATTTTTTAAATTTTTTCAATTTATCTATTTTCAGAAAAACAGTATTCATTATTTTTTCACCACACCCAGTGCTCCATGCAATCCGTGCCCTCTAGAATACCCACCACCTGGTACCCCAACCTCCCACACTCCCGCCATTTCAAATCCCTCAGATTGTTTTTCAGAGACCATAGTCTCTCATGATTCACCTCCCCTTCCAATTTACCCCAACTCCCTTCTCCTCTCTAACTCTCCATGTCCTCCATGCTTTTTGTTATGCTCCACAAATAAGTGAAATCATATGATAATTGACTCTCTCTGCTTGACTTATTTCACTCAGCATAATCTCTTCCAGTCCCATCCATGTTGCTACAAAAGTTGGGTATTCATCCTTTCTGATGGAGGCATAATACTCCATAGTGTATATGGACCACATCTTCCTTATCCATTCGTCCGTTGAAGGGCATCTTGGTTCTTTCCATAGTTTGGCGACCATGGCCATTGCTGCTATAAACATTGGGGTACAGATGGCCCTTCTTTTCACGACACCAGATGCATCTTAATTGAATTCTCTGGATCAGGTGTCTGACAAGGCTACAGCCAAGGTGAGAAACAGGGCTGCCTTCATCTTATAGCTTGGCTACGTAAAGATCCACTGCCAAAGTCACTCTTGTGGGTGTTGGCAGGATTCAGTACCTCACTGGTTGTTGGACTGAAGGCTTCAGTTTCACTGGCTGTCAGTAAGAAACTACGCTCAATTCCTTGCCATGAGCCCTGCCCAACATAGCAATTTGCTTCATCAAAGTGTGCAAGTAAGAAAGCCAAAGAAAGAGAGAAAGTTTGCAAGCAAGATAGAAATGACAATATTTTTCCTAAAACCAGAATTCACATTTGCCATATTTATTCATTGAATGCAAGTCACTAGATCCAGGCACACGCAAAGGGAGAGGATTACACAACGGACATGAATAACCAGGAGTTGGGGATCATTGGGAACCACTGTAGTAGCATCCTGCCACACTCACAGATCCAGCCATTGAAATTCCAGTAGACTCAGCCATTTGGGATATAATCTTTTTTTATATATATACAAAATTATACTTACTTTTTATTAAAATATATTAAATATAAATTTACTTGAATTTAACAAAATAAAGATGATTGACAATATTACTAAAATTTCTGTAAGTGCATATTGCCAGCAAAATTTTAATACAATTTTAATATTACCAACAATATATTACATAAAATATCTTCTAAGTTTAAAAATATGCAAGTTATTACAATACCAAATTTTAATTTTATATGATTTACAGAGTCATCATGTGTAATTTAGTATCTTTACACCATTTTACTTAGTTTCTTATAAATTTTGTTATTTGCAATGCCATTATTACCATTCTTGCAATCAATTTCCAATATTTATGTCATTTACATTTTTAAATTTAATGATAATTTTCAGAAAACTTTTTTAGTGGACTAAAAATGAATGGATAAAAAAAATGTGGTATATATACAATGGAATATGACTCGTCCATCAAAAAGAATAAAATCTTGCCATTTGCAATGTTACCTGAGGCATTCAATGTAGAGACAAACAGAAACAGTAAAGGGGGCATCAGGCTAGCATATGAAATCCCTCAGGGCATCCAACAGTGGTACTATAAGACAAAGGAGCTCCTTTACATGTCTCTTGAATGACAGGACAATAAATCAGATGATGAATAAGAGTGCCAACTCAGCAAGTCATAAACTCTCTACAGTATTAGATAATCCTCTACCATTGAAGGAGGAAATACATTTTCAGATGAACCACACTCTTGATTTTGATGTGGATTTTTTTTTCAATTGCTTCATTGGCTGAATTTTTCACCGGAATTGCCAGCAAGGCATCAGAGTAGGAAGTGTGTGAGATATAGGTATAACCAAGATCTGGCTTTGAAAGAGAGAGTCCTCATGGGAAGGAAGCTGTGCTTCCAGCAGACCCCAGTACAGGCAAAATGGTGACCAGGGCTGCACCTCTATAAACACTGGAGTTCCTCGAAGTCGGTCCAAGGTCCAGCAGCAAGGGTATCCACTGGGAGCTTATTAGAAATGCAGAATCTCAGATTCATTTCAGAATTACTGAATCTGAATCTGCATTTTCACAAAATCCCAGGGGATCTGATGCACAGTGAAGTCCAAGAAGCACCGCTGTAATGGCACTTCAAAGAACTCTGAGAGAAACATGGAGAGGGAGACTACATTCAACCAGAAGAATTAAAGACTGTTTCATATAGAAGATGACATTTGTGGAAACTCTTGAGATGCGTATAATTTAAAGAGAGATAAAACTTTTCTTGTGAAAGAAAAAAAAAAGTTCAAGCATTGACAATAATCTAGTGCAGGAAAGTGGACTATTTATTTGGGAGATTAAAAAGGAGCACTCTGTTAAAAAGAAGCCAGATTACAAAGGGCTTTGAGTATTTGCTAAGGGGTTTTTACTTTATTCTGTTAGCAATAGAGAGACACTGGAAGTTTTTAAGCAGAGCACAAAAACAATAAGAAAAATTATAGGGTAGCAGTGTTTTAGATGTATTGGTATGAGGAGAGGTCAAAGACACACCAGCTGGAAGTGATTAATATGGACAGACACAGAGTTAGAAGTACGGTTCAGGGATGAGGTTATGCAACCTTCAAATTCTAGAGCAGTCCTAATGGAAATAAAGGTGAAGTGATGGAAGTTAGAGAGGTAGAATCTACAACTCTTAGTAATCATTAGAGTCCTTGTGCCTGAGTGATGGGGAAAAAATGATGTCATTCAGGGAAATGAGGTCATGGAAACATGACCGGATCTTGAGAAAATGATTAGGAGTTTGTCTTCAGCCATGAAACGCTTGCTGAAAATGTTGAGAATGTCAGCCATGTCATAGCCTTTTATGTTCCCTTCAAGCACCACTATAACCTTTCTGGTTTAGCAACTCCCAGCCTTTCCCCCTGAGGAATCCAGCCAGCTACCTGAAGAAGTCAGTGCAACTCAATCTAATCAGCAAAGATTTTGTCCTCTTTTCTTCTGGTTCAAGGTACCCAAGTGGAAGAAACACTTTGGTAAGTAAATCATGTCCTTGTAGTTGCTAAGACAGCTTTTGATTCCAATTTCATGTTGAACAAATTGAGTAAAAGGAATCTCTTTCAGTAAAGAATCTGGAAAAGTTGATTGTGTCAGATTTCAGGAAAGAAAAGAAAGAGAGTATTAAAAGAATGGTAGCTGTTAGCCCGGTTTGGAAAAGGGAGAGAATCTTTACACAATTCCACAAGGAAATAAATTAATTACTTTTCCTAGAGGTGCCCCCAAACTTCTTTACTGGTTAAAAATGATTCAGTAATCATGTTCTAACCAAAAATAATATGTTTATCACTTACTTCAGAATTTCATTATCTTCCTGATGAGCTATTGCTTTTTTTTTTTTTAAAGATTTTATTTATTTATTTGACAGACAGAGATCACAAGCAGGCAGAGAGGCAGGCAGAGAGAGAGGAGGAAGCAGGCTCCCTGCTGAGCAGAGGGCCCGATGTGGGGCTTGATCCCAGGACTCTGAGATCATGACCTGAGCTGAAGGCAGCGGCTTAACCCACTGAGCCACCCAGGCGCCCCGAGCTATTGCTTTTAACATCATAAATATTAAAAAAAAAAAAGGGACGCCTGGGTGGCTCAGTTGGTTGGACGACTGCCTTCGGCTCAGGTCATGATCCTGGATTCCTGGGATCGAGTCCCGCATCGGGCTCCCAGCTCCATGGGGAGTCTGCTCCTCTCTCTGACCTTCTCCTCGCTCATGCTCTCTCTCACTGTCTCTCTCTCAAATAGATAAATAAAATATTAAAAAAAAAAAAACATCATTATTTTACCATTGTCATGAAACATTCATGTGGAGTGCTTTGTTTTATGGGGCAGTCTTCCATAAGAGCCCTGAAATGCAGATCTTTTTATAGTAACAAGTTTAAATGTCTTCAAAGATGACAGGGGTTGCTGCTAAATTTTTCAAATAGTAACTCTTTGTTGAAAGTATGACAACAGTCACAATGTACCCCCAAAGGATCTTCCATGGGGTCATCTGGGTAAAATACTACATAAACAGAAAAGATTTTTACTAAAATTGAAAAGGTCAGATTCCACTCTATCTTGGGTGGGAGTTAAAATGAATGGAGCCTGCAGCCACAACTTAGCTCTATTCTAATAAGACTCTCAAACAAGAGCATCAAAAATAACAAATGAAGCTTTCTTCCTGCCTCAGAGAAAGACAAGTATCTTCCTTTTCAAGGAACCCTATACCTGTACTCTTGTTGCTATTCTTCCTTAACCTTCTTCTTCCAGAACTTTACCTTCACCTATTTGTTAAGTGGACAGTATTGATTGGAAGACAATTTGAATGGCATGGTATGGTATGGTATAGAATGGTATGGTATTATATTTATTGTAAGAGAAAATATATCAAGGCTAGCTAATAGAAATAAAATGAGTTTACAATAATTTTAGAGAAAGGCATACAATTCAACAAACACACACACACACACACATACACACATCCTTAATAGTAATCACAGAATGGTGTGAAATAAAAATAAAACACATTTAGAATTCATCTAAATGAAGATGGTACAACTGAAACTAAACTGAATATTTACACTCTAGGTTACCTCAGAAATGGGCCCCCGTTTAATGTTAATAACATAACAGTGAGAACAACGCCATGCAAATAAACAGAAGTTAGGAGGAAGAAAGTAGTAGAAGGAATAGCTGGCTCTCCCTTAAGAGGAGCTCTTTAGAACATATGGGAAGAGTTTCAGTTGTCAATAAATGATGAAGTAATAAACTAAAGAACTTGTATTATGTTGTTAAAGGTGTTAAATTTGTCCTGTATATCAACTATCTTTTTTTTCTTTTTTTAAATTAATTAATTTATTTTCAGCAAAACAGTATTAATTATTTTTTCACCACACCCAGTGCTCCACGCAATCCATGCCCTCTATAATACCCACCACCTGGTACCCCAACCTCCCACACCTCCGCCACTTCAAACCCCTCAGATTGTTTTTCATAGTCCATAGTCTCTCATGATTCACCTCCCCTTCCAATTTACCCCAACTCCCTTCTCCTCTCTAACACCCCTTGTCCTCCATGCTATTTGTTATGCTCCACAAATAAGTGATATCAGCTATCTTGTATTTATTTCCCCATTTATTGTGGTAATACTCTGAGCAAATATCTTCATGTTTGTGGATCTACAGTGTTTGATGTTTTTTGTTTGTTTGCTTGTTTCTACACATTGGCATTTTTTCCTGGAAGGGTATTCGGTTGAGAAGCCAAAAAGCTTAGTCACCTGGTAGCAAGTGAAAGAGGGCTGGGAATTACAATAATGACAGCAGTATTCTGCTTGTACTGGTCTCCCCATCCCTTTGTGTTGAGGCCACCAAGGGAAGGAATGGGAGTAGATTCTGGACACTTTATTAAAATGAAACTTTCAGATGGATCACTGGTGACCTTCAGAATCCAAAAGGTGGCATTTCAGAAAGGTTATGGATAAGTTACTAATAAGCTTTTAAAATAAGGCACAAAGAACAACTCTGGGGAGAGTCAGAAAGATAAAGACTGGGTTAACATTGAGTTATAAACCAAAGAGAACAAGCCAGTATAATAGATAGATGTTCAGATGTGTATCCATTTGGACATATTTCTTTGAACACACTGAGAGATTAACACACTGAGAAAGTGGGATGGAAGAGTCAGAGGTATGTGCAATGTGTATAAAATTGTATTTAACTGATGGCATCGTAAACCAATTCTCAGCCTCTGACAGATTAGGTCATATTTTCCTTCTTTAGGGGAAAAAATGTTTCCAATACTTCTTATCTAATTGTATTTCTTTCTAAAAATGCTAATATATAATAGTTTAATAAAAATCCTTAATTCTAATTTTCTCATTAAGTAAATAATTCATAGGTTAATTCTTGGAATATCCTTTTTATGTTGAGCCACAAATGGATAGGAGGAGAACCAAAAACAAGAATATTTCTATTTAGTAGAATCCCTTTCATAATACATCCATATACTTTACAGCTTTTCCCTCAATCTCCCCTAAACTTTAGCTTATTCATAGTGATAAAAAGACATTTAAACCTAAATAAGATAGAAATAATTAATAAAGATAAGTAGAACTGAATGAAAAAGAAAATGTATATTAAGAAGATTGACAAAGTAAAAAGCTTATTTCAGGAAAACTGTTCCATTCCTAGTAGATCTGATCAAGAAAAAAGAAAGAAGGCACACATAAACAACATCAGAAAAGAAAAAGGAGACACTCTTACAGATCCTGCATGTAATGAAATGATAAGAGGATATTGTGAACAAGCTATAAAATTAGAAGAAATTTTTAAATTCCTGTAACAAAAACAACTGACAAAAATTGACACAAGAAGAAATAGAAAATCTGAGTAGCCTTTTTTTTTAATTGGGTCTGAAATTCAAATTTTTTCTACAAAAAATTCTAAGCATAGGTATCTTTACCAGTAAATTCTACAAACACATAAGAAATAAAACCAATCTGAATGCATTCTTGCAGAGAATTGAAAAAGATTCCAATTCTTTTTGCATTATATTATTAATAAAAAAAAAACCTGACAAGGTCATTAGAAAATTAAGATCTTTAAAATGCAAGCCATGACTAGAAGAAAAGATTTGCAATACTCTATACTCTCTATATCTATGCAATATATCCATATACAGAACACATTTTAAAAATTCTGAAAAAATAAGAAAAAGATAATGCAATAAAAAAAATTGAGCAGGCACCTCACAAAAGTATATGTCCACAAGACCTATAGACACAGAAAGGTGCTCAATCTCATTAGTCATCAAGGAAATGAAAATTAAAACAAAAATGAGATATCACCATTATCCACCAGAATGGCTAAAATTAAAATTATTGACAATATTAAATGTTGATGAGAATATGAGGAAATTGGAGCTCTCACACATTTTTGATAGGACAGCAAATTTGGCAATTCCACTCTGTATTAATTATCTGTTGCCATAAAAGATGTTTATTAACCACCACAAAACCTCAGTGATATATAATAAACATTGATTTAGCTTATAAGTCTACAAGGCCAGAATGTAGCTGGGTTCAACTGGGCTTGTCTTTAGGTCTTAGCAGGGTTCACCCATAAGCTTGACAAAGGCTATCTCTCTGTTAGGCAATGAGACCATAGTCTACTTATTTTAAACTAAATTTGCAGTATTCTCATGATGATAGCACAGAAGCAAGAGCAAGGAAGCTGAATAACACAGGTGCTTTTTAAGTCCTGGTTATACTACTATTACTAAAAATCCCTGTAGTGAAAATAAATCTCATGACTGAATTCAGCTTCAGAATGAGAGGACAACACAAAGTTATATGGGGATGGCTATAGATATGGGGAAGGGGAAAAAATCAGGGCCATGAATACAACAAATCTATCACCTACAAAAATATGTGCACATGTACACTAAGAAATGTGTGAAAATATATATAACATTATTATTGATGTAATTGCAAACCACTCAAGTGTCCTTCAACAGATTGTATATAGAAATTGTAGTATAGTCATGAAAATGACTGCTATAAAAAATGCATGCATGACTCTTAATATTGAATAAAATAATTCAGTCAAAGAAAAGAACATTCTGTAAAATCTTATGTGTTTAAAACCATGCAAAACTAATAAGCAGTACTTGGGAATGCTTGATCATAGTAAAGCTATCTTTTTAAAAGCAAGAAAATTATTAATAAAGATCATTACTTATTAATTGATATTAATAAAAATAGAAATCTTGGCTGTACCCAATAATATAGGGGATGGGGAGGGGTAATAACTTAGAGGGACCCAAAAGGGAGTTTCTGAGGTACAATTTTCTTTTTTTCATGCTGCTTATGTGGTCACTCTATGATAATGTGATGTGCTTTTGGCCTTTCGAAGGACCTGTAATGACTGGACACAGTCTGCTAATTTTTGTTGTAGCACTTCTCCAGGTGGTAAGTTTCAAAATAAAAACTATTTTTTTAAAGAAATGTCATGAACTTCCTTTATGACCTTTTTTTCTGTTGGATATCATATAAAAGCAATAAGCTCAACAGAAGGGGAAAAAATCCACTAGGTCCATTTTTGGCAATATCAGAAAATTAGTATAGTCTGCAGTCTCTAAAGATGTGAAAGAGCATTTAAAGGAACTAAGAAGGGCTAAGTGTTGCGCCAGGAGTAAGAAGAGGTGGGGAAGAGGTGAGGGAAAAAAGTGTTGATTTTCACTAGAAACCTCATAGGACTAATTGGCTCTTTAAACTATGTATATATGTAATTCTAATTTAACATATTTAAAGACTAGGGGCACCTGGGTGGCTCAGTACACTAAGCGTCTGACTCCTGATTTTGTTTTAAGTCATAACCTCAGGGTCCTAGGATTGAACCCTGTGAGGGCTCCTCACTCACTGGGGAGTCTGCTTGTCTCCGTCTGCCCCTCTCCTTGCTCACTCCTCTCAATATACAAATAAATCTTTTTTAAAAATTTGAAGACTATAAAATTAATAAAAAATGGTCTCCTAAGTATAGTTGTAGTAGTATCAGAAGAGCCTTGCACGTAATGACTCATCCAAACACTTCAGCCTCAGGATTTACTTTCCGCCTGCAGGAATCTCTCAGGGAGAATGAAAGTTCACCGTTCCCCTGTCACTTTCTGTTCTCTCCTAGAATCTTCTGAGGTTTCATGAATTACAGTATTTCATTCATGAATAAGTCTTATGTTTGGCAACCATCAAAACCAAAATAGAAGTCTTCTATTACAATGGGAATCTAGCAATTCTAAGAAAAATAGCTCTCAATGTTAAGACAAAAAGATGTCATTTCCATCATGCAGGCTGTGTCCAGTCATTACAGGTCCTTCCAAAGGCCAAAGGCACATCACAGACTGTATTTGCTCTCAATAGAGAGGTCTCAAGCCCCCACCTCTCCCCAAGCACCAAGAGGACTGTGTGGCTCTTCAGTGAGGATTTGGCTAGAAACTGAATCCAAAACTGAGAGTGAATTTTTCCTGGCCAACTCCTCTCCAGAGGACAGGGAAAGGGCGCTGTTAGAAAAAACTATATTGCATGAGGTGGGGTGAGGGGAATAGGCCCATTTCCTATTTAAAGCACCTTTTGATAAAGACCAAAATACTTTGCAGGCAAGCAAATGCCAGGAGGACTCCTATAGTTGATGCCTCAGACTCCCACACAATCTGACTTTGCTTCCTAATGGGGGGGCGGGGGTGGGCGGAGAATGAAGAAGGCCAAAGAATTCTTCCTCAGGTTCATTGTCCTAGACTCTTACAGGCTGCCAAAAATGCAAGAGTTTTTTTTCATGGTAAGAATATTGACCATCTACATTATTCAAAATATGGTTTCTTCTCTTTTTTAAGAGAGAGACCATGTGCATGAATGGGGGGAAGGGGTCAGTGGGGGAGGAGTGGAGTAGGGGCAGAGTGAGAGGGAGAGAGAGAATCTCAAGCAGGCTCCATGATCGTCATGGGGCTCAATCTCACAACCCTGGGACCATGACCTGAGCTGAAATCGAGTTGGATGCTTAAACGACTGAGTGACCCAGTCGTTCAAATAGTCGAAACTATTTGAAAATAGTTTCAAATGGAAAAGAAAAGTTGTCTGAACTCCCTTTTAGTGTTTTAAGAATCAAAATTTCTTTGCATTCCCAGACACATTTTGTCTGATGACAAATATGTAGGCGCTCATTATTGGAATAGCAACCATCATGCACTGTTTTGATTATTTTGCCCAAAATCTAAAATTTGGACAATGTTTTACACACAATTAAACTATTCAAGCAAAACAGAGTTTGGAAGGAAAAAAGGCTGTGCCAGAAAAAGTTGAATGTTGTTCATGAAGGATTCTGTTGCTACATCAACCATCTTTCCTGCAATTGCTATTACCAGAGACATGTCATTTTCTTTCTGAACAAGGACAGTAAAGAAAACAATGGCAAAAACACATTTCATGGTGATATATTGAACCCCTTCCAATATAGGTACAAATTCATTTAAATGACAGTATAATTAAGTCTGTGCCAACTATTGCCTTTAAACTTAAAAGGACAAAATGCAAAATACTTGCCAAAAAACTATGCAATCATATTTGTTGTGTCATATTGTTTGTCAGTTGAATTTAAACAATAAACTCTTTTCTAGACAGTGAAAGCTATTTCAAATGGGGTGAGTCTCTGATTACATTGCTATG
The DNA here is from genome assembly GCF_011764305.1 of Mustela putorius furo. Lineage (NCBI taxonomy): Eukaryota > Metazoa > Chordata > Mammalia > Carnivora > Mustelidae > Mustela > Mustela putorius. Next base: position 3,239,050 of record NW_025421301.1, read on the forward strand.
AAAACACGAAGAGTTTGCCTAGAAAAAAACACCAACTGGTATCAAATAATATAAATGACTCATTAAAAATCACATGCATCCACCGCTTTCCTTTAGTTCCTAATTTTCAGAGTATCTGGAGACACTGAAATGTACTATACTATCTTGCTCTTAGAACTCATGTCCTTGGACAAAATATTGATTTATCTATGGGACTGCCGTTTTGGTTTTTTAGGTCCATGTCAGTCCCACACCAAAGATGGCAAAACTGGCCTGGCTGTTACTCCCCAGCTCTTGCTGTTTTTGCTGTCATATAATTATCTGACTAATAGCATTAGTCGCAGAATTATCCACCCCTTTGAGCATTCATGGCCTACTGCAATTCTTAGAAACACCAAACTGTTTCTGTGAACATAAGTGCTGCTTTAAAATTTGTTTAAGTATGCCTTGTCATGATTTCTCTACTTATTTTGATCTCCAGCCTACTTAGCAATCTTTTTCCCTTCTTAAATTGAGTTTAACTTTGCAAAGTTCCTTTAAAGCAGTGGTTTTCAACCAGGTATAATTTCACGCCCAGAGGACATACAGCCATGTCTAGAGACACAGGGGTTGAAGGGAGTGGGGCACGTAGCATGCCTGCTACTGGCTTCTAGGGGAAGGGCCCAGGGGTGCTGAACATGCTGCACTGTACACAACAGCCCCTGACAACAAAGACAGCACCAAATGTCAATAGTGTCCAGGTTGAGAAACTGTCTTAGAACATGGGAGATAACAGACCTGTTCAAAGTGATCAAAGATTCAAACCTTTAGTATTAAAACACGCAAGCAAGACTCACCTGCAAAAGCTCCTCCTGGACCCCTGAGAATAAGGTGTCCCTGGAAATTACATGGCCAATTCCTTCCGTAGCCTTCACAGATCAGAATCCATGACAGAGCAGACATATCTCTATGAAAAAAAAAATTGAAATGATGAGATTAAAAAATGTCATGAGATTAAAATGGGTTGAGATAAAGACTGCAAGGAAGCAAAATGACAATAGGAGAATTAACATTTTCATTGAAAGTAAAAATAGAGATTTAGCACTATGATTAGAAAACACAATCTTTGCTTACAAAGGACAAACCTGAGAAGCTTTCCAAGAATGTAGAGGAAAAGGACAAAGATATTCAAATAGTGGGAATAAAGAAGTAAAAGAGAAGATAAATTACTCATGAGAATTAGAGATATACCTAAAGTAGAAATCATTAAAAAAAATAATATTTAAAGATTTGTATTTAAGGTATCAGGCAGGGCACCGGGGTGACTCAAGCCTGTTCAGTGCCTGGTTTGGCTCAGGTCATGATCCCGAGGTTCTGGACTTGAGCCTGGAACCCCCACATGGGGCCCCCTCCTCCACAGAGGGCTCCTTGCTCCTCATCAGGCTTCCTGCACTCTCTCTCTCTCCCTCTCTTTCTGCCGCTCCCCTTGCTTGTGCACTCTTTCACTTACTCTCTCCCTTCTCTCTCAAATAAACAAGGAATACCTTTTTAAAAAATAGTGTTCATTTATCAGCCAAAATAATGATAAAACACCCACACCAAGATGTTCCATAATATTGCTAAATTAAAAAGGCATAGGAAAAAAAATCCTACAAATTATGTACAAAACCCAGCAGGGTGTCTTCTTTTTTGCTAAGTGTTGGAAAACTCTGAAGCAATATCAACAGAGGCTTTAGGAGAAAAAGTTTTTTGACTCAAGAATTTGGCTCCCAAAGTTGTTATTCATATGCACAAAAAAAATCAAGAAGTCATTCTTATATGTGCATGGTCACAGACTATAAACCAGAGGTTTTTATTTTTTTTTAATTGAACTTATTTTTTAGCTAACTAAGACTTGAATGGAAATTACAATATAATGTAAGTTGCTATCATGGAATTTAATAAAAATCCAGTACAGAAATTATACTTTTAATAAGCCTTCAAAAATGAACACTGAAACCATAAAGTTAAAATCTAAGTGGCTGATGTAATACTTTTATTATAACATTTGTTATTGTAACAAAACTAACTAGTTTTGTTAGTTGTAACAAAAACTAAATTCAAATCTTAATATAATTCCTGAAAGAGCTGATAAGTACAGTAAAAACAGTAATTTTTAAATTATTTTAAATTAAAAAACTCCAGGATGTTAACAGAAGCTGGAATGATGAGGATAAGGAAAAGCTGGAATAAGAAAAAACACACTAATCTCCTAGTCCTCTAATGTTGAGAAAGAGGAGTTCAAATACTTATCTTTCGTTTCTATAGTACTAAAGATATAGATAAACATATTTTCAAACACTCAGGGTAATCAATCATAGAAGGAAAAGTAGATAAATACCTTTCAAATCTCCAAGAAAGAAAACATGAGTTAGAATAAAAAAACACAGAGGGGCACCTGGGTGGCTCAGTGGGTTAAAGCCTTCGGCTCAGGTCATGATCTCAGGGTCCTGGGATGGAGCCCCGCATCGCATCGGGCTCTCTGCTCAGTGGGGAGCCTGCTTCCTCCTCTCTATCTGCCTGCCTCTCTGCTTACTTGTGATCTCTGTCAAATAAATAAATAAAATCTTTTAAAAAAATAAATTAAAAAACACAGAGAAGAAAAAAATGAGGAAATATTAAATGTATTACAATTTCTAAAAATAGATTTTTTCTATTTTCTAAAAATAGGTTTTTTCTGTCAATAAAATTTAAAATGTACCCAACTACAAATTACTTACGAGACATTATAATATCAAAGATATTTATAAGCAGAACTCTACTTTGTGCTTGCAAAATTGGTAATGTTTTAAAGCTGATTATTATTTTGAAAATTAATATTAGAGTTGGGAAGAGTGTGGTAAGTCAGGAATTCTCATAATTTTGTGAGAAGTTTCTGGAAAAACTTGTCAGTACACATTAGAGGCCTCATGTAGGTTCATAGCCTGTGGTCAACTAAATTAAGTTCTTGAAAATTATCCTAAAAAATATAATGAGGAAGTAGACAAAGAGCAATATAAAATTAATTTTGTTGCAACCATATCTTTTAATAGTAAAAACCTAGATATTTCCTAAAGTTCCATAATAGGTGATGGGTCAAATTATCATATATCAATATAATGGAATATTATACAACTGTTAAAATTATAATTTATAAAATTATTTAATAATGTAGTTCTAAATATATAATTCTAATTAAAAATAGAGGATATCAGTTAAGCATCTGACTTCTAATTTTGATATCAGTACCATGGGTTCAAGACCTATATGAGGCTCTACACTGGGCATGGAGCCTACTTGAGACTCTCTCTCCCTCTCCCTCTGCTCCTCACTCCACTCTCTCTCTCCCTCTCTAAAAATAAAAATAATTATAAATATTATATAATAAATTTTAAAAATTAAAATTAAAATAAGATAAAATCAGAGAGGGAAACAAACCATAAGAGACTCTTAACTATAGGAAACAAACTGAGGACGCTGGAGGGGAGGTGTGTGGAGGGATGGCGTAACTGGGTGATAGGTATTAAGAGAGCACTCAGTGTAATGAGCACTGGGTGTTACATGCAACTGATGAATCACTGAACTCTACCTCTGAAACTAATAATAGACTACATGTTAATCAATTGAATTTAAATAAAATAAAATTTTTAAAAAATTGGAAATTAAAAAAAAATTTTAAATAGAGTTTAAAGTTGTAAAAGAAAAATGCATATGGATGTACTTAAATTTAAGGAAATTTACCAAAATGGTAATAGGAGTAATGTCTGTTCAATTTTTCCATTTTCTTGGTATTGCGCATTTTCCAAATGTTGTACAAGACCATATATTGTTTGAACCAATGGGTTTTGTTTTTGTTTTAGATGCTCCATAAGCAATTGAGTTACCTGATGCATCTTTGGAAAATGAACAGAAAAATAAGTGAGGTTATCTGTGAATACACAAATTGCTGGCAGTAATTTAGTATATTTTTTTCTTCAAACTCATTTTTTTGCTCCCTTTTTTGATTACCAGTGTGGGCTAGAAGGGGAAAAATCCATGGAATTCAATTAATGTTTATTCATTTCCACCAAGTCCTAATGATTAATCTTCCCTTCCAGGCAGCAACTGACTTCGGGTCTTCATGTTAATTCCTAGAGCATAATATATTAATTTTGGGGAATGAAAAGAACAGGAAAGCAAGAGATTTTAATAATTTTTAGTAGATTAAAAATAAAGAGAAAAAATTCTGTATGAAAGCATGGAGAAGTGGTGGCTATTAAAGCAAAAAAAGAAGAAAGAGGAAGAGGAGAAGGAAAGAAAAGAAAAAAAAAACCCCAAACTTGGGCAAATAAATACAATGGAGAGTAAGAGATATAGATTGAAAACAAACAAATGAGAAGTTAACATATAATGCCCACCCAATATCATTCCCCACCTATCACACACAATGCCCAAAAGCAAGTATACACACCTCATAGGGACAAAAAGTGGGGATAATTTGTAAAGAAACTGAAAACAGTTTTAAAGGAAAATTAGGACAGCTTCTGTGTGTCAGCACCACCGGACAAATATCCCACATGATGGAGGCCAGCATCAAGAAAAACCAATTAACAAGCCCCAATCTCTGTATACAGATAGCAAGATAAATGAAAACAAACAATGAAATGAAAATAACATCTTCTCATCCACAAAATTTAATGTCAGAACACAACTGATGAATAGCTTTAAAGGTCTGAGAGAGAGAATTTGCAACCCAAAAGTTGATTTTCAGCAGAATTATAAATCAGACAAATGTGGAGATAAAATAAAGGCATAATCAAATATGAAGACAGAATAATGATATATCCAGACATGCAAAGATACAGCAAGTTAACTACCACATACTCCTTATTAGGAAGTTAAGTCAAAAGACATAGTACATAATTATTTAAAACTGAGTGAACAAGAAATAACATATATGTTTATTATATAAAGTTACAAAAGGAAGTAATAACATAATGAAAAATAGTAACAACTATATTGGAAGAAGAAAAGGAGGTGATTATATAAATGATCAAAATCATCAACTATTATGGAAGTTAGGAAGTCAGTATTTAGAGATGTAAGTATCAGAAGTCAGTATTTAGAGATGTAAGTTAGGAAGTCAGTATTTAGAGATGTAAGTATCAGAGATGTAAGTCAGTATTTAGGAAAAGTTAAAAAGAGTGGGGTGGGGGAGGTGTGAAAAGACAAAATAGAGATGATTTTCACTAGTATTAGTCCAATTCTAACTTACCGTAAAATTATACACATGAGGGGCACCTGGGTGGCTCAGTCAGTTAAGTGTCTACCGTCAGGTCGGGTCATGATCCCAGAGATCTGGGATGGAGTCCTGCATTGGGCTCTCTGCTCAGCGGGGAGTCTGATTCTCCCTCTCACTCTCCCACTGTGCTCTCCCTCTCTCAATTAAGTAAATAAAATCTTTGAAAAAAATTATGTACATGAGTAATCTTTTTCAAATTAATCTTTTTCAAATCTCTAAACCCCTTAAATGAATGATAGGTGAGGAGGTAGAGATAGTACAGAGTTGACTCATTAGAGAAATTGATCAGTTAAAGGGATCAGAGAAAAGGAGAAATAATGACAGGGAGGAGGTAAACAAAAGCTGTGTGTATTTGTTTTTCTAATGGAAAATGAGTATTTTATACATTGATAGAATAGCAAAAGGTAGAAAAATTAATAATGCCTTTGGGTCCCACCCTTGCAGGCAAATAGACAGTACTCAAGCTATTTATAAGGTAAGAACCATTTTATAAAGAAAACTTACATCATAATTAATGTTATCCTTGTCTATCTACCATCCCTAAATGTTCATCCTCAAACCTTGAAGTGTAGTATCAAAGTTGATGTCCTGAAAAGCTTCCTAGTGGAAATCTAAATTTATTTGAACTATCTCTGCTGGGAAGCCTCACTTGAAAAAGTTTGATGGTTTTTTTGTTTGTTTGTTTTTTTACGATTTATATATTTATTCTAGAGAAAGAATGTGCAAGTGGCGGAGGGGAGAGGGAGGGAGAGCAGACTCTGCACTGAGTGAAGAGCCTGAGCAGGCCTCCACCTCACAACCCTGACATCATGACCTGAGCTGAAACCAAGAGTCTGGAAACCAAGAGCCGATGCTTAACTGACTGCACCACCCAGGCAGCCTCACTTTAAAAAGTTCTGGTTTTTTAAAAAATATTTTCTTTATCTATTTGACACAGAGAGAGATCACAAGTAGGCAGAGAGGCAGGCAGAGAGGGGGAAGCAGGGTCCCTACTGAGCAGGGTCCCTGCTGAGAACTCTTGAGAGGGGCTCTATCCCAGGACCCTGAGATCATGACCTGAGTCAAAGGCAGAGGCTTAACCCACTGAGCCACCCAGGCACCCCTAAGAAGTTTTTAAAAAAAACTTCTCTGTTGTGTTTTTTTAGCTGATCAAATTGTGCAATAGATGAGTAAAAATCAAGATTGGCTAATGTCTTACATTTGATTCCGAGAAGAGACACAGTAAAGAAACAACTCAAGGAATTCTAGCTTTTTATAAAGCATCAAACTCACTTAGTTCCTTTTTAACGTGGAGACTGGGTTGCCATCTTATTACCAGATGCCTCTGGACATTTTCCCCCAAAAAGTACCAGCCTCAAGTTGTACTTAATGGTCTAATTGCTCTGTGCAATCTTCCTCAGCGCTTTCCATTTCATTAGAGGCAGAATGGGGGACAGTTCAGTCAGGGATCCATAACAATTTTACAACACTCTTCTCAACATGCCTCAAAGAGGTTTCAGCCACACATTAAACATCTAGCACCACAATCACAGCCTGCACAATCATGTGGAACATTTGGATTGATTGTCTGACACCCTCTGACAAAAGGCCGGTCTTTGCCTCAACTGCATCTTTTAAAAAAAATGTATATACTGACCCTTGATATGAGCTGTCAGTAGAAAGTCTTAAGCCAATATCCAGTGTGACATGAGGCTAAAAACCAAGGATGCCTAAAGAGAAGATTGAAGATAGTGGGCAAACGTGTTATTAGGTTTCTAATGATTAAAGATGTCACCCAATCTTTAAGAATAGGAGTCATTACTGTTAAATTACTCGTGAAATTCATGCCTTTGATTCATGTCAACCATTCCCATACAGACTTAGCTGAAGGCATACAAATAATAGAGGTCAAGAAAAAAATGTGTGCTGGGTGCTGCTAAGTTTATCAGTTTATCTCTTCTTTATTCTTTTGATTTTTACTTCATATTGTTGGCCCCAGGACAAGGTGGGCTCTTCTACTATAGTAGAGGTCATGGAAACCTGAAATTGTTTAAGCTCCAGGCTGTAAATGGAATTGATTAATTTCTTGATCAACTAGAAAAGAATCAGGGTGCCTGGCAACCACAAAATAAATTTGGACAATGGCCAAAAGAACAAATTGATTTCTGCTCATAGAGCACTACATGGCACATAGTGCATGCTTAATAAATATTTGTCATATGAACCAACTATTGGATGGGCCCTAATTAATTGGTTATGATGACTGCCTGGAGAGAGCTGTAGTGAGTAGGAAGGAATTGCATGAGCTTTTATTTATGTCTGCCAAGGGTTCTGGAGTGGTGAGTGGCCCCACTTGTGCCATAAATACATCATTTGTGTACCAGAGACAAGTGAATTTTCAACTATGTATTCCTAAAAGTCCTAATAAAGTGATAAATAAGAAAGGGAATAATAGATATAATTCCTGATGACTACAGATTATGTTAGCTAAGAAAAAATTATTATTATTTGTACTAGGGACTCTGTTTCTGACTACTATTTCTCCCTTTGAGTTATTGACATCCATAAACTACCATAAAATAGAGCCCGAGTTATTTTTAGAAGTAATGAAGTTTTCTGGCTGAACTGTGTTCATCTTCTGCCCACTACTACTCCTCCAGCTCTGAAAAAGTTTGAGTAATAAAATGATACAAGATGGTACTCTTTTCCAACTCATGAGATCACCAAACAGCTCTACTGAAATTCCACCAAACCACTTAAAACTCTAGGATTATTTTTCTTAAAAATGAAATTTTAGATAAATATTTCTCAACTATTTTTATGAAAAAGAATTGAAGAGGAACATGGTAGCAAGTTATATAAATATTCATAGGCTAAGCTATTCTCTGTCTTGGAAATGATTAGCCTAAACACACAATACATTTTTCCCTCTTTAAATAGCTTGAAAACAATTATATAGAAAGTTCCTGCTAGCAATTTTTTTTTAAACATTTCTATTGGGTTTCTTTCCCCTCCGCCCAGCCATTGTTGGAGCCTACACAAATAAAAAGCAACCAGTGTTTGCAGAAATAAGTGGTAAAATGAACAATACGTTGTTGAACAGTGGAGTAAAAGACCTGGATCCAGCCAGATTATAATTTTGGTTCCTTCTCTTGCAAGCTTATGACTTTAGGCAAGCTATTTAGCCTCTCTGTAAAAGGAGGACAATGATACTGGCACAGCAGGAGGTTTGAGAGAACTAACAGGGATAACGTATATCAAGAACAGCACCTGTCACATGAAAGTTACCTAATGAGCTGACATAAAGGAGGACAGAAAAAGAGGTTTTTTAAGAAGTTACAGCAAAAGATTCAGAAAGAGGTAAATGTTTTTAAATGTAGAGAAGGGAATAAGAAAAAACATCTGTATGTTCATTTAGAAGTAGTAGTGTTAGTATTTCTTATGATGTCAAAGTAGTTTGACTTTGTGAAGGACGGCTGCGTTGGGTTGGAGAAAGGAGAAGGTGAAAGCAGGAGGCAGAGCCTGGGATGGTCAACAGAGAGAACAACTGGGGAAATGAGCAGGGCTGGCACATGCTGGCATCACAGATCTCAGTGTGATACTGCCAAGACTCTAGAATGAACTGGGAGCTAAAGCAGTCACTTGGCGCAGAAATAGAGACTCAACGGGAACCCAGCAAGGGGCACTTATTGTGAAGTAAGAGAAAAAGTGGAAGCTGGATGGGGTTATTAGAGGCAGCGTTAGCAGAGAGCCTAACTGTTTAAACAGTAAGAACAATAATAAAACTCATGAGTTTCTAAAATAAATATTTATTTCTCACATCACAGTCACTGTGGCTGAGTGGTAGTTTGAAGGTAGCAAGGCTACCTGTGCAATCACTTAGAGTCCTAGGGTGGTTCCTTCTTTCCTGACACTTTGAGACTTTAGAGGTCTCAGGGTTCACTGCTGGGTCCTCGGCAGTGCGTAGCAGGTGAGAGTGTGAAATTCAGCTTGAAACTCAAAGGATACTCTCCTTCATGAGGAGGACAGACGAAGAGGGACAGAAGACTGTGACACCAAGACCCACGGATTGCATAGAGCACTGGGTGGGGTGCAAAAACAATAAATATTGCTACACTGAAAATAAATTTTTTTTAAAAAGTGAAAAAAAATTAAAAAATTAAAAAAAAAAAAGACCCAACAGATGAGAACTTCTCGAAGCCATGCTGTCTTTAAAAGCTATCAGGAACTATATTCTGAAAGGGATCCACACAACACATGCATGTACACACGTGCACAAGAAAGATTTCTTTACAGCACCAAATCCATCCTAGTCTAAGGACTGAGTCCCTTAGGCCAATATAAACCAGACAGGATCAAGTAAGCTGATTTTCAACCAAAGACATTGAATGGTGCTATCAGTGATATATATATATATTTTTTTAAGATTTTATTTATTAAAGAGTTTATTAAAGAGATCGCAAGTAGGCAGAGAGGCAGGCAGAGAGAGAGGAGGAAGCAGGCTCCCTGCTAAGCAGAGAGCCTGATTTGGGTCTCGATCCCAGAACCCTGGGATCATGACCTGAGCCGAAGGCAGAGACTTTAACTCACTGAGCCACCCAGATGCCCCAAAGAATTCCTTTTTTTTTTTTTTTAAGATTTTATTTATTTATTTGACAGACAGAGATCACAAGTAGGCAGAGAGGCAGGCAGAGAGAGAGGAAGAAGCAGGCTCCCTGCTGAGCAGAGAGCCTGATGCAGGGCTTGATCCCAGGACCCTGAGATCATGACCTGAGCCAAAGGCAGAGGCTTAACCCACTGAGCCACCCAGGCGCCCCTATCAGTGATATTTTTACACTCTTTTTTATATTTTCTTAAATTCTCTACAATTAGCATATACATGAATAATTTTAAAGCCCTTTTAAAATGTAATTACAAGCACAGAAATGGTTAGGTGATCTAAGAAAGGGAATCAGATGATCTAGGGAAGAAGACAAAACTATTCTTTTTAAGGTTCTTTAACATTTCAGTGGAATCCTGAAACAATCTAAGAATTTGTCAACTGTTTTAAGCCCTCACCAGTGTTTGTCATTTTGGCCAACCCTGCTGGCTTCCCTGAGGTGACCAGCAGTAAGAACGCTTATCGCCAAAGTGAGATTTCTTTGGTAATTTCAGAAACAGCAGGGAGAAGTGAAAAGAGTTCACTTTTGTATCAAGGCTGGAGAGAGAAGGACGTTCAGAAAGTAAAATGAAGTAATGGCAGCAGAAAAAAAGACAGGCAGATCCGACAGCATCTGGGGTAGTAGAGGATGAGGAAACAGCCCTTGTGTATTTCCCAAAGAGCCATGTGTAAACTCTATTTGGGCTCAAAGAATGGACAGACCACCTCAAACCCTGACCTTAATTGCTCTTCCTAAGCTCAAGAACATTGACTGCACCCACGTGTTCTGGGTCAGTAAAAAGGACAGGGGAGAAGTGGTCTTGAAATTCAGTGTTGTTTGGATTGATTGGAAGTCTGGGGAAACTAAATTGGTAAATAATCTTAAGAATCATTAGTTGGGGGCACCTGGGTGGCTCAGTTGGTTAAGTAACTGCCTTCGGCTCAGGTCATGATCCTGGAGTCCCGGGATCAAGTCCCACATCGGGCCCTCTGCTCGTCGGGGAGCTGGCTTCTCCCTCTGCCCCTCACCCCTTTATGCTCTCTCTCTCAAATAAATAAAATCTTTAAAAAAAAAAAAAAAAAAAGAATCGTTAGTTGGGTCAGACATGCCAGTCCATTAATTTCTACCTCCTTATTTTGCTAAATGAATTAATCAAAGGAATAAAAAAATAAACATACGAAGGTTTTTGTTGCCATATTAAGCATATAAGTTTATTATTCCAGGACCCTTGTGTTCTGGAGCTGCCATTCACATTTAGAAACTTTCCATTGGAGCAATATTTTTTAAGATGTGGACCTGTCTCTACCCACAACATGGCCAAGAGTGGGGACCTGACCCTGACCCTGACACCAACTCCTAGTAACATGGGTTGGTCCAGAGACAAACATCTGATTTCACAATGGCCATCTTTCTCCTTTGCTGCTGGGTGTTTGCAATTGGAAACTAGAAAGTGGTGGTTTCTCATCAGTGGCTCAACTGCAGTGTATATAATTCTGGAATTCATAGGCAGCCATGTTCTCTATGATTTGGGCTGAAAACAACCAGGACATCTGGTTGAAGCAGGAAAGGAAAAACAGATGCATGGGAAAAAAAGCACATGGGAAAACAGAAAAAGAAACCTTCAAACTTCTACAATGGTTCTAAGACTCAGCCTCATATTTGCACCCCCCCCCCTTTTTTTAAAGACTTGATTACTGAAATCTTTCTGAATTTCATGAATTCCCACAGGATTCAACTCATTAAGTCAATCTATTTCAAGAAAAATTCTAGTTGATCAAAACTCACAGATCTCCAATTAGTGAATTTTAAATTTTTACAAAGGAAGTGCATTTAAAATAACTTAAATAGATGTCAGTGGGAAAACTGTTAAGTAAAAGATGTTGCATCATTATGCTTCTTTCAAAATCACCATCATGAAAAAAACACAACATAGCAAATATTTATGTGAGCAAAACAGAACATAAAACTTCATGAGCATTCTAACTGCAACTGTATAAAAGCCTATATATCCCTAAATATTAAGAGAGAATGGAATCATTAAAGCTAAGGGAAATATTTTTATAATAGTATCTCACCTATCAAAATGAAGTATAATCAGAAAGTAATAGTATACATATATATTATTGTGTGTGTGTATATATATATACACAGAATAACTGTATATGTATACATGCACATATATATATATACACAATATAAATGTACGTATTTATATTAAGTATAATCAGTTAACCAAAGTTTCAGGAATGCTAGCAGAAGGAACATGTAGTTCAAAAGGAAAATCAGCACCCAGCATAATATGAAATATTATATGTGTCTACCCTACTGTTGATTAAAATTTCCCAGTTCTGACCACACTTTCAAATGTCTTTCCTGTGACCTGTTCAGCTAAGAATGTGAACAGCGCCCAGTATTTGTGAATTTCTGGCAGAGGTATGGTTTTGCAAAAAACTCGGGGAGGAAGCAGCCTCCATCCCACTGCTTTGCATACCGACACGACAGCTCCCCTTTGCCATCATTAGCTTCCCTATCCTTAGCTCCCACTACATCCCAGATGAGTGATGGTACACCGCTTCAGTGCAGGGTTATCAACGCACATGGCATAGCCAAACGAGGAAAAAAAAAAAAAAAGAAGAAGAAGAAGGTGGTGGTGTTATCTCTCTCTCCTCTGATAGGAAAAAATAAATTTTCATTGAGGCATATAACTTTGTTTTCTAAAATTCACAGAATTATCATTTCTGTGTCACAGCGAAAATAAAGGAAAATCATAATAATTTCAATCCTGGGGACAGCACATAGTCACCAAATTAGACAGCATCTGTAGCTACCACAGTCTACAACCTTCAACTAATAACAGCCACATCTGACCAAGGGTCCATGGTGTGTGGGCGTTGTGTCCGAAGGCTCACACACATCATCCCATAAAATCCTCATACAATCTTCTGAGGCACGCCTTCTCACCCCCATTTTACGGAAAACAAAACGGAGAGTTTTCAAACTCAGGAAGACCTCACTGTTTTGCATCTCCTCTTTTTCCTCCTGTTGAGGATGGACAGCTCTCTCACCTGCATAAAAATCAGACTGGTTCCTTTCTGTGCATCAAAATGTCTCTACATAGTCTTTTCTGGGCTGTATTAGTGTGAACTTGGTGAGCTGTCCTCCCTCTTATCTGGTTACGTTCCAATTCCCTGCTTGTCCTGTACAATCTCAGGCACTTATGTGAGAAGAGAAACCTCCACAGAAAGGAAAGGAGAATAGGTTGATGGGCTGATGGGTCCCAGGCTCCAGCAACCAGGAAGAACTCTCCTGGGTTAGAATGAGGAGATGGTACAAAGCGTTCCTGGTGAAATCCAGGAGATGGATATAATGATATTCACTGTAAAGTCCTTTCAGCATTGATATGCTTGAACGTTTGTGTGATAATATTTTAGGAAAGGAATAAGTGCTTGATGTGTGTCTAACTGGTAGCAACTTCAAGCTCCAAATCCACCTCAGAAACAAGACTTAGTGAAGGACAGAGCTTCAAAACTGGACCTTAAGGGTTTTCAAGTAGGGCCAACTGTAGTCAGGCCCAGACTTAGGTGTCCTAAGTGATGTGAACAATCCATCCCCTCTCCAGCCACACAGCACATTTGGCACAAAGGAGGAGAAGCCAGGAGAACTCAAGCCAGCTTGAGGCGGAACTGCGTGGTCTCCACTTTCCTCTTCTCTTTTCCAGGGACATCCCTTTGCTCCCCCTGCCCCAGCCTCCATCAGAGACTAAGTGCCATCAGGCTCCTAAAACTTACCGTGGAGGCAAAAAAGAAAAAAACTCCACAGCTGGTGTTCTGAGAGTCTCTTATGCATCTTACGTTATTCGTTTTTTACTTACTTAACCAGAAGTATTTTAGCGACTGAACAAGCTGGTGCTAAGGATTTGTACATGAGTGTGAGCATGGGAAGGTCTCCCCTATCCTTGACACCCAAACAATTTTAAGCTGCCATAGAGAAGAGAAGTTTTCAAGGTCAAAGCTGGAAAGCTCTTGGAAATTATATAGTCTAACTGCCTACTGTTTAGCCTGTGCTTCCCTCAAGGACAACCCTGAGCTATGAAAACTGTGGTAATATTCAAGCTTTTTTATGACTCCTACATGGAAGCCATAGAGTAAGAATCTAATGAATTGTCGCTTTCCTCCATTTGTACTAAGTGGATGCAAGATGTTGATGAGATCAAACTGTTCTATTGAGCCGTAGGATTCCTTTTGGTCCTAAAGCCTCTATCTAGAACATTTCTAAATAAATTACTATGGAACATAATGTGAGATAACAAAATGATTCCTATAAATGACATTGCTCCCATAAAACAAACCCTCAAAAAACGGGAAAAATAAATAGTCAATCTCTCCAACTAATTGTCATTTTGTTTTGTTTTGGTTTGGTTTGGTTTGGTTTTTTGTTTTTGTTTTTGTTTTTGTTTTAAGTAATTACTTTAGAGAAGGGATCACTTTCCTGGAGAATAACTTTAGCTTCTCAGAAGTCTTTTGCATCATTTGTCTACCAACCTGATTTAAACCCAGCTCAGAAAAAGTTAAAGCCTAGGCTTGGTTCTTCTTCCCTGAAAAGAAAGTCTTGGGTCTTCAGGACTTACGGAGGATCTAATGAGAGACCTGCTGGAGATTTACTGGAGTGGTAAGAAGCGGTTAATAGAAACGGACATGCAGAAACTATTAAGACCACAGAAACTTGCTTTGCTGGTAGTTGGCATTCAGAAGCCACAGCAGCTGGGGCTATAAGAGCTTCACTCTGGTAGAGATGGCAGGCTCCAAAATGGGAGGCAACAGTGACTGGTTTTGCTTCTCAACAGAAACCATATATTCCTGGCTGCAACCCAGATCTTAGAATAGCTTATTCACTCATCTATTTCTTCATGTTTTTAGACAAGAGACCTGAGGTTAAGAAAAGCCGAGGGAGTTCATCATCGTTTAACCTACCTTATAAAAAATGCTATTTTTATAAGCCACTGGGTGGCTCAGTCGAGTAAGTGTCTGCCTTCAGCTCAGGTCATGATCCCAGGGTCCTGGGGTCGAGTCCCACGTGAGGCTTCTTGCTCAGCAGCAAGCCTGCGTGTCTCTCTGCCTGTCACTCCCCCTTTTTGTGCACTTTATCTCCCTTTCTCTCCCTGACAAATAAATAAATAAAATCTTATTAAAAATACTATTTCTACTAATATTTATGCATAAATACTTCTACATATAAACTGAAGAGAAATTTTTAAAATAATAATAAAGCCAAAAGCACTTCATTTTCTGTCATAGCAAGTTCCATCCTTCCTGCTAGGGAGGAAACCATGAGCAATATTAAAGATCTGAGGGCATAACCCTAATTATTTAATGACTATGCTTCACCCTTCAGATACCCCGTTTGCCCCTGATTAAATTATGTACTCAAAAGAAAAATGCCTTCTATGTCACTGACGATTCTCCTTCCTTTCTCCCTCTTTTCCTCCCTCCATGTATTTGACAAATATTTAAATGCCTACAATATGCTGGGTAGATTGAATAACAGATATAATGACTATCTTTGTACCATGAAATACTGGGAACAACAATCTCACAGGTAAGAAATACTGAGGAAAGGCAAGGTTCACTTCATACACCTAGTTAAAGGAGTCCTACCTAACACTCCATTTGCTTTCATTTCTCTGGTAGAAAGACCTCTCGTTATAAATTAGAAAGCTGACCCAAATCTCAACATGGCCATTTACTAATGATTTGATTTTCAGGAAGTTAGTCACTTGTAAAGTGGGACTATTATCTTTTTTCCCAAGATTACTATAATAATGAAATAAGATATATTAAATACCTCAACACATTGTGTGACCCATTAGAGGCATGCAATTTATTTAGCAATGTTTTCCCTTCATGATTCAGCATAATCTTCATGATTACCAATAAAAGGTTCACTTATATTCTGCCACTGATTAAGGAATTATCCCTTTTCGCTGTCTTCCTCAGTAATTCCATTTCTAAAATGGGCCAAGCTTCAAGCCTGGGGCTGAATAGTTTAGTTTCTTTACCCTTCTCCTAAGCTCAGGGCTGTTGCTATTCTAATACCATGTATTTATGGGAATACTCCATTCTCCCACATGCATGCTGATGTAGTCCCACATCAAGCCACCACCAACCTCTTAGCCAGGAGTTCTTGTGCGATGCCCAAACTGCCTAGCATGGCCCTTCCTAGTATGATCTGAAAATGTTCCTATTTGTCCATCGACATTTACCAAATAGAATTATCAACTAGGATGGCCTAGTCATTGAAACATAGAGATAGGTTTTATAGTGTCTCTGCCAACAAACAGTTCACATTACAGTGCTGTGTGTTGTATGACATTTGGTTACTTATCCAACATGCAGGTAAAGTCATTACATGAGGTGGTAGAGTACAGAGGTGGAAGAGGCTTCTCAAGGGCAGTAAGACTGGGTTTAGACTGGGTCCCAAGGGAAGAACTGGAGCTCTCCAAGTATGGAAAAGGGGAAAGTTTGGAGATTCTCTATCAAGCAACAGGTCAACTGTTTCAGTGAGGCCAGAGCCCACCGTGCCTGAACAAGAGCACAGGAAAGTGGTGCTACAGAAGCTGCCAGAAAGCAGGTCGAAAGCACTGATGCTCCTATCACAAAAGTGATGAAGGAAGCTCTGAGTGAATCTTAGCAAGCAGTAGAGCACAATCATATTTCGGCTTAATAAAGATTACACCACAAACAGAAAATTATAAGGAGTTGGGACCTGACTTAATTCAAAGAGAGCAATTCTCAGGTTATTACCAAAACAATGGTCTTGGTGATGAATAATAAGGGTCTGAATCAAGATGGTGACACTGGGAATGAAGAGGAAGGAAGAGATGTGCCTATGAGAAACTTAGGAGGTAGAATCAACCCGTCTTGGCCATGCACATGAAATGGGAACTGAGGTTCCAACAATCATCTAGAGTGACTCACACATTTCTAGCCTGGATGCCTGAGTGGGAATGAGATTCAGTGGGATGAGAAATATTTTAAAAAGGTTCTTTTTTAAAAGTGTTTTTATGTTTTAGCATAGAGGGAAGGGAATATAAATTCAACTCTGAATGCCTTGGTTTCGAGAGCCTGTGTGGGACATCAGGCCTGAGCAAGATGTTACAGTTTTTTTTTTTTTTTTTAAGAGGTTACAGTTATGAAGGTCAGTGGGAGAAAGCAGGAGAAACCAATCAGCCCCTGCTCGGATGGTCAGCTTGTAGATGATTGAAAAAAAGGATCTAAAACCAGAACCTGAAGAAAGATCAATATTTAAGGGTAGACCCTAGGAAGAGAATGTTAAGAGCAGATTTCAAATGAGTGGTCTGAGAGGTAAGAAGAGCTTATTAACTACAAAATGTCTTTTCTAAAATTTTTAATTTAAATTCAATTTAATTAATATATTCCGTATTAGTTTCAGAGGTAGAATTTGATGATTCATCAGTTGCATGTAAAACCCAGTGCTCATTACTTCAAGTGCCCTTCTTAAAAGCCTTCACCCAGTTACCCCATCCCCCCTCCTACCTCCCCTCCAGCAACCCTCAGTTTGTTTCCTATAGCTAAGAGTCTCTTACGGTTTTGCTCCCTCTCTGATTTCATCTTATTTTATTTTTCCCTCCCTTCCCCTATGTTCCTCTGTTTTGTTTCTTAAATTCCATATATGAGTGAAATCATACGGCATTTGTCTTTCTCTGACCTATTTTACTTAGCATAATACCTCCTAGTTCCATTCACATCATTGCAAATGGCAAGATTTCTTTTTTTTTTTTTGATGGTTTCATAATATTCCATTACACACACACACACACACACACAAACACACACACACACACCACATCTTCTTTTAGAGATCTTTCTATATTTTGGCTAAAATGTCTTGATAATCAAGTAACTGTAAAGTTTTGGGAAGCACACAACATCACATGAATATTCAGTGACAATCAAGAAACTGAGCCATTAACCCTAAATTTAAATAATCTATTTCTTGTCACTTCCTTCCTGAAGAATATATGACCTGTCAAAAGATGCTCATGATTAGCTTACATGTTAAGAAAGAAGTTTTCACTAGCTTGCTGTTAGCATTGCTGATTACAATCAACAAGAAACACTGCCCACAACATATCATTTTATTATCCATAGTGGCTGTAGTAAGTCTCTGTCTATAGATGCCACTGTTAATACGAATGACAAGACAACTGCCATTGAGTCATAAGGAGTCGTAAGGATGGAAGAGACCATTAAGATTATGGTCATGGTCTCAGGTCATGGTCTCAGGGTCCTGGGATCAAGCCCCACATCAGGCTCTTTGCTCAGCAGGGATCCTGCTTCCCCTCTCTCTCTGCCTATTTCTCTGCCTACTTGTGATCTCTCTCTCTCTCTCTCTCTGTCAAATAAATAAATAAAATTGTAAAAAATTTTTAAAAAAAGATTATTTCAGATCAATGTCCTCAATGTGTAGATTAGGTCCAAAGATAATGTGAACCACCAAAGTTGGCACATCAAGCCACAACACCAAGATAGCCTTTCTGAATCTGAGTCTAATGTTCATTCTAACTTGCCATCCTACAAGCAAAAGAATGGATTTTACCCAAAACTTCATCTATATGTTATATTTAGAACTTTAATTTTTTTTTTTTTTTTTTTTTAAGAAAGAGTGTGTATGGGTAGGGAGGTACAGAGGGAGAGGGAGACAAACTTAAGCAGGCTATGCATGGAGCCTGACACAAGGCTTGATCTCATGACCCTGAGATCATGATCTGAACTGAAATCAAGAGTCCACACTTAACTGACTGAGACCCCCAGGCACCCCAAGAACTTTGCTTTTCTAAGTCTGAACTGTAGATTGGCAGCACCAGAACTTGTTAATGTTACAGAATCTCAGTTTCCTCTCTAAACCTACCAGACCAAATCTGCATTTAAAAGGATCCCCTCATCATTCATACAGACATGAAATTTTGAGAAGCATTGCTCTAGAATTCAGATTGTATTTTTCCATAGAAATAATGACCTATCTTCAAAGATGAGTTGACAATAGGTTTAAAATCCACACAGACACTAAATATAGAACATCGCTTTTCTAGAATTATACATTCTAAATATTAACCAGGGAGGTAAGTGATACATATCCCCAGCTGAGTTCTAAGATCAAAATCACTTCTCCCACTCCATCTTCCTGATCTCACAACAACTTTATTTCCAAGGTATCTCTGGTAAGAAACAGAGAGATCAGAGTTGTTTGGGGCAGGAAAGTCTTTAAAGAAAGAAAAGGTTCTGAGAAAAAGAAACTTTTCTTAAAATGACAATACACTTATCACATACATTGCTCATAGTCACATGTAGGAGCTCAACCAGTCAGGTAATATAGTGTATATGTGTATATGGTGTATACAGTGGTCCCATTTCCAAAGTCAGACACCTTTAAAGGAATGGTTTTCTAGCTGTAGTGTGCAAAACATCACTGGGGATATTATGCAAATAAAGATTCCTGGGTTCTACCATCAAAAACTTTGATTTTTGTAGTCATGTTAATAGAGGTTGGGAATCAGAATTTTTAGTGACTATTCTTTAAAAAAAAGAATTATTCTGGTGCAAATAGTACCATGCTACATTTTCAGAAACTCCCAACCAAAGAATGTTAAGCCAGAAGGTACCTCTTTTTTCCCAAGTGGCAACAACAAATCTTCTTCATTTAATATTCTTGTAGGGATAGGGAAGCTTGCCAGTGATGAGTAGGTGGGTGGTTCCTGTTGCTGGGATATAGAGCACTAATCAATCAATGAAGACCAGTCATGTGTGATGGGACACTAGAAAATGGGCACAGAAGAAGAGGGTCACTCCAGAGGAGGATAACCAAAGAGTGGTCTTAGAGGATACGGGTACCCAAGGCAAATCTTACCCATACTCAGAGTTGTTCTTGACCTGACCTTTGAGGTAGAGATTGCTCTTTCTTGGGGATATGATTACAGTAAGCAGCGAAGGTTGTGGTCGCTGTGATTAGGGGAGAAGGGCTTGTGTGTACCACATATTCTGTATTTTAATTCCTACAATTAAATTCAGAAGAAGCCAATTAGCCTTTACCTATCTGTGAGCTAATCATTTCTGTGACATTTGATACAACACCTGGAATTCGTAGCATCTTTAATGATGTTATGACTTTTTAGTGTTTTACAATAATATCCATTGTATAATGTCTGTCACCTGAGTGAGACAAGTTAGACAATCCCATTTACATCTGAGCAAAACACATTTCCTTTGTACGTATTTAAAATCTATTGATAAGCTGAATGTATACTTGAAAATACACCTCTAGCAATAATTTATATTATGTATATAATTCAATTCAAGAACTATTTTCTATGTGCAAAGCACTGTGTGTTAGTTCCTTGCTTCCACTAGGGCCTTATAACATAGCAAGGGAATGACAATAATATAAGGTAAAATTTGACAAGGTCTGTTGGGGGAAAAGACAAAATACCACAAGAGGCAAAGACGAGAGAGCTTCATGGAGGAGTTCCCACTTGAGGGAAATTGTGAAGCAATTACAATTTCAGCAAACAGATGGTATGAGGGGTAAGGTGGAACTGGCATTTCAGATGGGACAAAGAATAGCAGATGAGTAAATACATGGCAAGCTTGGGGAATAAGAGTGGTAGGGAAAGTGTATAACCCCTAAAGAGACACTGGAAAGTTGCAAATATAGATATGGCCCATATTTTAAAGACTCTGAAATGCTAAACTGAGCAGCAATTCCATACTTCCAAAAGGTTTTGTGAATGAGGGCAGAGTGAACCCAAGTGTGAGCTCTGTGTTAGGAACATTACTCTGGCAACAGTAAGTAAGGAGAAGTGGTGCATGGAGAGACTGGGAGCAGGGAGACTAATTAGGAGGCTGCTGCCATAGTCCTGGGAGAGGCTATGAGGGTTTGGTTTGGTTTGGGTTTTTTTTTCTGTAGCTGCATTTCTGAATGTAGCAGTTTGAAATTTTATTTTTTTATTTCTTTCTACCATTTTCTCTTTTTTTAATTTAAATTTTAGTTTAACATACAATGTAATATTGGTTTCTGGAGTAGAATTTAGTGATTCATCACTTACATACAACACCCATTGCTCATCACAAGCACCCCCTTTAATATGTAGCCCATCCCCCACCCACCTTCCCCTATAAACCCTGTTTGTTTTCTATCATTAAGAGTCTTTTATGGATTGTTCCCCCTCTCTCCTTTGTTTCTTTTCCCCCTTCCCATATGTGCAACTGTTTTCTTTCTTAAATTCCACATATGATCATATGGTATTTGTCTTTCTCTGACTTATTTTTTTTTCTATCTGTGTTTATTTCAATTTTTACTTAAATTCTAGTTAGTTTAACACATAGTGTAATATTGGCTTCAGGAGTAGAATTTAGTGATTCTTCACTCACAACACCCAGTACTCATCATAACAAGTGACTTATTTCATTTGGCGTAATGAGGTTTGAATTGAGAAGGGAAAGGGCAAAGGGATGGATGCGTAAGACATTGCATAGGTAGCATCTGGGTAGTAAGTCTTCACCTCTTAAGTTGCACTGATATTTGTGGTTAAATGGATTACTATAGCAGTTGCAACAGATATAGTTTGAGTGTGAGGGAGAGAGAAGAATGGAAGCCAGAAGAAAGTCCAGGCAATAGAAGTTTAGTGTCTCAGATGCTGTTGATGATACCCTTAGGGCTCATCTCTCTGTCAACCTGGCATGAGAGCTTCTTTCTGCGGCACCTGCCCCGTGCTGCATGAGGGCTTCTGGTGGACACAGGTATCAAGGAGTTAAGACCCTGTGGGTGCCTCACCCCCAGCAATGAGGCAGGAGTTGTATTAGAAATACCTATTTCCTCACCCCTCAGGAGACAACTCTGAGACCTTTTCTACACTGTCTCCCAGAGTTCCAGTGGGCTTAAGCCTCAGTTTCCCACAGTGACAGCCTGCTCAGGACAGCTTTTTTTCATTGGCTTCTTTTCCTTCCAAGACATTTACTCACTCCACTCAGAGCTTCCTGGGATCACCTCCTAAACTTCTTAGATAACTATATTCTTCTCAGAATTTCCTTCTGGAAAAATAAGCCTTTGGCGATAGACTCATCTCAAATCACAACTTGAAGGAGATGCTGACAACTGGCTGAGAAGCAAGATTAAAGTCACTGGAGTTGAGCTGATAATAATGCTGAAGGATTTGGGACTATACCAGAGGGAAAAGTGGGGGTGAAACAGGAAAGATGGAACATCCCCAGATGGGCAGAAGATTGAGGAAGGAAAAGATATGGTGCTATCAAGATCATGTCAAGTTCCAGAGAGGGGAGGATGCTGGGTGTAAACAGAAGAACCAGACCCTAGTCTTTTCTCACTAAATTACATTCTCAGGACATGGCATAGCTAGACTGTTGTTTGATTTTGGTTAAAATAATGTTTTCAAAGTGGAAGTTCCACATTTAGGATGAGTTATGTTCCCTGTAAAAATAATGTAAGCCACCTAAATCTTTCTCCGCCTAAAATATCCCTCTTTTTTTCCCTCCTTTACACAGAACCTCTGCTCATCTTCAGGAGGCCACTGAGGCTTCAGGGAACCCAAGGAGGTGCCCACCTTAGTCACCCATGTCTCCTGTTATAATTTTCTCTCCCTGAACCTTCTATGCATTTGTCCACCTTTTACTTTAGACTGCAAGTTCTTTGAGGGCAGAGATCATTCATTACTCTGATGGGGAATGGGCAGGTGGACTCAGTCGAGCAGCTTGTAGTCATCAAAAGCATTGTGTCAGCATCATCTGATCAAGGAAAGAGCAGGATTTCCATCCACAGAGTACGGGTGGTATGATAGCCGTGGTTTAGATAAGAGAGACCGATAGAGTTAGAAACAGAGACAGACAGAAACAGGGACAGAGACAGTGCTGTTAAGTACTTTTTTGTTTATTTGTTTTTGTTTTGTTTTATTTTGTTTTGTTTTCTGTTAATGACCTTGGGAGTGGACACACCTCCACAGGATACGTATATTATCCTGTGAAATGTCTCATACTATCAATTTAATGACTTCTAATGAAGTTGGCAATGTTTGGGATCCGAGGACAGTTTGACAGATAATTCCAGAGCCCAAAAAAAAACTTACATTCTAGTGGGTTAGGGAGGGAGACAGATGCTAAAATTGCAGATAGATACTGTAACAGCATATATGATATATGTTATTAAAAAATAAGAGGATAATGTGATGAAGGAGGTAGAGGTGTGCAGTTTAGATTGGTTTTAGATATTTGAGCTAAAACCTAAATGACAGGATGGAAGGACTCAAATATAGGAAAGATTGCAAGAAGAATGTTCCAGGCAGAGGAAAAATGGCATATTCTAAAGCCCTAGGCAGGAACCACAAGAAAGTCACTGTGGCCAGGAGACTGTGGCAGAAAGGAGACTGTGGCAGAAGATGTTACTGGAGAGGTACGCACCTGGGCACGTGGGGCCTTAAAGGCCATCACAAGGAATTGGGATTTTATTCTAAGTGAAATGGGAAGGCACTGAGGATTTTAAGCAGGAATGTAATGTAATTTTGTTTTTAAGAATATCCTTCAGGTTGCTATGGAGAGAGTAGATTGTAAGGAAGCAAGAAAAGAAGGTGGAAACATGGTTGCGAGGCTATAAGCAGTTACTCGGGTATGCAATGACAGCATTCAGGTAGGGTAGAAGCGCTAAAGATTGACACAACAGGACAATGATTTAGATATATTTTGGAGGATCTGATGTTGCTTTTGATAATTCTACTAGCTCTGGGAATCACTCAAGTCATCTTTCTTCTCCAAAGGCAATCCAGATTTTGTCCAAAACTCCACATCAGATTGTGCAGGAATACAACCACTTTCTGGAAGCCACCTGATATTTCCTTCAGAAAAGGTCCCGTAAGGACAATATTGATAATCAACCAATAAAGCTTAGTCCTAGAGCTCACATATGACAACCCTTGGGCACTTGAGGCTGAAATTCTCACTGCCTCCAGCATATTCTATGCCAGCTGAGAAAACATTGCTGCCATCATCACTCCTTCTCTGGTCTACTCCAGCAGCTTGGCACCATTCTTCCACTGGTTGGGGTGATGTGGTACTAGTATAAAGCAGATATGGCACACACATTGCTTGCTTTAACACAGAGACAAACAGACACACACACACAACACACACACGCACGCACACACACATGCTTGGAAATCTCACCCCTCTTGTCCTCGCTACTTGCTCAGACTCTCATCATCTGAAATGTAACTTAGATTGATAAAATGGGGTAGACATCATCATAAGGACTCTTTATGGGTGCTGCTGAAGGCTATTTTTCATGGGCATTAGAAAAGATACATTTCACTCATCACAATAAAACTACATTGCTTCAAAAGGATGAACTAATCAGAAGCAGCTGGAATGAATTAGACACTGACAACTGAGAAATGAGACATAAGTGATCTTGTAGGGGGAAAGAACTTTTAAATTGTTTAAATGTGCTTGTCTAACATGTCGCTAAAAGCTATAATCTTCCATTTTCCATTAACAACTCCATCAATTTTTCCTTAATGTTTTAAATTAACTCTCTTCTCTCAAACATGATGCTGTTCAACATTTGAAGAAAGCAGCCCATGTTTTGTTTTGTTTTGTTTTAAATTTTGGATTTAGGAAGCTGAAATCATTTTTCATTTGCATTTTTATAAAAGTTTTTTTCATTTTAGAAATTGGAATGTTTCCTACCATTTGAAATGTCAGAGCACTGCCCCAAAATAAATGCACTTGTCCTTTTATAAATTGTATGATGCCTGTAATATTAGAATTATAACTATACCAAGCAGAAGAAAATTACATTGTTTTTATAAAGATACATCTTTATAAAATTCCAAAAGTGACACTATTTTCATTTAATTGCCTTCATCCTTATATCCTTGTTATTTTCCTTCTTATAGCAGAAAATAAGAAACACAAGGGAAGAATATGATCATGTCTCTAGCTACCCTATATTGAAGGGAAAGTGTGTTCATCTATCAGAAGGGTGTATAACCCTTCACTTCATCCCAGTTAGTTGATGTAGCACATCTGGCTAATGGGTAAGGGAAATATAATAGGGTCCACAGACCAGAAAACAACTGAATTTTCATATCAAACTATCAAGCAACCCCTAGTAATCATGTTGGGAAAGATATCAGGCACTCACTATAAACCCTACTGGAGCTATTTTGTTTTGCTTTTTTTCTTTAGAATGTTTACTAATTCCTTTCAATTTAAGGGATATTTAGTACCAATTTACATAGACACGAATCTAGGTACTGGGATACAAAGACTAAACACATACCGTGTTTTAAAGGAGCTCAAAATTGTGAGGGCTGGGGGATAAGAATCATGTTCATATTACTGTATTGTCATGTGATGATATTAGATAGGAGAGATTGTCTTATTTTAACATTATACGAACAGCTCACATCACTCTCAATGGGGAAAAACTGGGAGTTTTTCCTCTTTGGCCAGAACAAAACAGGAATGCCCACTCTCACCATTGTTATTTAACATAGTACTGGAAGTCCTAGCCTCAGCAATCAGACAATATAAAGAAATAAAAAGCATCCAAATAGACAAGGAGGATGTCAAACTTTCACTATTCATAGATCATATTATACATTATGTAGAAAACCTGAAAGATTCCTAGAACAGATACAGAAATTCAATAAAGTCAGAGCATACAAAATTGACATACAGAAATGTGTTGCATTTCTATACATCAATAATGATGCAGCTGAAAAAGAAATCAAGGAATTGATCACATTTACAACTGCACCAAAAACCAGAAGA
Source organism: Mustela putorius furo (assembly GCF_011764305.1). Taxonomy (NCBI): domain Eukaryota; kingdom Metazoa; phylum Chordata; class Mammalia; order Carnivora; family Mustelidae; genus Mustela; species Mustela putorius. The sequence goes on from NW_025421301.1 coordinate 3,264,780, forward strand.
TACTTAGGAATAAACCTAACCAAAGAGGTGAAAGATCTGTACTCTGAAAACCACAAAACACTGATGAAAGAATTTTAAAATGACACAAAGAAATGTAAAAACATTCCATGCTCATGGATTGGATGAAAAAATATTGCTAAAAAGTCTCTACTACCCAAAGCAATCTACACATTTAATGCAATCCCTATCAAAATACCAACAATTTTTTCAATATCTAGGACAATCAGAAAATTTGTGTAGAACTACAAAAGACCCTGAATAGCCAAAATAACCTTGAAAAAGAAAAGCAAAGCTGGAAGCATCACAATTCCAGTCTTCAAACTATATTACAAAGTTATAGCCATCAAGACATAATACTGGCACAAAACCAGATACATAAATCAACAGAACAAAATAGAAAGGGACTCACAACTATATGGTCAACTAAACTTCAAGAAAGCAGGAAAGAATTTTCAGTGGAAAAAAGACAGTCTCTTCAACAAATGGAGTTGGGAAAACAAGATACCAATACGCTGCAGAATGAAACTGGACCCCTTTCTTACACCATACACAAAATGAATGTTCAAAAGTTCAAAATGAATGAAAGACCTAAATATGAGGCAAAAATCTTCAAAATCCTAGAGAACACATGCAGCAACCTCTCTGACCTCAGCTGGAGCAACTTCTTACTAGACACATTGCCAGAAGCAAGGGAAACAAAACTATTGGGACTTCTTAAAGAGAAAATGCTTCTTCACAGTGAAGGAAACAATCAACAAAACTAAAAGGTAACATTTGGAATGGGAAAAGATATTTGCAAATGACATATCTGATAAAAGGTTAGTATACAAAATCTATAAAGAAATTATTAAAATCAACACCCTAAAAACAAATAATCCAGTTAAGAAATGGGCCAAAGGCATGAATAGACATTTTTCCAAAGAAGACATAGAGATGGCTAACTGACACAGATAAAGATGGTCAATAACACTCATCATCAGGGAAATACAAAACAAACTATAATGAGAGATCACCTCACACCTGTCAAATGGCTAAAACTTGGGGCACCTGGGTGGCTCAGTGGATTAAAGCTTCTGCCTTTGGCTCAGGTCATGATCCCAGGGACCTGGGATCAAGCCCCGCATAGGGCTCTCTGCTCAGCTGGGAGCCTGCTTCCCCCTCTCTCTCTGCCTGCCTCTCTGCCTACTTGTGATCTCTGTCTGTTGAATAGATAAATAAAATCTTTATTAAAAAAATGGCTAAAACTGGTAACACAGGAAACAACAGATGTTGGCGAGGATGTGGAGAAAGGAGAACGCTCTTACACTGTTGGTGGAAATACCAACTGGTGCAGCCTCTCTGGGAAATAGTACTGAGGTTCCTCAAAATGTTAAAAATAGAACTACCCCATGATCCAGCAATGGTACTACTAGGCATTTACCCAAAGAATACAAAAATACTGATTTGAAGGGGCACATCCACTCTCATGTTTATAGCAATATTATCAACAATAGCCAAATTATGGAAAGAGCTCAGAAGTCCATCAACTGATGAATGGCTAAAGAAGATATGGTATGTATGTGTGTATGTGTGTATATATATATATATATATATATATATATATATATAAAACGTGCTGAATATATATAATGGAATATTACTTGGCCATAAAAAGAATGAAATTTACCTTTTGCAGCGACGTGGAAAGAGCTATGTTGTGTTATACTAAGTGAAATAAGTCAGTTAGAGAAAGACAAATACCATAGGATTTCACTCATATATGGACTTTAACAAAACAGATGAGCAAGGGGAAAGAAAAGAGAGGAGGCAAACCAAGAAACAGACTCAACTCTAGACAACAAACTCAGGCTTACTGGAAGGGAAATGAGTGGGGGAATGGGCTAAATTGGTGATGGGTATTAACGAGGGCACTTGTTGTAACAGACCCTGGGTGTTATATGTAACTGACAAATCACTAAATTTGACTCCCAAAACTAATATTACACTACATGTTAACTAACTGGAATTTAAATAAAAACTTCAAACAAATAAAAAATATTACACTGAATCTCTAGATTAATTTGGGTAATATTGACATCTTAACAATATTAAGTTTTCCAATCCATGAGCATAGGATGTATATGGCTTTTCAGTTATTCAAATTTTCTTTCACTTCTATCAACAGCAATGTACAAGTTTTATACTTCTTGGTTACATTTTCTAGTCCATTTTATTGTCCATTCTTCTTTAATGCTTGTTTTTGTCATAGTAAATATCCTCTAATGTAGCATTTTAACATTGTAATGACTTTTTGATTTTTTTATTCATACCTAGTGGCTGCTCTAGAGCTTATATATATTAACTTACCAGATACATAAGTATAGATATATATATACATAGATATAATGCCCTGGGGCACAAATTGTCCCACAACTGTCCAATCAAACCCAGGCAATGGCTATCATAGCCCCACTGTTCTTTACACTGTCTTGCTCAAGAGAGAGCTTCCATTTGATGAGTGGGATTGGAAGAAGAAAGGAGTCAACAATATTGACAATATTCACCCAGAACTTAGCCTCAGTAATAGTTAGCTAGGCAAGATGAGAAATGCTGAAGTCCTTCCCCTAAAGATAACCCTCTGACCTGGAGTTAAGGGGAAGGGGTCCTAAATTCTGGGCTCCACCAGTCTGAGGAGGAATTTCTGTCTTGCTGAGGAGGAAGGGGGATATGGGTGTAGGTCTTCCTTTAAATACCATAGGCCCTCACTATTCTTACCAAGTTTTAGTATATTTTCTTGAATAAATATTTGTTATATGCCCTTAAGGACATTTGCAGGGACTTTAGATGGCTAGGTTTTAAAAATAACTTTCACGATTTTCACCGAAGAGCAGATCTGTGAAGTTCCTCATCCATCATGCCTAACTATTTAGACTTCTTAATTCTTCATTATGCTGAATTATTTGGTGAGTTTTCAATAATCTTAATTTATTCTAGTCACACAGATTCTATTACGAATAGACTATTATGAATGGATCAAGAGGGGCAGGTAAAAGAAACAGGCATAAATTTCTAGGTACAGTCTTCCTGCCATTGTTCAACTTCAAGATTAAGAATGAGTGAGGGGTAAGTTAGTTAACTTGAGCTGTTGTAGGTTTTTCTAGACCATATGATGGTTTCTACTTTATGGGAGAAATTTCAAACAGGGGAGTTCAAAGGTAAGGCCAAAAAATCGGTTTCACTGTTTGGATCATTAAAATGTTTGCCCATCCTTCAATTTATTTTTGTGAGCCAGGAAACACTGAAGAAGAATTCAAGGTTCCTATAGCAACTTTTTAGTTTCTATATCAGCTATACTCATTAACCTCTCTGGAGAATGACCTGAGGTCTGCTTTCTAAATAACACAGCTTCTTCCTCTCTCAAGGATCACAGCACCTGGTGTAGGCTACCACTAAAACTTCTCATCACATATTCCACCACTGAGATCTTGTGTACCCTTAAGAAGCATATTTAACTGTTTAGTTTCTCTCGCTTTAGATAATTTCTCCTGTTTTAGATAATTAAGAAGGGATCTGTATCCTTTATGTCAGCCGTCATATATTTTAAAGTAAACAAACAACAACAACAACCAAAAAAAACCCTCCTCCTGGGGTGCCTGGGTGGCTTGGTGGGTTGAGCTGCTACCTTCGGCTCGGGTCATGATCTCAGGGTCCTGAGATCGAGCCCCGCATCAGACTCTCTGCTCAGCGGGGAGCCTGCTTCCTCCTCTCTCTCTCTGTCTGCTTGTGATCTCTCTCTGTCAAATAAGTAAATTAAATATTTTTAAAAAGAAAACCCTCCTCCTAAATTGTGTTAAGTTAAGCAATTTTTTATTGTGTTATTCTTTCATAACTGGGTAATAATAATAACAGCTTTATCCTCGAAAATCTTGAATTTCTGTAAATTAAATTTCCTAAATCCCCTTGAAAAACACATTAACAACTTTTTAAAAATTGTTTTACTTATTTATTTATTTGACAAAGAGAGACACAGTGAGAGAGGGAACACAAGCAAGGGGAGTAGGAGAGGAAGTAGGCTCTCCACTGAGCAAGAAACCTGATTCAGGACCGGCTCATAACCTGAGCCTAAGGCAGCTGCTTAATGACCGAACCACCCAGGCACCCTCAACAGCTCTTTAATTTGTCATTTTACTCTTATAATTCCACGAAACTCTTTATCTGCAGATGAATGTAGATTTTCATTCTAGAACATGTGAGGTTTGATTAGAAGTGTTTTGGAGAAATAGGCCACAAACATTTGTGCATGTATAAAGTTAGTATCTGAAAATAAGAAATACTTGGTTTAGAAGCAAAGAAAAAATTTAAAGAGAAGATGAAACGTGATTAACAAAGATTGATTTGAAACAGGATTTCCCTTAACCACAACATTAAATAACTGCCTATTGGATCCAAAAATGCTAGCATTGTTCTATCATTTGAGATGTTTCTTCAAGAATGAAATATCTGGTCCCATTACTTCCACGTAGTCCTTTGCTTGGCACTAGTGTGGATTTATCAAATGACTGTTAACTTTTGTTGGGTTCTTACTATGTTCTAGCTAATGTTCTAAGGGCTTTACATGTACTGTTTTACATTCCAACCTCAGGAAACAGACATTCTTATTACTTCCATTTTATAGATAATTAGAAATACACACTGGCTCAAGAGTCCATGCTTTAAATACTAAAATGTAGCACTTCATAAAATAATTTTTAACTATGTTTGAGAACATCTATAATCATAGAAGAGAGCAAAGCTGAGTGAGCCCTCCCACAAATATTTAACCTAAGTGTTAGAATTTGAAGGAGCCCAATAAATACCACCTCCATTCCCTATCACCAGTTGAGATATAAAATGAAATTGTAAGGCAGATGAAAGAAGGGGTAAGATATTACTCTTATTACTGGCAGAGGTGATATTGGAAAATGTGGCTTCCATCCACAGGGCAAGTCTCAGAATTAGACAGGATTATACCTGTTTCCAGGAGTCTCCATGTGTGGGGCCTGCATCTTCAAAACCTATGTATGATGCAGGCATCTGTAAATCCCCACACATGGTGTCCACATCTATAAAAACTTGCAGTCTGGAGGAGCAAATCAAGACATGGGCTTTGCGGAGAGGCCAGATCCCAAGATGAAGAAAAGAGAGGAAGGGTATGAATTACACTCATCAGTTTTTCCTTCCAAAATCAACAAAGACACACCCCCTCCTATATTGTTTGTGCCAGTCATGATGAATTTAACAATATAACTGAGTTCCTATTCCAATCTTTTTCAGTTTCAAGATCTATAATCTCAGACCCTCCCTAAAAGTACAGTTTATGATAGTCTCAGCAATAGAATGCAACCTTCCTTCCTGTCATTAGCGATGAAAACAGATTCTTCCAGTTCTTACAAACACCACCATTGTTAGTGGGTTCTATGCTCCAGGGGATAGAACCTGTTTCCTTTAAGTGGAATGTGTCCCAGGGAGAGCTGATGCTGGTAACATTCCTCTCAGGTGCCTCAGTAGTCTGAACTCTTCCTTCAAGATGTGTTCTCTTGTGGCTTGACAAGATAGAATAAACATAGAATTTGGAATTTATAGAGTTCTGAATTAAATTCCACCTGTGCAGGTTTCTAAATGTCCCTCGAACATAGTGTATAACCTTGCTGAATCTTAGTACCCTCATGAATAAAGTGTAGATAATGATAATAAAAAATTAATCTCAAGGGGCAATCCTTATAGGATCAGATGAGATCATAAATTTTGGAAAGTAAAAAAATATCATATAAATATAGGTCATCATTATCAAGCCCCAAACAGCTTTAATACTTGTTATTGCTATTATTGCAATTGAATTTTTAATAAAATTATTCAGTATTGCCAGATTTAAGAATATTCCTGGCCAAGTCACATTTCTGATGTAATTTCTGCATCAGACATACTATTTATTATTAGAAATGAAAATAACAGTAAGCCTTTAAAAGTTTTACATTGGCCAACACACACTAAACTAATTTAAATTCTTAGTTCTTAAACTTTACCCAATTGAAGAAGTGTGTGACATTTAAAGAAATCGTTTTTATAAAGTCCAACATATCTAAGGCTTTGTGCAAGTAGCTTTCTACATAGAAGATGGGCATGGCATAATTTATTTTTTTATATATTGAAGTTATTTTATTTATTTATCTCCTAGCTACATCCTGGCCTTAAAAGAATATTCTACAGGAAAGATAAAAGGGGAGAGCATTTTCAGCTGTCACTCATACTTATTTTTACCAGGTTAGGATCTGATTTGGTAGAGAATGCTGAGCATATAGAGCCAAATGTTGAACAATTAATTACTCTATTCCTTTAAGATCATTTTACTTCCACAGTTAGTACTGCAGCTCTTCTGAGATCAACCTAATTGGCATTTAATTCTAAGTTGAAAGCACAGAATGTTCTCTCAAGCCATTTTTCCAAAATGTGAATCTCATTTATGAAACCAAAAATTAAAGAACCTAATGCCCAATTTTTTTATTCCATACTGAGTGAAGAGAATTGTTAAGAAACCTGACTTGTCATTACACCAGAAGGAAATATAAATTGTTCAAGTGAGCCAACCAAAAGGAAAATCTGTATATTGAATAGTGGTTAATCATGCAAGAACCCAGATGCTCCACAGTAAATCCAGACTCTGTGGTTTGTGATTCGTCAGTGTAGAAATAAGATGGAATATTCAATCTATTCTCCTGGGTAGATTCTTCCAACAAATGCTAGTAAAACATGGTTTCTTGAGGAATGTATTTCTTTACCCCATATAAGTATGAAAAGAGAAGGGATTCGGTGGTGCAGCTCTTGGTCCTTGGCCGCTCAGGAACCTAATCCTTCTCCACAGAGAACCAGACAGTCACTCAGAGAAATATACTTTCTATTTACAGGCTTTTACATATTTGAAAGTCACTTCATTTAGTGTATGAAAGTCACTATCATGTAAATTTCTCTTCTGGATAAACATCCCAGTTTCTTTTCACCTTTTCTCTTTTCATCTGCTCTAAAGCTTCCTTCGCCATCTTTATAGCTGACTTCTAGACCTCATTAAATTAGTCCATGTCAAAGTACTTTTCAAAGGAAGGTTAGCTAATGCCTCAGGTATGCTCTGGTCATCACGCCCTATGATGACAATAAAAACCTCCTTTGTTTCAAACATCATATTTCTATTAATGTAACTAGAGTATGTCAGCTTTTTTATACCATCTCCTCCTATTGACTTATATAAAGCTTGAACTGAAAGTCAACTAAACATCTTTTTCTAGGCACTGCTTTTAAGTCATGGCTCTGCCTTTATACTTTTGTGCTGCTACTAGAGGCAGGTGAGGCATGGGTTTTGTTCGCTTTGTTTTTTCTTAAACCTAAGCAAAAGCCTCTACATTTACTTATTAAATTTTATCTTTTCTGTAATACCATGCCTCTATAAAGTCAGGGCCCTTGTCCACCTGGTTTACTACTGAATTTCCCCTACTCTCACATTAGGGAGTTTCTCAACCTGCACTTGTCAGGTGTATAGGGTGAATAGGGTCCTCTTGGCAACCTCTACCTTTACTCTCTTTTCAAATTTCCAGAGTGTAATCTGATTTTGTATTTTGACCCAATCTGAAAATGTTTATATTATTGATAGGGATTTTCACTCATTCATATCATTTTAATAATCTGATATGAATTATATGGGCTTATTTTATGTCTCTGACTTTCAGTTTGCTGATCTTATTTTTATTGTCTTTTGGCATATGAACCATGATTTCTATGTTCGTTTTTTGTTTGTTTTCAAGTAATTTAACATATATAAATGATATTGTTTTAACTTCTATGAGGTTTTTCTGGGAAGGGGATGGGAGGTGAAGAGGAGAAATCATTTTTTTCACCCTTAAACAAGGAGAGAACTACCAAGGCTTGATGCCAGCAAATAGGCGGGAAGCTCCTCCTTAGTCCCCATTGTCCTCTGCTTGTTGGTAGAATCCCAGAAGGGCTTTTTATTTTCCTCTTACACAAATAGTGCAGGGTAAACAATAATCCCCCTCATTTTCACCTGGTGTTGGCCTTTCATCCCAACTGCAACATTTCCTGCTTCCCCATTAACTATATTGCACTGACTAAGGTCCTCCAAAGAAATACAGAAAGAGCCAAGGAAGTAAGGGAGAAAAAAATGGTGGTTTGCCCGGCCGCCTTAAAAAGCAACAAACTCTGTAGGAAGGGTAACTTCCTTCTGATAGCCTAGGTTCTTTGAGGCATGGATATTAAAAACACCCTGCTGTCTTGCTGACTTCTACCACTGTACCCCATATCTGCTTCAAGAGCTTCTAAAGATCTGACAGATTATCAGTCACGTACCAGGTCTCCAACACAGCTAAATTTTTGCATCTCTTTGCCCATTCCATGAGTATTGCAATAGGAAGACAAGGAGGGAAGATAATCAGGCACAGCTACTCTTTTGTCAAATTCCTTTCTGCTTTCTGCTATTTCTGAGGATGGTCATATTGTGAAAACACTGCTCTGTTTCTGTTGTTTTATAAGCCAGGAGGATCAAGGTGACATAGTGGTAAAAAGCATAAGTTTTGGAGTCAGATAGGAACTGGCTCAAATTTTAGGTATTGAGGTACATGACTTCCAGCAACTCACAGGACATCCATAAGCCTCAGTTCTCCCATCTGTGTAATGGACCTAATAATCCCTAATTTACAGCATTTTTGTAAGAAATAGAACATAAATAAGAGGTTTATACTTAAAAGTCACTCAAAAATATTTATTGTGGTTCCTTCAAATTGCTGTGAGTACTTTTAGGAGTTCTCCCAGTACCCTCTCTCCAGTCACTAAGAAATCAGAAGAGGGTCTAGATATGCAGCCTCGTCCTCCTGCTCCCACTTAATCAAAGAAGCTCTGCTTCCTTCTGTTCTGCTTCTACATGACGAAGTTTCTTTGGTTAAGCAAATTTGAAAATCACAATTGAACAACCCAATGACCTGCAAAGACTGAGAAACCAAGAAATGTCTAGGGGCTTTATTGTTTGTGAAATAGTCTATTTATTCATCCTGGTGATGTCTTCTGACATCCTTTTACCCCACTAAGGAAAGATGACTTCCCTCTTCCCTAGTTCCTATGTACTTGTTAAGCCCATTGCCCATAAATCTTTCACTCCATCACTTTACTAATTTATATTTACTATTTCAAATTTACATTTTTCCTGGAATACTTGAAAATATATAAAAATAGAAAACTATTTGAAGATCATTCCTGATCTCACCATCCAAACATTATTAATGTAATGTGTTTTTACAGGGATTTATGCATAGATTTTAGTTTTTTGTTTTTTAACTGGTTATTAAGTTTGCTTTTAACTTTCCTATGTGGTAAATAGCATTTTGATGTATATAATTGCACATGAAACATTTAAAAAATTATAAGTTTATATAAGCTCACATCGAATCTGCATTAAATAGTATGAATAATTTAAGAATATGGATATATATTGCTTTCTAAAAGCCTTCTACAAAGATATTCTATTACCCTTACATCATGTCTGTACCTGCTTCTTGTCCTCACCAGCTTTAGTAGTCCATAATATTATATTTTCCTGTGAGTAGAACAGAAAACCCAAAGAATATAAAAAGCACAAACTTCAGATTTTGTTTTCATTTGCAGTATTACCAACCTCTGTAAGCTGAAATCAGATTATATGAATGAAAAATGAATCTGACTATGATTACATTGATGAGAATATAATTCTAAGTCTCCAGGTGGAAAGCTATTTAAGATATATCTATGATTTAAAGTAACATAAGTGGTTCTGGGGTGCCTGGGTGGCTCAGTCATTAAGTGTCTGCCTTCCACTCGGGTCATGATCCCAGGGTCCTGGGATCAAACCCCACATTGGGCTTCCTGCTCGGTGGAAGGCCTGCTTCTCCCTCTCCCACTCCATCTCCTTGTATTCCCTCTCTTGCTGTTTCTCTCTCTCTCTGTCAAAACAAATAAATAAATAAAACCTTAAAAAAAAATAAGTGGCTCACGAAAAATGATCACATTATCCTCATGGCAAACCAATGCTTTAGAATGTCTTGCCATTTTTTCTGCATTGGAGCCTGATGAAAAATTCATTTTTATAATTGGATACTCATAAGAGTATGTGCAGTAACACTTACTTTGACCCAAAGCTAATGCTTTCAAGGTTACATCTATAAAGCTATTAAGAAAAGTTCTGCTGGTTTGCATAGAAACATATGAAGAAGCTATAGTAACTGCAAAGTGTTAAGAAACAATGCTACATTATTCTTTATTTCTAATGGAATATAGATAATTTCTAAGTTTTCTATAGCAAAGACTAAAAGTGTCTTTCATTTCAGAGTATTTCTAATTGCTAAATCTTACCCCCAACAATGAGAATTCTTGAACAACATCAGAACTTTTTCTACCCAAAATAGTCAGATAGAAAAGAGGTGAATATTAAAGGAAAAACATAAAAGAGTAGACACAAGTTTCCTACCCAAATAACAAAGAAGATGGCACCAGACATGAAGACCCCCCAAAAATTTCAGCCACTGTGTCAACAATTTTCAGTGACCTCTCAAGGAGAGTTTCTCTTAAATCATGTAACTTTAATCAAATGAATGCCATACAGCATCTTTGAGGCTAGGGTTGGTGGTACCAGTAATGAACTTTAAAAAAAAAAATGATTTATTTATTTGAGAGAGAGTGCAAGCTGCGGGGAGAGAGGAGGGTAGAGGGAGAGGGAGAAGCAAACTCCCTGCTGAGCAAGGACCCCCACACACACAGTGCGGCGTTCCATCTCAGGACCTTCGAATCATGATCTGAGCTGAAAGGCAGATGCTTAACCAACTGGGCCACCCAGGCACCCCTTAGAGCAGCTCTGCCAGGACTATACTGGTGATGATTTTACACAAACATTTATTGGACATTTTTAACTCTAAAAAGGTGAAGAATTGACCTATTATGTCTCCATTTCTGAATTATGTTGGGAAATATGCAAGATAAGAAAGCATAACCAAGTTTTCTTATTCCCCATATCTGTTCATAGTATAGATTAATACAATTCATACCCTTTCCTCAATCTCAAGTAAGTTAATAGTTTTCTATTTTGACCACCCAAATTTTTTAACTGAGCAAGCAGCAAAAGAGACTCTTCATTCACCTTCTCTTAAAGGAGCTGAAGAAAGTGAAGGCAGATCACCAAAAGGAAAGAGACAAGAGAGAGTTTGGGTCCTTCACAAGCTGAATGATCAAATTTAGAAACACGAAGAGGTAAGACCACACTTAGCATTCTCTTATATCTTCTTTTTTCTTCCTTTGATTATTGATGATTTTGGAATCTTGTTCAATAGACTTTGCCCCATTTAAAGAGACAGAAGAATAAATGAAACAAGATGGGATTGGGAGGGAGACAAACCATAAGTGACTCTTAATCTCACAAAACAAACTGAGGGTTGCTGGGGGTAGGGGGGTAGAGAGAAGGGGGGTGGGGTTATGGACATTGGGGGGATGTGCTTTGGTGAGTGCTGTGGGGTGTGTGGACCTGGCTATTCACGGACCTGTACCCCTGGGGATAAAAATATATGTTTATAAAAAATAAAAAATTAAAAAGTAATAATAATAAATATATGCAGAGAGAAAAAAAATAAAATAAAAAAATAAAAAAATAAAGAGACAGATACCATAAAAGATAGTCTCCTGAAAACTTCAAGTATAATGACCTAAAGTCATCAAAAGTTGAGAGTCTTGGTCATGCATTGGAATCACCTGGGGAGCTTTTGAAAACAATGTCCCAAGCCAACCAAATCAAAATCTCTGGGAGTGGGGCCAAGGCATTAGAATTTTTTTAAGCTCCCTCAGCATTAGCCTGTATAGCTAGATTTGGAACCACTGCATTCTTGTGGCATAAATAAAGTAACAAACTCAAAAGACCCTGATTAGTCCTAGTTGTTTATATCCAAATTTAAAAAATAAGTGATAGGGAGGGGCTAAAAATTGTAATTGTAAAACTACAAAGTTTTAGAATAGAAAGGGGATATGGAGGGACACCTGGGTAGCTCAGTCAGTTAAGCATACAACTGTCAATTTCCACTTGGGTCATGATCTCAGGGTCCTGAAGTCAAGCCTCAAGTTGAGCTCGCTTAAGACTCTCTCTTGCTCCCTCTCTCCCTCTGCTCCACCTCCTGCTCATACTCTCTCTCCCTCTATCTCTAAAATAAATAAATAAAATCTTTAAGAAAAGAGAGGGGATTTAGAGAAAACCTAACTTTATTCTCTCATTTTAAATGTTAGCAGGAGGTCACCTTTCCTTTAATATGCAAATTCTAGTAACTTTGGACCACCTATGCAGTTTGAAGTTTAATTTACCAAACCTGATGTTTCTGGGGATCTTCAGATAATGTGCACACCTTCCCCAACTCTCCCCTTCATACATTCCCCAGGTCCCTCAGCCAGGCATTTGGTTCTAGGCTTCTTGTTCTGCTTCTCCTACAGGTCACTCACAGCTTGGTCCCCTCTAAATAACCCCTATTGTTTTCAAAAGATCTCCCCTCCCCAACACAACCCCAGTTTTTATTTTCTCCACCCAAAAATTTCTTCTTTTCTTTTAGAAATCATCTTTTTTAATCTTATTTTATTTAAACTTAATTAACATATTATATATCATTAGTCTCAGATGCAGAGTTCAGTTATTCATCAATTGCGTATAATACCCAGTGCTCATTATATCACATGTCCTCCTTAATGTCCATCACCCAGTTACCTCATCCTCCCACCACCACCCCTCCAGCAATCCTCAGTTTACTTCCTATAGTTAAGAGTCTCTTATGGTTTAGCTCTCTCTTGATTCTTGATTTCATCTTATTTTATTTTTCCCTCCCTTCCCCTATGATCCTCTGTTTTGTTTAAATTTCACAAGTGAAACTATATAATTGTCTTTCTCTGATTTACTTACTTTGCTTAGCATAATACCCTTCAGTTCTATCCACATTGTTGAAAATGGTAAGATTTCATCCTTTTTGATGACTAATATTCCATTGTTTATACATATCACATCTTCTTGATGCACTCATCTGTCAATGGACATCTGGTCTCTTTCCATAGTTTGGCTATTGTGGACATTGCTGCCATAAACATTTGGTGTGCAGGTCTCCCTTCGGAACACATTTGTATCCTTTGAGTAAATACCCAGTAGTGCAATTGCTGGGTCATAGGGTAGTTCTATTTTTAACTTTTTGAGGAACGTCCATGCTGTTTTCCAGAGTGACTGCACCAGCTTGCATTCCCACTAACAGTATTAAGTGGGCTCCCCTTTCTCCACATCCTTGCCAGCATCTGGCATTTCCTGACTTGTTAATTTTAGCCATTCTGACTGGTGTGAGGTGGTATCTCATTGTGGCTTTGATTTGTATTTCCCTGATGCTGAGTGATGTTAAGCATTTTTTCTCATGTGTTTCCACACAAAATTTTCAACACAATGTTGGTGATGATTTAGGCTTACAGGAGAACAACAACAAAACATCCTATAACTGCTACTTGAAAAGATCACCCTAAGGAATCCAGCATTCCTCCACTCAGTTCTTTCATTCTCTCCCCTCCTTCTCCTCCAGTGTCATATATTACCTCATGCCACAGGAGAAGAAGCACTTGGTTCTCAGCCATCTTACCCCTCCACGCTGGCTGATAATCACAGTTTACGTTTTTATTCCTCACCATCCATGTCCTTTCACTAGGACTGCAAAGTCCCCTTAGTTCTGCCAAAACTTGCTTTTACACATCTGTGTCCCTTTAGCTTATTTCCAGCCACTTGGAAGCTATGGCAGAGTGGGGCTGTCTCAGAGCCTCTGTGTCTGGATACTTCAGGCAGCACATCATTCTGCTGATTCCATGCAGATATTCCTAGGGTCTCATTTGTTTTTCAGGACCACTTCCAGAACTTAAACACTGCTCCCCTCTGACCACAGATCACCAAATTTACATAAGGTGGACTAAGGGCTAAATGGGGAGAAGGAAGGCACAGATTACTCATCAGCAGTTCATCCTTCTTAATCTCTTCTTCATCCCTCCCTTTCCATCAGCTTCTAAGTCTTGAATAAATTTACAGCAAATACTGACTCTGAATCATCATACATTCTTCTCAAATACATTGTTTATAACATAAATTTTGACTTTTGCAGCTTCAAAACATTTTCACTTATGGGATGGATTGTTCAAAAGTGTACTTAGAAACTCAAAAAGCTGTCTTCCTTTCCCTCTTGTATGCCTGCTCTGCCAGCTCTACCCTGAGGGAAGCCTATAAAGCCCAAGCCTATCCCTCACACACACAAATGATGGGGGAAGGGAAGGGAAATCATGAAAATTCTATTGGTTATATCAAAATGTCTTTCCACACACACATTGGTTATATCAAAATGTCTTTCCACATTCCCACACAGACATAACAAAATGTCTTTCCACACACATTATATCAAAATGTCTTTCCACAAAGGACATTGGAAAGAGTACAGGTACCCAGTCTAAGAAAAGGGCAGGTGGTTAAGAGACCATAAAGATAGGAGAGGGCATGGAGAATGTGAAGGATACAGGAAATATTTGGAGAGGTGAGTCTTGGTAGCTGGCCTCTGAAAAGAGAAACTTGGAAGGAGTAGAGACTGTTTCACAGGGATGTTCAAGTGAAATTTAGTGTGTACCCCCTCTTTTTATTCCCCTGTTTATCTTCATTACTAGATTCTTTATAATGAATGAAAATTTTGTACTTTGTGTTAGTTGGTGCTAGGAAAATGAAATAGAATTAAATCATACTTAGAAAATAAGCTAACCTAAAGGAAAAAAACAGTCTGCAGCCATGCCAGTCTGTACAGGCCGCTGGTTTTATTTACTAAAGAAGATTGGTTCATTGGAACCACATTTCCAATGGCTCCTTCCATAGAGAGGCCTATTTTGTTTAAATCTCCTTGATTTTAAAGAATAAATCTATCCAAACTAGTCCAATCTTACAAGGGAATTTATTGAGGAATAACAGAGGTGTTTATTTCATAGAACTCGAGTAGGCAGAACAGCCGGGTCCCAGAAGGGCCAGAATCAGGATCCGGAAAATCAGAACCAGAGGTAATTTTCTCTATTTTCCAAGACTATTTGGTCTCTTGTCTCTCCTTCCTGTACATGGAGACATAGGCAGCATGACAGATTTGAGGAACCCCATATTACCATACACTGTGAGGCAGGATGCCAGCTGAGGAGTAGACTGGACATCGGGTTGGAGAAATAGGCAAGACTTGGCACACAGCAGAAGCCTAATCAACATATATGGAATGAATGCATGATGATGAGTTTTGTTTTAGAGACGTTGTGGATTATGTGGAAAAGACCGATAAGAAATTGATGAATTTGGAGCTTAGAAGAAATATCTGGCTGGCAACAGATTTTAATTACCAGTCTAAAATAGTAGTTTACTTTATTTTTTTTAAAGATTTTATTTTGTTTGTTTGTTTGACAAAGAGAGAGAGACAGCAAGAAAGGAAACACAAGCAGCGGGCATGGGAGCAGGAGAAGCAGGCTTCCCGCCAAGAAGGGAGCCCAATCCAGGGTTTGATCCCAGGATAACGACCTGAGCTGAAGGCAGACACATTTAGTGATTGAGCTACCCAGGCGCCCCTGAAGTAGTAGTTTAAACATTGAGTAAATACATCATCCAGAAAGACTGCAGAGAAAAGAAAAAATAGGCGAAAGACTGATGCCTGGGAAGACGCTGACATTTAAGGGATGATCAAAGAAAGAAGAGCTTGAGAAGAAGAATGAGCAGGACAGATCACAACAGGAGGAAAACTAAGAGCAAGTAGCTTTGTGCAAACAATAGAGGATGCATCTTCAACAAGATGGGAGTGGAGAAAAGAGACAAAGACTGCCTTGAAATCAATTTTGGCAACCATGAAGTTCTATCACTGCTCTTGATGAGCTTTGGTTCCAGAGTTGGTTGGGCAGAGGCCAGGGTGTGCTAGTTTGAGGAGTGAATAGCTGTGAGAATTCTGGCAGTGGGTAGGACCACTTCTAAGCATGTGCTCTGCTTGCTGTTTTCACATGGTCTATCTCATCTAACCCTCACAACATTCCTGTGAATCAGGGATCATTATCCCTATTTTATAGATAAGAAAACAAACTCAGATAATTATTTTTATAAGCCAACTAGCACATAGATAATCTGAAGCCCAACCCTCCTATGGCAAAATAAAAATGTT
This sequence comes from Mustela putorius furo, assembly GCF_011764305.1. Taxonomy (NCBI): domain Eukaryota; kingdom Metazoa; phylum Chordata; class Mammalia; order Carnivora; family Mustelidae; genus Mustela; species Mustela putorius. The sequence continues at coordinate 3,281,030 of NW_025421301.1, forward strand.
CTTAATACTAAAAATTTTATTTTATTATTATATATGCCACTGTATATGTTAACTATAAATATTTTAATATATTTGGTATTGTTTAATTCCTAAGACCTAATAGCTAAAGAAGATATTACCCATATTCAAACTCTAATCTGTCAAAGCAAAAATTCACATTATTTGTTGGTTAGTTGCTTTAGGGGAATTAAAAAAAAAAACTGAAATAGTACAAGTAACAATTTAAAATGCCAGAAAATGTCAGGTTTTTCTTCTCTGCACCTATTTCACATCATTTTTAAGTGTTGAAATCAAACTGAACACTGTTCTCTAAGCATAATCTGAGCAATGCCAATTACAGTTGCTCCAAGTAATTGCAAATCTACTATATTTTCTCCCAGAATCTTTTAGGGAACTAAAGTTAGCCAACCCCTTAATGTTCAAGGAGCCTTCAGTTGCACTGAAAGCTGATCTGAAATTCAACTAACTTCATTCCCTGATAAGCCTTACTATCAAATCTTTGTATCTTTCCAATGACTATACACAAGTAGGAAAGACCTAAAGCTTGCATAGAATCCCAGAAAACTTCATTTGGGGTAGAGCCCAATGTCTGAACTTGTGTTGATGAAAACCTTTGTAAATGAATACAGAGAGGAGAGAATGACCCCTGACCTCACCAATGCTGCCAAAGAAGATACAGGTCAAGGTACAATAGCCACTTAAAGCCTAGGCCATGTCTACCTGAAAACAACCCTAACTATAATTAATCCAGAACCTGCCTGCCTGGTCATGCAATGGCCAGAGAGAGGGGTCTTGGGATTTTTCAGAGATATGTTATTATAAGAGAGAAAAATAAATAAATGGAAATTTTCTTTGCTGTGCTTGAGGATAATCATTCCTCACTGTTTGCCTCTCCATACAAGCAGGAAGAATGAAAGTCAAGAATCCCATGCCTGTCTCAGGAGGAGCAGAGCACAGGGCTTTACTCTAAGACAGACTAATATTCAGCCGAGCTCTATAAAAAAAAATCATTCTTCAAATTCCCCACTATGTACTTTACAGGAAAAATGTGATAGGGGGGCATGGTCACATGTGTAGTAATCACTTACTAGTCAGTAAGGTGTGGAATAGGTGCATCATCTGATTTTTTTCAAAGAAGAAACTGAATTTGTAAACTCTTTAGAAAATGTGATTTTTAACTGTATATATAATATAATCAAACTATTGGAAAATAGAAGCAGAAGTGAAAATCTACCAAACAAAATGAATATTTTTTGGTGATAAAATAATAGATTTGTTTTAGTTTCTTATTTATATGTCTATATTTTCCACATGTTAAACAATAAGCACACTTATTTTACAATAATTGCAAAGGAAATTTTTCATAGTCATTATTGTTTCATGTTTCATTGCACTCATTTTCATGTTTCATAGTCATTATTTGCATCAGTAAGCTATAGGGCTATGTGGCAGTCAGATAATGTGTGTGATTCAAAGGTTAGAACAGAGACTAGTGAGGAGCCCCTGGATGGCTCAGCTGGTTAAGTATCCAACACTTCGTTTTGACCCAGATCATAATCTCATGGGTCATGAGACTGAGCCCTGCATCAGACTCCAGGCTCAGTGGGGAGTCTGTTTGAGATTCTTTCCCTTTGCCCCTCCCTCCCTTGTGCTCTCAAATCAATCAATCAATCAATCAATCAATCTTTTTTTTTTTTTTTTTTTAAAGAACAGGGACTAGTCAAAGTTCCAGAAGACAATCTGGGATCAGTTTAAGGCTAAAGTTTCTAATGAATATAACTTTTCATTAACAGCAAGATTTATCTTGGGGCTAATAGTACCTTTTCTCACTGTTCCCTGTCCTGTGCACAGATAGACAGAGAGGGAGAGGCTGTACTGAGGAGCCAGTACTAGATAGAGGGCCACTCTAGAGCACCTTACAGCCAGAGAGAGATGTCATTCCCACACTAATAAAAAATTAGTGACAGACATTTTACACAGAATATAGCAGAAAATAATTTTCAATGTCAATTATTTATTACATGAACTCTGAACATTTGCAGATTAGAGACAAAACTTTTGGTCAAAACTAGGAAGAACATGAAACATAAAAGTAATGTTCCCACTCAAATTCCTGTGACAAGAATGATAGTTAAAGAAGTTAAAGAAGAAAATCAACTGTCGAGACTATAAAGCAAGAGACATCCATCCTGGGTTATGCACAGGTAACCTAGCTGTGTATTTCCATGAATTTTTCAGTGGAGATAAACTGGAAATTAATATCTGAACCTAAAGATGGCTTATTAATTTAAAGTCTACTGAAGCAAATGCTTTATTAAGATATAAAACTTTTGATCCTTCAAATAAATGGAAAGATATGTCATGTTCATGAATCAGAAAAATAAATATTGTTAAAATGTCAATACTAGGGGCGCCTGGGTGGCTCAGTGGGTTAAGCTGCTGCCTTCGGCTCAGGTCATGATCTCGGGGTCCTGGGATCGAGTCCCGCATCGGGCTCTCTGCTCAGCAGGGAGCCTGCTTCCTCCTCTCTCTCTTTCTCTGCCTGCCTCTCTGCCTACTTGTGATTTCTCTCTGTCAAATAAATAAATAAATAATCTTAAATTTTAAAAAAAAATGTCAATACTATCCACAGCCATCTATGCATCCAATACAATCCCTATCAAAATGTCAAAGCCATTCTTCACAGAAAGAGAAGAACCACAAAAGAACCCAAATAGCCAAAGCAATCCAGAGGGGAAAAAAATAAAAGAAGAACAAAGCCAAAGATAGCATACTTCCTGATTTCAAACTATACAATAAAGCCATAGAAATAAAAACAGTATGGTATTGGAATAAAAATAGACACAGAACAGAATAAAGAACCCAGAATTAAATCCCAGTACTTACGGTCAACTAATATTTAACCATCCAGTGGGGAAAGTTAGACTTTTCAACAAATGGTGCTGAGAAAACTGGAGAAACACATGCAAAACAATGAAATTGGAGCCCTACTTCACACCACTCACAAAAATTAACTCAAAATGAATTAAAGACTTAAACATAAGACCCAATACTATAAAACTCCTAGAAGAAAATATAAGGAAAAGAAACTCATTGATATTGGTCTTGGCAAAAAAATACAAACAACAAAAGCAAAAATCAATAAACAAGATTATATAAAACTCAACAGATTCTGCACATCAAAAGAAATAATTAACAAAATGAAACTTCAGCCTACACAATGGGAGAAACTTTTTGCAGACCATTTATTAAATAAGGGATCAATATCCAAAATATATAAAGAACTAGCACAACTTAATAGCAACAAAAAAATTCTATTAAAAATGGCCAGTGGGGTGCCTGAGTGGCTCAGTGGGTTAGGCCTCTGCTTGCCACTCAGGTCATGATCTCAGGGTCCTGGGGTTGAGCCCTGCATCGGGCTCTCTGCTCAGCAGGGAACCTGCTTCCCTCTCTCTCTCTCTCTGCCTGACTCTCTGTCTACTTGTGATCTCTGTCTGTCAAATAAACAAATAAAATCTTTTTTTAAAAATGGCCAGAAGAACTAAGTAGACATTTTTCCCAAGAGGACACACAATGGCTACTAGGCACATGAAAAGATACTCAACATCACTAATCATCAAGGAGATGCAAAGAGAAACCACCAGGAGAGATCACCTCCTAACTATTAGAATGGCTATCATCAAGAAGAGAAGAGACAAGAGATGCTGTGAAGGATGTAGTGAAAAGAAAATCCTTATACACTTTCGGTGAAAAAGTAAATTAGTCTAACCACTATGGAAAACATTATGAAATTTCCTGAAAAAATTGAAAATAGATCAACCATACTATCCAGCAATTTCACTTCTGGGTATATACCCAAGGAAATAAAAACAGGATTTGACAAGATTTATGCATACCCTTGTTTGTCACAGCATTACTCACAATAGAGAAGATAGAGAAACAAACCAAATGCCCATAGATGGATGAATAGATAAAGAATATGTGGTATATATACACAGTGGAATATATTCAGCCATAAGAAAGCAAGATACCCTGCTATTTGCAACAACATGGAGAGAACTTGAGCACATTATGCTAAGCAAGATAAGTCAGAGAAAGAAAGACAAGTACTATATGATATCACTTATATGTGGAATCTAAAAAAATCAAACATATAAAAAAAAAAGCAGTAAAATGGTGGTTACTAGGCAATGGGGAAAACGTTGATGGTGTTTAAGGGTACAAACTTGTACAAAGTAGTAAATAGCCCATAGAGATTTCATGAACAGTATAATGAACATAGACAATAATATGATAAAGATATAATGTGACAGATATTGTTTCAATGGCAATCACTGTGTATCAAAGTAATATACTGCAATCTCAATTTATAAAACATAATGTGTTAAATTTGTCATATTATAAAAATGTTGGTCTTTGTTGAAGATATGGTCATCCTTCACAAATCTTTTCTATTGTTTTCAAAATGCTAAAGAACTGATCCAGAAAGATTTGATAAGTAGCTATCCAGACTGGGTAGATCAAGACTATGATGAACACACTGGGAAAAAAACAGAAGGCAGAACACTTGAAGCAATAATGCTTTCCAAAATTTTAATTTCAGACTCAACACACAAGCTAGAATAAATTTAGCATAATATCAATCATGCTGTCCAAAACCCCAGGAAGAATATTTCAGAACATGACTAAAGAGAATGATTTTTTTAAAGAATCACATTCTAGGTGAATTAGTAGATGACCTTGACATTATTTCACAAAAGAGAAATCAACAATCTATTTAATTACAGTGTAAAACAATCAGTAGTTTCTAATGGCCCCTGGTGCACCAAAAGCTCTGTTTACAAACTTAATGTTAATATCTAATTCACTGAAATATTTGCCTGATGGGACAGATGTAATAACTCAAAAGGGTTCTGCATAGTGGTGCCTCAGTGTGTTCCCACATAGAACAGAACTCTTACTGGCCCTGAAAGCCAGAAACATATTTTATTATTTCTCAGTTTTCTCTAATTACCAAAACAGATGTTTTTAAAAATCTCACAAATTTTCAAAACAAAATTAATTTTAAATGAGTTTATTTTGTAAAGATAAAAAACACACTTTCTGGAATTTTAAGGAAACGCTGGCAATCACATGAAACTTTCACAATTCCAAAAAGACTAAGACTTGCCTTTTAAAAATCTGACACTACGGAAGTTTAATTCACCTTGTATCATACATATGATAGAATTTTCAAGAAGGAAACACACTACCTTGAGGCATGAAGCCAGGCTCTCCGGATCAGTTGGACATGGCATCACTGGGAGCCTCTGGAGCACCAAGATGGACTGCACGGTGTCATCTGCATGTGGTAGATGACCATTGGAATGATGCAGCACTCATCTGGGTGATGGCATTTGAGAATACAAATGGCTTTTTTTTTTTAAGATTGTATTTATTTGACAGAAAGACACAGCAAGAGAGGAACACAAGTAAGGGGAGAGGGAGAAGCAGGCTTCCTGCCAAGCAGGGAGCCCAATGTGGGGTTTGATCACAGGACCCTGGGATCATGACCTGAGCAGAAGGTGGACGCTTAATGACTGAGCCTCCCAGGCACCCCACCAATAGCTTTTTTAACTTCTCTAGAAAATACTCAAAATTGTTAACATTAAATTGAACAATAAAGATTGTGAGCAAGGCTTAACAAAAAGAATCCTGCCACCCTATCTTTCTTTTTTTTTCTTTCTGCCACTCTATCTTTCATAAAACACTTTTCTTATGGGATATTTTGGGATGGAGGTGGGATAGTGAAAGAAGAGAAAATGAAATATTTCTTTCAATTTCAACTGCCCTAACCCTTGTTCCTCTTAACCAACTGAGAAATCCAGGTGCCCCTAGCCCTTGTTCCTCTTAAAGCAAGGTTCTTGACTGGGGTCAAGGAACACTTTCTTGATATAGGAAGATTTGGTATGTTTACATGTACAGATTTCCTAGGGAAAAAAGTATGAGGTTAATTAGACCTTCAAAAGGTTAATAACCTCAAAATTTCTATAACCACTGCAGTGTGGGGCCTAACTTGTGGATTCATGGTTTGCAAGGTGCAACCTAATTTAATGAGGAAGTCTATTTAAAAGCAAACACAAACACAAGCTTGTATCCAACATGGCAGAGATGCCTGGCCCAAAAAGGTTCTCACCTCACATCGTGTATGTATTTCAGATTGTTGCAGACATGAGTAATGAAGATTTTGTAGTTACATCAGAGGCAAACCCATGACAAGACATTCCTTTTCTTAGTACAGGAGAGACATCATAGCAGTAGTTATGATGCTCAGAGATATTCTCCAACAAATCGTCTTTCATGAGCAGGGAGCCACAGCTCTGAGATGAGCCAGAGAGATTCTATTGAGCTACCCATTCACATGGGTACAAAACATTCTCCAGTTGCCCTTCTTCATGCAACTCATGGGTCATCAAAAGTATTTTTTGAGCACTTAATGAAATCTTTGATGTGGCATTTCTGGGAACAGTTGAAGGTCCTGAAAAATTATTATCATTCCATTGGGCAGAGCAGAAAGACAGAAGGTTTGTATTGTTCAAAACACAGTTCAAATTTCAGCTCAGCCTCTTACTGAATATATGAATCTGGCTGACTTAAATTTTCCATTTCCTCATCTTCAGAATAAGTCCTCTAATACCTTCCTTGTTGGACTGCCTCACATGGTCTAATAAGTGATTTTCGTTAGTACTCTCCACATAAATGTCCTTTTTACCTGTTCTGCATTGAAAGCAGAAAAAGGCCACCCCAGAGACCTAGAAATGAGATAGGTGCCCTAAGCCAATAGGTTTAAATCTGACCATTCACTGAAAGACAATGAGGGGGCAGAAGAAAAGGAGGCAGAAAATAATGCTACTAGTACATTGATTCAGGTACATTTATAAGTTACATCGGTTTAGGAGGGCTTGGCTAAGAATAGAACCTCCTTTCATTATTGTGGGGGAAAAAGCCACAAATCTCTGTCTTTGCTAATCAATTTTCCCAAAGTATAACTTTTAAATACTAAATTATTATCCAATGACTCCTTTAGAAAATTTCAGTTCTCTTTCCCCATAGCTACCTTCTTGCCTTGGCAATCCAAGACTGGCTTGTAAGACACTGTATCTCTCTGACTTTCCAGCATGACTTCCCATTTAGCAGCTGGAGAGTCTGTGCCCAAATAGGCTTTATTCTCCTGTGGAAATGATAGGAAGTGTATAAACCTCTTTTCAGTTGGGCAAGGGCACTTTCTGCCTGGAATCTGATCCAAAAACAAACTCTCATTGCACAGCCTTCACCATCTCCCTGGAAAGAAGAACTTGGGACTGAAAAACTCACCATACATTTCCACATATCAGGGCAGCTACATGGGGATACAAGCAGGCTCCCATAAAGCACTACTGGAGGACAGAGCATTTAGGCCAGTCTTCTAGAACCAGCAAAGTATGCCCCCAAGAAAAGAATTATGAACTGAGTTTTGAAAAACGGAATTGGTGCACCTGAGTGTCTCAGTCAGCTGGGTGTATACCTTTAATATAGGTCATGATCCCAGGGTACTGGGATGGAGCCCCATGTTGGGCTCCCTGCTCCATTGTAAAGGCCTACTTAGCCAGAGCGATTCCATCCAGTTAAACAGTGATTTTGTTGTTTATGCAGTAAAACTTAAACTGTCCCTGAATCCCCTTTCCCCCAGGGCACTTACTTAAAAACAAGTCCCGGAAACCAGTCCCAGGTAACAAAGCCCAAATACAAGGGTGGGTCAGGCCAGGTGGAGGTATCCAATCAGTGGAGGCGCATACTGTTTCCCTAGCTACCAAGGAGTATGGGCCCCGCCCTTTGGGTGCCCTTTGGGTGCCAATTCTGACCAAGGTGATAGGCTAGTTCAAATATCTACTAAGGTAAATTGTAATTCAATTTGTCACTTACGTGTGACCTAGCATGACTGTGCAGCTTTCTCTGTGTGTTACAATCTCATTGGTCACCTATGCGTAGCCAGGCCCAACCATGTGGCCTTTGCTCTTAAAAGCTAGTCTATAAGGCAGAAAGAGGTCACCTCTTTGCAAGAGATAACCCTGGCCAGTCAGTTTGATTCTCAGGATGCTTGGCACGAAATAGAGCTTTGCTTGACCTTTGCTTTGTATCAGTCTCATTCCTTTGACCATGGACCCAACACCATAAGCAGTCTACTTCTCCCTCTCCTTCTGCCCCTATGCCCTGCTTGTGCTCACTCACTTGTTCTCTTTCTAAATAAATAAATATCTTAAAAAGAAAACAGGAATATGCTTTCACCAGGATGATATAAAATTTAAAAAAAGATAATTAAAAAATTTCTAAGACTGCTGAATGATACTGGTGAGGGTTCAGACTTCAAATAAGAAAAAAAAAATTTCCAAAAATTACATAATAAAGCAGGGGTTTATAAGCTGCATTTGTGTCACTGGAACTGCATGCATCGATAAGGATTTGAGGAGAAAGTAAAGAGATGACCAAAAAGGTAAAGAACTTTCCTAATTCACCCAGAGTAGCTCAGGTATATGTGTTGGGGTTCCACCATTAAATAATAAAAACAAAACAAAACAAAACAAAATTCTACTATGATGCCTGGGTGGCTCAGTTGGTTAAGCAACTGCCTTCAGCTCAGGTCATGATCCCAGGGTCCTGGGATCTAGCCTCACAGCAGGCTCCCTGCTCAGTGGGGAGCCTGCTTGCTTCTCCCTCTCCTTCTGCCACTCCTCTGCTTGTGTTCTCCTGTTCCCTCTCTCTCTGTAAAATAAAAAAAATAAATAAACTTCTACTAGAAAAACACAAAAAATGTTTTGATTTTTTTAAAAAAGATCTGAAAAACATAGTATTGGAAAATTCATCTTTTAAAAATTCATCTTTTAAATACAGCACCATGATAAGCCATCAATATTTGCTTTGTGAATACTCTCTTGTGAGAGTTAGGCATATGTATACCTATGTCCTGACCTCAAAGTGGGTTCTAGCACTTTTTAGGTTCCTCAGATCTTATCTGGGAAATGATAAAGCTTCTGGTTCCAACCAGAGAGCTGTGTGAGTTTCAAAGAGCAGGAAAGAAAAACACCATGCAAAATAAGACTGCCATATGAGGAGATGGGTATTCCTTGGAAGTTTTCCCACACTAGTCTCCTTTCATTGAGACACATTAGCAACTGACGGTACATGGCCCTCCTTCTCACTGTTGTGGCTTCCCATTTAGTTTATAGTTTAGACCTGATATTACCCAAATACTCTCTTCCAAGTTGCCTTTGGCATTTCTCTCTCTTTCTCTCTTTTTAAAATGTTTTATTTTTAAGTAATCTCTGCACCCAATGTGGAGCTCAAACTCATAACCCTGAAATCAATTGTTGCATGACTGCAACTGAGTAAGCTGGCCAGGCTCCCCCTTGGCATTTCTGTTCAAGCTGTGGAGGCCATAGGACTTGGACTTTGAACTTTCTTGGTGATTTAAGTTCCTCTTTGAAAAGATAGGTTCTAGGGGTACCTGGGTGGCAGTTGGTTAAGCCTCTGCCTTCAGCTCAGGTCATGGTCTCAGGATCCTTGGGATCGAGCCCCACATTGGGCTCTCTGCTCAGCAGGGAGCTTGCTTCCCCCTCTCTCTCTGCCTGTCTTTCTGCCTACTTGTGATCTCTCTCTCTCTCTCTCTCTGTAAAATAAATAAAGAAAATCTTAAAAAAAAAAAAAAAAAGATAGGTTCTCATCTCACAGGGTCTCTCAGTTTTAAAAATATGTCCAGGTAATAAAATACCATTTCAATTCCTAAGATACACCCTATATGATGATTGGTGATATGTCCTAAATGTTAAAGGAATTCATTGAAATTTCTAAGTAAGAACAGAGGATAACTTTTCGGTGGTTGGGGATTGGGAAAGAAAAAAAAAGAAAATTCTAAATAAATAGAGATTCTGAAAACCCTGGAAAGAAAACTATTTCTCAGTAACAAGACTGAAAAATTATATGTCTCACCTTCCTACCTCTCCAAACAAATGCAGGTTCCAAGAGTCCAGCTGGTATGAGGAATCTGTTTATTTCCACTAACATTAATCAAGATACATTCTGAATGTCATCCTTACCAAGTAAATATTAATGTACATGAGTCTTTGCATAGGCACTAAAGGTCTGTTTCAGCTTGCTGATGTGGTTACTCATATATCAGCAATGTCAGGGCTGGACTTAGAGGTCAATTAAAATGTTGAAAGCCATCTTTCCTATGAAAATGGACCTATGTCTTCCTCGAAATTCACAATGGACTTTATGAAATGGAACTAAAGTTCAGCAATGGAGGAAACCAGAAAGGTGTAGCAGCTTACCTACAATCATCAGCACCTTTTTTGTCCTTAGATCTTATCTATGAAATAATACTTCTGGCCCCAAATGAATTCCAACAATGGTACAGTTGGAAGTAGAACCTTGTCTGGGTTTGTTCCCACCAGTACACACAGGATCCGAAAAGGGAAAGAGAAGAATGTTAGGCATGGCCAGGCCAGGACCTAAAGGTTCTTCTGTGGGTCACATGAGCATCCAAATCATGTTTATATTTAAATAATTTTTCTCATAGTAGAATTGTTTGATCTGAGGTCAACAATGAGTCATAAGTATGGAAATGAAAATTCCAGCATCAAATGGAAGAAGGGGGCCAGAACCGCTATTCCTAATGTTGTTAAGTTAACTGGTGCCAGGATGGCTGTGCAAGAATTTCTGAAATTATTGAGAAGTTCACATCCCAAAGCCCCACAGAGGAGATGCTGATACGGGAGATATAGGTCTGTGTGCTGTAGGACAAATCTCCTAGGCACTTCTGTCTGATGCCGTCATGTGCAGAATCTTTGAGGGCCCTTTTAATACTGACCTTCTATTAAAGGGCCTTTCCTTCAAGTTCTCAGCAGAATTCTCTCACATAGGGCCACCCAGGAAAGATGTGAGATAATCAAAAGGAGTTTGTGTATAAATTGTGGTCTGCTTTCTGTTTTTAGCTAACCATACTCCCTGTGGCTGGTTTGATCATCTACACATTTGATCATGATGATGATGGTGGTGATGATGATGATAAAGATGATGATGGTGATAATGTCAACCATGATGACTAGTATAATAATAACCACAGGCAAAGTCTGCTAGGCCAGTGCTTCCCAAACGTGAGTGTGCGTAAGAATTAAGTAGGGATCCTATTAAAGTGGATATTCTGATTCAGTGGGTATGGGATGGGGTGGGGCCTGAAGTTTTGCATTTCTAGCAAGTTCCCAAATGATGCCAATGTTGCTGGTCAATGGATGGCACTTCAAGGAGAAAGGCAATTTTTTTAACTGGCTAACTAGGGAGAATAGAGTTTATTTCAAACTCCTTAAATATACAGCATCTTAAAAGGTACATAATCAGACTACTAGCTTCTGAAAACAGAAAAAAACAAACAGGCAGTCAGGGATCACTGGACAGTGATTCATGTAAGCAGTGAGTAGGGCAAAATAGAGTCACTGATGGCCTGTATGTCAACAAAATGAAAACTAACACAGGCCATTGAGTAAACATGCCCCAAAGAACTCATGTCACAGAATTTTATGCTTGTTCATAAGGAAATAAAGACCTGTCATCGCTTTAGGTTACAACCACATGATTTATCCCAGCTCCATGTTTGTTTCTCCTCTAAATGAACACGCAACTATTCTGGAGAAGCCACAACAAACAAGCTTTCTGTCACATCTGGATCTCTCCCTTCCTTTTATATATCCCAAATCATAAACATGGCAAAATGGAAACAGTCCCCTGCCAAGTGTAGTTTGGTGGCAGAGACACCTTGCACACAAGTTAATCATTATTTGAGCAATTAAATAAGCAGTAATCACAGTCTCAGGAAAAACAGAAAGCAATTCTCAACTGAGAAAAAGGGAAAGAATCTTCATCATTGGATTCTTTATTCCTCATTTTGTATGTTTAATACCATTTCCTTCAGCAGACTAGGAAACAGCACTTAGGGAAATCCAGAGCCCATTTGAATTGCTCAGTAAGTACTTGAAAATTGATTTGAATAACAGATATCCAGATACTTTTACAATTTAAGCCTTTTTAAAATAGATCCCCCAAAAGTTTTAAGTAACAAAGAGAAGTAAGCAAAAAATGAGAAAAAATGAAAACGGGGAGACTGGCAACAATGCGTTCCGTACACCAAATATAACCAATGGCCCACACAAATGCATCCTCTTTTCTTCTTACTTGAAAAATCCCAAGTTAATTCAGGATTTGATAGAGATCCTTTGCTCTTCAGGAAGTCTCTCACTGCAGAGGATCAACTATATTAAGCCAGACACAGAAACCTCATCCCTCTCTGTCAGTGAATGTTCTAAGGAAAGACATGTGTCCCCATGCTGGCCAACAGGATCTGAGGTCAAGTTGTCTGGGGGCTTCTGGAAAGGATTGCCCTCTCTTAAGGAAACCTAGAAAGTTCTTTGCTCTCTCACTTCCTTCCTGCTTAAGAGGATGTCATTTTAGGACACAAGGTTTGATGCTGCCACAATTTTGTGACCATAAGACAAAAATTCATCCAAATACTCTATCTTTATTGTGCACTGATATAGCACTAGAGTGGGTTACCTCTGAGCTACTTGTTATGGGAGAAAAACAAATTCAATGGTCTAAGGCACTTTTAGCAAGGTACTCCATTAGGTGTAGCTAAGAGCATATTACTAATGATATGCTTCTCTTTATTTATATGGAGGTATTTTTAAAATCTAATTCAGACTTCCCAAAAAAGAACAATTAATAAATCATGGTTAACAAGTTTTCTGAGGTAATCATTTATTGGTTTGTGTTGTAAATTCTGTATTATAAATTGACACCCATAAAAGTTAGCTGAACCTAAGTGCCTACCCTGAAATATGGGAGGAAAAAACCCATACAAGTTTTAACAGAGGTAGTCACTTATACATTCATCCATTCAACAAATATTTAACTGATACGTTCTAGATCAAAGCTGTGCTAGGCAGTGGAGAGATAAAACATCTAAATGCCCCTCTTCACAGAGCTGACATTCTAATGGGGCAGAGAGACAATTCACAAATTTATAACTATGATTAATAACACCAAGGGGAAAAAACCTAGAATGATTATGGAAAGAGCAACTGCAGTGTTATCTTTAATTTTCTTATTTATTTTTCTTTTTTAAGAGAGAATGAGAGAGCACAAGAATTGAGAGGAGGGGGATTGGAGAGCAAAAGGAGAGGGAGAGAGAGACCCTAAGCAGGCTCCATGCCCGTGTGGAGGTCAACACAGGGCTCGATCTCACAACCCAAGATCATGATCTCAACCAAAATCCAAGAGTCCCACACCTAATCAATTGAGCCACCCAAGCAGCTTTGCAGTAAGTTTGTTAGAGAATGGTCGAGTTTCATTCTTCTACATATAGCTGTCCAGTTTTCCCAGCACCATTTAAATAAGTTTGTTAGGGGAAGCTGAGATGGATTTAGGAGCATAAAAATCTAGGGAGTGTCAGTCAATCCATAGAGCTGCCATTTCCCAGCAGAGTAATAATTGATAAACCCAATTGCCAGGGTATTAGGGCCTGAGCAAGGAAAATGATATGATTGCAAGAGACAGTAAACATAACAAGCTTTACTGGGCAGTGTTTAGACAGGGTTGCAGGACAGGGTTTGTCCCTCACAGCAAGAAACTGTACAGAGGTTATGGTTCAGGTAGAGAAAACACTAGTCGGAAGAGGGGAGGGTTTAGTGTCTGGGTGATGTTACTCAACATGGCAGGGTCGGACAGCTCCAGAGGGCCGTAGCAGCATGGGGCCTGGTAACTGCAAGGACTCGCCTTTATAAATAGCAAACAGCTGTGGAGCAAGGTTTCACAGCATATGCAAAGCAACCAGTCTCTACATAGCCAAAAATGTGCTTCTCTGACCTGTTTTTAAAGTAATTGGAAAGTGTAAAATTGGGGTTTGGCGCTGGGAGGATTTTGAGCTAATGTGTCTCAGCCTGCAGAGGGGATGTACCCAGAGGCCAACATACAGAGGCCATCTTTGAGTCATTTACAGAACACCAACCTATTGTTTTCAAGAATGGTGGGCAAGGGTGCCTGGGTGGCTCCGTGGGTTAAGCCGCTGCCTTTGGCTCAGGTCATGGTCTCAGGGTCCTGGGATTGAGTCCCGCATCGGGCTCTCTGCTCAGCAGGGAGCCTGCTTCCTCCTCTCTCTCTCTCTGCCTGCCTCTCTGCCTACTTGTGATCTCTCTCTGTCAAATAAATAAATAAAATCTTTTAAAAAAAAAAAAAGAAAAAAGAATGGTGGGCAAAAACAGTAACTGACAGGTAGTGGTCCTTTAAAAAAAAAATTTTATTCATTTATTTGAGAGAGAGAGAGAGAGAGGACGTGTACCTCACATCACGGGGGAGGGGAGAGAGAGGGAAAAGCAAATTCCCCACTGAGTAGGGAACCTGACACAGGCTTGATCTCAGTACCCATGAAATCATGACCTGAGCTGGAGGCAGCTGCTTAACCAACTGAGCCACCCAGGGATGCCCGACATATAGTAATTCTAATAAGCTCAAGCATGACTTAAGAAATAGAGTGTGTCAGCCAAAAAGGAAAGAGTTCTAAAAACTTTCCTAATTGGCTTAGAAAACAGGGTGAAGAAAAGGCAAATAAAACTGACTACATTCTCGAGTTTCTATTTAGCTGTTTGAGGGATGTGAGAAAACAGGTAGAAGTCAGCTGCCTTTCATCTCCAAAGATGGCAGAAACAGCATGTTTAAAGGAACAACTGAAAAAGTATAGTTTTATCAATGTTCTTACGGAATTTTATTGTTGATTTGGCTGGGAACACTAAGAAACAAAGACACTAGGTCCAAGTGATTCCATTCGACACAGAGCTAAGAGGGACCTTGGAGTCTACATATCAATGAACAAAGTTCATGGCTTTTGAAGTTCAGGTTGCTTATTAGGGACTGCCTGAAACTTCACTCCTTGACTTCCAGCCCTGGGCTTCAAAAACCCTAGCAAACCTCCATTAGTTATATAATGAAATAATCTCAGCGTTTTTTAGAGGAGTTAGAGTGCATACATTTCCTTTTTTTTTAAAGTTGTAGCCCTTTCTCTTTCAACCAGGAGACACTATTGACATGCAATATATCTAAGTTAAGGTGTAGGATATAATGATTCGATACACATATATATTGCAAAATGATTACCACAGTCAGGTTAAACCTTACATAAGTCCCCTCACATAAATACCATTCTTTTGTGTGTGGGAAGATAGTATTTAAGATATACTCTCTCAAAAACTTTCAAGTATAAAATATAGTATTGTTAATTATAGTCACCATGCTGTATATTTGATCCCTGAACTTATTCACCTTATAATTAGAAATGTCTATGCTTTGATCAATATCACCCCATTTTCCCTACCCTTCAGCCCCTGGAAATCACCACATTCTACTCTCTATTTCTGAGTTTGCCTTTTTTAAATTCCACATATAAGTGAGAACATAAAGTATTTGACTTTGTCTAACTTATTTCACTTAGTATAATGCCTTCAAGGTCTATCCATGTTGTTACAAATGGCAGGATTTCCTTCTTTCACATGGTTAAGTAATATTCATGTGTGTGTGTGCACACAACATATTCTTTATCTATTCATCTATCAAAGAACACTTCGGTTCTTCTTATAGGCTATTCTTCTTGGCTATTTTAAATAATGTTGCAATGAACATTGGGGTGCAGGTATTTCTTTGAGATAGTGATTTCATTTCCTTCAGATATATCCCCAGAAGTGGGATTGCCAGATCATATGGTAACTCTATTTTTCATTTCTTGAGAAAATTCCATACTGTTTTCCATGGTGGCTGCACCAACTTACATTTCCGCCAACAGGGCACAATTATTCCCTTTTCTTCACAGCCTCAGCAACACTTGTCTCTTATTGTTTTTTTGTTTTTTGTTTTTTTAATAATGGTCATTCTAACAGGTTTGAGGTAATATTTCACCTGGTTTTACTTCACATTCCCTGATGATTAGCAAGGTTAAGTACATTTTCATGTACCCATTGGTCATTTGTAGGTATCATTTGTAAAAATGTCTATTCCAGTCATCTGCCCATTTTTTCAGAGTGGGGGAAGGGACAGAGGGAGACAGAGAAAGAGAATCTTAAACAGGCTGCATACTCAGCACAGAGCCCAACACAGGGGTCCATCCCACAACCCTGAGGTCATGACCTGAGCTGAAATCAAGAGTTGGACCCTTAACTGACTAAGCTACCCAGGTGCCTGACTCAGCCCATTTTTTTTTAATTTTTATTTATTTATTTGACAAAGCGAGAGATCACAAGCAGGCAGAGAGGGGAGAAAAAAGCTCACTGCTGGGGCGCCTGGGTGGCTCAGTGGGTTAAGCCAATGTCTTCGGCTCAGGTCATGATCTCAGGGTCCTGGGATCGACTCCTGCATCAGGCTCTCTGCTCAGCAGGAAGCCTGCTTCCCTCTCTCTCTCTCTCTCTCTCTCTCCGCCTGCCTCTCTGTCTACTGTGATCTCCCTCTGTCAAATAAATAAACAAAATCTTTAAGAAAAAACAAAAACAACATTCCCACCAACAGTGTAGGAGGGTTCCCCTTTCTCCGCATCCTCGCCAGCAAAGGGGCACGTGCACCCGAATGTTTATAGCAGCAATGTCCACAATAGCCAAACTATGGAAAGAACCTAGATGTCCATCAACAGATGAATGGATCAAGAAGATGTGGTATATATACACAATGGAATACTATGCAGCCATCAAAAGAAATGAAATCTTGCCATTTGCGACAACATGGATGGAACTAGAGCGTATCATGCTTAGCGAAATAAGTCAAGCAGAGAAAAACATCTATCATATGATCTCCCTGATATGAGGAAGTGGTGATGCAACATGGGGGCTTAAGTGGGTATGAGAAGAATCAATGAAACAAGATGGGATTGGGAGGGAGACAAACCATAAGTGACTCTTAATCTCTCAAAACAAACTGAGGGTTGCTGGGGGGAGGGGGTTTGGGAGAAGGGGGTGGGATTATGGACATTGGGGAGGGTATGTGCTTTGGTGAGTGCTGTGAAGTGTGTAAACCTGGTGATTCACAGACCTGTACCCCTGGGGATAAAAATATATGTTTATAAAAAATAAAAAATTAAAAATTAAAAAAAAAAAAGAAAAGAAAAAACAAAAACAAAAAAAACTCACTACTGAGCAGAGAGCCCAACATGGGGCTCGATCCCAGAACCCTGAGATCACAACCTGAGCCGAAGGCAGAGGCTTAACCCACTGATCCACCCAGGTACCCCTGCCTACATTTTAATCAATATTTTTTTGCTATTGCATTGTAGAATATCCTTATATATTTTAGATATTGCCCCCTTATCAGATATAAGATTTAAAAATTTTTACTCCCATTCTGTATGTTTCTTCTTCACTTTTCTGAATGTTTCTTTTGCTGTCCTGAAGCTCTTTAATCTGATTTAGTCCCATTTGTTTATTTTTGCTTTTGTTGCTTTTGTTTTTGGTGTTGTATCAAAAAACCATTGCCTTGACCAATATCAGAAAGCTTTTCCCCTAATGTTTTCTTCTAGTAAAGTACATTCGTAGTTCTTATATTTAAAACTTCAATCCATTTCAAGTTAATTTTTTTTAAAGATTTTATTTATTTATTTGTCAGAGAGAGAGAGTGAGAGCAAGCACAGGCAGACAGAGTGGAAGGCAGAGGCAGAGGGAGAAGCAGGCTCCCTGCGGAGCAAGGGGCCCGATGTGGGACTCGATCCCAAGACGTTGGGATCATGACCCGAGCTGAAGACAGTTAATTTTTTTTTAATTTTTTATTTTTTATAAACATATATTTTTATCCCCAGGGGTACAGGTCTGTGAATCACCAGGTTTACACACTTCACAGCACTCACCAAAGCACATACCTTCCCCAATGTCCATAATCCCACCCCCTTCTCCCAAACCCCCTCCCCCCAGCAACCCTCAGTTTGTTTTGTGAGATGCCATTGGAATTTTGATAGGGATTGTGTTGTGTCTACAAATCATTTTGGTAATATAAACATCTTAACAATATTAATTCTTCCAATCGATCAATGCAAGATATCATGCCATTTATTTGTTTCCTCATTAAGACTTTTCATCAATGTCTTGTAATTTTCAGTGTACAAGTTGTTCAGCTCTTTGGTTAAATTTATTTGTATTTTATTACTTTTAATTCTAATGCAAATTGGTGGGTTTTTTTTTATTTCTTTTTCAGATAGTTCGTGGTTAGTAGACTGATTGATATAGTACCATATATTTGTATATTGATTTTGTTGTATCCTGCAAATTTGCTGAATTCATTTATTAGTTCTAACAGTTTTTTGGTAGAATCTTTATATGTAAGATAATATCGTCCTCAAACAGAGACAATTTTACTTCTTTCTTTCTGATCCAGATAATTTTGGGGTTTTTTATTGCCTAATTGTTCTGGCTAGGACTTCTAATACTATGTTGAATAGGAGTAATAAAAGTAAGGACCTGCCTTAATGCTGATCTTAGTGGAAAACTTTTCAATGTTTCATCATTGAAGATGATGTTAACTGTGGGTTTATCATATATGGTCTTTTTTAAAAAAACTTTTTTATTTCTTTTCAGCATAACAGTATTCATTGTTTTTGCACCACACCCAGTGCTCCCTGCAAAGCGTGCCCTCACTAAGCATAATCTCTTCCACTCCAACTTCCAACTTCTTTCAAGATATGTCTCCAAAGGCAAAGGAAACAAAAGTGAAGATGAACTTTTGGGACTTCATCAAGATCAAAAGCTTCTGCACAGCAAAGGAAACAGTCAACAAAACAAAGAGGCAACCCATGGAATGGGAGAAGATATTTGCAAATGACAGTACAGACAAAAGGTTGATATCCAGGATCTTTAAAGAACTCCTCAAACCAACACAAACAAAACAGATAATCATTTAAAAAAAATGGGCAGAAGATATGAACAGATACTTCTCCAATGAAGACATACAAATGGCTATCAGACACATGAAAAAATGTTCATCATCACTAACCATCAGGGAGATTCAAATTAAAACCACATTGGGTTACCACCTTACACCAGTTAGAATGGCCAAAATTAGCAAGACAGGAAACAACATGTGTTGGAGGGAATGTGGAGAAAGGGGAACCACTGTTGGTGGGAATGCAAGTTGGTGCAGCCACTATGGAGAACAGTGTGGAGATTCCTCAAGAAATTAAAAATAGAGCTTCCCTATGACCCTGCAATTGCACTACTAGGTATTTACCCCAAGGATACAGATGTCGTGAAAAGAAGGGCCATCTGTACCCCAATGTTTATAGCAGCAATGACTGCCAAACTGTGGAAAGAGCTAAGATGCCCTTCAACGGACCAATGGATAAGGAAGATGTGGTCCGTATACACTATGGAGTATTATGCCTCCATCAGAAAGGATGAATACCCAACTTTTGTAGCAACATGGACAGGAGTGGAAGAGATTATGCTGAGTGAAATCAGTCAAGCAGAGAGAGTCAATTATCATATGGTTTCACTTATTTGTGGAGCATAACAAATATCATGAGGACAAGGAGAGATGGAGAGGAGAAGGGAGTTGAGGGAAATTGGAAGGGGAGGTGAACCATGAGAGACTATGGACTCTGAAAAACAATCTGAGGGTTTTGAAGGGGCGGGGGGTGGGAGGTTGGGGGAACCAAGTGGTGGGTATTAGAGAGGGCACAGATTGCATGGAGCACAGAGTGTGGTGCAAAAACCATGAATACTGTTATGCTGAAAAGAAAAAAAAAAAACTATTGCACCTAAATAGCATTTTGCTTTGCTTTGTTTTGAACTACTAGTGTGTCTTAACACTTATTAAGCATTAACTAGTTGTCAGAGTTGTGCTCCTGTAACATGGATTACATTTAATTTATTAAATTTATTTATTAAATTAAAAATATAAATAAAGGTCTTTACCTTCTGTTGTAGATTTTACAATAAAGGATAATTTATAATGTAGAAAGATGGGTTCCATCTACAGCCTGATTCAGAATTGATTCAGAAGAAAACTTATATTGACAAGTTTTTTAGTCCTTATCCAGTAAGGCAACCCCCATTTGCACCCCCATTCTTATCTCAAATTCTAAAAATCCATAGAATTTTCTGAATCTTGAGGTTCCAAGCTGGAAAAATGCCAAGCCCCAGATATCTCTCTGTATAGAGACCTAAGCATTCCATAGAAGCACTGGCGCTGCTAATGATGATGCTCTATGGAGACAACTCCTCCAAACTGTGCCCCCTTGAGTCAGGCTTCCTATTTTAATTTTAGACAAATAGTTTAACTTAATTTCAGACAAATCAGCTTCAATATCTATGCAAAAGGACCTCAATGCAATGGAACACCAGCTGAAAGTCAATACAAATAGATTTTTCTTAAAAAAAAAAAAAAGTGATGAAGGACCAATTTGTATTATGAATTCTTCTACCTGCTTTCCCAGTCACAGGCAGGCCTCCAGTTGTCCACTTGTCAGCTTCTATGAGTACCCAAAAAGAGTGAGTCCTTTTTGATAATATTATTTGGAACGCTGAACATCATTTCTGGTATGACTAATACAAAAAGCTGGTTGCCAAAGCTTCTAGAAAATAACAAGAGATCTTCATGCTTGTTACACCTAAAAATAAAGGAAAGAAGAGATGAAAACAAACATATTAAGATACAATTCCCTTTTCATCAGGGATTCAAGCCAACTGAAACAGTTTGGCTCAAATTTTGTCCAGGGGACATTCTGACAATTCCTGTTTCTTCCAATTCAGTGATTTGGGGGAAAAAATATGCAGGCTCAGTTCTGCCTCAAACCAGTTCAATTCTGGGGTTGGGGGAACTGATGCATTTATGATTCAATACAAAAGCAATATTTGGGTTTAGTTCAAGATTTAGCAATTAGTATGGTTCATTCCAGTTTAATGTTTGATTCAAGCTACTATTTTCAACTGTTCATTTTATCAGTTATGCCCCGAAAGAAAAAAATATATGTATTAACTCTTGTCAGAGGGAAAACAGGAGAATACCATTTATGGCTTTGAAAGGAGTCAAGACTCCCCTTTTAGTGTGCAAATTAATCATAGAATTTCTGTTGTCGGTCACATCTGTTAGCAGTATATAAACCTACCTTTTCCCAAAAAACTCTGAATAACCCTCAAGCACGTTTTTTATTAAACATCTACTCCATCTCTCTTCTCACAAAGCAACCAAGAAAATTTCTAGCTAGGCTTTTCTAGGTATTTCTAAATTAGAAAATCTTAACTTTTTTATTTATTTATTTTTTATTTATTTTCGGCATAACAGTATTCATTATTTTTTCACCACACCCAGTGCTCCATGCAATCTGTGGCCTCTATAATACCCACCACCTGGTACCACAACCTCCCACCCCCCCGCCAAATAAAACCCCTCAGATTGTTTTTTAGAGTCCATAGTCTCTCATGGTTCACCTCCCCTTCCAATTTCCCCCAAATCCCTTCTCCTCTCTAACTCCCCATGTCCTCCATGCTATTTGTTATGCTCCACAAATAAGTGAAACCATATGATAATTGACTCTCTCTGCTTGACTTATTTCACTCAGCATAATATCTTAACTCTTTATTCCTTTTACAAGCTAAGGTTATGCATGGACATATTACACATAATTTTTATATATAGTAATATGTATAATAATTTGATATCTGTGTATCATAAGAACACACACACATATGCGGACATATATAAAGAATAGTAGAGAAACAGGAGTTTTAGTAGGTTCACTGAGAGCAAAAGAAAGGCAAGTGAGCCAAAGAAAAGAGATTGATTTAATGGCTGAAGGTATCTAAAACTCCTTCCTGTATCAAAACCCACTGCTTAGAATGTTATAAGTACATTTGATAAGGTGATTTATTGAGCTATAACTGTGTGATTTGTTTGCAGAGAATTTTCCCTCTTCCATTCAAGAAGGTCTCTTTCTTCCTAACTTTGAACTCCATGAACAGATTTTCTCCTGGAATGGGAATAAGGGGAGGCATAGAGTTGGTGAGGGAAAAATGGAAAAGCTTCATTAAGGATACATAGAATAGTCCCTGCTCCCAACAATATCCCAGAAATGTGGCATAGGAGAATGGCACCATGGTACAACCCAAACCCATATCCATAGTCCCACCCCAGACCCCTTCAGAAAGAAAGTAGCAGAACTCAAAGCTTCAAAAAAAAAAAAAAAAAAAAGCAAATCCAATTCTATTTCTATTGCTGCTATAACAAAAATTACCACAAATTTGGTGGCTAAAACACAAACTTACTATCTTATAGCTCTGGAGGTCAGAAGTTCCAGACAGATTTCGGTTGGCTAAAATCAAAGTGTCAGCAGAGAAAGTCTGCATTCTTTTTGGAGGTTCTAAGAGAAAATCCATTTCCTTGTCTTTTTCATCTTGTAAAGACCACCTTCTTTCTTTAACTCATGGCCCCTTCCTCCATCTTCAAAGCCAGCAGCCTAGCATCTTTGCTCCTCTCTCTGACTTCTGCTTCCTCTGTCACATCTTGTTTTATAACTGTGGTCCCCCTTGCCTGCCTCTTGTAAGAACCCTTGTGATCACCCTAGACCCATATGGTTAACCCAGGTTTGCATACGAATGCATCAGGGGTTGTCATGATGAACTGGAGATTCAAGGTCCTCCACTGATCTCCATGAACTTGTAAGGGTTGGGATTCTTGTATAACACTCAAAGGGAAAGGAAGCCCCATTAATAACTAAAATGTGAGTGGAGTCAGAATTATGTTAAGATAAAGAAAAATTACAATTGTGACAGTTCTTGTTTGTAATTTTTGTGCCTACAACATAGTTTTATTTTTCTTCCCTAATCACATTAGCTCTCAATCGTCATCATTGCGACTCATTTACTATAATCACGTTGACAATTAACAAGTATCTACTAAGCTCCTATTATACATAGAGCACTTACAACAAGGAATTGTAACTAATACAAAAGAATTAGAAAACAGGCATCCTTCTTAGGAAGTAATATGTATGAAAACTATAAGGGAGATTCCTTATGGGAAAAAGAAGATAAGACTATGTAGCATGCTAAAGTATATTCTGCAAATAAGTGTTTTTGGACACTCCGATCCTTCCTATCCTCACTGACTTGTTATCTTGCCTTGCAGACTTCACAGCATTTCCTACAAGGTTTTCCATGAAATGGAGCTTCTCTGATCAAAAATTTTAGGAATATACAGACCCATCATATTTAATTATTGTAGAAGTAGCCCAGAGAAGTTCTACACTAAAGAAATCACTTTTTAGTTTAGCTATTTCCAAACATATTTATGCAATCCTTTTTCCTCTTAACCCTTACCAACATCCCTCCTTGAAAATGCTGACTTAGTGAGATCATGGTCCTTCCTAGGCCATTTATATAAATGTTTCTTTTTTAAAAACCCAAGCTTCAGCACTGCTTACTGAATATTTAATAAATGTTTGCTGAATAATGTGACTATCTAGCAAGATGAATGCTCATGTTTCCAAAACTTTTACTTCCTGTATTTATCAGTTCCACCAAAATAAGACCAGTTCCCAGCAGCTCTGTCTTTTCCCATCTTTAGTATTAAAAATTGTCCGACTTTCTGAAACTCTGAATAGATTATATACACTTGTCCTCCTTATGCATAGATATATTTCTGTAGCAGCATGTTACAAAAAATAAAATTATGCAGTCTTCTCTCACCTCTGCTGCTAACTACATGTATGACTTCATGCAAAGCTCATGCTTCTGGCACTCAGTGTGCTCACTGGTAAAACAAGAGGAGTGAACTAGATGGTCTCCAACGCACTTTACAGCTCTATTATTTGTGCATGTTTTTTATCTAGATACTCATTCTCTCAAATAATTTCAACATATGAGGCAAGAATTACTTCTTTTGAGGAAACAATACTATCTTCCCACCCCAATATCCCCCACCTCCAATAAGTTTCTTGTGTTCAATGACAGTACTCTTTGTCATAGATCCTATCAGCTTTCCCGGTGTGGTTGCAAAGGAAAGATCTCTGCTTTAGTGCAGTCTATAATCTTACTGAGCATATGGAATGAATTATGCTCCCCTCTTCAAAATTCATGTAATGACGCCCTTATCCCCATTGTGACTATATTTGGAGATAGAGCCTTTAAGAAGGTAATTAAGGTTAAATGAGGCTATTGGAGTATGGCCCTAATCCAACAGGACTGGTATCTTTATAAGAAGAAGAAGAGATACCAGGAGTATACACACACACACACACACACACACAGAGGCCACGTGAGGACAGAGTGAAGAGATAATCATCTCTAAGCCAAAGAAGGGCCTTAGGAGAAGCCAACCCCAGGGCACCTTGATTCTGAATTTCCAGCCTCAAGAACTGAGAGAAAATAAATTTTTGTTGTCTGAGCTACCCAGTCTGTGGTATTCTTTTAGCAGCCTGAGCAGACCAATACACTGAATAAGTATAATCTATATGCAAACAAGAAGCAAAGAAAAAAAAATATATAGGACTCAACATAATAAGATGTGCATACTTTTTTAAAGAGATGGCTTCTGTTTGCTTGCAGAATAACTAGTATAGAAGGAACAGTTTGCCCCACACTCACCCATCTAAGTGATGGGATCATATTGAGCATTTTCAACCCTAGGCATTAAAACTGACAAGAGGCTTTTCCTGGACATAATACACAAGGAAAACAAAGCAGAAAGCAGCACAAATTTCTCTCCCAACCCATTTGCAACATCCTTGGTCCTGAGGTAGGCTGTCTAATGGGCACAAAGTTTTCCCTTGGTATAGATACAGCTAGCAATGGGTATGACTTTACAAATACCCCTTTAACTTGAGAACTGTGAGTCCTCTTCTTAAATGGCTTATTCAAAAAGAAGTTAGAAGAGAGGTGGCTGGGTTGCTCAGCCATTAAGCAGCTGCCTTCAGCTCAGGTCATGATCCCGGGGTCTAGGAAGAGCCCCGCATGGGGCTCCCTGCTCCATGGGGAGCCTGCTTCTCCCACTCCCACTTCCCCACGTGTTCCCTCTCATGCTGTCTCCCTCTCTCTCTCTCTGTCAAATAAATAAATAAAATCTTTAAAAAAAGAAAGAAAGAAAGAAGTCAAAAGAGTCAATATGGTCTTGTAGTATCATCTGAGCAAGTAAGTTATGGTTCTCTGCCACCCACTTTCTCCCTCTTTCCACCATCCCTTCCTGCCTCCTGCCTCCTGCCCTTACAGCAGGACCCCCACTGTTGGAATCTTCCAGGGGTGGGCTGCCTAAAACAATGGTTTGCTTGCAGTGACTTATTTTTCCCCAAAGACCTACTCAGAGCAGTGGCTATATATATATAGATAGATTTGGCTATATTCTCTTTGTTAGGGACACAAAATTTAAATAATATGAACAATTAAACCATCACACTGACTGTATTCCTTACTGTTCTTTCCATTTATAAGCGTGCTAAGACTTGCTTTCTCATTCATTACACCGAAGATTGGTAAGCACACAATTATTTAGGAAACTCCTCAGACAGTTCTAGTATGCATGTCCTATAGCACCTAGCACACTGTACTACACAGAATTCAAAAAATAGGTGTGGATCAAATTTTTAAAAACAGGAGAACTGTATTTAAAAACATTTCACTTTTTTCTCATGTCTTTATATAAGGTATATTAACAGATTTTATTTAAAAAGCCAGCTTTGATTTAAAACTTGCTATTTGTAGGCACTCTTCTATGTGCTTTACAGGTAGTAAGATATGAAATCACACCATAACACTATAAGATAGCATAACATAATATTACTATTAGATTCCCTTCTCACAGATAGGGAAACTGAGCACAGGAGATTGAATAACTTGCCCAAGATCACACAGCTCAGTGACAGGGCTGGGATTTGAGCCTTGAGAGTCAAGTTCTAGAAAGTACACTTTTAACTATACTATATCTCTTTGGCTTAATCATACAGCACACAGGTATGAATGTGAAAACAAAAGGGAAAGAAATCTAAACACACTGAAGATCATACATTTTATTCCAAAGGCAAAAGCTTTGGGTCCTCACTTACAGACTAGAGACACTCAGCATCTTGACTTTACATACATTCTTCTAATGGCAACAGCAGAAGGGAGTTGGAAATGGGGAGTTTGCTGAAGACAAATTCTCCTGAAGTAGAAAGTATGAAAGTGTTCAGTATCTAAAAACAAGGGAGACAAAGAAGAGGGGAGAGGGGTGCCCAAGCACTTTAAACTCTAAAAGCAGAATAGCTGTGAGTCATTTCATCTAACAGTGGATAGCCCTCTGCATTCCATTAGCTCTTAAGGGCTTCACTGAAAAGCAGCATTTCATTGAGTGTGACTGAGTCACTGAGAATATCTAATATCCATTAACAGTCTGTGTTTTGGAAGGCAGGGAAAAAGTGGTCCAACCAAGTGGTTAAGAAGCAAGTTTATGTACTTTAAAAAAAGAAAATTTTAGT
The DNA here is from genome assembly GCF_011764305.1 of Mustela putorius furo. Lineage (NCBI taxonomy): Eukaryota > Metazoa > Chordata > Mammalia > Carnivora > Mustelidae > Mustela > Mustela putorius. Next base: position 3,307,557 of record NW_025421301.1, read on the forward strand.
TCCTGGAAATTTACATTACTCCCTGAAAATGATGGAAACTAGAGTATTATTAAATCTATAGAAAGAAATAAAACTTTGTTTAAAAAGCATATAAACATATGAATAATGTCCACTGTGATTTATATTAAGAAATCTATTTTTAGTCTTCTATCCCATGCATGGCACAGAACAGCTAAATCCCTGGAACTTCCTAAGTATGGATAGAAATAAATGTGTCCTTTTTTATGTTAAGGAAGTGGGCAAAGCACCAAAGCACCTTAGGATGGGAGCTGGTCACCAGAGGAAAGCACCATGTGACTAGAGGGTTGGAACTTTCAGTTCTCTTCTCTGCTAGAAAATTGACTTCAATCACTGGTGGCCAATGATTTAATCAGCCATGAAAAATTAATGAAGCCTCCATAAAAACACAAAAGGACAGGGTTCAGAGATCTTCCAGGTTGGTGGACACGTTGAGATTTGGGGAGAGTGGTGTGCTTAGAGAGGACATGCAATATAACAATCTACTGAGTAAACTGGTTTTCTGAGTTCTGTGACCCAATCTAACAAACTAATTGAACCCAAGGAGGAACCTCACCCTGTTTGTCAGGAGTAGTGATAACAATCTGGGCTTACTATTGGCATCTAAAGTAGAGGGAGTTTTGTGGAACTGAGCTCTTAGCCTGTGGGATCTTGTGCTATCTCCCAGGAGATAAGATCAGAACTGAGTTGATTTGTAAGACACTCAACTGGTGTCAATTCAGGAAGAATTCCTGGTGGTGTGGGGGAAACCACTCAACACAGAATACTAGAAATGGGTACAGAACCCATACCAAGTCATTGTATATTCTCTTTTTCCATTTAATATGTTAGTATCAGCCATTTATTTTTATATCAATGTTACCTTTTTGTTTGTTTTAAGTAAATCCTAATTACATTGAAATTAACATACTGCATAAATAATTTATTTCTATTATTTCATAGGGAAAAGTTCAAAAAGTTTACCACTGTATTTCCAAATAGTTTTAAAGGATTTCTCTTCTGGAGCTTTTCCAATCTTGGTTGTGGAAAATTAACTTCAAATAACCAATTCCAAACCATAGAAAACAGACTGAGGGTTAATGGAGAGAGTGGGTAAGGAAGGAGCCAAGTGGGTGATGGGAATTAAAGAAGGCACTCATTGTGATGAGCACTGTGTGTTGTATGTAAATGATGAGCCACTGAATTCTATTCAGGAAACCAAAACTACACTGTATGTTAACTAACTAAAATTTAAATTAAAAAAAAAAAAAAGAAAAGAAAAGTATATAAATAAATAATAGAACTACTATAAAAATAGTAGTTAAAAGAAAAAATAAATAACCAATCCCAGAAGCTTTTTGTGAACACCAAAACGTTATCACCTCTCTGGGTAGCCTCACAGTTGTGCTGCATCCCTCAGCATAATGGACACTGGTTCAAAGTAAGGAGTTAGTATAGGAGAAGGCAGGCACGCTGCTTAGTACAGACCACCTCCTGCCAAACGGTCAGCCAAATGGGTGTGATGGCAAACAAACTCTGATCCTAATACCAGAGATTTATCAGCTCCAGCACTGATTGTGGGTTTATGGGAAAGGAATTTGATTTTTTAAGACACTTTCATTTGGGATTCTAGACTCAAAGAAGAGCCCTCTGAAACTGAGTACATATAAACATCATCCGAGATTATCAGTGAAATTCTTGGCCTAGCGGCCCAGAGGAGTTTTAAACATCACTTGGGGTGATGTGGAACAATAAAGATATTTTTCTCTGCACAGGCAAAAGAGGTGAGGCTAAGGATGCTGAGTGTTTTGCTGATTCATTCTTTTTCTTCCTGTTGCTTAACAGCTACTGGGGTTCCATCTAGGGTAATGAAAAAGGTCTGGAACTACAGAGTGATGATGCATGACACTGTAATGTACTTAATATCACTGAATTATACACTTTAAAATGGCTAAAATGATATATTTCATATGTGTACTTCACCACAAATAAATAAATAAATAAATAAATAAACACCCACTATGCACATGAGTGTTTCAGATGTGATTCACCTCCTAACACCCCATACACACACACACACACACACACACACACACACACACATACTTAGAGTTCTTAAAAAGTAGACTAAGGTTGACTTCAGAGCCCTTTTATCCACATTTCTAAACTTACTTTATTTCTTTAGATACTCTTAATTAAAAAAAAAAAAAAAAAACCTTCTTCCTTATATAAAATCTAGTTCTCCAGCCCAAGTGCCCAATGTAAATGAATGGATAAAGAAGATGTGGCATAGATATACCATGGAATATTACTCAGCCATAAAAAAGTATGAAACTGTGTCATCAGTAAAAATATGAATGATACACTCTAGTTCCATCCATGTTGTTGCACATATAAAAAATAAAAAATTTTAAAAAAATATGGATGGACCTACAGGGTATTGTGCTCAGTGAAATAAGTCAAAAAGAGAAACACAAGTAAATACCATATGATTTCACTTATATGTAGAATTTTAAAAATGTATGAACAAATAAAAACGGAATCAGACCTATAAATAGAGAGAACAAACTGATGGTTGCCAGAGGGGAGGAGAGTGGGGGGTTAGGCAAGATGGGTAAAGGGGGGTGGGAGATAAAGGCTTCCAGTTAGGGAACGAATAAGTCATGAGAATAAAAAGCACAGCATAGGGAATATAGTCAGTGGTATTGTAATAGCATAGCATGGTGACAAACAGTAGCTACACTTGTGGTGAGCATAGCATAACCCATACACCAGAGTTGTTGAATCACTATGTTGTACACATAAAACTAATGTAACATTGTGTGTCAACTATACTCCAAAAAAAAAAAAAAAAAAAAATTCTGGGTGTCTCAGTGACTCAGTGGGTTAAGCATCAAACTTTTGATTTCAGCTCAGGTCATGATCTCAGGGTTGTTGAGATCAAGCCCCACAATAGGCTTTCTGCTTTGAGCCTGCTTAAGATTCTCTCTCAATCTCTCTCTGTCCCTCCTCCTCCATTTGACCAATATCTAGTCTAGATATTGTCCTATTAGAGATACACTAAATAGCTTAGTCTCACCTAGGAGCCCTTCTTTGTAACCCTTTACTCTAATTTAGCTAGACTCACATCTCTTTTCTTTGCCTAATCATTGCTTCTTCATCCCTAACTTCTGGCTTTGTGCCCCTTGAATCAGAGACCAGTCCCCTAATGAGGATCCAATAATTCAATAATGTCCCTATCCCAAATATTTGTATTTAAACCTTGGCTTCATTATCCTACCCCAAAGGGACCAAAGACTTTTCAGTTCAAATCAAAGCCACCTTGTGGCCCATGCCCATGGACATCTCTTAAGGCCCTCCTTCCCAAAACTGGTATTTCAACACCAACAGAAAATAAACTGTGGGAGAAAAGCCTCATGTCTGCACCTGAACTGATAGAATTTGTCTGGGTTTGAGAAATTCTATTGAAATTCCATTTTTGTAAAAGAAAACATTGGAAACACATAAACTAAGAGTGAGACTACAAGCAAATAAGCATCACAGACATCTGCCAAAAAATGAGTTGACAAGCAAGACCACCACTGAAGCTGGGTGAAGGAATCTGGAAAGGAGAATTGTTTAGAAACGACTGCTTCCAGATTTGGTGTCTATCGCTGTGGCCTGCAACATATAACCAACAACTTCTCCTTACCCTCATTTTGAAACAAACTGACTTTGGACTCTTTGTCCAGAAGAGCTGTTAAAGGGAATGAGGATAGTATTCCATTGTGTATATATACACAATGGAATACTATGCAGCCATCAAAAGAAATGAAATCTTGCCATTTGCGACAACATGGATGGAACTAGAGCGTATCATGCTTAGTGAAATAAGTCAAGCAGAGAAAGACAACTATCATATGATCTCCCTGATATGAGGAAGTGGTGATGCAACATGGGGGCTTAAGTGGGTAGGAGAAGAATAAATGAAACAAGATGGGATTGGGAGGGAGACAAACCATAAGTGACTCTTAATCTCACAAAACAAACTGAGGGTTGCCGGGGGGAGGGGGTTTGGGAGAAGGGGGTGGGATTATGGACATTGGGGAGGGTATGTGATTTGGTGAGTGCTGTGAAGTGTGTAAACCTGGTGATTCACAGACCTGTACCCCTGGGGATAAAAATATATGTTTATAAAAAATAAAAAATTAATTTAAAAAAAGGGAATGAGGAGGAGTGAGGATGAGAATGGCAGAGGAAAGTGTGAATAATGTACTGAAGTGAAAGAAATCTGATTTTATTCAATTCTCTGTGAATTTAAGTCAGTTACTCAACTCCTCTGTTCCTCTATTCATTTTACACTACAAAGAACTTACTGAAAATTAAGTTAAGTAAGATATATATGCCTCCCAACATGCAAGCAAGAGACAGACACATACCTTAATGAGGATGTCCTGTCCCTATTGCTATTCCTTCCTTTATTACCCTTTTACCACCGACATGCATGAAAGCTCCAAGTTCCTAGCAGAATGCCTCTAAAAGGGGTGCCTTGGTGGCTCAATGGGTTAAAGCCTCTGCCTTTGGCTCAGGTTATGATCCCAGGACCCTGGGTTCAAGCCCCATATCTGGCTCTCTGTTCAGCAGGGAGCCAGCTTCCTCCTCTCTCTCTGCCTGACTCTCTGCCTACTTGTGATCTCTGCCTGTCAAATAAATAAAAATCTTAAAAAAAAAAAAAAAGAATGCCTCTAAAATAGTAGCTTCTTAATAAATGTCAATTTCCTTTTCCTTTTTCTGCAACCATTATTGATAATGAAGATTAAAACTATGAAACTGCTCTCGTTTCTCTCACAGTGAGCAAACTCCATAGGATTCATGAGGGCCTGTTGACCCTCATAAGGACCTGTTCTCTTCATTCTTGTTCCTCATTCTCAAGTTCACCCCCTCCTTCCTAGCACACCTCTAGCTCAGGGCTTCTGATCTGACAGGCAGAGTTAGCATTCCCTGTGAGATCAAAGGAGACTGAAGACCTGATTCGGGAACCTGAATCTCTCAGCCATCAAAAAGGTCTGTCAGTGACAGTTAAATATGGAAGTGAGAATTTTTAATATAAGATCTTTGAAAAGAGAAGTTCTTCTCTTCACTTCTGCAGTAGCTCCAACCTTTGTTGTTGTTGTTGTTGTTGCTGCTGCTGTTTTTAAGAGTTATTTATTTTTGAGACAGAGAGAGAACACACGGAGCAAGGGGAGGGGCAGAGGGAGAGAGAATCCTCCAACCTTTGTTTTTAAAGTGAATAAAATCTCTGCAGTTAATATATACTGAGCCAAACATTTTGTGCATGACTCAGTAATTTAATGCATTGCCATTAAACTTAACAGGATCAATTTTTGCTTGTTATAGAGAAAAGAAAATCTAACATTTACTCAAATAGACTCATAGATAAAATTGTCCAAGATTGGACTTAACCTGTGCTTGTTGCAGACTCACAAATCCTAACCTCTAACTTATCAGTATAGAGCCAACCTCATCTGTCAAGTCAAGAGGAGCTATATAGCTGGAGACTCAGTACTGAAGACCATGTCATGAAGAGGAGAGACCTTCTATCTCCCAGATATCTGACAGTTGAACTGACTCTGTAAGGCAGAGATGCCAGGTCCATGCTATCCAGTGGAAATATAGGGCCCAGTCACAGAGTCAAGTGACATGCAGATTACTGAAATTCCTAGCAGCTCCATTAAAAAAAGAAACAATGAAATTAATTCTAACATTGTATTTTATTTAACCTCATACATCCAGATTATCATTTTAGTGTATGATCAATACAAAAATTCTTAATGAGCTTTATTACATCCTTTTTTGTATTAAGTTTTTAAAATCTGGTGTGTATTTTAAACTTATATCACATCTCAGTTTGGACCAGCTACATTTTTATGTCTATGTAGCCACATGGAGCTGGTGGCTTCCAGATTAGAAGCACAGTTTCTCTATTAGAAGCAACAGTTTCTCCAAACCCCAGAGATTCCTAAAGCAAAGTGCCTACCTCTCTGTGAAAGGAAAATCACACAGACTCAATTAAATGGACTGTGATATACACCCTGAAGGACTTTCCTCCACTCTAATTAAAGGGATCTCATGGGTGTTGGGTGGCTCAATCAGTTAAGCCTCTGATTCTTGACTTCTGTTCAGGTCATGATCTTAGGGTGGTGAGATAGAGCCCTGTGTCGGGCTCCAAGATCAGCAGGGTATATGCTGATATAGTTGCAAGTCCTGCAACTATCAACGGGCAGAGATCTAGCTTTTGGTTATTCATTCTTTGAGTGCACAAATCACAAGATGATTGAGGAGGCACAAGATGTCAGGAGTAGGAGACCTAATATCATTGGGTCCCAGGAATTCAGCCAGATAGTTATCAAACCATTCTGAAAACATACTCAACAATAGAGTAAAAAGAAGAAGAATGGCAATTCTAGGAAAAGAAAAGTGACCACAGTCTGGAAGGACAGGAAAAGAAGTAAATCTGAGGTGATATATGGGAAGATAAACCATGGGGGGAGGGGCCAGTTCCTGGCAAGCAGAAGAGCAGTGGAGCACAAAATCAGAATGTTTAGAATTTGGCTCCATTGAGGGACATCACTCCAGAGTGTGTATTTTCCTACTTTCTTCTCCTGGATTCAGGTCTCTTTCTGATTTGGTTAGTGTATGTTTTTTCTGGGCTTGGTGCTACCCTTTTAGTATTTTGATCTCCCATTCATCTATTTTTAGCTGGATAAAATGACAAGGCTGAAAAACTGACCACCAAAAAAAGAACAAGAGGCAGTACCAATGGCTAGGGACCTAATCAATATGGACATTAGTAAGATGTCAGATCTAGAGTTCAGAATGACAATTATCAAGGTGCTACCTGGGCTCAAATAAAGCACAGAAGATACTACTACTGAGAAGATACTTCTCCCTTTCTGGAGAAATAAAACAACTAAAATCTAACCAAGTTAAAATTTTAAAAAGCTATTAATGAGATACAATTAAAAAATGGAGGCTCTTACTGCTTGGACAGTGAGGCAGAATGGAGAATTAGTGATATAGAAGACCAACTGATGGAGAATAAAGAAGTTGAGAAAAACAGAAATAAACAACTACTGGACCATAAGCAGAGAATTTGAGGGATAAGTGATACCATAAGATGAAACAATATTAGAATGATTGAGATCCCAGAAGAAGAAGAAAGACATAGGGGGCAGAAGGTATATTGGAACAAATCATAGCAGAGAATTTCCCTAATATGGCAAAAAGAACAAGTATCAAAATCCAGGATGCACAGAGAACCACCCTCAAAATCAATAAAAAATAGGTCGACACCCCACCATCTAATAGTAAATCTTACAAGTCTTATTGACAAAGAGAAAATTCTGAAAGCAGTTCAGGACAAGAGGTCTGTAACATACAATGCAAGAAATACTAGATTGGCAGCACTTATCCAGAGAACTGGAAGGTCAGAAAGGACTAGCATGATATATTCAGAGCACTAAATGAGAAAAATATGCAGCTAAGAATACTATATCCCACTAGACTGTCACTGAAAATAGAAGGAGAGATAAAAAGCTTCCAGGACAAACAAAAATTAAAAGCATTTGCAAACATCAAAGCAGCCCTATAGGAAATATTGAAAGGGGTCCTCTAAGCAAAGGCAGAGCCTGAAAGTAGTAGACCAGAAAGGAACAGAGATATACAGTAACAGTCACCTTATAGGCAATACAATGACACTAAATTCATATCTCTCAATAGTTACTCTGAACTTAAATAGGCTAAATGCCCCAGTCAAAAGACATGGGAAATTAGAATGAATTAAAAGGAGAAAAAAAAAAAATAAAGACCCATCAATATGCTGTCTGGAAGAAACTCATTGAAGACCCAAAGAAACCTCCACTTTTAAAATGAGGAGGTGTAAAACAATTTACCAAGCTAATAGACATCAAAAGAAAGCTGAGGTGGCAATCTTTATATCAGATAAATTACATGTTAAGCCAAAGACTATACTAAGAGATGAGGAAGGATACTACATCATATTTAGAGGGTCCATCCAACAAGAAGATCTAACAATTTTAAATATCTATGCCCCCAAAGTGGGGGCAGCCAATTATAAAAGCCAATTAATAACAAAATTAAAGAAACACATGACAATAATACAATAACAATAGAGGACTTTAACATGCCCCTCATTGAAATGGATGGACCATCTAAGCAAAAGACCAACAAGGAAATAAAGGCTTTAAATGACACACTGGAGCAGATGGACATCACAGATATATTTAGAACATCCCATCCCAAAGCAACAGAATACATATTCTTCTCGAGTGAACGTGGAACATTCTCCAGAATAGATCCCATCCTCAGTCACAAATCAAGTCTCAACCAGTACCAAAAGATTGGGATCATTCCTTGCATATTTTCAGACCAAAGTGCTCTGAAGCTAGAACTCAATCATGAGAGGAAAGCTGGAAAGAACTCAAATACATGAAGACTAAAGAGCATCCTCCTAAGGAATGAATGGGTCAACCAGCAAATTAAAGAAGAATTGAAAAAATGCATGGAAACAAATGAAAATGAAAGCACAGCTGTTCAAAATCTTTGGGACACAGCAAAGGCAGTCCTGAGAGGAAAGTATATAGCCATACAAGCCTTTCTCAAGAAACAAAAAGGTCTCAAATACACAGACTAACCCTACACATAGGAGCTGGAAAAGAGCAGTAAAGAAAGCCTAAACCCAGCAGGAGGAGAGAAATCACAAAGACCAGAGCAGAAATCAATGAAATAGAAACCAAAAGAACAGTAGAATAGATCAAAGAACCTAGGAACTGGTTCTTTGAAAGAATTAATAAGATTGATAGACCCCTGGCCAGACTTATCCAAAAGGAAAGAGAAAGGACCCAAATAAATAAAATCATGAATGAAAGAGGAGAGATCACAACCAACACCAAAGAAATACAAACAATTATGAGAACATATTATGAGCAACTACACACTAGCAAATTTGACAATCTGGAAGAAATGGATACTGTCCTAGAGACCTATAAACTACCACAACTGAACCAGGGAGAAATAGAAAACCTGAACAGACCCATAACCAGTAAGGAGATTGAACCGGTCATCAAAAATCTCCCAACAAACAAGAGCCCAGGGCCAGATGGCTTCCCAGGGGAATTCTACCAAACATTTAAAGAAGAATTAATACCTAGTCTTCTGAAACTGTTCCAAAACATAGAAATGGAAGGAGAATTTCCAAACTCATTTTATGAGGCCAGCATTACCTTGATCCCAAAACCAGACAAGGACCCATCAAAAAGGAGAATTACAGACCAATATCCTTGATGAACACAGATGTCAAAATTCTCTCCTAAATACTAACCGATAAAATCCAACAGTACATTAAAAGGCTTAATCACCATGACCAAGTGAGATTTATTCCTGGGCTGCAAGTTTGGTTCAATATCCACAAACCAATCAATGTGATACAATATATTAATAAATTAAAGAACAAGAACCATGTGATACTCTCAATAGATGCTGAAAAAGCATTTGACAAAGTACAGCATCCTTTCTTGATCAAATTCATCAGAGTGAAGGGATGGAGGGTACATAACTCAATATCATCAAAGCCATCTATGAAAAACCCACGGCGAATATCATTCTCAACGGGTAAAAACTTAAGCTTATCCTCAGCAATCAGACAACAAAAAGAAATTAAAGCCTTCCAAATCAGCAAAGAAGAAGTCAAACTCTCACTCTTTGCAGATGATATAATACTTTATGTGGAAATCCCAAAAGATTCTACTTCAAATCTGGCTAGAACTTGCACAGGAATTCAGTAAAATGTCAGGAATTAAAATCAATGCACAAAAATCAGTTGCATTTCTATACACCAACAAGACAGAAGAAAGAGAAATTAGGGAGTTGATCCTATTTACAATTGTACCCCAAACCATAAGATACTTAGGCATAAACCTAACCAAAGAAGCAAAGAGTCTGTACTCAGAGAACTATAAAGTACTCATGAAAAAAAATTGAGGAAGACACAGAGAAATGGAAAAACATTCCATGCTCATGGATCAAAAGAACAAATATTGTGAAAATGTCGATGTTACCTAAAGCAATCTACACATTTACTGCAAGCCCTATCAAAATACCATCATTTTTTTTAAAGAAATGGATCAAATAATCCCAAAATTTGTATGGAACCAGAGAAGACCCCAAATAGCCAGAGGAATGTTGAAAAAGAAAGCCAAAGTTGACAGCATCACAATTCCAGACTTAACAGATCTCTGTTACAAAGCTATCATCATCAAGACAGTATGGTACTGGCACAAAAACAGACACATAGATCAATGGAACAGAATAGAGAGCCCAGAAATAGACCCTGAGCTCTATGGTCAACTAATCTTCAACAAAGCAGGAAAGAATGTCCAAAGGAAAAGAGTCTCTTCAACAAGTGTTGGGAAAATTGGACAGCCACATGCAGAAGAATGAAACTGGACCATTTCCTTACACCACACACAAACATAGATTCAAAATGGATGAAAGACCTCAATGTGAGAAAGGAATCCATCAAAATCCTTGAGGAAAACACGGGCAGTAACCTCTTCGACCTCAGCTGCAACAACTTCTTCCTTGAAACATTGTCAAAGGCAAGGGAAGCAAGGGCAAATGAACTATTAGGACTTCTTCAAGATCAAAAGCTTTTGCACAGCAAAGAAAACAGTCAACAAAACAAAAAAACAACTGACAGAATGGGAGAAGATATTTGCAAATGGCATATCAGATAAAGGGCTTGTATCCAAAATCTTGAAAAAGCATATCAAGCTCAACACCCAAAGAACAAATAATCCAATCAGGAAATGGGTAGAAGACATGAACAGACATTCTTGCAAAGAAGACATCCAAATGGCCAACAGACACATGAAAAAGTGCTCAACATCCCTTGGCATCAGGGAAATACAAATCAAAACCACAGTTTTGATTAGTGGTATCTACCTTTCACCAGTCAGAATGGCTAAAATTAACAAATCAGGAAAGGATAGACATTGGTGAGGATGTGGAGAAAAGGAAACCCTCCCTCTTACACTGTTGATGGGAATGCAAGCTGGTGCAGCCACTCTAGAAGACAGTATGGAGGTTCCTCAAAAAGTTGAAAATAGAGCTACCCTATGATGCAGCAGCCACAGTACTGGGTATTTACCTAAAGATACAAATGTAATCCAAAGGGGGACATGCACCTGAATGTTTATAGCAGCCATGTCCACAAATAGTCAAGGTATGGAAAGAACCTAGATGTCCATCAACAGATGAATGGATAAAGAAAAAGTGGTATATATGTATATATATATAATGGAATACTATGAAGCCATCAAAAGAAATGAAATCTTGCCATTTGTGATTATGTGGATGGAACTAGAGGATATTATGCTGAGAGAATAAAATCAATCAGAGAAAGACAACTATCATATGATCTCCCTGATATGAGGAAGGGGAGATGCAACATGGGGGACTTGGGGGTAAGAAAAGAATAAATGAAACAAGATGGGATTGGGAGGGAAACAAACCATAAGAAACTCTTAATCTCACAAAACAAACTGAGGGTTGCCAGTGGAAGGGGGTTAGGGAGAAGGTGGTGTGCTTATGGACATTGGGGAGGGTATGTGCTATGGTGAGTACTGTGAAGTGTGTAAACCTGATGATTCACAGACCTGTACCCCTGGGGCTAATAATACATTATATGTTAATTTAAAAATTAAAAAGTTAAAAAAATAAAGAAAAGAAACCAACCCTGCCAACACCTTGATCTTGGACTTCTAGCCTCTGGAACTGTGAGACCATCCAGTCTATGGTATGTTGTCAGCCTAGAAAACATGTAAGATTGGTATCTTGCATCCAAATTATAGCTTCAACTCTGTTCTCTTGGCAAAACTCAGGTGAGAGCAGAAAGGCACCAACAGTCCTCCTTGCTTTTCTTATTTTCTCTTCAGATCTGTTCTTAGAGGATGCCCTTATCTCACCTATGTGAGAGGTGAGGATGTTGACACAAGAAGGCACAGTCAACAAAAGCCAAACTTTACCTAATCCATATCATCATGGAGCTAGTGTGGCCAACCAAAGTTCTCTTGGGCTTGAAGTTCCCTTCCACACTGCTACACCAAAGTCACACATACAATGGTGAAGACAGGCACCTTGTGTTCTTTGTGTTTCTGTCCCTAGCACAGACTCCCCAGTATTCACTGAATAGAAGAATATTGAAGACTAGGTAAGCAAAGAATGTTTATTGAACTGAACTGAACCTACACTCACATGCTAATGGCCATTCACATACCACAGAGGCATCCTCTGCTTTACCTCTTTTTTCCTTTCCCCACAAAAAAAGAGGATAATTTAGAAAAGTTTAAGGCAAGAGAAGAGAAAAAGCAAGGTGACTGAACAGAAATATCAAGAAAACACTTTCTATCCAGACATTTTTATATTTGAAATCTCTTTTTAAATGAAATCTTTGCAGAATCCTAGTACCTAAAATGAATAAAAGCAATTCTCCTCTAATCTAAAAGTGGTGGGAACTCATCGGCTCAACCCTTACTTCAACTCCTCTCTTAATTTCCCCATTGGCATACAACCTACTACAATCTTTCAAGTTAGCCTGATGCATCTATGGAATATGGTGTGAAAATCACAGGCAGTGGCAGAAGGAGCCCAGGGTCAGAGTCAGACCTGCTTGTCAGTTATGACCTTAGCAACTTCTGTTAGTATCTCTTTACCTCATCATCCTCATCAATAAAGTAAGAAAAAAAAATCATACTATCCGGGTTACTGGCCAAAATACAGTATTATAGTAGCACATAATACAATAGCTGAACCTTGGATAATCCAAGTATTTGTCAAATGGCACAAAACAAACAAAGATGTTATAGTTTGTCTCTTCATCTAGACACCATAGAAATTTCCTTTTTTTTTCAATTTATTTAAACTAAAAACACAAACAAAAACAGTTCACTCATTTCTCCCATCCCCGTGCCACCCTCCACTTCTAGTAACTGCTAATCTACAAGCTTTAGTTTTATACATGCACACAAGCGGCAAGATTTCATTTTTTTATGGCTGAGTAATAGTCCAGTGTGTGTGTGTGTGTGTGTGTGTGTGTGTGTGTGTGTGACAAATCTCACAATTTCTTTATCTATTCATCCATCAATAAACACTTAGGTTGTTTCCACATCTTGGTTATTATAAAGAATATCGCCATGAACATGGGGGTGCATGTATCCTCTTGAATTAATATTTTCATTTTCTTCAGATAAATACTCAGAAGCAGAATTTCTGGATTATATGGTAGTTCTTCTTTTAGTTTTCTGAGGAACCTCCATACTATTTCCATAGTGGGTACACCATTTACATTCCCACTGGCAGGGCACAATGATTCCTTTTTCTCCATATCGTCACAACACTTGCTATTCCCAGTCTTTTTGATAATAGCCCTTCCAACAGATGTAATTTGATGTCTCACTGTGGTTTTGTATTTCCCTGATGACTGATGATGTAGAACATCATTATCTCTCCATATACTTTCATACAATATGTAAGTGTGTACGAAAGTAGCTAAATACTTTGAACAAAGTTGTTCCCCATCCTTTTCACCTGTCTTTGTCAGTAAACACCCAGGGTTAATAAATACAATATTTTCAAAGTCCAATGGTTTAATCTCATATTCATATTGATTAAACAACCAATAGTTAGTTTGCTGGAATTTTTATTCTCCCCGGCCAGACAGATGTCCTGAAAAAAAAACAAAAACATAGCCATGGGAGACATTAGGTGGGTCAAGAGGACATCTATAAAACCTAATTTCTAACCAGAAATATACTGTCAAGTTTTTCTCTGCTGTTCCCTTTGAAAAGCATTTTCAAAGGGCTTTTCTCTTGATACTCTAAACTTCTTAACAAATAATTTCCTGATTTACCCGAGGGAGATCACCCCAGGTTGACCCAAATGCAAGATTTGGACCTTTAACCTGTATGTCAAACCCTCAAGCTGAACTAGTCAATTTTTCAGGCCAGTAAATACACAGTCATAGTGTGTGCTATAGATCACAATGCTTTAGAGTGGAGTAGATATCCTGGACTTCCTCAGCTCAGGAAGAAGATTAAAAATTACCTTTTTGCTTACTTATAATTTGTAAGGCTAGACTTCTCCAAGATCTTTCTCAGCACAGGTAACAGACCTTGATTTATTCATGTTTGAATCTGTCAAGTGAACTGTCATATAAACAGAAAATAGAGAATGAGATCACTTTGTCTGAGAGTATACATGCCATGGTAATAAAGCAAAACATTCTCAGGGAGCAAGATATTGGGAATTATTTCATCATGACTCTACTGTGAACATTTACAGGCAAAGTCTCCATCCTTAATGGTAAAACTGAAGTGAAATGGAAAAGAATCTTATTAAATTACAAAGCTTATTAAAATTATTTTGTTCTGAGTTGAGATCCATAAATGTCCACCCTTATTTCAGGATTCCATTGCATAAAACAAAATCTGCTTAAGCCAGTTTAAGTAGAAAGGGATTCAGACCTGAGCAATAAACAGCTTCTATATCTCTGGGAATGCTAGAGAAAGAGATTTTAGATTGAGTATTCACCTCTCAGAGCCACACCATAGAACAGGTCCACTAAAGAGCTGTTCCCTCTTCTAGAGTCAGGAAGCCTTTGCCTCCAAACCAGATCCCAGCTGCCAAAATCACAAAGTCATGTCATCGAAAGATTCTGTGCAGCTGCTGCCAGTTCCTGAGTTAACTGTGCCCACTGTGATCCATAGATGCACCAAGGATGTCATGTCCTGTATTGTGACACCCAACAGCCACATAGCTGGTTGCTGGACACTGAAATCTGTGCTAAAGTGTTAGGAAATTTTAAAAAAAACTTCACAACTGGGCTTGGCAGTAGAAATACTAAAAGCCAAAGGGGCACGTGCACCCGAATGTTTATAGCAGCAATGTCCACAATAGCCAAACTATGGAAAGAACCTAGATGTCCATCAACAGATGACTGGATCAAGAAGATGTGGTATATATACACAATGGAATACTATGCAGCCATCAAAAGAAATGAAATCTTGCCATTTGCGACAACATGGATGGAACTAGAGCGTATCATGCTTAGCGAAATAAGTCAAGCAGAGAAAGACAACTATCATATGATCTCCCTGATATGAGGAAGTGGTGATGCAACATGGGGGCTTAAGTGGGTACGAGAAGAATCAATGAAACAAGATGGGATTGGGAGGGAGACAAACTATAAGTGACTCTTAATCTCACAAAACAAACTGAGGGTTGCTGGGGGGAGGGGGTTTGGGAGAAGGGGGTGGGATTATGGACATTGGGGAGGGTATGTGCTTGGGTGAGTGCTGTGAAGTGTGTAAACCTGGTGATTCACAGACCTGTACCCCTGGGGATAAAAATATATGTTTATAAAAAATAAAAAAATTAATAAAAAAAAAAGTATAGAAAGACATAAAAAAAAAAAATAAATAAAAGCCTAAATGCTAAACACTAACTACTAAAAGAGATGGAGCTTCTACATCACTTTCACCTTCCAAATACCATCTAACCAGCCAAACCCAAATCACATTCCTTACAGTAAGTCCAAGAGAATCTCTGTAACATAGCTTTTGGCTTTCCAGTCTCTGCAGGTCAGGAGACACATCAGAACGAGGTTGGAATGGCTACTAAGCACCAATTTTCCATTTTTACAATGATGCTCTTCTGGCTAAAACAGTTGTTAGAATTCTAAGCAGATAGTATAAGGCCCCATCTTGAAACATTGTATCAGGTCTGGAAGGGATTTTTTTAAATTTAATTTAATCTTTTTTCAGTGTTCCAAAATTCATTGTTTATGCACCACACTCAGTGCTCCACACAATATGTGCCCTCCTTTTTACCCAGCACCAGGTGGAAAGGATTTTAATGACTACCAGTCCATCTCCTTCAGTTAACAAACTGAGAACCAGAGATTGTGATAGTTTTCTTAATATCACACAGCTAATTAATGGCAAAACCAAGAAGAAACATCATATTGTCTGACTCAGTCTAGTCCTCTTTTCATTTCCCCAAGTCTACCTCAAGAGATAACAAATAGTAAAGAGTATGGCAATAACACTTCAATGTCAGATTTGTATCGATAAATAATACACTGTGGAGGCAATTGGAAATACACCTTTTTCCAGGATTTACATGGGATATTAAGTTTTGAGTGTCTCCATTCAGACACTGTATGAGGTATTGGAGAAATGATGGTGGCCAAAACAAATACGAGATGTGTCTAGCAAAGGAAATAGGCAATTCAACAATTGTCAACAATAAAGGGCAATGAATATAATGAAAGGAGAACTAGAGAGCTATAGACAAATAAAACAGAAGAATTCACCTAGTCTAGGTTTTGGGAAGACTTTCTGGGGGAAAAAATGATATATAATTGAGATCTGCAGGATAAGGAGGAGTTAGATGACAAGAGCTGGTCAGTAATAAAGGAAGAGTGAATGTCGGAATGTCACCTATCATCTCCTTTATGTAAAAGAAACTCAGAAATTGAGAGCAGCTGTGGTGCCTGGGTGGCTCAGTCAGTTAAGCGTCTGCCTTCAGCTCAGGTCATGATCTCAGAGTCCTGGGATCAAGCCCTGCATTAGGCTCTCTGCTCAACAGGCAACCTGCTTCTCCCTCTCCTCCCCAGTCATGACCTCTGTTGTTATCTCTGTCTGTCTCTCTCTCAAAAAAATAAAATAAAATCTGGAAGGGAGGAAGGAAAGAAGGAAGGAAGGAAGGAAGGAAGGAAGGAAGGAAGGAAGGGAGAGCAGCTCAGTAGAACTAAAGTATAACCTGCAAAAGGGAAAATGGCAAGAAAGGTTACCAGAAATCCTCAGAAGCAGATGGTAGCAATACTCGTAAGCCATGTGGAAAACAGGTTTATCCTAAGGTGGTATTTCCCCAATTCCAGTCATTCACATTCCCAATTCATTTATTTTGCCTTGTCCTTGTATTAGTTTCCTCAAGCCCCACTAACAAAGTACTACAACTGGGTGGATTAAAACAACAGAAATTGATTCTCTTGTAGTTCTGGAGGCTAGAAGTCAGAAAGCTGTTGGCAGGGCATGGTCCTTCTGAAGGCTCTTGTGGAGGAGCCTTCCTTGACTCTTCCTATCTTTTGGTAGCTGCCTCAATCGGTAGCATTCCGTGGCTTGTAGAGGCATCATTCCAGTCTCTTCCTCCATTATCCCATAGCATCCTTCCTATGTATCTATCAGTTTTCTTCCTCTTCTTCTCTACTTTTAAGGGTATACTGGAATAAGTCCTCAATGGATTAAATGCTCACCCTACTCTAGTAAGACCTCATCTTAACTAATTACATATGCAACAACCCTATTACCAAATATTCTGAGATTCTGAGAAGGACACGAATTTGGGGGGACACTATCCAGCACCATACAACCATCTATGTCATCAGTCACTTAATACATTTTTTAAACTCACTCACTTTAAGTCAATTTCTAAACAATAATATCCATTAAATCATATGTCTGAAAATCTGCTGGTATTTATTTCATACACAACAAAATAGAATTATGAAAACTAAAGAAAATCTTTGCCGTGTACTAATATGTTACCTGTACCTCAATAAAAACTGCCCTAAAGGATAGCTTAAGAGAAGCCCTTAAGATAAAGCCCTCAGCTCTTTTTACCTATGAACAGATACTGGAGAGTTATATAGCTTTGTCTTTGTGATGTATCCTATCACTGATTCCCAACCCTGGACATAACTGAAAATCATTCCCAGGCCAATTAAATCAGATCCTCTGAGAACAAGTTTAAAAGCTACCTGGGTATCTCAAATCTGCTTAGTCAGGATTAAGGATCAATAAAATTGTGATTCCTTTTAGGATATTTTTTACTCACTTTATGCGATTGGCTTTAGCAGTGGCCTAAAGAAGAAATTAATAGGAATTATAGGAATTAAAAGTTACTTGCTAATTGATTATTTCATGAGGATAATCCATGATGAGGTACGATAACACATATAAGAATCTAGTTCTACTCAGCTTCTATATTACTACTATCTGTCTAAAAGCTATTGTGTGCATACAATATGCTGAGCACTCTTTTAAGAACAATGTTAAATTATTTTAGTATTAAGTATTCCAACAATCTATGAGGTATTACTTTTATTACCTTCATTTTATAAAGAAAGAAACTGAGAGCATCAAGGTTCAATGCCTTGCTCAGGATTCCACAGTTAATGCATACCAGAGCTGGATTTCAAGCCAAGGCAGTCTGGCAGGGACTGAGTCTACCTAACCTCTCTGCTTATTCTGCTCAATCTGCATAGCCACCACTGTTCCCTTTTAACAGCAAACTACATAGAATCAAAGTGGTCATTTGCTTTTGGGAACACCTGTATTCCTGATGCAATTATAATTAATACTGCATTAACCTCATGGTAAAAGCATTAATTACTGTTGATTTCTATTCTGACAATAAAGATGGACATTTCTAATTATTTTCTGTATTCATTAGCATGTTTCCTAGATGAAAAATGTTTCATCATCTAAGAAGCCTGACCTGAAGTCTACAAACAAAGACATAATAGGCCAAATAATATGGACATATTAAATCTGAATTAAAAACTACATAATAGCACATTTCCTTGGCTTTTATAATGAAGCTAAACCAAAATCTGGTTGAAAACAAAAGAAGACAATAGAAAAAAAACAATTTCTAGCAATCTAAGCCATTAAAACGAATAATGAATAAAGCTAATTCTTTGCACATACAGCAAAGCATTAACTACAACCCAAGTTTCTATCAAAACCTTGCAGGCACAGTTAAGTGCTGCAGGCCATTTGCATTGAATTGGCTTCCCAATTAAAATACTTCCTTCCACTGGGAAATCACAGGTCATTCTAAGTCCTGTTTGCAGTGGCTCTCTGCCTACCCTACATTCTTATCCAGGATTTTTCCTAGGGTAACCAAAAAAAAAGAGGCAACCCCTTCTACTGCCTAATTCATTCTTCCTTTCTCTTCTAATTTCTCAAATGCTTTATACAGAGGAGAGAAAAGAAACACGATAGTTAATAAAGTAGCTCTAAATATAAGATGATCACTCCAAAAAGCATGGAAGAAGGGACCAGTTTGGATAAACTTCGTGAGCAATACAAAACAGTGAAGACTTTTGGACTTGGGAAAAGCAGCCCTGAGAAACAGACCCACAAGATTCTACATGATACTACCTTTGGTTGGAAGCAGGCATCTAGAAATCAACTGGCCACATCCATTTTTCAAAACATGACTAATTAAACTGATGTATCCATTCTACTCTACTATATAGGTCCCACAATAGGGCCACCTGCGCTTGAATACTAGTGCCACCATTTAGGAAATATGTGACTTTCAACAAATCCTCAGCCTATCTATATGTAATTCCTCAGACTAGCTCTCATCAGTAAATTAAGGATAATAAAGCTACTTAGTTCATTGGTTATTGTGAGAATAAACTGAGAACTAAAACACATTATGCACTGGCACATGGTAAGTACACAACAGTTGTTAGCTTAGCTCTTGGATGACCAACAAACCAAAAATCTTATCTATTAGATGACTGATGCCTAAGTGCCCTTCATCTTCATTATTCACAATTTAAAGAGGTTCTTTCATATTGTCCTGATGACCATCCAGATTTAGAAATAACAAAATTGGTTCTGCATCCTTACACTGCTCTTTATTGCATCTAGTTGCTAAATGGACATTTTAGCTCCCTAAATGAGCTGCTTTCTGCCTAAAACAAAAGAAGAAAACTAAGCAACATTGTGTTTGTTTTCTACCAAAGTAGACAAAACATTTTAAGTTTATGGTGCTTGAGAAATACCTTAACCAACCCTGAGAAAACCACAGTGACAATTAAGCTAAGTCTCAGGATGAGCAACCCTTGGTCTCATGGCAACCTGATTGTTGCCCACACCAGCCCCCTCCCCAGGCCCCCTGATTCCTAGTCATTGGTAGCCAAGGCAAATATTCCCCAAAAATGTATGAGCTCTGTGCTCCCATTCTGCATGTGGTCTGCCTTACTGTTACACATAAAGATGGAACAATCACCAACCACTGAGGTATCAAGAGAAAGAAATGACAAAAAAAAAAAAAAGAAGAAGAAGAAGACAGTATAATTATTCCCTGGTATGAACAATAAGTCATTAGAGAGTACATGATATTGTGACCTAGAATTTAACAGCTACATAGCCAAGAATAGAAATAAGGCCTACTTATTTTTTTAAAGCCTACGTACTTCTATTTCACATTAGTGAGTCACAGAATAATGTGACCCAGAGCTAAAAGGGACCATAGAGTTATCAAGGGTTCTGTGATCATTCACCAAAATCAACTCACTGATTCAAAAACACCAAAGTACTTAAGTTCTTTAGAGATTTTGGACACTAACACTTTATCTGATATATCGTTTGCAAGTATCTTCTCCCATTCTGTAAGTTGTCTTTTTTTATTAAATTTTTTAATTTTTTATAAACATATAATATATTTTTATCCCCAGGGGTACAGGTCTGTGAATCACAGGTTTACACACTTCACAGCACTCACCATAGCACATACCCTCCCCAATGTCCATAACCTCACCCCCCTCTCCCAATCCCCCTCCCCCCAGCAACCCTCAGTTTGTTTTGTGAGATTTAGGGTCACTTATGGTTTGTCTCCCTCCCAATCCCATCTTGTTTCATTTATTCTTCTCCTACCCCCTTAACCACCCATGTTGCATCTCCACTTCCTCATATCAGGGAGATCATATGATAGTTCTCTTTCTCCACTTGACTTACTTCGCTAAGCATGATACCCTCTAGTTCCATCCATGTCATCACAAATGGCAAGATTTCATTTCTTTTGATGGCTGCATAGTATTCCATTGTGTATATATACCACATCTTCTTTATCTATTTATCTGTGGATGGACATCTAGGTTCTTTCCATAGTTTGGCTATTGTAGACATTGCTGCTATAAACATTCAGGTGCACGTGCCCCTTCGGATCACTATGTTTGTATCTTTAGGGTAAATACCCAGTAGTGCAATTGCTGGGTTATAGGGTAGTTCTATTTTCAACATTTTGAGGAACCTCCATGCTGTTTTCCAGAGTGGTTGCACCAGCTTGCATTCCTACCAACAGTGTAGGAGGGTTCCCCTTTCTCCACATCCTTGCCAGCATCTGTCATTTCCTGACTTGTCCATTCTGACTGATGTGAGGTGATATATCATTGTGGTTTTGATTTGTATTTCCCTGATGCTGAGTGATATGGAGCACTTTTTCATGTGTCTGTTGGCCATCTGGATGTCTTCTTTGTAGAAATGTCTGTTCATGTCCTCTGCCCATTTCTTTTTTTTTTTTTTAAGATTTTATTTATTTATTTGACAGATAGAGATCACAAGTAGGCAGAGAAGCAGGCAGAGGGAGAGGAGGAAGCAGGCTCCCTGCTGAGCAGAGAGCCCAATGCGGGGCTCGATCCCAGGACCCTGGGATCATGACCTGAGCCAAAGGCAGAGGCTTTAACCCACCGAGCCACCCAAGCGCCCCCCTCTGCCCATTTCTTGATTGGATTATTTGTTCTTTTGGGTGTTGAGTTTGCTAAGTTCTCTATAGATTTTGGACACTAGCCCTTTATCTGATATGTCATTTGCAAATATCTTTTCCCATTCTGTCAGTTGTCTTTTGGTTTTGTTAACTGTTTCCTTTGCTGTGCAAAAGCTTTTGATCTTGATAAAATCCCAATAGTTCATTTTTGCCCTTGCTTCCCTTGCCTTTGGCGATGTTCCTATGAAGATGTTGCTGTGGCTGAGGTTGAAGAGGTTGCTGCCTGTGTTCTCCTCAAGGATTTTGATGGATTCCTTTCACACATTGAGGTCCTTCATCCATTTTGAGTCTATTTTTGTGTGTGGTGTAAGGAAATGGTCCAATTTCATTTTTCTGCATGTGGCTGTCCAATTTTCCCAACACCATTTATTGAGGAGGCTGTCTTTTTTCCATTGGACATTCTTTCCTGCTTTGTCAAAGATTAGTTGACCATACAGTTGAAGGTCTACTTCTGAGCTCTCTATTCTGTTCCATTGATCTGTGTGTCTGTTTTAGTGCCAGTACCATGCTGTCTTGATGATGACAGCTTTGTAATAGAGCTTGAAGTCTGGAATTGTGATGCCACCAACGTTGGCTTTCTCTTTCAATATCCCTTTGGCTATTCGAGGTCTTTTCTGGTTCCATATAAATTTTAGGATTATTTGTTCCATTTCTTTGAAAAAAAAATGGATGGTATTTTGATAGGAATTGCATTAAATGTATACATTGCTTTAGGTAGCATAGACATTTTCACAATATTTGTTCTATGACCCAGCAATTGCACTACTGGGTATTTACCCTAAAGATACAAACATAGTGATCCGAAGGGGCACGTGCACCTGAATGTTTATAGCAGCAATGTCTACAATAGCCAAACTATGGAAAGAACCTAGATGTCCATCCACAGATAAATAGATAAAGAAGATGTGGTATATATACACAATGGAATACTATGCAGCCATCAAAAGAAATGAAATCTTGCCATTTGTGATGACATGGATGGAACTAGAGGGTATCATGCTTAGCGAAGTAAGTCAAGTGGAGAAAGAGAACTATCATATGATCTCCCTGATATGAGGAAGTGGAGATGCAACATGGGTGGTTAAGGGGGTAGGAGAAGAATAAATGAAACAAGATGGGATTGGGAGGGAGACAAACCACAGTGACTCTAAATCTCACAAAACAAACTGAGGGTTGCTGGGGGGAGGGGGGTTGGGGGAGGGGGGTGAGTTTATGGACATTGGGGAGGGTATGTGCTATGGTGAGTGCTGTGAAGTGTGTAAACCTGTGATTCACAGACTTGTACCCCTGGGGATAAAAATATATATGTTTATTAAAAATTAAAAATTAAAAAAACACCAAAGTACCAAAAATATTTTTGCAAATCTCTTAAAAAGAGTGGAAATGGCTTTTCTTTTTTTAGCTTTTTTTTTTCATTTATTTATTTTCAGCATAACAGTATCATTATTTTTTCACCACACCCAGTGCTCCATGCAATCTGTGCCCTCTATAATACCCACCACCTGGTACCCCGACCTCCCACCCCCCCACCACTTCAAACTCCTCAGATTGTTTTTCAGAGTCCATAGTCTCTCATGTTTCTATATAGACATATTTATACACAAAAATAACTAATATATACTACACTTCACCACAATACAATACAAACAAGGCCCAGGATAATCTGGAAAAGCAAAGATTGAAAGATAGGGAAAAAATGCTACTGTTTGACAAGACAGAGAAATATGAGCTCACCATATCTCATAAGATATACATCTATGTGTTCAGAAGAAATACTTTGGTGAGTCACTGAGAAGTGAGGGTAAGATGCCAGAGGAATCCTCATCCATTCAAAGAGAATTTACTGAAATGCCCTGTAAAATAAAGGCAGAAAAGGAAAAAAAATACTAAAGGGAGGGGCAGGGTCCCTGAAGATGGGGAGTGGTTAGAGGAAGGGAGAATGCCTGCTAACAACAGGGAGGAGGCATTTTGAAAGATGAAAACCTTACATGAGGATATTTAAATGGAAACCCTGCACATAGAAAACATGACAGCTCTCCATAACCCAAAAGATTTTCAGTAAAGAGTATTCATCAAAAAATCACAAAAGCTTTCCATAGTTGGAGTTCATCTGGAAATCAGTAAAGAGGCCAAGTTCTGTGTCCTGGCTTATAGAGTCAATAGCTAAATATAAAGTAGGGTGAATTTTTAATTCACACATGAAAGACTGGGAGACAGAGGTTAGAGTTCCTGAAACTAGAAGAAAAAGATTTGCAGAGAGAAAATGGGAGAGACCCAATAAGAGTGAAAAATATCCATCATAGATGGCCAAGGATCTTTAAAATATCCATCATAGATGGCCAAGGATCTTTTAACAGCAGTAATATTTAAAATCCAATGTTAGTGTTGTTCCTGTTCTGTGAATCTATCTCATTTAATTATTCTAAAACCTTCATTAACTTTAGGTTATGATAATGTAGCTTATATTTGATGTACATTTCTGCCAATAACAAATATTAAAACATAACTGTTTTGGACAAAATATGAAGTAGCTTTCTAAAGCCACTAGAAAGCAATGAAAAGCAGAAGGGAAGCACATTAATCATATCTACATTTAACAGATTTTTCCATTTACAGTGCTAGTTGCCACTAACAGTACTTCCCAGGTGCACAGGAGTCCAAACAGAAAGGAAAGTCCCCAGGGAGTAAGAGGTCAATGTTTGGGGCTAGCAGAGTGGTGGGAAATTGGAAGGGGAATCCTAGAAAGGAGAATTACAAAGGGAAGAATCATAAAAGCCTACAGAAGGGAAAGCTCCAATGCCCTCTAGTTGTTATTGACTCCTGAACGAACATGCAAAGATCAGGGCCCTTAAGAACTCAGCAGAAAGTACCTAATGTGCAAAGATAAGAAATGAGTAGAGATTTCAGTAGCTGCCTTGTAGCATGAATACAGCAATCAAGATCAGATCCTAGATTCCAATGAAAAGGTCACAGAATCTACAACTTCAGAATTAAAGGCCATATCTCAGAACTAAGGACTGAACCTTTGGACAAAGGACAAAACCAAAATAAATCCACCCCAACAAAGTTTAGAACCAAGCCCCCATAGATCCGGGTAATCAGCCAACATTCTTCAGAAGAGGACAATCAAGTTTCTATACTATCATCCATAATATTCAATATGCAAAATAAGCTAATAGACATTCTAAGAAGGATAACACAACATAGGCAGGAAACTGAGATGATTAGTTGACCTAGAGGGTGGAATTCTCAGCCAAAGATTTTTAAATAACTTTATAGACATTTTTAATTGATATAAATGAATGCTTATGAGTGAATAATTTCAAAATAAATGTGGAGATTTTTTAAAAGAATTGAATTGAATTTCTACAACTTAAAAATATCTAAAATGTTTTATGTTATAGGATAACAGCAAGTTGAATACTGCAAAAAAAGAACCAATGAACTTGAAAACAAGTCAATAGAAAAAAAAAAAGGCTGAAGAAAATTTTGAGGAATGATTATTTTCAGCATGAAATTATATACCTAAAAGTATTGTAAAATAATTGTGGGAGTAGAATAGAATATTTTTAGACCTACAAGATCCCCCAAAACTAAACAACTACATACTTCAAAGCTACAGAAAAAGCTATCAAAAGAAAGGTTTAAGTCCTAATACAAGAAGACAAGTGACAGAACTCTCTTCAGTGTTTGAAAGGTCAGGAAGGGAAAAGAACTAAATTTCCATCTTCCATGTAGGGGAGTCAATGAGTAATGCCTGAAATGGAAAACTCAAGGAGTAATAGCATAAGTAAGTGTTTTCGAGCTATGGATAGTACCAAAATAATGAGCAAACAGAGTTCAAAGTAATTTCCTCTAGAAGAAGAACTTTGAGTCAGGAAGATGAAGCATTCAGAGGTCTGCTCTTTCTCATAAGCACTGTAGAATAATTGACTTCTTAAATAATAACTGTTTAACCTTGATTAAAATAAAAACTGGTTTTTCTTAGTAGATGTTACCTTTCTTCTTATTTTTCCACTTTATAACTTTTTTAAATTAGCATATAATATATTATTAGTTTCAGGGGTACAGGTCTGTGAATCACCAGTCTTACACAATTCACAGCACTCACCATAACACATACTCTCCCCAGTGTCCAAAACCAGGCCACCCTATCCCTCCCATCCTATCCCCCAGCAATCCTCAGTTTGTTTCCTGGAATTAAGAGTCTCTTATGCTTTGTCTCCCTCTCTGGTTTCATCTTATAAAAAATGATTTTTTAAGAAAATGTTAAGAGGGGTGCCTGGGTGGCCCAGTCATTACGTGGCTGCCTTTGACTCAGGTCATATCCCAGGGTCCTGGGATCGAGCCCTGCAATCACGCTTCCTGCTTAGCAGGAAGCCTGCTTTTCCCTCTCCCACCACTCCTGCTTGTGTTCCCTCTTGCTGTGTCTCTTGCTGTCAAATAAATATAATAAATCTTTAAAAAGAAAAGAAAAGAAAATGTTAAGAGATATATAATAGCCGAATAAGCGAAGAAGAGCAAAATTGGAACTTAGCAATAAAACAAAAATGATACCTCCATTTAAAAAATGGGAGAGGGATTTTTTAAAATATAGGGATTAAGTTAACTACTAAGGATATGGTTACTAATTTTCACATGAAAACTTTTCATAATGAGATTGACTTATTCAAGGGAGCTTATAAGAACTGTTTTTAAAAAGTAATTTAATTCATAGGAATTGGGAAGGAGAAAATTATTATGAAATCAAAGATCAAGAAGATTTAACTATCCCAAATGGCTAGGAAGCTTATTGCATTTTAGAGGAGGAAAAATGTAAAAGCATTTTCTTTAGACTGTAATTATAAAACTGTTTTTAAAAAAGAGCATAAACAAATTCTCTCCTGCAAAAGACATAAAATACAGTAATGAGTGCCATGGTCTATTGTGAAGGGAACTGTTCTCAGGCAACCTTGGGTTGACAGATGTATTACCAAACTCAATGCTTTTACACAGAGTGGTTGGATGAAATAGAACATATACCTTCTCTGAAAGCATTTCCAATAAAAATCAACTTTCTGATATATTTCAGAGATTTAACTGTGGTCATAGAATTATCCCCAGAAAAATACAGAACTATCTGTGCATTATCTATTTGTAAAGATGTTTACTCTTACTCTCTCATATCAAAAAAAAATTTAAGAGATTATAACTACTGTAAAAGTCATTCTGTAGTTTTTAACATGAGGATAATGTAGAAAACAGGAAAAAATTGTTTCTTTTCTTTTGTTTTAGTTGGAGAGAGAAAAGAAGAAGGTAAAATGAGGAAGAGGAGCTAGCATTTACTGAGTGCCAATCATGTTTGTGGACATCATATAGACAATTTTTATAAGTAGATATTTGTTTGTTTCAGTTTCCCTAAAAAACAGAACCAGAGGCAAATATTGAGAGTTAGTACTTTTTGGAAAGGGTTAAAGCAAGGATGAAAAAAAAGGGAAATGAGATAAGGAGATAGAAAGCAATGCAAGGCATTACTGACATGTAATTATTTTTTGCCTTGCATACCAAGTTTAAAACTGAACCTCATGCAAATGACTAGTGCTGTGTATACTGGCTTCCATGCTATCTGTGCCTCGAAGGTATATAAAGCTGACTCTTTCCTATTCGTCCTCCATTAACTCTGTGGAAGCCCCTAGACATCTCCTCCCAGCATTGTTCCTAGTATGTGGGAAATGCCCCTTCACAGGCCAGCCACAACCCACCCAAAACCCCCCTCCTTGTTTTCTGTCAGTCCACTGGGTTGACATGTTCTCACTTGTGAATTCCCTTTCCCATGTGGGTGGTTCTCTTAGATAGGAGTCAGAATGTCTTGAAGCAAGCAGCTCTCTCACTGACTATGGTTCACATCTGGGTTTTGGAAGCAATCACAAATCCTATAAGAGCAGGCCCATCCCAATTTAACAGGAATTCTCCTGGACCTGCCACCGGCATAAGTAGCAAGACTGTCTCTCCCCTCCATGTGCTCTAGATGGGGGTCGACTATGATACAACTATTCCCCAACAGCAAGGACCACACACAAAGTTCTCTGAATAATCCTCATGGAAACCCAATTCATTCAGCCTGACATGAGGCCACCACTACACCACACTCCTGGGAGAGAGGGAGACTCATAATTTAACTTTATCTAAGTAAAAACTGTCCATGAATCCCCTATCCTTTCCATACTCTGATCGCTTTTCATATATTGCTGAGGTGGTACAACAGTCTTTTTTTTAAGATTTTATTTTATTTATTTGACATATAGAGATCACAAGTAGGCAGAGAGGCAGGCAGAAAGAGAGAGGAGGAAGCAGGCTCCCTGCTGTGCAGGGAGCCTGATGCGGGGCTCAATCCCATGACCCTGGGATCATGACCCGAGCTGAAGACAGAGGCTTTAACCCACTGAGTTACCCAGGCACCCCATGGTACAAGAGTCTTACAATTGGCTTTTACCCAAATTCTTTAAAAATTCTTCCTTTTTGTTTATTATCCTAAGTGGGTATGCAGCATTTATTGTGTTATAGTGCCTGGGCTAAAACTTCAACTGTAATAACATAGTTGTAATGTTGAAATGTTAAGTGTGATGTTTGGTATACATTTTTATAGATCTCTTTTATCAGGTTAAGAAATTACTTCTCCTCAATTCCAGACTTCAAGCTCTATTACAAGGATGTAATCATCAAGAGAGTATTCTACTGGCACAAAAACAGACACATAGATCAATGGAACAGAATAGAGAGCCCAGAAATAGACCCTCAACTCTATGGTCAACTAATCTTCAACGAAGCAGGAAAGAATGTCCAATGGAAAAAAGTCTTTTCAACAAATGGTGTTGGGGAAATTAGACAGCCACATGCAGAAGAATGAAACTGGACCATGCCCTTACACCACACACAAATTAGACTCAAATGAATGAAAGACCTCAGGGTGAGACAGGAGTCCATCAAAATCCTTGAAGAGAACACAGGCAGCAACCTCTTCAACCTCAACCATAACAACTTCTTTCTAGAAACATTGCTAAAGGCAAGGGAAGCAAGGGCAATAATGAACTATTGGACCTTCATCAAGATCAAAAGCTTTTGCACAGCAAGAGAAACAATCAACAAAACCAAAAGACAACTGACAGAATGGGAGAAGATATTTGCAAATGACATATCAGATAAAGGGCTAGTATCCAAAATCTATAAAGAACTTATCAAACTCAATGCCCAAAGAATAAATAATCCTATCAAGAAATGGGCAAGGTCATAAATAGACATTTCTGCAAATAAAACGTCCAAATGGCCAACAGACACATGAAGAAGTGCTCAACATCCCTTGGCATCAGGGAAATATAAATCAAAACAACAGTGAGATACCACCCCACACCAGTCAGGATAGCTAAAATTAACCAGTAAGGATGCAGAGAAAAGGGAACCCTCTCACACTGTTGGGAATGCAAACTGGTGCAGCCACTCTGGAAGACAGTATGGAGGTTCCTCAAAAAGTTGAAAATAGAGCTACCCTATGATGCAGCAGTCATAGTACTGGGTATTTACCCTAAAGATACAAATGTAATCCAAATGGGGACGTGCACCTGAATGTTTATAGCAGCCATGTCCACAAATAGTCAAGGTATGGAAAGAACCTAGATGTCGACCAACAGATGAATGGATAAAGAAAATGTGATATACATATACAATGGAATACTACGCGGCCATCAAAAAATGAATTCCTGCCATTTGCAATGACATGGATGGAACTAGAGGGTATTATGCTAAGCTAAGTAAGTCAATCAGAGAAAGACAATTACCATATGATCTCTCTGACTGGAGGAATTTGAGAGGCAGGGGGGTAGTCGTCAGGGGAAGGGAGAGAAAATGAAACAAGATGGGACTGGGGAGGGAGACAAACCATAAGAGACTCTTAATTTCTCAAAACAAACTGAGGGTTGGGGGGGTGGATAGGGTGGTTGGGTGATAGACATTGGGGAGGGTCTGTGCTATGGTGAGTGCTGTTAATGATGTAAGACTGATGATTCACAGACCTGTACCCTTGGGGAAAATAATACATTATATGTTAATAAAAAATATTATCCCTCCTTTCCTTGTTTACTAAAAAGAAATTATCCTGAATTTTATTGAATTCATCAAATTATTTTGCATCATCTGAAATAATCAAATTATTTTCTTCTTTAATCTGCTTAGGTGATGAATTATATCAATTGAGCCAATCTGCCATTCCTGGAATAAATAGTTGGACAAAATATATAATATATATTATTCATTGCCTGATTCAGTTTGGTATATTTTTAAAGGGTTTTTGGTATATATTTTCTCCCAGTGTCCTTGTAGATTCTGGTATCAAGGTAATATTTGCCATGTGAGAGGAGTTGGAGCATATGGCAGAAAGAACAAGTTTGTGTTCTCCCATTCTTCTGTTGTAATAGAACCCTCTACTCTTAGGTGGTCTCCCAGATTCCCAAAATAAAGACTATATTTTGTAGCTTCCCTTGTAACTTTGTACGATCATGTGACTTCTGGGATGTGGCTTTTTAAGAAGAGCCCCCCAACCCGCTTCTTGAATCCATCTTCTCTCTCACTTGCTGGAACAAGACTGTAAATGTGAATTCTTGGACAGTGTGTTCAAAGGTATTGCCTTAGGGATAGTCAAGCAACAAGGTATAAGGAGACTAGAAGCACTATAGTAGCATTGCAAGACATTTAAGATTAGATCTGCCAGGCCCATCCTGGCCACCTACCTGCAGACTATCATGGGAGAGAGAAATGTTACTCTATATTTTTTAAGCCACTATTATTTTGGTTCCCATAACACACAGATAAACTTATATACTAATCTAATATAAGAAGTACTCCTCTTTTTTAGTATTCTCTGAAAGAGATTGTATCAGGTTAGAATTGTCTATTTCTTCAGTTTTAATAGTTTTACCCATAAAATAATCCAGGCCTGGTGTTTTCTTTTTAGAAGGATTTTCAGCTACTGATTATAGTCATAGGTCCATTAAAATGTTATATTTCTTCTTCAGTCACGTTTAGTAATTTATACTCTTCTTAGGAATTTGTCTTTTTGTAAACTATGCTCAGTTAGCCACTGTATAGTACATAGTTTTTGATGTATTGTTCAATAATTCATTAGTTAAGTTTGTCCTTTTTTTTTAAGATTTTATTTATTTATTTACTTGACAGAGAGAGAGAGAGAGGGTGAGAAAGAGATCACAAGTAGGCAGAGAGGCAGGCAGACAGAGAGGGAGAAGCAGGCTCCCTGCTGAGCAGAAAGCCCAATGTGGGGCTCGATCCCAGCACCCTGGGATCATGACCTGAGCCAAAGGCAGAGGCTTAACCCACTGAGCCACCCAGGTGCCCCAAGTTTGTCTTTTTTATCTAAGCTTTCAAACATATTGTCGAGACTGTCATTATGATAAAAAATAGTAAATTTCAAAGGTCTTGTGGAAGGGTTTCTGAATAAAAGAAGAATTTTTTCCCATGGCACAGGACCAACTACAATTCTTGGCCTTGTTAATATTGAGTTTATAAAGTGGAAAATAATAGAATTATCTTTAGTCCATGCTCCTATGGCCACTTGCATCTGAAGTGAAAAACCTGAGTGCCAAGAAGGGGTCATGGTGGGATCCTGTGTGTGTTGCTCCCTTAATTGAGTCAGTATTTAGGAGTGATATCACTCCCTCACAAAGATCACTGCTGCCTGGGAAGAAATTCAGTGAGCCAGCATCATGATAGCAGTGTAAGCCTCTATGCCAGACAGGACAGGGCCCCTCCTAGAGGAGCAAGGGCAGTAAGGAACTGCCCAGATCTCTGTTTTGTTTGTGAAAATTAGATTAAACCTAGAGACTGAGAAGTGCTTGACCCTAAATTTGTAGTTCATCCAGATTACATATGGAGTAGGAAGAATATATGAAATTATTACCCTCCATATCTACCAAAAGAAATTTAAAGATTTAACAATACACGACCCTGATCACTTTTGACTGCCACACTATTGGTTAAATCATCAAAGAGGCTAGGTGATTTGACCACTATCACACAGCTAACCCATCATAACTAACCAGAATTCTGTCTTTCATGACTTTATGTCTGGCCAATTTTCTACTTTACCCCTTGCTCTCCTTGCAAAGAGTACATAACAGTAATATACTTACACTGACTCTTGCAAAATTATTTCTGTAGATTAATGTCAATAATTGAGAGCCTTGTTCCAATTGATTCGGCTGACCCCAAAACTTTTTAATGTCATGCATTTGAAAAATAAAGACATATTCATTGAGTATGAAGCTAAAAGAAAAGAAAGATAGCAGCCCCATATCCATCCCACTCCCTCACCTTCACTGAAGACTGTCACAGGTCTGTGTGTATTTCCACTTGGATCATAATATTAATGTGTCCTCCTGAACCATGGTTAAACAGAAAAATCCCCCATTTTTCTCATCCTGGAGAGAATTAAAATAACAGGGCTGATTCTCAGCATATAGTTCCATCAGACTGGCTAAAATGCAGCCTCAGTCTGTATCAAGATTTCCAACTTGAACAGTAAAACTCCTGACTTTATTGTTCATCAAAACTGGAGATGGTTTTCACATTCCCTCAACCCTAAAAGCACCTAAATAAAATAGTGGGGAGAGGTGATAATAAAAGAGAGCCATTCCCATTGATTTGCATCCTACTAAAATTAATTCAGAGAAAAAGGCATTCTAAGCAGGGTTGATCAACTAACAAAGCAAACATCTTTAAGATCATTTTTCTCTTGGGTCTTATCAAACAATACAAACTTTGATATTTGAACATACTTATACTCTGAACTCCTAACATTACTATGGATTAGTTTTTGCTTTTGAACAGTTGCCAAAACCTTTGCAGAGGAAAGTTCCCAAACATTACCTGAATCTTGTCTTAACTTTTTCACTCCAACCCTAAAGAAAGACTATCACAAACAGAACTTTAAAAACTATCTACCACTACCACAGTGTTAAGGGGGAGAAAAATAATTAGAAAGCTCAAAACCATCTTTTTTTAAAATTTCTTTTCAGTGTAACAGATTTCATTGTTTATGCACCACACCCAGTGCTCCGTGTAATAGGTGCCCTCTATAATCTCACCATCTGGCTCCCCTGACGTCCCATCCCCCACCCCTTCAAAACCCTCAAATTGTTTTTCAGAGTCTATAGTCTCTCATGGTTCACCTCCCCTTCCAATTTCTCTCAGCTCCCTCCTCCTCTCCATCTCCCCATGTCCTGCGTGTTATTTGTTATGCTCCACAAATAAGTGAAACCTTATGATAATTGACTCTCTCTGCTTGACTTATTTCACTCAGCATAATCTCTTCTAGTCCCGTCCACATGGATACAAAAGTTGGGTATTCATCCTTTCTGATGGAGGCATAATACTTAGTGTATTATGGACCACATCTTCCCTATCCATTCATCCATTG
This sequence comes from Mustela putorius furo, assembly GCF_011764305.1. Classification (NCBI taxonomy): domain Eukaryota; kingdom Metazoa; phylum Chordata; class Mammalia; order Carnivora; family Mustelidae; genus Mustela; species Mustela putorius. The sequence continues at coordinate 3,340,696 of NW_025421301.1, forward strand.
AAGGGCATCTTGGTTCTTTCCACAGTTTGGCAACTGTGGCCATTGCTGCTATAAACATTGGGGTACAGATGGCCCTTCTTTTCACTATATCTGTATCTTTGGGGTAAATACCCAGTAGTGCAATCAAACAACAAAGAGAAATAAAAGGTATCCAAATTGGCAATGGAGAAGTCAAACTCTCTTCCCAGATGACATGATACTTTATATGGAAAACCCAAAAGACTCCACCCCCAAACTACTAGAACTCGTATAGCAATTCTGTAATGTGGCAGGATACAAAGTCAGTCTACAGAAATCAGTTTCTTTCTTATACACTAACAATGAAAATACAGAAAGGGAAATTAGAGAATCGATTCCATTTACTATAGCACCAAGAACCATAAGATACCTGGGAATAAACCTAACCAAAGAGGTAAAGAATCTGTACTCGTGGAACTACAGAATAGTCATGAAAGAAATGAAGAAGACACAAAAAGATGGAAGATCATTCCATGCTCTTGGATCGGAAGAATAAACATTGTTAAAATGTCTATACTGCCTAGAGCAATCTATACTTTTAATGCCATTCCGATCAAAATTCCACAGGTATTTTTCAAAGAGCTGGAGCAAATAATCCAAAAATTTGTATGGAATCAGAAGAGACCCTGAATTGCTAAGGAAATGTTGAAAGAGAAAAACAAAACTGGGGGCATCACATTACCTGAATTCAAGCTTTACTACAAAGCTGTGATCACCAAGACAGTATGGTACTGGCATAAAAACAGACACGTAGACCAGTGGAACAGAGTAGAGAGCCCAGATATGGGCCCTCAACTCTATGGTCAAATAATCTTCAACAAAGCAGGAAAACATATACAGTGGAAAAAAGACAGTCTCTTCAATAAATGGTGCTGGGGAAATTGGACAGCTATATGTAGAAGAATGAAACTCGACCATTCTCTTACACTGTACACAAAGATAAATTCAAAATGGATAAAAGATTTCAGTGAGAGACAGGAATCTATCAGAATCCTAGAGGAGAACATAGGTAGTAACCTCTTCGATATCAACCACAGCAATTTCTTTCAAGATATGTCTCCAAAAGCAAAGGAAACAAAAGTGAAAATAAACTTTTGGGACTTCATCAAGATCAAAAGCTTCTTCACAGCAAAGGAAACAGTCAACAAAACAAAGAGGCAACCCACGGAATGGGAGAAGATATTTGCAATTGACAGTACAGACAAAAGGTTGATACCCAGGATCTATAATGAACTCCTCAAACTGAACACAAACAAAACAGATAATCATATAAAAAAAAATGGGCAGAAGACATGAACAGACACTTCTCCAATGAAGGCTATCAGACATATGAAAAAATGTTCATCATCACTATCCATCAGGGAGATTCAAATTAAAACCACATTGAGATATCACCTCACACCAGTAAGAATGGCCAAAATCAGCAAGACAGGAAACAACATGTGTTGGAGAGGATGTGGAGAAAGGGGAACCCTCTTCCACTGTTGGTGGGAATGCAAGTTGGTGCAGCCACTTTGGAAAACAGTGTGGAGATTCCTTAAGAAATTAAAAAAAGAGCTTCCCTATGACCCTGAAATTGCACTACTGGGTATTTACCCCAAAGATACTGATGTAGTGAAAAGAAGGGCCATCTATACCCCAATGCTTATACCTATTTGTTTAGTGGATGTTTTGTGGCCTGTTGGTTTGTTGTTGGTTTGTTGTTGTTGTTTGCTTTGGTATTTTTGTTTGTTTTGCTTTTGTACTTCTTTTACAGGGCATCTTCATCCTGTTAAGTGTCAATAACTACTTACTGATTTATATGCTCTAGGGCTCCAAACCACATGTTGATCACTCTTTATTGCATTTTGTTATATGAAAGCTTCTCAGTATAGCCTTGTTCTATGTTTATTTTGTTTTATTATTTCTACAAACTTGAAGTCTCTTACAAACCCAAATTTCACCTGTCTTGAAAATAAGACCATGGAAATTTGATTATCCTTTTACTGGGCTTATACAGCAGAGACATCATATGAAGACTTAGAGAATCTCAGTGAGACCTGGCTGTCCTTAGCAGTTTTACAGTCTTACAGGAGAGCTGGACATAAAAGCTCAGGGAAACAATAGGCTTGCAGACATGCTCTTGGACAAGCTTGAGGAATCAGGAAATATTTTATGTAAATCTTTCCTACACCATCAACTTAGTTCAACTAGGAACCACATGCCATGGATTATAAAAGAAAATAAACAGCAATGATCTTCCATCCTATTTCCTTCCCCTTGTTCCATGACAGGCAGGATGCTTTTGTTTCCTAGGCATGCTCTGCCAGGGTAATTGGAGCAGATGACAAATGTAGTATTAATGACCCAACTTCTTTGGACCATGAAGTGGCTGCACTGGAGCTGATCTGCAATCTTGTTTTTTCACTCAGTTTTCTATAATTCAGTGTTAAGGAATGAGATCATCAAGCAAAACATGCCCAGTGAAAGCCTTTCCTACAGCTAGCATTCTGCCCTTCTATAATGCCATTTCCTTTCCTCTCTTATACTTTGAGGGTAGACCTTCTCCCCAAATTCAGTTTTAGCAGAAACAAAGTTTTAAACTTTCCTTGGCTTCTTTCTGCCTAAGACCTAGTCTGGGAAGTGAGAGTTATAACTGATTCAATTTCTTATGTAGGAATTCAGAATATAGCACTTAAGAATCAATTTATTCTTATAGACAGGTTTCTGTGACCATACCATGCTTTATATTTAATCCTAAACACAAACTTTATTTCTCTCCTTAGGGTACATGATCATATCAACATTCAGTGAATTATTCCTATAGAAATTGTTATAGGGTTTCCTTTTTGTCATCTTCCAAAATGATTCTTGCAAAGAGAATTTTAAGAAATCTGCTCATTACTAGGGTGCCTGGGTGGTTCAGTCGGTTAAGCATCTGCCTTCAGCTCAGGTCATGATCTCAGGGGCCCTGGGATCAAGCCCCACATCAGGCTCCCTGCTCAGCAGAAAGCCTGCTTCTCCCTCTTTCTCTGCTGCTCCCCAACTTGTGCTCTCTCTCTCCTGTCAAATAAGTAAATAAAATCTCTAAAAGAAAGAAAGAAAGTCAGTTGCTCATTAGGATATCCACTATCTAAGCTGAATAATAAATGGATACAGGAGATGATAAAAAAAAAAAAACTGCTATTCGAATATAGAACACATAAAATTTTCAGTAGAATAACAGGTTTCTATCACTACTTATTTAGTTATTATTCTTATTTTGGATTTCTTGGATACATATCAACTAATAGAAATGATGTGGGTTTTTTTTCATGTATCCACTAGATAAATAATTAATTCTTCAAAAGTCAGAAAATTCTAATATATGTTATTTTGCTCTGCAGAGAAATCTTCAATAGAAAGGGATTTTTAAAAGGAGAGAAGTTACCAAAGTGTATCTCCTATCCTAATAGAAGTTTGGGATTAAATATGCAGAAGGTATTTTTGTTAATCTTCCAACTCCTCAGCAAAATTGGTAAGAATATTCTCTGTGATCGGTCTTTTCACCCCTTAGTAATGTCATCTACGTGAACTAAAAGATCATTTGGCAGGTGGAAGAGGGAGTAAGGTTAGGCAGTGAACCAACCTAACCCAATCTGAGTGAGGGTAATCTAACCTGAGTGATGATTTAGAAGTGCTAAAATGTCATGGCAAACATCTAGGCCTACTACTTACACTAGAACACATCAGCTCTGATGAGAGAAAGAGTAAAGAAGTCTTAGGGGTTGGGGGGGTGGTGCCTGGATGCCTCACTCAGTTAAGCATCCAACTCTTGATTTTGGTTCAGGTCATGATCTCAGGGTTATAAGGTCAAGCCTTATAGCCTGCATCAGGCTATGAACAGGTTGTGGAGTCTGGTTAAGATTCCCTCTCTCCGTTTCCCTCTGCCCCTAGTCCCTCCTTCTCTCTCCCTCTCTCTCACTCTCAAAATAAAATAAAAATTTTTAAAAAATTTAGAAAGTAAAGAGAAAAAAGAAAGAAAAGAAAAAGAAAGAAAGCTTTGGGTGGGCACCTGGGTGGCTCAGTGGTTAAGCATCTGCCTTCAGCTCAGATCATGATCCCAGATCTGGGATAGAGTTCCGCATCAGGCTTCTTGCTTAGTGGGAAGCCCCCTTCTCCCTCTGCTCCCTGCCTGTGCTCTCTCTTTTTCTAACAAATAAAATCATTAAACACACACACACAGGATATGGTATTTCCCAACCTCTTGAGGAGGAGGGTAATTGTTAACTATCGATAAACGAGGAGAAAGTCAGTGTAGCTGGGCTTTTTCTTGGGTCACTGGTTCACAGTTGGTTAGGACAAGTATTATGAATTCTCAACTGAGTATTTTATACATCTACAGATTGAGAATTTGTCTCAACTTCTTCAAAGAAAATCTTTATAAAAACTGAAATACACAAGTACATAGGAAAGTTTAATAAATAATAATACTGGTTGGAAATAAATCCTTCCTCATCTTTAAGAACACTTCAAAATTGGTAAATATGATATAAGTTAGTATTTCAACAGACTGGGAGGAGTAATATTGGCCATTACCACAGGAAAACTACAATAGACTCTAACACTAGATGTGAAATATTTTGGGAGCATCAAGAAGGAAGTGGACTTAGGGTTAGGAGGGTGACATGAATTCTATAAAGGAAATAAGGGGGGAATATTTAAATTGTTATTTCTAACTAATGGTTAGTATACTGATATATATCTAAGTGCAATGAGCATGCAATGAAAAGAGAGGCAAGTAAGAACTTCTATACATAGAGAAATCAGACTCTTACCCTCATCTGACTTCTCCTGACAGAGCCAAATCACATGTCTATTCTATGCAGTGGTTCAGCTAAGGGGCATTCTACATTCTAGTGCCAGCTCTACATTCTTGACTTTGTTAATTGATGATTTGATACTAAATAAACTATTTTAAAACACTCAAAAGATGACACTGGATATAAATTTCATGAGGTACTGGATATGATAAAAAATAAAATATATTACACAATACAAAGAGAGCATATAAGGAAAACAAAGAACATGAAAAACAGAAAGCATGCATCAAGATATTAGAAAAAAGGCAAAATATATCAATGAATAGCAACAATTTAGGACACCTGGATGGCTCAGTCCTGTTAAGCATCTGACTCGATTTCAGTTCAGGTTATAATATAACCATTGATTAGCACAGTACCCATTGGGATGATACAACTCTTCATTTTGAGAGGAGTGAAAAGATTCTTTCTTATATGATGGAAGGCTGCCTCTTGTAAGGTAGAAGTGTAGAGAGGGTTGTATGGAAGTTCAGATAAATGTAGAGATATACAAATGATGCTAAGGAGTGAAGTGAATAGATTGGAGCAGTTACAACTTTCCTCCTATTAGCTGTAATTCCATTTTCTTTGTCCTGCTCTGTGATACTTCAGTGCCCTATAGACATTTCTCCTCTGACAGATGGTTTTTATGTTAGGTTTACTAATTATAATCCAACTTCATTTTTCCAAAAATATGTTATGTAAAATTTCCAATGCCAATTTGTAATAAAACCAAAAGCTCCAAAAAATGTAAATATTTTCCTGAAGTAATAAAAAAATTCTATCTTAAACCAACATGCTGACATTGAAGTTGATGGTAAAATGAAGTAGGTATTACCACTAGATTCAAGAATGTCATAATTCATCAACATTTTCCTGGAAGTTCTGTTCGATGACATGAAGTGAAAAAGAAATAAGAGGTATAATGACATTCATAAGCAAATGTCATTTGAAGGCAATGTCATTATTTACCTAAAAAACACATGCTGCTTGGCCACGTGTCTATACTATGCAGTGGTTTCAGAAAACTGACCAAAAATCAATTTAAAATATTGAGTTTAAGTAAAATCCATACAAATTAGATCAATTTAGAAAAGGCAAATCTTGGAGGAGATGCAAGATGGCAGAGGAGAGGCAGACTGAAATGACATCAGGTTGCAGGAGTTCAGCTAGATAGTTATCAAACCATTCCAAACACCTACAAATTCAACAGGAGATTGAAAAGAGGAAGAGGAGCAATTCTAGGAACAGAAATCCACCACTTTCTAAAAAGTAGGACTTGCAGAGAAGTGAATCTGAGGTGACAGGAAGATAGACCCCAGGGGAGGGGCTGGCTCCTGGCAAGTGGTGGAGCAGTGCAGCACAAAATCAGAACTTTTCAAACTCTGCTCCACTGAGGGACATTGCTCCAGAGGCTAAGCAGGGTGGAGCCCTCCTGGGGACACTGTGGTCTCAGGACCTGTGGGGCCACTGAAAGATTGGGGGTGTCTGAATGTGGCAGAGATCCCAGGTATCAGAGCGGGGAAGCCAACTATAGAGACAGAGCTGAGTAATGAGCTCTCAGCTTGGGGTTACCTCAAACTGTGATCCACAGCACAGTCAGACCACTGCTCATTGAGCAGCGACCCCACAAGTGGCAGATCCAGGGAGACTCACTTTCCTCCTCTAAAGGCAGGAATCTGCTGGGTTTGGAGACTCCAAATGGGGCTGTGGTTCAAAGACAGAAAAGCTCAGTCACAGGCCAGGTGAGCCCAGAGCGCAGTGGGAGACCAGGAAGACAGGAGTGATTGACCCCTAACCCCTTTTCTCTGAGGGCGCATTGAGGAGTGGGGCCCCAGCTCTTGGCTCCTCTGGGCCAGAGATTGGGAGGCCGCCATTTCCATTCCTGCCCTTCAGAGCTCTATGAAAAGCTTTCAGGGAGCAAAAACTCCTGAGAGCAAACTTGAGCAGATTTCTTAGCCTGGCCCCTAGCAAGGGCAGTGCAATTCTGCCTCAGTCAAAGACATTTGAGAACTACTACAACAGGCCCCTCCCCAAGAAGATCAGCAAGAACATTCAGCCAAGAACATTCTCACGGATCAAGGAGAATAGTGGAACTCCAGAGATAGGAAAAAGCAATGCATGGAATTCATGGCTTTCTCCCCATGACCCTTTAGTCTTGCAAAGTTAAATTAAATTTCTAAAATTTTTTTTCTTATTCTAATTTTTTTAACTTTTCCTCTTTCTTCTTCTGACTTTTTTTAACTATTTTATCTTAACAATACCTTTCTTAAAAAATCTTTTAAACTTTCATTAATATAGTCATATTTTATCATTCATTGTATTTAAACTTATTTTTGTATACATATGGAGTTTATTTTTCTAAAAAAAAAAATGGGGATACAATTTATTCTAATAGATCAAAATATACCCTAAATATAGCACAGGGATTTGTTCTATTCTCTAGCCTAAGCATATTCTCTCCACCCCCCCTTTTTTTTCCTTCTTTCTTTCCCCAGCCAACTTATCCTATCGATTCCTTTTTTAGAATTTTTTTTTAATTTTCATCTTTACACTCATATTCTATCTCTTCATTGTGTTTACCTTATTTTTGGACATATATAAGTTTTTCTTTCTATAAAATTTTGGGAGGTAGTTTCTTCTAAGAGACCAATATACCCAAAATCAAGTGGGTGACTCTGTTCTATTCACCAGTAATATATATATATATATATATATACACATGTGTGTGTGTGTGTGTGTGTGTGTGTGTGTGTGTGTATTTCTTTTTTTCATTTCTATTTGCTCCCTTTCTTTTCCCCCAGTTTGGGATCTCCTCTGATTTAGTTAGCATACATTTTCTGGGGTCTTTTCAAACTTTCAGTATTTTATTCTCTCATTCATATATTCTTATCTGTATAAAATGACAAGGCAGAAAAACTCACCACAAAAAAAAGAACAAGAGGCAGTACTGATGGCTAGGGACATTAGTAATATGTCAGATACAGAGTTCAGAATGATGATTATCAAGGTGCTAGCTGGGCTCAAAAAAAGCATAGAAGATACTAGAGAAATGCTCTCTGGAGAAATAAAATCCCTTTCTGGAGAAATAAAAGAACTAAAATCTAACCAAGCTGAAATTTTTTAAAAAGCTATTAATGAGGTGCAATCAAGAATGGAGGCTCCTAATGCTAGGATAAATGAGGCAGAAGAGAAAAGTAGTGATATAGAAGACTAAATGTCAGAGAATAAAGAAGCTGAGCAAAAGAAGGACAAACAACTACTGGACCATGAGGGGAGAAATCGAGAGATAAGTGATACCATAAGACAAAGCAATATTAGAATACTGGGATTCAGAAGAACACGAAAGAGGGGGGTGGAAGGTATATTGGAGCAAATTATAGCATAGAATTTCCCTAATATGACAAAGGGAACAAGCATCAAAATCCAGGAGGCATAGAGAACCCCCCTCAAAATCAATAAAAATAGGTCAACAACCCATAATCCAATAGTAAAATTTACAAGTCTTAGTGACAAAGTACAGCATCCTTTCCTGATCAAAACTCTTCAAAGTGAAGGGATAGAGTGTACATACCTCAATATCATCAAAGTCATCTATGAAAAACCCACAGCAAATATCATTCTCAATGGGTAAAAACTGAGAGCTTTTCTGCTAAGATCAGGAACATGGCAGGGATTTCCACTATCACCACTATTATTCTACATAGTACCAGAAGGCCTAGCCTCAGCAATCAGACAGCAAAATGAAGTTAAAAGCATCCAAATTGGCAAAGAAGAAGTCAAACTCTCACTCTTTACAGATGATATGATACTTTATGTGGAAATCCTAAAGGACTCCACTCCAAAACTGCTAAAACTCATACAGGAATTCAGTAAAGTGTCAGGATATAAAATTAGTGCACAGAAATCAGTTGCATTTCTAGGCACCAATAACAAGACAGAAGAAAGAGAAATTAAGGAGTCGATCCCATTTACAATTGTACCCAAAACCATAAGATACCTAGGAATACACCTAACCAAAGAGGAAAAGAATCTGTACTCAGAAAACTATAGAGTACTCATGAAAGAAATAGAGGAAGACACAAAGAAATGGAAAAACAGTCCATGCTCACGGATCAGAAGAACAAATATTGTGAAAATGTCGATGTTACCTAAAGCAATCTACACATTTACTGCAAGCCCTATCAAAATACCATCATTTTTTTTCAAAGAAATGGATCAAATAATCCCCAAATTTGTATGGAACCAGAAAAACACCAAATAGCCAGAGGAATGTTGAAAAAGAAAGCCAAAGTTGACAGCCTCACAATTCCAGACTTCAAACTCTATTACAAAGCTGTCATCAAGACAGTATGGCACTGGCACAAAAAACAGACATAGGTCAATGGAACAGAATAGAGAGCCCAGAAATAGACCCTCAACTCTATGGTCAACTAATCTTTGACAAAGCAGGAAAGAATGTCCAATGGGAAAAAAGACAGTCTCCTCAACAAATGGTGTTGGGGAAATTGGACAGCCACATGCAGAAGAATGAAACTGAACCATTTCCTTACACCACACACAAACATAGATTCAAAATGAATGAAAGACCTCAATGTGAGACAGGAATCCATCAAACTCCTTGAGGAGAACACAGGCAACAACCTCTTCAACCTCAGCCACAGCAACTTCTTGCTAGGAACATCGCCAAATACAAGGGAAGCAAGGGCAAAAATGAACTATTGGGACTTCATCAAAATCAAAAGCTTTTGCACAGCAAAGGAAACGGTCAACAAAACCAAAGGACAACTGACAGAATAGGAGAAGATATTTGCAAACGACATATTGGATAAAGGGCTAGTATCCAAAGACTATAAAGAATTTATCAAATTCAACACCCAAAGAACAAATAATTTCTTCTGACCCCTTTAATATTTTCCAGATTTTCTGTGGAACTCCTCCTTTACTTTTAACAGCATAAAAAGCAATCACAACCTTCTGTGATGTCATGTATGAAGGGTGCTGGCATACACCATTATTGACTCCACATTTGTGGTAAGTGCACTATTGGATAATTCAAGACCAATGACTCTAAATTACCAACACTGAGGCAAATATATGGGTTGATCTTAATCATTTTGTTAGAATTTTTTAATTGAAGTAAGTGATACAAATTCCACATTTTCAGAACCACTATCTATTGGCAAGACTTTCATTGGATGAGAAAATAGTTCTATGACTATTTGAGTATAAGCAGAATTAAGAGTAAAGTAAAAAGAGAGAAAACCTAGCAATTCCAAAATCATTCAACTGCAATTACCCAAAACTTGATTTTGAAAAATCAAGTGGGGTTGGCCCTTGGTCTTTCATTAAATGTACTGACTCTGGGTCTCAGAAACTACCACCTCTTCTCTAAACTTAACATTTCATTTCTACAACTGATTTATCACCCAAGCAAGTCTGACTCTGGCAGTGCCAGAAGCTGTCAATGTTTCACCTCAGAGGAATGAAAGGCAGCCAGAATACCTGATAGTCTTTTTGATTACCATTAATTTTTGTGGAACCAACTTAAATTTTTTAAAATCAGTGTCATCATAATCTTCCTCTGTTTCCTTATCCTAAAATAGAGAAAGGAGTTTTCTAGTTCTACAAGTGTAAACCTAATTTTGTGGTTGTTTTCGAAATTATCAATGCGTGACAAAGTTCAAAAAAAGGGTTTTAACACAACGTGAAGACTGTTGTGTACAGACAACTTTGTTAATGAATTTCACCTTACATTCAGAGGTACTGACAAACGCGGCAATTTCAAGGGCTAGGAAAAGGCTGGTGGTCTTTAGAAGTTTACCGCTGATTCACTTTTCCAGCATTTTCTGAAAGAAAACCATAAACTGAGTAATAACCAGCAAATAACATTCAAAACTACCCGCATTTTATTCTGCAGTTCTCTGGGAAGAAGACTATTCTAACTCTTCTGAATTTTGAGAAGATCATGCTTTATCACTTAAGGGGAAAACATAAGAATAAGAGAGTAAGAATTGATTTATTGCTTTTGAAATTGTATCTGAATGGAAATAAAAGAGAAAAACGAAATTGGTAGGACAATGTAATTGATTATATTTTCTTATTTTTTCACATAAAGTATAAGTTGTTAATCTTTCACTAGGAGGTAAATGTAATGAGAAACATATTTGTTTAGATTTTTATAATTTCCAAAATTATTATGCAAAATGTGACATACATTTTATCAGTTTTAAGAAAATTACATACAGTCTTCATATCCACTATACAGTACCTGGTTTTGGCTATGGCTGTGGCTATCATTCTGACCTTCAGTGAACAACAGATTTAAGAGTCCATACCAAAATGATACTAAATGGGCAGATTTCCTCAGGTTTGCAGACTCTAATTTTAATTATTTTACATTATCTCTAAGAAAAAAAATTTTAGCAGTGAATAATATCAAATATCATTAACATAGACAAAAATTGTCACAAAATATTATAAATCAAAGTTAACATGTTGGTTGAACACAAGGTAAAGCTTACTTTTGATTACAAATTTTAAAAATCTGTTTCCAGGGGCGCCTGGGTGGCTCAGTGGGTTAAGCCTCTGCCTTCAGCTCAGGTCATGATCTCAGGGTCCTGGGATCGGGCCACACATCCAGCTCTCTGCTCAGCAGGGAGCCTGCTTCCCCACCTCTCTCTACCTCCCTCTCTGCCTACTTGTGATCTCTCTCTCTCTGTCAAATAAATAAATAAAAATCTTTAAAAAAAAAAATCTGTTTCCAGGTCAAGACAGAAAAAAAGAGAAACAGCATTAACTCAAGAGAAAAACTGGATCTTGAGTCAGAGCTTGACATAGTTTTTATTCCATTAACAATAAAACCCTAGCATGATGAATCAGCAGTGGTTTTCAAGGATAAAAGAGAATCACACAAAATAAATATGTCAAGAAAGAGTTAATTTACATGTTTTGTGATATAAATAACCAATACTTGATGGTAACTCATCCAAAAGGCAGGAAAAATTCAGTTTTTTACAAAATGTGAAAATGAGATATCAGATATAGTTTTAATCATTGTTATAATCGAAATCCATATCTGACTGAATCCATTATGTTTTTATTCACTTTGAAGAATACCTGATTATTTTTTAGCTTGAAGCAGTAATTCAAACTCATACCTTTCCTGAGTCCTTTCCTTTTCTTTCTACTTTTTTTTTTCAAGCTGTATTGAAGAAGAAAGTTAATTACTCTGAAATGTGAGATGGTAGTGAGTATTGGCTTCTCTTGTCTTGTAGAGATGGTAGAGATGGTAGTGAGTATTGGCTTCTCTTGTCTTCAGTCCAATCTGTATGCTACAAAGATGTGGGCCTGTGATTTTTCCACAGAGTTGAGGAGAGATTTGTACTTTCATGCACATATCAAAGGTATGGATCATTGGGGTTGATATAAGGAAAACTATAACTATTAATACTTCTGCTGACATGAAATATATCTTCAAGGTTTATGTTAAGTCCCTTTGCAAACAACAAATAAAAGTAAGATTATCATTTTGGAAGAAGAGGTTTTATACATTCTGATAGCAAAAAAAATAAAGAAGTAAAGAAGAGAGGGAGGGAAGAAGAGAAAAAAGAAAGGGATGAAGAAAGAGACGGGGTGTGAGAAAGAACACATATGTGCCTCATATAATTTTTTAAGGTTCTTATTTATGTATTTATTTGACAGAGAGAGAGACAGCGAGAGAGGGAACACAAGCAGATACAAGCAGGGGATGCAGGAGTGGAAGAAGCAGGCTTCCTGCTGAGCAAGGAACCCAATGTGGTGCTCGATCCCAGGAACCCAGGATCACGACCCAAATGGAAGGCAGACGCTTAATGAGTGAGCCACCCAGGTGCCCCTGTGCCTCATATTCTTGATGGAAAACTTGATTTGGGGTCAGATTTTTAAATATTGCAGTTACGACCACAAGTGCAGTCATCATTCCAAGATAAGAAATGCCTGTCTGAACAAAAGACAATTTCTGTGCAACTCAAAATTTCTGCTTGAGTTTTTGTGCTTTTCTTCACTAATACTGACCACCACTGAAGCTTAAGTAGCTTAACAATGTTTGCTCTATACAAGGCATTCAAGAATATGTCTTGATTGAGACTGTCAACCTTTGAAAAGTCAACACTTTATCCAAATTAGTTTTCATATAATCACCTTTTGATTTCTGATCTATGGAAATGAGAAGTGGCTGGGAAAATGACTGGTACTTATCCTGTGATAGTATCCTTCCATAAGTTAGCTGTGACCATTTGGTAAATTTTGGTAAAATGACAAACCATAAGTGACTCTTAATCTCACAAAACAAACTGAGGGTTGCTGGGGGGAGGGGGGTTGGGAGAAGGGCGTGGGATTATGGACATTGGGGAGGGTATGTGCTTTGGTGAGTGCTGTGAAGTGTGTAAACCTGGTGATTCACAGAGCTGTACCCCTGGGGATAAAAATATATGTTTATAAAAAATAAAAAATTTAAAGAAAAAAAAATAAATAAATCCTTAAGAAAAAAACGCACGTTCCCAACTTTTAAGAAATTTCTAAATAAAAAAATTCCTTTAATCTTAATGGAAAAGTATTTGACAGATAAAGAAGAATGTGGAAAAGACACAAATTTTTTCTTATTGTGTTTATCATCAGTGAAACAAACCTCATCATAAGCAACATTTTCTTCTAACACACAGTCAAAAAAGACAATACCATAATTAGTCTTTAGTGTCTCATGACTAGATCATTTTTTTTTTCATTGAAAATGATAATCACAGGGGCGCCTGGGTTGCGCAGTGGTTAAGCCTCTGCCTTCGGCTCAGGTCATGATCCCAGGATCCTGGGATCAAGCCCCGCATTGGGCTCTCTGCTCCTCGGGGAGTCTGCTTCCTCCTCTCTCCCTCTGTCTGCCTCTGACTACTTGTGATCTCTGTCTGTCAAATAAATTAATAAAATCTTAAAAAAAAAAAAAAGAAAATGATAATCACAGACCTCAGAAACTTTACATCATATTTCTCCAAGGGATTAAATCCCTCTTTTATCTAACTTCTGTAAGCTATTTATTTATTTTAAATCCTGCATAATTATGAATGAACTTTTAAACTATTTGAGTTGTTAAAATCATTTTTTAATATATTGGCATTTCCTTTAAATACATTTTATTATCATACCACAGACAGATGGTCACTGAAAGATGGTCACTGAAAAATTATCCACTGCTTTTTAAATGTGTTTCTAACTATAAATCAAGCAATTTTGCTACCAGGAAATAATAATTTTAAAAACTGAAATACACAGGTAATTCCAAAATGTGTTTTTTAATCACTGGTGCAGTTGGTTTTTTTTTTTTCTTTTCTCACCTTCCAATTTTCCAACCAAATCTTTAAGTGGAAGTATTGAATATTTTAGTCTCTTTTTGCTTCATAGTCTTTATTTCTCATCCCTGACCTCTAGTGGAGGCAACAGAAGAAGCAAATGACCACCAAGTAAGCATCAAGAAAACTAGATATTAACTGACATCAATTGAGAGCCAACTACCTGTAAGGCACCATCCTCAAATGTGTTTAATTTTAAAAACCTAGTGATCTTTTCTTTAAATGGTGGAGAATGACAAGATACTGCCTGCCACCTCTTTATTTATCTAAGTAAAGACAAAAATTTGAAAGGAATAACTATCTAATTTCAACATCATTTCATGTTTAAAATAGAAGATTTTGGCCAAAATATGGAAAAATTGTCTCAGAATAAATTAGTTTTTTAAAATTCTGTATCACCATATATAAGGAAAAAATTTTTTTTTCTCATTTGGCTCAGGATTGGAATAAATTTTGTCCCAGTTCAGTACTTGTCAGGGAAATTGTCCTTGATAAAACCCTGGTTTGTGGGGTAAAAAGATGAGTAACATACCATTTCTGCCTTAAAGAAATTTAGAATGTATGAAAGAGATAAGAGCAAGGCACAAAAAATTAAATGAACATGCTGGTTGTAAACAACAAGAACTGCCAAAAGAAAGGCAAGTTAGGAATGGTTAATGTGTATTGATGACTTGTGGCATGCCAGTTGCTTGCCAGGACCTGTATGGTAGGTACTGTTACTATCCTCATTCCCAGTGAGGAAAGAGGAGACTACAGCTGGGAAAAGGTATGTAACTTACTCTAAGTGATACAGTTTGTAACTGATGAGCTAAAATTCTAACTTGTCTCTATCAGACACAAAAGTTCTGTCACTGAAGAATTCAAGCAGAGGCTAGAAAACTGGGTTGTGGGATAAAGGTTCAAGTAGGTGACCCCTAGCAACCCTTCAACCCTTCTATCTATAGGAGGCATGTTCACTAAGGGATTGAGAACTCAGAGGCACTTGACTTAGAGGTCAGGGTAAGGGTTGTGGAGGTGTCAGTGTGTGTGCATGTGTTGTGCATATAGAGGAAAGAGTTACAGCAAGGTTTAGTGAGTGAGGATTTCACTGTACAACATGGGGAAAAAGAGAAGATGATTTTGAGTCAAGTTTGTAGAATACTTCCATTTAAGAGACAGGAAGATAAAATAATACTGGTGAAAGAAACACAGGAGTAATCAGAGTAAAAGGAGAGGAGATGATATTTACAGATAAACAAGTCATAGAGAAGCATTAGTAACTATGCCTATATGGAAATATTAGACACCCCTATTAACTAACTTGAGAAATAGTACCATATCATTATATAATTAAGTCATATCTGTCTAAATTTCAAATGAAAGATTTTCAATTTGTAAAACTATAAAATCATAAATCAGAATGGCTAGACTCTATTCTTTTTAAGGCTTAAGGCTGTCAGGAAGAAATTGGCACTGGGAGTTTTAAATCATTTTTTCTCATTTCCCTTTTTTCACATGAGTACCTTGAATTTGCATGAAGATGCAGCTTGTCCTTTGAATTTGACTGTCTTTATTTTGTGCTTGATTTGAGGCTAAAATTTAGTGTTGTATATTCTCTGAACCAATGTGTCTGTCTGCCTCTGAAGTACATGTCTCCTCTTGAATATCTTTATGACTCATAATTAAATTTTAAATCATCTATTCATTTTCAACCTATATAATTCCTCCAAGCTATGTGCTTTTGCTCATGAATGTGAACTGCCAGAACCCTAGAAATAATTATCCAATTTTTCCAAGTGTAAAATGTGGAGCTTGGCTCCCAGAGGTATCAAGAATTAACAAAAGAAAAGCAAAGAAAATAGCATAGTGTCAATATGAAGCTGAGCTCAACAATCCCCTATTAAATGGGCAAGATATCTGAAAGCCTCTTCTTGGTAAATCTAAATATTGCTAAGAAGTAGTTCTCAAAACTATATAACAGAGGGACCCAAGGTTCATCAGCTTCTGAATGTTTTCTCAAGGCCTTGTTGCTGACTGGTTACCATTTTGGAATAACAAAGAGATAGAAACTCAAATATCATAATGCCTTTTTGAGGGGAAAAAAAGGTCAGAAAGTGGTGATTTTTCTCAAGAGAATACCGTTAGCTGATTCCATCTCAATATATATAACAGTAATTCCCCATTGATCCAAAACCTTTGGGGAAAGTGGAACTGCACCAAAGCAGAGAGTCTGGCCAACTGAAGCCTGCTCCTTCAAGCAAGATGTTATTAGAATCATTCTTGTTAGAAAGCTTTCACCAACACCCTGCCTCACTACACAGAAAATGCTGCTCTTTGTGTCATGCGTTCTGGATGATGTGGACATTCATCCTATGAACATCAATTACTGTTCTGTACAAGTGGTGATATGGAGGAGCATCTAGAAGTTACCAGGGAATGTAGAACCATCTTCCTTCACTTGATTCGCTTTTGTATTTCTTCTGACTCTGCCATCAGCCATGACAGTGTCTACTGCTATATGTCTGTCCTTTCTGTTTCCAGTTGTTTTACTACTGTATACAGAGTTATGAGGAAATTATACTAAGGCCTACTAAGGATTCACAATAAATAAATAATTTTTTGACTCAATCATAGTGTACCACTAAAGATATGTTTGGTTCATTTCTAGGATCAAGTCTATATACCAAAGACATAGATAGAGCTACCAGAAGTCCAAAGTCTAAGGACTGAATCCTAGTTTTTCTTTTTCATAGCGTAGTTTCTCTATCACTGGTTTTGACACTGAAACATGTTGAAGAGTTGGGAAGATATCAAGGTCATGGAACACCAAAGCTATACTATATGGTTATATAAGTAAAAATAATTATCTAACAAAATTTTATTGAGCACTTAATATATGCCAGACATGATAAATCCCATAGTGTATGAGCCCTTTACAAGTAAAGATTAGTCCTACCTTTATATTTGCAGTGTATAGCACAAATATATGTATAATGATGTATAATGAGTGTATGTAGAAAACAACTAGTGGTGGAATTACAATATTCATCTTGCCAAAAAGAAAACTGGACTCAAAAAGTTAGGTGATTTGCTCAAGTTTGTATAGTTAGTGAGTGACAGAATCATGACTTTAGCCCCGACCCTTTAATTTCAAACCTTTGCCTTTTCCCATTCTACCAGTTGGTCTGTGAAATTAACCTATATATGAAAATTTATATATTAATGATTATACAAGTTAGTCTCCAAAACACAGTAGTTTAAATAAGATACAAACTTATTTCTCTCAGGGCACCTAGGTGGCTCAGTCATTAAGCATCTGCCTTCGGCTGAGGTCATGATCCTGGTCTTGGGATCAAGCCCCACATCGGACTCCCTGCTCAGCAGGAAGACTGCTTCTCCTTCTCCCACTCTCCCTGCCTGTGTTCCCTCTCTCATTATGTCTCTCTCTGTCAAATAAGTAAACAAAATCTTAAAAAAAAAAATGGGGCGCCTGGGTGGCTCAGTGGGTTAAGCCTCTGCCTTCGGCTCGAGTCATGATCCCAGGGTCCTGGAATCGAGCCCCGCATCGGGCTCTCTGCTCAGCAGGGAGCCTGCTTCCTCCTCTCTCTGCGCCTGCCTCTCTGCCTACTTGTGATCTCTGTCAAATAAATAAATAAAATCTTTAAAAAAAAAAAAAACTTCTCTCACATAATTTATGAGTGGGTGGTCCTAAATCCTTGAGGTGACCTTCAATCCTCAATATGCTGCTTTTAATTTTGCATTCAAGGGAGCTGCTCTAGCTAGGGGTTCTCTGAGCCAACAGGAAACGAGAAAGAATCCAGTGAAATGCAGCTGTCCTTTCAAGGGACATACCACAGAAGCTATCTGTTCACATCTTCATGCCCACAATCTATCCACATTGTCAACTGGGGCTGTGTGCCCCACTAAAATGTGGATATTGCATTGTCAAAGAAGGATTAAATGAATACACTTAGATAACTAGCAGTCTGTGCCATAGGTCATTAACTACACACTGTTGGTTACTGGCCAGACTTCTTCCTGTTGTTTGTTCTTTTGATTTCTCACTCTGCAAGAGTAAAAGGAAGAAATTATATTTAAATCAATCCATTTGTCCAGGACTAGTAGCTCTGACTAAAAGAAGTTTGAGGGGATTGCCTGAAAACTATTGCAGTTCCATCTTTCATTACTATGCATAAGGAAGTAAGGGCGAGTTCAACATGGTGAGCAGAACACACACATGTCTTCTTGCCTCCCCAAATCCCCTGGAAATGCACAAAAGATAAAAACCTCTTCCTCTGAAAAACAGAGGAAGTTGCCTTATCTAATCAAAAATGCTATAAATAATTCATGGAATAGAACAAGCAAATAAGACTGCATTAAAACACGAGGGTGGGGGGTGGGCAGCTCCTGGGTGACTCAGTCAGTTGGGCATCTGCCTTCCACACGGGTCATGATCCCAAGGTCCTGGAATCAGGCCCTGCGACAGGCTTGCCCTCTCGCTCTGCTGCTTCCAATGCTTGAGCTCTCTCTCACACACAAACACATAAGTAAAATCTTAAAATTAAAAAATAAATAAATAATAAACAGAGCAGGCAAAACCCCAACAACAACAAATGCCTAAGGGCACCACCACTGAGATGAGAGCCATTCTTTTTTTATTTATTTATTTGACAGAGGAGGGACAGCATAAGCAGAGGGAGAAGATGAAGGTTCTCTCCACTGAGCAGGGAGCCCAACGTGG
The DNA here is from genome assembly GCF_011764305.1 of Mustela putorius furo. NCBI lineage: Eukaryota > Metazoa > Chordata > Mammalia > Carnivora > Mustelidae > Mustela > Mustela putorius. The sequence goes on from NW_025421301.1 coordinate 3,359,634, forward strand.
GACTCAATCCCAGGACTCTGGGATCATGACCTGAGTTGAAGGCAGATGCTTAACCAACTGAGCCACCCAGGGGCCCCAGTGAGAGCCATTCTGACCAAGTGTGGCATCAGTGGCCATAGGGGAGGGTGACAGGGGATCATTATTAAGCACTGCTTGCTGGATAACTGGCCGGATGTGGTATACGCCTCCAAGATTAAGCAGTGAAAACTGCTTTCCAAAAAAACAGGTTGATGACTAAAGGGTAGAGTTGGGTTCCCCCCACCCCCGGAAGGAACTCCACATATCAGTGTAAAAAAGAAAAATAAAGGTAACTCCAACAAAAGTTAAATGTATAAGAGCAGTTAACAAAGAAATGAAATGTTTGTTTGTTTTCTGTTTGGCAACGGTAGGAGTCTATGAGGGATTAGCTACTCTACTCTCATATACCATAAAAGGAAATTTCCCTTATTGACAAATTCTGCCCGCTTACCCAGAGCTGACAAATCAGTCTTTTAATTCAGGGGAAAGTCCTCAGCAAAAAGAATTACTTGGGAAAATCCACACCAGCAACCTTTAATCACGTGTTTAATCCTTTATTTATAAATATAAACAGATAATCGATAATCATTAGACATTTGACAAAAATCAGGAGGATGGATATAATATTTCCAAAATAATAATTGGGGGTTCTTGGGTGGTTCAGTCGATTGAGTTTCAGACTCTTGGTTTTGGCTCAGGTCATGATCTCAGGGTCATGAGACACAGCCCTGTGCCCAGCTCCACACTCAGTGAGGAAGGAGTCTTCTTGTCCTTCTCCCTCGGCCCCTCAACACCACCCACTCTGTCACTCTCTCAAATAAATAAATAAATAAATAAAATCTTTTTTAAAAAAAGGAAATAATAATTGCATGAAGTGTTCAAGCTATCATGTTGCCTTTTATCCTGTCCACCATGTAGGCTAAGCTCAGAGGCACAGCACCTGAGGAAGAGTAAAGGCACCATCAAACAAAACCCAGAGGCCTGGGAAGAGGCTGCCACCCTGGGGAGGTTCCCACAAGATAACAAGGGACAGGAGAAGTCTTTCAAGAGAAGAAGAAAAGACAGAGGGAGAAAGACAATATCCTTCTCTCCTCTCACTTCCCACCCACCCAGCCCGTATGCTCTTCCAGGTGGTGAGCAACACCACACCTGGCAAACAGAAGTATGGAACTGAAAAGAGATCTAATTTTTCAAAGTAAATAAGAATGTCAGAGAAAATATTAAAAGAAGCCCCTGCTATGTTTGCAAAGTGCTATCTAAAGAGTCAACTTATTCAATGCTTGATCACACTCTGCACCTTGTAGGGTCTGTGGCAATGGTTTGGATAGTCCTGCTTTAAGTCATCTGCCACCATCACATCACCAAATAGCTCCTGCAAATTGCAACGGTCACTAACAAAGTCGCTGAAGACTGCAAGCATTCTTTTTGTCTTCATCTTACTTTTACTCTCAGTATCATTTAATATGATCATCTGGCTTCCTCAAGTCTTTTTGTTCCTTTGGTTTCCATCATACCAATGACCCTCATGTCCCCCCACCCCATCTCCTTTGCACTTTTGTGCATTCCATAGCCAGGATCCTGGCAGAAAACACATGATACGCTGAAATTAACAGAAGTCTCTTTCCAGGTGCAGCAGGGTTAAAGCAGAGCACCCAGGGACCAGTCGACAGGAAGTCATGACCTCTGCGTTTAAAGGGGCAAGAGGAGGAAAAGCTGTTACCCAGTCCTGAAGACCACTTGGATCCCTGGAAGAGATGATACCTGAGAGGAGTTATAATAAAGAAGCACAGCCTCACCAGAACCATATCCACGCAGTGAGGGAACAAAGAGGGGATGGGAAATAAATCCCCTGACCTCTTTCTCTTCCTAGCCTCAAAGTCCACCAATGCTTCCTATTACCTGGCCTAAATGAAGCCAGATGGCACTGTCAGAAGAGAGAAACTCCCCTCTCCCAAGCAGGGCAGAGAAAGGCTGGGAGTAGATGGAACAGGCAAACTGAAAATCATCAGCATGTTCCTCCATGCTCGGCTGTTAATTGAGATTTAATTTAAATGTTGGAGCTCCCTATGGTTCGAGCTCAAGCTCTCTCCACTTCTCCCTCTGACCTCAGTACAGGGGCAACCTCATCTGTACTCACAACTTCAATTTCTATCTACAGTCAATTGCTCTCAAATAGATCTCTTGCCCAATCTCTCCTTTGAGTTTCAGATTTAAATATTCCCTTGACTTCTACATGTGGGTATAAAAGAACTAAGTCTCTTCAAATTAAACATTTCAAAATTATCTCACGGTCACTCCTGTTCCCTGCTGCCTGCCTCCCTGCTGCCTCCCACACAATATAAAACCCAGTCCTCTTCCTGTATTTTCTCTTGAATGGCACGACCACACACTCAGTCACCAAGCCAGAACCCTACGAATCATCCTTGAGACTTCCCTGTTGTCTTCCACACCTAATCTAATAGATCTTTACTTGTCTATTTCTTTCCACCTCTACTGACTCATTGGGGACAGCCTCCCACCTCCACTACTGTATTAACTGGTAGTTATAATTACCAGTCCTCTTCTGTGTAGTCTTAATTGCTCACAATTCTCCATTCACACTCACCCTGATTTTTTAAAATGTAAGTCCAATCCTGTCAACACCACCCCCATCCCACCCCTACTTCATCTTAAAAACTTTCCCATTGCTCTTAGGATAAAAAGCAAAGTATTAAAAGAACAAAACTCCTGCCTTTCTCTCCTTTACCCTCAATCATCTAGCTGCCTTGGCCTTCTCTCAGATCTTTGAATACACAACAGTTTCCATCCCACAGAGCCTTTGCATGTGCTCCTCCGTTTTTGAAACACTTTAGCCTCACTCTTCTCACTCAGTTTACAAAACTGAACATGAGATTTACACTTCCTAAAACCCCTGACTCTCCATTCCTGTTACACTTCCATAGAACCATTTTCCTTTTCTCTATAGCATTTATTTTTTATCTATAATCATAACTTACAGGATTATTCAATTAATGACTAGCTCCTCCTATGCCAATTATCTATTGCTGTGAAAGTAGTGGCTTAAAACAATAATTATTATAATTCCTCATGATCCTGAGGCTTGGCTGAGGGTTCTTCTTGCTGCTCCCTTCAGCTGCTGGATAACTTAGAGACTAGGCTTGACTAGGATAGCTGAAAGAGCTGAAACTCCCTCTCCATGTGATCTTTCATCCTCAAGAAAGTTAAAACAAGCTTCTTCACAGGATAGCAGAAGTGTTCTAATCAGGGAAGAGTAGAAGCTCCCATGAAGGAAGACCAGAAGTCCTCTAATAGAGTAAGTCATAAGGTCAACCCAGATTCTAGGTGTGAAAAAATAGATTCTCTCTCTCTCTCTCTCTTTTTTTAAGATTTTATTTATTTATTTGACAGACAGAGACCACAAGTAGGCAGAGAGGCAGGCGGAGAGAGAGGGGGGAAGCAGGATCCCCGCTGAGCAGAGAGCCCGATGTGGGGCTCAATCCCAGGACCCTGGGATCATGACCTGAGCCAAAGGTAGAGGCTTTAACCCACTGAGCCACCCAGGCACCCCTAGATTCTCTCTCTTGATAGAAGGAGTTATAAAGTAATTTGTGACCATGTTTATTATCCCACACTGACTCTAGAATACTAACTCCAGAAAGGCAGCAAATATGTCTCTCTTGCTTATTGCTGGAACCCCATTTACTCAAAATATATTTGTGGATTGTTTCCTTCACTGTGCAGAAGTTTTTTTATTTTTATGTAGTACAATAGTTTATTTTTGCTTTTGTTGTCCTTCCCTCAGGAGACATATCTAGAAAGAAGTTGCTAGAGCCAACATCAAAGAAATTATTACCTGTGTTCTCTTGTAGGATTTTTATGGTTCCACTCCTCACATTTAGCTCTTCCATCCATTTATAATTTACTTTTGTGTATGGTGTGAGAAAATGGTCCAGTTTCATTCTTCTTCGTGTTGTTGTCCAGTTTCCCAACACCATTGGTTTCAGGGACTGTCTTTTTTATATTGGATATTATTTTGTCAAAGATTAATTGATCTTATAATTGTGGGTTCATTTCTGGGTTTTCTATTCTGTTCCATTGGATCTCTGTGTTCATTTTTGTGCCAGTACCATACTGTTTTGATCACTGCCACTTTGTAATATAACTTGAAGTCTGAAATTTTAATGCTTCCAGCTTTGGTTTTTTTTCAAGATTGCTTTGGCTATTTGGGTATTTTGCGGGTTCATACAAATTTTAGGATTGTTCATCCTATCTCTTTGTAAAATGCTATTGGTATTTTGATAGGAAGTGCATTAAATGTGTGCAAATAACATATCCAACAAAGTTTTAGTGTCAAAATATATAAAGAACCTTGAAAACTCAACATCCAAAAAACAAATGATTCAGTTAAAAAATGGGCAGAAGACATGATTAGACATTTTTCCAAAGAAGACATACAGATGCCTAACAGACACATGAAAGCATGCTCAACATCACTCTTCATCAGGTAAATACAAATCAAAACTACACCTCACACTGGTCAGAATGGCTAATATCAACAACACAGGAAACAACATATGTTGGCAAGGATGTGGAGAAAGAGGAACCCTCATACACCATTGGTGGGAATGCAAGCTGGTGCAGCCACTCTGGAAAACAGTATGGAGGTTCCTCAAAACATTAAAAATAAAGCTACCCTATGGTCCAGCAATTTTACTACTAGGTATTTACCTAAAGGATACAAAATTACTGATCTGAAGGGACATGTAACCTGATGTTTATAGCAACATTATCAATGATAGCCAAATTAGGAAAGAGCCCACATATCCATCAGCTAATGAATGGATAAAGAAGGGGTAGCATATACATACAATGAAATATTAGCCATAAAAAATAATGAAATCTTGCCCGCTGCAATGACGAGGCTAGAGCTAAAGAGTATTATGCTAAGTGAAAAAACTCAGAGAAAGATGAATACCATATGGTTTCACTCAGATGTGGAATTTAAGAACAAAATAAATGAATATAGAGGGGAAAAGCAGAACACCAGGAAACAGACTGCTATAAACTATAAAGAACAAACATGGCTACCAGCTGGGGGTGATGGGTGAAATAGGCTATGAGGATTAAGGTGTACGCTTGTGATAAGCACTGAGTATTGTATGTAACTGTTGAATCACTAAATTCTATACCTGAAAAGTAATAATTGCATTGTATGTTAACTAATTGGAATTTAAATAAAACTTTAAAAAAACATAAAATATATTTGTAGAGTATTTGATACATGCCAGGCAATAGTATAGGCTAGGCACTCAAAAAGTATTTTTGATAAAGAAAAGAGAGAGGAAGAAAAGAAACCGTCCCAGTCACAGCTCTGTTGTTTCAATAAACAAAAGTCTTGCCACAAATTATAAACACATTTTATTCAATGTGGACAGTGACTTATTTTGTATATACTGGAACTAGGACAATGTGATATCGTGGAAAGAGCTCAAAGCTGAAAGTGGGAGGACTGGGCTTTAAATAAAATTCTCCCCTTAGGTAACTGTGTGTTTTTAGGCATAAGACCTTTCTGGAACTCAGTCTCTTCATCTGTAAAATGGTAGTAGGGTTGAAAGATATTTTTGTCTGCTTTATGTAGGCCAGGACCCAGAACAATAGTTGGTACACAGTAGGCAGTCAATAAGTATTTGTTGAATAAATGAATGAATGAATGAATGAATGAATTTTAAAAGAAGTAGTTACTCTCCAACTCCCCTTCCAATTCTAATATTTTATAATTCTAGTCCCTGGAATTTCTGTAATCATTTCATGGAATTGTTCTGCCAAATATATTCCACCTCTGGCAGCAGAGATAGCTAAACCTGTTTGCTTCTATAATCTTAAAATACAAAGCATAATTCCCTAAGCCTCTCTAGCTGAGAGAGAAAAGATTTTCACCATAACCAGATCAACTGACTACAGTCTTTAGTGGGTTTGCTTATTTATTAAACAACAACAAAACGAATCTTTGAGAAAAGGGGAAGCAATTACCCACATCACATCTTACAATATATACAAACCCAGCAGGCTCTGGTAAGTGCGATCTTTTGGTGGAGGCAGAGTGAACGTTCCATAAATATCATTTTCCCTAAGCAGGACAGACAGACTAACAGACCACAATATCATTTCAGTTTGCTGTTGCTATGGATTTTCTTCTAAGACAATGGCCCATTTTTGCGCGAGCATTACAGAACTACAAACAGCTCTGCCAAGTGTGGTCGCTTCCCCTCCATCCTTCCTCATAGATAACAATGTAATATGACACCGGCCAAAACTTCCACAAGGTGACAGAATCATGGGGTGCCTGGGTGGCTCAGTGGGTTAAAGCCTCTGCCTTTGGCTCAGGTCATGATCCCAGGGTCCTGGAATCAAGCCCCGCATGGGGCTCTCTGCTCGGCAGGGAGCCTGTTTTCCTTCCTCTCTCTCTCTCTCTGCGGGCCTCTCTGCCTACCTGTGATCTCTGTCTGTCAAATAAATCAATAAAATTTTCAAAAAAAAAAAAAAAAGTGACAGAATCATAAAACCTCAGCCAAGGAAGCAAGTATCTCCACAAACACCAGCATCAGCCAACCGAGGTCTCAGGGAAGGACAGAGAACATCTTCTCTCTGCAGGAACTGCATGTAGCCCCAACCTAACCCATGCCCCAGCCAGTGCAGCCAGGGCCATCAGCCAATGTCGGTCAATACCAGCACCTTGCACTAGAGGCTGAGTGTACTCAGCTGCTATTCCCTTAGTCACTTTGTATCAGATCTTCTGCATGGCACAAAAAAAAACATAGCTGAAAAGGGCATGGCCTGTGAATCAGAGAGATTTGTCACTGATGCTTACAAAGTCATATGACCTGGGACAAGGTCTACAAAATACAGTGTATAAGTTCTAGCTTGCCGAGATGGAGCAAGAATTTTTACTCTGCCTGTTTCATTGCAGAAAATCACTGTTTCATTGTTGTTTTGGGTCACTGGGTAAATAATAAATACAGCTCTCACTGCTTCTTGCTCTATCCTGAACCCCCATTCTAACTATAGTGGACTTTTACTTTCCAATTTATTTACTTTTGTGTAGTTGATATTTTTAATCATTATTTTTATCTTTTTCCAGGGATGAAATTATATTACATACTGAATATCCTTTTTTAAAACTTCTATTCCAGTATGTCCCTTAGCAGCACTGAGATTCACTGCTCCAGTTTTTTCAACTAGAAATCAAAAATGTTTATTATTAAGTAGGTGCATGTGCTTATTAATTAAAAATTATTGAGTATGACTGCTGAATGTTCAGGGAGAAATCTGAGGCTGTGAGATACACAGGAGTAAATTCTCAGAGAAAGAACAGAAATGCCTTTTTAGGACAACTGATGAAATGAGAAGGCTTTTTGTGTTTAGCAAATGTGTTAATCATACGAACTCTGCTTCCATGTGCTTCCAAGGCTGGCACAGGGGATGCAAGAACTGGCCTGGAATGGTTTGTGTGCACTCCAACTCATTTAATATTAAGTTTTTATTTATGCTCACAGCTTCAGCTCTCATGTGCCTTATTTTTAGAAGCTGAAAAATAAAAGTAAGGAACAAAAAAGAAAAGGTGTTTTTCTCTACCGAATTTTCAACAATTAAAGAACAAATTCTAAAATCTAAGGGGATGTTTAGAGAAAATAGTAAAGATGGAAAAGACAGTTTTGGGCTTCCAATACATTCTGGAAATTTTTTTTTTAATGAAAATGCAATGCTTGGACCTGGGGGGAATTAAAAGCTAAAACATCAGGAGGCGCCTGGGTGGCTCAGGGGGTTAAAGCCTCTGCCTTCGGCTCAGGTCATGATCCCAGGGTCCTGGAATCCAGCCCCACATTGGGCTCTCTGCTCAGCAGGGAGCCTGCTTCCTCTCTCTCTCTCTCTCTGCCTGCCTCTCTGCCTACTTGTAATCTCTCTCTCTGTCAAATAAATATATAAAATCTTTAAAAAAAAAAAAAAAAAAGCTAAAACATCATGGGAATCTGATGCCTCCCAAATTCCTGCAAAGCTATGCTACTTTTTCTTAAAATTGATGGACTTCTGTGTTTGCAACAATGATCTAGGTCTGTTCAGGTATTTATTAAAGATGAGACACACTTTTCATTACACTTAGGGACCTGGCTTGTTATGGAGAAAAACAAACCTGCTTTCAGACTAAATATAATAAAATCCTCTCTAAATCCAGACTTTGGATATGTCTTAAAACATAAAAAAATTCAGAATATCCTTATAAATAAAGGCCAGGGAAAATTATAAAATCAACATGTGTATTTGAGCTTGTAGATCACAAATCTTTGTCTTTTTTAGGATTTCTGAGATAGATAAAGCTTTGGTGGAATATCAACACAGAAGGAAGTCAGAAATCTCAAGAAATGAAGAAAACAATAGCATCCAGATGCCAAAGAACACAGGGGTAGTGATTGTGCAAAATTAGGGAAAATTTAGAACTCAGAGGTGGAGGAGGGATGGATCTAGATTTTGTGGGGCATAAGCTTCATATAATGGAAGATGAGAGAGACCTCTTTAAAAGAAAAGAAATTAAAAATTACAAACACAGGGGCGCCTGGGTGGCTCAGTGGGTTAAAGCCTCTGCCTTTGGCTCAGGTCATGATCCCAGGGTCCTGGGATCGAGCCCGGGATCGGGCTCTCTGCTCTGCAGAGAGCCTGCTTCCTCCTCTCTCTCTGCCTGCCTCTCTGCCTACTTGTGATTTCTCTCTCTCTGTCAAATAAATAAATAAAATCTTTAAAAAAAAAAATTACAAACACAAAATTGGGCCCAGGTCTTTGGAAGGGGCCTGTGTAAGGGAGGGACACTGAAGTTTACATTCCCTTAGTTTCATAGTAGATCTACCACAAATAAAAGACAAAGGAATAGATTTATGGGCCCCAATTCAATAGCTGTAAATTCTGATCTCGTCTCTCCCATCAATTCTTTATGAGTGAGTTATATATTTTCACTGTACATTCCATATCTTATCTGGCCAATAGTGTTTGTAATACATGATGCGGTGAAAAAGAGAATGGCCTTGGTATTATCATGAAAATGACTTGTTAGAACTTGAGGTTTGAGGTACACCTGTGAATCCATAAAGATAACTGGGCCCCTAACATAGCTTTTCCTCTGTTATTCAAATTACGGCTTAATTCATACTTCTCTATATTCGATTACCTAATCAGCCAACAACATTTACTGAGTTCCTACTATGTATCAGTTACACTAAGTGCTGGGAACACTGACATGAACAAGACAGGTAAGTCCCTGCTCTTTGTGGGGCTTCACTTAGGTTGAGACTACTAGATGATTAATGACTAAGAATAGCCACAGAAAAATGCAGTGATTTTAGCTAGGTATAATATCGATGAAGAAATGCAGGCATTTTCTTAGGGGCATTTATTTATAAAGAGGCATTTATTTTAGGGGCACCTGGGTGGCTCAGTGGTTAAAGCCTCTGCCTTCAGCTCAGGTCATAATCCCAGGGTCCTGGGATCAAGCCCTGCATCAGGCTCTCTGCTCATAGGGAGCCTGCTTCCCAGTCTCTCTCTCTCTCTCTCTTTCTCTCTCTCTCTCTCTCTGCCTGCCTCTCTGCCTACTTGTGATCTCTGTCTGTCAAATAAATAAACAAAATCTTTAAACAAAAAAAAGAGGCATTTATTTTAGATCAGCTTCTATGATAACCTCATTATAAGACTTGAAAAAGTGAAGGAAATAAATTGTGGTTCTGTGGTTCTCGGGAAGCTTACCTAGTAGTACAAGTAGGACAAGTCTACGAGGCAAGAAAGGCAGAAATAGTCAAATATTTTAAGATAAATAAAAGAAAAGGAGGTGAGTATTCAAAGGAAGGAAGAAGAATAAGAAAGTTCACCTGAAGGAGCTGACATCTGAGCTGTGTTTTAAAAGATGGATGAGTTTCACCCAGACGATTCTAGGAGGAGGATAGCACATCCATGTGAGATGCTGAAGTTTAAATACAAAATTTAGTGAGATAGTCTCACTGTTCACAATTAACATCTTTAAATGCCTAGTCAGAAAGCTTTAATATTTGGGTTTTTTTTTAGAATGTAATCTATATATTTCATGTAGCTATGGTAGCTGTATGAGAAAACTTAACTACAGTGCATTTTTACTTGAGGTACAGGTAGGAATTGAGTAAATATACATCAGCATTACTTTTCATTAAATGTGACTTAGTTACAGCAGCTTGCTAATTAAATTGCAGTTTATCAACACATTGAAACTGTTTCCACTAATGTCAAAAGCACATTTACATTGCTAAAGAGATTTAATGTTATTTATTTATTTATTTATTCATTCATTCATTCATTCATTTATTTATTTTTGGTGTTCCATAATTCACTGTTTATGCACCACACTCAGTACTCCATGCAATACCTACCTTCCTTAATACCCACCACCAGTCTCACCCACCCCCCCACCCCTCCAAAACCTTCAGTTTGTTTCTCAGAGTTCACAGTCACTCATGGCTTCTCTCCCCTTCCAATTTCACCCAACTCACTTCTCTCCATCTCCCCATGTCTTCTGCGTTATTCCTTATGCTCCACAAGTAACTGAAACTATATGATAAGTGACTTTCTCTGCTTGCCTTATTTCACTCAGCATAATCTCTTCCAGTCCCATCCATGTTGATACATAAGTTGGGTATTCCTCCTTTCTGATGGAGGCATTGTACTCCATAGTATATACAGATCACATCTTCTTTATCCATTCATCTGTTGAAGGGCATCTTGGTTCTTTCCATAGTTTGGCGACTGTGGCCATTGCTGCTATGAATATTGGGGTACAGATGGCCCTTCTTTTCACTACATCAATATCTTTGGGGTAAATACCCAGTAGTACAATTGCAGGGTCATAGTGAAGAGAGATTTTTAATTTCTTGAGGAATCACCACACTGTTTTGCAAAGTGGCTGCACCAGCTTGCATTTCCACCAAAAGTGTAAGAGGGTTTCCCTTTCTCCACATCCTCTCCAGCACTTGTTGTTTACTGTCTTGCTGATTTGGGCCATTCTAACTGGTGTAAGGTATGTATCTCAATGTGGTTTTGATTTGAATCTCCCTGATGGCTAGTAATCATGAGCATTTTTTCATGTGTCTATTAGCCATTTGCATGTCTTCATTGGAGAAGTGTCTGTTCATGTCTTCTGCCCACTTTTTGACATGATTATCTGTTTTGTGTGTGTTGAGCTTGAAGAGTTCTTTATAGATCTTGGATATCAGACCATTGTCTGTAATGTCATTTGCAAGTATATTCTCCCATCCTCTGGGTTGCCTCTTTGTTTTGTTGACTGTTTCCTTTGCTGTGCAGAATGAAATGTGACCATTCTCTTACACCATACACAAAGATAAACTCAAAATGAATAAAAGACCTCAACGTGAGGCAGGAATCTATCACAATCCTAGAGGAGAACATAGGCAGTAGCCTCTTCGGCATCGGCCACAGCAACTTCTTTCAAGATATGTCTCCAAAGACAAAGGAAACGAAAGCAAAAATGAACTTTTGGGACTTCATCAAGATCAATGTTATTTATTTTTGAGAGCATCTTAAAGGTTTGAGCTGCAGGGATATTTGCCTGCAAGTCCAAATAATTTGAAGATAAGATTGACAAGATATTTTAAATTGTATTGAAACATACTGGAGGAAAATGAAATTATCTTCTCATTGTAAAAAGTCCTTTTCATGACCCATCATCCACAATTTTAATAAATTTTTTTCTATTGATTATCCTTTGAAATTTGAAGATATAAATTTATTAAGAATTCCATCATTTAAAGGGTAAATTTTTAATTCTGGAACATATCCCTGTCTTCACATAGAGTATGAAAAAAGAATCCATGAATCAAATGTTTGGGGGGGGTTGTTTCGAGGGTTTTTATTGTTGGTGTTGGTCTTTCATGCTGTTTCTATTGTTGTTCTTTGTTGTGTTTGTTTTTACGTTTTAAGAGCACAGGCAAAGGCATTATTGCATATTCCTCTCCAAATTATGAGTGCTACTCTAATCTATATTTCATTTCCAGGAGGAGATGTTAGCTAAAATAAACAAATATAGATTAAGCAGCCAATAAACCTGCTCTAGAAACAGGTGGCAAATTTCAAGTTCTCATTCAAAGAGAGCAAGCTTCCTATTATTTTCTACCTAAATCTACTTCTTCCCAGTTGCTTTGTTGTGCTTTGGTGGTGATAATGGTCATGATGGCGATGATTTTAGACATATTCATCACCTGCCATAATGAGCAACTGTGTTAGGTATGAGCCATCCCTGAACTTGGCAATACCAACTAGTAAGAAAGAATCATTGACAAGGATCAGGTAACATGGGACTAGGAAACAATCACAAATGACCCCAGCGGTAGAGCCATAATATCCCAGAGACCCAGTGGTTCATGGACCTCATAGGAGGGTAAGACTGAAGGGTCTCTCAATGGTTGAAGAGAGACAGTCTTGCAAATTTGTCTTTGTCTAAGGAAATCCTGCTATCATGGGCACCCAGCATCTGCCCTTCAGGGAACAAGAATTAAATTAAAAGTTCTACTTCTTATTTACTATAAGCAATAGAATTGCTAATTTATTACCTGCTCAGAAACTAGAGTGCTCTTAGTCCTATGGTAAGGACAGGGAGTTATTCACTACATAAATATGGAGGGGGGGGGGGGAGAAGGACAGATGGAGCTGATGGCCAGGATTTAGAAACAACCTTAGAGACATACCACTTGTTTTTCAATTGACAGGGTGAAGTTTCTCTAAATCAGTTCTCCTCACCGTAACAGAGCTCTCAAGTTTTCCAATGAGACATCATTTTCTCCTTCATGTAGGAAAATTCTAACCAACATAACTGCTTCTCTAGATTAATCAACAAAGACAGAATACTGATTGTCCCAAGAATGAAAATAGCAAAAATACCTTAGTTTTCAAGAGAAAAGAAACTGAGTAAAGTTATAGTCATCTCTCCTTGCATTCACAGAGAATCACTTCCCAGGAAGTTTCTAGGAGAATGGAACACAAGGTGCCATGTAATGTGGTCAAGAAAAGTCCAACACTGAGTTATCCCTCCATTGATCCATCCATTAATCCATGTTCCAGTTATAATAATGGCCTCATTCCCAAGTCCCCACTGTAATGGAACCCCAGTGCAAACAGCCTGCCCCACTCTCCTGAGTGCCAACTCTGCCTCTCCCACTTCTTGGTCTTCAGTCTGCTCCTGCTCATAGTCACCTTCCTTCCCAACTTCAGCCCTGGATCTCCAGCATTCCAGCACCAGAGTCCCCCCTAATACTCTCTGCCCATTTCAAGGGACATGTAGGTACTTCATCTTGAACTCTTTGCTGAAAACTGCCAGAACTCTGACCTCTGTTGCAGTCTCCAATGCATACAATTTCAAGTTTTAGTCCAGCAACTTCTGTTGAATCCCAAGACAAACTACCTGTCAACAAACCCCAACCTTTTCCTCACCTTTGTCATGAAAAGAGACTGTAAGGATCATCCTGGGAAATTTATGGTACTTGGGCATAAATAATCTTCAAATTAGCAGTAAAACCACATTAAATTAAGACTAAGGAAGGGAATGCCTGTATTCTCTACCCTTGCATCTGACTGATAAAATCGTGCCCAAGATTTCTTTTTTTTAGTATTTTTAAAGAGAATCTAAAGCAAGTTAATAAAAATGAAACTATGTACAAACATAGAGAGACTGATTAATGGGGGGGGAAACCTGGATATGTTATATGTCTCGGAATATACTATTTTTTTAAAGATTTTATTTATTTATTTGACAGACAGAGATTACAAGTAGACAGAGAGACAGACAGAGAGAGGAAGGGAAGTAGGTTCCCTGCTGAGCAGAGAGCCCAATGCAGGGCTCAATCTCAGGACCCTGGGATCATGACCTGAGCCGAAGACAGAGGCTTTAACCCACTGAGCCACCCAGGTGTCGCTGTCCCAGAAAATACTTAATAGAAGAAGTGTCCATGAGCATTTAAAAATATAAATTTGGCAAAAAAGTGAAGAAGTGTTTGGAGAAACAAAACTGAATTAAGAAAAACATAACAGAGGAGCCTATGTGGCACACTTGGTTGAGCTTTGGACTCTTGGTTTCAGCTCAGGTCATGATCTCAGGGTCATGAAATCAAGCCCTGGGTCAGACTCCATGCTCAGTGCAGAATCTGCTTGAGATTCTCTCCCACTCTCCTTTTACCCTTCCCACCCACACTGTCTCTCTAAAATAAAGAAATCTTAAATAATAATAATAAATAGGGATGATTAAATAGATGATGGAGATTAAGAAGTCTACCTGTGATGAGCACCAGGTGGTGAATGTAAGTGTTTAATCACTAAATTGTACACCTAAAATTGATTTTACACTATATGATAATGAATTAGAATTTAAATAAAAACCTTAAGAAATAAACAGTATAGTCACTAATAATAATAATTGTGAATTAAATATCAAAATTTAGCTTTCCAAGGAAAGTTAGTTGCTATCATGTCCACTGCCTACATATGGGAAACTGTCTCCTAATAAAGCTTTGCCCAATAGCAATCGCTACATATACAGAGCCTTTGAGGAGGAGAGAGGTGAAGGGCAACATTACACTTATTCCTCTAGGAATCAGGTTCTGCTAACCTCTGATCTAGGTAGGTGTGATTATATCTTAAAACAGGCAACTCCCTAATCCAAAGAACTTATAAAGAAGGTTGTGAATAGATATTCATTCTAAAACTATATTTATATTAGGGGATAACTACTAAACTCAAAATAAATGTGTATTCATAAAGTAAAACAATTTTTCTCAGGAAATTGTCCCTCATTCTCACCCAAAAATTGCTTTGTCTTATTAAACTTGCCAACTGCAGCAACTAAAACAAGAAGTAAATTCTACCCTGGACTCACTCTTCCAAAATCAGTGTGAAATATCAGAATAAAACATTAGAGTTAGTGTAAGAAGATCTGGGCAGCAGTCATGATCCCATCATTTATCAGCTTTAAGGCCTAAGGCAATTTGCTTCCCTTGATCTGCTTTCCCAATGGGAATGCTCTTGACTAATAACTGTCTTTCCTAAATCATGTATTACTATGAAGATCAAACGAAATGATACCCGTAAGAGGGACTGCGGACCAAAAGAGTCAAGGAGGGCTGCTCAGGGGTGTCTGGGATGATTCTGGAAGAACAGACAAAAGAAACGTGGTAAGAGATCATTTCAGAGAGAGGGAGCATGGATGTAAGAGAGATAACTGGGTTTCCAGAGAGCCATTAGTGCTTATACAGTATAGTATGTCTGCAAGACCCAAACTTTTAGGGAAGATGGGGCTGAAGTAGAGCTGGATCAAAAAGACCCTATGTGCCATTGTGAAGAGCTTACATTTTAGCCTGGAGAGGGTTGGGTTCAAGTTTTATGGTTTCCCTCTTTCAAAGAATCAGCAAGAGCAGGAGCTTCCCAGCAACACATGGGTACATGTTTTTTTCACCAGAGACTAAATTTATCATGGGCAGAGACTAAAGAAAGGATTAGCAGTGTACTGCCTCTTTTAGAGAATTTTTGCTACTTTAGGGGAGCAAAATTTGCCCACCCAAAATGTGTATCTTTGGCATGTGGATTATTTGGGGCTGATTCTTTTTTTAAACAACAGAAAACTCAGGAAGAACTTTTCATCTTTCCACTAACTGGCTAAAAAAATTTAGATACAAGACCTGCTCCAGGAAGGGAGCTATCACCACAGATAACTATAGTATTATATGAAATAAGTATGGACAAGGAAGAACTTAGCAAATTTTGCTTATTAAAATTCCTGTGTCCCAGGGCACCTCAGTCAGTTAAGCATCTGCCTCTGGCTTAGATCCCAGGACCCTGGGATCAAGCCCCGCAGGGTCTCTGTGCTTGGTGAGGAGTCTGCTTCTCCCTTGCTCTCTCTGACCCTCTTCCCCGCTTCTGTGCACACACTCACTGTTTCTCTCTCCCTGTTAAATAAATAAATACAATCTTTTAAAAAATTAAAAAATAAAGTAAAATAAAATTCATGTGTTCCATTGTTTCTCTATGGCCCGGCAATAGCAAACATTTGCTTTTTTCTCTTTCTGTGAATTATCTTCCTTTCCTTTTGAAGTCCCAAACATGTACTCCAATCTTTTTGCTTTGGGTAACATATATGCTATTTTTGGCCTATCTTTGCTATTTCTCATGTTTATATGGATTCACTATACATAAGCAATTAAATTTTATATTCTTCTGTTAATCGTCTCATGTCAGTTTAATTCTTAGGCCAGCCAGAAAAATCTTGAAGGATAAAATAAATATCTTCCTTCCCAACACTACCAAATCAACAAAGACCTGTTGATAACAAACTCACATTCTTTAAGCTGTGAAAATAGCTTTATTATATGAAAACTTTAATCACTTAAATGATCAAATAATACTGAATTTCTGCAATGATGAATGCTCAAGGATCTCAGATAAAGCTTCAGTTCTCTTTCCCAAAGTCCTATTAATTCACTATCCAAGTTTAAGGATCTCCTACAATCACAGAACAATGATGCCTGGGCTTTTGAATTACTGACACCTTTTCTCAAATTGAGAATCCTTTTGTGGAACACCTTTCACATAGCAGACAGTGAGATACAGACTTTCACATATAATGTCCCTTTTAATTCTCCTGAAGACATAGTTTCTTCTTTAAATTTAATATCATAAAATTCAATAATATTCTGAGAATTTCATAAAAACTTTGATCATTAGCATATCCCTACAGGAGTTTTTCTCCAAAAATGAGAGTCATTAGTCTAGATAAAGCGGGAGAAAGGCCTTTTTCAGTGGCTGTAGCATTATCTACCTTACTACCCCTACCATTTGAACTCTTGTTTTGAAATCATTTCCAAATCCTCATCCAAGCTGATACTTTTTTCTTTCTTTCTTTTCTTTAAATTTCAACAGAAATGTCTGGTTAACACACACAATACATTTATGTACCTCTCTTTTATTAAATTGTATGAGTAGGCAATAACAAAGCAAAATCCTCACACAGAATTCTGTATTGCACTTCTTTCTACAAAATTCTAGTACCCAATAACACCAAAGGTAAATAAATATTCCACAAATATCACTGAAATATATCAGGACCAGTAGACGAATCAACCATAACCCTAACTCTTAGGTACAGTCTGAAAGGAATAAGTGACTTTTCCTTTACTTGGTTGTGTGACAAGATCCTTTCTGAGAATGGATAAACAAAAGCTTTTGTCTCTTCCATAATATTATGAATACATTTTCCTATCCTCAGACATCTCCAGTTAAGGAGGTGTAAAATACCAAAAAAGGAGACATTAAAAGTATTGGCCAAGTGTTTGACATTTGGCTAAAATCTCTGATATGCTGCAAGAAATTTCTAAAATTGCTGACTGCTGACCCTGAAAATATTTCAGTGAAATAACTTCTGAGAACAATATTGTTTATAGTTTCGTACCTGCTGGCCTCATAGTCTGACAGAGTCTGGAGGTTTTTACTCATGTCAAATTCTCTTCATGAGTTTTGATTACTTTCAAAATTGACCTCTCCTGAGGTCATTTCTTGGGCCTAACTTTTTGTGTTGTTTTAATTAAGTTAATTTAGAGGCAAGGAATAAACATTATTCAAGCTAATTCAAATAAAGGGAACCTCAAAGCACATGGAGCTAGAAATAAAGAAGCAATCAAAAAAAACTGAAGCAAATGTTCCCTTGACCTGTTGATCTATTTCTTTACCTTAATCTCTCTCTCCCTACGAATCTCCACACTCTCCTATCCAACCCTGGTTCTGATCTCTTACTTGAGTCCCAGTCTTAGCCACTCCTACCTTTTCGTCTACTGGACTGTTATTAACCAAATAAATGTCTCAGAGAAATTAGCTCATTTGCTTCTAAGATGAGAACTCGAAGGGCTCATTGAAACTATTGAGTATGACTCAAAGCTCAAAGTTGTCAAACATTTCAGTTTGCTTCTAAGAAAATGTCAGTGTTGCCCATGCTTCCTCTGCAAATTCCATAAGCTGCTTGTTGATAGAAGTAAATAACATAACCAAATAAAAAGACCAGAAGACTAATAATGGATGATTTATGATTTATAGATTCAAATTTTAAATGTATGATAAGCAACCATACTTAAGAATTGAATCTCTGGAAAGCCTGGGTGGCTCAGTCCTTAAGCATTCGCCTTCCGCTCGGTTCATGATCCCGGGGTCCCTGGGATCAAGCCCCGCATTGGGGTCCCTGCTGGGCGGGAAGCCTGCTTCTCTCTGCTGGTTCCCTCTCTCTTGCTGTCTTTCTCTGTGTGTCAAATAAATAAATGAAATCTTAAAAAAAAAATTGAATCTCGGAAAAAATATTAAAGTATATATTTAAAACTTAGTCCATCAAGTAAACTCATTTGGTAAAACTGGGTATGTACTTTGAATAACAATAATGCTCACATCATAGAGTAGAAAAAAAGTTTGTAGATTGTGGCTTGAATCTTGAACTTGGTAAAGGAGACTTTCTTTGTTAATTGCCTGAAACAGGTGAAATTTTGGAATATTAAGTCATACTAGTGTCTCTCCCATTAAACTGTATTCCATTTTTTAAAGCCCTCAGTGGGATAATCCAGAAACGGTTTAACACCTTCTGAAACATACTATTCTCACTTTACTTATTATATAATGAAGTTTTTAATATACTTTCTAGCTCTAAGTCTCACTTAAATGAGAATAACATAATCATATTGGACAAAGGGAGAACAGAATGTAGGTTAAATAAAAAAAATTAATAGCCCACACATTTTAAAAGTCTATCTCTGTCCTCCATTTCAGGTATATATGTGCAGCTGAGAGACTGTGTTCCTGATTAACAAAATTTGGGGAATGAGAAAAATTCTCAACAACTATTAAAACCAAAAAATTTCTTCGTGAAATAAGAGACATGATATATTAGTTTCTTAAGGTTGCCATAAAAAATAACCACTGACTTGGTGGCTTCAACAACAGAAATACATTTTGTCACAGTTCTGGAGACTAGAAGTCAAGATCAAGCTGTCAACAGATCAAAGCTAAGGCCTCTCTCCTTAGCTTACAGATGGCTGCCATCTTGCTGAGGCCTGACATGGTGCTTCCTCTGTGCATGCACATCCCTGTTGTCTCTCTGTGCATCCTAATCTCCTCTTCTTATAAGGACATCAGCCATATTGAATTAGGGTCCTAATGGCCTCATTTTAACTTAATCACTTCTTTGAAAGTCTTATCTCCAAATATAGGCACATTCAGTTTCCAGTGTATGAATTTTGAAGGGATACATTTCATCCCATAACACTTGCTAAGAGATATTTTTAAAATTAAGAACTAAGAGCAATTAACCAAGCTGTATTTCTCAAATATGGAGGAAACACCAACAGCTTCAACAGTATTATCCTACTGAATCCTCAAAATGAACATGAGAGGTCACGGAACAAATCTGAGGGTTGATTTTGCTAGTGTGGCTATCAGAATACCCCAATGTATAATACCTTACCCAGCTCACTACATTTACTAAATCTGCAGTTGAATATTTAATATCCTTAAAAATCGATTTGTATCCACACATCCTAAAATGGATAATGGATGATGGAGTGAAATCTTTTGTCATACATACGTTCTGACTTCTAACTTAGAATAAAGATTAAAATAACCTAATGGGTACAGATTCTTAAATTCTTTTTAAACATCTTTAGTCCTCACAGATTTTAAGCATATGTACCATAACATATGCAACACAAGGTATTAAAACTTCTTATGTTCTCTAACAATAAAAATGTCTGATCAAAAAAACAAAAAGCCTTAATTAAAGGACAAATGGAAAAGCTCTCATTATTTCCCAATGTAGTATGATGTTGAGTTTTTCATAGGTGACTTTTTTTTTTTTTTAATTTATTTGACAGAGAGAGAGAGAGAGACAGCACAAGCAGGGAGATCAGCAGCCAGAGGGAGAGGGAGAAGCAGGCTCCCCACTGAGCAGGGATCCCCATGTGGGCCTCGATGCCAGGACCCTGGCATAATGTCCTGAGCTGAAGGCAGATGCCCAAGAAACTGAGACACCCAGGTGCCCCATAGGTGGCTTTTATTATGTTGAGGTATGGTCCCTCTAAATCTGTTTTGTTGAGGGTTTTTATCATGGATAATATACTTTGTCAAATGTTTTTTCTGCATCTATTAAAATGATCATATGTTTCTTATCCTTTATTTTATCAATGTGATATATCACATTGATTCATTTGTGAATATTGAACCACCCATACAACTCAGGAATAAATGCCACTTGATCATGGTGAATGATTTTTTTTTAATGTATTGTTAGATTTGGTTTCTACTATTTTATTGAAAATTCTTGCATCCATGTTCACATGGATATTGGCTTGTAGTTACTAGAGTCTTTATCTGGTTTTAGTATCAGGCTAACGAATTTGGAAGTTTTCCTTCTTTTTGTGTTTTTTTGGATAGTTGAGAATTGATATTAACTTTTCTTTAAATGTTTGGTAGAATTTGCCTGTGAAGGGGCACCTGGCTAGCTTAATTGGTGGAGAATGCTGCACTTGATTTCAGGGTTGTGAATTCAAGCCCCACCTTGGGTATAGAGATTACTTAAAAATAAAAATATATATTTTTTTTAATTTTTCATTTTTTATAAACATATATTTTTATCCCCAGGGGTACAGGTCTGTGAATCACCAGGTTTACACACTTCACAGCACTCACCAAAGCACATACCCTCCCCAATGTCCATAATCCCACCCCCTTCTCCCAAACCCCCTCCCCCCAGGAAACCCTCAGTTTGTTTTGTGAGATTAAGAGTCACTTATGGTTTGTCTCCCTCCCAATCCCATCGTTTCATTAATTCTTCTCCTACCCACTTAAGCCTCCATGTTGCATCACCACTTCCTCATATCAGGGAGATCATATGATAGTTGTCTTTCTCTGCTTGACTTATTTCACTAAGCATGATACGCTCTAGTTCCATCCATGTTGTCGCAAATGGCAAGATTTTATTTCTTTTGATGGCTGCATAGTATTCCATTGTGTATATATACCACATCTTCTTGATCCAGTCATCTGTTGATGGACATCTAGGTTCTTTCCATAGTTTGGCTATTATGGACATTGCTGCTATAAACATTCGGGTGCACGTGCCCCTTTGGATCACTACGTTTGTATCTTTAGGGTAAATACCCAACAGTGCAATTGCTGGGTCATAGGGCAGTTCTATTTTCAACATTTTGAGGAACCTCCATGCTGTTTTCCAGAGTGGCTGCACCAGCTTGCATTCTCACCAACAGTGTAGGAGGGTTCCCCTTTCTCCGCATCCTCGCCAGCATCTGTCATTTCCTGACTTGTTGATTTTAGCCATTCTGACTGGTGTGAGGTGATATCTCATTGTGGTTTTGATTTGTATTTCCCTGATGCCGAGTGATATGGAGCACTTTTTCATGTGTCTGTTGGCCATCTGGATGTCTTCTTTGCAGAAATGTCTGTTCATGTCCTCTGCCCATTTCTTGATTGGATTATTTGTTCTTTGGGTGTTGAGTTTCTTAAGATCTTTACAGATTCTGGACACTAGTCCTTTATCTGATATGTCGTTTGCAAATATCTTCTCCCATTCTGTCAGTTGTCTTTTGATTTTGTTAACTGTTTCCTTTGCAGTGCAAAAGCTTTTGATCTTGATGAAATCCCAAAAGTTCATTTTTGCCCTTGCTTCGCTTGCCTTTGGCGTTGTTCCTAGGAAGATGTTGCTGCGGCTGAGGTTGAAGAGGTTGCTGCCTGTGTTCTCCTCAAGGATTTTGATGGATTCCTTTCGCACATTGAGGTCCTTCATCCATTTTGAGTCTATTTTCGTGTGTGGTGTAAGGAAATGGTCCAATTTCATTTTTCTGCATGTGGCTGTCCAATTTTCCCAGCACCATTTATTGAAGAGGCTGTCTTTTTTCCATTGGACATTCTTTACTGCTTTGTCGAAGATTAGTTGACTGTAGAGTTGAGGGTCTATTTCTGGGCTCTCTATTCTGTTCCATTGATCTATGTGTCTATTTTTGTGCCAGTACCATGCTGTCTTGATGATGACAGCTTTGTAATAGAGCTTGAAGTCCGGAATTGTGATGCCACCAACGTTGGCTTTCTTTTTCAATATCCCTTTGGCTATTCGAGGTCTTTTCTGGTTCCATATAAATTTTAGCATTATTTGTTCCATTTCTTTGAAAAAGATGGATGGTACTTTGATAGGAATTGCATTAAATGTGTAGATTGCTTTAGGTAGCATAGACATTTTCACAATATTTATTCTTCCAATCCAGGAGCATGGAACATTTTTCCATTTCTTTGTGTCTTCCTCAATTTCTTTCATGAGTACTTTATAGTTTTCTGAGTAGATTCTGTGTCTCTTTGGTTAGGTTTATTCCTAGGTATCTTATGGTTTTGGGTGCAATTGTAAATGGGATTGACTCCTTAATTTCTCTTTCTTCTGTCTTGCTGTTAGTGTACAGAAATGCAACTGATTTCTGTGCATTGATTTTATATCCTGACACTTTACTGAATTCCTGTATAAGTTCTAGCAGTTTTGGAGTGGAGTCTTTTGGGTTTTCCACATATAGTATCATATCATCTGCGAAGAGTGATAATTTGACTTCTTCTTTGCCGATTTGGGTGCCTTTAATTTCCTTTTGTTGTCTGATGGCTAGGAGCTGGTTCTTTGAAAGAATTAATAAAATTGATAAACCCCTGGCTCGATTTATCAAAAAGAAAAGAGAAAGGACCCAAATAAATAAAATCATGAATGAAAGAGGAGAGATCACAACTAACACCAAAGAAATACAAACTATTATAAGAACATACTATGAGCAACTCTACGCCAATAAATTTGACAATCTGGAAGAAATGGATGCATTCCTAGAAACATATAAACTACCACAACTGAACCAGGAAGAAATAGAAAACCTGAACAGACCCATAACCAGTAAGGAGATTCAAACAGTCATTAACATCTCCAAACAAACAAAAGCCCAGGGCCAGACGGCTTCCTGGGGGAATTCTACCAAACATTTAAAGAAGAACTAATTCCTATTCTCCTGAAACTGTTCCAAAAAATAGAAATGGAAGGAAAACTTCCAAACTCATTTTATGAGGCCAGCATCACCTTGATCCCAAAACCAGACAAGGATCCCATCAAAAAAGAGAGCTATAGACCAATATCCTTGATGAACACAGATGTGAAAATACTCAACAAAATACTAGCCAATAGGATTCAATAGTACATTAAAAGGATTATTCACCACGACCAAGTGGGATTTATTCCAGGGCTGCAAGGTTGGCTCAACATCCGCAAATCAGTCAATGTGATACAACACATCAATAAAAGAAAGAACAAGAACCATATGATACTCTCAATAAATGCTGAAAAAGCATTTGACAAAGTACAGCATCCCTTCCTGATCAAAACTCTTCAAAGTGTAGGGATAGAGGGCACATACCTCAATATCATCAAAGCCATCTATGAAAAACCCACCGCAAATATCATTCTCAATGGAGAAAAACTGAAAGCTTTTCCGCTAAGGTCAGGAACACGGCAGGGATGTCCATTATCACCACTGCTATTCAACATAGTACTAGAGGTCCTAGCCTCAGCAATCAGACAACAAAATATATATATTTTTAAAAATTTATCTGTGAAGCCATCTGGCCTCACAGATAAATTTTTTTTAATTGGGAGTTTATTGATTACTTTTGTTTATTGGGAGTTTTTTGATTACTGATTCAAATCTGTTCAAATTTTCTATATCTTCCTGTTTCAACAGTTTTCGTAGTTTACATGTTTCCAGGAATTTGTACATTTCTTCCAGGTTTTCCAGTTTGTTGGCATATTAAGTTTTTCATAATATTCCTTTATACTTGTTTGTATTTCTGTGGTATTGGTTGTGATCTCTCCTCTCTCATTCATGATATCAGTAATGAAAACAAAAAGTAACAAAAGTATACTAATAATATATTATAAATCAGAATTAGTAATGGCCACATAAATAAGAGGGAGTAAAATTCATATTTATGAAGAATTTTTAAATATATAAAATATAGATAGCAAAATAAAACCTAAATATGTGGAAAGAGATATAAATTCACCACTGAATTAATAAAAAATTATTCACACCCGGAACAAAATATCGAAATTGCTCTAAAGGGCCCCAGGTGGCTCAGTCAGTTAAGCATCCACCTTTGGCTCAGGTCATGATCTCAGGGTCCTGGGATCAAGCTCCACACTGGGCTTTCTGCTCAATGCAGAGTCTACTTCTCCCTCTCACTCTCCCACTGTGCTCTCTCTTTCTTTCAAATAAATAAATAAAGATCTATAAAAATATAAAAATAAAATTTATCTAAAAGTTTGAAAGTACATACCAATAGTAATTTTAAATCACAGCTGATGGGGCCTTCTTGGTGGCTCATTTGGTTAAGAATCTGACTCTTGATTTCGGCTCAGGTTATGATCTCTGGGTCATAAGACTGAGCTCCACATCTGGTTCTGCACTCAGCTGGGAGTCTGCTTAATTCTCTCTATTTGACTCTTAACAATGGGAAATAAACTGAGGGTTGCTGGAGAGGAGGGAAGTTGGGAGATACGGTAACTGTGTGACTGGCATTAAGGGCACATGATGTGATGTCCACTTATATGTACAACTGATGTTATATGCAACTGATGAATTACTGAACTCTACATCTGAAACTAATGATTTACTTTATGTTGGCTAATTGAATTTAAATAAAAAGCTTAAAAAAAGAGATTCTGTCTTCCTCTGCCTTCCCCAACCCCCACTCATGCTCTCTCTAAATCATTCAACCAATCAATTAATCACAATGTGAAACTGATTTGTTTGAAACTGAAAAATAATATATCACTAATAGTAAATAAAATACATGTTCTTTTCTCTTTAAAAAGAGCTATTGAGATTTTAGTGAAGAAAGCTAAAGAAAACAAGCAAAGGAAAAAAGAGCATTAAAGATAGTGTAAACTTAGCTATGTATTTGTTGCAATTCACAGGAAAACAAAAGATAATACCATCGCTAAATGCATAGTTTAGTTAAATTATGCTTTTAAATCACTGTGGAAAAAATCTATTGTAATCAGAACAATATACACACATAAAAATCTAAGATTTAGAGTCTTGCAAACAATATTATAAAATAAATCCCTAAAAAAAGTTTTGAAAATTTAACTCATAAGTACATAAAGTGTTTTCAATGTTTGACTTGTTTGTTTCGCTGCTAACAAAAGATAGCAACTGGATGGCACTTCCAAAATTAGGAAGCATTTTCCAAAATAAAAGAACAAAAAGAGATGAGAATGGCATTCTTAGATTTGGCAATCCAATAGTCCTTACATACCTATGATCTCGTGGGCTTTATCTTAGGAGAATACAATAATAATTAATGTAGCAACTTTTCACTGACTCTTTACTGTGTGCTAGGCACTGTGCTAAACACCTTATATTCATTATCTCATTACATTTTCACCAGAGGCAAGGACAGATGAATGACAGAGCTAGTGCTATAACCTGAGACATCTGACTCCTGGCATAAACTCTTCAATGTCACTGCTAAGGTACAAAAGACCCAGAGCTAGCTCCCAGAGGAATCGTAAATGAATGCCAACCTGACAGAACACTAAAGATAAAGTGAAGGCCATAGGGAATATAAAAGAAATTTCTTTGACATGCATTTATTCATTCAAAAAATATTTATCGAGTGGGTGTTCTAGGCATCAAGGAAAAAACAATGTCCCTGTTCTGATGGAATGTGCATTTACCTGAAAAAAAAAAAAAAAACACAACAAAAAAGTGAACAGGGCGCCTGGGTGGCTCAGTCGATTAAGTGTATGACTCTTGATTTCATCTCAGGTCATGATCTCAGGATTGTGCATTTGAGCCCTACATTGGGCTCCATGCTCAGCATGGAGTCTGCTTGAGATTCTCTCTCTCCCTCTCCCTCTGCCCGTCTCCTCTCTTCTTCTCTCAAATAAATAAATAATATTTTTTAAAAAGTGAACAATTTCAGGTAGTGATGAGCATAAAGAAGAAATGCACAGCACTTCTGGGAAGGCCTTTCTGAGGGGATGACATTTGGACAAAGACATGAATCTCAGTGATGTGAGAGCAACAGCCCTGAAAAGATGCAGCAAGAGCATTCCAGGCTGAGGGAAAAGCTGATATAAAATCCCAAAGTCTAGAACAAGTTTGGTGTATTCCAGGTCCCAGGGAGGCAAGAGTGAACACCAGATAGACAATAAGGGAACTAGTAAGAGCAAACAACAAAAGACCTTATAGGACATGGTTTTTAAAATTACTTTTTAAAATCTTTTTATTTGGAAATAATTTCAAGCTTACATAAAGGTGAAACTATAATAGTACAAAGACAATTTATATGCCTTTAATCTAGATTTGCCTATTGTTGACATTTACACCATTTCCTTTACCACTTGTGGTGTGTATGTGTATGTATGTGTGTGTACAATTTTTTTTTTACCATTTGAAAGTGAAATGCATCATTGCCCTTTGCCCCTAAACACTTCAGTATTTATTTCATAATAATGGGAATGGGAATTATCTCTGAACACCTGGGTGGCTCAGTCAGTTAAGCATCTTCCCTCTGCTCAGGTCATGATCTCGGGGTCCTTGGATCTAGTCCCACATCAGACTCCTTGCTCAGTGGGGAGCCTGCTTCTCCCTTTACCTGCCACTCCCCCAGCTTGTACACTCTTGCTCTCTCTCTTTGATAAATAAAATCTATTTTAAAAATGGGAAAAATAAAATAAAATAATAAAAATGGGAATATTCTCTTATATAACCACTGTAATCAACTTCAGTAAATTTAACACTGATACAGTACTTCTACCTAACCTACCATCTGTGATCCAATTTTATCTATTGACCCAACAACATCTTTACAGCCTTTTTTCCCTCTAGTACAGAATCCTGTCTAGGATCAGGTATTTCATTAGTTGTTATGTCCCAAACAATATATAATTCATTTTGGGTTTGTATGATGGTTCCTTAGTTATTTGGCTCAGGAAATGGATCCCAGCCAGAACACTATCTAAATGATGTTGTATCCTTCCCAAGTTAGCATATCTAGAGGAACTCAATGCCCATCTGCCCTTTACTGGTAATATTAATTTTAAATATTTATTCATTTATTTTAGGGGGGAGGGGCAAAAGGACAGAGAGTGAGAGAATCTCAAGCAAGTTTCCCACAGGAGTGTGGAGCCCAATGCGGGACTTGATCTCATGACACTGAACCAAAATCAAGAGTCGGACACTTAACCAACTGAGCCAACCAGGTGCCCTCCTGATAATGTTGATTTTAATTACCCATTCAAGGTGTTATCTAATTTCTCCACTATAATGATACAATTTTTTTTTTCACAACCATGAGACTGGAGTGAAGAGGAAAAGCCAGCTCAGAAGATTGAGAACAAATAGACAATGATGTAGAAGTAGACCAAGGGTCCAATATCCTAAAGTCAAGTCAATAAGTGTTTGAAGAAGGAGCACAAATTATTTGATACTAATCTTATATTATACATTTAGTGATACTTAATATTTTTATGCATATGGAAATAGAACCTTATATTTCACACTTTACACTTCTCAATGAGCTTTCAGACACCATGTCTCATATGGCACAGTGAGTTGTGTAAGAACAAAACTGAAAAGCAGTAAAAATCAAAGAGTTATAGCCTCTACTCTGATACCATATGGCAGTGAGTGACAAACCCACGCTTACATGAATCCAAATCCATAATGTGAAGAGTCCTGAGACTGAAACAAGTATCCCTAAGATCAGCATTTCTTGGAGACAACAGAGGAACAGTATGGTTACAAATGTGAATTTAAAACAACTACTAAAATAAACATTTACCCTGTACATCCTAAATGCCAGGCAAGGTCCTAAAGCTATAGCAGAGAACAAAACAAAATAGCTACCCCTGCACAATTACCTTTTCGGGGGGTCTAAGAGATGTGGGTTTGCATCCCAGTTCTGTCCTGTGACCTTGAGCAGTCAACTTCTTGCAAACTTGCTTTTCTTTTACAAGTTGCTAACTTCTACCTCATACTTCTAACTGAATATGTAGAGTATCTTCAAAGGCTTACCTCTATGTCACTCCTAAAACTCTGCTAAAATTTCTCTAAGGGAGAAGAGAGGTATAAACCATTAAACACAAACAAAATGGCAGAACATAAATCGGTAATAAAATCTTGAAAACCAGAAAATGGATGACCAAATGATAATCAACTTAGCAAATCAGAAAACACTGAAGCCCAAGTCAACAAGAGAAGTTCAAGAAGTAGATTGATTCACATTGTAATGCAGTTTAGGAGTCCGCAATTTTTTTTTTTTTTTTTTTTTTTTTTTGGTCTAAGGGCCCAGATTTAAGCTTTGCAGGTCATGGGGTCTCTGTCACAATTACTCAAGTCTTCTTTGTAAAGCAAAAGCAGCAATAGGCAATACACATCTATGGGAATGGCTATGTTCCAGTAAAGCCTTATTTATAACAAAGAGGCAGGGATAGAGGGAGAAAGGATTGTGATTTGGCAAGCAGACCAGTCTGCCAAAGTCTTGTAGAGTACCTCAGGGATGAAGGCATCAGATCTCTCCAAAAGTAACACAGCAATGGGTCTGAAAATAGTAGTAAGAGTGTATAAAAGAGGGAGCTAGGACCCTAGAACCCCTTTCCCACCAACTATAGCCAGATAAAGGCCTCTCTCACACCCTGCCAGAAGACTAGAGAACTATTGTCCAGGAAACTGAATTCAGGAGATTCTCGCTTGGGTATGTATGAAGGTGGGTGTGAGATGCCTTACTAAAAACAAGAGATTAGCTAAAAAAAAAAAAAAAAAAAGTCTGAAACCCTAGTCCCCACTCAGCTGGCAGAGGCCAGCAAGCAGGCTTGGGCACTTTCCACAGGTAGATTTCTCTTTGGAGAAATGGATCAATCCTAGAAAAAAGATCTAAAGATGCTGAGTTGGTGTCACCCAACAAAACTGTCCAGACAGACCTTCCTAGAGTAAGGCTCACTGGTTAACCTCCTCTATCCAAATATAGTTTCCAGTCTGCTTTTTATGGCTTCTATCTTAAAAAATATCATCCTTTTTCACTAAAGACAGCAAACAAAATGGACATATGGGAATAATTTTTTTTAAAGAAAGAAAGAAAAACTCCAAGGAACAGAGCAGGTAGCTAAGAAAATTTCAAAATATAATAATTAATTCTCCTCAGAAGAGAAGAGAAGATATTGAACCCGTGAAATAAAAAAAGGAGGCTGAAAAACAAGCACACTCTCCAAGA
This sequence comes from Mustela putorius furo, assembly GCF_011764305.1. Lineage (NCBI taxonomy): Eukaryota > Metazoa > Chordata > Mammalia > Carnivora > Mustelidae > Mustela > Mustela putorius. The sequence goes on from NW_025421301.1 coordinate 3,389,058, forward strand.
ACACAAGAGCGCCCTTGGAAATGAAAAAATACAATGGCTGAGATGAAGAATTCACGAAAAAACACACTGGAAAGGGGGGTGGGGTTATGGACATTGGGGAGGGTATGTGCTTTGGTGAGTGCTGTGAAGTGTGTAAACCTGGCAATTCACAGACCTGTACCCCTGGGGATAAAAATATATGTTTATAAAAAATAAAAAATTAAAATTAAAAAAAAAAACACTGGAAAATAAAGTTGAGAAAGTCTCCCAGAGACAAGAACAAGAAAATAAGAAAGAAAAAAATAAGAAAGTCAGTGAATTAGTTGGGAAGTCCAGCCAGGTCCTCTAGGGTCTCCCCCTACAGTTTTTGGCATTCGGACCAGGTTGCTTAGAACGTGAGACTGTTTTTTATTTTTTTTTAAAGATTTTATTTATTTATTTGACAGAGAGAGATCACAAGTAGATGGAGAGGCAGGCAGAGAGAGAGAGAGAGGGAAGCAGGCTCCCTACTGAGCAGAGAGCCCGACGCGGGACTCGATCCCAGGACCCTGAGATCACGACCTGAGCCGAAGGCAGCGGCTTAACCCACTGAGCCACCCAGGCGCCCCGAGACTGTTTTTTAAACAGAAAAAGAAGATGTCTTTTAATCATTTAGTCAGTTTTCAAACAACGGTAATTTTTTTTAATTTATTTTTTATTTTCAGCATAACAGCATTCATTATTTTTGCACCACACCACACAACAGTTGTTTTAAAGGAAGATGTTCTCTTTGTTTCTAATTTTAAAATAATAAAGACATTTAACCAAGACAGAGGGACAGTTCAATGGCCATCAGACTTTAGCGCATGAACTCTGAAATTGAACACACCTGCCACTCATTAAAAACTCAAGAGTCAGCAGTAGCAGCAGCAGAACATGAGAATCAGGGAGATGCAGAAGATCTTAAAGCTATATTGGCTTTGACATTTCTTGGCCCAGAAATGCTTCTTCATTACCTTCCGTGCTTGTGAGGTGAATACACTTTTTTTTTCTCTTGAGACCAAATAGCAAAGATGATTTTATCAGCAGCTGGAAAGGCAAATATTCAATGGCACAGGGAGTGATGTGAACAATACCTTGCTAACCCCAAAGTTGAGAAAGATTCCTGCTTTGAATAAACCAAGTCTAATGACCCTGTAGCAGAAAGAGGTGTCCCAAATGCCAGGAAATAAGAAAATTCTCAATAGAAAACAAAGAGGTCATACATAAAGAGTCATCTAGATTTCTTGCTATCTCCTACCCATGGAAAAGAACTGCCCTATCACTTTTAAAGTATAATTCACATACAGAGTCCATCCATAGATGAATGGATAAGAGAAGATGTGCACACACACACATACACAACAGACTATTATTCAGCCATTAAAAAAGAATTAAATTATGCCATTTGCAACAACACAGATGGATCTAGAGAGTATACTACTAAGTGAGATAAGTGAGAAAGACAAATGCTATATGATCTCACTCACGTGGGGAATTTAAGAAATACAAAAATGAACAAAGAAAGAAGAGACCAAAAAAAACAGACTTAACTTTAGAGAACAAACTGGTAGTTGCCAGAGGGGAGGTGGGTGGGGGATGGGTAAAACAGATGAAGGGTATGAGCACTGAGTAATGCATAGAATTGTTGGATCATTCTATCGTACACTTAAAGAATTTACCCATCTTTGATAGTAAGATCAAGAACCAAAACAACATATTCCAATGTTTCCTCTACTAATGAAGGCAATGGAAGAGCTGCTTTAAAAAACAAAACCAGATTTAATCTACAATTGGAGTGAGTGAATGTAAAATCTTTAACTACCAGATGATAAGACTCACTCTGAGAGCTGAACAGGTCAAATCTGCATTCTTGGGGCCCATGAGATGCATATTTCAGACAACACGAGGTAAATGACTCCCAGAGTTGGGTGAGCTTACTGGGACCTGCCTCATGGATCCATGGTAGATCCACAGTAACTGGGCAAGGAAAACTCAGAAATAAAGGTCAGCTTTAAAGAGTAGTTTTATTTTTAACTTTATATTTATATCTCAGAAAAACTGGTGTCTCAATAAAAGATATAGCTAAATATTTTTTAATAAGAACCTCATTGTTTCAATTAGTCTGCTTATAATTCTCAGTGATGGGAAATAAAGCTACCCACATAACTATTGTAACTGCAAGGTTCTTACATATCTGTTAATATCTGCATTTAGTTAGGAAGTCATCAGCTTCTAGTGAAGGCGCTCAAGGCTTCATCTATCTTGCAGAATAGAGTGAAATACAGTGACTGTGTGCAAGGACACATGAGTGCACATACTTTATCTTCGGGTTTCAATGTACTTAGACAAAAGCAAGGTAAGATATTTGTTTTGCTGCCCCACACTTCTATGACCTAATTCCACTTTCTGCTTGAAGTACTTCACATATAAAGCTTCACATTATAACATAACATACATAGCTTTAGCTGAATGTCAATTATGTATTAAGAACTATCTAAACGCTGGAATACAGTGGATACGAAGACAGAAGAAGTCTCTGACTTCATCTTTAAAAATTGAGGCCATGCTTTACTCATTATAACATCCATAAAAGCATCTTGCTTGGAACCTCAGATATGTGTAATAGATGCTAAAGAAATGATTGTGGAAATGAATTGAATTTTTAGTAGAAGTTCATTTCTAAATGAAGTTCCATTATAACGATGCTATTTGTAAATGGGTATTTGGGTGCAATTATTGTATCAATCAAGTGTGCATTGATCTAAACTTACTCATAGCTTTTCACACTCAGTGCATCAGCACTGAGACTGATGCTGGTTAGTATAAATCAGTGAAATACCAAATGACGGCTGTTCTGATCTTAATGCTTCTTAACATTTCCCTTTCTGAGTCATTACAATTAAAAATACTTTTGTGTTTATCCATAGATATTTGAATTCTTCCTTTTAAATTAAAGAAAAATTATTAAGAAGCTTTCATATAGTATAACTCAGTAAGACTTGTTTTTTTTTTTTTTTTGTTTTGCGAGGATAAAAACATACATATTTTAATAGAGTTATCAGGGAAGGCCAATTAGAAGACCAATAAACAACCATCACATAAGTCCTACCCAACTTTCTTTAATTCTTATTGAAAACAGAAGAACTGAAGGGAAGGGAGGTGAAAACCATTTCTTTTTCTTCTATGCATGTGGAAATATGATACTATTTAAATTTCTAGTTTCCTAATCTTCATCCAAAGCTGGTTTGCTATGAGTATACAGTTTTTTTCTTCAATCAATAATATTTTCCTCAATCTCAAATCTGCCAAAATTTGCCAAGGTGGGCAATTCAAGGCAAGGGTTTTTACCTCAAAATGTCCAGTACAACACCTGACATAAAGCAAGATCCCACTCACTGATTGTTACATTGGACCAAATCTATTGCTTTTGACTAAGAGTCCTCTCATCACACAGTATTACAACTGATTTCCATTGAGAATTTTTTTTCTTTAGAATCTAACTTCATAATGTCTAACATCTTAAAATAACATGGGAACTCAAAAATACTGCATAGTTATATTACCTAAGTAGACAAAAATATTCTCTTCAAAAGAGGAAAAATTCTTGAACTGAGGACTTTCAAAAGTAACTCAAAAGTAGCTTTGGGTTTATGTTTTTGGCCTCCTAGATTATATTGGATGCCTCCAGTTGTTTCTCTTCTTTTTCTTTTTAATTGAGGAGCAAACTCAGAAACTTCATGATTCCTTTGTTCTGTTTTGTATTGCAAGCAACAAAACATCATTTCTGGTCCTAGTCACAAAAGTATTCTTCTCTTTCATACAGGAAAAAGTACCCCTGCCTAAAAATGTCTTTGACTAGCACTTCCTTGTAAAGGAGGGATACTCTAAACATATCAAGTGGGATAGATGCCCATGTGTTCAGACATGCAAAAAGCAACCTTGCTATATATTCCTTAGTAGTAATATAATTTCCTCATAAGAGACCCTTAATTTCACAAAACAAACTGAGGGTTGCTGGGGGTTGGGGGATAGAGATAGGGTGGTTGGGTTAGACATTGGGGAGGGTATGTTCTATGAGGAGTGCTGTGAAATGTGTAAGCCTGATGATTCACAGACCTGTATCCCTGGGGCAAATAATATATTATATGTTGATATAAATAATTTAAATAAATTATAATATAATAAAATAATTTCCTTCCAGCCCCATTCCATCTAATGAAAGATAATATAATCTAGGTCAATTCTGCTAAAGTTAAGCATTCCAGTTAAAAAATTCAATAAAGTTTAGTTAAAAGGTTAATATAGGATCCTCATCACCATTTTTCTCCCCACTTAGGAACTTGTAAGTTCTGGAGGCAGAGACTATCTAATATCATGGCATGAGGATGGGGCATTTGTCCACGCTGAACTCTCTGTCCAGGTTGGATTCCCTACATGTCCTGAATTCCCTGTCCTAGGAATTGGATTCACTGTTCGGGCAGATTACCTGTACAGGCTGGATTCACTTTCTATACTAGCACCCTTATGGCCTTTGGATATAGTCATTTTTTTCTCTACTCTGGCATCTACACAAATGCCCATACTTTGGGGCAGACTCTGATGACATCTTCCACTTTATTTCTACCAAAAGCAACAACTCTAGACCACCATAGTTTGGCCCAATCTCTTTCTCAGCCTGGAGTGGCAGAAAACCTGATGCAGTGGTCTTGGGACCCCTTGGTGCCTCATATTGAGGCCCTCTGTATTTACTGTCCACATTGATTGTCTCACTCTGCTGTCCTCACACAGGAAATCCAATGCAGTGCTTTCCGGGCAAGAAGCTTCACTTCGCTCTGTGCTCAGATTCCCACTGCTACTGATGGCTGTATTGCTCATCTGAAAGGGGAGGGGCAAGAAACAGGGCTACTCTTCAGAAACCGTGAATAACTGCCACATACTGGGATCTGGCAATTTATGCTTCTTCCCTACCATTCAGAATAATTATATAGTCTAGGAGAAAAAGAAAAGAGTACTTACAGTTTAAGACCAAAAACAAAACAAAACAAAAAAACAATGACCTGAGAGCCCTGCTTTTGAGAAACCAAAATTCAAGCTCTTAAAGCTCAAAATTATTGTCTGTCTTGGGATTCAAAAGAACATTTTTAAAAACTCCATTAATCCCTAAACTTTCTCTCTTTCTAGACTTTGACAGAAATCCTACCCTAATTATTGTCCTACCCTAAAGGCAATAATCCTAGAACATTCCAGCTACTAAAGCTGTGGGAAAGGGAGTACATATATGGTTAAGGGTCCAGACTTGAAAGGAAACCCAAATTAGTTGTTTCAAACACCAGAAATTTAATCAAGGCAAAAGAGTATGAAAGGGGTTGGACTTTCATACTCTTTTGCCTTTGGACTTTGAGGTAACTCTGGGAGGCAGCCCTCATCTCTAGGGCTGGAAGAACAAAAATGAAAAGAGAGGTGTTGCCAGATCCCAGGAGCTCAGAAGAGGTGCTACCATGGAGCTGGCTTTAGTTCTGACCAGTGAAGCAGAGCCCCAGCTGGTGCAAAGATCTGTGGGTAGGGAAGGGTCCACACAGCTGGCATGCAGACCTCTGAGACAACACTGCAATCCAGTGCTTGGACTCCTGAGGAGAGTGCCACAATGGCTGACTCTAAGGAAGTTACTGCTCATCTGATCTTGCATTCCTCCGGGCCTCCTTGAACTGTTAGTGCCCGTTTCTCTGCCAGTGCCCTTCCCATTTAATCATTGGACACTGGAGGGGCTGTGCGTGCCTCTTAATGATGCTCAAAGCTTTGAGTTGAAGCTGCTCAGGGGCCATTTCTCAGTACTCAGGGAAGGTACTACACATCTGGTGCTTATATCTCTGAAGGGGATATTTGCAGCCATTACTGAGCATACAAAAAAATGCAGGAGCTAGAGCTGTCTGCTGTTCCTGCAGCTTCTGCCACTGGAAGCATGTTTATAGGACTTGGACACAACATGAAGGTCTCTTCTACTTGTCACTGGCTTTCCAGTCTCTAATCAGTTCCTCCCATTGAAGCTGCAAGGGAGTCTTGAAAATGTAGTTTGCAGACTCTTAGCCCGATTATCACAGAGCCATGTATAGAAGGATGGGCATGAGTTAAGAAATAATAGGTTAGGGGCGCCTGGGTAGCTCCGTTGATTAAGTGTCTGCCATTGGCTCAGGTCATGATCCCAGGGTCCTGGGATCGAGCCCCATGTCAGACTCCCTGCTCAGACAGGTCTGCTTCTTCCTCTCCTTCTGCTCGTGCTCTCTCTCTCAAATAAATATATAAAATCCTCTAATGAAAAAAAGAAGAAATAACAGGTTAGTAGCTAGTACAGTACAAAAAGAAAATGTGTCACTGGTGGATAAGACTATGAGGATACTTTCAAAGTTTTTTGCAGGAGATACTTTTCAAGCAAATAAAGGTACTACAGAGGTACCTGGACCCAGGCATGAGTTTTCCCAACTGCCTTCAGTCAAAGAAGCTTATAATTTATTTTTATTCTTATTTTTATTTTTATTTTTATTAACAAAAGGTTGAAATTTACTATTTTAAGCTATTAGATTGCCAAAACTTGGCTAAGCCACCCACTAAGTGAGCATCCTATAAAATGAGATTTTTCAGGATAGGTACATTTTACTGGAGAAACAAGGGAAGCAAAATCTTAGCCTCTGCTCACTTGAGCAAGGCCTGCAGTAGAAACCTGCATCAACTGTACCATCACTCAGTGGGTGAAACTAAGTCAGAAGAGGCAGCATGGAGCCAAGTTCACCATAGGTATAACTTGTATCTCATGTTCCCCAGCCCTGACTAACCCGACATATCCTACTTCTCTCCAGTCACAGACTGAGTTTGTCTGTGGCCCTTCTTAGGCCACTGCTCTAGCTCTAGCTCCTCATCTGGAGCTTCACTGTCCCTCTTTTCTGTCCTTAAGGTGGTTAAATTTATGTGTCAGTTTTGCTAGGCTATGATGCCCAACTTTTTGATCGAACACTATTCTAGATATTGCTGTGAAATTATGTTTTAGATGTGTGATTAACATTTACAGTCAGTGGGTCTTGAATAAAGAAGGTTATCCTCCCTCCCATAATGTGCATGGGCCTCATCCAATCAGCTGAAGGCTTTAAGACCAAACACTGAGTTTTCTTAAAGAAGAAGGAATTCTCCCTCAGGACTACAATATAAAAACCCTGCTTTAGTTTCCAGGCTGCTGACCTGTGGAAATTTAAACTCAGGACTGAAAAATCAATACACCCTGAGTCTCCAGCCTGCCAGCCTACTCTACAAATTTCAGATTTGCCAGGCCCACAGTTGCATGAACCAGTTCATGAAAATAATCTGTGTGTGTGTGTGTGTGTGTGTGTGTGTGTGTGTGTGCGTGTGCGTGTGTGTGTGTGTTCTATTTCTCTAGAGAACCCCAAGCCATAGGCCTCCTCCCTCACCCATACTCTTCCCCCAAATTAATTCAAGTCATCTCTGGTTACTGCTATTTGGGGCTTCCAAGTCTGGTTGTGAGCACAATTTTTGAAATACCCCTTCTTGGGTTAAGTACATCCTTGACCTGCTCTATACACTCCCCAAAGTCTCCACCAGCCTTGACCAGCCTTCTGTCCTGAGTGACTAGAAAATGAAAATCATTTATTATCTCCTGACTCCTAGTCACCATGGTATGGCCTGCCTAGGGCCTTCATGTTCTGGTTGGAATTATTTTATTTGGTTGCTGACAGCCTCTTATATAGTCCACACTGAGCAACTGGGGTACTAGAAGTCTGTTGGAAAAGTGAGTGGGGATGTTGCAAGGAGGGGCTGGGGGTTCACACAGAATCCAGGCAGAGAGAGGGGCATCACCATGAGTTTCAGCTCTTCCCCCACTGTGTCCAGGGATGTCTGTCATGAAGGAAAGAACTGTAGCTTTGTATGTGGATTTTAATGTAACTCAAAAAATGAAAGATTAAGTACTGTTCAAATGATAAAGTATCCAGCTGCTAAATTGTTTTTTACTTTTCCCTAGAAAGGAAAACAGCCTTGGGTGTTTTCAGACTGATTACAAAGGTTTTGCTCTGGATTTTATTGAAGCAGATGGGTTTGGCTGTCTTTTTTGTGACTAAAAGCCATATTCACCCAAATCACTCATATCTTTGTCATTCTAATTGTTCCACAGTTCACTCTGAGAGGCTCTTAACAGCTTTTCTTTCTATCTTAAAGTATTACAGAGAGAGCTAAGGCTGGTGTTCAAGTATGCAGCCTTTCTTATAAACATCTCAGGGCCCAGGCTATGAAAGCTAAATATTTATTGAAGCCCCTCTCTCCAAGGTCAGCAGAGACATTCAACTAGGCAAATCCAATGACCTCTTATCTTTAAAATAAATCTTTATTCTATTTGACTTCCTCCATTCATATTAAAAAACATCTACAGAGCCCTACTAGGTATCTGGCTCCATCAAGGCACTAGGGACAAAGAAATCAATGAGATGTGTTTCTGCTCCCAAATGAATTGAAAGAAAAAAGAGAGATAATATTATTAAGATACACATGATGGTTCCACAAGAGCGTGTAAATAAAAGGTATGCATGAAGGAGCACAGAAGAAGATAGCCTTATTCAGGCTGGAATTTCAAGAAATGACTTCCTAGAGAAAGAAGCAGGAACTCATTCATAAAGCCTAGGTAGAAATTAGCTCTTTGGATGCCGGAGAGAAGGATGACCAAGAAGAGGAATCACTTGTGTAAAAGTAGCTGGGCATGAGATAGCAGAAAGCATTCCAAGAACTGCCAGAAAACTGAGTGGATGAAAACAAGTATATGGGAAGGCCAGATGTCAGGCAAGACTTAAACAGGAGATGGGGGAGGATCTTAAAAGAGCACTCTAACAGTGACACGGAAATGAGAGGGGAAACGGCAGAAAGATTCTTCAGAAAACTATTGGAATAGCCCATGTGAGAACCTGAATGAAGGAACTTGCTGAATCACCCTGCCCTTAAATGAGATGGCACATGTAAGAGAAGAAAATGTTAGCTGGAGGGTGGATTCAGGTTGATTTTGAGGAACCTTCAGACCAACTGAATACAAGTTTCTGGCTAGATCACAGATGTGGGACATGGATGCATACTTAGCAATTAAAAGAATTAGTATGATTATAATCACCTACTGTGAAGGTAAGAGGAACAGTGACCTGAAGATAGAATTTGTGAAAGAGATGACATTTCATAGAAGTGCAAAAGGTGATGAGCTTGGGGCATCTGGGCGGCTCAGTGGGTCAAAGCTTCTGCCTTCAGCTCAGGTCATGATCTCAGGGTCCTGGGATTGAGCCCCGCATCGGGCTCTCTGCTCAGCAAGAAGCCTGCTTCCTCCCCTCTCTCTCTGTCTCTGCCTGCCTCTCTGCCTACTTGTGATCTGTCAAGTAAATAAATAAAAAAGTCTTTAAAAAAAAAAAAAGTTGATGAGCTTTAAAAATAAAGGAGCAGTCAAGAGGAGGAAATTCAAGAGGTAGGTATATCAAAGAAATGTGGAAAACTATTGACCAGCTAGAATGGGATCTGTGTAAAAGCTGACAGAACATGGATAATGGAAATAATGGTTTCCATTTTATAAATGTGCTTAATTCTTTTGCCTTCCCAAGTAAACCGTATTTTACACTGGGTACACATCTGCCTATGGGAAATTTAAATCTGTACATAGGAAATGTAAAGAAAGGACAAAGAAAAAGTCAGTTTTGGGTACTCTATGTACAAATTGGATATGCAGCAAGTTAACCTTGTTCAATAGGATGTTACCTCAGCAAAGAGTAGGCTGAATGACTTAAAATATAGGATTTACTTATGTGAAGGGACATCCCAAACCCCTACCAACAGCTAGTACAAAAGAGGGAAGATATAATGAAGAGGAAATTTTAAAAGGCATCTGGTAGTTTCTGGTCTGAAAACAGAAAAGAGAAAGAGATTGGAAGCCATAAAACTTGTGTCTCCCCATTTCTCCTCCCTGGACATCAGGGAGATGTGCATTATATAAGTGAGGATAAAATCAATGATAAAGATATGGGCTATAGTAACCCATTTCATTTTTTAATGGAAGAGTCTGGGAAAAGAGCATCTTTCAAGTTGTTCCCTTTCCCCCAAATACAACAGTCTCGCATGCAGACACAGCTCCTTGGCTATGCAGTATATGCAGAATGGGAAGGTTCCAAGGATGAGTTTTCTCAAATCTCCCCAGTTCCTGTATTTGTGTAGCCAAGGACAGTGGGCCTGCCAAGGGGCCTACAGGGCAGAGCAAGGTGACCTCACAGAGGAGGGTTAGTAGCTGCTGGGGCACAAAGCTGGACAAAGGCCAAGGAAGTCAACCAGGAGCAAAGTGAGGCCAGGTCAGCCAGGAGCATTAACAGATCCTTGCAGAGAGAACAAATTAAGTGACAGTAGTTGTAGATTGCCTATAACAGGGCCAGCAGCACCCAGTCAGCCACAAGATACTACTCTAGGACCAGCATGAGCCAGGGAACCTCTTCCCTACACACCTGGATGCCTCCAGAGAAAACAAGCCACGGGAGAAGGCCATCCAAGAAACCAAGTAAGGGGTGTTTGGGTGGCTCAGTAGCTTAAGCCTCTGCCTTCAGCTCAGGTCATGGTCTCTGGGTCCTAGGATCAAGCCCCACATCAGGCTCTCTGCTCAGCAGGGAGCCTGTTTCCCACCATTCGCCCCCCCCAACCCTGCCTCTCTCTGCCTGCCTCTCTCCCTACTTGTGATCTCTGTCTGTCAAATAAATAAATAAAATCTTTTAAAAGGGAAAGAAAGAAAGAAAGAAACCAAGTATCTTTCCTGAAGAAGTGCCAAAAAACCCTCCTAATATCATACTGACCTTTATTTATCCCAGACAACAGATTGAGTAAATCTGTTTTTCTCCTTAGGAAAGGATAAAAAGATAGATAAAAGATAAAAGCTCAGGGAAAAGATGAGATTCGTTGTAGCTAACATAAAGACTTTTTTTCTTCACAGTACAGTGTAACCATAATTTGAATCCTAGCTGTATAGATAAAAATGGGCAATAACATTTGCCAAAGTATATCCCACAGAAGACTAGTTCCTTAAAATGTTGACAGATATTATATAGGCAAAACAATAAATAATATTTTTAAAACTGGGCTAAAAAATATTTAATGCAAACCCTTCTGAGATCATTTACTTTGCTCATGAAAATTCTGAATCTCCAATAGAGCAATTTGGTATACCTCATTTCCACACATTTGTCCAAGAAGTTTACTTTCATAGACCATCTCTCCAAATGACTTTTGGAAACACTTCTAGCATTTAAAAAACAGAGATCCTCCAAATTTTTCGAATAACTGGGATCATGAGCCCTATAGTCTACTGTCTTCCCCTTTGCCATGGTTCTTCTGGACATGTTATTATTTTATTTATTTTTAATCTTATTTAATATGATTTAAGATTAAGATTATGATTTAAGATTATGATTTAAGACTTAAGATTAAAAATATGATATCTAACCTCAAAAAATTTTTAAGAATGCAACACATTATTGTTTATAGGTACAACGTTATACAGTAGAACTCTAGAGCTTATTCATTTTGCTGAACTAAAACTTTATGCCCTTTGATTAGTAAATCTCTATTTCCCTTCCCTCCCAGACCTTGGCAACCAGCAGTCCGCTTTTTGATTCTATGAACTTTATGAATTTGACTTTTTTTTTTTAAGTAAACTCTACACCCAACATGGAACTCAAACTCACAACCCCGAGATCCAGAGTCATATGATCTACAAACTGAGCCAGGGACCCCTGAATTTGATTATTTTAGATATCTGTTATAAGTGAAGTCATTCAGTATTCGTCTTTCCACGACCTCCTCATGTCACTTAGCATAATGTCCTCCATGTTATCCATATTGTCAGTCCCTGCAGAATTTACCTTTTTTTTGTTATTGTGAATCTTGCAACCTGAGTAATAGTGCCACATGAGATATGAACATAGGAGTACTAAGTATTATTAATTTCATATTTATCAGAATTCCATTTAAAAATACAAATGCTAAAATATAATTTAAAATTAAATTTTGGGAAATTGGATGAAGGTGATCAGAGGGTATAAATCTTCTGTTAGAAGATGAATAAGTACTAAGAATGTACACATATTATATACAACATAATGACTATCCTTTTTTTTTTCAATTTATTTATTTTCAGAAAAACAGTATTCATTATTTTTTCACCACACCCAGTGCTCCATGCAATCCGTACCCTCTATAATACCCACCACCTGGTACCCCAACCTCCCACCCCACCCCCGCCACTTCAAACCCCTCAGATTGTTTTTCAGAGTCCATAGTCTCTCGTGATTCACCTCCCCTTCCAATTTACCCCAACTCCCTTCTCCTCTCTAACACCCCTTGTCCTCCATGATATTTGTTATGCTCCACAAATAAGTGAAACCATATGATAATTGACTGTCTCTGCTTGACTTATTTCACTCAGCATAATCTCTTCCAGTCCCATCCATGTTGCTACAAAAGTTGGGTATTCATCCTTTCTGATGGAGGCATAATACTCCATAGTGTATATGGACCACATCTTTCTTATCCATTCGTCTGTTGAAGGGTATCTTGGTTCTTTCCATAGTTTGGCGACCGTGGCCATTGCTGCTATAAACATTGGGGTACAGATGGTCCTTCTTTTCACATCTGTATCCTTGGGGTAAATACCCAGGAGTGCAATTGCAGGGTCATAGGGAAGCTCTATTTTTAATTTCTTGAGGAATCTCCACACTGTTCTCCAAAGAGGCTGCACCAACTTGCATTCCCACCAACAGTGGAAGAGGGATCCCCTTTCTCCACATCCTCTCCAACACATGTTGTTTCCTGTTTTGTTAATTTTGGCCATTCTAACTGGTTTAAGGTGATATCTCAATATGGTTTTATTTTTAATCTCCCTGAGGGCTAATGATGATGAACATTTTTTCATGTGTCTGATTGCCATTTGTATGTCTTCATTGCAGAAGTATCTGTTCATATCTTCTGCCCATTTTTTGATATGTTTGCCTGTTTTGTGTGTGTTGAGTTTGAGGAGTTCATTATAGATCCTGGATATCAACCTTTTGTCTGTACTGTCATTTGCAAATATCTTCTCCCATTCAGTGGGTTGCCTCTTTGTTTTTTTGATTGTTTCCTTTGCTGTGCAGAAGCTTTTTATTTTGATGAAGTCCCAAAAGTTTATTTTCACTTTTGTTTCCTTTCCCTTTGGAGACATATCTTTAAAGAAGGTGCTGTGGCTGATATCGAAGAGATTACTGCCTATGTTCTCCTGTAGAATTCTGATGGATTCCTGTCTCACATTGAGGTCTTTTATCCATTTTGAGTTTATCTTTGTGTACGGTGTAAGAGAATGGTCAAGTTTCATTCTTCTACATATAGCTGTCCAGTTTTCCCAGCACCATTTATTGAAGAGACAGTCTTTTTTCCACTGTATATTTTTTCCTGTTTTGTCGAAGATTAATTGACCATAGAGTTGAGGGTCCATATCTGGGCTCTCTACTCTGTTTCACTGGTCTATGTGTCTGTTTTTATGCCAGTACCATGCTGTCTTGGTGATCACAGCTTTGTAGTAAAGCTTGAAATCAGGTAACGTGATGCCCCCAGCTTTATTTTTGTTTTTCAACATTTCCTTAGCGATTCGGGGTCTCTTCTGATTCCATACAAATTTTAGGATTATTTGCTCCAGCTCTTTGAAGAATACCGGTGGAATTTTGATCATAATGGCGTTAAAAGTATATATTGCTCCAGGCAGTATAGACATTTTAACAATGTTTATTCTTCTGATCCAAGAGCATGGAATGGTCTTCCATCTATTTGTGTCTTCTTCAATTTCTTTCATGAGTGTTCTGTAGTTCCTCGAGTACAGATCCTTTACCTCTTTTGTTAGGTTTATTCCCAGCTATCTTATGGTTCTTGGTGCTATAGTAAATGGAATCGATTCTCTAATTTCACTTTCTGTATTTTCATTGTTAGTGTATGAGAAAGTCACTGATTTCTGCACATTGACTTTGTATCCTGCCATGTTGCTGAATTGCTGTATGAGTTCTAGTAGTTTGGGGGTGGAGTCTTTTGGGTTTCCCATATAAAGAATCGTGTCGTCTGCAAAGAGAGAGAGTTTGACTTCTTCATTACCAATTTGGATACCTTTTATTTCTCTTTGCTATCTGATTGCTGTTGCTAGGACTTCTAATACTATGTTGAACAAGAGTGGTGAAAGTGGGCATCCTTGTCTTGTTCCTGATCTCAACAGGAAGACTGCAAGCTTTTTCCCGTCGAGGATGATGTTTGCTGTGGGTCTTTCATAGATAGATTTGATGAGGTTCAGGAATGTTCCCTCTATCCCTATAATTTGAAGCGTTTTAATCAAGAACGGATGCTGGATTTTGTCAAATGCTTTTTCTGCATCAATTGAGAGGACCATGTGGTTCTTCTCTCTTCTCATATTAATTTGTTGTATCACATTGATTGATTTGCAAATGTTGAACCATCCTTGTAGCCCAGGGATGAATCCCACCTGATCATGGTGGATAATCTTTTTAATGTGCTGTTGGACATAATGACTATCATTAACACTGTTATATGGTATATTTGAAAGTTACTAAGAGAATAGGTCCTAAAAGTTCTCATCACAAGGAAACATCACTTTTTTGTGACTATATGAGGTGATGGATATTCACCAAACTTATGGTGGTAATCACTTCACAATATACGTAAGTTAAGGCATCATGTTGTAGAACCTCAACCTTATACTCTATTATATATATACTGTATGCCAGTTATATCTCAATAAAATCATATCTCAATGAAACTGAAAATTTATCTCTATTATTATATGTAGTTTGAGAGCACATATATTTATATATTACATATTTGAAAGAAAAAAATAAATAAAATGTAAAAACTCTCCTCAACTCTACCAAACTACACAAAAGAGATGACTGGTCCTATTTGACCCATGGACCATAGTTTTCCAACCCCTGTTGTAGAGCATGTTAATGTGGGAAATGCTCTAGACTAATAGACTAAAAAAAAAAAAAAAAGATCCAGGCACTACAGCAAACAGAAAACAGGTGTGAGACAAAAACAGAGAGATTCACTGAAAGTCTGTAGATGGAATAGTCAGTCATTCTCTGGCCCTCCTGGAACTCCTCTGTCCTCTGGAGGGAAGAAAAAAAAAAATGACTTGAGAGATAAGAAACCCCAGTTCCTGGCTCTGCTATTAATTGAGAGTACATGTGTACTTTGTTACTTTCCCACTATTTTCTCTTTCCACATGTCCTAAAAGGGTCTTCTCAAACTGGTTTCTTTATTTTTCATGTTACCCTGCCTCTTTTCATCACCTGTGCAGACACCTGAACAAACACTTTGCTTGTCTGACTTCCTCTGGGCTGCTTTCAGCACTGCTGACATCCATCCCTCCCCTGCCCACCCAACCTCTGCAGGGCTGGAGAGCACCAGAGATTAGAGCTTCCCATGGAGGGAGCCCATCAGGTACCTAAGGAGTTATTCTGCACTATAGCTTTTCCCTTTCATGCTGCTTAGTTTCAGGCTCTTCTCTTTTCCCTTGCTTTCGATGGAATCCCAGAAAACATTTCTGATTTACTGAGATGCAAACATGCATGGACAAGCTACACTAACAACTATACTATCCATTTTATAAAGTCTTAATATCAACAAGCTCGTTTTTGAACATTTCAGAAAATTCAAAAAAGGAGTCAAATGTGTGTTTTCTTTTCCACTGCAAAAAAGAAACGCATTCAAAAGGCGAGGGTGGGGCTACCGATGATAAAGAAAGCTAGGGTCTAGGGAAAGGAAAGGGCCCTATCCCAGGAAAAGTAAGCCAGGATAGACTGAAGGGCCCTGATTCTGACACTCAGTCTTGGAAAAGGATCATTGTGCCATCCTGAGACACAGATCGGGTTAACTTTGTTGTATTTAACTAAGTTCTTAATTGTTGATAGATGACTTTATTTTATTTATTTATTTATTTATTTATTTATTTGATTATTTATAAGTGGGCTCCATACCCAGTGTAAAGTCCAACACAGGGCTTGAACTCATAACCCTGAGATAAAGACCTGGGCTGAAGAGTCAAGCACTTAACCAACTGAGCCACCCAGATGTCCCTGATCGATACTTTTAAACACAAAGAAGAATGATCATGGCCATTTTAACTCCGTCTAGTTTCCTCTTTATTAAATTTTAAGTGAATAACTTTTTCAAAATATTTCCATGCTTATTACAAAACTAACAAATAATATAAGTATTAATGTATTAGATAAGATTTCTCTAAACATTTGCACATTGATTTTAAAATTAATTATATTCTTACCAGTGTATAATATACCAGACTCTAAAAATGCTTTAAACGCCTTAAAAACAATATAAATACTGATTCAGTGCTTCTAAAATTGATTAGTACAGAGACTGGAAAGCTATTAGAAAATCACTAACATCATAGTTCCAAATATGTTTATTATGTCTTTTTTATTTTAATATACATTTTCTTTCTTCTTTTCCAGTTACAATTATACTTATTTGCCCTGAGAGACAGGATTACCTTCTTAACCAACTAAAGCTGCAAATAGGATTTGAAAGTCTGTAACTGGGCCTAAAATCACACATCTTGGGTCACCTTCCCAATTTGTTCTATGCAAGACCACTGTCCAGTTGGATGAATCCCTTTCCATGGGTAGACTTCTATCACATAAGAAACTGTTTAAATTATTAGCTCTAACTCTTTTTGTGACCTAAACCTTTTCCCCAAAAATGATGCTTATTATAAATGTCTTACCTTTTATAGATCAGGTGATATAGACCTACTTTGCAACATTTTTTTCTGCATATATTTCTTTCCTTTAACAATCCAGTCCTTGTTTATTTTATAATTGCTGGTCCTGAGTGAAGTTTTGTCTGATTCAGTTAAATCTAAGGACTAGAGTGGTTTGAGTCACTGAAATTACGACTTTACTATGAACCAGCCATTAAAACAGATAATATTTACCTGAGATGGCTATACTAATCAGAGAGATGGTCAGGTTGAAACCTCACTTAGAATATTTTTTAATATCAACCAGCTTGTTCTACTGTAGAGATATTTGTTATTAAGTACAAGAGCCAAACATTCATCTAAGAATTATTGTCTATATCAGAACCTTGTTTAATTCAACCTGGTACTCTTCTCTCTAAGGCACAGAGAGAGGGTAGTGTGGGAGGACAAAAGGTGACTATCATGGATTTTCCCCCAAATCCCTGCCTCTAGCTCTTATTTCTCTTCTGGATCCAGTTCTGCATTTCCTGTGACTGCCAGAGACTTCTGCCCAGAAGTCCCACTAACATATCAGCTCAGTAGGACTAAAACTAGAACTTCTTCTCCCAACTCACCAATTCTACCACCTTAAATATTCATTCAAAACCCCATCAAATCCTTCCTTTCAACTTGTTAGCCACATTTGTTAAGGTAACCAGCTTATAGAAAAAGCTGAACTCCTCTAAGCAATAGAAATTCCTCTGTGTTAAACTAGCTCTGTTTAAAATTATTTTCTACCTCCCGATGAGATCACGGCCAGGTTCCTTGATTTAACAATCATTCAAGAATAAAAAGTCATCTAAGCATTCTGGGAAGATGGCAGAGTATAAAGCACTGGAAATCTGTCTCCCCACCTAGACCATAATTTCTTTGGCAGAATCTGTCTGATATTATATTATTTTGGAACTTTGTGGAGTCTCTTGAAGAATTGCAACCTCCAAGGGAAGGCATGGATAGTAAATTGAAATCAAGTTGAGCTCTTAGCACAGTAAGAGCTACCCATCTCCTACCCCCAGACTTGTGTTACACAGCTAGCAGGCCAGAGGGGCAAAAAACCCTGTCCTCCAAATATTGGGAAGCCATGCTCTGCAAACTGATTAGTGCCCCTTATCACAAAGATGCAGACAAAATGGTGGGCAGTCATTGTTGTTCCTCCCCCAATTGTTTCAAGCCCCACCCCTTCTAGTTAAAGTGACTTCCAGGGAATTTAAAAAGCCAGTACACCAATTTTTCCCGTTCTCATTTTTCTTTTTCCCTTATAGGAGCCAGTTATTAAAGACTAAAGTATTGAAAAATAATTGCATATATGAAGAAAATTAGAAAGTTACTGTTCATTTTCAGGGAAAGCTTCAGAAAGGATCTGAGAAGAACTTAACTTTCTACTTCAGAGTGATCCTTGACATAGAGATAGCCTATGACAATCAAAAAAACAAAAACAATAATAAAAAAACAGCAAACCTTGGGGAAGGGGGTGAATCTTATTTCGAGGATTGCCACATTACTAGGTTCAAATGTCCAGTTTTCAACAAAAAATCATAAGGCATAAAAAGAAACAGGAAACTTTTGCCCCTCTAAGGCAAAAACGAAACCAACAAAAACTGTCTCTAAAAAAGACCTGATGGCAGATCCATTAGATAAAGACTATGAAAAAACTGTCTTAAAGATGCTCAAAGAGAGGCACCTGGGTGGCTCAGTGGGTTAAAGCCTCTGCCTGCAGCTCAGATCATGATCTCGGGGTCCTGGGATCAAGACCCATACTGGGCTCTCTGTTCAGCAGGGAGCCTGCTTCCCCGCCACTCCCCTACCTGCTGTTCTGCCTGCTTGTGATCTCTGTCCATCAAATAAATAAATACAATCTTCAAAAAAAATAAAGAAAGATGCTCAATGAATTAAAGAAAAAAATGTGGAGAAAGTCAGGAAAACAAGGAATGAACAAAATGGAAATATCAGTAAAGAGACAGAAAACCTAAAGATAACCTAAAAGATATTCTGGAGCTGAAAAGTAGGATAAAAACTAAAAAAATTCAGTAGAGAGAGTCAAGTCAGATTTGAGCAGGCATTACTAAGAATCAGCAAACTTAAAGATAAGTGAAAATTATCAAGTCTAAGAAATTGAAAAAGTCTGAAGAAAAGTAAACAAAACTAAAAGGACCTGTGGAATATAATCAAGTAGAAAAACATACACATTGTGGGAGTCTCAGTAGGAACTATTTGAGGAATTATGTCTAGAATCTCCCAAAATCTGATGAAAGACATAAATGTAAATATTCAAGAAATTTAACAAACTCCAAGTAAGATGAACTCAAAGAGGCTTACACTACAGCACATTATAATCAAATTTTCAAAAGACAAAGACAAGTAGAATATGAGTACAAGTGGTGTTTGTCACTTTCAGGCCTGGACCACAAAAGTCTCCCATTCAATCCTCCACAATCTCTATGGTTCCTCATATAGTGACTTGAAGGAGAGATTCTGAGGCCTCAGTGAAACCAAGCAAAAGCAGAGCCCACCTCCCTGAATCACTGCAAAGGCTGTTCATTGAGTGCCCTCTCTAAATAAAGGGATTGGGAGATAAACCTCTATTATGTTATACCTCTGATAGCTCAGGGGCTATCTGATTTTAAACTAGAATTATACCAAATAATAAAATTTTTCTGTGTCATTCTGTTGCCAGGAATGCTTACCCTATTACATCTGACTGTCAAAATGTTTAAAAGCCCAGCTCAGGGGCACCTGGATGGCTTAGTCGCTTAAGTGTCTGCCTTCTGCTCAGGTCATGAGCCCAGGGTCCTGGGATGGAGTCCCTTGTGGGGCTCCCTGCTCAGGGGGATCCTGCTTCTACCTCTCCTCCTCTGTCCAACCCTCCGTTTGTGCTCTCTCACTCTATCTCAAATGAATAAATAAAATCTTTTTTTAAAATATTTTATTTATTTATTGACACAGAAAGAGATGGTTACAGAGGGAATATAAGCAGGGGGAGTGGGAGAAGCAGATTTTCCACTGATCAGGAAGCCCAGTTTGGGGCTCGGTCCCAGGCCGCTGGGATCATGACCTGAGCTGAAGGCAGATGCTTAACAACTGTAATAATATTTGTATCCATGTTTTGTCCTTACAGTGGATAGTATACTTCTAGAAGGTAAGGATCATAGTTCTTTTACCTTCATATGTCCCACAGTATCTAGCAGTGTTTCTTGTACACAAACACTACATATATATCAAATTATACAGATAACTTGTGCTATATATAATCCGTCTTCCTGAAATCACCTTGGCAATAGAGGGCCATCAAAATGCTCCCTCTGGTAGACAGCTTGTACTTAGGAACCCAATTTCTCATTTCTTGAATGCTATCTTTGCTCTGCCTCCACCATCTTTATTGTTGTTCTTTGCTCAGACATACATATAGGCAGCTTTCTCTCCTAACACATTTCCTTAAAGCTAAATTTTGCCCATACAGAAGTCCCTATTTGTCACTGACCTTTGGTTTAGAAAAGTTTTTTAAAATATTCATTACATCTTGGAATACTGAAAAATTTAGTAAAAATTTAATAAAATTAAATTTTAAAAAAAGATTCAATACAGAAACTCAGTAGTTTCTCTACACTTCCCACCTGGTCTTCTTTTTTTAAAAAAGATTTTATTTATTTATTTGACAGACAGAGATCACAAGTAGGCAGAGAGGCAGGCAGAGAGAGAGAGGAAGAAGCAGGTCCCCCGCTGAGCAGAGAGCCCGATGTGGGGCTCGATCCCAGGACCCTGGGATCATGACCTGAGTTGAAGGCAGAGGCTTTAACCCACTGAGCCACCCAAGTGCCCCCTGCAACCTGGTCTTTTAAGAATGAACTGCAGTGCCTATCCCTAACCATATTCTCTTCCAGTACTTCTCTTTTCACCCAGAACAATACTTCCACTCATATAGGAAGTCAAGTTTTATTCTCTAGTAATCTCACAACTGGTTACTTTAATGTGTTTCACTGCATTACTCTAAAGATACATTCATTAACTTTCCTTACTCTTAACTTACCTCTTCTGAAATCTAATCTTTATTTGAAATGTTTAAGTAGTATTATCTATCTTACACATACCACTTTACGTATACAAATTATTTTGTGCATGTTATCTCATTTAATCCTAATCACAGTCATATTAGTAAATTGTTATTATCATCAATCTATAAGTTTTTTTAAATTGAGGCTCAGAGAGGTTAAGTAACTTATTCCAGGTCCCATAGCTACTAAGTGGCAGAACGGAGTCAAAAATAAACAAATAGCTTCCCTGTTTACCTTATTTTTCAACTACTCATCTTCATTACTCTGGTCTTCCAGGAAAAATTTCTGTCCTACAACTTAAATAAGTTTAGTAGAAGTGCTATCATCTGTGTTGGCAGAGCCAGAATCCTAGGACAAATTGACCTGGGGCAACTCTTTCACAGTGTGAGGCAAAATGGCCAAAAAACAGTGTCTAAGGAAGCCAGAAACATGGCCAAGGAAATGCGAAATACAAAACTTTCAAGGGCCAGGGGAAAACACAAATGGGAGGTGGGCATCCAAGCACACAGAACAGAAGGTGGTGCAAGAAAGAGATCAAAGAGCGTAGTGAGTACCTACAGCTCACCCATCATGTGGCACCTGGACGAGTACTGTTCAAGCAGTGGACTTGAGGTGTTTGATTTTTGGTTTGGAGGAGAGGAGCTCTAAAGTCCTGTACAGGCCTAGACAACAACAATTTCCAAATCTTCTTTAGAATTTAGAGCCTCTTTGAGCTTTGAAGTAAAAAAAATAGATTTGTAGAGGAGACTGAGCCTTACTGTGGAGTTGTACTATCTTATATGCCTATTTTTGAGATTGAATAAGAAAAAAAGCACAAAGTAAAGACATAAAATCTATCTCCATCTCATTAATGGAGTGAGATTTGTAGCAGAAGTTGATAATTAGGGAATCTGAACTATTACTCTTAGCTACCTTTGAAGATGTTGGTGAAACAAGTTTAATATAGACCCTGCATCTTTTTTAGCCTCTACTTTACCACTAACATTTTAACTTTTACTATGCTTCACATTCAAACTCCTCAGAGAAAGTATCTCCAAGTCTCAGTTGATGACCGTCATCTTTGTTGGCAGAACTTTGGGCTTGACCAATTTAAAAACCACTGTTCAGACAACACATGGACTCACCTTGGATTAGCTCTCCATTCCTCCCTGGGTTACGTTGTAGTGACCATGGCCACCTAACTGTTTTTGAAGGTCAAGAGTTGAACACATCAACAGTTGTTTTATTAAGCAAAAATTATTCCACCAATGTTTGCCCCAAAAGGTCTCTATTCCTCAAAACTTTGTGAGGGTAGCTGAGGAAGAGGGGAATTGTTTTGTTTAAAAGCTAAAATAATTAGGGGTGCCTGGGTGGCTCAGTGGGTTAAAGCCTCTGCCTTTGGCTCAGGTCATGATCTCAGGGTCCTGGGATGGAGCCCCACATCCGGCTCTCTGCTCAGTGGGAAGCCTGCTTCCTCCTCTCTCTCTCCTGCCTCTCTGCCTACTTGTGATCTCTCCGTCTGTCAAATAAATAAATAAAATCTTTAAAAAAAAATCTTTAAATAAATAAATAAAAATAAAGGCTAAAATAATTAAAGTTTATTATTTGTAAATTCTTCCACACTAACACAATAAAAGTAAGATCAACACAAATTCATAAACTTGTTAGGTGTCTTTAAAGTTGCTTCATTGGGGCGTCTGGGAGGCTCAGGGGGTTAAGCCTCTGCCTTCAGGTTCGGCTCAGGTCATGATCTCAGGGTCCTGAGATCCAGCCCCGTATCGGGCTCTCTGCTCAGAGGTGAGCCTGCTTCCCCCTCTCTCTCTGCCTGCCTCTTTGCCTACTTGCGGTCTCTCTCTCTCTCTCTCTGTGTCCAATAAATAAATAAAAAAACTTTTAAAGTTGCTTCATTATTTTAAGAGTCTCATTAGTTTTCATATGTGTGTGTGCTTCATAGCTGCCCAAATGAAAAATCCTTGAAGGCAAGAATCACATCTATTACTTTTTTATTCCCGACAATATCTAAGATTCTGTGCTCACCAAGAGTGTTAAATAAATGTTGCTGAGTGACAGCTTATGGATCTCTGGGTATTATTGAAAAACTGACTTTAACTGCTTCATTAACTGTCTGTATAAACAGAGAGTTGAGATCAGCTATTTAAAATAACACACAAGAAAACCTTCTGTTCCATAATGTCAATAAAAAATGTTGAAATTAGAGTGATGGGATCCTAAATCACTGAGCCATAAGGAAATTATCTCTGTGCTGTGTGTAATCCAAGTATTTCTTCTTTTTTTAATCTAATAAAATATTTATTAATAAACCAATAGCATCAATTGAAATTATTTTCTGGACCCTAAAAAATTTTTGATTAAAGTGACCCAATCCATGGGGTGCCTGGGTGGCTCAGTGGGTTAAAGCCTCTGCCTTCAGCTCAGGTCATAATCCCAGGGTCCTGGAATCGAGCCCTGCATCGGGCTCTCTGCTCAGCAGGGAGCCCACTTCTTCCTCTCTCCCTCTCTCTCTCTCTGCCTACTTGTGATCTCTGTTCAATAAATAAATAAAATCTTTAGAAAAAATTAAAAATATAATAAAGTGACCCAATCCTGTTTCTTGAGATTCTAAAGAAAAGTCAAGCAGGCAAGGATTTTTCTCTTCATCTCAGAGGCTTCCTCTTTTACAGTGTGAATCAGGCTTGTGCTTGGGGTTTTGTGTTTCAGAAAAATGTCAGTGGAAAGCCATTTTAGGCTTGCAGCAAACCCACTAATCTAGGTGACTTTGAGTCAGGGAATAAACTTGGTTTTGGCAGTAACTCTTTTGGCCCCAAGCAAGTATATATGCTTTATTCTCAAGCTTTACAGTAATCAGATTTCTGAGTAGTCAGAAATCTTTTATATATAATATTTTAACTGCAAAGGCATATACATTAAAAAAATACTCTGTGTGTTTTAGCTAAAATTTTTGCTTGGTAATTACCTCCTCCTTAAAAGAGCTATACAGATTCTTCAGCCTAATAGAATTAGTGACTTTCCCTATATTGCAGAAGATGATTATAACTTCTTCTCCTATCACCAGAAAAACATGTCATTTGCCTTTAAATCTCAGTATCTTAGGGTTATCTCAATATCACAACAAATGAATGACATGAGTTTTAGTTTTTCAACATGGAAACAGTTCTCCCACATGAAAGTCAGATACAGTATTAGAATTATTTTTTTGATCTGCCACACTGGGAAAGGGCTTCCTGTCAAAAGCCTTCAGCTTGGAAATCACAACCTCAACCCACAACTCCTTAAGCTCTGCTCACAGAGGGAAAGGAAGGGAAATGAAGGACAATATATCAAGGTACAAACTACAATCCCATGCAGGAAGCCATGTATGCTAGCATTGTTATGTTAACTCTTTACCAATTCTAACATGCCATGTCCTAAATATGACAGGACACACATTAGCTCCTTCAAGCCACAGCTTTATCTATATTTTATAATTTCACTGTCTCACAATACCTTCCCATATGGTAATTAGAGCAAAGATTCATATGCATATATTCATATGCACTGCTTAATAAATAGCCCTTCAAATACCATTGTATAGAACCAAACTAAGCCACAGGCATAGGCATTTGTTTTGATATGGGAAGGGAATGGGAAGAAGATTAATCCAACAACACCCAAACTGTGTTCCCACATGTTCTACAGAAAAAGAAAAAAAAAATGGTAGTCAACCATATTCAGGAAAATTCAAATGTGGTACCTCTTTATTGAAAATTTACATCTCAATGTGCATACGCTCCAAAGAGTTTTGTAGTGAAAAAACTTGTTCAATATGATTAAATACAACATTTCCCAAATGCGATGGTTAATTTTACGTGTCAACTTGATTGGGCTAAGGGATGTCCAGAAAGCTGATTAAAAAATTACTTCTAGGTGTGTCTTGAGGGTGCTTGCAAAAGAGATCAGCATTTGAACTGGTGAACTGAGTAAAGCAAACTGCCCACTCCAGTGTGTGTGGGTGTCATCAAATTTGCTAAGGGCCCAAATAAAACAAAAAAGCAGAGGAAGGGTGAATTTCCTCTCTCTGTTTGAGCTGGAACATCTATCTCCTCTGACCCCTGGACATCAGCCTTCCTGGTTCTCTGGCTTTCAGACTCCAACTGATAGTGAAACTATCAGTTCCGCTACCCTAGTTCTTCAGGTCTTTGGATTTCAGACTGAATTACACTACCAGCTTTTCTGGTTCTCCAGGTTGCAGACAGCTGATTGTGTGATTTATAAGCCTCTATAATCAAGTGATCCAATTCCTGTAATAATACATATGTATATACATACATAAACATATATTATACATTTGTATATATACATATACATTAAAATTTTATATATATATATATATATATATATATATATATATACATACAGATATCCATATATCCTGTTGGTTCTATTTCTCTGGAGAATCCTATTATACCAAACACACTTGACAACAGAGCCCTTTGCAGAGGATATCTACTTACATTTATAAGGATGTCAGTGTCCTGTGGAGCAAAGTCTGAGAAATCTTCAGTTGTCCGATTCAAACCAATAAGCAGACTTGAAGAGAAAAAGCACAGGCTTCTGGAGTCAAACAGATCACAATTTTCCCAGTATCAGAGTCGCATCACCTTGTGCAAGTTATTTACCCTCTCTTAGCCTCAGTTTCCCCAAATTCAAACTAGGCAATAAGGCAGCCTTCATATACTGTTGTTATTGTTAAATAACATACTATATTACCTCTCATTTTTTTAAGATTTTATTTATTTATTTGAGAGAGAGAGAGTGAGAGCAACCATGAGTAGGGAGAGCAGCAGGCAGAGGGAGAAACAGGCACCCTGCTGAGTGAGGAGCTCAATGCAGAATTCAGTCCCAGGACCCTGGGATCATAATCTGAGCTGAAGGCAGATGCTTAACAAACTAAACCACCCAGGAGCCCCTACCTGTCATTTTTAAAAAATTATTTTTGTTCTTCCTCAAAAGAAAAACTATCCATTCCTCTTATGAGGATAGAAGAAAGAGGCAAGTAGCATAGTAGTTACTGATGGATGTGGGAAAACTAGGATAGATTAGAGTTTAGTTTCCTTCTTTTAAAGTTAACTGAAAAAATATAAAATATAATATAAAAAATATAAAATGCACTGAAAAATAAATGCTAGCAGAAGTACAACAGTATAGCAAGAAGAAATGGGAAAGGCAAGAAGAGATCCTTTCCTGACATGAACATGCAACAGTGAACTTCAGAAAATGATGTCTTTAGGTCTGCAAATGGAGAGAATGACATTCATCTCTGCCTTAACTTCTCTGAACATCCTGCACACTTGAAAGCAAGACAAGCTGAATGTCAGGTTTTTGTGACCTAACATTAGGAATTAAGGTCTAATTCATCAACTGTTAAAATCTGGTCTAAGCCAGATACTCACTTTCTTTTCTGACAGTAATGGTGTTACCGTGATAACAACATCTCAGCCCTTGACAAAGCCTGTACCACAGAGAGAGAAAACTCAAAAATACCAACAGTGGAATGGTAGGTTAGAGGAATTTAGTCAGCAAACCTTCAACTCCTGCAGTAGACTTGTCAGCATGTTACATAGGGCTTTAATGCAGTAGCTTCCCCACATATGGGCCACAATATGGTCTCAGTGGTTCCCTGCTACCGGCACGGCTGAGGAGGAGGGAGAAATAATTAGACATCTGACAGGCAAGTGGCTGCTCTCATAGCTCAGCCAAGGCTTTTGCAGAGGGCACTGGGTATTTTTAAACCACCGTTCCATTGCTGCTAAAGAAATTGTGCATTTTTCTTTTGCTGATGAATAGACATTGGTTTGTTTCAGAGTTTGATGTTAAAGAAGTGATGGAAGTCATAGCTTAATTCTTTCATCCAGTTTCCTAAAGAAAAGCATATATGCTGCCTACAATATATGCAGTGGAATATAAGGAGGCCAAAACACTAATACTAATTTTCCTCTGCTTGAAAAATGCACACATCCGAACAAATCATTTTTAGCTGTCAGAATCGCTGCTCTGCACTTTAAATGAGTGGCCTAAGGTTTCTGTATAAAGCCAGCAAAACAAGCCATAAACAGGTACATGGGAGAGGGTGAGGACAATAAGTGCTTTCCCTAACTACACTATAAAAGCACTGCTCAAGGTCAATGACTCTATTTTGATTCCCATCCACAACAGTGTCACCACTATGACCAACAAGCACAGTTCTCAGTGTCCAGCAGTAATTCATAAATATCAGCCAATGTATTGATATTTTTCTAGTATGCAGACTCCATATGTATGGCCTGTAGAAAAAAGTACAGAGAAATCAAGCAGGTCAAAAGTGCCATGCAGCTTCTTTGTGCTGTCTTCATCACACGCAATAGTGCCTGGCAGGAGTTCAACCCACAGGAAAGTTTGATTTGTCTGAGATTAGACACTTTTTTGGAAATAAACAGCATTTTCTCCAAAGAAACCACATGTAAAAATTTCAGCCAAGTTTCACTTCTTTTCCTTTCTTTATATAACCAAGCATGTGTATGTTTATTTTCAAAAAATTTAATTTCTTGTCTAAAGCTCATCTCCTGTTTATAACCATAGTAATAGACTGAACATCTGTATCCCCCCCAAATTCATATGTTGAAGCCTTAACCCCCTGTACGATGGTATTTGGAGGTTGGGTCTTGAGGGGGTAATTAGGTTAGGATGAGGTCATGAGGGTGGGGCCCCATGATGGGACTGGTCCCTTCTAAAAAGAGCTCACTCTCTCTCCACGTGCACACACTGAGGAAAGCCCTGCGAGGACAAAGGGAAAGGGCAGTCATCTGAAAGCCACAAAGAAAGCTCTCACCAGATCCCAACTATACTGGCATCCTGACCTTGGACTTCTGGCCTTCAAAACCAAGGAAATATATTGCTGTTTAAGCCACACAGTCTATAGTATTTTGTTACAGCAGCCCAAGCAGACTAAGACATCCAACAAAACTGTAGGGATAAATGTGCTTGAGATTCATATGGGAAAGGTCAGCAGTGACACAGGGAGGACATACACTTAGAAAACCAGGATATGTTCACCTCCAATTTTTTTTAAAAAGATGATATTATCAGAGTCAGACAGGGTAGATCTTCCTTGTCAGGGTGTAGGCACTCCTTCTGTGGAAGCTATAAATTCTATGACAGGAGACTAAACCTAGCCAGCAAGGCTGAATGTGAACAAGCAGCTCTCTAACAGCAGCCGTGTGAGACAGATGCACACACACAGTGTTTGAAAATCGGATATTAATTTCCAGACTCACTGATGTTTGATGCTATGGATTCCAAAATCCAATTAACTTTCAAACTTCTATATATGGAGGAAAGAAGACATTATCATGTAATACACCCCAAAGCATTCCACTTGTCTTCATAAATTTGCTCTAGAGTGGGGCATTTTATTAGTCAGATTCTATAAGAAACATAACCAACAGGAGAGAAAGAGTGACAGAGAGAGAGTGAAATTGTAAGGAATTGCTTTGTGCAACTGTAGGGGCTGAAAGTCCAAATTCTGTAGAACAGGCAAGTAGGCTGGAAATTCAGTTAAGAGATGATGTTGTAGTCTTGAGATCAGAATACATAGGGCAGGACAGCAGACAGAAAACTCGGACAGGGTTTCTATATTGCAATCTTGTAAAAATTTGGTTCTTTGGTAAACGTCAGTGTTTGTACTGAAGGCCTTTGACTGATTGGATAAAGTCTACCCACATTAAGAAAAGTGACCTATTTCACTCAAAGTCTACTGACTAAATGTGAATCACATCTAAAAACTGTCCACACAGCAACATCTAGACTGTTGTTGGTCCAAACAACTGAGAACCGTAGCCTAGCCAAGTTGACACATAAAATTAATCATCACAAGCATAAACCTGGAAGTAAAAAGACAATAAAAACAAATTTCCAAATCCTTCAAATTCTTCTTCTGTCCTAACCAGCATTGGTTGGTCTCATGAGAATGGGTCTCATCCATTGTCACAGTAAACTACTCACTGAATCAAATATGGTCTATTATATCCCTTGCATTCCCAAGACATCCCTTGAATTTTTACTAAAGTCAACTTGCTAGTGCAAGATGAATTTCTAGGATGCAAAAAATACAGTCAACCCTAAGTCATAAGACATCAAAGTTTAGGAACCTGACATAAAGCTGCACTCCACAAATAGAGCAACTGGTGAGGGCTGGGATACCGCTTATTTGTCCAGCATTTTAACCCCAGAGGTTAGCCGTACACCTGGCTCATAAGGGTTACTCAGAAATCTTTGTTAAATGAATACCTGAATTAATTAGGGAAGTAAAAGAGATGAACATTATTAAAGGTGCTTCCCACTTTGAGATGATAAAGCCAAATAGAGGACTGTTGTGCTTCTTTGTTTTTCTACTCTATTGCAAAATAAAATAATTACTTCTGCAAATTGAACAGATACAGACTCTACTCTGGTCCCCATGCCAGTATTCTTCTAGGTATTTTGGAGCTCTTCATTTTCATCCCGTATTTCAGCACTCAGAATTCAGTAAGCGTATTTACTAGCTGTGTAAATATGGACACTAATAATTAACACCAAATACCAAGTACTGTCCTTAGTGTCTATATTTACCCATAACATTCTCATGAAGTGGGTGCTGCTATCTCTCCCCTTTTTACAGAAGAGGAAACTGCAGCATAAATAAATAAAGGAACTTACTCAAAAGTCAGACCAGTAGTTACTGGCTCAGTTGAAATTTGAACTCAGTCTGGTTCCAGATACCTCTCTCTGCCTCACTACACTGCAATTTACTTAACTACTCAGAGCCTCAGTGTGTTCATTTACAAAATAAGAATAATAATTCCTCCCTTGTAGAATTGTTTTAGGATAAGTGCCAATTTATAGCCCGGTGCCTGGCACACAACCCATGGGCACTGAGTAAATGGTGTTGGTGTTGATGCAAAAAGTAATAGCCATAGTATCTGTTGCTACTATCACTGTCATCATTGTCATGGCCGAAGTAGATTCCCTCCATAATCAAGTTGCTTTATAATTGCTACTTAAGTCACAAAATTCAAGGGCACATGTACCTGTCTTAATACACGTAATTCACAAAATAAATACAGCATACACACTAATAAACGTGAATTCTGGGCCGCAGAGTTGTCACTTCCAAATTGTCTGCCATGCCACTCAGCCTTAACATCAAATTTTAGGCTAAAACTGCAGGACAACTGTGGTGAATGAACGATGATCAAAAATTCTTTACTACACGGGGTGCCTGGGTGGCTCAGTGGGTTAAGCCGCTGCCTTTGGCTCAGGTCATGATCCCAGGGTCCTGGGATCGAGCCCCGCATCGGGCTTTCTGCTCAGCCGGGAGCCTGCTTCCTTCTCTCTCTCTCTGCTTGCCTCTCTGCCTGCTTGTGATCTCTCTCTGTCAAATAAATAAATAATCTAATTTGTATAAAAAAAAAAAAAAACTAGATTGTAATCACGCCCATGCTCTAGCTCTCGAGCACTGAAAAGAGGAAAAAAATCAAAGGCAACCATTTCCTTAAAAAAAAAAAAAAAAAAATTCTTTACTACACCTTCTCCTGAAAAACTGACTCTAATTTCCCTCTCTCTGAAACTGGGCTGGCCTTAGTGAATTGTCTGATCAAAAGAATGTAACAGGATTAACATTCTGGAAATAATTAGTCTAGGTCATAGAATCCTTTCAGCTTATCCCAAGGCCACTTGGAATACTTGCTCTAGAAGCCTGAGCTCCATAGGAAGTCTAACTATCCTGGAGAACTAAGGCCAGCCTTCCACCCATCTCCATCAAGGTAGCAGACATGTGAATGAAGTCATTTTTGACCCTCCAGACCAGTCCATCTGCCAGCTGAGTACACCAGCTGACCTCAATCAACACCACATGGAATAGACAAATCACCAGAATCTTAAACTCATGATCAACAGACTAGTGAGATATAATAAATCACTTGCTTTAAGCCACTAAGTTTTGGGGTAGTTTGTTAAATGGCAATAGTTAACTAGAACAGAAAGAATTCCGATATTATCAAATGAGATATTGCACCGCACTATGTGCTGAGAGGGAATATTTCTTTTTTTTTTTTAATTTTTTATTTCTTTTCAGCAGTATTCATTGTTTTTGCACCACACCCAGTGCTCCATGCAATCCATGCCCTCTCCAATACCCACCACCTGGTTCTCCCAACCTCCCACCCCCCCCGTCCCTTCAAAACCCTCAGATTGTTTTTCAGAGTCCATAGTCTCTCATGGTTCACCTCCCCTTCCAATTTCCCTCAACTCCCTTCTCCTCTCCATCTACCCTTGTCCTCCATGCTATTTGTTATGCTCCACAATTACCATATGATAATTGACTCTCTCTGCTTGACTTATTTCACTCAGCATAATTCCAGTCCCATCCATGTTGCTACAAATGTTGGGTATTCATCCTTTCTGATGGAGGCATAATACTCCATAGTGTGTATGGACCACATCTTCCTTACCCACTTGTCCGTTGAAGGGCATCTTGGTTCTTTCCACAGTTTGGTGACCATGGCCATTGCTGCTATAAACATTGGGGAAGAGATGGCTCTTCTTTTCACTACATCTGTATCTTTGGAGTAAATACCCAGGAGACGGGACGCCTGGGTGGCTCAGTTGGTTAAGCGGCTGCCTTCGGCTCAGGTCATGATCCCAGCGTCCTGGGATTGAGTCCCACATCGGGCTCCTTGCTTGGCAGGGAGCCTGCTTCTCCCTCTGCCTCTGCCTGCCACTCTGTCTGCCTGTGCTTGCTCTTGCTTCTCTCTCTATGAAAAAAAAAAAAAAAAAAAAAAAAAAAATACCCAGGAGTGCAATTGCAGGGTCATAGGGAAGCTCTATTTTTAATTTCTTGAGGAATCTCCACACTATTCTCCAAAGTGGCTGCATCAACTTGCATTCCCACCAGCAGTATAAGAGGGTTCCCCTTTCTCCACATCCTTGAGAGGGAATATTTCTTGATTCAGCTGCCATTCAGTAGAATCTACATGTGTGGTATTGAGTGGGCAGCACCAGTCACAGGAGGATATTTTTATTGGAAAAAGGAAATGAATCAAGGTTAGTGCATAGGAATAGAATGTGTGATGTCAGTGAATTCAAGGTAATGGTTACAAGTCACCAAGACCTTGTAAAGATAAAATAAGAGGACAGAAAATGCAGAATGTCTCTTTCCATCCTTGCTACCACAAAATTAAAACAAATCATGAATAGAATTAAATCAAATGGAGCAGAGGATCCAACTGATACTAACATGCATGTGCCATGTAGATGTCCTTAGCAACAGGACCCTCTGACGTTAACAATATTGCGACCAGAAAGTCATGTACAAATTAAGCTTAAAATTAAACCACAGCCACATATGTGTTGCTAATTCCACTTTGGGGAAGGGTCTGGAAAGGAGTGAAAGAGCCATTTATGCAGTAAACAAAAGGTGAGAACCTGAGGAAAAGAATCTGAGTTATGCCTAAGAGGGTTAAATAGGGCCCATGTGCTCTAGAATTTTTTGTGTGGAGACCTATCATACCTCCCTCTTACTGGGTCAGTGAAGAAAATAGAAAATGTGATCCTTTTTTTAATTCATAAGGTTTTTTTTTACTTTTATTATTAAAATAAAGTTGACATACAATGTTACATTAGTTTCAGGTGGACAACAGTGATTTGACAATTCTATTCATTATACAATGTTCAGCATGATAGACGTAGTCAACATCTTTCACCATACAATGCAATTATAATATTATTGACTATACTCCTTATGTTCTTTCTTTTATTCCTGTGACTTATTCATTCCGTAACTGGAAGCCTGTCACCCACTCCTCTTATCCATTTTGCTCCTCCTCCCACCCCTTTTTCCCTCTGGCAACCACCAGTTTGTTCTCTGCATTTATGAATCTGCTTGGGTTTGTTTTTACATTTCACATATAAATTAAATCATATGGAATTGTCTTTCTTTGACTTATTTTACTTAGCAGAATACCTTTTAAGTCCATCCATGTTCCCCAAAATGGCAAGATCTAATTTTTTATGGCTGAGTAATATTCCATTGTATATATACACTACATCTTCTTTACCAATTCACCCATCAATGGACACTTAGGTCACTTCCATATCTTGGCTATCATACATAACGCTGTTATGAACATGAAGGTGCCATATATCTTTTCAAAGTAGCATTTGCATTTTCTTTGGGTAAATATCCAGTCATGGAATTACTGTATGGTATGTCTACTTCTAATTGAATGTTTTATACATAGACTCTACCTGGCTGCTGGATAGAAGGCAATCAGGCAGAGTGAGATACAGCCACATAGCCTAAAGAAGTATGCAATTCCCTTACTTAACCTATGCAACACCCTGTTATTGCTCCTCCTGGAGCAATAACAGTATCTTCATTTCTAGAGTTACGAACAGAGCTGTAAAACAACTTATTTGCAGCCATGCGACACTTAAAAATTTGCAAAACAAGGTTGTATCTGATTCAGAGGATTTTATTAATCTCTCTCTCCTCCTTTTTTTTTTTTTTTTGGTCCAGGAAGTTCAGAGATTTGGTACATTATGAAAATCTTTCCTCAGTATTATCATGCAGATATTTCAAAGTATCCCTAGTTTCTCATATTTTTAAATAGCTCTATAACAGGAAAAAAGAACTGAAACTATCCTAGAGAAAGAAACTAATAAGACACTCCAGTGACACTCAATATTTTTATTCCAGGAAATTCCTGCCTATAGAAGGGTTCTGCTGTTATGTCCAGCTGTCATTGAAGAGCATTGCTAGGTGGCATCCCAAGGTTAAAAGCAGCTGTAGCAAAATGAAAACATGGCATTCTGCTACTATCCAATATCAAATTATATATAATTTCCCAGAAGCATAAAACCTAAAGGAATTCTGAGCCACAAATATTGATTTCTTTTTATTTGCTAAAAAAAAAAGTCAAGTTTAATAAGATAAAAAAGTTCACAAATGTCTTTCTTTGTATCTTTTCTGTTTTTAATAATGTAAGAAATTAAAGATTTTGTTAAGTGTAAAGACAGTCAACAATCCTTGAGACACAAATTATTTTCTCTCTTAAGATTTTATTAATTTATTTGTGAGAGAGCGAGAGAAAGAGAGAGAGAGCACACAAGCAGGGAAGCAGAGGGCTGAGGGAGAAGCAGGCTCCCTACTGAGCAAGGAGACCGAGCAGGACTCAATCCCAGGACTCTGGAATCAGGAACTGAGTTGAAGGCATACGCTTAACTAATTGAGCCACTCAGGTGTCCCAGACACAAACTATTTTCTAAACAATCCATCTTGGAAAACATGTTGCCCCTATACAATTTAAATACAGGCTTAAGACAACCCCATGAAAAAAAGCAGATTTTTTTTAATTTTAATTTTTATTTTTATTTTTATTATGTTCAGTTAGCCACTGTATAGTACACCACATTTTATTTTATCTTTAAATGTAGAGTGATTCAATATCCTGCTTTATCTTCAAACTTGAAGATAAAAAAGCAATTGGGGCTCCTGTGTGGTTTGATTAACCTCTGCCTTCGGCTCAGGTCATGATCTCAGAGTCCTGGGATCAAGCCCCACATCAGGCTCTCTGCTCAGCAGGGAGGCTGCTTCCCCCCACCCCCGCCTGCCTCTCTGCCTACTTGTGATCTCTGTCAAATAAATAAATAAAATCTTTTAAAAAATAATTAAACTGCCAGTGGACAGAGTCACTCCAGAGGTAATTTTCTATTTTCTTTTTGATCCATGATCATTGATTACATACTATCTTGTATTGCTTTGCATTTTTTTTCTCTCCAACAATGTTTTGAACTCTTTAGGTTCAAGGACTATGTTTCCTTCCTTTATTCCCTATTGCATGCATAATGTAGAGTTCTAGACATACAAGATAATCAATTTATTTCTTTTCATCTGAAAGTCACACAAAGGAACATGTTCTATGATTCAGTGTATTTTTCTTCCAGCATTATGCAAGATTTTTAGAAAGTTGATGAATTATTTTTACAACTATTTGCAAATTTAAACCTTGTTCAAAGATAAGAAATTTATAAAATCATGATTAATATTTTTATTCTAAGAAACAAATTTCCATAAAGATCAAACAGTGAGTGTTCCGAATTCTCAGGACAGAGGTCAAAAAACTGTTTAAAACTTTATAAATAAAAATACATTGCTAATGGGGTGCCTTGGTGGCTCACTCAGTTCAGTATCTGTCTTTGACTCAGGTCATGATCTTAGAGTCCTGGGATTGGGACCTGCGTCACCCTGCTTAGTGGGAAGTCTGCTTCTCCCTCTGCCTCAGCCCCTCCCATGGCGCGCTCTCTCTCTCTCTCTCTCTCTCACAAATAAAATCTTTTAAGAAAATACATTGCGGAGAGGAGAACTGAGTTAGGGGAAATCGGAGGGGGAGACAAACCATATGGGACTGTGGACGCTGAGAAACAAACTGAAGGTTTGGGTATTATGGAGGGCATGTATTGCATGGAGCACTGGGTGTGATGTATAAACAATGAATTTTGGAACACTGAAAAGAAAAGAAAATACATTGCTAGCAAAATCAATGGGGGAAATCTGGAAGGTGAGATATTTATACCCTAATCACGAATTAAAGTATGAGAAATAAATGTCCAAAGAGATGTTTGAAAAAGTGTGACCTAGATATCTTTTTGATGTTTACACGTACTTTAAATTACTGAATTTGGACTTGCAAGTTAACATGGTGAGGAATTCTACACAGTGTAGGAGCCTGAAAAAAAAAAAAAAAAAAAAAAGCTGCTGCTGCTTCTTTTTTTTCTTTTCTTTTCTTTTTTTTTTTTTTTTTTTTTTTTTGATGTTTTATCAAAAGACATTTTTATTTGTCACTCTTAGGAAACCTCATTTTTGACTGGACTCAGATTAAAGGTAGAAACTGTCAGAGAGAACAGACTCCGTCTCTTGGCAATCTGTTCCTGGTGTTTTTCTCAGGCCTCCTTCATTCTCTTGGCTAAAAGTTTAGCACATTCTGCAGCCTCTTCCTTATCTTTCTGAGTGCACTATTTCTTCAAAGCAATATCCCAGTGTTTGTGTTGAAGGACACATGGAGTAACAAGAGGCTAAATCTTGGGCCCTTTGATTCTAGGTTTCTTATCTTCTTTGTTTAGGAGCTTTCTCACAACGTACTGGTGGACATCATCTTTAGAGAAACTGAAAAGTTTGTGGATTCTTCTAACTCCTTAGGGCTCCAGGTGGCGAGGCACAGTAGTATCAGTCCAGGAATATCCTTCTCCCCTTTTTTTAGAATGACCAAGTTGAGAACACTGAGGTTAGCATCAATAAGGCAACCCCAAATAGATTTGTACTTTCTCTCTCCCGTCCTCCTTGGTCTATATCAGAAATGCCCCTTACTCAGCAACAGGCAGACACAGACATGGGTCAAGACACCCTGCTTCGTGGGGAAACCTTTTTTGTCATTGCCACCACTGATTTGGACCACGTAACCCTTCCATTCTTTCCCCAGAACAGCAGCAGGAACTTCTGTGGCGATATTCTTCTCCCAAAAGTTATGAAGTTTGCGTTCACAGTCTACCTCAATGAGTTTCTGGCAGCCAATAGCTGAGAAAAAGATATTCAGCTTCATTCTGAAGCAGACTCCTGTTGAGCACAGCAAAGATGGCGCTGGCCTGCCTTCTCTTCCGGCTAGAAAAGGCGCCACCGTGGCAGTATTGGCGCCAACGTGGCGGTTTCGGTTCCGCATATCTCTGATATTTCCTCCTCTCGCCCAACACACCCTACCCAGTTACTGACTACGTAACCAAACCCCATAGGCTCTCTCCCCGCTGACCTCATTTCCCATCCCCTACCCAATATAAGCTGCAACCCCGCTCAATAAAGTGAGATCCTGCTTCGACAGATCCCCCGAGCCTGGTGTCGTCCGTTGGTGCGTCCGCGTTCGCGACACTCGCCATCCCGCTCAGCCCCGGGAAGGGGCCTCCGGCTGGTCCGGTCGCCTCCACCCCTCCGAGGGAACCCCAACAACTGGTGCCTTGTGTGAGGGACCTCGCTCTTCTCGCTGACGGGCCAATCGGTCAACGGGTGAGTGTACCCCCATAAGTTATGGGGCAGTCCTCTTCTAAAAATGCCCCCCCTGTTAAACCAAAGAGGTTCTACCCCTCGCTAGACCCCTTTGACGTGGCTCCTTGGCCCCCGGACCTCCAACCCAGATCTCTGGCTGAGGGCCCCCCTGCGCGCCCCCCTTCCACTAACCCCTTTATTCAGCCGTCAGCGCCCACTCCTCCGCCTCCTTATTGCCCCCCCTCCAGAGCATACCTCCCCTGAGCCCTCCAGTTGTTCTCTCTTCCCTGTTAATGTTAACCCAGGAGGCAACCGTCCAGCTCCATGGTACCCATGGGAGCCTGGGGACCTTAAGGAGCTCAAAAAGGCAGTGTTGGAGGATGGGCCCAACGCCCCCTGGACAAAAACCATCCTCCGAGGTCTGGCCCATTCCCCATGTACGGCAGCTGACTGGCAGTCACTAGCTAGGGCCGTTCTTCTGGGGGCCCTATATATAAAGTGGACAGCCTTATATAAAGAGGAATGTCAGCAGATTGCAGAAAGAAATGCCCGAGCCAATCCAGCCATCCCTATAACTATGGGAATGCTTGCTGGGACTGATGGCCAGTATGCCTCCGGAACCCAACAGGCAGCCATCCCCCCCCCCCTTACCAGGACCAGATCCGAGCCGCTGGGCTCGCGGCTTGGAGAAAACTTGAGGAGGGGCCTTCTGAGTCACCAATAGCATGGTTACACCAAAAAACTAACGAAGATTTGCCCTCTTTCATTGATCGGGTGGAGAAATCCGTTAAGAAAAGGATGCCCCCTGGGGATCTCAGAGACCATTTCGTCAGAATGGCAGTATGGGAAGGAATGACCCGAGATTATAAGATGGCCTGAGCTGGCCTAAAAGAAAGATCTATGGACCGCTGGGTTATTGCTACAAAAGACATTGGGTCCACATCGCATCAGGCGCGAGCTATGGCGGCAGCCTGAAGAGAGCA
This sequence comes from Mustela putorius furo, assembly GCF_011764305.1. Classification (NCBI taxonomy): domain Eukaryota; kingdom Metazoa; phylum Chordata; class Mammalia; order Carnivora; family Mustelidae; genus Mustela; species Mustela putorius. The sequence goes on from NW_025421301.1 coordinate 3,427,023, forward strand.
TCAACAGGACAGCCTTGAGACGCTGGTGTGTGTAATGCAGCAGGCATCATTGCAGCCCACCAGGCCAACCTTCCCCGCCTGTGCTTTGGCTGTGGGCAAGAGGGGCATTTTAAGAGAAACTGCCCCCTAGGGCGCAAACCAAGCTCCCCACAACCTGTTGATATGCCCCGAACACCATGTCCTAAATGTAGGAAGGGGTTCCATTGGGCCAAGGATTGTAGATCTAAGTTTGATATCCAAGGCAAACCTTTAAACTCCAATCGGGGCAATCCCCAGCCCCGTTAAACAAGGGGAAAACACCTGTCAAGGCTCATTGGACAGTTCCTTTGGTCCCAGGCCTCCGCCCCAAAATGCGTCTTACCATCGGAGACAAGTCCTTTAAATGCCTCATTGATACAGGTGCTGAACGCACTGTCCTCAGGCAAGAGGAAGTCCCCTCTTCTTGGAAACTTGTCCCTGGCCCTCCCCTACTGGGGGTAGGAGGCCAGTCCAGCTCTTATGAGACTGCTAACCCGTTATGTTGGGTAGATCCAGATGGCAACAGAGGACAGATTCGCCCCCTAGTGGCCCCTGGCCTCACCGCTAACCTACTTGGTCAAGATATGCTAGGGGCAACGGAGGCCTTCATTACTACTGACCATAAGGCCTTCTTTGATGATGTACTAGATGAGGAAGAATACCAACAGCAGTTCCAGGAAGGAAGGGACTCCCATCCTAATTACCGAGAGGACCCCTATCTTGAGAGCATTAGGCAAAGGTATCAGTCCCCCCAATCCTAAAGGCCACTGCCCTGCCCCAGGTCCCTAAGATTACCTGGAAAGAGGGACCTCCCATTTGGGTGGAGCAGTGGCCTCTCCCTTCCCACAAACTACAACAACTCCATATCTTAGTGCAGCAACAGCTCGACCTAGGACATATACGCCAGTCCCTTAGCCCTTGGAACTCACCCATTTTCGTTATCAAAAAACCCAATGGTACATGGAGATTACTACAGGACCTGCGACAGGTCAACAATAAAATGGTCCCCTTTGGAACCCCCCAAAGGGGACTTCCATGGATTCCAGCCATTCCATCCAACCATTTTATTACCACCATTGATATAAAGGATTGTTTCTTCTCCATTCCCCTCCACCCTGATGATATGGAAAAGTTCGCCTTTTCCCTGCCTGCTCTTAATTTCTCCAGGCCAGATCAGAGGTTTGAATGGACGGTCCTCCCCCAGGGGATGGCTAATAGCCCATCAATCTGCCAGAACATATTAGCCCAGAAACCCAGACATCTATATCCTAGGAGCGCCTGACCGCTCTCAGCTTGACCTCCTCACTACCGAGTGCCTCTCTATTTTAACCCACCACAATTTCAAGGTGGCTCCTGAAAAAGTCCAAAGGATCCCCCCTTTTAAAATCCTTGGATCCTTACTCTCCTTGGATACAGTGTCCCCGATCAGACCCCAATTAGAGATTCAACCCTCGTACACCCTACCTCAGTTACAAAAACTACTTGGTGAAATAAATTGGATGAGGCCATGGATCTCTATTTCTACTGAGAAACTCACCCCTCTATTTGACCTACTCAAGGGCTCAAATCTTTCGTCTGATATCATTCTAAACACAGAACATATCCAAACACTCAATGAGGTCCAACGGGCCATTGATAAATCTACCTTAAAGCGATTCACTCCCTCCATGCCCTTAATTCTATATGTTTTCCCTGGGGAATCCCTAATGACAGCGCTATTAGCCCAACAAGGAGAACCCATTCAATGGATCCACCTTTCAGTGGGGGGCACCCCGCGAGTATACGCGGCGACTGACCAACTCGCTGACTGCATCACGAAAGGGAGAAACAATTCGCTCCGTTTATTTGGACAGGATCCAAGTAGCATTGTTATTCCCTACCGAACTCAGGACTTCACATGGCTCCAACGCAATAATGCTAGGGTGGCCATAGTCTTAGAAGGATTCTCCGGAAATATAGATTGCCATTATGGGCCTTATAAATGGATGAATTCCTTCGGTAAGCTGCAGTGGAAGATCCCCATGCTATTCATCACCCAAGCAGATCCATCCTTTCATACAGCCTTTACAGATGGAGGAAAAGTAGGAGCTTCAGTAGTGATCTTCCCCCCTCACTCTGATACTGATAGAACCCCTACCCCTCAGAAATCTCTCATCCACCTGGTCCAGGGGTCCACACAATTTAAAGAGCTTTATGCTGTGGTCCTAGCCCTTTCCACCATTAAGGGTCCCCTCAATTTATTTTCTGACAGCCTCTATGTGGTAAACCTCCTACCCAACCTAATCGATGCTCACATCAAACTAGATTCTAACCCCATCACCCCACTTATGATCCAAACCCGAACCCTCCTAAAGCAAAGAACCAGCCAAATATACGTTCAACATCTCAGGGGACACCAAGGACTTCTGGGTTTCCTATCCCAAGGTAACTCCTTGGCCGACCAACTTGCATCTACTCCCCAATGTTACTCTGTAGAAGAGGCTGCTCACTTCCATAAACTTACACACACCAATTGGAGGGGATTCCATCAACGCTTCCCCCAGGTACCCATTAAAAATCTCAAAAAAATCATTCGAACCTGCAAATCCTGCCAACCTTTCCTACAAGTTCCCCCACTCCAGGGGCTGGGGTGCAATCCTAGGGGGCTACACCCCAATCACCTCTGGCAAACAGATGTAACCCATTACCCCTCCTTTGGTAAACTTAAATTTGTTTTCGTGTCCGTTGACACATGTTCACATGCTTTCTGGGCAACTGCCCATGCCGGCGAAAAGACTAAACATGCTGTCAGCCATTTCTTACAATGTTTTGCCACTCTAGGACTCCCCAAACAAATTAAAACTGATAATGGCCCTTGCTTTACTAGCACAACCTTTAAAACCTTCCTCTCAGAATGGAACATCTCCCACTCCACCGGCATTCCTTATAACCCTCGAGGACAAGCCATTGTGGAAAGACAAAACCGTACCCTCAAAGACCAATCACAAAAACAAAAGGGGGAATCCCTTCCCCCACATGATCAACTCAAAAGGGCACTGTTCACCCTTAATATTTTAAATTTTTCAAAATACGATCATTTGACAGCGTTCCAAAGACACTGGTCCGCCATAACCCCTTATACCTCAATATCGGTCAGATGGAAAGACCCCCTGACTGGGTATTGGAGGGGACCTGACCCCCTCCTCACTACAGGTAGAGGGTTTGGATGCATATTCCCCCCGGAAGAAAAGAAGCCTATTTGGGTGCCCGCACGAGACATCATATACCTCCCAGCCCCAGAAAACAACAATAACCCAGACCCAGAGAGCCCACAACTCTCTGAGGAACCCTTTCTCCCTATCTGACCCACAGATCTACAGTCGAAAGATGATATTATCAATGCTCCTGACCCTACTGGCTCATGCACAAGTCACTATTGCGGGACTCGGCGACCCAGGTAAAGCCAAGGCCCTGCTCCGAGGAATACAGGGAACCGATCAAAAATCTCATGCTCAGGTAAGTTCGCTGCCCTTATACTAACATCTCTAGATGGAAATAAATGCCTTGGGGCCGTAAATTCATACGTTTGTTGGAATGCTCCCAGAACCGTCCCTACATCACAAGGAAAACCTGGGCCTTGCCCATGCTCCACATTCCATCCCTCACTCCACACTGCTTGCTACACAGACACCGCCCAACAATGCTCTTTTGATAACAAAACATACTGGTACACAAAGCGGGGGACAAACTCACCCAGCGATACGGGGGCCGGCAGCAACTCGATGCCATCCCCTTGTTATGGCACCTCAGGGCAGGATGTCTGCTTCAACTCCGTGGCGCCCATAGGAGTATCTGATGGGGGCCGGCCCCAAGATCAAACCCACAATGCAATTGTATCGCGCAGGATTGAAATTATGATCAAGAGCCAAGAACCTCCTGTCTATCACCCCCTAATCTTACCTGAGAACCGGAGAGTGCTACAGCTTGACCCCGAAACCGAAAGTATTCTAAACACTGTCTTCGCTCTCATAAACTCCTCCAACCCCTCTCTCGCCCAGGACTGCTGGCTATGCCTTAAGAATGGGCCTCTTCTGGCCCAGGCCATTTTAGTCAACAATATCTCATTATCCCTACTCCCCTCATCATGTCAGCTTCTACCGCCCCGACCCAACATATATATTTCCCCCCTCTCCCCTAATACCTCCTGTCTTTGGGCGCCACCCCTTGCTGATAATTCCTCTAACCTAGATCTCAGACGCATTGACGATGTTTTCTGCAGTAATAACTGCCGAAAAGGGAGGCATCTGCTTGTTTTTGCAGGAGGAATGCTGCTTCTATGCCAACAAATCGGGCATAGTTCAAGATAAAATTAGAAAACTACAAGAAGACCTGGAGAAGAGGCATCACGAGATGTGGAACAGTCCGTTCGGGACCGGCTTCGGTGGCCTTCTCCCATACTTCCTCCCTCTTCTGGGCCCCCTCTTTATTCTGCTCCTTGTCGTTTCCTTTGGCCCCTGCCTTATCAATAAGCTAACTCAATTTATACAAAAAAGGATGGAAGCCATTCAGTTAATGAATGTTCAAGTACATTACCAGAGACTGACCACCCATGATGAAGAAATCTATCATTAATCTTTATTGGCCAATGACGGGTAAGACCCCATATCGGTTGGGGCAACCTAAGACAGGCCTTAAAGGAGATGCCCCCCCGTAGCAGCATGATATTCAGTGACGGGTAAGACCAATGAGAGACACAGAGCAACCTAAGACAGAGGACATACCTTTGCTGTATGACCCTCAATGACGGGTAAGTCTGTTACCTCACCACTGGCAACCTAAGACAGAAGTCATGCCTACAAAAACAAAAGGGGGAAATGTTGGGCACAGCAAAGATGGCGCTGGCCTGCCTTCTCTTCCGGCTAGAAAAGGCGCCACCGTGGCAGTATTGGCGCCAACGTGGCGGTTTCAGTTCCGCATATCTCTGATATTTCCTCCTCTCGCCCAACACACCCTACCCAGTTACTGACTACGTAACCAAACCCCATAGGCTCTCTCCCCGCTGACCTCATTTCCCATCCCCTACCCAATATAAGCTGCAACCCCGCTCAATAAAGTGAGATCCTGCTTCAACAGATCCCCCGAGCCTGGTGTCGTCTGTTGGTGCATCCGCGTTCGCGACACTCGCCATCCCGCTCAGCCCCGGGAAGGGGCCTCCGGCTGGTCCGGTCGCCTCCACCCCTTCGAGGGAACCCCAACAGACTCCAAGGCACCATGAAGAAGAGCTGATATGCCTCTTCTTAATTTCCTAATAAACTGTTCTTGAAGACACAAAAATGAAAAAGGTGGCTTTGAGATCAAATGGTAAGAAAAGATTTCAGAAAATCCTGGTGGAATTCTCACTAATTGCATCATCAGTCAAGATGAATTGAGAAATACATTTTGAACCACATATCACCTAATCTACCCTCTGAAAAAGAAGAAAAGTCTACCCTACCCCCATCAAATCAGTACTAAAAACAAAAATGAGAAGCCTGGAAGGAAGACAGAAAGAGTAAAATAATTAGAGAAGACCATACATGTGGAGAGTAGAGGACAAAGAGCTAAGAATTATAAGTGTTCCCAAAAAAGAAAAGAAAAAATAATGGAAGTGTTGAAGAGGACAGTAGAACAATCAAAGTCTATTGAATGACTAGTAGGTCACAGGTGTGACCCTAGGAATTTTATATCCATTCAAGTAATTGTGCATTTGTGAAAACAACAGAAAGACTTTCTCAATTAAATAAGGACTAAGAAATATACTATTGAAGTATGCCCTTTGTTAAACTTAAGTAAGACAAGATTCCCAAACTTTCTATTTAAGTACAAAATCTGTAGTTTTATTTAACCTCAAGCATGTGAAATAAGAGGGAAATAACAATAATCTCCTTCTGATTTCACAGAGATTTCCCAAGTTTTATGCCTTTAGAAAAAAGTGACATCTGCATCAAAATTATTACCAAGGTAACACATTATCAAGTAAAACCACTAATTAAAATTACTGACCTTTCAAAAATTAAAGGTTAGTGGCAGGAGGCCTCATCTGGGTGGCTCAGTGGTTTAAAGCCTCTACTTTCAGCTCAAGTCATGATCCCAGGGTCCTGGGATCGAGCCCCACATGGGGCTCTCTGCTCAGCGGGGAGCCTGCTTCCTCCTCTATCTGTCTGCCTCTCTGCCTACTTGTGATCTCTGCCTGTCAAATAAATAAATAAAATCTTTAAAAAAAAATTAAAGGTTACCATCAACAGTAGTTAGCAATAATCTCTGAATCCCAGGTATCTTATAAAAATCCTTATCTAAAATTAATATAAGAAAAAATAGTTTCTGGTTTTCTCTAAAAGTGTAGGGAAAGAAAAAAACAAACATTTCCTTCTTATATTATTGCACTGTCTTCCTTTATGCATAATTAGGAAGGCCTGTTTTTCAAGACTAAATACTGGGATTCCTTTGGTTACTACTGGCAGGAAAAGAAGCAGGCCTCAGAAGCTCAAGGCATATAATATGGAACAAAAAAAAAAATAGTGTTATAAGCATCAGAATGTGGAGCATATGAGGCTTTGCATCTCACTTTCTCAAAAACACTAATAAGAGATTCACTCCAACCGCCTGAAGAATGAATCAGTGTGGCATGGACTTCTGCATTATAATCCTGGCTTTTTAACTTACTCAATTAAGCAGGTTACTCTCTAAGACTCAATTTCTTCCTCTGTAAAACAAGGGTACATAATTGAACCTACAATGCAAGATACGAGTGAGAATCAAATAAGATAGTTCAGGTAAAATATTTGACACAATGCCTGTTACACAGTAAGTGTACAATGATGAACTTTTAATGTAACAAATTATTACCTAACAATGTATTAGTCACACAGAGAAATACACTAAAGTTAGTTACCTATTGCTTCATTACAAATTCCTCCCAGATTTTAGTGGCTGAAAACAAGAAGCATTTACTATCTCACATGAGTTTCTAAAGGTCAGATCCAGGAACAACTTCTGTGGCTTTTCCTGGCTCTGCATCTCTGACAAAGTTGCAGTCAAAATGGCGTTTGGGATGTAAACATCTGAAGATTGACAGGACTAAAGGATTCACTTCCAAGAAGACTCACTCATATGGCTGTTGCCTGGAGACCTTGGTTCTTCATTGGCTAATGGCAGGAGGCCTCAGCTCCCCCAAACATGGGCTTCTCCTTATGACATGTCAGCTAACTTCACCCAGAGTGAGAAATTCAAGAGAAAGAAGTCACAGTGCCTTTCATAATCTCGTCTCCGAAGTCCCACATCACCACTGCTGTTTTCTATTAATTAAGAAGCACATCAGTAAGTCCAGGTCATACTCAAAGGAGTGTCTACCTCTTGAAGAATATCAAAATAACTTAAAAAAAAAAGAATATCAAATAACTTGTGCAAAGATTGAAAACGACAATTTTATTTGTGTATCATATGCATATATCTATAAGAAATAGAAAGCTATAATGTAAAAATTTCTTTTTATTACTAAGATGTAATTGATACATAACATTGTATAATATTAAGGCATATTGATTGGATCTATTTATGTATTGCAATATCACTGACACCATAGTCTCAGCTAACACCACCATCTTGTCACATAATTATTTCTATTTTGTGGAGAAAACATTTAAGATGTAATCTCTTAGCAACCTTGAAGTACATAATACAGTATTGTTGACTAGAATCACAATGACGTGCATTAGACCTCCAGAACTTATTCACCTTCTAATTGCAAATCTGTGCCCTTTAACCAAAATCCCCCCAATTTTCCCACAACCCAACCCCTGCACAACTATTATCTGCTCTTTTTTGCAATTTTGGTTATCAGGAAAACCAATAAAATATACAGAATTAAGCAGGAAAAAATGTTTTAAAACATGTTTATAAAATTCAGGGCTAAAACTTTCCTGTAAATTAAGGTAGATAATAATATAAAAATGTAAAATAATAATCTAAACCTGGGGCCCTTGGGTAGCTCAGTCAGTTAAGCATCTGACTGTTGATTTCAGCTCAGGTCATATTCTCAGCATCCTGGGATGGAGGCCCATGTTGGGCTCTGCATTCAGTGGGAAGTCTGAGGATTCACTCTCCCTCTGCCCCACACCCTGATCATTCTCTCCCCTGTCTAAAATAAATAAATCTCTAAAAAATAATAACTTCATCAAGATAAAAAAACTTCTGCACAGCAAAGGAAACAGTCAACAAAACTAAGAGGCAATCCACAGAATGGGAGAAGATATTCACAAATGACACTACAAACAAAGGGTTGATATCCAAGATCTATAAAGAGCTCCTCAAACTCAATACATGCAAAAAAGACGTCAAAAAATGGGCAGAAGACATGAACAGACACTTCTCCAAAGAAGACATAAAAATGGCTAACAGACACATGAAAAAATGTTCATCATCATTGGCCATCAGGAAGATTCAAATAAAAACCACATTGAGATACCACCTTACACCAGTTAGAATGGCCAAAGTCAATAAAACAATAAACAAGTGTTGGAGAGGATGTGGAGTAAGGGGAACCCTCTTACACTGTTGGTGGGAATGTAAGGTAGTATGGCCACTTTGGAAAACAGTGTAGAGGTTCTTCCAAAAGTTAAAAATAGAGCTACCTTATGACCCAGTAATTACACTACTGGGTATTTACCCCAAAGATACAGATGTAGTGAAAAGAAGAGCCACCTGTACCCCAATGTTCATAGCAGCAATGTCCACAATAGCCAATCTGTGGAAGGAGCCAAGATGCCCTTCAACAGATGAATGGGTAAAGAAGATATGGTCCATATATACAATGGAGTATTACTCAGCCATCAGAAAGGATGAATAATATAAAATGGATGAATAATGAATAATATAACATGGATGAAAATGGAGGAGATTAGGCTAAGTGAAATAAGTCAAACAGAGAAAGATGATTATCATATGGAACATAAGGAATAATATAGATGACATTAGGAAAAGGAAGGGAAAAATGAAGAGGAAGAAATTGGAGTGGGAGACAAACCATGAGAGACTATGGACTCTGGGAAACAAACTGAGGGTTTTAGAAGGGAGGGGGGAGGGGGAACAGGTGAGCCTAGAGTTGGATATTAAGGAAGGCATGTATTGCATGGAGCACTGGTTGCTAAACACAAACAAAAAAATGAATCATGGAACATTACATCAGAAACTAATGATGTACTGTATGGTGACTAACATAACATAATATTAAAATAATAATAATAACAAACTATAGAAATGATCCCAGAAAGTATAGTCTTGGGAGGGAGACAAGCCATAAGTGACTCTTAATCTCACAAAACAAACTGAGGGTTGCTGGGGGGAGGGGGGGTGGAAGAAGGGGGGTGGGGTTATGGACATTGGGGAGGGTATGTGCTTTGGTGAGTGCTGTGAAGTGTGTAAACCTGGCAATTCACAGACCTGTACCCCCGGGGATAAAAATATATGTTTATAAAAAATAAAAAATTAAAAAATAATAATAATAATAAGCTAAACCTATAACACCAAATTATTTTAACAAACATGTAGGAATGCAATAAGGATTAAGAAGGAAAGAGATTGGGGAGGGTATGTGCTATAGTGAGTGCTGTGAAGTGTGTAAACCTGGCGATTCACAGACCTGTACCCTGGGGCTAATAATACATTATATGTTAATTAAAATTTTTTAAAAATTATTTAAAAAAAAAAGCAAACAAGATCCATCAAAAAAAAAGGAAAGGGATTATACAATTTATATATCAGGTAAGTTACTGCTTTGATACTAATTTTGATAATTATAGAAATGTAATCAAATACATATTGGATAAACCAAAATTGAGCCACTAGTAAGATTTTTATTATAATGTTTTTGGATCACAAAAGAAATATTCCCTAACATTAATATAAAAAATTTAGAAAACACCAAAAAGGATAAAATAAAAATAAAAATAACATAATCCTTACCATTTGGATGCCTTTTATCTCTTTTTGTTGTCTGTTGAGGCTAGGACTTTCTGCACTACATTAAATAACGGTGGTGAGAGTGGACATCCCTATCTTATTTCTAAATGCAGAGGAAAAGCTCTGAGTTTTCCCCCATTGAGAATGATCTACTCCTCCATTGAGTAGATCTTTCATGTAGATCACCTTTATGATGTTGAGGTGTATTCCCTCTATCCCTACTCTGTTGTAAGTTTTTATCAAGAAAAAATGCTATATTTTGTCAAATTCTTTTTCTGCATCTGTTGAGAGGATCATATGGTCTTATCCTTTCTTTTAAACAATGTGGTATATCACGTTGATTGATTTCAGAATATTGTACCACCCAGCAGCTCAGGAATAAATCCCACTTGATCATGGTGGATAATTCATTTAATGTCCTGTTGAATTCAGTTTGCTGGTATCTTGTTGACAATTTTTGTAGCCATGTTCATCAAGGATATTGGCTTGTAATTTTTCTTTTTAGTGGGATCTTTGCCTGGTTTTTGAATCAAAGTACTGCTCACCTTGTAGAATGAGTCTAGAAGTTTTCCCTCAGTTTGAGAAGAACAGGTATTAAGTCTTCTTTAAATGTCTAGTGTAATTCTCCTGAGAAGCCATCCAGCCCTGGACTTTTTGTTTGTTGGGAGACGTTTCATTATTGATTCAATTTCTTTCCTGACATAGAATCTGTTCAAATTTTCTATTTCTTCCCTCTTCAGTTTTGGTAGTTTGTATGTTTCTAGGAATTTGTTTAAAAAGACAAATTTAATAACTCCCCTATTGTTGAATGTTTAGGTGTTTTCAATTTTTATTAAAATATATAAAAATATATAATTATATATTTCAAATATCTTATTATTTTCATTGAATTAAATTCTAGTAGAATTTCAGAAAAGAGACAATATTTAAAACTCTTAATTAATATTGCAAAACTATACTTACAAAAGGTTGTGCCAACTAATAAATACCCTCACGATATTTGAAAGTTCTCATTTCCCCCAATCAAAACCACAATGGATATCATTCATACCTGTAAGAATGGCTGTTGTAAAAGATAAGAATAATGAATGTTGGTGAGGATGTGGGGAAAATGGACCCTTGTGCACCACTGGTTGGAATGTAAATTGGTGTAGCCATTACGAAAAATAGTATTGAGGTTTGTCAAAAAATTAAAACTAGAACTACCATATGTTTCAGCAATTCCACTTCTGGGTATTTATTTGAAGAAAATGAAAACACTAATTCAAAAATATATATCTACCCCATGTTCATTACAGTAATTATTTACAATAGTCAGGATATGGATAAAGAAAATGTGATAGATACACACACACACACACACACACATACACACAATGTCATATTATTTAGCCATGGGGAAAAAGGAAATTCTTGCAACAACAGGGTTGGACCTTGAGGGCATTATGATAAATAAAACTAAATCAGATAGAAAAAGACAAATACTATATGATATTACTTACATGTGGCATAAGAAAGACAGAAAGAAAGAGGCTTATAAATACAGAGAACAGATTCGTGGTTGACAGAGGTGGGAGTGTAGGCGGTTGGCAAAATAGGTGAAGGTGGTCAAAAGGTACAAACTTCCAATTATAAAAAAGTAAGATGTTTTTTGTGTGTGCGAGGTATGTGCTTGGTGAGTACTGTGAATTGTAAAAGACTGATGAATCACAGATGTGTACCCCTGAAACAAATAATACATTATATGTTAATAAAAAAATAAATTAAAAAAATAAGTCATGGGGATATAATGATATTGTATTGTATATTCAAAAGTTGCAAAGACAGTAAGTAGATCTAAAAAGTTCTCATCATAGGAAGCCTAGGTAGCTCAGTCAGTTAAGCATCTAACTCTTGGTTTGGGTTCAGGTCATGATTTTATGGGTCAGTGATCGAGCCCCTTTTTGGGCTTTGTGTTCAGTAGGGAGTCTGCTTGAAGATTCTCTCCCTCTCCTCGACACTCTCTCTCGCTCTCGCTCTCTCTCTGTTTCTCTCAAATAAATAGATAAATAAATCTTTTTTTGTTTTGTTTTGTTTTAAGTTTTTAAAAGGTTCTCATCACAAAAAAATATGGTGACAGATATTAACTAGATTTACTGTGATCATTTTCAATATATGGTTGACACAAGTTTGAACTGCACAGGCCCACTTATACACAGAATTTTTTTTAATAGCTACAGTACAGAATTGTAAGTCTATTTCTTTTTCCTTACAATTTTCTTAATAACATTTTCTTCTCTCTAGCTTCATTATAAGAATTCTGTGTATATATAATATATATAACACACAAAATATGTTAGTCAACTGTTTATGTTACCACCAAGGCTTCCAATCAATAGTAGGCTATTAATATTTAAGTTCTGGGGAGCCAAAGTTACATTCAGATTTTTTTAATTAATTTATTTATTTTCAGAAAAACAGTATTCATTATTTTTTCACCACACCCAGTGCTCCATGCAATCCGTGCCCTCTATAATACCCACCACCTGGTACCCCACCCTCCCACCCCCCCGCCATTCAGATTTTTGACTGCACAAGGGTGTCAGCACTCCTAACCCCCGTGTGGTTCAAGGGTCAGCTGTATACAAATATTGAGTCATTGTGTTATGCACCTAAAACTAATATGTTATTATGTCAATTGTATCTCAATTTTTCAAAATCTTTTTTAAAATGTTTTTATTTCCCCATAGTCTTTACAGTGGAGTATCTGCAATTGGATATATTCTGACAGTTTCTCAAAACTAACATTATAGCACATAGTTATTTTCTCCCTATCCCTTCCATGCTACTTCTTTCCTGGACTTTTACGTTTCTGTTAAAAAAGTCTGTCCTTCCAGACAAACTGGCAACATAAAACAATGTCCTTTTTGAGGTCTTTCTTCTTCCTGCCTCCTATCCAAGCAGTTATCAAATCTGGCCTCTTATAATTCCCAAAATACCTACCACATTCATCTCTTTTCTCCATTCTTACTGTCAATTCTATTAGTTTTCTCCCATCCAATCAAGTTGGATTCTTTTTCCAATCCTATCCTACCCCAGGGTGTGAAACTGTGTCTGGTAGTAGGTAACACTATTTATTTTGATGGAGTTAATCTAGCTTTGTCCCTTCATGTTCCAAGATCAGTGCTCAGTATTTGTCAAAGGAGGTGGAAAACTCTGAATATAAATTCTGGATATAAAAATTAATAAGTTCGCTTATCAGATTACTTCCAAACACCCTGTGCTACTTCACAATATACCCACAGAGTGTTTTGGCACAGAGCCAAGCTTGAGCTCCAAGCAAGGGCCTGATACTGTGACATAGCTAATATTCCTGGATCATTCCTTGACCCAACCTAAAAGAATGGAACAGAGATAATTACAGATTATACTAGTCATCTATTGCTGAGTAACAAACTTATCATAAATTTATCAGTTTAAAATAATATATATTTATTATACTACAATTTTTGTAGGTCAGGAATCTGGCCATGGTTTACCTGAGATCTTTGTTTCAGGGTCTTTCAGTGGAGTTGCCATCAAGATGCTGGCCAATGTTCTTTCCCACTGAGATTTCCAGAAAACTATGGCTGGGGAAAAAGAAAGCAAAAAAAAAAAAAAAAAAAAAAAAAAAAAAAAAGAGTTCAGTGGTGGCAACCACCCTGAAAAGTTCACGAGAACTTCCAAATCCACTAACTAGGAATATCAGAATTAGACTCAAAACAGAAAACATCCAACTGTCTGGGCGGTTGGTCAGTAAGGATCTGAAAATATTTACTGTTTTAATCATATGAATAGATGTTAATTTGACAAACATCAATCAATCATTTACTATATGTAATGCACCATATCATGCACTGGAGAAAATTAAGATAAATAAGCCATATATAATTCATGAATTCAGAGAATTCACACTGTAGCAGAAGAAAGGAAGAAACCTATTCACAAATCACTACGACAACATAGCATGCAATAAAAGTTATAACAGATGGATCCAAAAATAAAGTGCTTGGGTACAGAAAAGAAGGGAAAGTTATGAAATACTGGAATTTAAGTAGGTAATCATTCCCGAGGAGTGGACTATGGAATGATCAGAAGGAATGAGAAAGAACGAAGAATAAATTTGAAAGCAAGCCAGCCAAGGACAGCTTTCATAACCTCTGAGCACTTTAGCACTTCCTATAAAAATACCAAATATTGAAGAGAGCTGTAAAAATACCAAATGTTTCAGAGAACATGGAACAACCAGAATTCTTATACATTGCTTATGGGAGGAAAAACAAAGTTTCATAAAAAGTTAAACATACATCAACCTTATGATCCAGCAGTTCTATCCCTAGGTGTTTATCCAAGGAAAAGGAAATCACTTGTCCACAAAAAACTTGTATGAGATGCTTCATGGTAGCTTTTCACATGATAGCCAAAATTCAGAAATAATAGGAGAATGAATTAACACAAGAGAATTTTTTAGGGAGATGGAAATATTTGTATCTTGCTGTAATTGCCAAGAACAGTGAATGGTTCACTTAAGATTTGAGTACTTCTGGGGGGAGGAGTCAAGATGGCGGAGAAGTAGCAAGCTGAGACTGCTTCAGCTAGCCGGAGATCAGCTAGATAGCTTATCTAAAGATTGCAAACACCTGAAAATCCATCGGCAGATCGAAGAGAAGAAGAACAGCAATTCTGGAAACAGAAAAACAACCACTTTCTGAAAGGTAGGACCGGCAGAGAAGTGAATCCAAAGCGACGGGAAGATAGACCCCGGGGGGGAGGGGCCGGCTCCCGGCAAGCGGCGGAGCAACCGCGCACAAAATCAGGACTTTTAAAAGTCTGTTCCGCTGAGGGACATCGCTCCAGAGGCTAAACCAGGGCGAAGCCCACGCGGGGTCAGCGTGGCCTCAGGTCCCGCAGGGTCACAGAAGGATCGGGGGTGTCTGAGTGTCGCAGAGCTTGCGGATATTGGAACGGGAAAGCCAGCTACAGAGACAGAGCTGACAATAAGCTCGCAGCTCCGTGTTACCTTGAACCGGTCGCAGGCTCGGTGAGCTCGGAGCGCGGCCGGAGGTCAGGCAGACGGGAGTAACTGGGCGCTGTTCTCTGAGGGCGCACTGAGGAGTGGGGCCCTGGGCTCTCGGCTCCTCCGGGCCGGAGACCAGGAGGCCGCCATTTGTATTCCCGTCCTCTGGAACTCTACGGAAAGCGCTCAGGAAACAAAAGCTCCTGAAAGCAAACCCGAGCGGATTACTCACCCCGACCCGGGTAAGGGCGGGTGTAATTCCGCCTGGGGCAAAGACACTTGAGAATCACTACAACAGGCCCCTCCCCCAGAAGATCAACAAGAAATCCAGCCGAGAGACCAAGTTCACCTACCAAGGAGTGCGGTTTCAATACCAAGGAGAGCAGCAGAATTCCAGGAGGAGGAGAAAGCCAAGCACGGAACTCATGGCTTTTTTCCTGTGATTTTTTTTTAGTCTTGCAGTTAATTTAATTTTTTCTTTTTTCATTTTTTTTTTTTTTCTCGCCTTCGGGTAAAATTTTTTTTTAACTGTTACCTTTTTCTTTTTTTAACGATTTTTTTTTTTTACTAGTTTATCTAATATATATATATATTTTTTTACATTTTCTTAGGTGTTTTCTTTTTAAAAAAATTCTTTTCTTTTCTTTTCTTTTTTTTTCTTTTTCTTTCTTTTTTTTTTTTTTTTTTTTTCTTTCTTCCTTTTTGAACCTCTTTTTATCCCCTTTCTCCCCACTCACGATTTTGGATCTCTTCTAATTTGGTTTATTTTTTTTTTAAAGCATATTTTCCTGGGGTTGTTGCCACCCTTTTAGTATTTTACTTGCCCCTTCATTTACTCTTATCTGGACAAAATGACAAGACGTAAAAATTCAACACAAAAAAAAGAACAAGAGGCAGCAGAGTACCGAAGGCTAGGGACCTAATCAATACAGACATCGGTAATATGTCAGATCTAGAGTTCAGAATGACAATTCTCAAGGTTCTAGCCGGGCTCGAAAAAGGCATGGAAGATATTAGAGAAACCCTCTCGAGAGATATAAAAAGCCCTTTCTGGGAGAAATAAAAGAACTAAAATCTAACCAAGGTGAAATCAAAAAAGCTATTAATGAGGTTTGCAATCAAAAATGGAGGCTCTAACTGCTAGGATAAATGAGGCAGAAGAAAGAATTAGTGATATAGAAGACCAAATGACAGAGAATAAAGAAGCTGAGCAAAAGAGGGACAAACAGCTACTGGACCACGAGGGGAGAATTCGAGAGAGATAAGTGACACCATAAGACGAAACAACATTAGAATAATTGGGATTCCAGAAGAAGAAGAAAGTGAGAGGGGGAGCAGAAGGTATACTGGAGAGAATTATTGGGGAGAATTTCCCCAATATGGCAAAGGGAAAACGAGCATCAAAATTCAGGAGGTTCAGAGAATGCCCCTCAAAATCAATAAGAATAGGACCACACCCCGTCACCTAATAGTAAAATTTACAAGTCTCAATGACAAAGAGAAAATCCTGAAAGCAGCCCGGGAAAAGAAGTCTGTAACATACAATGGTAAAAATATTAGATTGGCAGCTGACTTATCCACAGAGACCTGGCAGGCCAGAAAGAGCTGGCATGATATTTTCAGAGCACTAAACGAGAAAAACATGCAGCCAAGAATACTATATCCAGCTAGGCTATCATTGAAAATAGAAGGAGAGATTAAAAGCTTCCAGGACAAACAACAACTGAAAGAATTTGCAAATACCAAACCAGCTCTACAGGAAATATTGAAAGGGGTCCTCTAAGCAAAGAGAGAGCCTACAAGTGGTAGATCAGAAAGGAACAGAGACCATATACAGTAACAGTCACCTTACAGGCAATACAATGGCACTAAATTCATATCTCTCAATAGTTACCCTGAATGTGAATGGGCTAAATGCCCCTGTCAAAAGACACAGGGTATCAGAATGGATAAAAAAAACAAAAACCCATCTATATGTTGCCTCCAAGAAACACATTTTAAGCCCGAAGACACCTCCAGATTTAAAGTGAGGGGGTGGAAAAGAATTTACCATGCTAATGGACATCAGAAGAAAGCAGGAGTGGCAATCCTTATATCAGATCAATTAGATTTTAAGCCAAAGACTATAATAAGAGATGAGGAAGGACACTATATCATACTCAAAGGGTCTGTCCCAACAAGAAGATTTAACAATTTTAAATATCTATGCCCCCAATGTGGGAGCAGCCAACTATATAAACCAATTAATAACAAAATCAAAGAAAACACATCAACAATAATACAATGATAGTAGGGGACTTTAACACTCCCCTCACTGAAATGGACAGGTCATCCAAGCAAAAGATCAGCAAGGGAAATAAAGGCCTTAAATGACACACTGGACCAGATGGACATCACAGATATATTCAGAATATTTCATCCCAAAGCAACAGAATACACATTCTTCTCTAATGCACATGGAACATTCTCCAGAATAGATCACATCCTCGGTCCTAAATCAGGACTCAACCGGTATCAAAAGATTGGGATCATTCCCTGCATATTTTCAGACCACAATGCTCTAAAGCTAGAACTCAACCACAAAAGGAAGTTTGGAAAGAACCCAAATACATGGAGACTAAACAGTATCCTTCTAAAGAATGAATGGGGTCAACCGGGAAATTAAAGAAGAATTGAAAAAAATCATGGAAACAAATGATAATGAAAATACAACGGTTCAAAATCTGTGGGACACAACAAAGGCAGTCCTGAGAGGAAAATATATAGCGGTACAAGCCTTTCTCAAGAAACAAGAAAGGTCTCAGGTACACAACCTAACCCTACACCTAAAGGAGCTGGAGAAAGAACAAGAAAGAAACCCTAAGCCCAGCAGGAGAAGAGAAATCATAAAGATCAGAGCAGAAATCAATGAAATAGAAACCAAAAAAACAATAGAACAAATCAACGAAACTAGGAGCTGGTTCTTTGAAAGAATTAATAAAATTGATAAACCCCTGGCCCGACTTATCAAAAAGAAAAGAGAAAGGACCCAAATAAATAAAATCATGAATGAAAGAGGAGAGATCACAACTAACACCCAAGAAATACAAACTATTATAAGAACATACTATGAGCAACTCTACGGCAATAAATTTGACAATCTGGAAGAAATGGATGCATTCCTAGAAAACATATAAACTACCGCAACTGAACCAGGAAGAAATAGAAAGCCTGAACAGACCCATAACCAGTAAGGAGATAGAAACAGTCATTAAAAATCTCCAAACAAACAAAAGCCCAGGGCCAGACGGCTTCCCGGGGGAATTCTACCAAACATTTAAAGAAGAACTAATTCCTATTCTCCTGAAACTGTTCCAAAAAATAGAAATGGAAGGAAAACTTCCAAACTCATTTTATGAGGCCAGCATCACCTTGATCCCAAAACCAGACAAGGATCCCACCAAAAAAGAGAGCTATAGACCGATATCCTTGATGAACACAGATGCGAAAATACTCAACAAAATACTAGCCAATAGGATTCAACAGTACATTAAAAAGATTATTCACCACGACCAAGTGGGATTTATTCCAGGGCTGCAAGGTTGGTTCAACATCCGCAAATCAGTCAATGTGATACAACACATCAATAAAAGAAAGAACAAGAACCATATGATACTCTCAATAGATGCTGAAAAAGCATTTGACAAAGTACAACATCCCTTCCTGATCAAAACTCTTCAAAGTGTAGGGATAGAGGGCACATACCTCAATATCATCAAAGCCATCTATGAAAAACCCACCGCAAATATCATTCTCAATGGAGAAAAACTGAAAGCTTTTCCGCTAAGGTCAGGAACACGGCAGGGATGTCCATTATCACCACTGCTATTCAACATCGTACTAGAGGTCCTAGCCTCAGCAATCAGACAACAAAAGGAAATTAAAGGCATCCAAATCGGCAAAGAAGAAGTCAAATTATCACTCTTCGCAGATGATATGATACTATATGTGGAAAAACCCAAAAGACTCCACTCCAAAACTGCTAGAACTTATACAGGAATTCAGTAAAGTGTCAGGATATAAAATCAATGCACAGAAATCAGTTGCATTTCTCTACACCAACAGCAAGACAGAAGAAAGAGATATTAAGGAGTCAATCCCATTTACAATTGCATCCAAAACCATAAGATACCTAGGAATAAACCCTAACCAAAGAGACACAGAATCTATACTCAGAAAACTATAAAGTACTCATGAAAGAAATTGAGGAAGACACAAAGAAATGGAAAAAAATGTTCCATGCTCCTGGATTGGAAGAATAAATATCGTGAAAATGTCTATGCTACCTAAAGCAATCTACACATTTAATGCAATTCCTATCAAAGTACCATCCATCTTTTTCAAAGAAATGGAACAAATAATTCTAAAATTTATATGGAACCAGAAAAGACCTCGAATAGCCAAAGGGATATTGAAAAAGAAAGCCAACGTTGGTGGCATCACAATTCCGGACTTCAAGCTCTATTACAAAGCTGTCATCATCAAGACAGCATGGTACTGGCATAAAAACAGACACATAGATCAATGGAACAGAATAGAGAGCCCAGAAATAGACCCTCAAATCTATGGTCAACTAATCTTCGACAAAGCAGGAAAGAATGTCCAATGGGAAAAAAAGACAGCCTTTTCAATAAATGGTGCTGGGAAAATTGGACAGCCACATGCAGAAAAAAATGAAATTGGACCATTTCCTTACACCACACACAAAAATAGACTCAAAATGGATGAAGGACCTCAATGTACGAAAGGAATCCATCAAAATCCTTGAGGAGAACACGGGCAGCAACCTCTTCGACCTCTGCCGCAGCAACATCTTCCTAGGAACAACGCAAAAGGCAAGGGAAGCAAGGGAAAAAATGAACTACTGGGATTTCATCAAGATCAAAAGCTTTTGCACAGCAAAGGAAACAGTTAACAAAATCAAAAGACAACTGACAGAATGGGAGAAGATATTTGCAAACGACATATCAGATAAAGGACTAGTGTCCAGAATCTATAAAGAACTTAGCAAACTCAATACCCAAAGAACAAATAATCCAATCAAGAAATGGGCAGAAGACATGAACAGACATTTCTGCAAAGAAGACATCCAGATGGCGAACAGACACATGAAAAAGTGCTCCATATCACTCGGCATCAGGGAAATACAAATCAAAACCACAATGAGATATCACCTCACACCAGTCAGAATGGCTAAAATCAACAAGTCAGGAAATGACAGATGCTGGCGAGGATGCGGAGAAAGGGGAACCCTCCTACACTGTTGGTGGGAATGCAAGCTGGTACAGCCACTCTGGAAAACAGCATGGAGGTTCCTCAAAATGTTGAAAATAGAACTGCCCTATGACCCAGCAATTGCACTATTGGGTATTTACCCTAAAGATACAAATGTAGTGATCCAAAGGGACACATGCACCCGAATGTTTATAGCAGCAATGTCCACAATAGCCAAACTATGGAAAGAACCTAGATGTCCATCAACAGATGAATGGATCAAGAAGATGTGGTATATATACATGATGGAATACTATGCAGCCATCAAAAGAAATGAAATCTTGCCATTTGCAACAACATGGATGGAACTAGAACATATCATGCTTAGCGAAATAAGTCAAGCAGAGAAAGACAACTATCATATGATCTCCCTGATATGAGGAAGTGGTGATGCAACATGGAGGCTTAAGTGGGTAGAAGAAGAATAAATGAAACAAGATGGGATTGGGAGGGAGACAAACCATAAGTGACTCTTAATCTCACAAAACAAACTGAGGGTTGCCGGGGGGGGGAGGGGGTTTGGGAGAAGGGGGGTGGGATTATAGACATTGGGGAGGGTATGTGATTTGGTGAGTGCTGTGAAGTGTGTAAACCTGGTGATTCACAGACCTGTACCCCTGGGGATAAAAATATATGTTTATAAAAAATAAAAAATTAAAAAAAAAAAATTAAAAAATAAATAAATAAATAAATAAAAAACCCAAATAAAAAAAAATTAAAAAAATAAAAAAAAAAATTCTAAAGATAATCTCAAGTTAAATATTTAAACAAGTATACAATGTAACAAATTGTCAAAAGAAGAAGAAACATAGAAACCTTAAAAAATTTGTCAATCTTTTTAGTTTAAGGAATATTGTTGGACTATGACGTTATTAATCAGGTCAGATATTAAATATCTGTATAGAATATGCTTCCATCTTAATGTCAGCAAAATAGTCATTAATAACATTTGATGACTGGTCCTTATATTTTATGCAAACAATATACTGTTTATGCTCAAAAGCCTGTGAATATTTAAAATTTATCCAATATTTCCACCATTCTCTTTATTTAAGCATCTAAAATTATTTTAAGTTTAGCTGACTATGCAATGATGAAATCATACAAATAGGAAAGAATTTTATATCTATAAGTAGATGTATTAGAAATAACACAGTTATAAAACTGAACTGCAAGTTAATCTTTATCTCACTATTTTAGTACATAGTATTATAACACATATCAAAATATTCTCAATGAATGGTCTTACCTTAAATATGTGCCATATATGAAGAATAATGCTATCATTAGTCCATTTAAAATAAAAATTACAGCAACATAAAAGCAAGCAGGATCTCCCAATCCTTTAAAAATAAAAATAAAAATAAAACATATGTTCTAACTATAAAAAAAAAAAAAAAAAAAAAAAAAGATTTGAGTACTTCTGGAGTGCCTGGGTGACTCAGTCAGTTAAGCATCTGACTCGATTTTGGCTCAGGTCATGATCTCAGGGTTTTGAGGTTAAGTCCCACATCAGGCTCTGTGCTGGGCATGGGACATGCTTGGGATTCTCTCTCTCCCTCTCCCTCTCCCTCTGTCCCTCCCTGAACCTCTCTCTCTCTCTCTCTATCTCTCTCCCCTAATTCCCTCCCTTCCTCTCTTAAAAAAAAAAAAAATCTGAGCACTTCATTGCATATAAGTTATATCTTTTATCTGTCAGTTTTCAGTTGGGGGACAGGTACCACACAATAATTTGAACAGGGAAAGTTTAATATAAAGACTTATTAAACATAACAAGAAATTACCTACTAATGGGTAAAGAGAACTCTAAAAGAGTAAATAAATAGAAGATAAAGGCAGCAACCATTATTACCTCTAGGGCTAAGGTACAGCACCTAAGGATGAAAGAAATACAGAAGGGCCCCTCGGGGCAGAGATCAACTTTGTTGGAGAGGGTAGAGCAATAGTCCCTGAGTGGTGCTCATTCAGTGTTGGTGAAACTTACTGGAGGAAGACTTCACCAGGAGGTGTTGCAGCTCAGGACTCACTGCAAATCCTCCTGTAGAGGTTGTGAGCTGAGAAGCTACCCTCTTAAGAACTGGGTAAGGCTGGCCACAGAGAAATTCCCTGCAGCGCAGCTCACTTGCGAAGCTATCTCCTGGGATGCTGAGGAATGCTGGCTATAGGAAAATAAGTGCTGGCCCATTGCCCCGCTGTTCCCAATGGTCATACACTGCAGAAGAATTTAAGCAGAGCACGCTAAGAACCAGAAGAAAAGTCTGTTCCTCCCCCAGTATCTTCCAGTGCCCTCAGCAACAAAACTCAATATTGTGCAAGCTGGGAAGGGAAGAATGCTCCATATCAAAAGCAGAGCAATGAAGGGTAGATTTAAAATTGAGGCAACAAATGGATAACTGATACACACTTCAATTTTAAAAGTAAGATATATGAGAAATCTAAAATGGTCAAACTCAGAAAAGCAGAATGTTGAATGGTGGTTGCCCAGGGGTGGGGGCAGGAGGAGACAGTGAGGTATTAGTCAGGGGGCACAAAGTTTAATTTATACAAGATGAATCAGACCAGAGGTCTGCTGCACAGCATAGTGCCTAGAGTTAACCATACTATATTGCATCCTTAAAAATTTGCCAAGAGGATGCTGAAAGAGGGTGGTAGGAAACTTTTGGAGGTGATAGATGTGTTTATGACAAGGACTGTGATGATTTGTTGTATACTTTCCCCCAAACTCATCAGATTGATATGGTAAATATATACAGCAATTTGTATGTCAATCATACCTCAATAAAATGGTTTTTAAAAAAGAAGGAGGAAGGGGCACCTGGGTAGCTCAGTGGGCAAGCCTCTGCCTTCAGTTCAGATCATGATCTCGGGGTCCTGGGATCGAGCCCCACATCTGGGCTCTCTGCTCAGCTGGGAGCCTGCTTCCCCACCTTTCTCTGCCTACTTGTGATCTCTCTATATATATCAGATAAATAAAAGGAGGAAGAAGAGGAGGAGAAAGAGAAAGAAGGACATAGAATTTAGGGTTTATG
The DNA here is from genome assembly GCF_011764305.1 of Mustela putorius furo. Classification (NCBI taxonomy): domain Eukaryota; kingdom Metazoa; phylum Chordata; class Mammalia; order Carnivora; family Mustelidae; genus Mustela; species Mustela putorius. Next base: position 3,450,393 of record NW_025421301.1, read on the forward strand.
GGAGATGGTAGAATTAACTAGAACAGATGTAACTGACTAAATTTGAACTATAATTGACAGGTGGTAGACATTAAGCATTTGTCCAGGTTGCACTAGGCACTGTTATCTTATTTAACACTCATAGAATGTACAGAAGTTACTTATTATTGTTCTCATTTTAGTGAGGAAACTGGGACTCAAAGGGAATAATTAAGTCATCTTTAAGGTCACAGAGCCAGATAGGGATGGACTCAAATTTTGAACCCACAACTCTGACTCTGAAGTCTCACAATGCATCTCATTGATGATGCAGGATCATGCCAATACCAAACTGGAAAGTCTGGTCCCCAGTAATTACATTTATACTTCTCCTAAGTCTCTACCATTGTAAACAAGACACTACAGGACCAGTTTCAGGTGGTGCTGCATTTTGATCATCTCAGTGAAGAACTGAAAAGAGCTGTTTTCCCATTCACCCAAGAATAACATCTGTTATGAATTGAATTAGTTGCCTATATGGACAATAAAACAAAATAAGATGATTTTTAAAAAGGGAAAAATCTACTTTAAGGCAGTTTTTCAGACAAGCACATATTGTCTTTATTCCAGGGACAAGAACCAGAAACTCTGCCTAATATTCCTCGGCTACTATAATTTTGATATCTGATATACCTCGAGACATACAAGCCATTCCATGTCCTCCTGATAAGCAAGGAATAATGAATACCATCAATCTTGTGACAATTTTCCTTGTTATAAAGCAAATGCCTATTAGTAAGGTCTGATTAGAGTTACCATTATCATTACATTATCTCGTTCAGTTCCCAATCTGGGAGCCAGAAAATTATAATGTGTGTGCCATATTACACAACTACGAAGTTACTCATGAGTACATAGTGGACCACCAAAAAATATAAGATCATACGTTCTACTCAATTATTTTGCCATAACTGAATAATAACACTGATTCACTGTTTCCCTGGAGATTGCATCCATTTTCTATATTTTATATATCACCTCAATGCTGGTGATTTCAAAATTCATATCCTTAGTATTGAACTCTCTCTTGAGATCAAGAGTCTTGTCTTATTGAATACCTGGATGTCAAATATGATTCTCAAATTTAATAATTTCAAAAGGGAACTGTTGATCTATTTCCCTTCATCCTTTTAGGGCTCATCTACCTAGCTGCCCAAGCCAAAAACCTAGGAGTTATTCTTTTTTTTCCTGAATTTCTTGAGATATAATTGACATATAACATTGGACAAGTTTAAGGTACATAATGTATTCATTTGGTACATTTAAAAATTGCAATATAATTCCACCATAATGCTAGCTAACATCTCCATCATATCACATGATTATCATTTCTTTTTTGTAGTAGGAGGTAATAATATCTAGTCCCTAGGAATCATTCTTGATTCTTTTCTTCCCTTCATCATCTACATTCAATTCACCAGCTAGTCACACTGGACCTAGTTCCAAAATGTGTTGAATTCTTCCTCTTCTTTCCAGATATACTGCTGCTTTTCTACCCCAAGTTGCCATCATTTCTCACCTAGACTGTTGAAATAGAACTGCTTGGCTGGCTTATTCCCTAACTCTCCAAAATTCATTCTCATTAGAGCATGCTGCTATAAACTATCCAAAAGATTCTCAATGCATGCAGAATAAAATCACACTCCTTAACTTAACTCCTTAACTTAACTCATATAGTGAGATCCACTATAAGTGATATCGATAAGATTTATGATAGGAGAGAACCCAGAAATGGACCCTCAACTCTATGGTCAACTAATCTTTGACCAAGCAGGAAAGAATACCCAATGAAAAAATAATAGTCTCTTCAACAAATGGTGTTGGGAAAATTGGACAGCCACCTGTAGAAGAATGAAACTGGACCATTTCCTTACCATACACAAAAATAGACTCAAAATGGGCGAAAGACCTAAATGTGAGACAGGAATCCATCAAAATCCTAGAGGAGAAAACGGGCAACGACCTCTGTGACCTCGGTTGCAGCAACTTCCTGCTAGACACGTCTCCAAAGGCAAGGGTAACAAAGGCAAAAATGAACTATTGGGACTTCATCAAGATAAAAAGCTTTTGCACAACAAAGGAAACAGTTGACAAAACCAAAAGACAGCAGACAGAATGGGAGAAGATGCAAATGTCTTATCGGGTAAAGAGCTAGTATCCAAGATCTATAAAGAACTTCTCAAACTCAACACCTGAAAAACAAATAATCCAGTCAAGAAATGGGCAGAAGACAAGAATAGACTTTTCTCCAAAGAAGAAAAAAAAAAAAAAAAAAACAAAGAAGACATATAAATAGCCAAGAGACACAGGAAAAAAGGCTCCACATCACTCGGCATCAGAGAACTACAAATCAAAACCACAATGAGATACCACCTCACACTAGTCCAAATGGCTAAAATTAACAACACAGGAAAAAAAAAAAGAAATGTTGGTGAGGATGTGGAGAAAGGGGAACTCTCTTATACTGTCGGTAGGAATCTAAGCTGGTGTAGCCACTCTGGAAAACAGTATAGAGCTTCCTTGAAAAGTTAAAAATAGAGCTATCCTACAACCCAGCAATTGCACTACTAGGTATTTACCAAAGAATATAAACATTGTAATCTAAAGGGGCAACCCGCAACCCAATGTTTACAGCAGCAAGGTCCACAATAGCTAAACTATGGAAAAAGCCCAGATGTCCAACAACAGATGAATGCATAAAGAAGATGTGGTATGTATGTATGTATGTATATAACACACACACACACACACACACACACAGGACTATTACTCAGTCATCAAAAACAATGAAATCTTGCCATTTGCAGTGACATGGATGGAACTAGAGGGTATTATGCAACATGAAATAAGTCAATCAGTGAAAGAAAACTCACTCATCTATGGAATTTAAGACACAAAACAGAGGATTATAGGAGAAGGGAGGGAAAAATAAAATAAGACAAAATCAGAGAGGCAGACAAACCATAAGAGACTCTTAACTATAGGAAACAAACTGATGGTTGCTGGAGGGATGGAGGAAGGATGAAATAACTGGGTGAATAATGAAATAACATTAAGGAGGGCATGTGATATAATGAGCACTGGGTGTTATATGCAACTGATAAATCACTGAACTCTACCTCTGAAATTAATAATATACTATATGTTAATTAATTGAATTTAAATAAAAGTTTTAAAAGAGAGAAAAAAAATACTTATCATAGGGTTTTGGCACAGAAATTGTGAGAGCTAGTAAAAGAGTCTATGTAAGAGTACAGTGTCTATATCTGATGCTGGGCCTAAAAGGAAGGAAGAATGTGAAGTGAGGGAGAGTAAGAGCTGTGGGATGACCTGGAACCCATTAAAATGAACTGGAACTTGTGTCTGTCTTTCACTACATTCAGGCCTCAATTTCAATGATGTGACTGACCTGAAGAAAAGGCTTGCACTCTTTAATTTGAATTTGCACACATACCTGGCCTACATATAGGAGAAGCTGAAGAAGAAGATCCAGCAACCATTGGAGTATCTGCTATTCTGTGCCACCAGTGTAAGCCAGCAGATCAGAGACCACATGCAAGAGCTACAACAGAACATGACGCTCCACAGACCTTCTGAACACAGATGTGGCCACTGCTTTATGTACACTTCCCAAAGCTCATGCAGATTTCTCTTGTGGCCATCCCTACTTAGAACCACATAAGGTAGGGAATGTTTGGAAACCCAGGTCCAACTCAGGTGCATTAATACAATATAAAACCACCACTGGCCACCTTTTGTCAGCCTGGCCCAAACACACCTCTTTTAACCATACCTAACTTCCAAATAATGACAGTAGAAAAATTGTGTTCTTGTCTAATATAATGCAACTGTCCTTTGTCAAAGTGAAAACATACTAATCCTCTCAAGAGTCTGCAAAATTCTTTATCTGTTTTTTCAGTGATATTCATTCTTCTTTTAGCTGAGTCACCCTCCCCTTTGATATCCTGTAACACTGAGTTCTACAAAGTGGTTTGCTGTAAATGTCTAGTAGGCAGTTTTCTGAGGGGAAAAAAGCCACAAAACAGTGTTTGCCAGGGGCACCTGAGTGGCTCAGTGGGTTAAAGCCTCTGCCTTCGGCTCGGGTCATGATCTCAGGGTCCTGGGATCGAGCCCCGCATCGGGCTCTTTGCTCAGCAGGGAGCCTGCTTCCCTTCCTCTCTCTGCCTGCCTCTCTGCCTATTTGTGATCTCTCTCTGTCAAATAAATAAAAATAAAATATTAAAAAAAAAAAAACAGTGTTTGCCAGTCTCCGTTGTATAAGCACTCCCACTGTGCCCAATTTCATACCACTAGTATGATATCACTTAACTCATTTGGGAAGAGATATGCAGTAAGTAGCATGTCAATATGTGGTATTTCCACCATATGGATACAGTATATATAAACCACCTCAGGAGTACAGATAATAATGATTAGAAAGTGATGCTCTGAGTATTTATTACCATTGTTTTAATATAATTTATTTAATTATAAGTTTATATAATATAATTTTATATTGACTTTACTAAGGCCTAGTAGCAAATAGTTGTCTACAGAGGATGGCATTGATATGTACTAGGGAAGCACCTAATGGAAATAATCAGTCCCTCGCAAGGCAAATACCTCAAGAGAGGCAAAGAGAGTCTAATATTCTCAGGTAGGAGAAGTAGAGCTGCTGCTGCTACTGCCAGAGGAAACTCATAATTTACAGGTTAAAGATTCCTAGCTTCATCAGAATTTGCCCATATATCTTTATCTCAATTATCAGGGTCCTGCTTCTTCCTAATCGATACAAAGGACCTTGAAAGGTGGGAAACTCAATTTATCTTATTTATTCAGCAACATACAAGCTTTGACTTTGGGATTTTTTTGTTTATTTGTTCATTTTCAGAAATCTCAGTCCTGCATAATAGTTATAGAAGCTTTCTGGAAATTTAAAGCCCTGAACTCCTCATTTTCTTTCTACCTCTACTCCAGTACATATATAAATAACCACCTAATCCCCCTGCATTTCTATGTTCATTTAAATGTTCCATAGTAGCAACTACTCGGTCCCCTAAAAACTGGCCTTCAATAGGCATTTCATTACAAGTGTCTACAAGTGGTAATTTTAGTAACTGTTTTACTTTTGCATGCTATGAACTACCAGTGTCCTCTTTGCCCCTGGAAATAGGGTTATTATGCCTCTAAATGTAATCAGATCAGAAAACCAATTCTAAGACTACAGAACCAGTTCACAGAACACAGAACCAATTCAGAAAACCCTTCCTTAAGATTTCATTCCTCTGGAACCACCTCCAGCACCAAATGTTGTGTCAGTTAGGGTTTGACCAAATTTATTATAGGACTTTGATGTTAAGCAATTGTTGAAGGTGGTTAAAGAATCTATATAAGGCTTGTGTTTCTCTATCTGGTACCCAACTGGAAGTCAGCAAGGCAGGGATAATCTGGAAGAAAATACAAGTGATGGAGCACAAGGACAAATAGGAACCTGAAAGAAAAAGCTGGACACCACAAGAATGCACTTGGGAGCCCACTTGTGTCTCTTAATGCCTCCAGGCCTCCAAGTTGGATAATAAGGGAAAAGGTGCAGGAGAGGCTAGTGTGTTCAACACACACACACACACACACACACACACAAGTCTAGGATTCAGAGAAGCTTGAGGAGGACTCTGGCAGAAGTAGTAGTCATAAGCACGTCTGTTGCCTGCCCCATGATAACAAGGTAAGTCAACAGATCAGCAACAAGTATGTGGAAAATGCAACAGTGCTTGATGGTTCAACCTTCTGGATATAAACATAGCTACAGCTTTTCATTGTTTGTGGCCAACCTTAATCTAAAACTAAACAGGGAAGAGAATTCTGGGAAATGTCATTCCAGCTTAGCTCATGGATAAGAACTAAGTCACCACATTGCCCCACCTCTCTGACATTGCACTCTACTCCAATACACCAACATCTTTCTGCTCTTAGAATACATAACAATTTGTTTCCACCTCTGGGCCTTTGTATTTGGTGTTCCTTCTACCTGCTCTTTCTCCAGATAATACCTAGCTTCTCATTATTCCTTTCTCCACTCACACATCACACCTTCCCCAATACAAATTATTTCATATTCCTGGTTGCTCTCTATTGTGACGATTTTTAGTTGCTTGGCAAACATCAGTGCACTCCTCTCTCCTTATTAATAGTTGCTATTTTCCAGATACCCGCCCTTTTTCACCAGTACCTCTTTCCCAGCTGTAGGAATGTGTTCTAACTTCTTTAAGTTAATTTATTAGTTTAAGTCTCTTGCTCATCTCTGTATCAATAACTGAGGCTAGACTTTATTTGTAGCCTGATAAAGATGATAGAGATGAGCAAAAGACCTAAGCTAATAAATCTCAGTACCTTTCACTGGAATACTATGATGAAAGTTCTACTTAATTCAAGTAAGGACACATGACCCTGACTCATACAGGCAGATATCCTCCAACCATGAGGACAACCCATCCTAAGATAAAGAAAGCCACCTCTGGTGACTACAGAAGAGAAGAGTCAGACAATTAGGTCGGTGTTGACACTATTAATCTCCTGGACCAATGAAGCCCAAAACCTTCCATACCTATGTATTTTCCCTTTATATGAACCAATAAATTCCCATGTTGTTTAAGCCACTTTGGGTTTGTTTTTGTTTTTGTTGAGTTACAATTGTCATATAATATTTTTAATAAAAATTATAAATGATGCAATCCTCTCATACTGTTTTATTGTCTTCAAAGGCATATAGTCTTCAAAGACATTGTTATTTGTAATTATCTTGGGTTTTGTTTTGTTTTGTTTACTTTTTGTCTTTTCTTTAACATCCACCTCCTACACTAGATTAGGAACTCAATGCAAGTAGAGATTTTGAATATTTTACTACAAACTCCTAAAACAATGCCAAGCACATGTAAGAACTCAAAAATACTTAAGGAATTCATGAGTATAATAGATCTATATAGAGTGTTCTCTTTCTACAGCATATAAAATGCGGAGCAGGCAGTAATGTTGCCATCAAACAATGGCATGTTTTAATTCAGTGGGTCACCAGTCCCAATTTGCCTTTCTTTTGTTCTGCCTTGATCATTTTGTTTAGAGCTAAGCTGTACGTGAAATACTTTTGAGTATGACACAAATGCTACATGACTGGCATGTCTGGCATTGTAAAGCATCACGTGGGTGTTCAATTAAAACTTTACAGCTGATGATTGGGATTACTATGTAATAAAATAGCTGACTTTTTAATGTTTGTCAATTCCTGAAGCAAAAGATGCTGATTTTCCATGTAAGCATCCTAGAAACACAGCCATTGTTTTTCCATGAAAGGGTCTTTGAAGACCCTAGGAATTTCCTCAGCTAGTTTTGAGTGCCACAATTTTGAAAAGGAAAGCAACAACAGAGACTCCAGCTAATACATAAGAAGATAAAGAAATAAATCTGCCCACCCACAGGATTTATTTTCTAATTTTCCTTCTGCTTTTCATCACTTAGTTTTTATACAGCTTAGGAAAGTGCACAATACAAAGGGCATGGTTTCCAAAAAACAAGTTTTCTCCTGCAGTCTTTAATGTGCCAGAAGGCATGGCAACTAGAAGAGGAAACTCCAGAAACCTGGCAGTACCCAACTGGTTTTCTCTCCTGAAGGACTTCTGTGAGGACAGTGTTTCTAATCTTGATCTTTCGTTGCTCTTTGTGGAGACCTAATGAGCCCTGAGATTGTTAGGGAGCCCCCTAAGCAGTGTCCAATATTCAATAAACATTAACAATGCTAATCACACTAGCTAGCCCAAGAACAATGTAGATTTTTAGGTAGCTGCATTGCAACAAATTTCCTCTTTCTACCATACGCCCACATGGTTTCCTCTTGAAGCCTTCTCTTTAAAGTGCAAAATTCTGTTCCCAAAAACTTAGATATAACAAGAAGAGGACTCAGTAGAATTGGAGGCTACTTGAAATGATCCATCCCCCTGATTCCAGACAAGACCCCATAAAACCACTTCACACCTAAGCATTCAATATTAGACCTCTAAGGAAAGTCTGTTTTTAATATCATCTCTCCTTCCCTAATCAGAAAACTTTTTAGATCACTTACAATTCTGTCTGGAGGATCGTTTTTAAAATTAAATTAGATGAGGTTTATAAAAAGAACTTAACTCTGTGCCTATCCCTGGATACTCCTTTAAAAAGAGTAATACCCTTGTCTTTAATCTACCATTGGCCATTTCCTCTCATGCTTATAGAGAAGATGTACCATTTGCATTTAAAAATCTTTTTGTACTATATGGTGACTAACATCCCATAATAAAAATAATAATAATAATTTTTAAAAATCTTTTCCTCAGTAACGGTTATGGACTAAAGGCTTGTGTCTCCTCACCCCAAAATTCAAACGCCCAGTGCAACTATGTTTGGAGATGAGGCCTCTAATGAAGTAATTAGGGTTAAATAAGGTCAAAAGAGAGGGAACTGATGTGACAAGGTTAGTATCCTTATGAGAAGAGACAACAAAGAGCTTGCTGTCTCTGTTCCTCTACCATTCAAGGACATGGTGAGAAGGCACTTCAATAAGCCAGGAAGAGAGCCCTCACCAGAAATCAATCCTGTCGTATCTTAATCTAGGACTCCTAGCCTCCAAAATGGCAAAAAAGATAAATTTCTGTTGTTGAAGCAACCCAGCCTTTGGTATTCGGGTATGGCAGCCCAAGCAAACTCATACAGTAACCATTTCTTTATTTTCTTATTTAGGATCTGCAGGCCATTTGGATGGAGATGATATACTTGGATGTTCCTCTAAAAAGGAACAAATGTGTAAATGGAAGGTGAGTTTCATATTATATGAAAAATATGAACTTGTTCACTTTTAAAATATTTTTCTTTTCACTAATAAAGGACTGCATTCTAAGATACATACCTTTAAAATGTTTTTATTAGTAAATGGTGGTCGTAGTTTCTTTCAGGTGAGCCTTGATTCCTCTTCCTGTATGACTTCTGCCTTCATCCTTGCACTACAGGAAATCATCTGTGCAATCAAAAATTATCTTTCCAATACAAACAATAGTATTCAGACCTACTGGTATCTCAATAAATGAAGGACTTCAGATTGCCTGAAAAAAGTCCTATAATGAAAGCTTGAGAGCCCAAAACACATAACATCACCAGTTTTAGACAATTTCAAGACATACTAAATAGACTTGACAGAGATTACATTTATCAAAATTAAGCAACATGCTCACTATATATTTCTGATTATTTTTCTTGGTTTTCTTTTAAAATCTTAGGAACAAGCAGAAGATTTGGGGACAGAGAGATTGTGGGGCTTTTAAAAAACTATTTTTAGCACTTGCTGAAATGTTTCATACTAAAGAGAAAATCCTTTCACTCAACAAGACACTGATTAGATCTTTAGGTAACTGTTCCTATAGCAACACTCTACTCTGCAATATTCTATTATTTTTCAAGCCTACCTCCTCAACTAGAGGCTAGAGTTCATTACACATAGCCATCCTTTCCTACTCTCCTATACAATGAAATGTTTCCCATTTTTCAGCTTATTACCACAATGTTCCTTATTTCTTTTCACTTCAATAGTAAATTTAATTAATTGAAAACATTTCACTAAAGCTATTCTACATATTGGTATGAGGTGTTTAACAGTATAAGAATAATAACAATAGCAATTTTTTATTAACCAAATATTCATGATCAACAAATGTCCAACGTACCCTTACTAACATAAGGACAAATAATGTGATGACTGGAAGGCCAGGATGATCCTTTCATTCATTCAATTATTCAGTAAATATTTAATGAGTACCAACTATATTCCAGAGAAGAGATGGCATGGTAGGCAGGGACAACCATGTAGTAGAAGACAGATGCAATAATCATTTAAAGAAAAAAAAATTTTAGGTACAATTAAAGTGAAGAGTGTGAGGAAGAGTGGGGAGAGATTAAGTGCCAAGTATTGGATTATATAGAGTCTCGTAAGCCACTTATATAAAGATAACTCTAAAACTGTAATATAGAAACCCCAAATTTTAGTGGCCTAGGACAATAAAACTGAATTTTTTCTCAAATAATCCTATGCATGTGTTCCTGGTTGGTAGGGGTATCTTCCAAAAGATCAGGCTTCCTCCACCTAAGTCAATCCCTGAGACTGGAACCTGGAATCTTTCACATTTCGTAGCCGTGCTTCACTACAAAGGGTCCAGGAAATGTAGTCCTTAAATAGATAGCTCTTCTCACCAACAACTCTACACTAGGAAAGGGTATCGTGAATTTTTAGTAGCTAGCTATTTACTTTGCCACACCATTTGAATAGTTTGAATTTTTTAAGAAGAATGAAAAGCCATAGTTTTAAGTAGGATCATAGCATTGTCAGATTTGTATGATTTTAAGATCCCTCTGGATGTTGGGTGAAAAATTAATTATAGTCAGCTAAGAACTTATTGAAGCAATCCAGGAAAGAAATAATTGTGTCATGGACTAGGATGAAGCAATATAGATAAAGATATTTATAATAGGCAGAATTTATGGAAATTGGTGCCTGACTAGAGTAAGTGTGAGAGAGAAATCAAGAATGATTCACAAGTTTCCATCCTGAACCAATGAGCTCAAAATGGAAGATGAGAAGCTTAGTAGGAGAAGATGATGAATATAAGAGTGGTTATGTTGATGTGTTAGAGAGGATGTGGAGAAAGGGGAACCCTCTTACACTTTTGGTGGGAATGCAAGTTGGTACAGCCACTTTGCAAAACAGTGTGGAGATTCTTCAAGAAATTAAAAATAGAGCTTCCCTATGACCTTGCAATTGCACTATTGGGTATTTACCCCAAGAATACTGATGTAGTGAAAAGAAGGCCATCTGTTCCCCAATGTTCATAGCAGCAATGGCCACAGTTACCAAACCATGGAAAGAACCAAGATGTCCTTCAATGGATGAATGGAAAAAGGAGATAAGATCCATATATACTATGGAGTATTATACCTTCATCAGAAAGGATGAATACTCAACTTTTGTATCAACATGGATGGGACTGGAAGAGATTATGCTGAGTGAAATAAGTCAAACAGAGAGAGTCAATTATCATATGCTTTTGCTTATTTGTGGAGCATAAGGAATAATACGGAGGACATAGGGAGATGGAGAGAAGTGAGTTGTCGGAAGTTGGAGGGGGAGAAGAACCATGAGAGACTGTGGACTCTGAGAAACAAACTGAGGGTTTTGGAAGGGAGGGACGTGGGAGATTGGGTGAGCCTGGTGGTGGCTATTATGGAGGGCACATATTGCATGGAGCACTGGGTGTGGTGCATAAACAATGAATTCTAGAACACTGTAAAGAAATGAAATAAAATAAAATAAAATAAAAGAGTGGTGTTGAGACTTCCAAAATGTTAATGTCCAGTAGGAAGTTAGATACATAGATATTGAGCTAAGAGGAGAAATCTAGACCAAAGATGGAGATTATGGAGGTGAAAGCATATAGACACTAATTTGAGGCATGAGAAGGGGTGGTAACCTCAGAAAAGTACAGACATGGGACAACAGAGAGTCCACAGAAAAATAAATATTTAGACCACAGGAAAGCTGGTTACCTCCTAAGCCTCAGTGTCCTTATCCATTAAATGGAGAAAACAATAATGTCTAGTTTACAAAGTATTCTAAGGATTAAAATGGATGATAAACATATAGTTTAAATATTCATGTAAATATCTAACACATTGTCTAACACAGAGAAAGAAATAAGTAAATGTTCCCTGTTGGTATTAACCTTGGAGATAAAAACGGGATACGGCATCATGAAAACTAAGGAAAGAATACATTTCAAGAAGATAAATGTTATTAACAGTGTCCAGCATTGTCGAGTTACTTTATGGTTTGTTTGGTTTTTTAGGTTTTATTTATTTATTTGACAGAAAGAGAGAGATCACAAGCATGCAGAGAGGCAGACAGAGCGGGGGGGGGGGGCTCCCTGCTGAGCAGAGAGCCCGACGTGAGGCTCCATCCCAGGACCCCGAGATCATAACCTGAGCCAAAGGCAGAAGCTTAACCCACTGTGCCACCCAGATGCCCCTACTTTATGAAACCTGTAGGAACCTCCAGGAATTGGATTTTCTCTCCATTCACACCCGCCTGTAGTCCTCTCTCCATTCACGCCCACCTGTAGTCCTCTCTCCAGCTGGATGATGCTCCTGATACTCAGCTGAAGCATAAATCACTTCAGTCTTGCTGGGCAAGCATACCACTCTGCCTGCAACTGGGGGGACAGAAGTGTAAACAGCCTCAAATTATTCACTCGGCTGAAATGTCCACTCAGTTTAGAGTGATTTCCCTTCCTCCTGTAAATGCCTTTCTCTCAACATGCAGTTGCAGAGACCCAGAATCCATTTCAAGTAATACATTCCTCCCTTCGCCTTACTGATTGGACTACATCTGGAAAACTGACCCAAAGTGTGACCAGTGCAGGTCCTATCCTCCAAAACTTGAAATTATAGAAAGAGAAGCAGTTGTTCTTTCTAGAGGCAGAAGACTTGGAAATGTAATATATCTGGGTGTTCTCAGCATCCATATTTTCATTTTTCATCTGGACCAGAGAAGCAGAAGTCAATCAGCAACAAGACAGAAGAAGGAGGCAGTCTGGAGAGAAAGAAAGTTCTTGGGTTTTTTTATTTCGGTTTCTAGTTCTATCCTATGGCTGGAGTGCAGCACTGCTCTTGTGATCCATGAAGCACTTTTCTTACTTACGGTAGTTGAGTTTATTACTTCAATCAAATGAGTCTTAAGCTATCTTGGGAAGCACTAGGAAATAATTAAATCTACAGTGAAAAAAAGGATTACCCCTGGAATTTGCCTTATTAAATCCTGGAGCTGATTCCAGAGAGTATCCTAGCCCACAGAATGGAAGTGCTGGAGAGGATTTTTCAAGACAAGGGTCTTGCAGGCACCCAGAACTCTGTAGTTTATCATGAACTGTGATATTTTGAATAGTAGTTTATTCAAGGGGAGGAGAACTAGAAGTGAGGCAACAAGTTTAGATGAGGGTATCATAGAAAAGGTGAGAGAATATGGTCCCAATTTCTTTCCTCCCAGTTTATTCTTCTTCAAAGATTCCAAATTATGCATGTCAAATATGGTTTATCTGAGGTCATTTATTCAGACTGCACTATACCACTTCTTAGAAAATCAGTTACTTTGTGATTTTCAGAGAAACAGTCATTAAACAAATGAAAACCCAGGGGTTTCTTCTTAATCTCTTCTGCTACAAATTTCAAAAACAAACATATATCACAAAGATAAAGTTCTATTTACAAATAGAGCTGAATGCAGGGCAATTCACAAAAGGCAGTTGGAGCTCCCATTTCCACCACTCACTAAAAATGTTCTTTTGTGTGAAGAACTTAAATTTTCCAGAACTTGTTTCTTTATATTTAAAATGAAAGGTTGAATTAGATGGTTTTTAAGGGCTCTTCCAGCAATAAAAATCACATTCTACCTAAATTCATGGCCAAACACCAGTCCCAGACACAGTGTTCCTGGAGAAGCCATTATGATAGAGTATTGACCTAGGGAGTGTGCCTCATCATGAAAAGCCCATGACTTTCTGGGCATACCACCCCAAGTCATCACCCAGCCTGCTTCACAGCTACTTCAGTCTACAGCGAAAACCATACTTTAGCAACTACGCTTACACCTGAAAACGGTGACTGATTGGTGTAAACTACCTAGGTCTAAAATCAAGACTGAAAATCTCTTGGCTTTCCTAACTATAGTTTCTTAGAGTGTTGGGTACTGAGAAATAATAAGACTGTGTAGGCACAGTGGAAACACCATAATTCATCCACTGTAAGAGTCACATTTTTTTCATATTTTAACAAATCTGAAATGAGAATGGGTTTTTGGAATTGCTGTTGGCCAGCCACAAGTCCTGCACATCAGTGTTTGCAGAAAGTGTATCAGTGGCTTAGGAGAGGATCCTGATGATAAGAGTAAAGCAATCTGTAAGAAATGTTGGGTCACCATGGTTGTTGGCACAAAGAAAAAGTGTGTGGTAAATCACAGACGCTGAGAACCCAGGTGAAATATGACTCAAGCAGTCTAGCTTTTACTTTTCTTAAAGATTTAAAAAAAAATTTTAAGATTTTAGCCACCTGGGTGACTCAGTCAGTAAAGCCGCTGCCTTCAGCTCAGACCGTGATCCCAGGGTCTTGGGGATCAAGCCCCACCTTTGGCTCTCTGCTCAGCAGAAAGCCTGCTTCTCCCTCTCCCTCTGCCTGCCACTCATCTACTTGTGCTCTCTCTTTCTCTGCCAAATAAATAAAATCTTTTTAAATTTTTTTTCCTTTTTTTTTAAGATTTTATTTATTTATTTGACAGACAAAGATCACAAGGCAGAGAGGCAGGCAGAGAGAGAGGGGAGGAAGCAGGCTCCCTGTGGAGCAAAGAGCCCGATGCGGGGCTCAATCCCAGGACCCTGGGATCATGACCTGAGCCGAAGGCAGAGGCTTTAACCCACTGAACCACCCAGGCGCCCCCTCTTTTTAAAATTTTTTATTTATTTATTCATGAGAGACCAAGAGAGAGGCAGAGGCAGAGGGAGAAACAGGCTCCCCAAGGAGCAGAGAGCCTGATGCGGGACTCAATTCCAGGACCCTGGGGTCAAGACCTAAGCCAAAGGCAGATGCTTAACCATCTGAGCACCCAGGTGCCCAGTCCAGTTTTTAATGTGAAGAAGTTTAAGGAATACTTTAATTAATGTATTTTCCTGATATTTTTCTTTGTATAATTATACAGTGAGTGACTGTGAGAAAAATCCATGCTAAGGACATCTAAAAGACCTTTGCAATAAGCGTAAAGTAAAAATGCTGGGGCACCTGGGTGGCTCAGTGTATTGGGCCTCTGCCTTTGGCTTGGGTCATGGTCTCAGGGTCCTGGGATCGAGCCCCGTACCGGGCTCCCTGCAGGAGCCTGCTTCCTTCTCTCTTTGCCTACTTGTGATCTCTCTCTCTCTCTCTCTGTCAAATAAATAAAATAAAATCTAATTTTAAAAAATGCTAAGTAACAAAACAACATACCATGGTTTAACTGGCAGCATTTCTTTTCTTTGGCACATAAAATAATGAAGCATCTTCCAATTAACAGTCTTAGATTTGACAAATAAGGTAGTAATTAAGCCATTGCGAATTTACATTCACATCATGGGCTCCAATACATCAAGTTCATATTTTAAAACTTCATGGGAAGAGTTGAGAGTACAGAACAGAATCATTCCCAGCTACCTGGAAGTTGTGACCACCTCACACAAGGAAAAAAAAAGAGACTTCCAAAGACCCTCCACACCCACCTTCTACTGCAGTGAATTCCAGTTATTGACAGGTCCTCCCATTTCACCAATCAGATTAATTACTCCCCATAAGAGGTGGGGCAACCCAGGAGGTGAAGAAAAAAAAAATGAAGCATAATACCTCCCCAAAATATTCAAAAAGGACAAAAGTAAAAGAAAACACTTTCATTTATAAAGCAAAAAGTTTGAGAGGGGGAGAAAAAGAACACTCACTACAAAGTTCATACTCAATGTCAAAAAATTATTTCTTTAGAGTTCCTAAGTGAGGTGAGCAAAAGGAAATGATCCCAGTGTAAAGAAGTTACATTTGAACAGGAAAAATAATTGGAAGAGAGAAAATGAAAACAAGAAATTGGCCAGACATTTATTGCCAAACTGCCACTTATGGGACAGATTATTTTTTAAAAGATTTCTTAATTGGAGAGAGAGAGAGGAAGTGAGAGAAAGGCTAGGCACAGAGGGAGAGGGAAAGAAATTCTCAAGCAAACTCCCCACAGAGTGCAGTGTGACACAGGGCTCCATGCCAGGACCCTGAGATCATAACCTGAACAGAAATCAAGAGTTGAACGCTGAACCAACTGAGCCACTGAGGTGACCCTTTATGGGGCAGATTATTAATTGCCAAATATTTATTGATCAACTTCTGAGGATTCAGATATTCTGAAAGGCCACAAAATATAAAATTAAAGATATGTACACCATGTAAAAAGCACGATGAAGTTAGGAATTAAAACAGCCATTTCATATTGAAACAAAGTAAAATAAGGAAGCATAATTAAAGTGTTAGGTATGCCAAACATGATGAAATTCTGCCCTTCAGGGATAAGGTTAATAATTTAATAACTATTTTGTATCTAGTTTGTATGTTGATATACATGATTTAGGAATCATTTATGATATGACTCAATTTGTTGATTTTTAAAAGCCAGAATAGAGTACCACTGTTCTACACAGATCACCTTTTAACAAGATCTAAAAGTTCATCTTTGGTATCAAGTTAATTATGGTATAAAATTAAACTTCCCCTTGCCCAAATGCATGTGCTATAATGACTTGATGTGATCTGTCAGAAAGTTCAGTAACTGTTCCAAGCTAAAAATTCACAAACTAGTAAAATAACAAGTGCTTAACAAGTAGTTATTGAATTGAGTATTTCTAATATAAAAACAATGATAATATTCATGAGTAGCTAAAATAGATAAATAAAATTTGAAGCAGCATATCAGCAGTTGACAGCCAAAATGTTTAGGAATCCCTTAAATCTGATTTTCAGACCCTTAAATCTGATTTTCAGGTCTAGAATTATACTGAAATAGATCTTGCTGGGATCAGAGGGGGCAAGATGGCAGAGAAGTAGAAGACACTGTTTCAACAGGTCCCCTAAAGCTGATTATCTACCAGAACACTCTGAACACCCATGCAATCAGCCTGAGATGTAGGATTATACACTTCTGGATCTCTACAGGGGCAGAAGATGCCAGTGCTAGGGTAACTGAGGCAGATGATAGTGATCTAGAGGACAAACTACTAGAGCAAAAGGATCAGGAGGAGGCCTGGAACAAACAGCTTAGAAGCCATAAAAACAGAATTAGGGAATTGGGTCGCCTGGGTGGCTCAGGGGGTTAAAGCCTCTGCCCATCAGCTCATGTCATGATCCCAGGGTCCTGGGATGGAGCCCCACATCGGGCTCTCTGCTCAGCAGGGAGCCTGCTTTCTCTCTCTCTCTCTCTCTCTCTGCCTACTTGTGATCTCTGTCTATCAAATAAATAAATAAAATCTTTATAGAAAAACAGAATTAGGGAAATAAATGATGCCATGAAACATTCCAAGATCAGAATTATTGGAATCCCTGAGGGGGAGAAGACAGAAAGAAGACTAGAGGATATAGTTGAACATATTCCCCATGAAAATTTTCCCAGTCTGGGGAATGAAACCAACATTCATGTCCTAGAGGCAGAAAGTTCCCCCCGCCAAGATCACAGAATCTAGAAAGAACTCAAGACACTTGATTATGAAACTGATGAATCATAATTTTAGACAGGAGCTCTTGAAAGCAGCTAGGAGGAAGAGAGTTCTTATGTACAGAGGAAAGCCCATCAGAATAACATCAGACATGTCTACAGAAACCTGGAAAGCCAGAAAGGGCTGGCACTAAATGAAAAGAACATTTGGCCAAGAATACTTTATCCAACGAGGCTGACATTCAAAATGGATAGAGAGATAAAGAGCTTTCAAGACCAGCAAGGTTTAAAAGAGTGTGACCACCAAGCCAGCACTACAAGAAATATTAAGGGGGGGTTATAGAACAGAAATTTAGTCATAGAACAGAAATTTACAGAGACAATCTATAGAAACAAGCACTTCACAGGCAACACGATGTCAATAAAAACATATCTCTCAATAATCACTCTCAACGTGAACGACCTAAATGCTCCCATAAAATGGCATGGGTTGCAGATTGGATAAAACGGCAGGACCCCTCCATATGTTGTCTACAAGAGACCCATTTTGAATCTAAGAGTACATCCAGACTGAAAGTGAAGGAATGGATAAGCATCTTTCATACCAATGGGCCTTAAAAGAAGGCTGGGAAAGTGATTCTCATATCAGATAAATTAGATTTTAGACTAAAGACTGTAGTCTTAGTTAAAGATAGAAGGACACTACATCATTCTTAAAGGGTCTATCCACCAAGAAGAACCAACAATTGTAAATATTTATGCCCCCAATACAGGAGAAGCCAACTACATAAGACAACTGTTAATCAAGATAAAGAGTCATATTGATATGAATACATTAATAGTGAGGGATCTTAACATGCCGCTCTTAGTAATAGACAGATAATCCAGGGAGAAAATCAATAAAGAAATAAGAGCACTGAATGACACATTCGACCAGATGGGCCTCATAGATATATACAGAACATTCCACCCTAAAACAACAGAATACTCATTCTTCTTGAGTGCACATGAAACCTTCTCCAAAATAGACCACATACTGGGTCACAAATCAGGGCTCAAGTGATACCAAAAGATTGAGATTACTCCCTGCATATTCTCAGATCACAATGCTTTGAAACTGGAGCTCAAACACAAGGAAAAGTTTGGAAGGAATTCAAACATCTGGAAGCTAAAGACCATCTTGCTTCAGAATGCTTGGATCAGCCAGGAAATCAAAGAAGAATGTAAACAATTCATGGAAACTAATGAAAATGAAGACACTTCAGTCCAAAACCTATGGGATACATCAAAGGCAATGCTAAGAGGGAAATACATAGCCATCCAAGCCTCCCTAAAAAAAAAAGAAAAAAGAAAAATCCAGAATATACCAGCTCTCTTTACACCTTAAAGAACTGGAGAATCAACAACAAATTAAGCCAACCCCACACACAGGAAAGGAGATAATCAAGATTAGAACAGAGATCAATGAGATGGAAACTAGAGATACAATAGAACGTATCAATGAAACTAGAAGCTGGTTTTTTGAAAGAATCAATAAGATCGATAAACCATTGGCCAAACTAATCCAAAAGAAAAGAGAGAGGACCCAAATTAATAAAATTATGAATGAAAAGGGAGAGATCATGACTAACACCAAAGAAATAGAAACAATCATCAGGAATTATTATAAACAGTTATATGCCAATAAGTTAAGCAACCTAGAAGAAATGGATGCATTCCTGGAAACCCATAAACGTCCAAAACTGAATCAGGAAGAAATTGACAACCTGAATAGACCAACATCTAGTAACAAGATTGAAGCAGTGATCAAAAACCTCCCAAAAAACAAGAGGCCAGGACCTGATGGATTCCCTGGGGAGTTCTACCAAACATTCAAAGAAGAAATAATAACTATTCTTCTGAAGCTGTTTCAAAAAACTGAAGCAGAAGGAAAACTTCCAGACTCTTTCTATGAAGCCAGCATTATCCTGATCCCCAAACCAGGCAAAGACCCCACCGAAAAGGAGAATTTCAGACCAATATCCCTGATGAATGTGGGTGCTAAGATTCTCAACAAAATCCTAACTAATAGGATCCAAAGTACATTAAAAAGATTATCCACCATGACCAGGTGGGATTTATCAATGGCATGCAGGGGTGGTTCAACATTCACAAATCAATCAATGTGATAGAACAAATCAATAATAGAAGAGAGAAAAACCACATGGTCCTCTCAATTGACGCAGAAAAAGCATTTGAGAAGATACAACATTTGTTCCTGATTAAAATGATTCAGAGTTTAGGGATAGAAGGAACAAACATTCCTCAACTTCATAAAAGCTATCTATGAAAAACCCAGAGTGAATATCCTCCTCTGTGGGGAAAAGCTAACAGCCTTCCCTTTGAGATCAGGAGCACAACAAAGACGCCCACTCTAGCCACTCTTGTTCAGCATAATATTAGAATTCTAGCAACAGCAATCAGACAACAAAGAGAAATAAAAGGTATTTAAATTGACAATGAAGAAAAACTCTCTCTCTTCACAGATGGCATGATACTTTATATGGAAAACCCAAAAGACTCCACCCCCAAACTACTAGAATTCACACAGCAATTCAGTAATGTGGCAGGATACAAAATCAATGTACAGAAATCAATTGCTTTCTTATACACTAACAATGAAAATACAGAAAGAGAAATTAGAGAATTGATTCCATTTACTATAGCACCAGGAACCATAAGATACCTGGAAATAAACCTAACCAAAGAGGTAAAGGATCTGCATTCAAGGAACTACAGAACACTCATGAAAGAAATTGAAGAAGACACAAAAAGATGGAAGACCATTCTATGCTCATGGATCAGAAGAATAAACACTGTTAAAATGTCTACACTGCCTAGAGCCATCTATACTTTCAATGCCATTCCGATCAAAATTCCACTGGCATTTTTCAAAGAGCCAGAGAAAACATTCCTAAAATTTGTACGAAACCAGAAGAGACCATGAATTGCTAAGGAAATGTTGAAAAAGAAAAACAAAACTGGGGCGTCACATTGCCTGATTTCAAGCTTTACTACAAAGCTGTGATCACCAAGACAGCATGGTACTGGCACAAAAACAGACACATAGACCAGTGGAACAGAGTAAGAGCCCTGATATGGACCCTAAACTTTATGGTCAAATAATCTTTGACAAAGCAGGAAAAAATATACAGTGGGAAAAGACAGTCTCTTCAATAAATGGTGCTGGAAAAATTGGACAGCTGTGTGTAGAAGAATGAAACTTGACCATTCTCTTACACTGTACACAAAGATAAACTCAAAATGGATAAAAGACCTCAACAAGAGACAGGAATCCATCAGAATCGTAGAGGAGAACATAGGCAGTAACCTCTTTGACATTGGCCACAGCAACTTCTTTCAAGATATGTCTCCGAATGCAAAGGAAACAAAGTGAAAATAAACTTTTGGGACTTAATCAAGATTAAAAGCTTCTGTACACCAAAAGAAACAGTCAACAAAACAAAGAGGTAACTCACAGAATGGGAGAAGATATTCGCAAATGACAGTACAGACAAAGGGCTGATATCCAGGATCTCTAAAGAACTCCTCAAACTCAACACACACAAAACAGATAATTGCATCCAAAAAAAAGGGCAGAAGGGGTGCCTGAATGGTTCAGTGAATTCTGCCTTCGGCTCAGGCCATGTCTCAGGGTCCTGAGATTGAGCCCCTCATCAGGCTCTCTGCTCAGCGGGGAGCCTGCTCCTCCCCCCACTCTGCCTGCCTCTCTGCCTACATGTGATCTCTATCTCTCTGTCAAATAAATAAATAAGATCTTTTTTTAAAAATGGGCAGAAGACATGAACAGACACTTCTCCAATGAAGACATGCAAATGGCTAATAGACACATGAAAAAATGCTCATCATCACTAGCCATCAGGGAGATTCAAATCAAAACCACAATGAGATACCACCTTACACCAGTTAGAATGGCCAAAATTAATGAGACAGTAAATAATGTATGTTGGAGAGGATGTGGAGAAAGGGGAACCCTCTTACACTGTTGGTGGGAATGCAAGCTGGTACAGCCACTTTGGAAATCAGTGCAGAGATTCCTTAGGAAATTAAAAATAGAGCTACCCTATGACCCTGCAATTGTACTACTGGGTATTTACCCCAAAGATACATATGTAGTGAAAAGAAGGGCCATTTGTACCCCAATGTTCATAGCAGCAATGGCCACAATCACCAAACTGTGGAAAGAGCCAAGATGCCCTTCAACAGATGAATGGATAAAGAAAATATGGTCCATATATATAATGGAATATTACACTGCCATCAGAAAGGCTGAATACCCAAATTTTGTATCAACGTGGATGGGACTGGAGGAGATTATGCTGAGTGAAATAAGTCAAGAAGAGAAATACAGACAAAGGGCTGATATCCAAGATCTATAGAGAACTCTTCAAACTCAACATGCACAAAACAGATAATCATGTCAAAAAATAGGCTAGTGTAGTGTAAGGGGAACCCTCTTACACTTTTGGTGGGAATGCAAGTTGATACAGCCACTTTGCAAAACAGTGTGAAGATTCCTCAAGAAGTTAAAAATAGAGCTTCCCTATGACCTTGCAATTGTACTATTAGGTATTTACCCCAAGGATACAAATGTAGTGAAAAGAAGAGCCATCTGTACCCCAATGTTCATAGCAGCAATGGCCACAGTTACCAAACCGTGGAAAGAACCAATATGTCCTTCAGTGGATGAATGGAAAAAGGAGATAAGATCCATATATACTATGGAGTATTATGCCTTCATCAGAAAGGATGAATACCCAACTTTTGTATCAACATGGATGGGACTGGAAGAGATTATGCTGAGTGAAATAAGTCAAACAGAGAGAGTCAATTATCATATGGTTTGACTTATTTGTGGAGCATAAGGAATAATACGGAGGACATGGGGAGATGGAGAGAAGTGAGTTGGGGGAAGTTGGAGGGGGAAAAGAACCATGAGAGACTGTGGACTCTGAGAAACAAACTGAGGGTTTTGAAGGGGATGGGCGTGGGGGGTTGGGTGAGCCTGGTGGTGGGTATTATGGAGGGCACATATTGCGTGGAGCACTGGGTGTGGTGCATAAACAATGAATTCTGGAACACTGAAAAGAAATTTTAAAAATAAATAAATAAATAAATAGCTTTTGTTGAAAACAATGGCCTCTTTAGATTTTCTTATAGATAAATTTCTTGTTGTTGACAATTCAGTCTTATTAAAACTCTTTCCTCATCTGTTTTCTCCAAACTGTCTCCTGGTTCTTCTATTATTTACAAATGTTTCTCAGTTTTAGCATGGCACAATTTCTACATTTACTCCACATGCTTTTCCTGAGCCACTTTATTTCACGTGGTTTCCAGACCCTCCCATATACTGACAATTCATAAAGACCAACCATTTTCTCAAGTTCTCCATATCTCCAGCTACTCACTGGATGTTCTACACACAAGTTAACACACCCAGATCCTAACATCTTGCCATCTACTCTGTCCCTCTTGCATTTGTATCCCACACTGGCTTTCTTCCTGTTCTGTTTCTCCTTTCCAACAAGTAAATCTAAAGGTGACCTTTATTTCTTCCATTTTAACCCCTAAAAATAAATGTTCCTCTTCTCTCAATTCAGGAAATGAAAAGACAGATTGTATTTTGGCAAAGGAAGAGGTAATCATCAGAATCAGTTTTAAACACATCCCAATCAATGAATGACAACTTCATTTGGGAAACCACACCTCTAGATGTTGAGGATTCAGTGACAGCTTCTCACAGTCACTGATCAACAACAGACCCACACCAGTAACTCTTTCCATGGCTAACAGACAACCAATCCCTAAAATTCCTGCCAATGGAAGTTTAAAAAATGAGCAATCTCTGTGCTTCAAAGCAGTTTGCTCTGGGAAAGTGCAGTTTAAGCATAGCAAACTCATCTTTAACAAGCAGAAAATTCAAATGGCCAGAGGACATGAACAGACATTTCTGCAAAGAAGACATCCAGATGGCCAACAGACACATGAAAAAGTGCTCCACATCACTGGGCATCAGGGAAATACAAATCAAAACCACAATGAGATACCACCTCACACCAGTCAGAATGGCTAAAATTAAAAAGTCAGGAAATGACAGGTGTTGGAGAGGATGTGGAGAAAGGGGATCCCTCCTACACTGTTGGTGGGAATGCAAGCTGGTGCACCACTTTGGAAAACAGCATGGAGGTTCCTCAAAAAGTTGAAAATAGAACTGCCCTATGACCCAGCAATTGCACTACTGGATATTTACCCTAGAGATACAAATGTAGTGATCCAAAGGGGCACATGCACCCAAATCTTTATAACAGCAATGTCCACAATAGCCAAACTATGGAAAGAACCTAGATGTCCATCAACAGATGAATGGATAAAGAAGATGTGGTGTGTATGTGTGTGTGTGTGTGTGTGTGTGTATACATATGTATATATATATATATGTATACACACACACACATATATATATACATATGTATACACACACACACACACACACACACACACACACACACAATGGAATGCTATGCAGCCACCAAAAGAAATGAAATCTTGCCATTTGTGACAACGTGGATGGAACTAGAGGGTATCATGCTTAGCGAAATAGGTCAGTCAGAGAAAGACAACTATTATATGATCTCCCTGATATGAGGAAGTGGAGACAAAATGGGAGTGGGGGTTGGGGGTAGGAAAAGAATAAATGAAACAAAATGGGATGGGGAGGGAGACAAACCATAAGAGACTCTTAATGTCACAAAATAAACTGAGGGGGAGAGAGGGGAGGGAGAGGGTTGTGGGGTTATGGACATTGGGGATGGTATGTGCTATGGTGAGTGCTATGACATGTATAAACCTGGTGATTCACAGACCTGTACCCCTGGGGCTAATAATACTTTATATGTTTATTTAAAAAATTAAACAATTTTTAAAAAACAAGCAAAAATTCACCTTTTTATTTTAGCTATTAAGTAGATTCTGCCTTTGAACCCCACATCAGCTTCCTCCTGATTCCTCCTTTCTGTTGCAACTCCTAATCATCTCTCCTAATTGTCATTCAGTCTACTACCCATCACCCAATCCTCAGCCCAGTATTTATCTTGTCTAAATGTTTATATATTAATATGATTTTTCTGCTTAAAATCATTCAGTGTTCTCTTATTGTCTACATAAAACCCTCACCTCCTTTTTAATCTCAATGTATTTTGTAATGCCCTTTACAGTTTCAGACTGTCCTCTCTCTCTGAAATGCCTTCTCCAATTGTGTAAGTTATTTTCAACCTTCACAATCCATTCATTTGTCCCTCTTCTATGGAATTTTTCCAAATCCCTAGATAAACTATTTGCCCCCAAGTCTAGGCTCCCATTATTCAATATTTCTATCTTTATGAAAGCACCTATTACACTAATTTGAAAGAATTTGTTTACAAAATTGTCTCCCACACCTTCTCTATTTCTTCAGTGTCTGGCCTATGTAAGTTCTCAATAGCTTGAATGATCAAGCTAGGACTAGTGATTTTTATAAGTGTATCCTATTCATTTTTCCTCTTTCATAAGAAAAAAAAACTTTGAAACTATGTAAGTATTCAAAGAAGACTATTTGGGAATATTTAAATTAAATTCATTAAATCTTTTCTGAATCTTAGAATTTTAACTGCAACTTTGAAGAGTGGAATGGTGGAAGTCTTCCATTTGGGGGAAAAAATGATTTTATTGATAATATATCACATATTTTTAATTAATGAAAATGTTTAATTCATTCAAAAATCCAACTCAGCCAAAATGCAGGTCTAGAAGCTATTTTGAATCATAAAAATGCTACGTTTGAAGTTATTTTGTCCATCTTTGAGAACTTTTTTGTGTTTTGTGTTTTGGTTTTTTGTTTTTTGTTTTTTGTTTTTTAGAGAGAGAATGTGCATGTGCACACACACAAGGGATGGGGTGAGGGGTAGAGGAAGAGGGAGAGAGACAGTCTTAAACAGGCTCCATGCCAAGCACAGGGCGTGATGTGGGGCTCGGTCTCTTGCCCTGATAATGTTTTTTAATACATTCCTAAAGCAGACTGTTATACAGCATCTGAAATTTCTGAGTATATATGCTTAGTGTTATCTTCATTTTTCTTTAAATAAGTTAGATTCTTCACAAGACTTTATTTTCCCAAGCAACCTTAAAACATCAATCTAGCCACCTGAATGTCAATTCTAATTATAAAGCCAACCCCATTTGTTGAAGATTTGGAAAGAACACTGAAGAAAAAACTTAAAGCTGTTTCTTCTTAAAGATAAAGGATGACATTGACATCATGGACCTGTCAGCCTAGAGAAGCTCAGCTCAGTTGCTGGGTCAGAGATCCTGTTGTGCAAGCATGCAAATGGGGTTAGACACCTCAACAACGATGTTCTAAACAATCAAGGGGAGAGCCACCAAGTTACAAGTTATACAATTTCCCCATAAGTCAAAGAAAAATAACATAAAAGAAAATAAGGGCATGATTATATTCAAAGACCACTGCTGGTACATCAGTTAATACACCCAAATTAAAAATAAAAAACAGACAACACAGAAACCATAAAGAATAAATCAAAAATTACCATAGTTTTAAACTAACCCATATGTATTAAGGGAGTAACAATTGCTGAGGTCAAGAGAAAAGAGGGGGATGGAAGATAGAAAGGGCAGTTTGTCTTTCAATCATTTTTATATAAGTAGTATTGGATTTTTAATTTCTAATACCAAAAGTTGAGATCTTTCAACATGTAAATGTTGCCCCTAATTGCATGAAGTTAAGTTCTACATCCTAATCAGATGTTTTTAGTATAGAAGCTTCAGTATAGGCAAACTGTTTTCAAAAAAGGGCCACAGCAATACTTCCAGTCCCACTTGTTCTCTCCAACCTGGCCACTCTCCTAAATCTGGGCAGGACTTTAGTATGGCCTCAGTGACTGTGATGGGACACAAAAGTAATGCAGCTTTTACTCCAGAGACCTGGCTAATAAACTGTACTGTGGGGAAGCCCTCAACTAGTCCACACAGAGAGGCCACGGGGAAAGAAGCTAAGGCCTCAAGCTAACAGCCAGCATTAGATAAGAAACTTTAAAGATTGAACAATATCACATTAATTATCTATTGGTGCATAACAAACTAAGCCAAGACAAACTATGCCAACTTAAAACTGTAAATGTTTACTATTACATACATCTTCCATGGGTCAGGGAACCAGGGGTGGCTTAACTTGAGTGCCCCTAGTTCAAGATCTCATGAGGTTGCAGTCAGGGTGTCCGCTGAAGCTCAATCATGTCGAGGCTTCACTGAAGATGGCTGAAGGATCTGTTTCCAGTGTGGCTCATTCACATATCTGGCATGCTACTATCAGCTGTTGGCAAGGGGCTTTAGTAATTATCTCTCCACAAGCTAGTTGAGTATCCTTCCAACATGACAGCTGGCAAATGATTCTGGAGGGAGGAACATGAAAGCTACAATGACTTTTATAACCTTATCTCTGAAATCATACTTCATCATTTTCATAGTATCCTTTTGGATACACAGGTCTGCCTGTCAGTGTAGGAAGGGACTGCAAAAGAGCATGAATACTAAGACTCAAGAATCATTGGGGGCCATTATGGAGGCTGGTTATGACAGAGGTTTTAACATCCAAATGATAAAAATCCCTGAAAAAAGAGAAGAGAGGGAGTAAATCATCAAAGGAAGAATATAAGAAAAGATGTCAAAAGTGAAAACTAAGTTTATGGATTGAAGTGACTCACCCACTACCCGACACAATGGATAAAAATGGAACCATATCAAAAAAAGAAGAAAGGCAGACAGACAGACAGAAAGAAAGTCAGTCATGAAATTTCAGGACACTAGGAACAAAAGCAAGCATCCAGGGATTGGGAAAGAAAAGACCACCTACAAAGGATCAGGAAACAATGGCTTCATATGATCAACAGCTAGAAGCTAGAAGAATGAAAGAAATGCCTTCAAAATTCTCAAGGGAAATTATTTCCAACCTATATGTAATCAAACTGCACTTAAGTGTGAAGTAGAATAAAGACATTCAAAGTTTCAAAAATTTATCTCCCCAGTGCCTTTTCTCAGAAAACTAACTGGAGGAAGGGCTCCACTAAATAGAAAAGAGCATTCCAAGAGAAAAAGTAAGTAGTAATTAGCAATTTTTTTTTAAAGGCAAAAGGATTCCCTAGGATAACCTTATATCGGAAAACTTATGCTAGACATAGAGGGAGGAAGTGATTGAGGGTGGGAGGTGAGGAGGAGAAAGAGAGTTAAAGCTTCATTTTCCATTTTGAGAAATCAATAGATACTATCTAAAAGCTGAAAAATCAAGGATGCATGTATGTGATACAAGCATGTTCTTTGGTGATGTGAAAGTAAAGATTAAAATAGTAATCAGCTAAAGAGATCAAAGTGTGGTAGCCTCTGGGGAGAAAAACCAACTTCAGGGATGAACTTGCTGTTATTTACAACAACAAATGTTGGTAAATTACTCAACCCGACATATATAACTTAAGCAATTTTTTTTAAAAGAGAGTGATATTAAAAAAGAGGTGCCCCCCTCCTTTTCCAACTCTAGACACTGTTGCTCTGGATACCAGATCTTGAACCACTGCTGCTATTCCCAGGAGGAATGCCAAGTCCCACACACTGCAGGTAAAAAAGCAAAATTCTGGGAACACCTAATCCTGGATAACATCAATGAACCACTGAACTACTCAGCCCTAAGGACAATCAGCACTGTCCCTGGACTTCCTGATTTGTGAGATAATGCATTTTCTTTTTTTTTTTTTTTAAAAAGGTTAAATTTTTACTTTTATTCAAGGATTCTTAATAATGCATGGTAAAATTAGTAGAACAGAGCAGCAATTGGGCAACAATGGTTATCCATTCCAAATTTTGGTTCTCCATGTAGTAACTATCTAATTATTAAAATACAAGAGAAAAACATATTCAAAACTTTATATAAGTTCCAATCATTTGTTCAAGAACTGAGATCAGGTAGTATCAGCTGTATGATTCTATAGGCAGACATGTGGTAAGGTCAAGTTTATTTCCCTGATAAATACCCTTTCTACATTCATTTATTTTTTCTATATTTTTTTCAGCCAATATTGAGGCACTGAGCCAAACTTGTGTTCTACATGGATAAAAGATGTGGTTGTTTCTTTTTTTTTTCTTTTTTTCTTTTTTTTCTTTTTAATTTCTTTTCAGCGTTCCAGAATTCATGGTTTATGCACCACACCCAATGATCCATGCAATACGTGCCCTTCATAATACCCACTACCAGGCTCACCCAACCTCCCAACCCCCGCCCCTCCAAAACCCTCAGATTGTTTCTCAGAGTCCACAGTCTCGTGTTTTGTCTCCCCCTCCAATTTCCCCCAACTCACTTCTCCTCTCCTCTCCATTTCACCATGTCCTCTGTGTTATTCCTTATGCTCCACAAATAAGTGAAACCATATGATAATTGACTCTCTCTGTTTGACTTATTTCACTCAGCATACTCTCTTCCAGTCCCAGCCATGTTGATACAAAAGTTGGGTATTCAGCCTTTCTGATGGAGGCATAATACTCCATATATGGACCACATCTTCCTTATCCATTTGTCCGTTGAAGGGCACCTTGGTTCTTTTCACAGTTTGGCAACTGTGGCCATTGCCACTATGAACATTGGGGTACAGATGGCCCTTCTTTTCACTACATATGTATCTTTGGGGTAAATACCCAGTAGTACAATGGCAGGGTCATAGGGAAGCTCTATTTTTAATTTCTTGAGGAATCTCCACACTGTTTTCCAAAGTAGCTGTACCAACTTGCATTCCCACCAACAGTTGTAAGAGGGTTCCCCTTTCTCCACATCCTCTCCAACACACAATATTTACTATCTTGTTGATTTTGGCCATTCTAACTGGTATAAGGTGGTATCTCAATGTGGTTTTGATTTGAGTGTCCCTGATGGCTAGTAATGATGAACATTTTTTTTCATGTGTCTGTTAGCCATTTGCATGTCTTCCTTGGAGAAGTGTCTGTTCATGTCTTTTGCCCATTTTTTGACATGAGTATCTGTTTTGTGTTGTTGAGTTTGAGGAGCTCTTTATAGATCCTGGATATCAGCCTTTTGTCTGCACTGTCGTTTGCAAATATCTTCTCCCACTCCGTGGGTTGCCTCTTTGTTTTGTTGACTGTTTCCTTTGCTGTGCAGAAGCTTTTGATCTTGATGAAGTCCCAAAAATTCATTTTCACTTTTGTTTGAGAAGTTCCCAGAATATGGGAAAACAACCACGCAAAAGAAATTGAAGTAATTAATATGGTCTAAACCTTGTAGTGTCTGGAAACAACCTCAGGTAATCTTGGGGTCACCTCAAGGAATTAGGAAAAGTGAGTTATCACTTGATTATTTTTGAAAGTAAGAAGTCATGCCTAGTTAAAATAACTCAGGAATATCTCAAATGAACTGGCCCTTTCAACATGACCTAAGAAAGAGAATAAAGAGCTTGTGGACTAGAGTTCAAGAATAAATAGGGAGATGTACCACATAGTGTGCCAAAGGCTTAGACTTGTAACATTTTCTTTTCCAAAAATATTAACAGGATGAAAACTTCATAAATCCATAGAGAAAGGAAAGAGGAGAAAAATGTCAAAATCCTAACTCTAAAGGGTCTGTTAGTCACTTTATAAACACATCAAGCTATTTATCTAGAGGGGAAGAAAAATTAGTTCAAATTTGCAATTATTGCTGTAAACTCAGGTATTCTCTTAGTCAAAGAAAATCAAGGGATTTGTATGTTATTAAAGATTATTTTTTAAATTTCCTCATAAATAGTTTCATGTATCCTAGGGTATAATTTAAATATATTTGCCACACAAGCTTGTTTTTCTTTGACTTGAAGTTATTTAAATAAAACTCATTTTTCAACTGCTATAATAGCTATAGAGAAGAGCATGGAGGGTAAGGCTAGAAGACCATTTATCAAAGCTGGTAATTAATGCCTTTCTGTCTAATTTGTTTGAACTACATTAAGTGTTAACATATTATAATATTCCACTATTACTTTTTTTATTCATTAGTTGCCTTGGTCTCTAATCAGTGGAATCTCAGCCAGGTTTTTATTTCACCACCAAAATGAGTTTGTCTGTTTCGTTTTTAATTTTTTACCTTGGAAACAAACCCAACAAATTAGTACAGTTCATGTTTTTTCTCCCCCACATCTGGAAAAAATTCATGCTTTGATCAGAATTGCCCTCAATGTAAATATTCTTCTAGTTGATGCAGTGCCCTTCAACAGTCTAGTGGTGAAATCAGTTTTTTCAACATGAAGAACAGGATAAATCTGAAGAGCTTTATCCAAAAGATTGAGTCAGTTTTTCATTAACACTTGTATCTATCACATCACACATACTAAATTTATCAGTTGGGTTGGATTCCATATGTAATACAGCATAAGCAATAACAACAGTTAATTATCTCACATTTGGTACTTGAGATATTTTCTTCTAGTTCTGAAAGTCAGAAATCTGAAAAGAGTTTCATAGAGCTACAACTAAGGTGCTAAGACTAAGGTACTGGAAGGACTGAGCTCCTTCTGGAGGCTCTAAGGGGGAATTTCCTTGCATTTTCCAGCTTCTAGAGGCCTCCTGCATTTCTTGCATTTCTTGGTTCATGGCCCTGTCCTTGCATTACTCCATCCACTGCTTCTATCATCATATCTCCTTCTCTGACAATCCTGCCTCCCTCTTTCCCTTACAAAGACCTTTTGATTACATTTGGGCCATCCAGATACTCCACAAGAATCTCCTCTTCTCAAGATTCTTAACTAAATCATATCTGCAAAGTCCCTTTTGCCATAAAAATAATATATTCACAGATCCTGAGGATTAGAGAAGGGTACACCTTGGGGAAGGTGGGACGTTACTTTATCTACCATAGCACATGGGGTAGAATAGCTATTGGGTCAGCAACTATTAGGGTCTGCCTTCCATCTATACTCCACCCCCCCAGGTTCATCCTCTCCCCTCTACAAGCATTAAAAAGGAAAGGAAAATACATACTTTATATTTAATTATGAACAAATATTTTCTTATAAAAGCTATGAGAGAATACAATTTTATTGGAGCAGAGCTACAAGTCAAAAATCAGACTTTTGAATGTGCATGTTATTTTCTATATGCTGTCATAAAAGCATTAAAATGTATGGAAGCTAAAATTAGAACAGAAAAAAAGAGGTAAGTTTTTCTTCAGGTAGTCCTAATTACACTGTTTTGCATATGGATTGGTACAATCCATTTCAATGTCTACATAATTTTCCCAACTCCTTTTTACTCCTTTGAAAAGTGGAAAACAGGAGACTAGAAAGTATCAGTGATTTGCCAGCTTAAACCAGTAGCTTCAAGGTCAAACTATTGATTCTGCTAATTGAAGAAGTTTGGGATTTCTTTTCTACAGTCAAAATAATTAGCACAGGCAAAACAGTCTCCCTGATATCTAATGCAGCCTTCAAAAGGAGATTCTGAATGTTATTACTAGCATGAAATCACTTTAGCAGACATGAAGTAACATCCCATGGGATTTGTTTATAATCATCTTAAACTATTACCTAATAACAATGTTCTTAACTAGATTAGACTCTAGAACTAGGCATGCAGAAAGGTGGTAGTTTACCACCAACCCTCAGTGTAGTTATAACCAGAGGTGCACAGTGTGAACAATGTTTGTAGGAAATAAGAAACATTTATAGACACAGATCAATTTTTTAAAGGACAGGTGGAAAAATTTTATTCATGGTAAAGGACTTCTCTAACACTCTCCTTAGTGTACAGAGTTAGAGCTTTTGATCCCACCCCCCAGGATAACTCTTAGAGCCCAGCAAAATACCAGGACACTCGGACTTGGGTCCCATTTCCGCACTCACTCTGATCATAAGAATGCAGTCCCCAGTCCTTCATCTCTTCGTCTGTCCTTTGCCCAAGGTGTACTGCAGAAAATACTAGTTTTTGTCATTGTTTCACCTTCTCTCTTTCACCTTAACCACCACACCTTCTTTTCTCAAAAACTAACAGCTGTCAATTCTGCCATTTTTTTCCAAGCAATTTAGTTTGATCTTCATAATACAGACTTAGAAGTCCCCTGGGTCAAGGTACCTAAGAGTATTTCTAGCTTTGAGGTAAAGCTACTCTTCAAAGAGCACCTCCCCCCTTTATTTCACTTGCCAGCCCTGTGTCTTCTTGTATTTCCCTTTTCCACCTCATCTGTCCTTTCATCTCACAAATAGATAATTGTTCCCAGAAATATAGCAAAATAACACCCAAATTCACTAAAATTTTGACAGAGTATCATAGTCTGAAGTCACATTCTTTTTTTTTAAGATTTTTATTTATTTATTTGACAGACAGAGATCACAAGTAGGCAGAGAGGCAGGCAGAGAAAGAGAGGGGAAAGCAGGCTCCCCGTTGAGTGGAGAGCCCAATGTGGGGCTTGATACCAGGATCCTGGGATCACAACCTAAGCTGAAGGCAGAGGCTTTAACACACTGAGCCACCCAGGCACCCCCTGAAGTCACATTCTTAAGAAGACAAGAGTAAGCAAATGCAAGAAGACTATGAAAAACTCACCCCTCAATACAAAATTCTAAATTCTTTACATAGTGTGAATTTCCAAATGATTTCAGGTGGTCTTTGTGTCAATACAAACATTCTGATCCTAAAAAGTAGCTCCATGTTTAAATTTTGTTTAAATGTTTAAGAAAAATATAAAGTAATTTTTACTATTTTGAAGATAAAAATTACGCCAATGCCAAATTTGAGAAATTAGTTTTGAATATTTCCTTTCAATAGGAAATTGATATATTGCCCTAAAAATTGTTGGGAAGCTTGGTATTAAAGAACAGTTTTCAGGTATTGAATGAATTTGAGATAAATTTACACTTGATCATCTGAATGTCCAACAACTGACCCTAATGTCACATAACATGTCATCTGGATATATGCTTACATGTATGCAATCTAATGCCATAGATTGCTTTGTAGGAAGGCACTTATATTCTTCAGTTTTTTCCATAGTCCTGAATGTAGCCTATCTAACATAAGGAACACACCTAAATTATCCACTGGCAATGCTGTTTCACAAATAAGAAATGTATGGCATCTGGAGTCAGAATTTCACCAGATTTTATCTTTCCTGTTTGTATAACCAATTAGTCCTTTCACATCCTAACATTTAAGCAATTTCCCACTTTTTTCTTAATTTTTAGCAACTTAATATCCATTTACTATTCATTAATTACATGAAAATTTTAGTAAATAAGAAGCAAAAATTGAAGTATACATTATCTCACACAGAAATAGTATCAAAAAATAGTTAAAATGCCACTATTTGCAGATGACATGATTTATATGTATAAAACCCTAAAGACCCTACCAAAAACTGTTGAAATTAATCAACAAATTCAATAAGGTTGCATAATACAAAATCAATATTCCAAAATCAGTTACATTTAGAAATTTCATTAGAAATAGAAATTAAGAAAACAATCCCAGGTCCCATTAAAGATGACAACATAGAAAGATCTAGAAATCACCTTTTTCCACAGACACACCACATCTATAGCTATATGTGGAATAATTTCCACTGTAAGAGGAACCTAAAAGCAGGTGGAACTACCCCCTCACATCTGGCAAACAAGGAAAAAAACACATTAAAAATGGGTAGGAATGGCTGAGACCTGATCTTGCAATAAATGCTACTAGCCTCGTCAGCAACCCCCGATCGGGAGGGAACTCAAAGCCTGGAGCTTCTCCATAAGGAGTGAAGGGTTTGTACCCCACAGTAGGCATCCCCGCTTTTAAGACTGGCACCTGAGAGACATGAAGATCAATGGGGATCACATCCAAGAGACCCACAGAACTGTGGCAAACTGTGGAACACTTCTTAATGGGCCCACATACAGACTCTCCCACCACAGGCCCCAATATAGAAGCATCCCTTTAAAAAGACCCAGGCTTGATATTGAAAGAGACTCATTTTCCAATTTTAAAGCATTCTGAGGGGCAGGGGACTGCTGGGATACTCCCAGGGTAAGACTGCTGAGAGTCATCCTCCTTCTCTCCTCTGACTAGCTACAGCCATCAGGCACCATGTTGTTTGTTTATTTTTGTTTCCTTTACCCATCTTTCTTGTTCTTCCTCTGCCTTGTTAAAGCCAGGGGAGAGTGCCATCTTTATTTTTCTTTTCTTTTTCCTTTTTTCTTTCTTTTTATCTTCTTTTCTTTTTTCCTTCCTTTCCCCTTGCTCCTTTTCTTTGTAAGTGCCATCTTTTATGCTCCCTTTGTACTCTCCCTCTGGCACTCCAAAGCACCAGTATCTCCCAGAAGAGCTTCTACACATCTGGAGCTCTGGTTTTTATAGCTAGTGACCCAGTTTTTCTGGCTGCCACCCAGGGGATGCTTCTTGATTGCCTGGCTCTGGAGGCCAAAGGGGATTATGTTCAGGGACCCCCAAAGGATTACAACAATTAGACAGTTCTTTGCAGACTATTGCTGGCAGGGCTCAGAACAGATAGCAGACTGAAACACACCCCCAGCATTTCTGAGAAAGAGGTCTGTTTTCCTGTCCAAGAGCTTTAGCCTAAAGCATAGGCTTCTGGTTTAGCACTTACAGAAGCCTATATATGTGCTGTCGCAGAACAGAAGCTAATGGACACAATCATTGTACTCTCTTGACTCACACCAGCTCATTTTCTGGTATCTTCCAGAAAGAAGCTTATACCCTGTCTAGTGACCCAATTTTTTGTGGCTGCCACCAGGGTGTACCTGTACATCACCCGGCTCTGATGGTCAGCAAGGCTTATACTCACAGGTCCCACAGGACTCTAACCAATGGAGAAAGAGCTCTTAAACAGTTACTACCTCCAGGACACAGTAAGAGGCAACATACTCAGGAACTCCATCTTTTTGTGACAGAAATCTCTTGACTTATCAATGTAGTTGTAGCCTGAGGGGCAGGCTTCTAATTAAACACACATTCAAGACAGACTGTAAACCTTTCCTAAAAACTCAGAGGGCAGGCACTAACTTTGCCCTAACTCTCCACCTTACTACAGAGAGCCAGCATCTCTCAGATGAGAGCTTCTACATGTGTCTGGTAATCCATGTTTGCATCTGGTGCCCTGGTTTTTACAGCTGCTGTCTAGGGAATACTCTTTAATTTCTTGGCTCTAATTACCAGAATGGCTTTGACCATACCAATCAAGAGACAATTCTTGGCAGGCTACTACCCCTAGAGGACTGCATAGAGAACAGAACGAAGCGTAGCCCCCTGTCCCAGCCTTTCAGTGAAAGACACCTACTTGATAGTCCTGGAGCTTCAGCCTCAGAGCAGGCTTCAGGTTTGGTCCAGATCTAGATGCTACAGAAGTACTTTCAGGAAATGTAAGCAGGGGGCAGGAGGCATTGTTGCAGGCTCCCTCTGCTTCACTACAGCTTATTGAAAGGAGCCTCTACACTTTCCCGGAGCCCAGATTTTTGTGACAGCTACAGGGGACACCTCTAGATCACCTGGCTCTGCAGGCTAGCAGGACTTATACTTGCAGGCCCGTGAGACTAGACATATTTGCATTCCTTAAAAGCTGCTTCCTGAGGGTCTGGCTTCCAATCAGCCGGAATCCCACTGGTGACTGAGATCCTCCCCTTTGAGACATGCTGACTGATCTTGGCATACCCTCAACTACTGGGAGTTATTAAAAATCGAACCTGCTTAAACAATCACAAAGGCTTGAGAGACAGCCAAGAGCTAATGCAGAGTCAAACAAAGTTCCCATCATACCCAAGGCCAACCCTTCGAGATGGGGCGAGGAGGCTGTTTCATCAAATGCACATAAAGGAAAACAAAGAGTCGAGCCAAATGAAGAAACACAGGGATTCGCTCAAAATGAAAGAACAAGAAACCTCAGGGGAGGGGCACCTGGGTGGCTCAGTCAGTTAAGCGGCTGCCTTCCGCTCAGGTCGTGATCCTTGGGTTCTGGGATCAAGCCCTGCATCAGGCTCTCTGCTCAGTGGAGAGCCTGCTTCTCCCTCTCCCTCTGCCTGCCTTTCTGCCTACTTACTTGTGCTCGCTCTATCTCTCTGTAAAATAAATAAATAAAATTAAAAAAAAAAAAAACCCTCAGGGAGAAAAAACCTTAATGAGATAGAAAGAAAGAATTTGAACTCCTGATGAAGAGTTCAAAGTAGTGGTCATGAAGATGTTCACCAAACTCAGGAGAAGAATATATGGTCAACAAAAATATGGAAATATAAGAAAGTTCCAAACAAGAGTCATAGAAACTGAAGAATCCACTAGAGAATTTCAACAGCAAACCAGATAAATTATAAGAAAAGATCAGTGAACTCAAAAACAGGGCAGAAGAATTTACCCAGTCAGAGCAGAAAAAAGGAAAGAAAGAAAGAAAAAGAAAGAAAGAAAGAAAGAAAAGAAGCAAGAGAAGGAGGAGAAAAAAATAAAAGAAGTGAAGATAGCTTAAGGAACTTATGGGACAACATCAAACAAACTAACATTTGCATT
Organism: Mustela putorius furo; assembly: GCF_011764305.1. Classification (NCBI taxonomy): domain Eukaryota; kingdom Metazoa; phylum Chordata; class Mammalia; order Carnivora; family Mustelidae; genus Mustela; species Mustela putorius. The sequence continues at coordinate 3,487,354 of NW_025421301.1, forward strand.
GTAGGAATCTCAGAAGGAGAAGAGAAATAGAAGCAGTCAAAAATGTTACTAGTAAAAATAATGGCGGAAAACTTCCCTAACCTGGGGAAAGAAACAGGCATCCAGGTCCAGGAAGCCAAGAGAGTTCCAAATAAAATGAAATCACACCAAGACATATAAAAATATCAAAAGTTGGATACAAAGATAGAACCCTAAAAGCAGCAAGAGAAAAACAATATACAGATGGGATGCTGCCATAGGGTAGAATTCAAGGACTTTGGAGCTAATAGCCTGCCTTTTCACACTTAAGGGTACCCTCTAAGACCATCAGAAAATCTCACATTGAGCACCACATCATATCTAGCAAGTCTGAGGGGAAATCCAGAGTGTGTCTGGACAGACGGGCAGAAATAATACTGTTGGTTTACTATGGTTCAGGTGTGGTAGAAGATCCAGAAGTTCCCTGTGTCTCCAGACAAGCTTATAGCCATTTAAAAGATGAGAGAGGAATCAGAGCCCGGGGCTTAGAAGTAGGTGGCAATATCCAGATTCATAATGCATGCCAATGCACAAAGACCAAAAGCCCAGTTGCTCCAGTAAAACTAGTGAGGTCAAAAGACAATCTACCTCAGACAAAAGAGAAAACAATTTAACCAAAAGCCAGTGAGGATCCAGAGGAAGGTCAAAACCTCTGTGCATAGATCTGAATTCCTCTTTCCTTACTCTATAAGTTTTATTCAGAAAAGCAGAACTAATAGTATAGATAGATAGATAGATAGATAGATAGAGACAGATGATAGATGATAGACAGATGATAGAAACAGACAGACAGACAGACAATAGGTAAATAGATAGATTTATTAAATAAATTAGCTCACAAATTATAGGAACCAAAAAGTCCCACAATCTGCTATTTACAAGCTAGAGAACCGAGAAAGTGAGTGGTATAATTAAGTCCCAGTCCAAAGGCTTAAAGCCAGGGGGCTGTGGGTATAAGATCCAGAGTCCAAAGGCTGAAGAACCAGGAGTTCTGAAGTCTGATGGCAGGAATAGATGGATGTCCCAGCTCAAAAAGAGAGGGAATTTATCTGCCCTTCACATTTTTGTTCTATTTGGTACCCCAAAATATGGATGACACCCACCCATCATTGGTGAGGGCCAATCTCTTTACTCAGTTTATTGAATCAAATGCTAATCTCTTCGAGAAACAGCCTCAAAGGGGCACCTGGGTGGCTCAGTGTCTGCCTTTGGTTTGGGTCATGATCCCAGGGTCCTGGGATGGAGTCCTGGGTCCTGGGATGGAGTCCTGCATCAGGCTCCCTGCTCAGGGGGAGGCCTGCTTCTCCCTCTCCCACTTCCCCTGCTTGTGTTCCCTCTCTCTCTGTCTCTCTCTCTCTGTCAAATAAATAAATAAAATCTTAAAAAAAAAAAAAAACAGCCTCAAAGACACACCAAGAAATAACATTTTACTAGCTATCCAGGAATCTTTAAGCCAATCAAGTTGACACAAAATTCACCATCACACCCACCTTTACGAGCTCATGGAAGTGTCATCACATACAAGGCACCAGCTTAGCAAGGAAAAAAAGGAGAAAGGAAATGACTCTGAAAGTCTGATGATTTACCTAAAAGAGATTATTTCAAGTCAAAATAAACAAACAAAAAATTAATCAGAAAAAGAACTAAGTCACCTTTAATTGGAAAGTTTAAGTATAGTTTTCATACCAGTAGGATAGAGGCTTAAGAGCAATAAAAATAAATGAACTTTCACACTTTCTAATACACATAAATGTCTGTTAAATTTTAACCTCGAAGTCTATGTAACACATAGAAAAGATCTAAACTAAAAAGATAGCAGTAAAAACAGACACAAGACTCAAGAATCCAGCTGGATGTAGAAACAGACAGACAGACAGACAATAGGTAAATAGATAGATTTATTAAATAAATTAGCTCACAAATTATAGGAACCAAAAAGTCCCACAATCTGCTATTTACAAGCTAGAGAACCTGTGACTTTTGTTTTGTGTCTTGCCAAATACCCAGCTGTGGCCTGAGTGCAGATGAAAAACTTGAGAATGCAGCCTTCATTAAATAAGGTTGTTCTGTGCCCTTTTCATTTTCTCTACCTCTGCACAAGCATCACAGTTTTATGCCCCTACAGATCTTGAGAGTTTGAAATCATGAATTACATTTAAGTTAATTCTATGAGCAGAAGGAAATTCTACCAAATCTTCACTAGACAATAATCATTCTAACTGTGTAATGTCGTTCTAGTAGTGTCTGTAGCATGCAACCAAAGGACAATTTAGGTTAAGTTGCCCCCTAGAGGTGACCAGGAAAAAAAATTAACCATCAAAAAAGAGTAAAGTCCAAATAAAATGTTAGTAAATAGAAAATGGATAATAGAATCCCTGCACTTTACATAGTTTCCCTTTTCAGAACAAAGAATAGAGACAGAATTCCAACAAATAGGATTCCTTCTGATAAATTTGTATATCTCAGTAATTCAAACGAGATACTAGAGCATAAGACCACAGTATTTTTTAAGAACAGTTGATTTCCTCAGAAATTAATATTGATTTCTAAATGTACATTTGATTTAACAAACTGCATATTGGTGCAACATTTTGATGTTTGTTACAGTTCTTAAAGTTATGTTTCTTTTTTTTTTAATTTAATTTTATTTTTTTTTCAGTGTTCCAAAATTCATTGTTTATGCACACACACCCAGTGCTCCATGCAATACATGTTCTCATAATACCCATGTTTCTATATCTTTAAGAAATTCTTTGTGGGGGGGGTGCCTAGGTGGCTCAGTGGGTTAAGCCTTTGCCTTCGGCTCAGGTCTCAGGCCTCAGGGTCCTGGGATCCAGCCCCATGTCGGGCTTTCTGTTCAGCAGGGAAACTGCTTCCCCCTCTCTCTCTGCCTGCCTCTCTGCCTGCTTGTGCTCTCTCTCTGTGTCAAATAAATAAATAAAATCTTTTAAAAATAAAAGAAAGAAATCCTGTGGGGGGGGGGCACCTGGGTGGCTCAGTCATTAAGCCTCAGCCTTCAGCTCAGGTCATGATCCCAGTGTCCTGGGATGGATCCCTGCGTCAGACTCCTTGCTTGGCAAGGAGCCTACTTCTCCCTCTCCCATTCCCACTTCTTGTATCCCCTCTCTTACTCTCTCTCTCTCTCTCTCTAATAAATAAATAAAATATTTTTTAAAAAGAAAAGAAATCCTTTGTGTGCTACTTGACTGTACCCACTGATCCAGTTGAAAAATGGCTTTTAATCAAAGAAAACAGGGAGGAGCCACAAGAGGTGTTGATTCCCTGCTTTATATGGTATGCATAATACAGCTGGAATTTCCAGGTAGAAATCCAATGCAATCCTCACTCCCGATGAGAGTTCTAAGGGAAAGAAAAAGACCAGTTTGATGATCACTGAAAGCAGTGGGCCTATGACACTGCTAACTAAAATTTAGAGCAGGAAGAGCCTGCAGAGGAAAATGGGTTTGGCTCAACAGCAATTACTGATATTTTCAATAATAATATTTCTGTTTGGGGGAAAAAAATTAATGCCTGGCATGAGAGAAGAGTTCAAAAGCTTAAACTAAAATAAAAAATGATTCAGGGAAAGCAGCATAAAGTTTATTTGAACATGATGAATATTCAAAATCCAGGAAAAAAATAAGCTAAGCCTCAGAGTTAATGAGCTGAGAAAAGGAATAGGGCTAGTAATTGACCATTTCTTGGATAATGATTAATATATATAAAAATGTGAGTTACTAAGTGAGAAATGTTCACTCCTTTCATAGCAAAAAAAGATATCTCTAAATTTAGCCATCTAAGGAACATTTATTTAAAAATAAAAAATTCTTACACATTAGAATGTATATTCTGTTTCTACATGAGTATGTCAAACATCTCAGTAAATTTGTAAGATCAATTATTTTCCTGCCCAATTTGTATCCATTAATTGATGTTACATGACTAACACATTATTTAGTGTTAGACATTTAGACATGTATGCCAAAATTTAAACAACTGTTTAAAAATGAAAAATAGGGGCACCTAGGTGGCTCAGTGGGTTAAGCCTCTGTCTTCGGCTCAGGTCATGATCTCAGGGTCCTGCGATCAAGCCCCACAAGGGGCTCTCTGTTCAGTGGGGAGCCTGCTCCCCCACCCCGCCTGCCTCTCTGCCTATTTGTGATCTCTGTCTGTCAAATAAATAAAATCTTAATTTAACAAAAATAAAAAAGAAAAATACATTCTGGTAATAATTGTTCTATTGAAATAAGTTCAGATTACAAAGAATATAAATTAGGGGCGTCTGGGTATCTCAGTTGGTTAGGCATCCAGCTCTTGGGTTTTCACTTGGGTCACGATCTCAAAGTGGTGGGATTGAACCCCATGAAGGACTCTGCACTCAGCCTGTAGTCTGCTTGAGATTCTCTCCCCCTCTCCCCTCCTCCTCTACTCCTCCCTACCCCCTACATTTTTGTGTGTCCTCTCTCTCTCTCAAATAAATAAATAAAATCTTTTTTTAAAAAGAACATATATTAATACAACTTGTGCTACATTTTTAAAAATTCTAGATTTAGCTCAAATTAGAATTTGATAAACGGTAAAAGCTTCCAGACCTCACATTTTATCATAACCATACTAGTAGCCTAATTGTGAATTGTTTAAGTGGTACCTGGAAAGCCCATCTCAACTAAAGGTTTCTTTCCAACTTTCTGCCATAATCTGTGCAAACTCCTCATTCAGAAGCTGTCACTTTGAGTTCACAAGGGTTTGGGGTTTCATTGTTATCACTGGGGTGATAATTTTTGTAGCTTTTAAAAACTAAAGTTTTTGTTTTTTTAAAAACTCATGCTGTCCATTATAGTTTGGCGAGGGGCTCTGTCCCAGATCTTCTTCTATCTGACCCAGGTTGATGGAGCAATCTCCATCCCAAACATTGCCAGTCAGTGTGTTAGGGGGAATAAAGCTCTTTAGGGGGCCACACTGGCTACTAAATGCTCTGGCCTTGAAGTAATACATATCACTTCTTCTCATAGCTCATCACGTGGCTCTACCCAAAAAGAAGGGAACCAGGAAAAGCAATCCTGTCAAGGGGAAAGAAATGGAAGTATCTGAGGAATAGCATTTATGACTCCCAGAGAAGCATTTATGACTCCCATAGTTTGCTTCTATGACAAACAATACTGCAAAAAATAACCTTTTACATCTACCATTTTGCACGTATTATTTATAAAATGAAGTCCCAGAAATGGGATTGCCAGACCAAAAGTTATACCCATTCATAATGTTGATAGATATTGTCAAAGTTGCTTTAGATAGCAACTTCTACAATTCATTTAAAACTGACTTCCAGGATGCCTGAGTGGTTCAGTCAGTTAAGCATCAGCCTTCATCTCAGATCATGATCCCAGGGTCTTAGGACTGAGATCCACATTGGGCTCCCGTTTCAGTGGGGAGCCTGCTTCTCCCTCTGTTTGCAGCTCCCCTTGCTCATGTTCTCTCTCTCTCTCTCTCTCTCTCTCTCTCTCTTCTCTCTGTCAAGTGAATGGATGGAAAAATCTTTAAAAAAAAAAATTTTTTTTCTGATTGCCTTCCAAAGGTTTACACACACTATTAAGCAGGCAATGTTGCACAATCTTCAACTTAAAAATTCTATCAAGAACATCAACAAGAAACTGACCTTACAGGTTTAGAAATTATTTTTGAGTTTTTCATTGAATTAAACAGCAAAAAATGGCAAGTCAAAGGTATTATTAGCCTCTTTCTTCCTATGTCAGTTGGCATTAGATTCATCACCTCTCTCACCTCTGGGGTGATAGTTCTCTGCCCTTCACATCAGAGCTGCTCTCTGAGCATCAGACTATAGACAACAGGTCATAAGCTGGCAGTTTGCCACATCTGACCATGGACAGGTTTGTTCTTCCCACAGTATTACTGCTTAAACAGATTTTTTTAATTTAATTATTTCCCAGCACATAAAAATCTGGATTTCTAGCTTCTCTGATGATATCAGAAGAACTGGCAACTATGGGTCTACATGTCCCCATGCCTACAGAGGAGGGGTTGGCCACTTTTGATAGGGCACATGTGCTCTAGTTTTCTACTTCCCTCCTCCCCAGTCAATACCCAGCACCTAAATTTGGTATTAGTTGTCATTTGTCATCTGGTTATACAGTGGTTTTCTTTTTTTTTTTTTAATTTATTTTTATTTGACAGAGATCACAAGTAGGCAGAGAGGCAGGCAGAGAGAGATGGAGGAGGAAGCAGGCTCCCCACTACAGAGAGCCCCGATACAGAGAGCCTGATGCGGGGCTTGATCCCAGGACCCTGAGATCATGACCTGAGCCGAAGGCAGAAGCTTTAACCCACTGAGCCACCCAGGAGCCCCTACAGTGTTTTTCTTACACCTAGTGTAGTGGGTTGAATGATAGCCCCCAGAAAGATATTGACTGTGTCCTAATTCCCAGAACATGTATATCACCCTCATTAGAAAAAGGGTCTTTGCAAATATCATTTAATTTAAAAATCTTGAGATGAAGAGATATCCTGGATTATCCAGATGGGCCTGAAATTCAATAGTGTATCTTTTTAAGAGAGACACACAGAGGAGACAAACAGAAGAGGAGAAGACAAACACACAGAGAAAGCAATGTGAAGACAGGGGCAAAGTTTGGAATGATGTGGCCACAAGCCAAGGAAACCAAGGAATGCTGATAGCTACCAGAGTGGCAGGAGACAAGGGCGTGTTCTCCTCTTGAGCCTTCTGAGGGAGTGAAGCCCTGCTGACATCTTGATTCAGACTTGCAGCCTCCACAACTGTGAGAAAATACATTTCTGGTTTTTTAAGCCACTAAATCTGTGATATATTGTTATGATAGCTCTAAGATGTCTCCTAGGTAATGTAAAAAGTCAGAGCTAAGGATAAAGAATTTAGATTGCAACCACATAATTAAAGTAAAAAATATAGATAATGTCTCCAAAAGAAAAAGGAAGAGGTGAGACCCAAGTGCTAGGCATAAGGAAGACCTATTCTTGGGAAGGATGGGAAGAAAACAAGGATATATCCAAGGATTTGAGAAAAGAACACCCTCATTTTTGTTGAGAACTGAGATAGTACAAAATGGGGATGAAAACAAAGTGTAAATGAGATCAAGTGTATTTAATAAGTTCAAGATACATAAAGCATTCATTTGAGGAGTTTGCTACCAAAGGAAGAAAAGAACTTCAAAGTACGTGGAAATGACACTAGTTTTACAGGAATGAGTGGCATATCAGCTTTGGCTTCTTGTTTTTTTGCTTTGTTTTCTTATTCTTTTCTAAAGTATAAGAAAAATAGGGTTGAAGGAAAAGGAAAAGTTTTCTCTCTTCGACTTTTTATTCTGAGTCTGGGACAAATATTGACAAATACTTGAATTGTGATCCTTAAAATAATGCATTTTGGGGTGCCTGGGTGGCTCAGTGGGTTAAAGCCTCTGCCTTTGGCTCAGGTCATGGTCCCAGGGTCCTGGGATAGAGCTTTCTGCTCAGCAGGGAGCCTGCTTCCCCCTCTCTCTCTGCCTGCCTCTCTGCCTTCTTATAATCTCTGTCTGTCAAATAAATAAATAAACTCTTTTAAAAAATAAAATAAAATAAAATAATTTATTTTATCAAATCTTTTAAATTATTGGGATATAGTTGGTGCAAATGTTAATTGTAGTTGGAAACAAAGTTAATGTTACAAACAAAAATTAAATATGTCATTATTTACGAATCTAAAGTTAGATATTATTTGCCTATTATGTTTACAATATTTACAATGTTGTAACATTTATGTAAACAATTGTGTTTTTTTTTAATTTTTTATTTTTTATAAACATATATTTTTATCCCCAGGGATACAGGTCTGTGAATCACCAGGTTTACACACTTCACAGCACTCACCAAAGCACATACCCTCCCCAATGTCCATAATCCCACCCCCTTCTCCCAAAACCCCTCCCCCCAGCAACCCTCAGTTTGTTTTGTGAGATTAAGAGTCACTTATGGTTTGTCTCCCTCCCAATCCCATCTTGTTTCATTTATTATGTTTACAATATTATGTTTACAATAGATACTCAGTAGCAGTTAGTGAGTTGCAGAATTTTTACCTATTATTTATAATCAGAGCAATACCCACATAGTACAAATAAAGATATAATGTCCTTTGTTCCCCAAGGCAGAAAATACTAGAAGGATTTGGAAAGGAACAATTGTCTCTACCTAGTAGTGCAATTATATAAACATGAAAATTTCTGAATCACAATTTAGTAATTATATATTAAATTTAACTTTGATAGCAATGCACAATGTCTATTTGAGATTAGTAATAATAGCTAATATCTTTAAAGTGTTTTCTCTGTGTTAGGCCTTACACAAATTCATTCATTCAATTCTTCATGATAATACTGTTAGGTAGGTACAATTATCATTCTCATTTTACAGATGTGAAATTAAAGTACACGAAGGTCAAGTATATTACCTAAATCATACAGCTAGTGAGTCTTAAAGCTTCCATCAAACTCAGAGAGTCTAGTTCCAGAGTCTGCACTAGCAACCAAAAAGGTCTAAAATGAAAATCTTAAAAGAAAATGTAGTAATTTCATTTACTCAAATACAACAGCTATGAACTGATCCAAGGACTGAAATTTTCCTATTAGCTTATACAGTCAAGTGACTAGGACATCAGAATTAACATTTTTAGGATACATTAAATAAAATCACACATTTTAAGATGTTCATGATTCATTATTCTTCTCAAAATGCTGACAATTCACCTTTTATGTATAAAGAAGGCAAGAAGAATTTAAAAGGAATAGAACCTCCTTATAACATAATTCATTAAAACATGTATCTGATAAGGGATTAATATCCAAAATATATATAAAGAACACATATGGGGCACTTGGGTGACTCAGTCATTTAAACATCTGCTCCTGGCTCAGGTCATAAGCTTGGAGTCTTGGAATAAAGCCCTGCATTGGGCTCCTCGCTCAGCGTGGAGTCTGCTTCTCCCTCTTCCTCTACCTGCAGCTTCCCCTGGTTGTGCTCCATCTCTCTCTGTCAAATAAATGAATAAAATCTTAAGAAAAAAAGATCAGACTGGTGGCTACCAGAGGTGGGGAATGTAGAGAAGGGTAATTGGAGGAAGGTGATCCAAAGGTACAAAGATAAGTAAGTACCAGGGATAGAACATACAACATGATGTCTACAGCTAACACTGCTGTATGATACATAAGAAAGTTGTTTTAAACGACTAATTCTGAGTTCTCACTATGAAGAGAATGTTCTTTTTTCTTTTTCCATCTCTTTTTATTGTAATCATATGAGATGATGAATATTAAATAAACTTGCTATAGTAATATTTCACAATATACCTAAGTTAAACCTTTAACCTAACCTGAAAATCATAGTGATTTATGTCGATCATATCTCAATAAAATTGGGGGGGGGGGGGTTGTTAAAGGGTGCCTGGGTGGTTCATTTGGCTAAATGACTCTTGATCTCAGTTTCAGGTTAGATCTCAAGATTGTGAGCCTGAGCATGGAGCCTACTTAAAAAAAGAAAAGAAAGAAAAAAACATGTGTTTAATTATACTGTAAATTAAACTACATGCCTCAACACTTCGCAATGATATAGTATCAGAAGTTACTATACAAAAGACATATCATTGTGTATAAATCCATCCAAAACACACACAGATAGGTTGATGATCTTGCATTATAATATAATATAATATTATATTATACTATTTCTCATGGAAAAAATACAATTTACATAGAAAGGCTTCTGCTGTATTTGATGGGATTTAAATTCTGCCAATGGACAGGTATTCACAGTTCAAGAGACTCATGCACTCAGCTACAGATGAAATTTGGTTCTGTGTATTTTAAATAAATAGCATCCTGAGGGATTATTGTCTTTGTAAATGCACAGAATGAGAACAATTTTAAGTTCATAATTATATCTAGCTTGTGGTAATCCATTATCATTCTCTGAAAGCAGGCATATGCTATTTAGCTTTTAAGAATTATGAAAAAAACTGATTGCAAAATTGTGAACATTAATAGCTTTAATCAAATATTAAAATAATTGCAATTACTAAGATTAATACCACAGCTAATAACAATTAGCAGTGAGATAAATATTAAAATGGAAATTTTGGAGGAAATATCATGGTTTGTCAGACCAATTAGTTGCCCAGTCCTAGTGATTCTACCTTCATCGCCTCTATCACACTCCTGCCTTTCTCCCCATTCCTTCTGCCACCTCTCTCACTTGGGTTACAGAGCCTCAAAACAAGCCCTCTGGAAAATAGCATTAACCTCAACTGATTCTCCCAAAATACCACCTACAATCTCTCCCTGCTACAATCCATTAATACATAATTCCCAGAAAACTCCCAGGAACCTTCCAGAGACACACTACTCCAAGTTTATCACTCCCCGACAGAGAACCTTCCATGACTTTCCACTGCTTGCAGAATGAATGCCATATTCTCCAGTCTATCACACAGACCCTCCATGAACTGGCTCTAGTAGAAATCTCACCCTTGTTTTCCACATTCCCTCTTCCCAGATCCTTCACTCAAAACTTTTCTCTTTTCTACATGTAGTCTAAGCTTTCCATCCCTAGATTTTTGCTTATAATACCTTGTTATTTAAAATGCCTCTCCCTCTTGGGGTGCCTGAGTGGTCTAGTCAGTTAAGCATCCAACTCTTGATCTCAGCTCAGGTTTGTTTTTGGTTTTTTCTTTTTTTAAGATTTTATTTATTTATTTTGAGAGACAGAGAGAGAGAAGAGAGCACAAGCAAGTGGAGGGACAAAAGGAGAGGGAGAAGCAGACTGCCCACTGAGCAGAGAGCCTAATGCGGGTCTCCATCCCAGGACTCTGAGATCACAACCTAAGCCAAAGGCAGATGCTTAACCCACTTAGCCACCCAGGAGCTCTATCAGCTCAGGTCTTGATATCAGAGTCATGAGTTCTAGCTGCTCTTTGGGAGCTCCACACTGGACATGGAGCCTACTTTAAAAAAAAAAAAAAAAAAGAAAAGAAATGCCTCTCCTTTACCCTCTCTACCTCTGAAGTCCTCCCTCTGTATAAACCCAATTCAGATTTGACCTTGTCTTTGAAGACATCTTTGTTCTCAGCATATACTACTCACAGCATTTTTTAAAAGATTTTGCTTATTCATTGACAGAGAGATAGAGAGCACAAGTAGTCAGAGTGGCAGGCAGAAGGAGAGGGAGAAGCAGACTCCCCGCCAAGCAGCAAACCCAATGCAGGACTCGACCCCAGGTCCATGACCAAAACCGAAGGCAGACACCCAACAGACTGAGCCACCCGCCCCTACTCATTGCATTTTATATCTACATTTCCTACAAAATTTTGCCAGTTGTTGTCTTTTATTATAGTTATTTACCTACATCTGTAATCTATCCCAAAGAGAAGGAATTTTATCTAATTCATACATTCACTGCACAAATAGTAACTGAGCACTATCTGCCAAACACAGTTGTTGGTACCGAGAACACTATCATCAGTAAGACAGACATGATACCTATCTTTGTGGAGGTTAAAGATGAATGCCATGAAAAAACAAAATTAGGTAATTAGATAGTGAGTGCTTGGGGAGGGACATGACCAATTTTGAACAGGAGAACAGAAAGCAGAGACCTGAAAAGTAATGGCGTCCAATTGCAAAGATCTGCAAAGAAAAATACAAATGTGAAGTCTCTGAGGCAGAATTAAGGCATACCTCCGAGACATATCTGAGAAACCAAAAAAAGGGCAATTCAGTGGGTTTATGAACTGTGAGGAACAAGAGGGAGAGTGGTAGAGTTGAGAACAGAGGTGGGCAGGGCCAAGTCCCAGAGGAAATGGAGAGGACCTGGGGTCTTATTCAAAGTGCCACCAGAAGTCAATGGCAGCTTGAAGTGGTGGAGTGATAGGATCCAGTTTACATATTTTAGATGTCACTTCCATTCAACCTATATTCACTATTGTATGCAGGCAAGAAGGGAAACAGAAAACCCAGTCTCTGGCTTGGCCTGCAGTTATGTTGATAAAAACAGAGATAGAAAGAGGTGGTCAGATTCAGAATGTATTTCAGAGAACCAACTGACTCTGAACTTGTCAACAAATTAAATGCAGTTAATGAGAAAAAGAAGAGAATCAAGAACTCCTCCAAAGCTTTTGCCCTGATCAACAGGAGAGATGGAAGTCCATTAATGGAGATCATGAAGGCTAGAAGAGGAGCATGGTCAGGGATACTGAAGAGTTTCTTTGGACATGTAGATTCTTAGAGCTCTACTAAATGCTCTGCCTGAAGACATCACACAGCAATTAGATAGAAAAGTCAGGAGGTCAGGGGAGAGGTCTGAGCTAAAGGTACAAATTTGATACTGTTGAGCACTTAGATGTTTTTAAAGGAAAAAAGATAAGGACACTAAGAACAGATTATAAACAAAGAAGAGAAGTGGGGTGCTAAAACATTTGAAGAAGAGAATTCAACAAAGGAGACTGAAAAGTGGCAGAGAGGTAGCAATTACATGAGAACAGGGGTCACAGATGCCAAATGAGAAAAGCAGTTCAGGGAGGAGGGAGTGACAATGGGACAGAACGCTAAGAAGTTAGATAAGCTAAGTAGAAAGAGACTATTAGCAGTACCCCCCTTAGAGCTACTAAGGGGGGTTTAGCAGGTGTTGTTCTGGCTCTCCTCCAGCTGCCCATGGGGCAGAGACTCCTCAAGGACAAAGATTCCAGCAAGAATCTGCATCCTTCAAGAAGACGTAGGCCTCCCCAGAACCCCAGAACTCCCCAGAAGGTAGTCTCAAGTCTACCTTCAAGGCCAGCTTGGGCACTCCCCCCAGGTCTACTCAAGGGGAAGCCAAAGGATGATTGATTGCATGGGGTGAGGTCAGAGCAGTGATTCATGAACTGAGGAGTCCATTCTCATGCATGCAAGTCCATTTAAAGTATGGGTTAATTTCCTAGGGCTTCCAAAAGAAGTTGCCAGAAATTTGGTGACCTGCAATAGAAATTCATCCTCTCACAGTGCTGGGGGCCCAAAGTCCAAAATCAAGGTGTCAACAGAGTTGGTTTCTTCTGAAGGCTGAAAGAGATGTGTTTCTTCTGAGAACTTCACAAAGTCTTCCACGCCTATCTTCCAGCTTTTACTGACTACCAGAAATTCACAGCATTCCTTAGCTTGTAGCTGCATAACCCCAGTCTCTACCTCTGCCTTCACATGGCCTTCTCCCCTGTATCACTGAGTCACTATATAAAATCTCCCTCCTCTCTCCTTTCCAGTCATTGAATTTAGGGACCACCTGAATCCAGAATGATCGCATCTTGAGATCCTTAACTAAATCACATCTACAAAGATCCTATATCCAAGTAAGTTCACATTCACAGGTACCAGAGATTAAGACCCAGACATATCACTTGGAGGGGTACTAATCAATCACAAAAAGGTGCGAGATATGGTCAGGAAGAAGAGCATGGCTGTAGGCCATGTCAGGGTACAGTTGTCCCTATGTTGCCATATTCCACCAGGAACTGAAGAGTCTAAGAATTTGAAATTCAAACTTGATTTTCTAGGTCTTTATAAAGTTGTATTTGTCAAGATAAAAGAATGGAATATATTTTTTTTAATCAATCTGTAAGCTTGATTTATAAGTTCTTAGTTATATGGTTTATACACCACCATTTGAATCCTTGTCTTGGTCCTTGCAAAAGTTAGGGGCAGGTCTGACCATTGGAAAATATGAAGGTCATTAATGACTTGAATGACAAAAGCCTGATTGGAGTGGGTTTGCGAAAGGAGGTAAGGTGAGAAAGTATAGAGGGTGAGCAGAGACTAACAAACTCTCTCAAGTTAACTGTGAAAAGGAGGAGATAAACAAGGGGATGCCTGGGTGGCTCAGTCAGTTAAGCATCTGCCTTCAGCTCAGGTCATGAACCCAGGGTCATGGGAGTGAGTCCTGCATGGGGCTCCTTGCTTAATGAAGAGACTTCTCTCTCTCCCTGCTTGTGTGCTTGCTCTCTCTCAGACAAATAAAATCTTTAAAAAAAAAAAAATCTTGTTTGGGGGATGGAGGGATGGCATAACTGGGTGATGGACATTAAGGAGGGCATGTGGTGTAATGAGCACTGGGTTTTATTTAAGACTGATGATTCACAGACTTGTACCGCTGAAATCAATAATATAGTACAAGTTAATTAATTAAATTTACAGTTTAAAATGTTTAAAAAATAAAATTAAATTTAAATTTAAGCAAAGGAAGAGAAATAGGAAGTTAGTGGGAAGGGGGTGTGGAGATCAGGGGCCTGTTTTGTTTTAAGATAGGAAATATGTTTACATGTTTGTATATTGATAGGGATAATCTAGTAGAGGAAGAGAAATTAGCAATGTAGGAGATAGAAAGAAAAATCATGGTCTTGGAACAGGTGAAAGTATGTGGCTTCTATAACATGGGACAGGATGGCCTCAGACATGTATGTGGAAAGTTTGTTCACCAGAACAGAAATTAACAGTGCATGTTCTCCGATATAGACAGGTAGACACAGCAGTAAAATGAGCAACTTCTCATCAAAGAGTAGGAGCTGACCATAGTCAAAGTTTTTTTTTCTTTTTTAAAGATTTTATTTATTTATTTGACAGAGAGAAATTACAAGTACACTGAGAGGCAGGCAGAGAGAGAGAGAAGGAAGCAGGCTCCCTGCTGAGCAGAGAGCCCAATGCGGGACTCGATCCCAGGACCCTGAGATCATGACCCGAGCCGAAGGCAGCGGCCTAACCCACTGAGCCACCCAGGCGCCCCCATAGTCAAAGTTTTGATAGGCAAATAGGACAGAGGGAGAAAGTGCCAAGGGAGTTGAGAGCTTTTAAGGAAGTGATTATAGTCCTGGATCTCAGGATCTAGGCTGGACAAGGAGGCCAGTGAGGCCATGAGGATGAGAGTGGACACTGAAATGGGGATGGTGCCACAGGAGGGTGATAATGTGACAAGAGTGGGAATCTACCAGCTCAACATCGAAGCCATACAGGAATGGTTTAGCGGGTGATCAGAGTTTGATATTAAGTTTTTGTGATGAAATATCAATTATTGTTAGCACTTTACATCCTTAGACACTTCAGAAATATGGTCTCCTTATCATCATCACCCAGCTGAGAGGAAACAAAGTGGGTAATGGGAAATGCTGAATCCCACTGTGCTCTAAAATCCACCAGCGGGTATCATGTGGCTTCTGTGGAATAATGCCATTTGAAGGTTGGCAGAAAGTAGAAACACTGTGTACACTTGCTCAGGGGAGACTAGTGAAGAGATAAATGGGGGCTTGCCTCCAGCCCAAGTTCCACACACCAAATCTTATAGGGGGTGCCCGGAAGAAAAGTTTACACTGTAGGGGACAGTGGTAGCCTCTTAATAGAAATTCTTTGAACTTCCTGTAGACTTTCTATCCAGCTCAATGAGAAAAATGTAGTATCAGAAATGACCAGAGAAAATAATACACCTGGACTTCAGCTACCAGCCTTAAACACACAAGACCCAGTACAACTCACTTCCTATAAGCTGATCAACTAGAGAAGTTCAACCTTATGATTATCTAGAAGACTCAGAAAGCAGCACTTCTGAATGCCAGGGTTGACTTTCCTCCAGTCACCTCTCAATCCAACTGAGAAAAGCCATATCCTTTATCAGCAATGAAAATAGTTATTTTACCAAATATCTATGCCTCAGAGGCTTTGTAATGGAAGATAGTTCATAACTCTTATAATAACCCCTACAGGATGAAATGAGAGAATAAGAGAAATAAAAAATAAAAGATATTATGACCAGAAGGATATTAATCATATTTCAACTTTCTAAAAAAAAAGGTTTCACAGTAGTGACCATCCAGTCATGAAATATACGTACTCAGACATATAACTGATTTCCATTCACTTCCGCTCACCTCTTCTTGTGGAGTCTCAGGGAAAAATAGTTAATCCTTCATGAGGCAAAAGAGAATTCGTCCAATATCTCCTGCAATAATCTGTGCTTTTAAATTTGGGGCAAGAACAGTGGCTTCTACTAGCTCAGAAATTTCTAAGAGCTCTGACACCACAGAGATGTGAGAAAGAAGGAAGAACAGGGGTTTAAGCTCCTCTGACATTTTTCACAGGATTAAGTATCCTTGGCATAGTTCCAAAAGTCAGACTGGCTCCTTAGCTGATATCATTGTGAGTCAGGCCACAGCAAGACAAGATGAACATGGACCTATATTCAAATTATTCCATGCAGGCATATTCAAGTTAGCAATCAAAGCACTACTCACACTCTCTTTTATACAAAATGAAATGCTACCTCTACTGTGTTCTCTCTGTAAAATGCCACCTATACAGGCTCGCCTTTTAGCAGCATGCTGAGAGATACTAGATAAGAATCACATTTTGCCCTTCAACGGACTAATGGATAAGGAAGATGTGGTCCATATACACTATGGAGTATTATGCCTCCATCAGAAAGGACGAATACCCAACTTTTGTAGCAACATGGACGGGACTGGAAGAGATTATGCTGAGTGAAATAAGTCAAGCAGAAAGAATCAATTATCATATGGCTTCACTTATTTGTGGAGCATAACAAATAGCATGGAGGACATGGGGAGTTAGAGAGGAGAAGGGAGTTGGGGGAAATTGGAAGGGAGGTGAACCATGAGAGACTATGGACTCTGAAAAATAATCTGAGGGGTTTGAAGTGGCGGGGGGTGGTGGGAGTTTGGGGTACAAGGTGGTGGGTATTATAGAGGGCACGGATTGCATGGAGCACTGGGTGTGGTGCAAAAATAATGAATACTGTTATGCTGAAAGTAAATAAATACTTTGAAAATAATTTAAAATTAATTAATTAATTTTTTAAAAAAAGAATCACACTTTGCCGAAGATTGGTGCCCCTCCAAGTCCATGACCTCTGACTGCCTCTGAGCCCCCCAGCTCCTGCTGTCTTTCTCATAGTACTGCTCATCTTCCTTCTACACTTCTCTCAGCAGCTAATCCAAACCTCTACTTTTCCCAGACATTCTTTCCCTTCACTCTCAGCCAGTGACTTCACTTTCTATATGGAAAAAGAAAAAAGAAAAAGGAAATCCCATGAATATTCCCTCCATGTCCCATGTTATCTATTCTCACCCCCATTCTTCCTTCTTTCTTGATGCACTAGAAGTAGCCTTCTTACAGCCTAAGTTGATCTCATCTCCTTTGCTCTATAGAAAATTGAGTCCTTCCAGGCTCTTTGGGTTAAGGAGAAAATAATGGGAATAATTTCCATAATTATCTCCTCCACTACATCTCCTAACTCTCCCTCTCTCCTGGCTCTGTCCCTTCAGCAGATGAATACGTTCTAGTCTCCCACCTTCTCCCAATCCATTCAGGTAACCCCAATAGAAAAAGAAAATCCTTCCACTCCGAGTTTGTGGAATAGGGTCCATGGTTTTCAGAAGCTTCCTGAAAGTGTATCTAATATTCTGTTATTGCATATGCACATTTTTTGCATTTCTATAGAAACAGGATTGGTGATTTTCCTTGGAGTCTTAAATAGGCTGGTAACCTAAAAATGGTAATGAGCCACTCTAGATCTCTCTAAAATGCAGATCTGCTTGTGTCACTCTCCTAATTAAAATACTTCAATAGCATCCCATTAGCTTCAAGTTACAATCCAAACACTTTCACATAGCCTGATCTGACCTATGCTGCCCTCTTTTGAGCATTTTTTATGTCCCCAGGCTTCACCACTAGTGAAATGGAGAACCACAATTCAGACATCTCCTTGAAATCAAAACCTATGTCTTAAGTAAAGTGACTTACAGAAACTGGCTTATATTTATTTAAAGTCATCCCCTTAATAGGACCAATTCTTCAGAAATAAATGAAAGGCATTTTCTCAGCCTTATTTAGAGCGGGGACTCTGCTTTTGACTCTACTTTTGTCCCATCTCCGGGAAGGACAAGCATGGTGTTTTGTATTTCTTTTTTTTAATTAACATATAATGTATTATTTGTTTCAGGGGTACAGGTCTGTGATTCATCAGTCTTACACAATTCACAGTACTCACCATAGCACATATCCTCCCCAATGTCCAACACCCAGCCACCCCTTCCCCCTACCCCCTCCACTCCAACAACCCTCAATTTGTGTCCTGAGATTAAGGGTCTCTTAGGGTCTTGTCTCCCTCTGGTTTCGTTCTTGCACAGAACTAAATACAGAGACAGAAAGAGGAAGAGAGGGAAGGAGAAAGGGATAATGAGAAAAATGAGTACCCAAAAAAAGCTGGAGAAATCTAAGATCAATGGACTGTACCAATGTCAATATCCTAGTTGTGATATTATTCAGTAGTTTTGCAAGAAGTTACCATTGAGGAAAACTTGGGAAACTGTACAAAGAATCTCCCTCTACTATATATTTCAACTATAAATCAAATGTGAAGCAATAATTATCTCAAAATAAAACATTTAATTTAAAAAACCAACACCCAAGGTAGATCCCAAGGAGTAAAAACAGAAATAGGGTTTTCAGTTTCTCCACAGAGCACCGGTTTGAACCTGCTCTCACACTGTACCTGTGATATAGTAGAACCTCAGAGAGAAATCACTCTATGAGGTGTCTGAAATGACTGCACACACCAAGAGATTTGGTCTGGGGGACGTAGACATGAACTCCTTCACTATAGAGATTTACTTGGTTTTCCTGGTTTGAGGATGTGTCTACTTCAAACTAAAAGCTGATGTGAGGGCAAAAGTTATACAGGAATTCACTACACTTTTTTTTTTTTTAAAATAAGAGGGATAGGTTGACCAGTATCCTCCCAAGAGATCATGTCTGCCAGACCTCAGAATATGAAATTATTTGGAAATAGTCTTTGCAAATGTAATTAAATTAAGGATCCCAAGATGAGATCATTCTGGATTTAGAGTAGGCTCTAAATCCAATGACTAGTATACTTCTAAGAGGAGAAGAGTATATACAGAGACACAAAGGATAGGCATATGAAGGCATGGAGGCAGAGATTGGGGTTACATAGCCACACATCAGGGAATATCAGAATCCACTAAAACCTGGAAGAAGCAAGGAGGGATTTTCCTCTCATGACTTCAAGGGAGCATGGCTCTCTAACACCTTGATTTTGGACTTCTGGCTTCCAAAACTGTGAAAGAATAAATTTGTGTGGTTGCAAGCTTCCAAGTTTATTGTAATTTGTTACAGCAACCCAAGAAACAAATATAGCAACTCTTCCATAAATTAAAATTATTCTGAAATAGAAAGTTTATTTAAAAAAAAAAAACTGGTATGAGATCTGATAGGTTATCAGCAAGATAGAGCCTACCCTGCAGAGAAAAAAGGCAGAAGCAGGAGATCTTTGTCGGGATGGGGGATGAGGAGAAAATAAGACAGAGGTAGAACTTGACCAGAATACACAAGCCCTAGAAAGAATATCTGAGGTGTCACAAGGACAGTGTTGCTCCAAGAAGCAATGGAACTGGATCATTCAAGCCATTTGGACAGGAGTCCAAGGGACCACTAAAATCTCAGGAGGTAGAAGAGGTTTTGGCAGTAGGAGATGCTAACTTTTATGTATGCCCATCTCATGTAGGGTTTGTACAATTTACCTATGATATAGAAATATTCTGGAGGATCTATAAGAATGGTATGCAGCCCTATGAGGGAATTGATAACAAATTTATCTAATCTTTAAAATAACTGCAGAAAGAAAAGAATACACTTCCAGAACTAACCTTACCCTGCTCATAACCCAGGCTCTCTACTGAGGAGGAAAATCCCAGCTAGTTATTTTGTGCATACTGACAAAGTGATTCTAAAGTTTATATGGAAAAGTAAAAAAGAGGAAGAACAAAGTTGGAGGACTAATACTACCTAACTCCATAATTTACCATAAAGCTACTATAATAAGACAATATGGTATCAGCTAAAAAATGGACAAATAAGTTAAATAGAGCTACTCTACAACACAGCACTTGCACTCCTGGGTATTTACTCTAAAGATACACATGTAGTGATCTGAAGGGGCATGTGCACCCAAATATTTATAGCATCAATGTCCAAAATAACCAAACTACAAAAAGAGCCCAGATGTCCATCAACAGATGAATAGATAAAGAAAGCGTGGTATATACATAAAATGGTATATTATGCAGCCATCAAAATATGGAGATTTGCCATTTGCAACGACATGGATGGAACTAGAGGGTATTATGCTAAGTGAAATAAGTCAATTAGAGAAAGTTAATTATCATGTGATCTCACTCATATATGGAATTTGAGAAACAAGACAGAGGATCATGGGGGAAGAAAGGGAAAAAATGAAATGGGATGAAACCAGAGAGGGAGACAAGACCATAAGAGACCCTTAATCTCAGGACACAAACTGAGGGTTGCTGGAGTGGAGGGGGTAGGGGGAAGGGGTGGCTGGGTGTTGGACATTGGGGAGGATATGTGCTATGGTGAGTACTGTGAATTGTATAAGACTGATGAATCAACAGACCTGTGCCCCTGAAACAAATAATACATTATATGTTAAAAATAATTTTTTTAAAAAGTTTAATGGACAAATATTCTGTTCAGTGTGACAGAATAGATAGCATAGAAATAGACCCACACAAATATAGTCAACTGTTCTTTGACAAAGGATTAAAGGCATTTCAATGGAGAAAGGACAGTATATTAGTTTGCTAGAGCTGCTAAAACAAAATGTCACCAACTAGGTGACTTAAAGAACAGATTTCTTTTTCTCAAAGTTCTGGAGGTAGATGCCCAAGATCAAAATGTTGACAGGTTTGGTATCATTTGAGGTCTCTTTCCTTGGCCTGCAGATGGCCGCTTTCTCACTATGCCCTCATTTGGTCACATCTTGGTCTATGTATGTGTCTGGTATCTCTAACTTCCTCTGTAATAAGGATACCAGTCATATTGGGTTAGTGTCCACCCAAAAAAAAACCATTTTAACTTAATTACCTGTATCTGTCTCTAGATATAGTCACATTCTGAAGTACTAGGGATTAGGGCTTCAACATATGAATTGTGGGGGGGACACAATTCAGCCTATTAACACTAGTCTTTTCAACAAATGGTGCTGAAATAGCAGGACATCCACATGTCGAAAAGAAAGAAGGAATCTAGACACAAGCTTTGCAACTTAGCAAAGTTAATTCAAAAGAGATCTTAGACATAAATGTAAAATAGAAAACTATAAAATTTCTAGAAGATAACATCAAAGACAATCTAGGTGACCTTTGATTTGGCAATGAGTTTTCAGATACAGCATCAAAAGCAGAATTCATAAGAGAAATAATTGACACACTCAAATTCATTAAAAGAGAAAATCTTGTTTCCTGAGAAAGACACTGTTAATAGAATGAAAAGACAAGCCACTGATCTTTGTAAAACACACCTGATAAAGTACTTATATCCAAAACGTATAAAGAATTGTTAAAAATCATCTGTAAGAGAACATAAAGATATACAGAAGGCAGGGGCTTCTGTATGGCTCAAGTGGTTGACTGTCTGCCTTAAGCTCAGGTCATGAGTCTGGGGTCCTGGGATCCAGCCCCACATCAGACTCCCTGCTTGGTGGGGAGCCTGCTTGTCCCTCTGTCTCTGCCACTCCTCCTCCTTGTGCTTTCTCTCTTGCTCACTCTCTGTCTCAAATAAATAAATAACATCTTTTTTAAAAAAAAGACATAAAGCAAATAAGCACAGAAAAAATACATGCCATCAAGGAATTGAAAATTAAAAGGGAGAAATCACTACACACCTATTTGAATGGCTAAGTTTGAAAAAACAGCATCAAATGCTGGCAAGAATGTGGACAACAACAAGAACCCTCCATTATTGCTGGTGGGGATGCAAAATGGTACAGCAACTTTGGAAGAAAACCTAATACCAATAGTTTCATACAAACATAACATACTCTTAACATACAATCCAGGAATTACATTCTTGGATATTTACACAAATGATTGAAGATGTATATCCACACAACAATGTTTGCGCACAAATGTCTATAGCAGCTTTATTCATAATTCCAAAACTTGGAAGCAACCAAGATGTCCTTCAGTAGATGAATGGATAAACAAACTGTGGGACATCCATATACTGGAATATAACTGAGCAGTAAAAATAAATGAGCTATCAAGCCATGAAAAAACATGGAGGAGACATAAATGCATATTCTAAATAAAAAAGCCTGTCTGAAAAGAGTAAATACGATATGATTTTAATTATATGGTATTCTATGGGTAGCTAGCTGGTTCAGTTGTTGGGTATTTGACTCTTGATCTAAGGATCATGAATTCAAACCCCACACTGGTGGGAAAGCTTACAAGGCAGGAAGGAAAGGAGAGAGGGATGGAGGGGGAGGGAAAGAAAGAGAGACACACACACACACACACACACACACACACACACAGAAATAAAGAAACAAAGAAAGAAATAGAATTCTAGAAAAAACAAAATTGCAGAGACAGTAAAAAAAAAAAAAATTAGTGATTGTGGGGCACCTGGGTGGCTCAGGGTTAAGTGTCTGTCTTCCCCTCACTTCATGATCTCCAGGTCCTGGGATCATACCAGCATCAGGCTCCCTGCTCAGCTGGAAGTCAGCTTTTCCTTCTCCCTCAGCCTCTCTCCTCTGCTTGTGGTCTCTCTCCCTCAAATGAATAATGAGTAAATAAAATATTTTTTAAAAAATCAGTGATTGCCAAAGGTCGTGGGGAGGGGTGAATAAGTGGAGTACAGAGGATTTTTAGGACAATGAAACCATTCTCTAAGACATTGCAATGCTAGATGCATGACGTTACCATTTGTCAAAATCATGGAAGTGTACAACACCGCTGTGAACTACATTGTGATTTCCAAAATTCACATGTTGAAGCCTTAACCCCCAATGTGACTATTTTTGGAAATAGGGCACCTAAGGAGGTAATTAAGGTTAAATGAAATCGTACAGGTAGTGCACAGATAGGATAGGATTAGTGTCCTTATTTAAAGAGACACCAGGGGGCACTCTGTGTATGTGTGTCTCTCGCCCTCTCTCCCTCTCCTGTCTCTCTGTCTCTACCTATCTATGTTTCTGTCTCTGTGCTTGAGCACAGAGGAAAGGCCATGTGGGCCCAGAGTGAGAAGGTGACTTTTTATAAGCCAGGAAGAGAGCTTTCCCCAGAAAATAAATCCTACTGGACCTTGATCTTAGACTTTCAGACTCCAGAACTATGAACAAATAAATTTCTGTTGTTTTAACCATCAAGATACCTGTCATAGCGTGGCGTGCCCCGCCGCGCGTCGGGACCGGGGTCCGGTGCGGAGAGCCCCTCGTCCCGGGAAACGGGGCGCGGCCGGAAAGGGGGCCGCCCCCTCGCCCGTCACGCAACGCACGTTCGTGGGGAACCTGGTGCTAAACCATTCGTAGACGACCTGCTTCTGGGTCGGGGTTTCGTACGTAGCAGAGCAGCTCCCTCGCTGCGATCTATTGAAAGTCAGCCCTCGACACAAGGGTTTGTAAAATAATAAAAAGATAAAAAATAAAAAAATAAAAAAATAAAAGATACCTGTCATATTTTGTTAAGGCAAGCCAAGCAAACTAATAAAAAAAAATAATAGTAAAACTCGTTGAGGGGTGGAGGATAGATGAGAACCCTGTACCTTTTGCTATATTTTTCTGTATACCCAACAGCTGCTGGTGGAGAAAAAAAAGAAAAGAAAAGAAAATCTATTAATTTTTTTAAAAAAAAACCTATTTAACTGAGAACTTTTGGGACTTTTACTATACAGTATATGTTTCATACAGATTAGAATCTGACCATGCTCTCTAGCTATAAATATATCACCATAAATTAAGAGTTGTTAGTTGTGTCTGTTCATCAAAGGTTTTTATCTTTTTGGTCTTTTTTTTTTTTTTAATTTTTTTAAAGATTTTATTTATTTATTTTTGTGAGAGAGAGAGAGCAAGCATGCACATACCCAGGAGCAGGAGCAGGGGTTAGGGAGGGGAGAGGAGGTGCAGAGGAAGAAGCAGACTCTCCTGTTGCACAGGGAGCAGATGCAGACTCTATCCCAGGACCCTGGGATCAGGATCAGAGCCCAAGGCGGAGGCTTAACTAACTGAGCCATCTAGATGCCTATCTCTTTGGTCTTTAACGAAAATACAACTTTGCTGATAAGGAAAAAGCAGCTAAAATATATTTGGCTTTTTAAATTTTTCCCAAGTTTTTAATTAGATTCGAGTTAGTTAACATATAGCCTAATATTGGTTTAGGAATAGAATTTAGTGATTCATCCCTTACATATAACGCCCGGCACTCAAAATACTAGTATCAGTCTGAAGGTTCAATCTGAAAAGCAGAACCAGGGTCCCTCTACCCCCACCCCATAACAAAGAACTATCCAGTCCAAAATTCTGCGAGTTTCTTAATCTCCAAACAGAACATTTTTGGAGCAGGGTGGGGCATGTTGATTTGCACATTACAGGATATTTAGCCACATATCCGAATTCTGCCAACAGGATGCCAACAGCAAGCCTCATGCTTGCACCATTATTCCTCCCACTCCCTCATTCCCATCAGGATAATCAGATGTCTCTAGATGTCTCTAGAGATCACCAAATGTCCCTTAGGGTTCAACATTATTCTCTACTAAGAACCACTCTTGTGAAGGGATTTGACACAGGGATTGTAGGAGTTGGTTAAGCAGGCTCTGTAAAGGCTAGTGTCCCCAAATCTGATGACGGAGCTTGAAGTCCACAGGGAAGGCAGTCAGGAGGGAAGATGGAGGTATAGTGGGGACGACCAAGTACAAAGTGAACAACGCATCTGGTGAAAGTCCAAGAAACTGAAAGAGGACCTGGAGAAGGTGGAGTGGTTGCACTTCCAACAATGTGCACCAGCAAATAAGTGACCAAGTGTGTAAGCTACAAGGTGGTCACTGCTTCATTTCCACCTTAATAATCTTGCACAAGAATATCTCCTGTGGCCTGTCCTAACTGGAAATTCACAGGAAAGGAAATTCTGGGAAATGTAGTTCAGTCCAGTCAACACACTCCAAAGCCATCACAAAAATAGTTTCACTTTAATGTTACAAAATGAAAGTGTTCAAAGCTAATTAAGTAATCTCATTATAGATTTTATTTATTTTCAAATGATCTTCAAAGAAAAATATAACAATACTCCAGTGACTCTGCAGGGACCTTTAACCATACATTTTCTACAAAATATCAATCTGCTTAGTTTATAATCAAATTCTGTCTCATATATCACCTGCACTGTGGCCATACAAAAATCAGACTTTTAAAATCAATTGAAAACTCAGTATAATACCTACAGAATATTTACAATTTATATTCACAGAGGTTAGCTGCTAATGACAAGGAGGACTGATACCAAAATGTAATCTAAATGAACCTCCCATTTGCTCCTACCCTTCCCCCTCTCTGCTAAGTATCTAACTTTATCTCTTCGAGGTAATTTTGAATGGCCCATATTTACATAATGCATCTGCTATCGATTTTTTCATTTCCAGCTAATCAGTTTAGAATCCATCTGCCAGAGTCTGAAGGTGTCCTTGCTGGAGCTAGTTACAGACTCTTCCTTGTGAATGATCACGTAGATTAGGAAAGATGGTGTCCTCTATCTGATATATAAAATCTTAGTAATTTAGGAAGTTTTCTCATAATGATCTACTTAGAACATTAAAATATTAATATTTTAATAAAGCAAAATCCCTGTGGGACACCTGGGGGTTCAGTGGTTAAGATTCTGCCTTCAGCTCAGGTCATGATCCCAGGGTCGTGGGATTGAGACCCACAGCAGGCTCCCTGCTCCATAGGAAGCCTGTTTCTCCCTCTCCCACTCTCCCTGCTTGTGTTTCTTCTCTGTCAAATAAATAAATAATCTTTAAAAAAAAAAAAAAACCTGCAAATAATAGCACAATCTCTCTTGCTTCCCCTTTGTAAGGTTTCCAAGAGAATGGGGACTGAGATGTAACTGGAAAACAACTTAGAAGATATTATCATACTGGTTCAATAAAGTCTTTGTGAAGGTGTCCCCATCTGAAACAGACTAGGACTGGGAACTGCCTGACTCACATTGGGTGGACATCCATGGAGTTAACAATGCCTCCTCTAAAATCCTATGAGCCAAATATTCCTGCCCTCCTGTTACCCTGGAGCCTTGGGGGTTCTGGCTACCAGAAGGATGTGTTCTGATCAGCAACATATTTTACAGTAATATGGACCCATCTCTATCAAGATCATATCCTTTATTTTTCTGTCAGTGAGACTATAAACTTCGAGATAAAAGTATAAAAAGAATGCCAAATGTACATGTCCTCATTTTCTTACCTGCCAAAAGAAAATCATTTCTCCTCAAGAGTTTCCAGGAAAATCAGGGGTGCTTTCACTAGCCAATGAGTCAGTCCTGATTTATGGTTAACCACTACAAATGGCCAGGCCAAGAATCCACAGCTTCAAGCCTCAACAGTCTCTCAGAGGCATCATTCTGAGACGGAACTCTTCTCCGAACACCAGCGCCCAAAACTAGGTAATTTTAAGATTTATTTATTTATTTATTTGAGAGAGCGAAAATATGTGTACAGGAGGAAAGGGCAGAGAGGGTCTCAAGCAAACACCGCACTGAGCACAGAGCCCAACACAGTGTCGGCTGCTCAAAGGACTGTACCACACAGCCACCTCGGTAATCATTCTATTGTGGGTAGAACCAAACACCAGGTTTCACATCTGTTCCCTAGAAGGAACTCAACTTATGTAAATGGTTTAGGGGTGAAGAGGCATGTCCCCTAATTTCACTCATCAGCATTTATTTGAACCCCAGATAACACAACTTATTACACTTGTTTTTATTTCTTCCCTTTTCTTCAACAAATGCCAATAATAGAGATGTATAAATTGCATCTACGTTATTGCTAAGGAATTATTTAAAAGTAGATGCAGGGGTGCCTGGGTGGCTCAGCGGGTTAAAGCCTCTGCCTTCAGCTCAGGTCATGATCCCAGGGTCCTGGGATTGAGCCCCGCATTGGGCTCTCTGCTCAGCAGGGAGCCTGCTTCCTCCTCTCTCTCTGCCTGCCTCTTTGCCTACTTGTGATCTCTGCCTGTCAAATAAATAAATAAAATCTTTAAAAAAAAAAAAAGTAGATGCAATAATTGAATTTCATGACATGACTTTTCCTGCCATTTTCCTGTGGATATGAGCTTCCATTTCTTCCTCATCTGTAAAATTGGGGAAATAATAATAATAATGCTTAGCTCACAGATTTATTGAAGGATTAAATAAGTTAATATGTGCAAATTAATTAGAGAAATGCCTGGTATGGGAAAAGTAATCAATAAATGCTTCCTGTAATTATTATTGTCAAAATAATAATAGATAGGGAAGGGTGCCTGGGTGGCTCAGTCAGCTAAGTATTTGCCTTCAGTTCAAGTCATGATCCCAGGTCCTGGGATCGAGTTCTACATTGGGCTCTCTGCTCAGCAGGGAGCCTGCTTCTCCCTCTCCCTCTGCCCTCCACTCCCC
This sequence comes from Mustela putorius furo, assembly GCF_011764305.1. Lineage (NCBI taxonomy): Eukaryota > Metazoa > Chordata > Mammalia > Carnivora > Mustelidae > Mustela > Mustela putorius. Next base: position 3,514,940 of record NW_025421301.1, read on the forward strand.
CTGCTTGTGCTCTCTGTCAAATAAGTAAATAAAATCTTTCAAAAAAAATAATAGATAGGGAGGATGGATGATGGAAGGAAGGCCGAGAAGGTACAGATTCTGTGGGACATCTGGACACAGGGCTCCTTTGTCCCTAAGCCCATTGCATTAAGTTCCTTGAGCTCATATAATTTGCACTTTGTACAATGCTAAACATTATTTAACTGAGAACATTATAAGGCCTGGATACTTCAGTAAATCAGTCGCTGAGAACAATTATGATAAAGCTCATTTTTTAATAAAAGAAACCAGTAAACATTCAAACAGTCAAAATTTTCTCACATTTATTTTATATTCTATGCTTTGTCAAAGTTTATGTGGGTGGAAATTTTCTGTGGATTAAAAAATCAGGCAAATGTGGCAAAATAGGAACAAATTTTAAATCTAAATGATAGTATTAGGTTTTCATTATACTATTACTTCAACTTTTCAGTATGATTAAAATTTTTCACAATAAACAGTAGAGAAATGACAAAATTTAAAGTATATCTTACAGCTACTAAAAATCTAGGCTGGGGTACCTGTGTGGCTCAGTTGGTTAAGTGTTCAACTCTTGATTGTGACTCAGATCATGATCTCATGGTTGTGGGATCAAGCCCCATGTTCAGTTATGCACTCAGCAGAGAGTTTGCTTGAGATTCTATCTCTCCCTCTCCTTCTGCACCTCTACTCTCTCTCTTTCTCTCTCTCAAATAAATAAATCTTTTTTTTTTAATTTAGGCTAATACTTGTGGCTTTTTTAAAAAGATTTTATTTCTTTATTTGAGAGAGAGATCATAAGCTGGGAGAGGGGCACAGGAAGAGGGAAAAGGACAAGCAGACTCCCCAATGAGGGTGGAGCCCGATGCAGGGCTTGATCCCAGGACCCTGAGATCATAACCTGAGCCAAAGTCAGAGACTCAACTGAGTGAGCCACCCAGGTGCCCCCAATATTTATGGCTTTTATATCTATAATGCTGCATACTGTTAAATGGTAACATAATAATAACCTTTATACACTATAAAATCTTTAAATATACCTCCTGAATCACCAAAGATTAATGATATTTACATTTTTAAAATAAAGGTAAAATTAATAAATAATTTTGGTTTTTATAACATTGTTTAAAGATTTTATTTATTTATTTTTAAAGATTTTATTTATTTATTTGACAGACAGAGATCACAAGTAGGCAGAGAGACAGGCAGAGAGAGAGAGGAGGAAGCAGGCTCCCTGCTGAGCAGAGAGCCCAATGCGGGGCTCAATCCCAGGACCCTCGGATCATTACCTGAGCCAAAGGCAGAGGCTTTAACCCACTGAGCCACCAGGCGCCCTGATTTTATTTATTTATTTGACAAAGAGAGAACAAGCAGGGGGAGCAGCAGAGGGAGAGAGAGAAGCAGGCCCCCCTGCTGAGCAAGGAGCCTGGTGTGGGGCTCCATCCCAGGATCCTGCAATCATGACCTGAGCTCAAGGTAGACACTTAATCAACTGAGCCACCTAAGCACCCCTGAACACTGTTTAAATAGAAAAATTGGAGACTTCAAGCATATCAACAGAAAACAGGATAAACTATGGTACATCTATACAATGGAATATTACACAGTCTTTAAATAAGAATGAGGAAGTAGTATATATGCTGATATAACAAGAATGCCAAGATATATAGTTAAATGAAAAAAGAAAAGAATGGATCAATGTGTATGGAATACTCTTGTTTGCCTAAAAAAGAAAAAAACTTTTATCTGTACATATAATTCATATATGTATATTTAATAGCTCAGGAAGGATATCCTAAACATGGGTAAATTGGAAGGAACTTGGTGACTGAGAAATAAAAGTGAGAGGAAAACTTCTAGATTATCCTCTCCTGAAAGCTTTTGAATTGTAAGTCACTGTATCACTTACTTTAAAAATAAATAAAGCAAACATCTTAAAATAAATATTTAAAATAAAATAAATAGAAAAATAAGATAGGTGAGCAGCATATTTTAATTCATACTTGGAAAAGTTACAAAATTAACATGAAACTAATACCTAAATGATTGAGTAGCAATGATCAGTACCACAAAACTGGCAAAACCAATCCGTTCTTTTTACATAAAGGTGAACAATTAACAGACCACTTTGTAAGGAAAGCCTGGGAAGAAGACTAAAGGTCTCAGTTAAGTAATGAAATCACCACGATCATTGTCCATTTTCAAGATCTCAGGAGTTTCTGATATATGGGTTTCCTTCAGGAGCACAGGAAACTCCTCAGAGTGGTCACCTGACCTTTGCCCATTCCATATCACACCATAGCCCAGGGTTAGCTCTGGCTAGAGAACATAAACTCCAAAATCAGTTCCAGTACCACCTGGTCCCACCATATTGTCAACTCCAAATCCAACATTTTTTTAAAAAAGATTTATGTTTCATTCAAAAGAGAGAAAGAGGGAGGGAGAAAGCACACCTGAGCCGGAAGAGGGGTAGAGGGAGAGTCTTTAAACAGACTCCCCGCTGAGAGGGGAGCCCAACATGGGACTTGATCTCACAATGCATGAGACCATGATCTGAACTGAAATCATGAAAAGGACACTTAACCAACTGAGTCACTCATGTACCCCACCAAATCCAACATTTTAGATTCCTTTTTTTTTCAAATTTTGGCAAATTTTCAGTCATTTTCCCTATTTGTTTGTTTATGCCAGACACAAACTTCAGTTAATAAAGAAATCTTTTCAGGGCGCCTTGGTGGCTCATAGGGTGCCTCTGCCTTCAGCTCGGGTTATGATCCCAGGGTCCTGGGATCGAGCCCCACATTGGGCTCTCTGCTTAGCAGGGAGCCTGCTTCCTTCTCTCTCTCTACCTGCCTCTCTGCCTACTTGTGATCTCTGTCTGTCAAATGAATAAATAAAATCTTTAAAAAATAATAATAAAGAAATATTTTCAAACCTTGAATACAAATTCAGATATTTGTTTTACTCCCATTCTGGTTAAAATTTTGAGTATCATAAGTCTGTCATGTCCAAATTCACCCACTGACAAAGTAATAATCCTTTGTTCTAACTACCTGGGAGACTTCTGTTTTTACATGGCTCATACTTATTTAGATAGATGATATAGATATAGATGATATAGATATAGATACAGATATAAATATAGATAGAGATAGATAGAGATACAGATAGATAGATAGATAGATAGATAGTAGCTGCCTCTGTGCTGGTTTCCAGTGACCCCTATCTCCTGGTATTCACACCCTTGTATATAATCCCCTCCCATTTAGTATAGATGGGTTTAGACTCATTTCTAACAAAATATAGCATAAGGATGTCACTTCAGAGATTAGGTTATAGAAAGATTATGGCCTCCATTTTAAGGCCTCTATCTTTCTTCCATCTAGATCATTTGGCCGAGGGGGTAGTCACTTATGTTGTAAGGCTGCTCTGTGGAGAGGCCCATGAAAGTGAGCTTGGAAAAAAATTCTTTAGTCCCAATTGAGCCTTGAGATGACTGTAATCTTGGCCAAGAGCTTGACTGCCATCTTGTGAGAGACCTTGAGCAAAAGGCACCCTGCTAACCTATTCCCAGATTCTTAACCCTCAGAAACTATGAGATAATAAGTGATTATTATTTTAAGCTACTAAGTTTTGGGGTAAATAGTCAGTGATAGAAAATTAATAAATGCTAAAACTATTAAAGCTGAAATTTAAATAAACTGATGCAATACCTGATACATTCCCTAAAATACAGTATATCTGTTGTCAAAATAAGATAAATAGCAAAGAGTATATGCTTAGTATGTTAACTGACTGTGTGATACATGATTAGAAACCTCATTTTAATAATTAATTAATTAAAATAATTAATTAAAATAATAATCACATTTTAAAGTAATGAAGACCTTGGAATGACTCATCAAAAAAATGAAATACTGTTTATCATAGCAAGTTTTGCATATTTTTACACTCTATATGTAAAAATCCTTGTATAATATTAATGTATTAATAATCTCTGTTTTTGCATAAACATAATCACTAATCCCCAGTTCTGCCAAATAATAAACAGTTTACTGAACCTGAAATTCAATTTGTAGATTGAAATTTTATTTCAGTCATAATTCCTCTCGAATCAATGCCTGAAACACACTTGATATAAAGAATGGGGCATGAGTGCCCTCTTGTGATAGAATAGGCATTTAAATGCATTTGTAAACATTTTTCAATTGTCTATGATATGATTTGAACCAAATCATTTCACTAACACAAAACGCCCTTTATTGCTAGGCCAACTTGTATCAGTATTTTAAGTGTGGAGAGGACAAGTACCTGAAGAACTTAGCTAATGTCAACAGACAACATGAAAAAGTCACACTAAAATTTCATTCCTTCAATTGTTCTTATTGCTACAACAAAAGCTGAATATAACAGAGGCTCTTTCAACCAATCATCACTTAACTATCTCACAAATCTTCTCCATTCCTAACTAGAGACTAGACAGGATCCCAGAACAAGAGTTTCAGAACCAAGCAGGTAGGTTCCAGTAATGCCTCCACTCTCTAGGTCTCACTGGGTGAAGTGTTTACTATCTAGGGGTCATTGTTTGATCCTGAACCTATTTGTGTCAACTGTACTTCTATTCAAATTATGTAATTAAATTAAATAATGTGAAAAATAATGTTTTATTAAAAGAAAAATGAGGTGTTACTACATAAAAAGATAACAAAGTAGGATCCTTTAGAATGACTTTAGAAAAGGTATTCAAGAAAAAAACTTTGAAATTATACATAAGTAAGAAAACTATAAAAAAATTAAGAATAGAAGTCACAAAAACCCAAAGGAATTCTAAAACCAACAGCATCAAAACATCAGCAGACTACTTAAAAAATAAATTCTAATAAAAGCTTTGGACTAGAGGTGCCTGGGTGGCTCAGTCAGGTAAGCATCTGCCTTCAGCTCAAGTCATGATCCAGCAGGGAGCCTACTTCTCTCCTCCTCCATCTCCTTCTGTCTGCTGCTCTGTTTGTGCTCTATCAAATAACTAAAATCTTTAAAAAAAAAAAAAAAGCTTTGGCCTAAAATCAAAAGACTGGTATAATATTCATTTTTACATTTTATACTAAAATAAAATATTTTAGGTACATATTATCTTTTTGAGTGATTTTCTATTTTAATCAAATGTTTTGACTCACTGAGTTTGAAAGATTTTTTTCCCAAATGCCCATATTTTATATATATTTAGATAAAAGCTTGTATGGAATATGAATTTGGACAGATTTTAAAATGAATTTGGGTCTGTGGGCCTGAAATATAGGAAATCTGTCTCTCATTAAATATCACAAAATAAATTCCACAGCATAGTAAAGGGATCATTCACCATGATCAAGTGCAATTTATCCCTGGGCTGCAAAGATGGTTCAATGTATGCATAACAATCAATATGATTTATTACAGGGGCACCTGGGTGGCTCAGCAGGTTAAAGTCTCTGCCTTAGGCTCAGGTCATGATCCTGGGGTCCTGGAATCAAGCCCCGCATTGGGCTCTCTGCTCAGCGGGGTGTCTGCTTCCCCCCCTCTCTCTGCCTGCTTCTGTGCCTACTTGTGATCTCTCTCTCTCTCTCTCTGTGTCAAATATATAAATAAAATTTTAAAAAATATATGATATATTACATTAACAAAATGAAAGAAAAGAATCATGATCATCTCAATAGATAGAGAAAAAGCATTTGGGAAAATTTAGCATCAATCAGCAATCAATGAAAACTCTTAAAAATTAGCCATAGAAGGAATATACCTTAACATAAGAAAGGCCATATATGTATATATATGATATAATACTATGCAGCCATCAAAAGAAATGAAATCTTGCCATTAGCAATGACATGGATGGAATTAGAGGATATCATGCTCTGCAAAATAAGTCAATCAAAGAAAGACAATTATTATATGATCACTCTGATATGAGGAATTTGAGAGGCAGGGCAGGGGGTTGTGGGGGGTAGGGAAGGAAAAAATGAAACAAGATGAGATCAAGAAGGAGAAAAACCATAAGAGACTCTTAATCTCACAAAACAAACAGGGTTGCTGGGGGGTTGGGGGGATAGGGATAGGGTGGCTAGTTATAGACATTGGGGAGGGTGTGTGCTATGAAATGTGTAAGCCTGATGAGTCACAGACCTGTACCCTTAGGGCAAATAATACATTATATGTTAATTTTTAAAATACTAAAAAAAGAAAGAAAAGAAAGAAAGAAAGAAAGACTATATATGACAAGTCCATAGCTAACATTATACTCAATGGTAAAAGGATGAAAACTTCAAGATTAGGACCAAGACAAAGGTGTCCACTCTCACCACTACTATTCAACAGAGTACTGGAAGTCCTAGCTAGAGAAGTCAGGTAAGAAAAAAGAAGATCAAAATAAGAAAGGAAGAAGTAAAATTGCCTTGATTTGCAGACGACATATAATACAGACAATCCTAAAGACTCAACCAAAAAAACTGCTAAACCTAATTCATGAATTCAGTAAAGTTATGAGATATAAAATTAACATACAACAATCAGTGGTGTTTCCATACACTAAAAATGAGATTTCTGAAAAAGAAATAAATCAATCCTATTTACAATAGCATCAAAAACAGTAAAATACATAGGAATACGTTTAACTAAGGAGCTGAAAACAAGAAGACATTGGTGGAAAAGATTGAAGAAAATACAAATAACTGGAAAGCTACCCTGTGTTCTTGGATTGGAAAAATTAATATTGTTAAAATGTCAATACTACTGAAAGCCATTTACAGATTCAGTACAATCTCTATCAAAATTCCAATGGCATTTTTTTTACAGAAGTAGACAAAATCCTCCTAAAATTTATATGAAGCCATAAAAGAATCTGAAAAGCCAAAGAAATCCTAAGAAAGAACAAAGCATGAAGTATCACTCTTTCTGATTTCAAGCTATTCTATAAAGCTATCGTCACCAAAACTGCATAATACTAGCATAAAACAGACCCAAATAGGCCAATGGAACAGAATCAGGAGCTGAGAAATAAACCCAAACATATGGACAACTAATATTTGACAAGGGAGTCAGGAATACTCAATGGAGAAAAGACAATCTCATCAAAATGGTGCTGGGATAATTGGATATTCACATGTAAAAGAATGTAACTGGACCTGTATCTTGCACCACTTACAAAAATTAACTTGAAACGGATTAAGTACTTACAAGACCAGTGCTCTAACCCCTGAGCTACGGAGCCTGGATTAAGTACTTAAATGTAAGACTGATATCATGAAATTCCTAGAAGAAAATATAAGAACAAAGCTCCTTTACAGGGGTCTTGGTAGTGATTTTTTGTATATGACACCTAAGCATAAGCAACAAAATCAAAAATAAACATTGGGACTAACCAAACTAGAAAGCTGCTGCACAGCAAAAGAAACCATCAGCAAAGTGAAAAGGCAACGTATGGAATGAGAAAAAATATTTGCAAACCATATATCTATCTGATAAAGAGTTAATACCCAAAATATATAAAGAACTCTTATAACTTAATAGCAAAAAAGTAATAATCTAGTTTAAAAACGGGCGAAGGACCCTAATTGACATTTCTTCAAAAATAATATATGAAAGGCCAACAGGTATATGAAAAAGTACTCAACATTACTCATCATTAGAGAAATGAAGATTAAAACCACAATGAGATAACACCTCATGCCTGACCACAAGAGAGCAGACTTGTGGTCAAACAGAGGTGGGGGTGAGGAGTAAATGTTTTTCCTTTATTCTTCTTTTCTTTTTATTGTGTCTATATGAGAAGATGGGTGTTAGCCATAAAAGAAGTGAATGAAGCCATAAAACCTATTGTGGTCATCATTTGACAACATATGGAGACTAAAACATCACCCTCTGCACCTTAAATGTAGACAGTGATGTATTCCAATTATTTCTCAATAAAACTAGGAGGGAGATCAAACCATAACATCTGGCGCTGATATCTGGGAATATTTGTATAAAGTTTTGACTCCTAAAATTACACTGCTTTTACATTACTGACATCAATATTTGATATAAAAGGTTTACACAGATAACAAATGTCTGGAATCCTCACGAAAAGAGTGCATTTACAAGTCTGAGCACAGTTTTTTGTGGTGATGTGACCAACTACATCAGATAAAAGGGCTTCTACCTCATTTTTTAAAATCATTTTTTAATTACCTAAGAAACTGTGAATATAACTAGCCCAAACTAATGTAAATGCCCAATGTTTCTTTAAATTGACATTAATATTAAAATGTTCAAGCACCTACTATGAATTCCTTCCATTTTTCTCTTGAACTTACACAGTAAGTTTACACACAGTAATTATCACATTGATTAGCAGATTTTGATATATAACTGTCCTACTTTGGATTCCATGAAAGAAAATAATAACCGAAGTGCCATAGTTCATGTATTCATGTATCATTTAATCAGTAATTATTCAGCCTCTGCTATATGCCAGGCTCTGTTCTTAGCTAAAACAAGAATAAAACAGATAAAAATTCCTGGCCTTGTAATGCTTGTGTTTTGTTAGGGGATATATATATATATATATGTATATGACATATATGGATATGACATATACATATATATGACATTTATGACATATATGACATATATGACATTTATGGATATATGTATATCCATAAAAGTTAGATAATGTGCTAGAAAGTGATATGTGCTATTAAAAAAAAGAAAGAAAGAAAGAAACAAGGTAGATGGGCCAGGGCTGCAATTCTAAATAGGCTGGACTGGGAAAACCATACTAACAAGGTCACATTTAGGTTAGGACCTCTAAGAGGTGAGGGAATAAGTCAGGAAGAAATGTGGAAGAAAGCAATACATGCCAGGAGAGGCACAGCCTTGACACAGCCTAGTCATAAAGCAGTTTCTATAAGTTGAATGACAGTATAACATATGTTTAAAGGAAGATATATGTATTAGACAGCCTGTGGCATAAGCTCTTCTGCATTCTTTTCTATTAAAAAAAATACTTATCTGCTACCCTAAAGTCATGAAAACAAAGTGGTGTTTTATTTTTCATAAATTTATAACAGCATGATAGTGATAAAAGGACCCTGGACTCTATACATGAAAAAGTCCAGCTGCAACTTCTGATCCACCATACACACAATATTAGGTGGCAACAAGAAGCTAATGAACATGAAAATAGAGAAATACAGGAATCTAAATGAAAATATTTGTCCATTTTCATCAAAGTCAGGTTTAAAAAAAAAAAAGAGTATCTATAGTCTTTCCAAGTTCAGATTCATTTAGTGAAAGAATGAATAAGCCTTGAACCTCACTTCCTGGAGTTTTTTCTGTCCTGGGGAGTTTTCTGTCCTGGATACAACTTTGCATAGGTACATGTTTACCAAGTCACAGCTATTAAAGTCATGACCTTAAATGCAAAAATGAAACTCATGATAAAATCTTTAAAAATAAACAGGGGGCGCCTGGGTGGCTCAGTTGGTTATGCATTTGACTTCTGCTCAGGTGATTATCTCAGGATCCTGGGATCAAGTCCTGCATTGGGCTCCCTGATTGGTGGGGAGTCTGCTTGTCCTCTCTCCCTAGCTCTCTGTCCACTCAGACACTCTCTCATGCACTCTCTCTCAGATAAATAAATAAAATACACTAAGCAGTAAGTTCTTGTCAAGATAGCAGGAAGCTTTCTGTCCCTTTCTGCCATTCAAGATATCAAAGTAGGTGGGAAACCTGGGTGGCTCAGTCAGTTAAGCAGCTGCCTTCAGCTCAGATCATGATCCCAGGGTCCTGGGATGGCTCCCACATAAGCAGAGGGCCTGCTTCTCTCTCTGCCTGCTGCTCCTCCTACTTGTATCTCTCTGACAAATAAATAAATAAAATCTTAAAAAAAAAAAAAAGATGTCAAAGTAAGGATGTAGTGAGCCTTCTGATGTGAAATTCTGGATTTCCCTGGGTGTTCATGTAGGAGCTGTAACACAGGAGCCAAAACTCCATTTATCATCTCTGTGAAGGGGATCAAGGGACAACTGAACAGACTTCCTGCTGCTGGTGGGGTGACAGGGTGATGGTCACAGTGAAGAAATGTAAACCAGAGCTCAGAAAGAAGGTACATCCAGCAGTGGTAATTCCACAATGAAAATCATACCAAAGAAAAGATTATGTGTTTCTCTATTTTGAAGATAACACAGGGATCATAGTAAAGAATATAGGCTCTGTCATCACAGGACCAGTTGCAAAGGAGTGTGCAGACTTGAGGCATTGTTTGTTAACTACACTAGAATTAAAATAGAAAGGAAGGAAGGAAGGAAGGAAGGAAGGAAGGAAGGAAGGAAGGAAGGAAGGAAGGAAGGAAAAGGAAAGGATGAAAGGAAGAGGGAGAGAGAAAAGGAAAGAAAGAGAGAGAAAGGCGAAAGAACAGAGAGGGAGGCAGAAAGAGAGGAAGGAAGGAAAAAAAGGGAAGAGAAGAGAAAAAAAGAAAAGAAAAAGTTAATCAAATTTACAAATCAAGTTTACAAATTTCTTCTGGTGTACTGGGTAAAATAAAATGAGATTAAAATAATTTTTTAGCTTTAATTTCCTAATAATATATAATAAGGTTAATAGGTAAATAATTACAGAGACGTAATCTTCCTTCCATCCATTTTATAAATACCAAGCCTCTGCTCTTCTCCTGGAGGTGGAAGAGCTTGGTTAGACACAGTTTTGTCCCACTCTGCCCCTTACCCATTCTTCCTTCTGGACTCCATCCCATCTGGCCATGCTCTTTCCTTCCACATGTCCATTTTGGCTTTTGGTTCATTATTTCTGTTGGACTATGTATTATCCCTTGCTTTTCAAAATCAGCTGCCAAATGTAAAAGAAAAATTGTTGCAAACCTGGTCTGGTTTTTAGTTGATAATAATCAACAACCTCTTTCTTGGAAGAAATAAGCATTCTTGATAAAATGGTTAAGCAATTTTCAGATGAACTTTACAGAATTAAGACTTGTTCTAGGAAAGTCAGGTTAGGTAAAGGCCAAAATGAATCCAACCAGGAAGTTATTGGTGATGAGCACAGTTTCTATAGGCATAACACAAATGCTAAATCATAGTAAGTTGAGGAATAAAGGAAAATTAAGGAATTATAAGCCAGAAGTATGAATGACTGTTCAAAGCAGCTTCGCTGGGAAAGGCAAAAGGCAGACAAGGTGGCAGCTTGTTTTCAAAGATGATGAGCACTTGGTCATGTTTACATGTTAAGGAAAAGACCATTATGACTAGATGACTAGATGTGGCTTTTTGTTTCTGAATAAAAACTTTTGAATCTCATTATAAATAACTTATTTGCTTGGTTTGGTTTCATTTCTTTGAATACATAAGCACCATATTTAGAGATGAAGAAAGCTTATTTTTATTACATAGCATTAGAGAGTGCAGGATAGGACAAGGTCTCCTAAATTCATCTGCCCACTAGACTCACATGAGGATCTTAATAAAAATAGGTTCCAGGATTCTGTGCCAGAGCCAGTGAACCAGAATGTCTAAGAGGAAGGCCTAGAAAACTGTAGGGCTTTTTTTTTCCCCAATATTTTTTTAAATAACTTTTTTTTTAAGATTTTATTTATTTATTTGACAAAAGAGAAACAGAGAAAGAGAGAACACAAGCAGGGGGAGTGGGAGAGGGAGAAGCAGGCTTCCTGCAGAGCAGGGAGCTCAATGTGGGGCTCCATCCCAGGACATTGGGATCATGACCTGAGTGAAAGGCAGATGCTTAATGACTGAGCCACCCAGGTGCCTCGAAAACTGCAGTTTTAACATGTTCTTCTGAGCAAGCAAGGTTGGCAGGGAAATAGCATAACACTGGAAAGCACAGGCTCAGAAATACCTGGGTTCAATCCTTTCTCCATCACTATATGGCTTTGTATGAATTATTCTACCTCCCTCAGTGGTTGTATAGATGAACTGTGATAATACATGTAAAATGCCTGCTACACATAAATGTTCAATAAATGTTAAATATTTAGTATCTTTATTTTTAAAAATTAGACTTATAGGAAACTCCATCCCTCTAACCCAGTTAACTGTCACTGAAATGTCTGGTGATCTCTTTTTTTAAATATGGCTAGTCTAAGGATTCTATAATCATTCTTTCCCTATAAAATAGTCCTAATGGTGAATCTTTGAATTGACCTACAAGGGACCTTTACCCTTGCAGAAAATTTGAAATAAAACTTTGACTAACTAAAATTTTTTTTTAATTTTTTATTTTTTATAAACATATATTTTTATCCCCAGGGATACAGGTCTGTGAATCACCAGGTTTACACACTTCACAGCACTCACCAAAGCACGTACCCTCCCCAATGTCCATAAGCCCACCCCGTTCTCCCAAACCCCATCCCCCCAGCAACCCTCAGCTTGTTTTGTGAGATTAAGAGTCACTTATGGTTTGTCTCCCTCCCAATCCCATCTTGTTTCATTTATTCTTCTCCTACCCACTTAAGCCCCCATGTTGCATCACCACTTCCTCATATCAGGGAGATCATATGATAGTTGTCTTTCTCTGCTTGACTTTTTTCGCTAAGCATGATATGCTCTAGTTCCATCCATGTTGTCGCAAATGGCAAGATTTCATTTCTTTTGATGGCTGCATAGTATTCCATCATGTATATATACCACATCTTCTTGATCCAGTCATCTGTTGATGGACATCTAGGTTCTTTCCATAGTTTGGCTATTGTGGACATTGCTGCTATAAACATTCGGGTGCATGTGCCCCTTTGGATCACTATGTTTGTATCCTTAGGGTAAATACCCAATAGTGCAATTGCTGGGTCATAGGGCAGTTCTATTTTCAACATTTTGAGGAACCTCCATGCTGTTTTCCAGAGTGGCTGCACCAGCTTGCATTCCCACCAACAGTGTAGGAGGGTTCCCCTTTCTCTGCATCCTCGCCAGCATCTGTCATTTCCTGACTTGTTGATTTTAGCCATTCTGACTGGTGTGAGGTGATATCTCATTGTGGTTTTGATTTGTATTTCCCTGATGCCAAGTGATACGGAGCACTTTTTCATGTGTCTGTTGGCCATCTGGATGTCTTCTTTGCAGAAATGTCTGTTCATGTCCTCTGCCCATTTCTTGATTGGATTATTTGTTCTTTGGGTGTTGAGTTTGCTAAGTTCTTTATAGATTCTGGACACTAGTCCTTTATCTGATATGTCGTTTGCAAATATCTTCTCCCATTCTGTCAGTTGTCTTTTGATTTTGTTAACTGTTTCCTTTGCTGTGCAAAAGCTTTTGATCTTGATGAAATCCCAATAGTTCATTTTTGCCCTTGCTTCCCTTGCCTTTGGCGTTGTTCCTAGGAAGATGTTGCTGCGGCTGAGGTCGAAGAGGTTGCTGCCTGTGTTCTCCTCAAGGATTTTGATGGATTCCTTTCGCACATTGAGGTCCTTCATCCATTTTGAGTCTATTTTCGTGTGTGGTGTAAGGAAATGGTCCAATTTCATTTTTCTGCATGTGGCTGTCCAATTTTCCCAGCACCATTTATTGAAGAGGCTGTCTTTTTTCCATTGGACATTCTTTCCTGCTTTGTCGAAGATTAGTTGACTGTAGAGTTGAGGGTCTATTTCTGGGCTCTCTATTCTGTTCCATTGATCTATGTGTCTGTTTTTGTGCCAGTACCATGCTGTCTTGATGATGACAGCTTTGTAATAGAGCTTGAAGTCCGGAATTGTGATGCCACCAATGTTGGCTTTCTTTTTCAATATCCCTTTGGCTATTCGAGGTCTTTTCTGGTTCCATATAAATTTTAGAATTATTTGTTCCATTTCTTTGAAAAATATGGATGGTACTTTGATAGGAATTGCATTAAATATGTAGATTGCTTTAGGTAGCATAGACATTTTCACAATATTTATTCTTCCAATCCAGGAGCATGGAACATTTTTCCATTTCTTTGTGTCTTCCTCAATTTCTTTCATGAGTACTTTATAGTTTTCTGAGTATAGATTCTGTGCCTCTTTGGTTAGGTTTATTCCTAAGTATCTTATGGTTTTGGGTGCAATTGTAAATGGGATTGACTCCTTAATTTCTCTTTCTTCTGTCTTGCTGTTGGTGTAGAGAAATGCAACTGATTTCTGTGCATTGATTTTATATCCTGACACTTTACTGAATTCCTGTATGAGTTCTAGCAGTTTTGGAGTGGAGTCTTTTGGGTTTTCCACATATAGTATCATATCATCTGCAAAGAGTGATAATTTGACTTCTTCTTTGCCAATTTGGATGCCTTTAATTTCCTTTTGTTGTCTGATTGCTGAGGCTAGGACCTCTAGTACTATGTTGAATAGCAGTGGTGATAATGGACATCCCTGCCGTGTTCCTGACCTTAGCGGAAAAGCTTTCAGTTTTTCTCCATTGAGAATGATATTTGCAGTGGGTTTTTCATAGATGGCTTTGATGATATTGAGGTATGTGCCCTCTATCCCTACACTTTGAAGAGTTTTGATCAGGAAAGGATGCTGTACTTTGTCAAATGCTTTTTCAGCATCTATTGAGAGTATCATATGGTTCTTGTTCTTTCTTTTATTGATGTGTTGTATCACATTGACTGATTTGCAGATGTTGAACCAACCTTGCAGCCCTGGAATAAATCCCACTTGGTCGTGGTGAATAATCCTTTTAATGTACTGTTGAATCCTATTGGCTAGTATTTTGTTGAGTATTTTTGCATCTGTGTTCATCAAGGATATTGGTCTATAGCTCTCTCTTTTTTTTTTTTTTTATAGCTCTCTTTTTTGATGGGATCCTTGTCTGGTTTTGGGATCAAGGTGATGCTGGCCTCATAAAATGAGTTTGGAAGTTTTCCTTCCATTTCTATTTTTTGGAACAGTTTCAGGAGGATAGGAATTAGTTCTTCTTTAAATGTTTGGTAGAATTCCCCCGGGAAGCCGTCTGGCCCTGGGCTTCTGTTTGTTTGGAGATTTTTAATGACTGTTTCAATCTCCTTACTGGTTATGGGTCTGTTCAGTCTTTCTACTTCTTCCTGGTTCAGTTGTGGTAGTTTATATGTTTCTAGGAATGCATCCATTTCTTCCAGATTGTCAAATTTGTTGGCGTAGAGTTGCTCATATTATGTTCTTATAATAGTTTGTATTTCTTTGGTGTTACTTGTGATCTCTCCTCTTTCATTCATGATTTTATTTATTTGGGTCCTTTCTCTTTTCTTTTTGATAAGTCGGGCCAGGGGTTTATCAATTTTATTAATTCTTTCAAAGAACCAGCTCCTACTTTCATTGATTTGTTCTATTGTTTTTTTGGTTTCTATTTCATTGATTTCTGCTCTGATCTTTATGATTTCTCTTCTCCTGCTAGGCTTAGGGTTTCTTTCTTGTTCTTTCTCCAGCTCCTTTAGGTGTAGGGTTAGATTGTGTACCTGAGACCTTTCTTGTTTCTTGAGAAAGGCTTGTACCGCTATATATTTTCCTCTCAGGACTGCCTTTGTTGTGTTCCACAGATTTTGAACCGTTGTATTTTCATTATCATTTGTTTCCATGATTTTTTTCAATTCTTCTTTAATTTCCCGGTTGACCCATTCATTCTTTAGAAGGATGCTGTTTAGTCTCCATGTATTTTGGTTCTTTTCAAACTTCCTTTTGTGGTTGAGTTCTAGCTTTAGAGCATTGTGGTCTGAAAATATGCAGGGAATGATCCCAATCTTTTGATACCAGTTGAGTCCTGATTTAGGACCGAGGATGTGATCTATTCTGGAGAATGTTCCATGTGCACTAGAGAAGAATGTTATTCTGTTGCTTTGGGATGAAATGTTCTGAATATATCTGTGATGTCCATCTGGTCCAGTGTGTCGTTTAAGGCCTTTATTTCCTTGCTGATCTTTTGCTTTGATGATCTGTCCATTTCAGAGAGGGGAGTGTTAAAGTCCCCTACTATTTTTGTATTATTGTTGATGTGTTTCTTTGATTTTGTTATTAATTGGTTTATATAGTTGGCTGCTCCCACGTTGGGGGCATAGACATTTAAAATTGTTAAATCTTCTTGTTGGACAGACCCTTTGAGTATGATATAGTGTCCTTCCTCATCTCTTATTATAGTCTTTGGCTTAAAATCTAATTGATCTGATATAAGGATTGCCACTCCTGCTTTCTTCTGATGTCCATTAGCATGGTAAATTCTTTTCCACCCCCTCATTTTAAATCTGGAGGTGTCTTCGGGCTTAAAATGAGTTTCTTGGAGGCAACATATAGATGGGTTTTGTTTTTTTATCCATTCTGATACCGTGTCTTTTGACAGGGGCATTTAGCCCATTAACATTCAGGGTAACTATTGAGAGATATGAATTTAGTGCCATTCTATTGCCTGTAAGGTGATTGTTACTGTATATGGTCTCTGTTCCTTTCTGATCTACCACTTGTAGGCTCTCTCTTTGCTTAGAGGACCCCTTTCAATATTTCCTGTAGAGCTGGTTTGGTGTTTGCAAATTCTTTCAGTTTTTGTTTGTCCTGGAAGCTTTTAATCTCTCCTTCTATTTTCAATGATAGCCTAGCTGGATATAGTATTCTTGGCTGCATGTTTTTCTCGTTTAGTGCTCTGAAAATATCATGCCAGCTCTTTCTGGCCTGCCAGGTCTCTGTGGATAAGTCAGCTGCCAATCTAATATTTTTACCATTGTATGTTACAGACTTCTTTTCCTGGGCTGTTTTCAGGATTTTCTCTTTGTCACTGAGACTTGTAAATTTTACTATTAGGTGACGGGGTGTGGGCCTATTCTTATTGATTTTGAGGGGCATTCTCTGAACCTCCTGAATTTTGATGCTCATTCCCTTTGCCATATTGGGGAAATTCTCCCCAATAATTCTCTCCAGTATACCTTCTGCTCCCCTCTCTCTTTCTTCTTCTTCTGGAATCCCAATTATTCTAATGTTGTTTCGTCTTATGGTGTCACTTATCTCTCGAATTCTCCCCTCGTGGTCCAGTAGCTGTTTGTCCCTCTTTTGCTCAGCTTCTTTATTCTCTGTCATTTGGTCTTCTATATCACTAATTCTTTCTTCTGCCTCATTTATCCTAGCAGTGAGAGCCTCCATTTTTGACTGCACCTCATTAATAGCTTTTTTGATTTCAACTTGGTTAGATTTTAGTTCTTTTATTTCTCCAGAAAGGGCTTTTATATCTCTCGAGACGGTTTCTCTAATATCTTCCATGCCTTTTTCGAGCCCGGCTAGAACCTTGAGAATTGTCATTCTGAACTCTAGATCTGACATATTACCAATGTCTGTATTGATTAGGTCCCTAGCCTTCGGTACTGCCTCTTGTTCTTTTTTGTGTGTTGAATTTTTCCTTCTTGTCATTTTGGCCAGATAAGAGTATATGAAGGAGCAAGTAAAATACTAAAAGGGTGGCAACAACCCCAGGAAAATATGCTTTAACCAAATTAGAAGAGATCCCAAATCGTGAGGGGGAGAAATGGAATAAAAAAAGGTTCAAAAAGGAAGAAAGAAAAAAAAAGAAAAAAGAAAAAAAAAGAATTTAAAAAAAGAAAACAAATAAGAAAAATATAAAAAAGAAAATATATATATATATATATTAGATAAACTGGTTAAAAAACGTTAAAAAAGAAAAAGGTAAAAGTTAAAAAAAAATTTTTACCAGAAGGCGAGAAAAAAAACAAAAAATGAAAAAGAAAAAAATTAAATTAACTGCAAGACTAAAAAAAAAAAATCACAGGGAAAAAGCCAATAGTCCGTGCTTTGCTTTCTCCTCCTCTGGAATTCTGCTGCTCTCCTTGGTATTGAAACCACAGGTGAACTTGGTATCGGCTGGATTTCTTGTTGGTCTTCTGGGGGAGGGGCCTGTTGTAGTGATTCTCAAGTGTCTTTGCCCCAGGCGGAATTGCACCACCCTTAGCAGGGGCCGGGGTGAGTAAACTGCTCAGGTTTGCTTTTGTTCCCTGAGCGCTTTCCCTAGAGTTCTGGAGGACAGGAATACAAATGGCGACCTCCTGGTCTCCGGCCTGGAGGAGCCGAGAGCCCAGGGCCCCACTCCTCAGTGCGCCCTCAGAGAACAGCGCCCAGTTACTCCCGTCTGCCTGACCTCCGGCCGCGCTCCGAGCTCACCGAGCCTGCGACCAGTTCAAGGTAACACCGAGCTGTGAGCTTACTGTCGGCTCTGTCTCTGTGGCCGGCTTTCCCGTTCTAATACACACAAGCTCTGCGACACTCAGACACCCCCGATCCTTCTGTGACCTTGCAGGACCTGAGGCCACGCTGTCCCTGCGTGGGCTTCGCCCCGGTTTAGCCTCTGGAGCAATGTCCCTCAGCGGAACAGACTTTTAAAAGTCCTGATTTTGTGCGCCGATGCTCCGCTGCTTGCCAGGAGCCGGCCCCTCCCCCCGGGCTCTATCTTCCCGTCCCTTTGGATTCACTTCTCCGCCGGTCCTACCTTTCAGAAAGTGGTTGTTTTTCTGTTTCCAGAATTGCTGTTCTTCTTCTCTTCGATCTGCCGATGGATTTTCAGGTGTTTGCAGTCTTTAGATAAGCTATCTAGCTGATCTCCGGCTAGCTGAAGTAGTCTCAGCCTGCTACTTCTCCGCCATCTTGACTCCTCCCACTGACTAAAATTTTTAAGATTTCTTTATCACCACACTTTGAGTCTGTTGGATTTTTCCAACCTCTAGATCATCCTTACTTCCTGGCAGTAATGTTTTTTCATTAGCACAATCTTATCTATCCTAATATCACTATAAAATGGCCTTTCAACAGGGGCACCTGGGTGGCTCAGTGGGTTAAGCCACTGCCTTGGGCTCGGGTCATGGTCTCAGGGTCCTGGGATTAAGCCCCACATCGAGCTCTCTGCTTAGCAGGGAAGCTGCTTCCCCCTCTGTCTCTGCCTCTCTGCTTACTTGTGATCTGTCAAACAAATAAATAAAATTAAAAGAATAAGTCTGAGTGCTTATTGCTTTAAAATGGCCTCTCAACAAATAACCTAGATGGAAAAACAAAACTGCACAGCCTTTTATAGAGGAGAGCAGTGAATATGAGGAATGCTACACTGCCCTCTCAGGAATAGGAACTCAAGACCTGGGACTTTCATTCACAGGGATGTTATAGCAAAGCAATAGACAGAAAATAATCCAGCAATCCAGATACTTGAAATCACTGTAAACTAGGAGAAATGTAAATAGGATCTTACTAAAAAGTTAGAGTATCATTTCAGATATCAGGGATTGAGAAGGTCCTAAACTAAAGGAAAAAGTGTGGTACACAAAAGTTGGAATCAGAGTTAAGCAAGTAGTAATTGGATCAATGGGCTATCTTTGGCCTGAGGCCATGTTGTTGAATGCTGGACCTGACAAAGAAACTTACAGAGTGTTTTTGAGTATCAGTAATTGAACTAGATTTGGGATTTGGTTTTCTTGTTTTCCCTTTTGCTTATTTATATAGTCGAAATGTCTGCATTCCTTTGTTTTCACTTAATTTTAAGAGTGATTAATTTAGTCAGTTTATGAGACTCAGCTTCATTTTGAATAAGCTTTGATCTTGTGGACTTAGTCTAGCATTAAAGTTGTTACAGAAGCTGGGTAAGCAATATATCAGCAGCAATCAGGGAACAAGATGGCAGCTCCGCAGGGGGGCCAGGCCAAACCAAACACATGGATAAGTGCCTGGGAAAAGAGATGTAAATTAAAGCTTACCTGTGTAGATTATTTCTAGAATCCAGAGTGTGAAGCTAGTGAGCTAGTGGAGGAAGATACAGGATCAGTGAGAAGTAACAGAAGACAGATCCAAACAAATAGGTACTAAGAGATCTCCAATAAGCCAAACACTAGAATCATTAAAAAATACTTTGAACAGTGATACCTTCGCCCTGCCCAGAATGGTCTTCTTTGAAAGATCCACAGGACTTACTTTCTCACTTACTTCAGACCTACACCATCAGATGTGTGCTTCAGCCTTCTCTGGTCATTCTACCTAAAATGCCAACACACAATCCCTGCATTGGCCTCCCCGCTCAGCGGGAAGCCTTCTTCTCCCTTTCTGACTCCCCCTACTTGTGTTCCCTCTCTCACTGTCTCTCTCTGTCAAGTAGGTGAATAAAATCTTTTCTTAAAATAGATTAATTAATTAATTAATTAAAATGCCAGCACACACATACACTCATCTCCTTACCTAGCTCTCTTGTTTTTCTTCTTAGTTCTTCTCGGTGTCTATTATATGTTTTATTTATCTTGTTTAGGCTTGCCCATGTAAGCTCATGGCAGAGATCTTTTTTCATTGCTATACCCCCTATATCTAGAAGAGTGATTGGGCCCATATTATCAGTTGATACTCAACAAATATTTCTTACTATAAATGTTGAAGAGTTTGTAGCTAATTGTAAAGATAACTTGTTAAAAATAATTAGAAGTACAGATCACAATTTATACATCCTTTCTGGAGGAGGTGGAAGAAAGAGTACTGAGAATAATCATTTAATAAAGAGTATCATGAATATTAGAACTGAAAATGGATCTTGAAAATAATCTGGTTGGAAGCTATCATTGTTATGGACTGAATGTCTGTGACCCCTCAAAATCCATATGTTGAAGTCTGAATTCTCAATGTGATGGTATTAGCAACTGTCGTCTTTGGAGGTACTTAGGTTTAGATGAGGTCATGAGAGTAGAACCCCCATGATGCGACTAGTGCCTTTATAAGAAAGAAAGAGACAATAGAGCTTTCCTCTCGAAAAGCTAAGAATATAGAGAAAGTAGACATCTGCTAGCCAGAAAAAGAGTCCTCATTAAGGACTGGATCTACCAGCAACTTGATCTTGAAATTCCCAGCCACCAGAACTGTGAGAATTAAATGTCTATTGTTTAAGCCATTCAAGCTATCGTATTTTGTTATAGCAGCCTAAGCCAACTAAGGCAATCCTAATGTCTCTCTTTTTTTTTAATGTTTTATTTATTTATTTGAGAGAAGCGAGAGTTTTTTTATTTATTTGTGTTAGCATGAGCAGGCATTGGGGAGGGGACAGGGAGAAGCAGACTTCCCACAGAGCAGGTAGCCCTATGTGGGGCTAAATCCCAGGATCCCGAGATCATGACCTGAGCTGAAGGCAGACACTTAACCAACTAAGCCACCTAGGTACTGTAATTCTAATGTCCTTTAATAGAAGACTGGTTAAATAAATAAATTATGGTCAAACAAATAACCATATGATCAAGTACCATGTAACTGTTAAATAATGAAGAAGCTATATGGTGTTCTAGAAAGATCTCAAGATATACTATTAATAGAAAAAAGCAGAGTACAGAACAATAATACAAGTACTGCTTTATAAAAAGGGAGCACAGACAAGAATGTATATTTGTATATGCTTGTAAAAACATAAAGAAATGTTTGAGTATACATAAGAATCTAAGAGAGGAGAAAGTAATGTGGGAACTAGACAGACACAGGACAAGAAAGGAAGAAAGAATTTGTACTTCATAACATTTTACACTTAGATTTTTGAACTATGCGAACAAACTGGCTTTTAAAAAAAAAAAAATTTTTAATTTAAACCCCTGACCTCTCTCTGAAACTCAAGACTCCTTACCCAACATCTCTGAAATTCTAACAGGCTTCTCAGATATGATACATTCACAACAATGTCTGATTCTCCCCCATGAAATCTGCTCCTCTCCTACTCTTCTCTAACTCAGTAAATAATACTACCATCCACCCTCTTAATCAAGCTCCAAATCTGAGAGTTATTCTGCATTCCTCTTTCTCCCACTCCAATAAAACTGATCAAGTTCCAACATTTCTGCCACCATGACAGAGCCCTAATGCACCCCCTTCTTACCATCTCTACCATTATCATTCTAGTCCCAGCAATTGTTATCTCTAACCTGGCCTACTGCAATAGCCTTGAAGATATGACTCAAAGTGAGACCCACAGAGAAGAAATGCTTGTTTCTAACTGACAATAACATAAGAAAACTTGCACCAGCATGAAAGTCAACTACTTCACTAAGCATATGTTTAGTGCAGCTAACAATTATTTTTTCCATAGCAAGAATTTCTTGATAGAAGGGATTCTTAGATGCATGCTCTTTATCTCTTTGCCGACTAGCACTTTGAGTAGCACTGTTGCTGGTCTCACTGCTGCCACTCTTGCCCGTTTGTACATATATCCAGTCTTTCATAGCCAATTGTTACTTTTAAAACATGAATTATATCATGTTGCCCCCCAGCTTAAAACTTTGCAAAGCCTTCCCATGCCGACTAGAACAAAATCTAAAATCCCTCACCAAATTTTCCTGACCTGGTCCATCTTTCCTTCATTATACTCAAGCCAAATTCTTTCCCATCTCTGGGCCTTTGGGCCCTCTGCCTGGAATTCTCAGCCCATGTTATCAGTGTCATCATTAGGTCTTAGGTCAAATGAATGGTGATAAGGTGAAGATTATAAGTGATTTTATCCCCCCAGCTTTTTATTTCTTTTTGCTTTTAGGATAATAGAACCAAATGTGTATCTCTCTTCTCACAACTGGACAGAATCTTATGCTATAGAGAACTGTGTGTTATGGGCTGAATGTGTCTCCACAAAATTCATCTATTAAAGTCCTAATCCCAATACCTCAGAATGTTAACATATTTGAGACAGGATCTCTCAATAGATAATTAAGTTAAAATGAGGTCATCAAGGGGTCTTAATCTAATCTAATCTGACTGGTCTCCTTAAAAGAAGAAAAGATTAAGACACATACATACAGAGAGAACATGTGAAGACACAAAATGATGACCCTATACAAGACAAGGAAAGAGGTCTCAGGAGAAACCAACCCTGCTGGCATCTTGATCTCAGATTTCTAGTCTATAAGAAATCTATAAGAAGGGGCACCTGGGTGGCTCAGTGGGTTGAAGCCTCTGCCTTCGGCTCAGGTCATGATTCCAGGGTCCTGGGATCAAGCCCCACATTGAGCTCTCTGCTTGGCGGGGAGCCTGCTTCCCCCTCTCTCTGCCTGCCTCTCTGCCTATTTGTGATCTCTATCTGTCAAATGGATAAATAAAATGTTAAAAAAGAAAAAAGAAATCTATAAGAAAATAGATTACTGTTGTTTAAACCACCCAGTCAGTGATATGTTGGAATATGTAGGAAGCCCTAGCAACTAATACATCATGTATTAACTAACATCTCCCCTTACTTCGAGTATTCCATCCTAATTTTTCTTTCCCTCTGATATTTTATTCTTTTCTGTGTGTGTTTAAATAACTACCTCAAATCCTTTTGGAATCTATCAATCTCCTAAGGTGTAAGTCTAATAATCCTCTCCAAAAAAGTAGAATTAAGATTAATTTGCCATCACTAGATCTTAATGAATCTTCCTCAGTCTTGATTAGCACTGCTTCCTTTTCTAAGTGATTGTATGCCAAATGAGTAATGATCCACTCAAGAACGTTGCCAGGGATCAACATCAGGTTGGTGGGGAGAGGTGGGTAAGAAGCATCTAAAGAGTCCAGAACAAGGAATCTGGAGTTGGCATTAATACCAAGGACTTGAATGACTTCTGGACTCTGGGCACTGCTTTTAATAAAACTGGTCAAAGAAAATATTTGATATTGCCAGCTGTATACTTAAATGAGTATATACTATGTGAAACACATATGGTTATTTCATTTCTCACTGCAATCCTATTAGTAAATACTAATATCTCTAGTTTAGACACAAAGAAATGGAGGCACTGAAGAGGTTCAGTAGCTTCTCCAAGTTCAAACAACTAATAAGTGATAGAGCACACCTTAATAACTACCAGTCTGATTGCAAAGCCCATGCCTTTGTCTGCTGGATTATACTATAGACGACAAATAGAGCCAAAGTCAGTTGAACTGAACATTCATCGAGCAACTACTATGTCTGAAACACTGCCCTGGAGATACTGAATAAGACATAATTCTGCCCTCAAAATGTTTTTAGTTTTTCTGGGCAAAGCCAATAGGTATGCAAATAAATGAATTACAAAATTGTAAGATTGAATGGTGAAAAAAAAGTTCACATTTCAAAGTGTTAGAGTAGGAGTAATGATGTGGTTCTAGGGACAGACTTTCAGAGAAGTTAACCTGTAGTCTGGGTTTTGAGGGAAGAGTCGGCACTCACTATAAAACTAAAATAAATGAAGATGTCCTTAGCAGAAAGCATGGCATGTAAAAATAGTATAATCTAATATCGCTGGAGTTAAAGTGAGAGGAAAGAGACAGGAAAGGCAGCTGGTTATATTGATGTTATGCTCCCCCCTGGGTGTCTTTCACATTTCACCTACACCCAATTTTCATAACTTCTTTCCACTTTTTTAATCATCTCATTTGGGCAGATGGTATGCTTTTCCCCACCTGGGGCTACAGCTGATCTCCTCCATTCGTTGACTGGACTCAATGAATCGCCTTAATGCCTGACCAAATTCTGTATTTTTTTATATTTTCTTTGCCTGGCATCAATTCTATAACTACTTAGCTGACAGGCTAGGAGAGACAGATATGAACAGGTAATTATTATTCAGTGAAATAGGGTGATGTAGAGCTATATACCTGACACTGCAATAGCAAGAATCAAAGTGTGTTCTACTCCATTTGAGTAGGAGGCAAGAAAACGGAGTTTTAAAGGATAAGCAGGTATTCCAAGCAAAGAAAATAGCATGTAGAAAGGCATGACAAACAGCTCATATGAGAAACATGAACTACAGTAACCAGAGGGA
Organism: Mustela putorius furo; assembly: GCF_011764305.1. Classification (NCBI taxonomy): domain Eukaryota; kingdom Metazoa; phylum Chordata; class Mammalia; order Carnivora; family Mustelidae; genus Mustela; species Mustela putorius. The sequence goes on from NW_025421301.1 coordinate 3,539,684, forward strand.
AGTGATGAAAAGTGAGCGTGGCCAAATAAGCAAATACCCAAAAAGTAGGGTTAGAGTTTCCATACCAAGGAGTTTGGGTTTTTCTGGTAAGTAATTGGGAATCAATAATGACTTTTAAGAAGCACAGTAATATGGGGCACCTGAGTGGCTCAGTGGGTTAAGCCTCTGCCTTCAGCTCAGGTCATGATCTCAGGATCCTAAGATCGAGTCCCACATTGGGCTGTCTGCTCAGCAGGGAGCCTGCTCCCCCTCCCTCTCTGCCTGCCTCTCTGCCTACTTGTGATCTCTCTGTCAAATAAATAAATAAAATCTTAAAAAAAAAAAAAAAAAAAGAAGCAGCACAGGAACACAACTAGAGTTTCATTTTAGCAATTGCCTCTGGCAACATCACAGAAGGTGAATTCAAAGCAGAGAGATTAATCAAAAGGACAACTACAAAAGACAAATTGAAGAGCAATTTGACAACATTGGTCAGCATTAAAAATCTACCTACATTTGACTCAGCAATTCCACTTGGAGGAATTTATCCTATGGGTACATTTGCACATGTGTAGAAGGTTATATACAAGGTTATTCTTGGCACCTACATGTTCAATAGTCATCCAGAAAATAAAATAACTTAAAGCTATAAAAAATATTTTATGTACTGATATAAAATGATCTCCAAAAGTTATTATTAAACTACAAAAAAAATTACAAAACAACATATAGTGTGTGCCATCACTTAAGTAAAAAAGGCAAAAGTATTTTATGATTTTAATATATACTCAGTACATGAAAAAAACCACATATGCATAAAATATCTTTGGAAAGAAACCCTAGAAACCAATAACATTAATTGCTTCTGGAGAAGTGAATCAGGTGGATAAGAAATAGGGGTGGGAACAGATATTTCACTAGAACTTTTGAATCTCAAACCATTTGAGTTTATTGCCATTTCCTAAATGAATAAATTCAAAGTTAATTTAAAGAGGAGGTGATTCTAGTAAGAGATAAAGAGGGGCTCCCAATCAAGACATTGGCCATCACAGGTGGAGCTAAAGAGATAGATAAGAAAAATGTTAAGGAAATAGAAACTAAAGAATTTCATGACTTTGGGGGCACCTGCGTGGCTCAGTCTGTTAAGTGGCAACTGGTTCTTGATTTCGGCTCAGGTCATGATCTCAGGGTCCTGGGATGGAGCCCCACATCAGGTCCATGGGGAGTTTGTTTCAGGATTCTCTCTCTCCCTCTGCCCCCCACCCTGCTTGCTCTCTCTCTCAAATAAATAAATAAATCTTTAAAAAATTCATGACTCTTTAAAGATAGCTTGTAAGAAAGAAAAATTTATAGTAACCCCAGATTTCTGAACTGGGAAACTAAGTGACCGTACTGATGTCACTTATCAAGATAATGAAGGCAAAAGTAATAATAAGTTGAAGGAAAAGAAAATGAGTAAAATTGTAGACAGGTTATGTCTAAAGTGTTGCAGGACCACATAACCAACTGCCTACTAGGTGAGTTATTCATCCAATCAGATATGCTAAACACTGAGAGCATACACAGTGGACCTGTCCAAGAGGTATTGGGCTATACAGTCTGAAGACCAAAAAAAGGAGTCTAGACAAGAGAAATGGTTACAGATCTTTGAGTCATTAAGATATACATAATTGGCATGGACAAATTGTGTTCCCAAAAATTTATACATTGAAATCCTAACGTCTAATACCTCAGAATGTGATTGCATTTGGAGATAAAGTTTTCTAAGAGGTATTAAGTTTAAATAAGGTCATTAGAGTGGGTCATAATCCATTATGATTGGTGTCCTTGTAAGAGGAGGAAATTGGAAGGGGAGGTGAACCATGAGAGACTATGGACTCTGAAAAACAATCTGAGGGTTTTGAACAGGCGGGTGGGAGGAGGTTGGGGGAACCAGGTGGTGGGTATTAGAAAGGGCACGGATTGCATGGAGCACTGGGTGTGGTGCAAAAACAATGAATACTGTTACACTGAAAAGAAATAAAAAATTTAAAAAAAAAAAGAGGAGGAAATTTGGACACAGACACAAATGAACAGGAGCCAAAACATAGACATAGGGAGAAGATAGCCATCCATACCTAGAACAGAATCCTCTTTCACACCCCCACATAAGATGTCAATGCTGCAAACACCTTGATGTTGGACTTCTCACAATGAGAAAATAAATTTCTGTTGTTTAAGCCATCCAGTCTGTGGTACTTTGTGATAGAAGCTCTAACAAACTAGTATAATAACTGTAGGCAATAAAAGCCATAAGCATGGCTTTTATTATTTTTCTTTAATACAAATCATAGAGGATTCTGGGAAATGCCAACAGAAGCAATATAGTTTTAGGATCTTCCTAAATCTCAACATAAAAACAGATAAAGTGGGGTGCCTGAATTGCTCAGTTGGTTAATCAACTGCCTTCAGCTCAGGTCATGATCCTGCAGTCCCAGAATTGAGTCCCACATCAAGTTCCCAGCTCTGCAGGAAGCCTGCTTCTCCCTCTGAACTTCTCTCCTCTCATGCTCTTGCTCTCTCGTGTGCTCCCTCTCTCTCAAATAAGTAAATAATGTCTTTTTTTTAAAAAAAGATAAAGCAATTAATTAATTAATTAAAATTTTTAAAAAGATAAGCAATTAAGATAGCAATACAAAAAGCCCACAAACAAAACTAGCCCTACAAAACATAAAATGTGGGCATAAAAACCAACAACTACAAGAGCTGCAAAGTACGGAGGGAAATAAAGAGAGGCAAAATGCAGCTGATTGACCTGAGAATCCCAAAAAAGCCAAGAGGTATTCACTGAAAAGTTCAAGGGGTCAATTTAAGAATAGCAGCTGAAACAAGGAAGGGTTTTATACACTCTAACATCAGGGGTCCATATTAAGGTCTGAAGAGGATGGAACAGTCTTGACCATTATCTCTCAAATCTAACCAGCTAAAGGACCTCTCTAGTATAACCCCACACTGAGGAAAATATCTGAGATAAGAACCAAATTGAGCAGCATAATGACAGTAGTGGCAAAGAAAAGAGAGGATTCAGGTAAAAATTGGGGAGGAGAATAGAATACAGAGAGCTCAAAAAAATAAGCCATCATATTTTTTTAATGCTTCACAAGCATAATAGAGAAGGGAACTCTAGAACAAAGAAGTTAGAAAACCCATCTTGCAACAACCTACTTTATTTTTTTTTAAAGATTTTATTTATTTATTCGACAGAGAGAGATCACAAGTAGGCAGAGAGGCAGGCAGAGAGAGAGAGAGAGAGGAGGAAGCAGGCTCCCCGCTGAGCACAGAGCCCGATGCAGGACTCGATCCCAGGACCCCAATATCATGACCTGAGCCGAAGGCAGCGGCTTAACCCACTGAGCCACCCAGGCGCCCCGCAACAACCTACTTTAAAAGGTCAGCTAGATGAATTTGCCTCTCCCCCCATGCTTTCATGGTGTCTCTCTCTAAAGTAAATAAATAAATCTTCAAAAAATAAAGAAATTAAGAAGGAAATAAATATGATTAGTAAATGAACAAATATAGAAATACCAAAGACTCTTATAACATACCTATTACAGGCATCACCAAAGAACAAAACCAAAGCAAGAGTTAAAACAAATATTAAAATAAGTAATTTTTAAAAATTTTTCCTGAAATTATCATATGGTTTCACTTATTTGTGGAGCATAACAAAAAGCATGGAGAACATGGGGAGTTAGAGAGAAGGGGGTTGGGGTAAATTGGAAGGGGAGGTGAATCATGAGAGACTATGGACTCTGAAAAACAATCTGAGGGGTTTGAAGTGGCGGGAGGGTGGGAGGTTGGGGTACCAGGTGGTGGGTATTAGAGAGGGCACGGATTGCATGGAGCACTGGGTGTGGTGAAAAAATAATGATACTGTTATGCTGAAAATAAATAAATGAAAGAAAAAAAAGAAATAACCTGAAAAAAAATTTTTTTCCTGAAATTAAAGAAAAAAATTTGAAATACATAATGAGAGGGCTTAATATTTGAGAAAAATTGACCCAGTGTGTCCCATATCAAGAAATACTGGGAGGATGGTCTTTAAAATGATGACACAGAAGGCTCCTGAAGTCCCCTCCTCCCAAGGATACACCAAATGCACAGCTAATGTGGAGAAATTCCCTCTGAAAGAAATCCAGAAACTAGCTGAGGGACTCTTACACATTGGGTGAAAAGGAGACTATACCCTCAACAAAATGGGTAGGAAAGGCTGAGAAACACTCTCACCATAAAACACATAGCAAGCAAGGCACTCACTATCCCATCAACACCCCACTCCCCCCTGGGGAGCAAAGGGTTTGGACCTTATATCTAGCAACACAATATTTAAGACTCCCTCCAAAAGAACAGACCCCCAAAACACCTCGCTCTGAAAGCCAATAGGCTTGCATATGGGAGGCCCATAAGACTGTAGCAAACAAAAAAAGCAATTCTTAATGGGCACGCAGCACTCACTATAGCTCAGCAAGAGGTAAGAATCAAAATCACCCATCTCCTAGTCTTTTCCTGAAAGGGTTTTATGTACATACTTTAAAAGATGATGCCTAAGGATCAGGCTTCTAATTTAGCTTACATCTAGTGGTTGACTAAAATCCTCCATGGACACCAAGGAAGCCAGTGGACACCTCCCCTGCTCTTTTCCTCTAACCTACTCCAACTGGTCATTATTCCTAGAGAAAGCTTGACACATATCCAGCACCCCAGCTTTTGCAGCTGCCACCTGAAGGGCAAGCCACCAGACTGCCTGGTTTTTAGGCAACAGGGCTTCTATTCAGCTTTGCCACAAAACTTAAGCAAACAAAGTAGTTCTTAACAGGCCCAGGAACACCTTTCATAACTATACACCCAAGTCTAGTGAGTGCAAAGGGAACAGGAAAATGCCCACTTCCTGGTTTCTCCCTGGAAGGACCCATCTACATACATTCCCAGCTGTTGCTTGATATTCCAGCTTCTCACTAACCTGCAACTAGTTGCTGATGTAATCCTCCCCTTTGGGACTCTGACAGCTCTTGGTACACCCTCAACTACTGGGAGACACCAAAAATAAAGAAGGTATCTTGGACAATCAAAGGTTTGAAAGACAACCAGGAACATGGGCCAGGCTGAATGACAAAGTTCATCTCCTACACGAGACCACTCTGTTAAGACTGTGAGTGGTGGCTGTTTTATACTGTAAACAAAAACCACACACACAGAGAATTAGGGAAAGTAAAGAAACAGAGGGATATGTTCCAAACCAAAAAAAAAAAAAAAAGATATAACTTCTGCAACAGATCTTACTGAAACAGAGGTAAGTGTTTTATTGATAGTTCAAAATAATGTTCATAAAGATGCTCACCAAGTTCAAGAGAAAAAAGCATGAAAAAAGTGAAAATTTCAACAAAGAAAAAGAAAATACTGAAAAGAACAAAACACCCAAAGCTAGTATCATCCTCAATGGGGAAAACCTGAGAGCTTTCCTACTATGGTCAGTGACAAGACAGAGATATCTACTCTCACCTTTGTTATTTAACATAGTACTGAAAGTCCTAGCCTCAGCAATCCGCCAACAAAAAGAAAGAAAAGGCATCTAAATCGAAAAGGAAGATCTCAAACTTCCACTATTTCAGATGACATAATACTCTTTGTAGAAAACCTGAAAGCCTCCACCAAAAAATTGCTAGAACTGATACATGAATTCAGTAAAGTCACAGGATACAAAATCGACATACAGAAATCTGTTTCATTTCTATATACCAATAATAAAGCAGCAGAAAGAGAGATCCAGGAATCAATCCCATGTATAATTGTACCAAAACCCTTAAAATACCTAGGAATAAACCTAACTGAAGAGGTTAAAATATCTGTACTCTGAAAACTATAGAACACTTATGAAAGAAATTGAAGTTGATGCAAAGAAATGAAAAAATATTCCATGCTCATGAATTGGAAGAACAAATGTTAAAATGTCCATACTACCCAAAACAATCTACATATTTAATGCAATCTCTATCAAAATACCAATAGCATTTTCACAGAGCTAGAATAAACAAATACAAAAATTTGTATGGAACCACAAAAGACCCCCAATAGCCAAAGCAACCTTGAAAAAGAAAAAGCTGGAGGCATCACAATTCCAGACTTTCAGTTATATTACAAACCTATAGTCATCAAGACAGTATGGTACTAGCACAAAAACAGATACATATCAATAGAACAGACTAGAAAACCCAGAAATGAACCCATAGCTACATGGTCAACTAAACTTCAACTAAGCAAGAAAGAATACCCAGTAGAATAAAAACAGTCTCTTCAACAAATGGTGTTAGGAAAATTAGAGAGCAACATGCAAAAGAATGGAACTGGACCACTCTCTTAAACCATACACAAAAATAAATTCAAAATGGATGAAAGACATAAATATGAATGTTCTTTTTTTTTTAAGATTTTATTTGACAGAGAGAAAGTGATCACAAGTAGGCAGAGAGGCAGGCAGAGAGAGGGGGGAAGCAGGCTCCCTGCTGAGCAGAGAGCCTGATGCAGGACTCCATCCCAGGACTCTGAGATCATGACCTGAGCTGTAGGCAGAGGCATAACCCACTGAGCCACCCAGATGCCCCAAAAGATCTAAATATGAGACAGAAAACCATCTCCTAGAGGAGAACACAGGTAGTAACCTCTTTGATATCACATGGCAACTTCTTACTAGACACATCTCCTGCAGTAAGGGAAACAAAAGCAAAAATAAACCATTGGTGGGCAGGGGCACCTGGGTGGCTCCATTAGTCAAGTGTTGCCTTTCGCTTGGGTCATGATTCCAGGGTCCTGGGATCCAAGCTACAGGATCCTGGGATACAGCCCCATGTGGGGTTCCCTGCTCAGTGGGGAGCCTGCTTCTCCCTCTCTCTCTCTGCAGCTGCCCCCCCCCAACTTGTGCTCTCTCTCTCTCTGTCAAATAAATAAATTTTTTAAAAGACTTTTATTTATTTATTTATTTGACAGGGAGAGAAAGCACAAGCACAAGCTTTAAAAATCTTTAAAATCTTTAAAAAAATAAACTAGGGACTTTATCAAGATAAAATTTCTGCACAGCAAAGGAAACAATCAACAAAACTGAAAGGCAAACTTTGTAATGAGAGAAGATATTTGCAGATGACATATCTGACAAAGAGTTAGTATCCAATCTCTATAAAAAAATTTATTAAACTCAACACCCAAAAAACAAATAATCCAGTTAAGAAATGGGCAGGACATGAACAGACATTTCTCCAAAGAAGACATATAAATAGGCAACAGACACATGAAAAAATGCTCCACATCACTTGGCATCAGAGAACTACAGATCAAAACCACAATGAGATACCACCTCACACCTGTCAGAATGGTTAAAATGAACAACACAGGAAGCAACAGATGTTGGCGAGAATGTGGAGAAAGGGGGACACTCTTGGTGGGAATTCAAACTCGTGTAACCACTCTGGAAAACAATATGCAGTTTCCTCAGAAAGTTAAAACTAGAACTACCTTATGATCCAGCAATTGCACTACTAATGTATTTACCCAAAGGATACAAAAACACTGACCCAAAGGGATACATGCACTCCAATGTGTATAGCAGCATTATCAACAATGGCTAAATTATCAACAATAGCCCGATGTTTATAGCTGCATCATCAACAATAGCCATCAACTGACAAAAGGATAAACATGTGGAATACACATACACACACACACACACAGTGGAATATTACTCCACCATCAAAAAGAATGAAATCTTGTCATTTGCAATTATATGGGTGGAGTTAAAGACCATTATGCTCTGTTATGGGTAACTGATGAATCATTGAACATTATATCAAAAACTAATGATATACTATATATTGGTTAATTGAATTAAAATTTTTAAAAGACCATTATGCTAAGTGAAATAAGTCAGAGAAAGACAAATACCATATGATTTCATTCATATGCATGGAATTTAAGAAACAAAACAAATGAACATGGGGGAAAAATACATTTAATAAATGAATATTATAGGGGCGCCTGGGTGGCTCAGTGAGTTAAAGCCTCTGCCTTCGGTCATGATCCCAGGGTCAAGCCCCGCATTGGGCTCTCTGCTCGGCAGGGAGCCTGCTTCCTCCCCCCTCTTTCTCTGCCTGTCTCTCTGCCTACTTGTGATCTTTGCCTGTCAAATAAATAAATTTTTTAAAAATGAATATTATAAATCATGTGATTATCTCAATAGATGCAGAAAATCTTTTGGCAAAATTAAACATGCTTTCATAATTTAAATTTTTTTTAAAAAAGGAAAAAATCTCAACACACTGTGTAAGAGGGGATGTACCTCAAAATAATAAAGGCCATCTATGACAAGTCCACAGCAATATCACACTCACTGGTGAAAAGCTAAAGGCTTGGAGGAAGCAAGATGGTGGAAGAGTAGCAGAATGAACTATCATTAGGTCCCAGGACTTCAGCCAGATAGTCATCAAGCCATTCCTAACACCCACAGACTGAACAAGAGATCGAAGAGAAGAGCAGTGATACTAGGAACAGAAAATCGACCACTTTCTGGAAGGTAGGGCATGCAGAGAAGTGAATCTAAAGCAAGGGGAAGACAGACCACAGGGGGAGGGGCCGGCTTCCGGCAAGCAGTAGAGCTGCAGAGCACAAAATTGGAACTTTTAGAATTCTGCTCCACCAACAGATGTTGCTCCGGAGGCTAAGTGGGGATGAAGCCCTCACAGGGACAGTGTGGTCTCAGGTCCTGTGGGGTCACAAAAAGACCTGGGCTAAGTGTGGCAGAGCTCCCAGGTATCAGAGTGGGGAAGCTGGCTACAGAGACAGAGCCGAGGAGTGAGCTCTTGCCTCAGGGTTACCTTAAACCATGATCCAAGGCACAGTTGGGCCTCTGCTCTTTGAGCAGGGACCCCATAAGTGGCAGATCCAGGGAGACCCCTACCTTCCTCCTCCAGGAGGCGAGGCATAGGAGCACACAGCAGGAATCTGCTGAGTTTGGAGACTCCAAACAGGGCCACATGTCTGTGATAGAAACGTGCTCGGTCACAGGTTGGGTGAGCAAGGAGTGTAGTGGGAGACCAAAGAGAGGGGAGGAATCAACTGCTTCTCACTGAGGGCACACTGAGGAGTGGGGTCCTGGGCTCTCAGCTCCTATGGCCAGAAATTGGGAGGCTGCCATTCTCAATCCTGTCCGTCAAAGCTATAGAGAAAGAATTCAGGGACCAAAAACTCCTAAGAGTGAATTAGCCTAGCCCCTGGGAAGGGTGGTACAATTCTGCCTCAGGGAAAGACATTTGAGAATCACTGCAACAGGCTCCTCCCCCAAAAGATCAGCAAGAACATCCAGCCAAGACCAAGTTCAAAGATCAATGAGAACTGTGGAACTCCAGAGCTAGGGGAAAGTAATGCATAGAATTCATGGCTTCTTTCCCACGATTCTTTAGTCTTGCAAAGTTAAATTTTTTTTATTTTCTTTTTTAATTCTATTTCTTTATCTTTTCCTCTTTCATCTTTTAACACTTTTTAACTATTTTAGCTTAACAATACATTTTTTTAAATATTTTAAAATTTTTATTGTTATAGTCATATTTTATCCCTTCATTGTAATTAACCTTGTTTTTTGCACACGTATAGATTTTTAATCTAAAATTTTGGGATACAATTTCTTTTACTAGATCAAAATATACACTAAATCTAGCACATGACTTTGTTCTAGTCTCCAGGCTGATTACATTTCTCTTCTCTCTTTTTTTTTTCTTTTTCCAACCAACTTATCAATTCCTTTTTTAGAATCTTTAATTTTCATCTTTACAGTCATATTCCATCCCTTCATTGTGTTTACCCTTATTTTTGTGTGTGTGTGTGTGTGTGTGTGTGTGTATATATATATATATATATATACACACACATATGTTTTTCTTTCTTTAAAATTTTGGGAGGTAGTTTCCTCTAAGAGAGAAAAATACACACAAAATCAAATGAGTGGCTCTGTTCTATTCCCCAGTCTAATGTGTATATATATATATTCCCCCTTTCTTCTCACTCTGATTTTGGGTTTCTTCTGATTTGGTTAGCATATATTGTCAGAGGGTTGTTGCCACCTTTTAGCATTTTATTCTCTTGTTCATATATTCTTATATGGATAAAATTACAAGGCAGAAAAACTCACCACAAAGGAAAAAAAAAAAAAGAACAAGAGGCAGTACTGACAGCTAGGGACCTAATCAATATGGACATTGGTAATATGTGAAAACTAGAGTTCAGAATGAGGATTGCCAAGGTACGAGCTGGGCTCAAAAATGGCATGGAAGATATTAGGGAATCCCTCTCTGGAAAAATAAAATCCCTTTCTGGAGAAATAAAAGAACTAAAATCTAACCAAGCTGAAATCAAAAAAAGCTATTAATGAGGGACAATAAAAAATGGAGGCTTTTACTCTAGGATAAATGAGGCAAAAGAGAATTAGTGATACAGGAGAGCAAATGATGGAGAATAAAGAAGCTGAGCAAAAGAGAGACAAGGAACTACTGGATCATGAGGGGAGAATTCTAGAGATAAGAGATACCATAAGATGAAACAATATTAGAATAATTAGGATCCCAGAAGAATAAGAAAGAGAGGGGCAGAAGGTATATTGGAGCAAATTATAGTAGAGAATTTCCCTAATATAGCAAAGGGAACAAGCATCAAAATCCAGGAAGCACAGAGAACCCCCATTGAAATCAATAAAAATAGGTCCATACCCCATCATCTAATACTAAAATCTACAAGTATTAGTGACAAACAGAAAAATCTTGAAAGCAGCTCGGGACAAGAGCTGTAACATTGTAACATACAATGGCAGAAATATTAGATTGGCAGAAGACTTATCCACAGAGATGTGGCAGGCCAGAAAGAACTGGCAGGATATATTCAGAGCACTAAACAAGAAAAGTATGCAACCAAGAATACTATATCCAGCTAGGCTGTCATTGAAAAATAAAAGGAGAGATAAAAAAAAAAAAAAACTTCCAGGAAAAACTAAAATTAAAAGAATTTGCAAACACCAAACCAGCCTTACAGGAAATATTGAAAAGGGGTCCTCTAACCAAAGAGAGAGCCCAAAAGTAGTAGACCAGAAAGGAACAGAGACAATATACAGTAATAGTCACTTTATAGGCAATACAATGGCACTAAATTCATATCTTTCAATAGTTACCCTGAATGTAAATGGGCTAAATGCTCCAATCAAAAGATACAGGGTATCACAATGGATAAAAAACAAGACCCATCAATATGCTGTCTGCAAGAAACCCATTTTAGACCCAATGACACCTCCAGATTTAAAGTGAGGGGGTGGAAAACAGTTTACCATGCTAATGGACATCAAAAGAAAGCTGGGGTGGTAATCCTTATAACAGATAAATTAGATTTTAAACCAAAGACTATAATAAGAGATGAGGAAGGACACTATATTATACTCAAAGGATCTGTCCAACAAGAAGCTCTAACAATTTTAAGTATCTATGCCCTTATCCTTGGAGCAGCCAATTATATAAACCAGTTAATAACAAAATCAAAGAAACAAATCAAAAATAATACAATAATAGTAGGGGACTTTAACACCCCCCTCACTGAAATGGACAGATCATCCAAAAGATCAACAAGAACATGAAAGCTTAAAATGACACAGTGAAACAGATGGACATCATAGATATATTCAGAACATTCCATCCCAAAGCAACAGAATACACATTCTTCCCTAGTGCACATGGAATATTCTCCAGAATACATCACACCCCGGGTCACAAATCAGGTCTCAACCAGTACCAAAAGACTAGGATCATTCCCTGCATGTTTTCATGCTCTGAAGCTAGAGCTCAATCACAAGAGGAAAGCTAGAAAGAACTCAAATGGAGGCTAAAGAGCATCCTACTAAAGAATGAATGGGTCAAACAGGAAATTAAATAAGAATGAAAAAAATTCATGTAAAAAAATGAAAATAAAAGCACAACTGTTCAAAGTCATCATTACACAGCAAAGGTGGTCCTGACAGGAAGGTATATAGCCTTTCTCAAGAAACAAGTATAAGGCCTTTCTCAAGAAACAAGAAAGCTCTCAAGTACACAACCTAACCCTACACCTAAAGGAGCTGGAGAAAGAACAGTAATGAAAGCCTAAACCCAGCAGGAGAAGAGAAATAATAAAGATCAGAGCAGAAATCACTGAAATAGAAACCAAAAAAACAATAGAACAAATCAATGAAGCTAGGAGCTGGTTCTTTGAAAGAATTAATAGGATTGATAAACCCCTGGCCAGACTTATCAAAAAAAAAAAAAAGAGAGAAAGGACCCAAATTAATAAAATCATGAATGAAAGAGGAGAGATCACAACCAACACCAAGGAAATGCAAACAATTATAAGAAGATATTATAAGCAACTATATGCCAGCAAATTTGACAATCTGAAAGAAATGGGTGCATTCCTAGAGACCTATAATCTACCAAAACTGAACCAGGGAGAAATAGAAAAACTGAACAGACCCATAAACAGTAAGGAGATTGAAGCTGTCATCAAAAATCTCCCAATAAACAAGAAGAGCCCAGGGCCAGATGGCTTCCCAGGGGAATTCTACCAAACATTTAAAGAACAACTAATACCTATTCCCCTGAAACTGTTCCAAAACATAGAAATGGAAGGAGAACTTCCAAACTCATTTTATGAGACCAGTATTACCATGATCCCAAAACCAGACAAAGACCCCATCAAAAAGGAGAATTACAGAGCAATATCCTTCATGAACATGGATGCGAAAATTCTTGACAAAATACTAGCCAATAGGACCCAACAGTACATTAAAAGGATTATACACCACGACCAAGTGGGATTTATTCCTGGACTGCAAGGTTGGTTCAACATCTGCAAGTCAATGTGATACAATACATTGATAAAAGAAAGAACAAGAACCATATGATACTCTCAACAGATGCTGAAAAAGCATTTGACAAAGTACAGCATCCTTTCTTGATCAAAACTCTTCAAAGTGTAGGGATAGAAGGTACATAGCTCAATATCATCAAAGCCATCTATAAAAACCCACAGCGAGTATCATTCTCAATGGGGAAAAACTGAGAGCTTTTCACCTAAGGTCAAGAACATGGCAAGGATGTCCACTATCACCACTGCTATTCAACATAGTACTAGAAGTCCTATCTCAGCAATCAGACAACAAAAAGAAATTAAAGGCATCTGAATCAGCAAAGAAGTCAAACTCTCACATATCTCACATATCTTTGCAGATGATATGATACTTTATGTGGAAAACCCAAAAGACTCCACTCTGAAACTGCTAGAACTCAGACAGGAATTCAGTAAAGTGTCAGGATAGAAAAATCCATCCACAGAAATCAGTTGCATTTCAATACACCACAGCAAGACAGAAGAAAGAGAAATTCAGGAGTCGATCCCATTTACATTGCACCCAAAACCACAAGATACATAGGAATAAACCTAACCAAAGAGGCTAAGAATCTGCACTCAGAAAACTATAAAGTACTCATGAAAGAAATTGAGGAAGACACAAAGAAATGGAAAAACATTCCATGCTCATGGATTGAAAGAACAAATATTGTGAAGATGTCCATGCTACCTAAAGCAATCTATACATTTAATACAATCCCTATCAAAATACCATCAATGTTTTTCAAGGAAATGGAACAAATAATCCTAAAATTTATATGGAACCAGAAAAGACCTCGAATAGCCAGAGGAATGTTGAAAAAGAAAGCCAAATTTGGTGGCATCACAATTCCAGACTTCAAGCTCTATTACAAAGCTGTAATTATCAAGATAGTATGGTACTGGCACAAAAACAGACATATAGATCAATGGAACAGAATAGAGAGCCCAGAAGTAGACCCTCAACTCTATGTCAACTGATCTTTGACAAAGCAGGAAAGAATATCCAATGGATATTCAACAAATGGTGTTGGGAAAATTGGACAGCCACATGCAGAAGAATGAAACTGGATCATTTCCTTACACCACACAAAAACATAGACTCAAAATTAATGAAAGACCTCAACATTAGACAGGAATCCATCAAAATCCTTGTGGAGAACAGAGGCAGCAACCTCTTCACCCTCAACGGCAGCAACTTCTTCCTAGAAACATTGCCAAAGGCAAGGGAAGCAAGGGCAAAAATTAACTCTTGGGCCTTAATCAAGATCAAAAGCTTCTGCACAGCAAAGGAAACAGTCAACAAAATAAGAAGACAATCAACAGAATGGGAGAAGATATTTGTAAATGACATACCAGATAAAGGGTTAGTATCCAAAATCTAGAAAGAACTTTTCAAACTCAACACCCAAAGAACAAATAGTTCAATCAGGAAATGGGCAGAAGACATGAACAGATATTTCCTCAAAGACATCCAGATGGCCAACAGACACATGAAAAAGTACTCAAAATCACTCACCATCAGGGAAATACAAATCAAAACCACAATGAGATACCACCTCACACCAGTCAGAATGACTAAAGTTAACAAGTCAGGAAATGACAGATGTTGAGAGGATCAGAGAAAGGGGAACCCTCCTACACTATGGGAATGCAAGCTGGTGCAGCCACTCTGTAAAACAGTAGGGAGATTCCTCAAAAGGTTGAAAAATGAGCTACCCTACAACCCAGCAATTGCACTAATGGGTATTTACCCTAAAGATATAAATGTAGTGACCCGAAGGGGCACCTGCACCCAAATGTTTATAGCAGCAATATCCACAATAGCCAGACTTGGAAAGAACCTAGATATCCATCAACAGATGAATGGATAAAGAAGATGTGGTATGTATACAATGGAATACTATGCAGCCATCAAAAGAAATGAAATCTTACCATTTGCAACGACATGGATGGAACTAGGGGATATTGTGCTTAGCAAAATAAGTCGATCAGAGAAAGACAATTATCACATGATTTCTCTGATATGAGGAATTTGAGAGGCAGGGTGAAGAGTTTTTTGGGGGGCAGGGAAGGAAAAAAATGACACAAGATGGGATCGGGAGGGAGACAAACCATAAGAGAATCTTAATCTCACAAAACAAACTGAGGGTTTCTGGGATGTGGGGAGGGTAGGGAGTAGGTGGTTGAGTTATGGACACTGGGGAGGGTATGTGCTATGGTGAGTGCTGTGAAATGTGTAAGCCTGATGATTCACATACCTGGACCCCTGGGGCAAATAACACACTATATGTTAATAAAAATAATTTTTTTTAAAAGCTAAAGGCTTTTCCTCTAGAATCAAGAAACAGACAAAGATGCCCCCACTCTTGCCACTTCTGTCTTAGCTACAGAAATTAGAACAATAAATAAAACTCATCCAAATCAGACAAGAAAAGTAAAATTATCTCTCTTTGCTTATGATATTATATATAAAAAAACCCTAAAGTCTCTACAAAAAAACTGTTAGAAAAGTTGCAAGATATAAAATAAATATGCAAAAATCAGTTGCATTTCTATACACTAACAACAAAATATCAGAAAGAGAAATGAACAGCTTCATTTATAACTGCATCAAAAGTAGCAAAATGCTTAGGAATAAATTTAACCAAGGAAGTAAAAGATCTATACACTGAAAACTATAATATGTTAATGAAAGAAATTGAAGAAGACACAAATAAATTGAAAGATACTCTATCCTCATGGATTCGAAGAATTAATATTAAAATGTCTGCACTATCCAGATACAATGCCTATCAAAATTCTGATAACATTACTCACAAAAATAGAAAAATGATCCTAAAATTTCCATAGAACCAAAAGACCCTGAATAGCCAAAGAAATCTTGAAAAATAAGAACAAAGCTGGAGGTATCATACACCCTGTTTTCAAATTATATAACAAAACTACAATAATCAAAACAGTACAGTACTGTCATAAAAACAGACACATAGATAAATGGAAGAGAAGAGAGGATCCCCAAAAAACCCACATATATATGGTCAATTAATTTATAACAAAGAAAACATGAATATACAATGGTGAAAGATAGTCCATTAATGATGCTGTGAAAACTGGATAAACGCAAGTAAAAAAAATGAAACTGGACCATTATCTCACACTATATACACAAATCAGTTCAAACTGGTTTAAGACATTAAAACTCCTAGAAGAAATCATAGTGGGTACACTCCTTGACATTGACTTTTTGGATCTGACACCCAAAGCAAAAGTTAAAAAAAAAAGCAAACATAAAGTGGAACTACATCAAACTAAAAAGCTTTTGTATAACAAAGGAAACCACCAACAAAATGAAAAGGCAGCTTAATGGGAGAAAATATTTGCTAATCATATATCTGAAATGGAGTTAATGACCAAAATATATAAAGAAAAACAACAGAAAAATCTGATGGGAAAAATGGGCAGAGGATCTGCAATAGACATTTTTCCAAAGGAGACATACCTATGGCCAACAGCTCAACATCACTAATCATCAGGGAGATGTAAATCAAAACCATAGTAAGATATTACTTCCCATTTGTTAGAATGGCTATGACTAAAAGACAAGATATAACAAGTGTTGGTAAGGAAGTGGAGAAAAGGTAACCATTATACATTGTTGGTGGGAATGTAAATTGGTACAGCTACTAGGAGAAACAATATAGAAATGTCTCAAAAATTAGAAATAGAACTTCTTTATGATCCTACAATACTTATATACATCTTGGTATATAGTCAAAGGAAATGAAAACAGGATATCAAAGAGATATTCTAGGGACGCCTGGGTGGCTCAGTTTGTTAAGCGGCTGCCTTCGGCTCAGGTCATGATCCCAGCGTCCTGGGATCGAGTCCCACATCGGGCTCCTTGCTTGGCGGGGAGCCTGCTTCTCCCTCTGCCTCTGCCTGCCACTCTGTCTGCCTGTGCTTGCTCTCGCTTCTCTCTCTATGACAAATAAATAAATAAAATCTTAAAAAAAAAAAAAAGAGATATTCTACACTTCCACGTTCACTGCAGTATTATCCACAATAGCCAACACATGGAAACAACAGAAGTGTTCATCAACAGATGAATGGATAAAGATACGGTATCTATATAAACTATTACTCAGCAATAAGAAAGAAGGAAATCCTGCTATTTAGGATAACATAAATGGACCTTGAGGAAACAAGGCAGAGAAAGACAAACACTATACAATAGCACTTGTATGTGGAATCTAAGAAAGCTGAACTCATAAGACAAAGTCTAGAATAGTGGTTACCAGGATCTGAGGAGTGGGGAAAATGGGGAGATGATGGTCAAAGAGTACAAATTTCCAGTTACGAGATGAATAAGTTCTGGGGATATAATGCACAGCACGATGACTATAATTAACAATACTGTATTACATAGTTGGAAGTTGCTAAGAGAGTAAACTTAAATGTTCTCACTGCAATAAAAGAAACAGTAATTATGTGATATGA
The DNA here is from genome assembly GCF_011764305.1 of Mustela putorius furo. NCBI lineage: Eukaryota > Metazoa > Chordata > Mammalia > Carnivora > Mustelidae > Mustela > Mustela putorius. The sequence goes on from NW_025421301.1 coordinate 3,557,138, forward strand.
TGAAGGTGTTCACTAACAGGTACAGTGGTAATCATTTTTCAATATATAAGTATATTAAATCAACACCTTAAACTTACACAATGTTATGCATCAATAATATCTCAATAAAGTTGGGGAGATGGAGAAAAATACTTGAATAAAATCACTGGCTTTGAAGAAAAGGAGAAAAAATTCTTTGGGGCATAGCCATAGGGCAAAGTTAATTAAATGGGAAAGAAATTCAAATTGTCAGTACACTTTTCAACAGAATAAAATGGCATAACTTATATAAGGTACTTAAGAAAAGAAGCATGTCTCAATGATTTTTATATTTGAAAGCCAACAAAACTGTCTTACAAAATTAAATAACACAGTTAACTGTTATCAATATGCAAGAACTCATATTGTTCACATGAACCTTTCCTACCAAATCTAGGGAATTAACTTCAGATACCATAATGACTAGAGAAACATTGACATAAGAACTAGTGGTGAATATTAAATATTCATTTAGTTGTAGAATTAAGATTAGATGAAGGTTATGAGAGAATACATAAGAACTAGTGGTGAATATTAAATATTCATTTAGTTGTAGAATTAAGATTAGATGAAGGTTATGAGAGAATATAGTATACAATGGTTACACAAGTTTAGAGGGTTGATACACTGCAGCTATACTATACATCTTTTAAGTGGGGAAATGAGGTGAGGAAAGCATACACAAAAATAATGTAATTGTTAGCAACAATCATATAAGTGGTTGTTGTATTCACATTGTTTTTCTGAGATTACCCTATATATAATGCAGAATAAAACACAAATAATTATGTTATATTATAACATGCCAGTATTCTTGAAAACCGGGATTATTCTTGATGAGGAAAAGAGATTAAGAAATTATGTTATAATTTCTAAAGCATTAATGAATTTAGGCATTGAGTTTCAAAGTTAACTAGCATCAAGAGAGACAATCTGCGTAAGACTGAGTAATATATTAAATACACTACGAGAATATAATCCACAAACCAAGACTGTAAGAAACTGTATAGGTCAAATGACTCAATTTTCTCAACAATAAAATATAAGGGAAAGATAAAAAGAGACAGAGGAGAACTCACGGATTAAGAGAGACTTAAAAGAAAGAACTAAACAATGATGTTTAGGGATGCATATATATAGCTGAAAAAACTTAATGAAAGCAAAGAATTCATTACTGTAAAATTTGTAATTATTACTTTTAGGTCGGTACAAAAGGGTTTGTGATTAAGATAAGGCATATATCAGGCATTTGGGGTAGCTGGCAAAATACTGTATCTTGACCTAGGTAGGAGTTACAAAGACATTCAACTTTTTGTAATTCATTAATGTATGTATTGGTTTTATACAGTTTCCAGTCTCTAACACGTTAGGCATAAAAAAGAATAAAAATAAACAAAAATATATATATACCTTTTTTTTTGTACAGAGATCACAAGCAGGCAGAGAGAGAGCCTAGAGGAAGCAAGCTCCCCGCTGAGCAGAGAGCCCTATGTGGGGCTCAATTCCAGGACCCTGGGATCACGACCTGAGCTGAAGGCAGAGGCTTTAACCCACTGAGCCATCCAGGTGCCCCAACAAAAAAAAATATTTTAATGTAAATCATAGTATATTGCATTCCTACCTGTAACCCTCCAATAACATTCTATCACATTTATAATGAAACAAAAATTCTTTCCTTCCAATCTCAACTCCTGCCGTTCTCCGCCTTTAAAAAGCTTTCTAGTCAAGGCACCTGAGTGGCTCAGTCGGTTAAGCCCTTAAGTGTCTGCCTTCAGCTTAGGTCATGATCCCAGAGTCCTGGGATGGAAAACCACAATGGGTTCACTGCTCAGCGGGGAGTCTGCTTCTCCCTCTCTTTCTGCCCCTCCCCCTGCTCGTGTTCTCTTTCGCTTTCTCTTTCAAATAAATAAAATCTTTTAAAAAAAAAAAAGCATTCAAGTCACTTTGCTTTTTTTTCTGTTTCTTGACTATGCCAATTTTATTTTACATTAACTCTTCTATCTTGGGACTTCATCATTACCTTTGTTTAAAGCAATATCCCCCTGCATTTTGCATGAAGGCCCCTCTGCTCTGTAGAATCCATTCTTTATTAAATTGAATCATCCTGCTTTTACTCTTTCTAGTACTTATCACCTGAAATTACCTTGCTTACTTTTTCTCACTGTGTCTTCCATTAGAACAAAAGCTCTTTGTAAGGACTTGTCTGACCTGGTCACTGTTGCAATCCCTGCTCCTAGAATAGTACCTGGCACATAGAAGATACTCAATGAATTAAATCACTCAGAAAGAATGAATATATGGAAAAGAACCAAGGACAAAACCATGGGGAAGGTTTAGGAGACAGGTAAAGGAAGAGAAAACAGTGAAAAAATCTTCTGAATCAAAGAAGGAATAGTCCCAGGAACTAGATAGTAAAGTGTCCTGATCAGTTTGGTTCTTGAATCCTTACATCATTTACTGGTTGTAGCTTAGAACTTGCTACTTGGATCTGATGCTTGATATTCTTCACCTGGTACCGACAGACTTCTGGTCTCCCCCTGCTCCAACTACCTCTTGAACTTAGAAGCTTCCAGCTGCTCCTGGAAGAGCTCATCTAAACCTTCACCCTGAGACTCACCCTTGGGACAGCCCTTGGCAGTTTGAATTCCTGCCAGATTCACCTCAGGAATGTGGACTAAATAGAACTAAATTAATTGTATGGTAAATGACAGAGCAACAGTTTCTCAAACATCTCCATAATCATTATCACTGAAAGAAATCACCAAGGGTAAAGATCAAAGATAAAAGTTAGAAAAAGAATTGCACACACAGAGAGAAGAACTCAAAGAAAAATCTGGAAGTGACAATTTAACAAAGAAATATTTGCTGAAGAATTAAAAATGCTAAGTATCAAACACAAACTGAAACGGGGAATAGGTAAGATCTGAAGCATCATCATGTCCACAAACTGTCACCGTTGTCAAATATCATATTTGCCAAAAAAATGTGCTTCAATAGGAAAGAACCAAGATTCTAAGAAAGAAATCATGGAAAATAATGACAAAGGGATCTGTACAAAATCAAAAACAGAAATGATGAGGAAACATAATATTGTAGAGACATACAACAGGATAATCCATTAGTACATTAATTTGCTCTCTCAGCTAGAAGTATTTTTCCCTCCTCTATTCTAGTGAAATAACCATAAAAACTTTGGAATTTGCTTCTAGGAAACAATCTCAACTCTGACTTCTCTAAAAATCTAAGTCTTCCCTGAGAGGGAGACGTGAGTCTAATGCTTTGAGTGAGACAGTGTTAGGCAAACCAGAGGACTGGAGGAGACTTTCTAAAACAAAGGGAAGGGACAAGAATTGGAAGTAGGATTAAACATGGAAGAGAGTTAGCCCCATATGGGACTGCATATGAATTCCAACGAGAGGCTTACAGAAGAAAACAAACAAGCACCACTAATAATAATAATAATAATAATTAAGTCCTTTTCAAGAAAATCTATGGTCACTGTGAGAAGCAGCTGACTCATCTCAAAGAAACAATTGACTTAAACCAGAGGACCAGAATCTTCAGAAAAACTATATCAAATAGCAGAGAAATTTCAGTGACACTGCCAACAACCTTGGATTAATTAGTTCCTCCCCAGTGTGATAATAACACTAACACTCTTGTGTAAACTAACAGAATGGGGAAGGAGATTCCAGAGGTGAGTGCCATGCTGTAGGTGGAGGCTTAAAGCAGATCTGAGTCTTAGCGAAATTAAGGAATGTGACATTCTTGCAGGTCAATATTTTGGACTAAAATTCATAACAATCATCCCTCCTCTCGAGCTTCTGCCCGGGGCGGCCGCACAAGAGGGAGGCCGAGATGGCAGATGAGATCGCCAAGGCTCAGGCCGCGTGGCCTGGTGGCTACACAATCTTCGGGAAGATCATTCACAAGGAAATCCCAGCCAAAATCATTTTTGAGGATGACCAGTGTCTTGCTTTCCATGACATTTCCCCTCAAGCACCAACTCATTTTCTGGTGATACCCAAGAAACATATATCCCAGATTTCTGTAGAAGAAGATGATGATGAAAGTCTTCTTGGACATTTAATGATTGTTGGCAAGAAATGTGCTGCTGATTTGGGCCTGAAGAAGGGTTATCGAATGGTGGTGAATGAAGGTTCAGATGGGGGACAGTCTATCATGTTCATCTCCATGTTCTTGGAGGTCGGCAGATGAATTGGCCTCCTGGTTAAGCTTGTTTTAGGGTTGATTTTCCCTCCTCTAGGCAGTGGTCAATATTTCCCAGTTCTGTAGGTTAAACAATATACTTCCTTTTGCCTATGTATGGAGAGATTGAGGAAATAATTTTTAAAAGCCATACATAATAAAAGACAATGTTGCATGGTTAAAACAACAACAAAAAATAAAATTCATAACAATCACAAACTTTTAGATAAAAGAAGCTAGAGTTCCTTAGCTTTGGGGCACCAACAAGAGTTGGGCATCCAGCTCTCGATTTTGACTTGGGTCTTCATCTTGGGGTTGTGAGATTGAGCCCCTCAGCAGTTTCCATGCTCGGTGTGGAGTCTGCTTACGATTCTCTCTCTCCTGGGGCTCCTGGGTGGCTCAGTGGGTTAAAGCCTCTGCCTTCAGCTCTGGTCATGATCCCAGGGTCCTGGGATCGAGCCCCGAATTGGGCTCTCTGCTCAGCAGGGAACCTACTTCCCTTCCTCTCTCTGCCTGCCTCTCTGCCTACTTGTGATCTTTGACTGCAAATAAATAAAATCTTTAAAAAAAAAAAAAAGATTCTCTCTCTCCCAAGGGGAACCCTCTTACACTGTTGGTGGGAATGCAAGTTGGTGCAGCCTCTTTGGAGAACAGTGTGGAGATTCCTCAAGAAATTAAAAATAGAACTTCCCTATGACCCTGCAATTGCACTCTTGGGTATCTACCTCAAAGATACAGATGTAGTGAAAAGAAGGGCCATCTGTACCCCAATGTTTATAGCAGCAATGGCCATGGTCGCCAAACTATGGAAAGAACCAAGATGCCCTTCAACAGACAAATGGATAAGGAAGATGTGGTCCATATACACTATGGAGTATTATGCCTCCATCAGAAAGGATGAATACCCAACTTTTGTAGCAACATGGACGGGACTGGAAGAGATTATGCTGAGTGAAATAAGTCAAGCAGAGAGAGTCAATTATCATATGATTTCACTTATTTGTGGAGCATAACAAATATCATGGAGGACAAGGGGAGTTAGAGAGGAGAAGGGAGTTGGGGTAAATTGGAAGGGGAGGTGAATCATGAAAGACTATGGACTCTGAAAAACAATCTGAGGGGTTTGAAGTGGTGGGGGGGGTAGGAGGTCGGGGTACCAGGTGGTGGGTATTATAGAGGGCACTGATTGCATGGAGCACTGGGTGTGGTGAAAAAATAATGAATACTGTTTTTCTGAAAATAAATAAATCAATTTAATAATAAAATAAAATAAAATAAAAAGATTCTTTCTCTCCCTCTCTGTCTGCCCCCCTCTCACGTGCTTTCTCTATCTCTCTCTCTCTAAAATAAGTAAGTAAAATCTTTAAAAAAGAAGAGAGCAGAATTTTGAAAGAACTTAGAATAAAAGGCAAAAGACAAATGTCCCAGTACAATGAGAAAGAAAGAATAGCAAATAGAAATAAATCATATGCATTTTCATATGAATTAGGGTTCTCCAGAGAAGCATAACCAATAGGAAATACAGGGTATAAATATATCTAAGTATCTAAATATAGATATCTATATAAATATATATATATGTATGTATACAACAATGGAATATTACTCAGACATCAGAAAGGATAAATACCTACCATTTACATCAATGTGGATGGAACTGGCAGGTATTATGCTCATACATAAGCCAATCAAAGAAAAATAATTATATGGAATAATATCATGTGGCATATGAGAAATAACACAGAGGATCACAGAAGGGAGGGAAAATTGAATGGGAAGAAATCAGAGAGGGAGACAAACCATGAGAGACTCTTGACCCTGGGAAACAAACTGAGGGTTGTAGAAGATAGGGTGGATGGGGAGATGGGATAACTGGGTGATGGGCATTAAGGAGGGCACGTGATGTGATGAGCACTGGGTATTATGCACAACTGACAAATCAATGAACACTACATCTGAAATTAATGATGTAGTATACTTTGGCTAATTAAATTTAAATTGAAAAATAAAAATAAATTTACTTATATATACACAGAGAGAGAGAGAGAGACCGTGCTCTATAGCCAGTAGGCTGAAGACCCAGAATAGTTTCAGTTCTAGCCCAAAGCAGTTCTGCTGGCAGAATTCATTCTTGTTCTGGAGAGGTCAGTTTTTGTTCAGTTAAAGCCTTCAACTGACTGGATGTGACTTACCCATATTATGGAGGGTAATCTACTTTATTCAAACTCCACTGATTTAAATGTTAATCTTATCCAAAAAAATACTTTCACAGAAACATTCAGAAGAATGTCTTATGAAATATCTGGGCACCATGGCCCAGCCAAGTTAACACATAAAACTAACCACATATCATATGTCTCCTAATGCCAGGGCAATTTCCATTTACCTATGTAAGATACCTGCAGTTGTAAATACTTGAGAATCCACTTTAGAGATCACTTGATACGTAAAACAGAGGAACAGATGTTAGATTATTGCAAATATTTTGAAACAATAAGTACATCTATACTTAAGGTTCCAGTGCAAAAATTTAAAGGATGAGGAATAAAAAACTGTCAAATAGTGTAAAAGTCTGAAAACTGATTTCTTCCCCATTTCTTTTTTTATCATTTTATTTCTTCTCAGTGTTCCAGAATTCATTGTTTATGCACCACACCCAGTGTTCCATGCAATATATGCCCTCCTTCATACTACCACCAGGCTCACCCAACCCCTCACCCTCCTCCCATCCAAAACCCTCAGTTTGTTTCTCAGAGTCCACAGTCATGGTTTGTCTCCCCCACCAATTTCCCCCAACTCACTTCTCCTCTCCATCTCCCAGTGTCCTCCATCGAAAACTGATTTTAAAAGGATGTATCTTATAAATAGTTTGTGAGAAGTCATTCTATTTTTCCTAAACCTGGGGGAAAGGGGCAAGAAAATAGTCAAGAGACCATTGACTGGCACAATAGATATAATTCTCTCCCACCTCACTCTTTTTATTTTTTTGAGGTAGGCTCCATGCCCAGCGTGGAGCTCAAACTCACAAACTCACAACCCTGAGAGCAAGACCTGAACTGAGACCAAGGGCTGGATGTTCAATGGACTGGGCTACTCAGTCACTCTTCCCACCTCTCTTTTACCAGAAACTAATTTGACCCTCTCTTCTCCTTCTCAACATCTAGGATCTAAGAGTCAGACGGAATGAAACTAACCCATTGTACTTCACCAACGTGGCCCCCAGCTGATATTTGACCAGGGCCTAGAAACATTCTCTGCTAGGTATAATGAGCCAAAGTAGCCTCAGCTAAATCCCTAACAACTTCAGGCCTTGAAACATGGCAAAAAATTGACGCATTAAAAAAATACAGTGTGACTTTCATTGGCATTATCCTCCATCTGTGTTCTACTGAATAAAAATTGGTAGACTGGCCCTTATTGTGTTAAATACCGTAGGAAATATCTCCATCAGATTTGCTTCCACAGGGCTTCCTTGAACTGCCAAAAAGTTATACCTTATAATATTGTTCTTTAGTTTTTCTTTACTTTTTCAAAAAAGATTTTATTTATTTATTTATTTACTTGTTTACTTGAGAGAGAGAGAACACGAATGGAGGGGAGGGAAGAGGGAGAGGGAGAGGGAGAAGCTGACTCCCCACTAAACAGGGAGCCTAATGCAGGGCTCATCCCAGGACCCTGAGGTCATGACCTAAGCTGTAGGTAGACACTTAACAAACTGAGCCACCCAGGCATCCATATTGTTCTTTAGTTTTTCAACACAGATTTTAGATTTGCTCAAGCAGATCTCCTAATTCTCATAATGATATGTATGTGTTGATCTTTACCTTCAGAGCATGCAATATATATACATAAGTTCTCTTCATAATGTTTATCATGGTTAGTGAATCTCTGAATTTAATCAACCTCTTTCCAAATAAGTTGATTTCCAATGTGTCTTTCTTAACAGGTTATCTTTCATTTTCTATCCTTATACATAAGTATCTCCCAGAAATAAATTCTAAGTTTCTTTTCATTCCAGTATCCTCACTGTATAATCATTTTACAAAGTTCACAAGCTCTAATTACCTACATAATATGAGGTAGAAAAATTCTTTCTATGACACCCCAATAAATAATTTTTCTGAGAGAAAAACTTCTGATCCATGGCCTTGCCCTGCAATGGTACATGCATTTCAGGTTCCTCCATATACCTGAAACAGACTGTTGAGAACATCATGGAGCAGCACTAGTGTGAGGAGAGCAAAGTAAACATGTACACTGAGGAAGCCTCACACTGTAGCCAATTCCCAACTCCACTTTAATTCCCATCACCACCCCCCAAGAAACTGCTCAACCATTCATGATACTTGATACTTAATACCTGAAGTACTTACAAGATATAGCAATCATTATACTGGTTGAATGATAAAAGAGAACTGGCAAAACTTAGTAGTATGCTGGAAAATTACTTTAACAAATACAACAGCCATGATTTCCATCCTTTCGAAATATCTAAGAAATCTGTACTATCTGTTTGCCATCTAGCTGTCATTTAGAGAATTACTAAATTCTCTAAAACCAGAGTTTAAAATATGTAACACATGATTGTGTATTATAAAGCAAAAGGGAGAAAGTGTTGATATGGCACCTGCCTACAAACCTTACTTTTGAAAATTTAGGATTCTAGGATTTATGTCCCTGAAGTTATCATAAAATGAGAGCTAACAGCAATTATATAAAATTTACTGACAAGATATGGGATTCCGTTATTATAAAAGCTCCCAATCCATTTCTAGGCAAGCCTTTGCCCACAGCCATTCTAAATAGTGCTTAAGAATTATCTAAACATCTTATTTAATACTCACTATAATTTATTTGTAAAGAGTTACAGTAGAATGGGCAGTTGTAATATGCTTCTCACAGATGCACTTAAAGCCAGCTCTCATTTAGACAATGTTACACAATCTTGGAGAATGGGGTAAAAAAAAAAATAGATACTAGCCACCAGGTAAATCTGGTGCACAGAAACCAAAATATTAATTCACTTTCACAAGGTTGACAAGACTAGACTATCCTTTATTTACATACATAAGTAGTATGTGTATTTTTAAGTGTACTTAACTGTAGCTCATCAAAGTAGTATTTTATAGGTAAATTTTATTTGGGGTCCCAACAAAAAAAATATATAGATAACTTGAGAAAAGCTCAATAAATAAACTTTACATAGTAGGCAAGATGTAGGAAAACCAAAAAGAATAGTATCCTGGGCATCTGAGTTTTATTACCCTTTGGTCTGAAGGGCAAGGGAAGAAAGAGAGGGGTGAAGTGGGCCAGGTTTAAAGAAGTTATCCCTTTAGCAGAGGCCAACAGCAACTCCATATTCCCTCTGGCGTCCTGCTGGGATTCCCTACTGGCCCAAACCAATGGGAAACCAGAGGACAAGGGATTCACTGATGCAATCCATTTAGGTTAGCTTCTCAGAACAAAAAGCAGGGGAAAAGGGCTAATGAATGGATCTAAAGTGGGAAATGTAAGAGAGTTAGCATAGCAGATTTTTTTTTAAGATTTATTTATTCATTTGAGAGAAAGAGAGAGAGAGAGAAAGTGAGCAGGAGGGGCAGAGGAAGAGAGAATCTCAAGGAGACTCCACACTCAGTGTGGAGCCTGATGCAGGGCTCAATCCCAGGAACCTGAGATCATGACCTGAGCCAAAATCAAGAGTTCAATGCTTAACCAACTGAGGTGCCCCCATAGCTGATCTTTTTTTAATAAGGTAAAGTGAGGCCAATGTATCCCTTTGGTCCATGAAGGAGCTTCAAGAGGTTTAAGAATTAGTAGAAGTAGGGGGGCACCTGGTTAAGCAACCAACTCTTGATTTCAGCTCAGCTTATATGATCTCAGGGTTATGAGATTGAGCCATGTGTCAGGCTCCACGCTGAGCATGGAGCCTGCTTGTGATTCTCTTTATCGCTCTCCCTCTGGCCCTTCCCTTTCCCCTACATTCTCTTTCTCTCTTTCTCTCTCTTTAAATAAAAAAAAAGAAGAATTAGGAGAAGCAGATTGTCACAGATTACAGTAATGACTGACCCTGGCAAATCACACCTCTGAGTACCCACATCCCTGTTCACCACCCTCTCATATTGACCCTGGCCTTGGCCATATGACTTGATATGAACAATGGAACATCTGCATACACGATACAAGCAAAAGTTTAATAAATGACCTCTTGGAATACTGCCCTGATATGTCTATGCCATGAAGACATCCAGAATGAAATTCCATGTGGACAGAGATGACCAGCTGTCCTGTTGTCCAAGCTCAGCCTCACCCTCAGCAGATCTGTTAACTAAACACCTCAGCATGAATAAGCCCAATCAGAAAAACTACCCAGTCAACCCACAGAATCATGAGAAATAACGATTGTTTTTATTGTAAGCACTGAGTTTGGGATGGTTTATTAAGCAGCAATAGATAACTGAACACAACCTCATTTGACTGAGGAAGGGCTAAATTCCAGTGCCTTAAGAATCAATCTTGTTCAAATGATATCCCTACAACCCAGTTCTCTCTGCCTCTCAACTCAGCTCTACTCTCTCCCCACCGTGTGTTAACTTAATTCTCAGAGAGGTTCTCCTCTTGTGGTCAAAAGATGGTTGTAGCAGGATTTAGAGAAAAAGGAATCCTCATGCACCATTAGTGAGAATGTAAATTGGTACAGCCACTCTGGAAAACAGTGTGATAGTTCCTCAAGAAATTAAAAATAGAAATTCCATATAGTCCTGTAATTCCACTAATAGGTATTTACCCAAAGGAAAAAAACATTAATTCAAATATAGAAAAAAACAAAAACAATAAATACACACACACATACACACACACAATTTATTGTAGCATTATTTAACATAGCCAAGATATGGAAGACATCTATTTATCCGTAGATGAACAGATAAAGAAGATGTGGTACATATACACAATGGAATATTAGCCATAAAAAAAACAATGAGATCTTGCCGTTTGTAAGAACATGGTTGGACCTAGAGGGTATTAAGCTAAGTGAAATAAGTCAGACGGAGAAAGACAAACACCCCATAATTTCACTTATATGTGGCATCTAAAAAACAAAATAAATGAAAAAACAAAATGCAGAAACAGACCCATAAATACAGAGAATAAACATGGTTGCCAGAGGGAGGGGGTTGGGATAGGCTGAACAGGTGGAGTGGGAAGTACGGGCTTCCAGTTATGGAATGAAGAAGTCATAGGGATGAATGGTACAGCACAGGGAATATAGTCAATTGTACTAGTAATGGTAATGGTAATGTGACAGAGAGTAGTTACAGTTGTTATGAGCATAGCATAACATATAGACTAGTTGAATTACTATGCTATACACCTGAAACCAGTGGAACACTGTGTGTCAGCTATACTTCAACTTTTTAAAAAAGAGATGGTTGTAGCACTTCCAGATTTCACATCCTGAATATGCAATATGGACTTTTTCTCAAAGTTAGACAAAAAAGTTAAATCTGACTCTCACTAGCTCAAACTGGGTTATTTCTACCTGCAGACCAATCACTATAGCCAGGTGGGTAGGACTGGAGTGGTTAAGACTATCTGGTCCTACCCTACAGCTAAGAATAAGTAGCTGCATCCAAATAATATGAGCTGAGAGTAAATGAAGGTTGAATCCACAAAAAAAAAAAAAAAAAAAAAAAAAAAACTAAGAGAATTGAAAAACAATCCTGTGGATGCCAGGTAGCCAAAACTGATGAATTTGTAGTACAAATCCCAAATGCATACCTCCACCCTTCACCTTTCTTCCAAATTCTAGGCTTGTTTACTCAATTGCATGCTTGGTATTTTGTGCGGCATGTCTCCAAACATATCAAACTTTAAATGTTCCAAACAGAGCCACTTATGTAGAACAGGCCTAGAGGTGGAGTGCCCCCCTTGTTCTTTGTTCTTTGTTGTAGCTCCCAAATCTTATCTCCACTCTTCTCCTGCCAAAGCCCCATAATCTTGGAAGTAGTCCAATAGATGTCATTTTCAAACCCTGCATCACACCCTCTCATTCACTGATGACTCCAGCACCTATTTCACAGTCCCTATTCCCACCACTACTCTTAGTTATAGTGCTATCAACATCCACAGTGATGATTCACCTAATACCTTACATTCTCAGTTTCTTATCCTCCTTCCCCCCAATGACCATTTCATTCTTCCAGCTCAACTACCCCATCCTATGGTAATACCTTCTACTCTTATCTTTACCAACAATTATACTACCTCTAAAATCTCAAATTCTAGAACCCTAATTGCTAATGCTCCCATTTCCTATCATTTCTAGTCTTCCCACTGCAGCTCTTCCTGGGACTTAATGAAATCTCCAGTCCACAGATACCATCACTTCCTCACTGCAAATCATCCCCCTACCCAGTTTATATTCCCTTGTTTATTGTTCAAACCATTTCCTTGCAAACACTCTTAACTCTTTTAGTCTTTTCTTCCTTCATTATCTTGCCTGGCAAAACTTTAACCCTAATTAATCCCACCTACTCCATACCTGCACCTAAGTATCTGAATATTTCTAGAAAAGGAAAGCTTAAAACCTTATTCCTAATACATTTATGGCCATAAATGTCATACACACAAAACTCTGGCAACAAATCCTACTTCACTTCCTTGGTCTGCATTTTTTGACTCTGCATATTGACAGAGTACCCTTTCTCCTAAGCCTCTTGTACCTCATTATTTTCCGTTCTTGCTTGATGACCTTGTCTCATGATTATTTGAGAAAATATGAACAATGAGTCAGGACCTGCATCATCTGTACCTCTACTTCCTGCAATGGAGCAAGATACTGCTTACTACCAGAAACTGCAACCCCAGGATGTCAACCACTGCATGATTTGCAGGTATTAGGGTCACCAAGAAATATGACTCACATAAACACTGGATATAACAATTTACTCACACAAGAAGCAGAGTACAATCAGCCTCAATAGTGAGCATCAGTCCCCCACAGCCAGCACATCTCACCCAACAGTTGATGCACAGATGATCTACAATACCCTTCCTGTGCTGCAGATGGAGGATCCCCATCTCTCCCTGCCAGGAACAGATCCAGAAGTGGGGTGCCATATGATGCACACACTTTAAGCAGAACAAAGTATGTATCAAATCAGGAATAGGGAAAGATATTCCCAGACAACTTTATATGTCCAGCACAGGGTAAGAGGCCTCATCTCCACATACGGAAATGTTCCAGGTCCAAGGCACACTGTTATGCAGTCACACAGGGGTCAACAGACTGCCTTTCCCAATGGTCCAACCCCCCCAACCACTGTTCAGCTACTTAAACAGCAGAGACAGTGCACATAATCTGGTAGGATCACTGTCTGCCCCCAATTTGGAGATAGAGCTGGATCTAATGGGCCTCTTGAACTATCTGTATCAATGCAGTTTGCCTGCAGACCCTACCTGTCATTTTGAGACAGCACTTCATCAAGGTCTCTAGAACAAGACCCAGGATGATGATCAAGCCTACCCTTGAGGATGGTCCCTAATTAGGAACCCCGAGTGCCTAGATTAAGCCAGTTAAGGAGTTTTAAAAAAAAGAAAAATGAGTCGTGGGAGGTGGAGACTGCAGGTATATAGTCAGTAATCATCCCACCTGGGCATGGATGTTCTTTAGTTTTTACCTGAATTATTGATATATATACAAGAGTTGTTGGCAATAATACAAATGCCTCACTATTCTGCCAACAGATAATCAAAGCTGTTCAGTTATCCATCACTACCTTAGCTAGTGAGTTCAGTGAATCTTGCTGGTTTGGGATAGCTTGGTGGTCTGAGTCATTCTGTAGCCACCAAGCCATCACAATGGGAATATGGGATTAGGGCCTTAACCTCTAATTTAGAGGGCTTTTCTCTACCACATAGCATGTTACCAACAAAAACCATTCTGCTCTGTGGATCAACCCTGTGCTCTCCTTTTTTCCCCCATTTATAATCTCTTGAATTTCCCTTTTGGCCCTCTGGGCATGGATTCACCTTGTTTTCAATCTGTTTCGCCCAAGTTGTGGGAAACCATTGAAATCAGTTTATTGTTTTCTATCGCAAGCAAGACTTTTCAGTAGAACTTTTCCATTGCTTCCCCCACAGTCAGAGACAACCAGTAGTGATAGCAGGGTCTTACACTGGGAAGAGCCCTATTGCATGAAGGCCTCCAGTGCATCATACATGTTCCCAGAGGCAGGGTCATATAATCAGGAATCTATGGCTTTTACCTGAAATACAGGCTTTATGAATGATTTTCCAGGGAGTCTTAGTGTTAGGGAAGTCCCCATAGTCAAGATCTCATTCTCTTTGCAATCTACATCAAGAGTGACACAGACTTAATCTCTCTGTCCTGTTTGTTGCCCTATTCAATGTAGGCAAAAAAAAAAGCATTGCAGCAAGGGATCAGTGGTTAGCTTCTACTGCACTACTCAGCCTGAGACATTTGGGTCTACAAGGCCTTCTCATCAAATAGGGGCACCAACCAAGCTGCACGAGACTCTCCTGGCCTCTGCCCATATCTTTCAATTTTTGTATTTCACTCTCTGAAAAGGACCTCATTTCAACAGTTTCATTTTCAGCAATGTCATTTCTGGTTTGCATTTAATGAAAACAAGTCCTACATGGAGCTTTCAAGTGACTTGGATCCAGCAAAGCTTTCCACACGGGGGCCTTTGATTCCCCTTGAGTGTCATCTGCAGCTTCTGGCATGTGGGAATTAGAGGACAGTGGGGGTGTATGAAGGTGGCCAGAAGCCAGGTTAATTTTCCAGTTTTTAGGGCCCACCTCTTGCTTTTCTGCCCTTAGCCATCATAATAGTTTATCCTTGTTGACAGGGAAATTGTCTACATCTTACCTACATTCCCATTAGGCCAGAGAGAGCCCAGTACTCAGCCAGCCGATAATCACCCCCTTGGGAGCTGACATCACCCTGGGATGGCTGGACTAATGAACGCTGTTCGTCTGCATCATGTACTAACATTTCTGGTGACCTTGCTCACTGCCCTAAACTGTTGAGCAACTAACACCTGTTGTCAACCACCAGGAAAAGCAATAGCAAGATGTCTGTAGGGCTTGCATTGCCAAGAAAGACATGACTCACACAGACACTGGATGGAACAGCACTTTATTCACAGAGAAGAAATCAAGCAAGATCAGCTTCAACAGTGACTGCCAGTCCATCATGGCCAGTGCATCTTGCCCCGAAGATGACATAAGGAGGTGATCTGTACTCAATCAATCTTTTTATGCAGCAGGTGAAAAATGTCCTTCCCTTCCCACCAAGAACAGATAAAGCAATGGGGTTGCCCAGGTGCCAAATGATGCACACGCTTTAAGCGGAAAAAAGAGGTACGTATTAAATCCTGAGTAGGGAAAGATAATGCCAGACAAGTCCATATGCCCAGCACAGGCTGTTAGGACTCTTTATCTCCATGAAAGAAAATGTTCCAGGCCCAAGGTACACTCTTATACAGTTCTGCAAGGGTCAGTGGGCTGTGCATGACTGCCTTTCCCAACACCTGCCTTATCTTTTAACAAATGAAACAAATGAAGTGTTCTTGGTCCAGTCAAAGACCTCCATCTTTATTCTGGAAAGAATCTCCTCTTCTTAAGGATTTTGCACCTACAACTTTTTTTTTTTTTTTGCCTTAAAAAGGAGTCCTGTGACATATGACCCTCTCTAGCTACTGACCCACTTCTGACTTCTCATCCATTTTCTCCTCAGTCCTCTTTAACTGAGCTTCCATCATCACTATTTTGCGGGGACTGTGTTCTTCGTGTTGCCAAACCCAATGGTCATTTCTGTTATCATACTCGACCTTTCAGGAGCATTCCAAATGATGTATCTCTCTCCCTCTTCATTTCATTTCGAGATATCATACTCTCCAGTTTTACACCTAAGAGGTCTCCTTTGCTGGCACTTCTTCTCTACTAGAACTCTAAACTAAGCAGTGCACCAAGGTTCTGCTCTGTCCTGGGCTTTCTCCTCTTTATTTATACTCTTTCCCTGATGATCTCAGTGTCATGCTTTAAATATCTTATTCATGCCAGTGACACTCGAGCCCTGACCTCTCCTCTGAACTTCAGACTCATGTATCAAACTGCTCTTGACATTTCCACATATATGAGGCTTTCCCCCTAATGTAAGCTCTTTAACTTTATTTCATGAACTTAACATTTTACTATTTCATAGAGTATTCACAAGATTTTCTTCAATTCACATTTGTCTATTCTGCCATCAAACCTAGAGCTTACTGACTAGTTCAGTTTAGAAACTGGAAAAGAGACATTATTCTAAGATTCTTTCATCCTAATTTTTGAAGTTTGATTTTTTTCTGTTTTGGAATAATTATGCTTACCCTACTTAATGTGGCATATATAGTTCTACCATGATTTTAGCAAAAGTTGTAATAGTGAACTTTATTCTCATGCATTATCTGCCCAGACCTTTATGTATATTGAAATGTTTTCAAAAGTTGTCTACTGTAGGGTATCTTTACACCCTATGGTACTGGCGCTAGGCTACTGCATTTGGCACTTTTCTCTTTTCTCTGCACACTTGTCTGTGCACAAAACTTCAGTCATCCTCTCTATATTTATTTGTCCTTCTCTAGCTCTGACTTTTCTCTTTTTTTTTTAAGATTTTATTTATTTGACAGACAGAGATCACAAGTAGGCAGAGAGGTAGGCAGGGGGGGTGGGGGCCGGGAAGCAGGCTCCCTGCTGAGCAGAGAGCCCAATGCGGGGCTCGATCCCAGGACCTTGAGATCATGACCTGAGCTGAAGGCAGAGGCTTTAACCCACTTAGCCACCCAGGCACCCCAGCTCTAACTTTTCTCTGGGCTTCATTTCTTCTTTTTTAATTTTTTTTTTTTAAGATTTTATTTATTTGAGGGGCGCCTGGGTGGCTCAGTGGGTTAAGCCGCTGCCTTCGGCTCAGGTCATGATCTCAGGGTCCTGGGATCAAGTCCCGCATCGGGCTTTCTGCTCGGCGGGGAGCCTGCTTCCTCCTCTCTCTCTCTCTGCCTGCCTCTCCATCTACTTGTGATTTCTCTCTGTCAAATAAATAAATAAAATCTTTAAAAAAAAAAAAGATTTTATTTATTTGAGAGAGAGCGAGCGAGTAAGAAAGAGCACGAGAGGGAGAAGCAGACTCCCTGCGGAGCTGGGAGTCTGAAACGGGACTCAATCCCCAGACACTGGGATCATGACCTGAGCTGAAGGCAGTCACTTAACTGAGCCACCCAGTGCCCTTGGACTTCATTTCTAAATTTCTGATGATCCACTGGATATGTAACTCAGTGTTCCACTCCATATTTAACACAAGCGAAATGAATCTTTTCCATTCTCCCAAATCAGTAACTGACTTCCCTCTTCCACCCAATGGGGTTGCTGTTCTCTTGGCTGCCCAGGCTCCATGCTACTCCCACATCACATCACATCCTCCTATTTCTTCCTTCAACACACCAATATCATGTCTTCATGACAGTATGAATTTGGAGAGAGATTTGGGAATGTTCGTTAACTGAAATTTCTTTTCTTTTTTTCAAAGCTCTTTTTTGTTTTGTTTTTAAAGATTTTATTTATTTGACAGAGAGAGAGAAAGACAGCACAAGGGCAGAGCAGCAGGTAGAGGGAGAGGGAGAAGCAGGCTCTCTGCTGAGGAGGGAGCCCAATGTGGGACTCGATCCCAGAACCCTGAGATTATGACCCTAGCCAAAGGCAGCCGCTCAACCAACTCAGCCACACAGGCACCCCAGTTAACGAAATTTCTATGCCTTACTTTTTCCATCACTACTGCAAGGTTAAAAATATACACCAGGATTATTCTGAAGATTATGATCATGAACTAATGTGCAGAAGAACCTAACAGCACCTAGGTTCTGTGTGTTGCTTTCTTCCCTGCCTTCCATTACCATGGCAAAAATTATAGTGGCGTCCCTCATAATATCTCATCTAAATGACTACACTGATTTCTTTTCTTTTTTTTTTTTTTTTTGTTGAACTACACTGATTTCTAAACTCTGCTTTTACTCTTTTTCCAAAACACTATTTGGTTCACATTATGATCTTATCCAAAAGTCTTTAATGGCTAATTTTTAAAACAGAGGTATCTAAAGTCAGATAAACATTTCTTATTAAACTATAAACTCTTTCAGGAAGGACAAGGTCTTCTGTGTATTCTTTTTTTTTTTTTTAATAGGAAGTGATTAAGGGCATCTTTTTTTTTTTTTTTAAGATTTTATTTATTTATTTGACAGAAATCACAAGTAGTCATAAAGGCAGGCAGAGAGAGAAGAGGAAGCAGGCTCCCCGGTGATCAGAGAGCCCAATGCAGGGCTCGATTCCAGGACCCTGAGACCATGACTCGAGCCAAAGGCAGAGGCTTCAACCCACTGAGCCACCCAGGCACCCCTCTTCTGTGTATTATTAGCTTTCCCTGAAGAACATGGAATGCACCAGGGGCTCAGTGAACATTTTTTCCAAAAAATTATTAAAATGATGATTGTATCTAAAAGTGTATTAAGAGGGGATGCCTGAGTGGCTCAGTCGTTAAGCATCTGCCTTCGGCTCAGGGTCCTGGGATCAAGCCCCACATCAGTCTCCCTGCTAGTGGGGAGTATGCTTCTCCCTTTCTCACTCCTCCTGCTTGTGTCCCCTCTCTCGCTGTCTCTCTCTGTCAAATAAATAAATAAAATCTTTAAAATAAAAGTGTGTTAAGAATATGAAAACTTATTTTTAGCATACTAAAGCATACATGTTTAATTTCAGTTCTGACCTTCATATGGTCTTTCTTAAATCATTTCGAATATTTGGCAGCAATTTGCTTGACTGTTTTAGGTGTAAGAAGCAACGACAGGTGCCTTCATCTCCTGGTATGCAGGTGCCTTCATCTCCTGGTATGTTTCTATATTCTTTGATGAGATAAACTCCTTGAATGAGCTGTATACCGCTTCACAGTCATTGCACATGTTCACTGGAGGGGAGTGCTGTCAATAGGCAAGTTCTAGATTCAATTCATCCTGCATTTGTTACTCCTAGTTTGAGTCAAAAGTTAATATGGAAGGATTTTTTTTTTTTTTAAGGCTGGAATATGTTTCAGTTATGCAGTACCACACTTACCCTAAAACAGCTGTTCTTGAATTTCTAAATGTATATGAATGACTGTAGACCTGTGCTATCCAATACAGTAGCCACTTGCCATACAATAATGGGACACTTGAAATGTGCTGTGACTGTAAAATACACACTAGATTGCAAGGATTGAATACAAAAAAGGAATGTAAAATATCTCAATAACTTGTACTAATCGTGTATTGAAATGAAAATATTTTGGTTATATTGCATTAAATAAAATGTATTAGAAATAATTTCTGATTCTTTTATTTTTTAAAATGTGGCTACTACAGTATTTAAAATTACATATGCAACTCACATTTGGGGTTCATCTTATGCTCTTGTATAACAGCTCTGGCTCATATACTTGTTTGAAATGTTTCCTGGCTCCCATTTCTGGAGATTCTGCTTTGGTAGTTGCAAGTTTAGGCACAGAAATCTGGTATTTTTTTAGCTCTCCAAGTAATTCAATTGATAATTCAGGGTAGGCAATCACTGTTTTCTACTGCTTTTGACCAGATGATTTCCGTAGTCTCCAACACAGAAGTGATTCAAAGATAACAGAGTAACAGCTTTCAATTTCATTGGGGTATAATGGCCATCCCATAAAGTCATATGTATGTTTTTCAGTTAGCAAAACACTCTTCAAAATATAAACACAACACAACCATTTTGTGGGAATGGAAGGATGGTAGGAACAATTAAGCAATATCTATCAGAAACTTAAGTGACTCACTTCTAGAAACCGATCTTGCAGATCTTCTCACAAGCTCACTATATCTGAAATTCACTTCAGCACTATTTGAAATTGAAAAATGGGAAACTGAGGAAATAAATTACCATACATCCAACTGAATATTACACAGCTGGAAACAAGAACAAGTTTGTCTAGGGGTGCCTGGGTGGCTCAGTGGGTTAAAGCCTTTGCCTTCAGCTCTGGTCATGAGGAAGCCTGCTTCCTCCTCTCTCTCTGCCTGCTTCTCTGCCTACTTGTGATCTCTGGCTGCCAAATAAGTAAATAAAATCTTAAAAAAAAAAAAAGGAATAAGTTCGTCTATATGTATTGATACAGAGAGCAATCTAGATTTATTGGGGGGCAAGGCAAGCAGAAAAGCATACAGATCTTATCTGCAGATATGAAATATGAAAAAATATGTACCTATATTTGTATATGCATAGAAATTTTAAAAATATTAACAGTGGTTACTGTTAACAGTGGGGAGAGTCCCAGTGATATGGAAAGGAACTTTTTGCTTTTTATACCCTTTTGTACTGTTTTAGTTTCTTCACTATGAGCAACATGTAAATATACATTTACATTACAAAATACTTTTTAAAAAATCTACATAATGTCTAGCTAGGCAAGTAATCACTTCATCACTTAGGTTCCTGTTACAGAAATTTGCTTTTCACTATTACCTTTTAATCTGCAGTCTGGTCTTTAATTTTCTAAGTTTTCTAAATTTATTTCTAAATTAATTTTCTAAAAGGCCATCATATATACTTTCATTTTTCAACCAGTCGTTACCGACAACCTACTTTATGCCAGACCGTACACTGTTCTAAAGATGAAAATAAAGAACGGACACAAAACGGTATGTTCCTTACACATGGGTAGGACAATAAAAAAAACCCATACGTAAATAATCATTAGTCATGAGTGCCATGAAGACCTGAATTTTCAGATTCTAGAATGTTCAAATGTCATGTGTGCTTGCGTGTGCATATACACGTATTCGCTCACACATACTAATTAATACAATCATTGCTACTGAATTTTTTTGAGCCATTTGTATATAGTATTCGGGGTATTTCTCAAATTTAACTTTCTCCTGCACTCATTTTAGCGAACTTAGCACAAAGAAATTAAAAACTGCAAAATTGTTCAGTTGTACGATTTTAAGCAAATTAGCTGCTTTAGGGCCTCAGTTTTCTCCGCTGCCAAATGGGGTATTTACCTCTCAGGTTGGCTGTCTCGGGAATTCTAGGTGCTGATCGCGTAACTACAGTGCCTGGCACAAGGAAACGCGGGGGTGGGGTAGGTCCGGCAGCGCAGGGAGCACTGGGGCGCCCGCACTGGGGCGCAGCTGGGCCGCGTGCAGCGTCGCCGGCCGGCTCTCTGGGGAGGCGCGGTATTCTCGCCGTGGACTGCAGAAATGCTACGTTTTCAGGTGCTTTTTTCACCCGAGCACTTCCGCACGGCAATTTCTCTCTCCGGGCGTGCGGAGGCCAGTGCCCGCCCGCTCTTGCGGCGCCCGCTAACCAGTCCAATTTCTCGAGAGGGTGGTACGCTGAGGCCGCCCGGCACTGCAAAACCCCGGGCCCCGAGCCGGCAAATCTGTTCTAGGCTGACTTGGCCCGGAGCGGGCGGCAGTCTCGCTTCCCACTGCAGCAGTTAGTTTGAATTCTGGCGCCACTCCCGCGCCACGTAGAGCCAGGCTCGACAGCGACCGCACGCCGCGCGCAGCGGGCGCGCACCGGGGCCTGGGCGAGCGTGCGGCGAGCGGGCGACGCGCGCACCACGCCCCGGAACGAGCCTCCGAAAGAAAAGAGGCGCCGCGCGCGCTCCCGCTCTCCTCCTTCAGGAAACGGCCACGCCCCGTCCTCTCCCACGTCCAATAGATGCGAGGGGGCGTGGCGACCTCTGTCTGACTCAGGAGAGGCTATAAAGGGAACTGCTGGAGACGCCGCTCGGTCTTTTACGTCTGGACTTGGGAAGTGTGGTTTAGGTTGTGGGTGAGTGGGCCTCGCGGGCGAGTACCTGGCGGGCGAAGTTGGCGCGGGCTGAGGTTAGCTGCAGCTCTTTGAGATTTTAGACCTTTGATCTTGGGGTGCTCTGGGTTCGAAAGTTGCACGTGGGAAACACGCAGCCAGACCGCCACGTGTCCTGCGTGATGGTGGCGGCGGCGGCGGCGGCAGGCTTCGAGTTCAGGCGTGCGGAGGCTGGTGCTGATAGCCACGAGCGCTGCGCGCGGCCTTCTTAAGGGCGGACGCCCGGCTGGTGGAACCTGGGCGGCGGCGGCGGAAGAACAACCCTATTCCCAGGATTTGGGGCAGAGACTTAGTTTTACTTTGGGAATATGAGGCCTTTACTACTAAGACGATTGTTTTTCTTTCTCGTCGCAGATCAAAAAGATCGTTTGAAAATGGGCGGTCCCCGACCTTGTCTGAGATTGAGCTGTACTGTGCCCAGATGGCGCTGTGTGCAAACCAGATTGGTGAAAGAGGCAGGGATCTGGCATTCTGTGAAAACGCTTAATCTTCAAAATAATTGGTCCGCTGCGGGAACGGTGGGCTCTCTGTGGTGTAAAGGAGCTGTTACCGGGAGATAATGAGGTAAGGACGATTTGAGAGCTTAGTTTTTAAACTGAAGAAGTAAACCTGTTGATACACAGGAAAAGATGTATCCTTGAAGTTTTCTTAATTTCTTGATAGGTGCAGGGGGAAATTCCAAAACAAATATCCAAGAGAATATTTGCTAGGAAATGACCTGATTGGAACCTGACGATCTTAACCCAGGTATGTGTTGGGCTAGTCCTTGAATTCAGTATGTTTAATCCATAATGTAGATAAAGTGAAGAAATTTTTTTGTTCTCGAACAGCATCCTGGAGATTGATGAACAATAATGGAGCTGTAAATGTCACAGAGGAGCAACCTTGCTTGTAAGGTGTGTGGTTTACAAAATCTGCTACACTACTTCTAGTACAGTACTTCCCATTTAACATTTCCTATGGATTATGGTCTAATCAGTGATGAAACCTATCCCGAAGCTGACTACCTGAAGAGAAGCATGTACGGATTCGGCTTCTGAGATAAGACCAATAAGTTTTGTTGTCTGGGTTTTATAAATGAGAAGGTTCTGTTAGGTCATAAAACTTGTAGGGAGAAAACTGCTACCTCACAATGATGGACAGTGTGTTTTATTGTGGGTTTTTTTTTTTTTCTTTGCCAACAGTGAGGTGTCGCTGTCTGCTCATGGAAAGACGCCAGTTTGCAGTAACCTTCCTAAGGCATAACTCATTTCTGTGAGTGGAGATTTTTTATTTAATAGTTGGTCAGTATTTTGTCCTTGGTCTTAATCTGTGATGATCTTATCCCGAACCTGAATATCTGTTGAGAAAACTTAATACGGATCTGGCTTCTGAGATAGACCATTGTGAGGACAAAGTTTTTTTTTTTTTTTTTTTTTTTTTGTTTGTTTTTAAGAATTCTTTTGCTCTTCTGATGTTAATAGTCTTGTAAATCTCAAATGTTTTTCCTTTTCTAGGGCAAATGCCACCAGATTTACTTGTATGAAAAACATAAGGAAAAGCTCTTCATTTTTACTGGCATGGAAAGAAAACCTACAAATCAAGACCATATATTCATTTTTATTTCTGTAAACAAATAATCAAATCGAATGTATCCATAAGAATTTAGCTTCTTACTTTTGTCACACTGCCCTAGCCACAACCTGTTAGTCAGATTGCTTTGTAGATCTAGTTCTATTTTAAATACAGGAATGTGTAGAAAACTAATTTTTATGGTGAAGTCTTTTTTTTTTTTTTTCTCCAGTTAACCAGACTTGTAATCAGATCACTCTGAATGCTTTGCCTTTGGTCACCTGCTGAATTTAAAGTATGTGGATGTAATTAAAGTGGAGTGAAAATCGGAGTATTGTGGGAAAATCCTTGGGGTTTTTTTGGCGAAATGACTTGGTTTGGCAGTATCACTGAATAAGTACAAATCATATTGGCTTTTTGTGTGGTACTAAGTATTCCTGGGCTAATGGTGAGCAAAATGGAGAGACTGCCTGTTAGGGGAGAGAAAAATACCAGGTATCAAAATGATCAGTGATTACTGGTCCTAATGCAATTGTATTTTGAAAGGATGCTCAAGATGGGAAATGTAGAATGCTGAAAATGAAGAGAGCACAGTGTAACAATTAGGGGTAATGGAGGAAGATAAGGGAGTTTAAAGTAGTCAAACATTGCACAGAATGTAGACTGTAATAACATCTGATCTAAGCAAGATGGGCCCCATGCATGATCATTTTCCATAAATAGCTGTATACGTAAGTTGTTCTTTTTTTTATTTATTATTTTTTTTTTAAGATTTTATTTATTTATCAGAGAGAGAGGGAAGAGAGCGAGCACAGGCAGACAGAATGGCAGGCAGAGGGAGAAGCAGGCTCCCTGCTGAGCAAGGAGCCCGATGTGGGACTGGATCCCAGGACGCTGGGATCATGACCTGAGCCGAAGGCAGCTGCTTAACCAACTGAGCCACCCAGGCGTCCCAGTAAGTTGTTCTTAAGCCCATACTTCTGTGTCAGTCAAAATAATAGAATTTTTGTCAGCTTATAATGAGCTGTATTTTTTCCCAAAATATTTTCCTGGCTTTTAGTGAAAATTCAGTTTTGGACCCATGTAGCTCAGAAGAGGCTCATGAGATTTGACAAGCATGTTGGGTTATTGGTCAGGCACAGAGTGGATTTGCTCACGTATTAAAATGGTGTACAGAATACACATAGGAAATAGTTTATTGCAGCCAAACTAGAATAGAAGGTATTTATGCCACCACGTAGAGATCAAGTATTCTGAGTCCCTACACACTATTAAATTATAGGTTCAATGAATTACAAGTTGTCTGCAGGAAATACAAACCAGTCTTTTTGATAGGAAGTGTGAGGTGTCTAAACTGAGAGTAGGGTGTGGTCCCTTTAATGAGGCCTTAAGACTTGAAATCCAGCAATGGGAAAGGCCATTTGGCATAATGGATTACACATGGTATCTTGATGTTACCAGAAGGAATTGGGAAAGCTGTGTGGATTTAAGACTACTTAGAAACTTTTGAAGATCAGTGGTATAATGTATATGATGTGGAGTGATTTGGCAAAATACTAACTACTGAAGTTGTAATTTCTCAATGCTATTCCTAAATTAAAGAGGCTTTGGATTAGTGACCTTGTTGCCTTTTTTCAAAAAACAAATGTGCCTACATTTGTTTTTAATCATCCAAGATCTCAAGTACCTGGATACCTTAGCTACCTAGTTGGCACTGGTTTGCATGCTAAATGTTAGGTGTACATATCATTCATTATTGAAGTAGATGATAGAAGCGAGGTCTGCACAAACTTTTCAGGGACGTGTCTGCCCTTTTGTCAAAGCTGGCACACAGGACTTGAAAACAAGTTGTGAAATTTGCCTTAGGAGCACTCTGACCTCTTTTCCTGCAGTTATTGCTCCCTTCTCAGTTTTTTCTGGTAATGTCACATTTCTTCAGTTGGTAGACTTCGAATCAAGTTAATGTGTTTATGTATTGTACTGTACTGGGCTCTAATGAGGTCAGAAGTAAAACACTTGCTGTGTCCTCTGTTGATAGTGGTACAAAGTGACAAAAGGCACTGTGAGAGAGATATTTAATATCTGAGGCAAGTGAACAGTGGATTTGAATCAAAACCAACCCAGAGGAATATAAATCTTTACATATAAACACTTGATGTAAAGATTGTATGCCCCAGGACCTGAGAGTGATGAATTGGGAATTTGGGTATCAATTGGGTGGTCAGATACGGAACAAATAATGTGGAAGATAAGGCTGAAGTGTTTGGGGGCAACTGTAATGCTATGGTCATTTGATTTACCTAAAACTTGACTTTTTTTTTTCAGCGGGAAGACATAGAGTAGAAAATCACATAATTTAGTCCATTTGATTCTGCAGAGTCCACACTTGAACAAATAAGGACCAAAAAGGTACAATTTAGTGAAATTAAGCTTGGAACTTTAACATATAATTAATATCAGCTTCCATTAAAATGGAAAACAACTACTAGATTTGGATGATGTTTTTCATTCACACAATGGAGGTTTTGACTGTTAGAGTCTACTAGCCTTATCCTTTGGGAATGTTAACACACCAGGTAATACCTTTATATTAACAAGTAGGTAAATACTAGTTACAAACAGGGTCCTTAAGTTACCTGGATAAGGGACTTAACCTTTCTGAGCATATGTGCAACTTAATAGAGAACTTAATGGAGACTTAAAGACCTCAGGAATAAAGGAATATGGCTATAATAGACTGAGATCTGCATGGTTAGTACTGATTTCAGATTTTGAATGAGCAGTCTACGTGTGTGGCTTTAGCCAATAGGAATTATTTTCTATGCTTTCCATCATGCTTCCAGGTTATCTTCAAATATGGTAGGCTCAGACCTGCCATTTGGTGCTTTCTAAAACTAGTTCTGTTGCCAGAAATATAATATCCAGTACACCTGGCTGCCCAATCAAGTATCCTCTGAAATGATTATGCACCTTATAAATCCATATTGTTTGCTTAACCCGTAGGAAATCTCGTGCTCGGGCTCAGATTTTTAACACCACTTGGCCAGTTAGAATCTTTAGTTGAATTCCACCCTGCTAGGATAGTCTGCCTATCTTTTGCTAGTGCTTCCTCCCTGGGGATGAGACCCTCTTTCCCATGTTTCCTCCCAAAAGCTTGATTCAGGATACTCAGAGCATGGTATTTAGTATTCATAATTGCCTAACTGAATATTGCCACTGCCTCTAGTCTCACTCCACCTCACTGAATCTATGTATTTGGATATGTACAGAGATCAGATCAAAGCACAAGTTTGCCATGCAGTTCTGGAAGCTTTGTGGACCATCTTAGGGTGGAGGAGAGGGTGTCTTTACAAAATGAAAACCAGACTAATCTGTCTCATTCTCACAAATCCTGACCTCTTCCCTTTACTAGTAACACATCACTAAAGTCCTGGCATGCCATGTGGCTGAGTTATAACAGGAAATAAGGATTTAATCACAAAATCCCAAATTGAGTATAGTATAATCTAACCTATTTGGGAACTTTAGCTTAGTTTATGCTTACTCGGTTGGTTCTAGTTCTTTTCAAGAGTGTTAATAATCGAAAAAGCATTTAAGAATACTCAATATTTATCATTTGAATAAAATAAGATTTAAAATACAGTGCATTACTTTAATGAGGTCAGTTAACTTTTGACCTACCTACCATTGCCTCCTAACTATTGATACAACAAATTGTACAGTTTTAAATACACAGTTTGGCAAGTTTTTCCATTGATATACATCCATGAAATAATTACCACAATCAAAATAATGACCATCCATTTCTCAAAAGTATTGTCTTGCAGAGGCTTGATTTTGAACATGTTAGATTTGAGATGGAATCTAATATCCAAATGAAATTTTGAGTTAGGTAGAGAAGTTTGGAGCTCAAGGAAGAGATCTGAGCTGGAGAAATAAAATTGGAGTCATCAGCATGTGGATGGTATATTTAAAGCCATAAGATTAGATGAGATCACCAAGGAGTGAATATAAAGAGAAACGAAGTGGTCCAAGAGTTGAGTCCTGGAGCATTCCAAGAGTAGGGAATTGCAG
The DNA here is from genome assembly GCF_011764305.1 of Mustela putorius furo. Taxonomy (NCBI): domain Eukaryota; kingdom Metazoa; phylum Chordata; class Mammalia; order Carnivora; family Mustelidae; genus Mustela; species Mustela putorius. The sequence continues at coordinate 3,584,918 of NW_025421301.1, forward strand.
GATTAGTTAAAATTTTGGAGGTTATTCTGTGCCAAGGGATAAAAATTGGGAAATAGGAATCTGTTAAGTGCAACTGCCATATCCGGAACAGAAACGAGATGAAAAGTAAAGGAGTTCTGAATGGAAAGCAAGGATGAAAACTAGCAAATAATTGCTTGGGCTATAGGGCTGGAGATAGCCTTGATTTAATGCAGAGCCTTAGCATGGAAATTGAATGAGTTAGTATCTGAGAACAGCTTGGTAAAGTTCCAGGAAAGAATGAGATAAGGAATCTAGGAAGTATGCTAGGGTGTTCATCAGACAGTATCTATTTAGAGACGTGGAGTTAGCTACAGACAGGTTTTATGTGCGAAAGTGCCTGCTGAGGCTGAAAACTACCAATTTTAATAGCGTAATTCTTACTCTTCTATGGGGCTTATCTGCCTGGGAGAAGAAAGCAGATCAGTGAATTAATCCAAAATTAGGAGTAAACTGGCCAGGAGGAGCAAAACAATGACAAGCTAACGGCACTGAGGATATAGATAAAACTTAAAATTATTAACCTTGAGATCCAGGCTGAATAGGGGGAAAAAAGTGAGGGTCCTATGTAAGACAAAGATCAGACATACCATGGAAAGATGCCGATGAAAACTAGGTAAAATAAGGTCCTCTCCACTAAAACTACAAAATGACCCATAGCATGTTGTATTCTGATAATTGGTTTATCGCTTTCTGGCCCTAGAATGTGAAGTCTTTACAAGAAGAATCTGTACCCTTTAATCTCTTAAATTCTAAGACAATGTAATGGCTCCTATAAAAAATAATCTAAGTAGAATTCAGTTTGTATATTTAGGGCAATTATGATGTGATTTAACTTCTCCAAAAGGGCTAAAAGAAAATGAGAAAAGTTAGATGATGTTAAGGACAAATATATGTATCCCCCAAAATTAATATGTTGAAGCCCTAACCACCTAGGGTAGCTATATTTGGAGAAAGAGCCTCTAAAGAAGTAAGAGAGTTTAAATAAGCTCGTAAGGGGAAGGCTCTGATCCAGGAGGAATACTGTCCTTATTAAAAAACAAAAATAAGAAAAAAAAAAAACACCAGAGAGCTCATTCTCTCCCTCTCCCCAGCACATCCACAAAGAGGTCACATGAGCACATAATGCGATAGTGACCACCCACAAGCCAAGATGGAGGCCTCAGAATGTTGGACCTACAGCCTCCAGAACTGTGAGAAAACTTCAGTTCTATTGTTTAAGCCATCCAGTCTGTGGTATTTTGTTATGGTAACTCTAACAGACTAAGAAGCAAAGGATAAATGGCCACTGCTATAATTTTGGGAGTTTATATTTAGCTAAAGAATTATGAGTAATAGCTATGAAAAAAGCCCATGCAATATAATCTCTCTGGTTTTATACATTTTCCCTTTAGGTTTCTATTTACTAAATCTACAATACGCTTTTTTTATTGAATATTAACAAACAAAGCTGTTTCTCCACTTGGTTCATCAAGTTCAGTTTTTTGAGAAATAGATACTTTTTCAATAAAAATTATCACTAAAGAGGGATGCCTGGCTGGCTCGGTTGGTAGAGCTTGCAACTCTTAATCTTGGGGTCATGAGTTCAAGCTCATGGGCATAGAGCTCCCTTAAAAAATAAATGCTATCAGAAAAACCAGAGATTGAACAGAAACACTTTCAGATAGAAAGTGAATGTTGTCTGAAGTCCTGTGTTTCACAGGAAAAACTTTTTGACATAAGTGAGATTACTTATTTCATAATCACTTCATGTAACAAAAAATGGTTTGGGATTACTAAATATTTCACAGTCTAAAATTTTGTTTTTTCAAAATATTGTTAAAATGTCTCTGCTGTGTAGAACAATCTATACATTCAGTGCAATCCCTATCAAAATACCATCTTTTTTCACAGAACTGGAACAGATAATCCTAAAATTTGTATGGAACTGAAAAAACCCCAAATAGCCAAAGAAATGTTGAAAAAGAAAACCAAAGCTGGTGAGATCACAAACCTGGACTTCAAGCTCTGTTACAAAGCTGTGATCATCAAAACAGTATGGTACTGGCACAAAAACAGACACATACATCATTGGAACAGAATAGAGTACCCAGAAATGGACCGTCAACTCTGTGGTCAACTAATCTTTGACAAAACAAAAGAATATCCAATAGATAAAAAGGCAGTCTCTTCAAAAAATGGTGTTGGGAAAATTGGACAGCCACATGCAGGAGAATGAAACTGGATAATTTCCTTATACCATACACAAAAAAATAGACTCAAAATGGATGAAAGACCTAAATGTGAGAGAGGAATCCATCAAAATCCTAGAGGAGAACACAGCAATCTCTTGTAACTTTGGCCACAGCAACTTCTTGCTAGACACGTTTTCAAAGGCAAGGGAAACAAAGGCAAACATGAACTATTGGGACGTAAATAAAGCTTTTTGCACAGAAAAGGAAACAGTCAACAAAACCAAAAGACAACAGAAAAGAATGGGAGAAGATAATTTGCAAATGTCTTACCAGATAAAGGCTAGTATCCAAAATCTATAAAGGACTTACCAAACTCAACACCCAGAGAACAAATAGTTCAATCAAGAAATGGGCAGAAGACACGAACAGATATTTCTCCAATGAAGACATACATACAGCCAACAGACACATGAAAAAATGTTCCACATCTCTTGGCATCAGGGAAATACAAATCAAAACCACAATGAGATATCACCTCATACCAGTCAGAATGGCTAAAATTAACAAGTCAGGAAATGACAGATGTTGGCAAGGATGCGAAGAAAGGGGAACCCTCCTACACTGTTGGCGGGAATGCAAGCTGGTGCAGCCACTCTGGAAAACAGCATAAAGTTTCCTCAGAAAGTTAAAAATGGAACTACTCTATGACCCAGCAATTGCACTATTGGGTGTTTACCCCAATACAAAGGTAGTGATCAAAGGGGCACCTGCAATTGCTGTTTATAGCAGCAATGTCCACAATAGCCAAATTATGGCAAGAGCCCAGATGTACATTGATAGATGAATGGATAAGAAGATACTGTTTGTATGTGTGTATGGAACATACATATATATGGAACACTACTCAGCCATCAAAAAAATGAAATCTTGGCGATTTGCAGTAACATTGGTAGAACTAGAGGGTATTATGCTAAATGAAATAAGTCAGAGAAAGAGAATTAACATGATCTCAGTGATGTGTGGTATTTAAGAAATGAAACATGGGCGCCTGGGTGGCTCAGTGAGTTAAAGCCTCTGCCTTCGGCTCAGGTCATGATCCCAGGGTCCTGGGATCAAGCCCCACATTGGGCTCTTTGCTCGGCAGGGAGCCTGCTTCCTCCTCTCTCTCTCTGCCTGCTTCTCTGCCTACTTGTGATCTCAGGCTGTCAAATAAATAAAGTCTAAAAAAAAAAAAAGAAAAAACAGAGGATCATCGGGGAGAAGAAAAAATAAAATAAGATGAATTCAGAGAGGGAGACAAACCATGGGAGAGTCTTAATCATAGAAAACAAACAGGGTTGCTGGGGTGCGGGGATGGGGTAACTGGGTGATGGGCATTAAGGAAGGTACGTGATGTAATGATCACTGCGTATTACAAGACTCGTGAATCACTGACCTCTACCTCTGAAACTAATAATACATTAAATGTTTATTAATTGAATTGACATTTAAGCTTAAAATCTTTAAAAATAACCCCCCCAAAAATAAAATCTCTTTTTTCTCTATGAACATTAGGATTGCAGTAAGTTTTAAAACTTATTTTTTGTAACTGACAGGTCATACCTATCATAATTTTGTTCCCTATTTAATGGAAAACCGTATAAAACAATGACACTTTCACTTCTTTTAATTTTTCATAGTACTTTGACATATATCATCTAGGTTTCTCTTAGAGAAACCCTGGAAGGTAGATAAAAGAGGCATTATTTGGTATTCATATGTTTTATATGTGATAAACTAAGATTGAAATATTTAAAATATAGGCTGTTTAAGGTCTAGATCACTAGAAGGAATGATTTCATCATCTGTATTTTGCACATAAAAATACTGTTGTTGTTTGTTTTTTTTTTATTTTAGGTGGGACATTTAAGGAAAACACTGACAGACTAGGAGGCATCCAAAGAAAGAAGACCAAGGCTCTGTAAACAATTCATTCGGGACAGCATTTTAAGGACTTGGAAATATTTAACCTGAAGAAATGAATTTCAAGGAAAAATATGGCGAATTTTAGATATTTGAAAGTACATCAGGTGGAATAATAGTATATTAATAATAATCCCATGTGGTAGGTACTGTTATTAAGCCATTTTACAGATGAGGTAGTTGAACCTTAGAAAAGTAACCTAGTGAAAATCACAAAGGAAGTGGAGGAATTGGCATTTAAAATCTGGTAATCTAAGTCCAAAGATGCTGTTCTTACCCTGCTAAATACCTCCCCCAAAGGAGTAGTTAACTTAAGTGTTTCTCTAGAAAGCACAAAGGAGATTAATGAAATAAATAAAAAGAGGCAAAGTGAACCTAAAAATGAAGCTCCTTATATGAGAATATACAGCCTCCAAATCATAGTCTATCCATATGAGTTGGAGAAAGGAAGCTGGCCCTAATCAGCTTTAAAGACTCTTTCAAGTCTAAGTCCAGATTCTTCACTTGCCCAAGGTAACCCAACTAGTTAATGACCAAAATGACAACCAACATCCTCTGTCCCTTTCTCAGTCCAGTGTTCAGTCCACTAAATACAGTGCCCCAGTTTTTCCCCCCAGAGGTAATGTAAATTTCCTCAAAATTCACTAATCTGTGAAAATGGGTAAAATCACATTAAATTATACCTGTTCACTGCCCTTCTGTTGACACACAACCTCTAGCCCCTACAAAATTCCTTCAGAGAGGTTCTGGAGTCCCCATTAGAGTATCTCACATATATTCACAAATAGGCCTCCTGATGCCCTTTCTGATATTCTGCCTATTACTATGACCCTTCCATTGGGTACCCCCACATAACCAGTGCTTCCCACAAAGCATCAAGGTCTCCTTTCTTGCTAATATTCATAGTTCAGAGGGGTATTGTGCTCTCATATCCTCCTCTTGGTACTATGCCTCATAAAAGAGAAATCTGTGCAGTTCCTATTGTCAGCCTTTTGTCATAGACATTTTTCCATGAAGGGAACCTGGCTGGCTTGGTCTGTAGAGCATGCAACTCTTGATCTCCTTGGGGCCATGAACTTAAGCCCCATGTTCAGAGTAGAGTATAGTTAATAAAATAAAAAATAAAAATGTATCATACATGTTTTCCCATAGCACTGAGACCTGGTACCTGTAGTCAGACTTGGGTTTAGTACTTTCTTATCCTTCTCCTCTGCCCAATGTCGGATCTCTTCCTAGCAGACTCCTACCTTGCAATTCAACCTAAGATCCAGGAAGGCTTAGCCTCATTAGTCCAGACAAATCTGAATCTCAGATTAGGCTTATCCTTGCTATGTCAACAGTAGCCTGAAATCCACTTTTTTTTTTAAGGTTTTTATTTATTATTTTTTTAAAGTAAACTCTCTACTCAACGTGGGACTCGGATTTACAGTCCTGAGATCAACAGTCACACACTCCACCAACTGAGCCAGCCAGATGCCCCAAGTAACTTTAATCAACTACTTTTATACAAAAATGTTGCTAATAGTTAATAATTTACCTACATTTGAAGAACATGGATATTAAGCATATTAAACTTCTCTGGAGCAATAGTGAGGTGTATTCTTTAGGGCACATCTCAATTCTCATCTTGTAGTTATATTACTGTTGGAGACTATCAGCTTATATTGCATTTCTTTTTCAAAAATGAATGCACAGGGAGCCTGGGTGGCTTCGTAGGTTAAGCATCTAACTCAACTTCAGCTCCGGTCATGATCTCAGGGTTGTGAGATCAAGCCTGTGTTAGGCTAGCATGGAGCCTGCTTAGGAGTCTCTCTTTCCTTCTTACTCTGCCCCTTCTCCCACCTTGCTTCTCTTTCAATATCTCTCTCAAAAAAAAAAAAAAAAGAATACACAAACATTGCTCAAAGCCAGAAATGTCAGACTGGTGTTGAGATTCATGCACTTGTCGCTACATTCTACATACCTGGATATAGCTCAGTTTCTTGAGGGATGTTGTTTGCTTTAAATTGTATCTGTTCCTCTGAGATTGAACTTGATAGGTTAGGCATGTGATGATTCAGAAACATGCTAAAATTTATCCATTTGTTCATTGAGTAAGTAAGTAGGGAATAGCTAACATGTACAGGTACTGTTTGTCCTAAGCACTAAAAATATAGCAGTAAACCAAACAACCAAAATCCCTGCCCTTGTGGAGCTTGTATTTTAGGAGGAGGGGAGGAATACTAAATAAATAGATACATTATAAAGTATATGAGAAAATGAGAAACGATATGAAAAAAATAGAACACAAGACATTGGGAGTGGGTTTGGGGAGGGAAATAGTGTTGTGATTTTTAATATAGTTGACAGAATAGGCTTCCATGAGATTAAGCAAAGACATATAGGAGATGAGGGATTGAGCTATGCACATACCTGGGAAAAGCACATTCCCATGGCAGCAGCCCAAAGACTGAAACAAGCGTGGTAAAGAATAGAAGAAACAGGCCATGCAAATCATGTAGGGCCTTATGGGTCATTAAAAGGATTTTGTTCTGAGTAAAATGGGAAGCACTGCAAAAAACAACAACAAAAACCACACACAGAGAAAACTAGAAGTGTGATTCATATGCATCAAAACTTGTGAACCCTGCCCCCTAGGGCCCCGATTGTGGTCTCTGCCATCTACCATTGAAAGAAAACAGGGCTTATTGAATAAATGACTGATTACAGATCTTAAGGCAAGAAATATACAAGATGCACCTTGTGCACCTTGTTAGAGCAGAGAGCAAGAAAGCTACCAAAGACTGCTAGGATTGTGTTAAAAGAACTCAGTAGCCAACCTGGAGCATCTCCTACCACACAAAGATGTAAATTTAGACTATTACCAAGGATAAGAACTACAATAGTTTGACATACATAAAATTTGTTCAAATCTGTGAATTCAAAATGATACCTAAACAAAACAAAACTGATTTTGATGCTCTTTGAGGATGTTGGTGAACCAACTCATCAGTTTCAGAACTGGCAAATACACCAATTGTAGTAACAGATAATCAAATAAAAGATAAGTTTCTCTTTATTGCTGTATCCTATTTAATAACTGAAAAGATTAACATAATTAGAATGCCATCATTTTGCAAACACCTAACAAATTAATGTATTTAAGCAATGATCATTAATGGCCGCTACCATTAAGAAAAAGAGTGTAAGTAGTTGATTGGAAGTTCTGGGATCATGTCAACAACATACAGATACTTTACGATCCACTCTCCACAGGAAGTATGCTTTAAATAATTTTTCCATTAAATGTGATATATTTACCCTAAGATATTAGCACTCTCCATTCTTTGCAATAATGTCACACATCAGCAAGATGTCTGATCAGTCTCCCCAGAAAGAGTTCCTTGAATGAGTCTACAGTTGTTATTTTTTTTTTAAGATTTTTTTTTATTTGACAGACAGGAAGAGAGGGAACATAAGCAAGGCTAGTGGGAGAAAGAAAAGCAGGTTGCCTGCTGAGCAGGGAGCCCAATGCTGGCTCCATCCCAGGATCCTGGGATCATGACCTGAGCCGAAGGCAGATGCTTAAGGACTGAGCCAACCAGGTCCCCCTCCTAGAATAAATCGAACAAAATTCTAGAAAACTAATTATTAACATGAATAGCATAGCATGAGATTTATCACTTCAGCTTCAGCTACATCTTGGAGAGATGTGTTATTGTTTTTGTTATTGTTTTGTTATTATTGTTTTATTATTATTAATTGTTATTAGTTAGCAATTAATACTTAATGTTATTAATTATTGTTTTTTATTATTGTTATTAATTAACAATTAATTAATAATTGTTATTGTTTTGTTATTATTGTTTTATTATTGTTTGTTGCCCATGTTATTATTGTCTACCTTAATAAACAGCCATATCTCACATGTATCTCAGAAGGTAAAATATGCTCAATACCATATTAATGTTTATTCTAGATTTATAGTTCATAGATGATTCATATTTCAGTGCCCCAAATTTCTTCATTCTTCTTAATATAGAATACATACAACCTCTTAATCCAATGATATCCAAATATAAGAAACTGTCTCCTATGCAATTTCCTGTTTGCCATTTATTGGGAATTTAAATTATTTATCAATTTTTCACTCACATAAAGAATGATCTGCAGTGGGGCGCCTGGGTGGCTAAGTGGGTTAAGCCTCTGCCTTCCGCTCGGGTCATGATCCCAGGGTCCTAGGATCGAGCCTCGAATCTGGCTCTCTGCTCAGCAGGGAGCATGCTTCCCCCTCTCTCTCTGCCTGCCTCTCTGCCTACTTGTGATCTCTCTCTGTCAAATAAATAAATAAAAAATTTAAAAAAAAAAAAAAAGAATGATCTGCAGAGCATAAACTTCCAAAGTAAGTAAAATATACATTTTCAACTTTAGGCATGTAAATATATCTCTTTTTCTAAAGGCTATATTTTCATTTTTCTTATTCAACTATTAAAACTTATAAAAAGAAAAAAATTATAAAAAGATATCTTATAAAAATGTAAAAAGAAGGAAGATATTAAAAGTAAAATTAAAATAACTCATAATTCCACAAGTTAAAAATAACCACTATAAAAAATGTTTTATTTCTGTATGCAGATATAAATTTTAGTAAAAATTTGAATATACTGTCCATGGTTTATTATCCCAATTTTTTTACTTAATATTCTTTTTTTTTAAGATTTTATTTATTTATTTGACAGAAAGATCACAAGTAGGCACAGAGGCAGGCTGAGAGAGAGGAGGAAGCTCTCTGCTCAGCACCTGATGCAGGGCTCGATCCCAGGATCCTGAGATCATGACCTGAGCCTAAGGCAGAGCTTAATGCACTGAGCCACCCAGGGGCTGCTTTGCTTAATATTCTATGATGACAATCTTCAATGCCTATAGAAATTCTTCTACGTGTTCTCATCAACATCCAGAACATTTCATTTTTTTAAAGATTTTTATTGATTTAAAATCCAATGCTCTCTGAAATTTTCAAAGAAGCAAGATTTTAAGAGAGAAGAGCAGGAGGTTCTCAATCTAACTTCCAAAGACAAGAACCACCTTGATAATCTTAGGTATCCATTTTATCCCAACAACAACAGTTACATGGGGTGTCTGGGTGGCTCAGTCGTTGGGTGTCTACCTTCAGTTTAGGTCATGATTCCAGGGTCCTGGGAGGAGCCTTCCTCAGCGGGAGCCTGCATATCCCTCTCCCTGTGCCCCTCCCCCCCTGCTTGGGCACACTCTCTCTCCCAAATAAATAGAAATCTAAAAAAAAAAGAAAAAAAGATTTTATTAATTTATTTGAAAGAGGGAGAGCGAGAGAGAACACAAGCCAGGGGAAATGCAGAGGGAGAAACAGAGTCCCACTGAGCAGTGAGCATGATGTGGGCCTCTATCCCAGGACCCTGGGATCATGACCTGCTCCAGGAAGACGCTTAACCAACTGAACCATCCAGGCACTCCAGAATATTTCATTTTTACGGATATTCAATAACTAACCAATTCCCTAGGTAAGACTGAAAGTTTTTATTGCTCTGAATTTTGTCATGATGACCAATTTTATAGCAATAAATATTCCAAATGATAATGCTACACTGGTTATCCTTGGGTGGTGGGTTTATATTACCGTCCATGAATTTTTAAAAAGAATTTATTTATTTATTTGACAGAGAGCGAGCATAAGGGGAAGGAGCAGCAAATGGAGAGGGAGAAGTAGCCTCTCCCCTGAGTAGGGAGTCAGATGTGGGGCTCAGTCCTGAGGCTCCAGGATCATGACCTGAGCTGAAGGCAGACACTTAACCAACTGAGCCACCCAGGCATCGTCTGGGTGAATTAAAATGCTTCTGGTAATGTATCTTCTCACATCCATTTGCCTTTCTAGTCCATACTGCATCCCAACTGGTACCCTCTCTCCCAGTCTTTTCCCCTGCCCAGTCTATAGGAGTAAGAAACCACCTAACACACTTAACCATGTACATCCTTCCAGCTCCTTGCCTTAAGTAAAATCTACTCCTTCCTTGAGGACACCACTTCCTTTTGCATCCTCTTTTTTTTTTTTTTTTTTTTTTTTTTTTTTAAGGAATCTCCACACCCAACATGGGGCTCAAATTCAGGACCGCAAAATTAAAGGCCAAATGCTTTACCACCTGAGCCAGCTAGGTGCCTCCCTTTGCAGGCTTCTTAAGCTATTTCCCTCAGATGAGAAAGTCGAGGCCAGTATCTTCCTTGCATCCTACTGCCACTTCTTGACAATTATTCTTTCATCTTTATGTACAACCCTTGATTTAAAAAAAAAAAAAAAGAAAGATTTTACTGATTTCGGCGGTGCCAGGGGTGGTGGGGGAGAGGGAGAAAGAGTCCTAAGCAAACTCTGCACTAAGCAAGAAGCCCAAGGCGGGGATGGACCCCAGGACCATGAGATCACGACCTGAGCCCAAACCAAGTCGGTTGCTCAACCAACTGTGCCACCCTGGCGCCCCTCCTTCCCTGATTTTTTCATGTTCATTCCACCTGACTTGCCACCCTTTGAACTGCCTTAAGGCAGTTCTTTTCCAACTGTCTAATTAATGCCTTTTTACTAATTTTGAAGAGTTCAGGACCAGGTTTCCTGTGCTATTCTTCATCATCCATTTCCAGTGTCCACACATCAATGTCCAAACAATTTGGCTTCTCAGTTCATTGACTTCTTCCATTTTCTGACCTCCACACCAAGCATTCATACCTGGGATCCACTGGCCTTCAAGGAGCCGTGATGATTCAAGGGATCTATGAACTTGGGCAGGGAAAAATCTGTATCTTTATTTTCACTAAGCATTTACTGAAATGTAGCATTTCCTTCAGTCATAATGGTAGACAATATACCACTGAATTACGTAGTAGCTATGGCTTTATCACCATAGAAAACACAGCTATTTTTATATACATTGCATTACTGTTACTTTCACATACAGTTACTTAAGAATTTTAGATATGCTTATTTCTACCTAGAAATTATGGTTCTTTTTAAGCCTGCCACTAGATCTTGTTGTTTAATGCAAAGAAGCACATTATCTTAGTCCATTCAGGCTGCTATAACAAAATACCACATACTAGATAGCTTATTAACAACAAAAATTTATTTCTCACAGATACAGAAGCTGGAAGTCCAAGATCAGGATGCCACCATGGTTGGGTGAGAGCTCTCTTCTGGGTCACAGCTTCTCGATGTATCCTCCCATGGTAGGAGAGAGGGAGCTCTTTGGGGTCTCTTAGAAGAGCACTCATTGCATTCATGGGGGCTCCACCTTCATGACCTCTTCATCTCCCAAATTCTCAACCTCCTAACACTATCATGTTGTTGTTGGGATTATGACATGTGGGTTCTGGGGGAACACAAACATTCAGGTCATGGCACACATACATTGTGGTAGCATATGTTTAATTTATTTAAAGATTTTTATCACGGGGTACCTGGGTGGCTTGGTCATTAAGTGTCTGCCTTCGGCTCAGGTCATGATCCCAGGATTCCGGGATCATGACCTGAGCCAAAGGCAGTTGATCAACCAACTGAGCCTCCCAGGGGCTCAGTTGAATGAATGAATGTGATTTGTGGAACTAGAGGAGGAATTTGCCTTAGACCAGAAGAGAGATACCATTCGACTGTAGTGAGAGGGAAGGAAAAACTGTGGCTGCATGTGATGCCTGGCACAAGGAAATTGTGTCAGCTGAAATCTTTAAAATTCTCCATGAAGGAGGAGGTGAAATCTCTCCTGAGGTGAAGGGAAAGTTGAGTTAGGGGGAGGGAGGCATTAAGAGGTGTGGAACAGGGGCACCTGGGTGGCTCCGTTGGTTAAGCGTCTACCTTCTGTTCGGGTCATGATCCCAGCATCCTGAGATCAAGCCCCACATCTGGTTCCTTGCTCAGTGGGGGGCCTGCTTCTCTCTCTCCTTCTGCCTGCAGCTCCCCCTGCTTGTGCTCACCCTTGCTCTCTCTCGCTCTCTCTCTAATAAATAAATAAAATCTTAAAAAAAAAAAAAAAAAGGTGTGGAACAGAAAGGAAGTCTGTAATGGGGAAGAAAACTAACAGGGGAAAGGAGGACTGCCTAGAAGGATTGAGGGGCTGCTTCAACAGACGAATGGATAAAGAAGGTGTGGTCCATATATATAATGGAATATTACTCAGCTACCAGAAAGGATGAGTACCTACCATTTGCATCAACATGGACGGAACTGGAGGGGATTATGTTAAGTGAAATAAGTCAAGCAAAGACAATTACTATATGGTTTCACTCATATGTGGAACATAGGAATAGCACAGAAGACATTAGGGAAAGGAAGGGAAAACTGAAGGGGGGAAAATCAGAGGAGGAGTGGGGATGAACCTTGAGAGACTATGGATTCTGAAAAACAGTCTGAGGGTTTCAGAAGGGAGGGGGAGGGGGAGGGATAACCAGGTGACGGGTATTAAGGAGGGCACACCTGTTGTAATGAGCACTGGGTTTTATATGCAAATAGTCAACCATAGAACACTATATATTAAAAAAAGATGAATATAACACATTAAAATAATGAAGTGGGGAAAAAACAATGAGAAAGGAAAACAGTATATCCATAATAACTCAGAAATAAAATGCTATGAAGCATGATTTGGTATAATTAAAAAAAAGACTTTTGTCATTTTTCCGCTTACTTCAAGGCAATTTCAGATAAGAATCTGAATTTAAGTATGATTTATGGGTATTGTTACTCATATCTGGAAAAATATGCAAACCTGGAAGTGTTTTGACAGGGCTCATGACTTTATAAAAAAAATCTAGACCCTTCTAATTTGTCAAAAAGAGGACCATGGAAAGTGTTTATTTAATGGTTTTGTTAAAGATTTAATGGTTTTGTTAAAAAAATATTGTCATAATAAAGTCAAAATCCTTAATCATTAAAAAAACAAAAAAAAAAACAGCATTGAGGGACTGGTTGAGGGTAGAGCCCATGAATGTATAGTGGCATAAATCTGCCCTGCTGTGTGACTTCTGTACCAAGGCAAATGGCTGGGGCAAATAGCTGGGGTTTTGCCAGGAAGTAGCCAAGGAAAGACAATAGGGGTGAGGCAATTGGGAACACTGGCACAAGAGGACCACTGAAAAGTCTTGCAATTAGGCTAGAAGGGAAGGGAAGTTAAACACAAGTACCATATATTTGATATACAGTATTTCCCCCTTATCCACAGTGTCACTTTCTGTAGGTTCAGTTACAGCACCTACATCATTCGCTTTACTTCATCTCATCACGTAGGCACTGTACCATCTCATGTCATAATGAGAAAGGTAAGTACGGTACAATAGATATCTTACGAAAGAGAACATGTTCACATAACTTTTATTACAGTATTGTTAAAACTGTCCTATTTTATTATTGTTGTTTTTATTTTATTTTATTTTTAAAAAAGACTTCCTATGTTTGTTGTAAGTTATATCCCTCCCCCTCAAAAAAGACCTGTTGAAGTCCTAAATCTCAGTGCCTCAGAATATGACCTCATTCGGAAATAGGGTCACTGCAGATGTAATTAGTTTAGATGGGGTGGGCCCCCAATCTAATATGACTGGTGTCCTCATAAGATGGTCACATAAAAGCAGAGACACAGAGGGAATGTCACGTTGCAATGAAGGCAGAGATTAGAGTTCTGCAGCTGCAAGCCGAGGAAAACCAAAGATTGTGTGCTACCAGTAGCTACGAAGAGGCAAGGAAGGTTCCAGAGGGAGCATAACTCTGCCAACACGTTGATTTCAGAGTTGTAGCCTTCAGAGCTGTGAGACAATAAATCTCTATAGTTTTGAGCCACCCAGCTTGTGGTACTTTGTTACATCAGCCCTAGGAGATAAATATACTGTTGTAGGCACAAAACAGTAAACACAGCAATGATCCCTGGCCTGTTTGTGGAGCTTACCTGCCCTCTTTAGAAACTGGATATAAACATGATCCCTTTTTTCTTCTATATTCAACTTCTTCCTCTCTCCTGGCTCCTCCCAACTTTAGGTATTCAGTATCTCTCTCTCTTTTTAAAAGATTTATTTATTTGAGAGAAAGGGAGGGAAAGAGCAGGGAGAGGGGTAGAAGGAGAGGGAGAGAATCTTCAGCAGACTATGGGCTGAGCGCAGAGCCCACTGCAAGGCTGGATCTCAAGACCCTGAGCCAAAATAAAGAGTCAGATGCTTAACCAACTGAGCCACCCAGGTGCCCCAAAATATCCAGCATTTCTTTACATAGAAATTAAAATACATTCCTTTCTAACTAGCAGGTTATCTCTTGTTCCTTTTTTATAGCCACAATTCTTGAAATAGTTATCTCCACTTGTCTTTATATACTGATCTCCTACTTGCGCTTAAGCCCTTTGTATTCTCACCTTTGTCCTCTACTGAATTTTCCTCTGCCAACGTCCTCAGATGAACTTGTCCCTAAAGCCAATGGAACCTTGCGTTCCCTCCTTGCTTGATCTCTTAGCAGCATCTGACCATGCTGACTACTTCTTCCTGCAATGCTCTTTTCATTTGGTGTCTGTAAAGCTATTCTCTCCTATAGTTGCTCCTTCTCAGACTGTTTTGAAGACATTTCTTCCCCATATATGTTGGTGTTTTTTAAGATAGTAGGCTGGGTCCTTTTCTTACTTTTCACACTCTTTCTAAGCGATCTCTTTTATTTCCCTGGCTTTAGTCACAATCTGTATGTGGAGGATTTCCAAATCAAGAGCTCTAGTTTGTATCTCTTTCCGGAGATTCAGATCTGAATATTCTATTGTCTATAAACCTCACTACCATGGGATACAGGTACCTCAAATGGAACACTTTTAACTTCCTTCCCATCCCTCCATTTCAGTTCTTCCTCTAACTTTCCCAGAAAATGACTTTTCCACTCTTTCCATTGCCAAAGCCATCCTTGGACTTGTTCCTAACTCCTCTCTCCCTTATCCCTCTACAACCCAGAAACCTACACATACTACTGGCCTGGCAGTCCAAATATTTCTTGAAACCACCTGCTTTTCCCCAATTTCAAGGGCACTCCTTTAGTACCAACCACTATTCTCTCTCATCTCAATGATTATACCACCCTCTTTATTGCTCTCTGGGCCAGTTGCAGGGGCAGATGACTTGTGCAATCATGCAGAGCCCTCACTCGAAAGAGCCCCTCACTTGGTTTTATGTTCTGAGGTTGCCATCTTGGAGTACTTAATATTTTTATCTCTGAACTTATATTCTGTAGGGAGGTCCAATAGGAGTCCAATAGAGCATATGTGTGAGCAGAGGAGATAAAGGCAATATGCATGTCAGTCATTTCTTGCCATTCTATTTCTTTTTTTAAAGAAGATTTTATTTATTTATTTGATAGAGACACGGCGAGAGAGGGAACACAAGCAGGGGGCATGGGAGAAGGAGAAGGAAGCTTCCCGCTGAGCAGGGAGCCTGATGTGGGGCTCGATCCCAGAACCCTGGGATCATGACCTGAGTTGAAGGCAGACACTCATTGACTGAGCATCCAGGAAACCCCCCCCCCATTCTATTTCTATTTATTGGCCACAGTGCCTCATGAGCACAGAATTCCAGTGGACCCACCATGTGTGCTAGTTCAATGAGGCTTACTTGAGTACAAGGCAAGAGTGTTAGGTCTGTGTCAGCAAAAGAAAACCACGGTTTCCACTGGGCAATCAGAACTTGTCTTGAAGGCAAAAAGAAGGCAATTGCATTCTAAGGAACATCAATGACCAAGTACCCTATGATGCCCTTTTAAAAAATTCATGTTTATGTCCCGGTGTTAAACAAAAACTTATGCTGCAAATGGAATAGAAAGAAAGGGAAGGGGAGAACCCATATTTACTTTTCCTTTCAGACCCTCCTTACTCAAGAGTATTCCAAAGACAAAGTATTGATAGAATATGCACCTATCAAAAAGGAAAAGGGAAAAGTTGAGATGATTTGTACAGTGTTTCCACTGTTCTGAAAGAACAAAATACATACACATGTACCAGTTATGAAATACATATTGTATGATTTCTATGATTCTTCATATGATTTAATGGTTCTTATATTTGCAATTAGAGCTGCCTTTGCACAATATAAAGATGAATGGTAAAATTTATGTTAATTTAAATTTTTAAATTTTTTTATATTTAGAATGTTAGGTAACAAATAGAAAACATTATGACAAGTGAGGGGAAAGACTGCGGAAGAATGAAAAAGCTTTATATTTTAATACCTTTAAGGCCACATTTTTCCCATTTTTTTTTTCAACAAGAAACTCTACATATGTATTTTGCACTAGACAGCAAATTATGTAGCCAGCTCAGGTTGCCGCTCACCAATCCATCCTATAGCAAGACTGAACTAAATTGTAAATATTAAGTCATTTTCCTTTTTTTTCAAAGATTTTATTTATTTATTTGACAGAGATCACAAGTAGGCAAAGAGGAAAGCAGAAAGAGAGAGGAGGAGGCAGGCTCCCTGCTGAGCAGAGTCCAATACATGGCTCTGTCCCAGGACCCTGGGATCTCAACCCGAGCCAAAGGCAGATGCTTAATGACTGAGCTATGAGGGCACCCCCACATTTTACTTTTTTAAGTAATCTCTATACCCAAAATGGGGCTTCAACTCATAACCCAAGATCAAAAGTCACATGCTGTACCCACGAAGCCAGCCAGGTACCCTCTTTGAGATTCTTCATTTTAGCAAGCTTTCATGTGATGCCCATGATGCTTGTCCGTGGATTACATTTTGAACAGCAAGTCTTTAGAGAACACTGCTCGTGGGGTCCTCAGGCAATGCCACTTTCATACAAAAACCCCATTTGGGTTCAGATACCCAGAACCATAGAATTCCCTGTCCAAACAGTTCTGAATCCACTTTCTAATTGTTTGCTGGGAGAAAGGGAATGGTGAATAGAAGTAACACAAGTGAGTCAAGATGTCAACATGTATATGAACAAGGCCCTTTTTGGTACAGGATGACTTGGAAGTAGAAATAGAAGGGGACTATGCTTGAAGTCATATCCCAACACTGAACTCTGAGTCCAAGAATTTTGAATTTGAACTTGGTCTTTTAAGTCATTATGAAATTATGTGTCAAGTTACAAGAATAGAACACACTTATTTAATAGTCAATTAGATTGATCTACAACGTTAAGATGTGGGCCTGTGTTTGTACTCTTACCCTAAGCTTTGCAAATGTTAGGGGCAAGTCTGTGGAACTTCATCCACTGTGAGGAAGGGGCATCTTATTTGGATGAAGACACTTTCTACTGCCCTTTTTACTCTCCAAGGCTGGGCCTAGAGTCTCTAAGTTGCAATTGCCCAGAGAGGATGCTTATTTCTAATTCACTCAAGGTCTCAGAGGAGGCAGACAGCATTTTTTTTTTAAGTAAAATTTAACATGAAATAGGAAATATAGGAGTGCTTTGCACATAGTAAAAATATTGTCATTAAATATGGTTCATATATACATATCTATGAAATTTATAAATTGGTGGCATTATGAACTCTATCACTTTCTTTGAGTCATGGTCAAAAAAGTTGAATGCTTCAGTTCCAGACGATAAAGGCCTTCATAATCTGGTTGTAGATTATCTCTCCACAATGACATCTTGCAATTAATTTTCCTTCCCCAGACCTGTCTTCTGCCTATCTAAGCACTTTGCATTCCAACTACAATGAACTTTTCTCCACTACTAGAAGGCATGTTTCTTACCCCAGCACTTGCATGTTTTCGTCCAGCCTGGAACCTTCTTTCTCTAGGTCTTCACTTAGATAACACCCCCTCAGCCTTGAGGATTCAGTACAGACATCACCTCCTTGGGAAGCCTTCTCTGACCCCTATGTTCAGGTAAGTCTCTCTTCCTAAGGACTGTAACAGCATTCTTTCCCAAGCATTGAATTTATCACCTTTTTGTAAAATCACTCAGGTGACTTTTGGTCTTATGTGGGAAGGGTCAATGACTGTTTTGTTTATCTCTACCTCTGTTGTTGAGCACAGAATCTGGCAAATAGGAAGTGCTCAGCAAGTAATGTTGCCCTGAGTTAAAAACACATTTTCTTTTTTCTTTCTTTTTTTAAAGTAATCTCTACACCCAACATGGGGCTCAAACTCATGTCTCCGAGCCAAGAGTCAGATTACCAACTGAGCCAGCCAGATGCCCCACATATTTTCTATTTTCTATGTAAAACATATTATACCATTATATGTGCATCACATTGTACTTAAATGTTTTCAAGGTCTATGATTATTTTCTAAGGATAAAGCCCGAGAAGCAAAACTATTACTGGCTCAAGGAATATTATCATTTTAAAATCCTTGACATATATTGGTAACTTCATTTCTAGAGGGTTATTCCAAATCTATTTAGGGACTATTGACAATTTCTGCAATATTCAGTCAATCTCATTTAGAGTATTTATCTCTTTTTCTCTCCATTTATACAAGTCTTATTTTTATAATCACTGAATATAATTTTATAATTTTCCTGATATATGATCTTCATAATTTTTTTTCTTTTCTTTCTTCCTTTTTTTTTTTCCTTTTTTTAGAGAGAGAGAGGGGCATGGGGAGAGGGACAGAGGAAGAGGGAGAGAGAGAATCTTAAGTAGGCTTCACAGTCAGCACCAAGCCTGACATGGGGCTTGATCTCACCATCCTAAGATCATGATCTGAGCCGAAATCAAAAGTCGGACTCTTAACCACCTGAACCACCCAGGCCCCCCTGATCTTCTTATTCTTTTAAAGGTGACTAAGCATTGAAATATAATGTGTATGTATATGTGTGTGAATATGCACACACACATATGTGTAAAACCATCATTATTGTGAATCCAAAGTCTTTTCCACCATATTTTTATTACCAGGAATTGCTGGCATACAGTCAATCTAATAAAGCTAGTGATTGCTTTCTTATCTGGCTACTGTATTGATCTTTCAATTATAAATGTACATAATCTTATCATATGTAAATAATAATATAAATATTTTTCTCTTTTCTATAGTTATGCTTCTTACTTGTTTACGTTAATTGCTAGAATTTCCAGGGGCGCCTGGGTGGCTTACTCATCTGGGTGTGTTCCTTTGGCTCAGGTTGTGATCCCAGGGTCCTGGAATGGAGCCCTATGTCAGGCTTCCTGCTCAGCAGGGAGCCTGTTTCTCCCTCTCCTCCCCGTTGGTACTCTCTGTCATTATCTCTGTCTTGCTCTTTCTCTCTCTCAAATAAACAAACAAATAAATAAATAAATAAAATCTTTTTAAAAAATTGCTATAATTTTCAGAACTTGTTAGGTAATAAGGTAATGATGGCAGTTCCCCTTTGTATTCTTCGCTTTAATGGAAACACTAGTATTTCAGTATTAAGTGTGATATTACCTGTATTTCATGAAAATATTATTTATTATTTTAAGGAAGTTTTATTTACTTTCTAGTTTACTGTAATTAAGACTCAAAAATAGAGGCACCTGGCTGGCTCAGTTGATAGAGCAAGTAACTATTGATCTTGGGGTTGTGAGTTTGAGCCCCACATTGTGTATAGAGATTATTTTTTTAAGATTTTATTTTCAATGTTATCAGTATTTCCAAATATATGGCCAGTCATTAAAAAGTAGTACGTAAAATATTCATGATTTTTAAAAAGACTTTTAATTTTTAAAAAAAAATTTTTATTTATGTATTTGACAGAGAAAGAGAGAGGCAGCGAGAGAAGGAACACAAGCATGGGAGGGGATAGTGGGAGAAGAAGCAGGCTTTCCGCAGAGCAGGGAGCCTGACACGGGGCTGGATGCCAGGACCCTGGGTCTCAATCCAAGGACCTTAGGATCATGACCTGAGCCAAAGGCAGATGCTTAACGTCTGAGCCACCCAGGCGCCCCTAAAGATTTTTTTTAAAAATAATCTCTATACCCATTTTGGGGCTTGATCTTACAACCAACCCCAAGATCAAGAGTCACAACAGCCACCAGCTGAGCCAGCCAGGCACTCCAAAATAGACATGATTTAAAAAAAAATCTTGTTCCAGTCATTGTATTATTATTCTTAATTTTCTGAATTGTGTTTTTACCCTCTTTCCTCAATTAAACTGCTGCCTTTTGTCTGCATTACTGGTTCTTTAGGAGGAAAAATAATTTGGAGGTATATAAATCAATTACATTCTTTTCTTACTTTTCAATTAATTTTTTTCTGTTTTTCCTCATTTTTCCTTTTAAAATTTTACCTTATGTTATTTCATAGTTCTGAATTTCTGATTGGAATGGTATGTGTAGTATTTATTTTCATTCTAATTTTTCCAAAGTGAAAAATATTTGAAATCATAAATTTGCCTGTAATTGCAGCTTTGGCTGCAAGTCTATACCTTTTGCTATACATACCACACTGAAATTTGGCTTTAGCTTTGGGACTAGGCTAAAATCTGCTATTAGATTATTACATTTCAGCTTTAGCCTGTGGAAGACTGACTTGTCAAATGCTGACTTCAAAAGAATTCAAGGTGTCTCTGAACTTGTGTGTAACCAATGACCGGCAGTCATATACATTACGATGATCTTTAATCAGATTAAGTACATTAGTAATGTGAACAAGGCTTGTCATTTTGATATTTTTAAATTTCTTAATATAAGGCAAGGATTTTAGATGTTCCTTTAGTAAAATACCATATGCTTTATATGTTGAAATTCTATCAGTCAGTTGAAGGAAGTATAACAGTATGTTTATTATTGTAAGAGTATAACAATACAATGATTAATGATGATTGTGAAAAGTCAGTAAAGGTGTCCAAAATATACATATTAAGTGAAAAAGTATATTGTATTAGTAAGATTATATATCATATGAAACTATTATTGTCAAATATATAAATACAATATTAGTATCTGGAGAGATAAAAGTCATCGCTTCTCTGCCTTTTGGCTAAGATAAAGTGTGGAGAGATAAAAATCAGAAGATTGTATTTTTGTATAGTAATCATCCCTGGCAATGAAGTTCTAGGACTTATTTCTACTTTATATATTTATATGATGGTTGAAGTTTAATTAAAAGCATACATTATTTTTTATAAGAAAAGACAATAAATATATTTAAAATATATACAAAGCTGAAGATATACAAGTTACCTCTCTGATAAACTATAGGATGATCTTTCTTTTCTTGGAAGATTCTGTGACCAGTTACCTAGGACATTTATTTATTTATTTATTTATTATTTTTTTTAATGATTTTATTTATTTGTCAGAGAGAGGGAAAGAGAGCGAGCACAGGCAGACAGAATGGCAGTCAGAGGCAGAGGGAGAAGCAGGCTCCCTGCCGAGCAAGGAGCCCGATGTGGGACTCGATCCCAAGATGCTGGGATCATTACCTGAGCCGAAGGCAGCTGCTTAACCAACTGAGTCACCCAGGCGTCCCTACCTAGGACATTTAAATCCCTACTCTTTTCTTGCTGGTCTTTCAACCACTTCACAAATCATTATGCATATACAAGGAAAGAAAAACTAGTCAATTAGGTCACATTTTATCAGCTATGATGAAGAAATAGACAAAGTGATGCAATTGATTCATGTAAATTGTTCAGTTTTATTTATTTATTTTTTTTATTTACTTGAGAGAGAGAGAGTGAGAAGGTGAGAGAGGAGAAGGTCAGAGAGAGAAGCAGACTCCCCATGGAGCTGGGAGTCCGATGCGGGACTCGATCCCGGGACTCCAGGATCATGACCTGAGCCGAAGGCAGTCGTCCAACCAACTGAGCCACCCAGGCGTCCCAATTGTTCAGTTTTAAATGGTATGTTCAAGTTGGGTCCTTTTGTCCTTGATTAAGGAACTCAATTTAGCCAAATAGATTGTTATTTTAATACGTGGGAGAGGGGTGAGCATTGGGGAGGGGACTGAGGAATCTGAGACTCAGTGATGGAATGATTGTCCAGTTAGGAGTCACAGGAATTGGACCTAGAGGGACAATAGAACTCAGGAGGCTAAAGGGACTCTGTGTCTCTTCTCTTGCTGTGTGTGGCCTTTCTTTTTCAGAATATCTTTCCCTATGTCTGAATTTTTGCTCTATTTTTCTCCTGCTTCCCATTGGCCTAGTCCCTCTCTCTACAATTTACATCCATTCTCTTCACACTTATCTTCTCAGAAGCCTTACTCCTTTGTTCAGCTCCTCTCTCTCCTGCATCTTCAACCTTTTTGTTGTTGTTGTTGTTGTATTTTATCCACAGGTATATAAATATGCTTCTCCCATCCTAAAAACCAAAACAAGCAAACCAAACAAGGCAAACAACAACAACAACAAGCCCTGTGTTGAACTCAAATCTTCCTTAAGCAACCATGTATCTTTCTGGCCCCTTTCTCAAAGGTCTTGAAAAAGCGGTCCAGATACTCTGCCTCCACCTCCCTCCCACTAGCTCCTTGCTGGCTCTCACCCTTACGTTGTTAATGAAACTGCTCTGCTTAAGATCCCGTTTCTGTTCCAGTCTTACCCTAAGCTCTTAACCACATTGATTCAACATAATTGATTCTTTCCACTTCCTTAAATACCCTCCTCTCTTACTGAAACCTCACACTCTTGTTTTTTCTTCTACCGTTCTGGCCGTTTCATCTCATTCTTCCTTTACAGGTTGCTCTGTCTTTACTTATTCTCTATAAATTGGGCTTTACCAGGACTTAATGCTTAGATTTCCTGTCCTCATTCTCTTCCTACTCTTCTACCTCAGTGATTGTATCCATTAACATGGCTTTAAACACCTTTTCTTTTTTAAAGATTTTATTTTTTTATTTTAGAGAGAGAGAGAGAGAGAGAGAGAGCACCACTCAAGTGGGGAGAAGAGTGGAGGGAGAGAGGGAAATTATCTCTAGCACATTTCTCACAGAGTACAGAGCCCAACTGTGGATCCCAGGACCCTGCGATCATGACCAGGTAGAAACGAAGAGTCAGTTGCTTAACAGACTGCAACTCCCAGGGGCCCCTAAATACTTTTATAACAAGATAATTGGAAATGCAAGTAGATTGTTCTAGATTCATGATATCTGGTAGAACATTTTGTAGTGATGGAAATGTTCTGTATCTGTGCTATCCAAAATCATAGTCACTAGCCACTGGTGGCTATTGAACACTTGATAAGAAGCTACTGTGACTAGGAACTAAATTTTAGGTTTTATTCAGTTTAATTAATTTAAGTTGAATAGCTATATGTGGCTAGTGGCTTTGGATTAGACAGTTTGGTTCTAGATTAAAAGAAAACAAAGAGGGGTGCATGGCTAGTTCAATTGGTAGAGCATGTGACTCTTGATAGCAGGGTGTGAGTTCAAACCTCATGTTGGGTGTAGATATTACTTTAAACATTAAATACTATTAAATTGTAGTAATAAAAATTTGTCTGAATTAATGGTTAAATGTAGTGAAAAACAGATGTAATGGTGCTGTGTGGCTTCAGCTTAGTCTCTGCCTCTCTTGGTCTGCACCTAGATCTTCTTCTCAACTGTTAATCCTGCTAATCAACAGTAACTCCAGGCCTGCCACCAGCCACAGAACAGCCTTCCCTATAGCTCTTTACTAGTTCTCCTTCTTGGTCCCAGATTCTCCTACAAGGTTTCCCTTATTCACCCAAGTTTCAGGAGGGCTGGTTAGTGAGTCGCTCTCATTCTCCAACTTTCCCTTTTGAACCATTGATTTCTTAGCTTCTCTCATCATATTAATTCTTATTCCTATAATAAATTCATTTTGTAATATTCGTAGTGGTTCTGCTTTGCTGATTCTTGACACACTCCTGAAATCTTATTCTCTCAGAATTCCTCAACTCAAAAAATAGCATCAACATCCATCAATTTCCACCTTAACTCCCTACTTTCAGTCCCCTACTGAGTCCTTGGCAAACTTGGTACAAAATATATTGTTGAATATGCCCACCTCTTTTCTATTTCCTCTGCAATACTCTTGTCCAAGTAACTTCATCTTTTACCTGGTTCCATCTCCATCATCAACCCCCAATATCAATTCTGTTTCTAAATACTAATTTTAAATTTGTGAAAAATTTCAGTGGCTTCCCATTGCACTAACTCACACAGTTCTGTGTAATTTGGCTCCACTCCTGCTAACTTCTCCAAACTCATCTTGAGCCATTACCTCCCTTACCAAATATACTCCAGCCACAGTAGCTTCCTTTCAATAAAGGCCAAGCTCTTTCTCCTCTCAGTGTTTTCACATACACTATTCATTCTGATTGAAATGTTCCTCCAGCTCTCCTTTATTCTTCATGTTCCGTGGTTTACTCTTTCGGGTCTTAGTTTATACATCACTTCCTTAGAAAGGCCTTCCTTGACCAGCCCAAGTAGGTCCTCCTATTCTGTAAAACTCTATTATGTTAATTTCTTCTTTGAATTTATCACATTTTATAAATGTTTTGTTTGCTTGGTTTTTTTGTTTGTTTGTTTATTTTCCTCACTTAGCTATGGTTTCCATGAAGGCAAGAGGGATTTTCTACTTTATTCACCCAGAACGTAATTCGGTGCCTGGCACATAATTGGTACTCAGAATGTGTTTGTGGAACGATGAATGTAGTGAGTGGATTCCTCCAGCTTCTTATTTATGGTTTCTGTTTTTTTATAATTTTAGTTTGACATGATCTCTCGTAGCCCAGCTCTAACTCCTTCCTCACAACACTGACTCTCTGGTTTTTCTCTAAGAACAGTCTGGTGCCTGATGATGGTTTAGCAAATTCTGGCAAGACAAGGATGAGTGGTGTTACAGAGTAAAACTCTGACAGCCTAGGCTGCTCCCTTATCAGGGACTTTGGGTAAGGTTACCTTTGAAAAGAACTTTGAGACACACCATGATGGACATGTTCAGTATGAGACTTACCGTTCTATTTTCCTCTTTTGTGCCCTCATTCATCATGAAAATCGGAACAACCAAAGATTGCTTGTAGTCTGGGACTCCATTCGAAATAGAGTGGGAATACTTTGATAAAACCATTATGGTTTATGTGTACCTAATTCTTTCTCTTTTTAGTTACTTGCATAAATTCTGTGGCTTCTTATAATTTAATCCATCACTTTCATTATAAAATTTAAGTGCCAGCAGCTAAAATGAGACTGTACTTTTTAGAAGTTATTTTTCTTAATTTAAGTTATCTCTATGCCCAATGTGGGACTCAAACTCACAATCCTGAGATCAAGAGTCACATGTTCTTGAGATCACATGATCAAGAGCCAGCAAGGTGCCCCTGAGATTGGACTTCTAATTAAAAAAAAAAAAAAAGCAAATAAAAGAAAGCTAAAAGCAATGAAAGAATGTCTAGAATTCCAAGTATATTTAAAACATTGACATTTTTAATTAATAGAGTTTATTTTTAAGAGCATTTTTAGATTTAAGGAAAATGAGCAGAAAATAGTTTCCATATACTCACTCCCCCAGTCCTCCTCTACCCCAGTGTTAACATTGTGTGATAATTGGTACATTTGTTACCATTGACAAACCAATATTGATACATTATTATTAACTAAAGTCCACAGTTAACATTAGTGTTCACCTTTTATTCAGTATATTGTATGAGTTTTGACAAATGTATAATGACCTGTATTAACCATTATAGTATCATATAGAATAATTTCACTGCCCTAAAAATTCCTTATGTTCCACCTAGTTATCTATCTCTCCCTCCTTCTGAACTCTTTACAGCCACTGATCTTTTTCTATAGCTTTGCCTTTTCCAGAATGGCATATAGTTTGCAGCCCTTTCAGATTGGTTTCTTTCACTTAGCAACAAGCATTTAAGATCTTTCCATGTCTTTTCATGGCTTGGTAGCTCATTTCTGTATAGCACAGAATAATTTTCCATTATATAAATACCAAAGTTTATTTATCCATTCATTTATTGAAGGACATCTTGATTGCTTCCAAGTTTTGATAATATGAATGAAGTTGCTCTAAATATCATGTGCATTTTTGGAGGAACCTGGGGGTTCAGTTGGTTAAGCGTCCAACTCTTGATTTCAGCTCAGGTCATGATCTCAGAGTTGTGAGCCTGTGTCAGGCTCCATGCTGAGCTCCATGCTGGGTATGGAGTCTGCTTGGGATTCTCTCTCTCCCTCTCCCTCTACCCCTCCTCCCCTAAACAAAACAAAACATCCTATGTGCTTTTTGTTGTTGTTTTGGTGTTTCTGTTTTATTTTGGTTTTGGTTTGGACTTAAGTTATCAGCTCATTTGAGTAAATACCAAGGCATGCAACTGCTGAATCGTATGGTAGGAGTATGTTTAATTTTGTGAGAAACTTCCAGACTGTCCTCCAAAGTGGCTATACCATTCTGCATTCCCACTATCAATGATTAGAACTTCCTGTTACCTAGGGCACCTGGGGTGGCCAGTTGGTTGAGCTTCTGACTCTTAATTTCAGCTCAGGTCATGAACTTGGGGTCCTGGGATCAAGTGCTATGTCAGGCTCCACACTTACCAGGGAGTCTGTTTCTCTTTCTTTCCCTCTGCTCCTCTCCCTGTTTGTACTCTCTCCCTCCCTCTTTGTCTCTCTCTCTCTCTTTCAAATAAATATATCTTAAAAAATAAATAAAGTTTCTGTTGCCCTACATCCTTGCCACCATTTACTGTCTGTGGTTTGGATTTTGGCTATAGTAAGTGTGTTGTAGTATTTCACTATTTTAATTAGTAATTCCCTAATGATATGTGATATTGACTTATCTTCATCTGTATACCTTTTCTTTTTAAAAGATTTTTTTCAAGATTTTATTTATTTATTTGACAGACAGAGATCACAAGTAGGCAGAGAGGCAGGCAGGGAAAGAGAAAGGGGGGAGAAACAGGTTCCCCGCTGAGCAGAGAGCCTGATGTGGGACTCGATCCCAGGATCCTGGGATCATGACCTGAGCCGAAGGCAGCGGCTTAACCCACTGAGCCACCCAGGTGCCACTTTTTAAAAGATTTTATTTATTTGATGGAGAGAGAGAGACAGCAAGAGAGGGAATACAAGCAGGGAAACTGGGAGAGGGAGAGGCAGGCTTCCCACAGAGCAGAGAGCCTAATCCAGGGCCCTGGTGGCCCTCATCTGTGTATCTTTTTTGGTGAGGTATCCAAGTCTTTTGCTCATCTTTTACTTGGGTTTTTGCTTATTGTTGAGTTTTAAGATTTCTTTGTATATTTGTGAGTTTTTAAAAGATTTTTTAATTTTTAATTAATTACTTAGTTTTTGAGTAATCTCTACATTCAACATGGGGCTTGAACTCACAACCCCAAGATCAAGAGTCACATGCTCCACTGACTAAGCCAGACAGGCGCTCCAGAGTCCTTTGTATATTTTGGATATTAGTCCTTTAGGAGATATGTGCTTTGCAAAGATTTTCTCCCAATCTGTAGATTTCCTTTTCATTCTTTTAGTAAGGTCTTTGCAAAGCAGATGTTTTAAATTTTAACACGTCAGCCTTTTAATTACCATAAAGATAAGATGTCAGAGATGTTGTAGAAAATTTTCTCTCTTTTTTTAAGTAAAAAAAAAATCCAATTTTTAAAAGAGGAAAATAATCCATTTCTTTCTTTTTTTCCAAAAAACGATCTTGAGTACTAGGAACATGGAATTGAATAACTTCCAGTCTCTTTTGACTCTAGGTTTTCGTGATTCTGTGGAAAGAATGATGGAGTATTGTGGATTTTTCCCGTATTAATTCTAGGGTCCCCTCTCCATTACCACAGTAATATATGGTAACTGAAGAACGTTTAGGAAACATTGAAACAAAGAAAATATGATTTTTTTCTAAACAGTGTAGCACTAAGTGCAAGAATTTTGGATGACAAAAAATTCAGACAGGTGTGCCTATATGCCTGCCTTTCATTAACTGCAATGAAATTAACCTTTTCACTACTTTGTGGACGAAAGGACAGTAATGAGGTACATAAATAATTAGCTTTATTTTTTTTTAATTTTTAAAATTTAATTTATTTTTTAAAATGTAGGATGCTTCAAGAATTTGCATGTCGGGGCGCCTGGGTGGCTCAGTGGGTTAAGCCACTGCCTCAGCTCAGGTCATGATCCCCGGGTCCTCGGATCGAGTCCCGCATCGGGCTTTCTGCTCAGCAGGGAGCCTGCTTCCTCCTCTTTCTCTCTGCCTGCCTCTCTGCCTACATGTAATCTCCCTCTGTCAAATAAATAAATAAAATCTTTAAAAAAAAAAAGAATTTGAATGTCATCCTTGCACAGGGGCCATGTCAATCTTCTCTGTATCATTCCAATTTTAGTATATGTACTACCAAAGTGAGCACAATAATTAACTTTTTAAAAACACATATTTAGGGGCACCTGGGTGGCTCAGTTGATTTAGTGTCTGACTATGGATTTCAGTTCAGGTCATGATCTCAGGGTCATGAAATGGAGCCCCATGTTGGACTCCATGCTAGTCTTGGGTCTCCTTAGGATTCTCTCTCCTTTTCTCTCTGCCCCTCACCCTACCCCTCCCAAATAACATAAATAAACTAAAATAAAAATAAAATATTTATTGTAACAACTATCACAAAAGTGTATGAAGTAAAAAGTGATGATCTCCCACCATACCATCCTTCTCTATAATTATAATTATTTTCTATAGAAACAAAAATCTTTATATCTATGCTTACCTGGTTATACACATACATACAGACCTGCAAGCTTCATGAGTCAGTGATCACCTATGTCTATCTTGAT
The DNA here is from genome assembly GCF_011764305.1 of Mustela putorius furo. NCBI lineage: Eukaryota > Metazoa > Chordata > Mammalia > Carnivora > Mustelidae > Mustela > Mustela putorius. Next base: position 3,613,735 of record NW_025421301.1, read on the forward strand.
GTACATCATTGTAAGTCTAGTGCATACCATGGACATTAGTACACAGAAGGTGCTAAATTGAATGAATAAATGTCACACTGTACGTTGTTCTGTAGGTGGCTTTTTTTTTTTTTTAATTGAAGAATGTAACCTGAATATGTTTCCATGTTAGGGCATTGATAGCTACTTCATTATTTTCAATGGCTCCAGAATAATCCACTATGTGAATGCACTATAATTTATTCAATCAGTACCCTATTACTGGATGTTTAGGTTATATATACATATATATATTTTAATTTTATTTATTTATCTGAGAGAGAGAGAATGAAAGAGAGAATGAGTAGGGAGGGCAGCAGGGAGAGGAGAAGCAGACTCACCACTGAACAGGGAACCCGATGTGGGGCTCAGTCCCAGGAGGCTGAGATCATGACCTGAGCTGAAGGCAGACACTTAATGACTGAGTCACTCAGGCACCCCTAGGTTATATATATTTCAAGCACACACACACACATATGCACACTTCTATACAGCATTACAAACAATACTGGAGTAAAAATGACAGCCAAATTATTTTGTTCTACCAATTTGTCTTCTTTTTCTTTTTTTTAAGATTTTATTTATTTATTTGACAGACAGAGATCACAGGTAGGCAGAGAGGCAGGCAGAGAGAGAGAGAGGAGGAAACAGGCTCCCCGCTGAGCAGAGAGCCTGATGTGGGGCTCGATCCCAAAACCCTGGGATCATGACCTGAGCCGAAGGCAGAGGCTTCCCACTGAGCCACCCAGGCACCCCTTAATTTATCTTCTTACTAACATTAAATGTGTGTTGAGTTTCCCACATTTATGTGAGGGATGATACTGAAATTGGATATTACCAATCTTTGTTGTTGTTAATGTTTCTTTTGTTTGGAAAAAGGGTCCTTATAAGAGGAACTGTAGTCCACTTTGCTTTAAAGTGAAGTTGGGATTCAAATGGGGAAGATCCTAAATGGCAAATAGGACATTTGAATATTTTTAAAAAATATTTTATTTATTTATTTGACAGATCACAAGTAGACAGAGAGGCAGGTAGAGAGAGAGGGGGAAGCAAGCTCCCTGCTTAGCAGAGAGCCCAATGTGGGGCTCGATCCCAGGACCCTGATATCATGACCTGAGCTGAAGGCAGTGGCTTAACCCACTGAGCTACCCAGGCGCCCCAGGACACTTGAATATTTTTAAAGTAATGAAAGAGAAAGGATTTGAGAATTTTTTTATACATTATAAAATGTTTGAGCTGAAAGAAATCTTAAAAATTATGTTTCCATAAATTTATTTTATAGATGGGAAATAGAAATTCTAAGAAGTAAAATGATTTATTTAACCACACACTATCCATTTAAAGCAGATCTGATATTAGAACAAGGTTGGTTGGGTCTCAGCCTGTTACTCTCCAGTTTTATTCAGCAAATATTTAGTAAGCATCTTGTACTAAGTACTAAAGATTCAGCTAGTAAGAACACATACTTATCGAGCACTTTCTTGTGCCAGATCTTTCAGATACATTTTAATCTAGCCCAATGTATATACCATACTAAATCAATCTACTATGTTTTTTTTTTCCTTTTATTGTATGTTTGGGGTTTTGTTTTGTTTTGCTTGTTTGTTTTTTAGTATTAGTAAGTATTCCTACGTTTCAGTGTGGTAGTAATTCTTAGAGCCAAGCCTCAAGTTCTTTCTGTAGATCAGTAGGAAAATGATACTATTGTTTTACTCAAAAAGGTGTCAAACGGAGAGCATGGCTGATTGCTTTTTTCTCAGGTCTGTTTAGAGTATCAGGCACTTCTCTTTGTAAGCCCTCAGTGTGCACAAACCTGAGAAATGCCAAAATTGAAAGAAAGCCAGCTGAGGTTGAAAGAGTGGCTGAAATGTGGCTGGGGAGACCGGTTAGATAGATCAAGGAGGACTTTGTTGATCTAGCTAAAGATTTTTGCTTTTGTTCTAAGGGAAATGGGAAACTAATGAAGGGTTTTAAGTGGATGCTCCACAGGGTCTTATTTGCAATTAAAAGAGAAGGAAGGGGGAGACTCTTGGGTTATAAATGCATTAGGAAAGCTGCAAGGTGAATGAATCAGGAGGCTATACATCATTAGTCTAGGTGGTAGTTGATGGCAACTTGTTCCCTAGCTACAATATATAGAGAAGTGGAGTTACATTAGGGACACAGAATTGACAAGATTTTGGTGAACTGATATGGCACGGAGAGGGAAAAGTTAGTGTCTTGTATTATTCTCTAGATCACAGCGAATGCTCCTGGATTCAAGCGGGTGATGTTCATTGGGATGAGAACTCTGGAGTTAGAAGATTGAGAGGAAGATCATGGGGTCAGTTTTTAAATGTTGTGAAGGGCCTGAAACTTCACATAAAGACTTAGGGGGTGATTAGACAAACGATTTAGAGGTCAGAGAAGAGCTAGAGATTTTAATTTGGGAGTCTTGGGTACTTGGTAGAAGACATTGCCTAGGTCGAGGTACCTTTTTTTTTTTAAGGAACTTGGGTTAAAGCCTCTGCCTTCAGCTCTGGTCGTGATTTCAGGGTCCTGGGATCAAGCCCCACATCAGGCCCTCTGCTCAGCGGGAAGCCTGCTTCCCTGCCTCTCCGCCTACTTGTGATCTTTCTGTCAAACGAATAAATAAAATCTAAAAAAAAAAAAAAAAAAAAAGCATTGGATGGTTCAGATTCATAATTTTCATTTTTTAATTCATATTATTACCCTATTTTTATTTTTGTAAACATTTGGGCTATTTTTCATTTTTAACATTATCTACCTTTGGATTATGAGCTAAAATCCTTGTTGCTGAATTAGCTGAACACCATAGCAGATACATGTTTAATAAATAGTAAGGGATTGTTAGGTGGTGGAAATGTTAGATCTCTGCTGAACAGATTGGCTAGATAGTACTTTGGTCAAGTATTTCATATTTTGATCCAGCTACCTCTGGAAAATAATCTGACATTTTACGTGCTTAAGCACTTTCAAGAGCACTCATCTAACTTTTCCTCCAACCACTGGTTTGTTGTCACATCACAGAGCTTATTTCGGGAACCAGTGAGCTCTTAAAAATAAGCTTGTTTTTAACCAAAAGGACACTCTTCTATTACAGCTGAATTGGATAAAATTAGTATCTAAACGGCGATTGAAATTCTCATGTCTTTGTCTTGTCTTTCTTACACCTAGTAAATGGCTACAAATGAAATGTCACTTCACATAAGATTTAGTTGCCAAGATTTTTAAAAAAGAAACACAGATATGTTCTTCACAGTTGCCCTAACCACGCAGCTTTTGTGCTGCTTCAAGTTGCTCAAACTGTGCTCTGAGGAAGCCCTTAAACTGCTTAAAAGGCCAGAGACTGAAACAGACTATTGCACAACTCTTCACCACCGGGCGGTTTCGCTTCCAAATCTGGCTTTCGTATCATCCCACGGCTGGAGTCGCTTCTGGCTCCACTGGAGCCAGCCCGGTTCCCCTCAAAAGCAGCCAGGGTTTCCTCGTCCGAGCCCCGGGCGCCCCTCCCTCCGCCCAAGGATTTCGCGAAAGTGATGCCGCGTGGGCGCGGGGCCCCCAGAGGTCCCATTGTCCGGCCGGGGAGACTTGCTTTTCCCAGAGTGACTCCCGCACTCAAGTCCCACCATCTAGGTTAACCAAAGGTCTACAGGTCTCCGCGCCACTCCCCTCCCCCCGCCGCCCCATTGTCTGCCTCGCCCCGCCCCGGGGGACACGTGCGCCTGCAGCTTCCCGAGCGAGAAGAGCGCGGGGCGGCGGCGGCGTGGACACAGCCGGGAACGGCTCCGCGGCCGCGGCGCCGGGGGCGGGGGCCGGGCGCGCACGGACCGGTGGGTGCCCTCCGGGATCTGCGGTAGCTTTCCGCGCCCCCCGCCCCGCCGGCCCGGGACGGGGCGGGGGATAGGGCGGACGGGAGCTCGGTGGGGGTGGCGTGCGCGTGGTGCTGCGGTGGGGGTGGGGTGGGGTGGGGCGGGGCGGGGTGGGGAGATGCCTGTCTCCTGACAAAGGAGAACGAGAGGGACACGCTGAGCCGGCCCGCCCCGCACGGAGGAGAGCAGGAGGGGGAGTGCCGGGAGGGGAAGGGGCGGGCCTTTCATTCACTGTCGGCCCCTCCGTCGCCGCCGGAGCGGAAGGGCGGGGTCTCGCGCCCCCCTCCCCCGGGAGGTGAGGAGCTAGGGAGGTGGCGGGGCGTGGGGGCGGAGCCCGCGGGCGCGCGTCCCGAGGCGTAGACTACGTCGTCACGTCAGCGCGGGAGAGAGAAAGAGAGGAGCCGACTCGGCTGGGACTGGGGGACGGAGTCGAGAGAGCGAGCGAGGGAGGGTGTGAGCGAGCTTTCGAGCGAGGAGGGGAAAGGCGGCCACTCGTGTTTGAGCGGCCGCGGACGGCACTGGGAGTGGTGGGGGAAAGGAGTAGGGAGGGGAGAAAGAAAGGCCGAGAAAGGAGCCGGACGGAGGCTCGTGGTGGTAGGGGGAGAAGGAGGAGCTGGAGGAGGGCAGGGGCAGAGGGAGTGAGTGAGAGAAGCGGACGCGCGAGGGAGGGGAGGGAAGGGGGGGGGTCACGCGGGCGCGCGCGCGCGCACCGGGAGCGCGCTCGGAGGCGAGTGGAACTGGATCGGGTTTGCTGCCAGCGGCGTGAGCTTCGGCCGCCATTTTACAACAGCTCCACTCGCGCCGGACACAGGGAGCAGCGAGCACGCGTTTCCCGCAACCCGATCTCCTCGGACAGGATCCTTCCGCCGCAGCCCAACGGGGAGGTAACGACCGCTTGGACCCGGGTCTGGGAGGGGAGCACCGTGACATTGTGGAGTGAGCTGGGGGAGGGAGGTGTGGGGAGAAACCGGCTTTTCTGGAAAATGGATTCCAAGGGGGAGAGGAGCACGTTGACTAGGGCTGCTTGAGAGTAGGCCGCGGCCCGCGCCGCCACTTCCTCCTCTTCTCCATGTGCTGCCGCCGTTCGGGCTTTGTCTGCGGCGCTCCGGGGAGGAGGCGGCCCCTTGGCCCGCGCGGACCGCGAGCGGCGGCGGAGTTGGTGCTGTCGTGGCCGTCGTCGCGGCGCGGGAGTGGGCGGAGAGGAGCGGGTCCCGTCCCGCAGCCGCGCGGCAAGCTTGGGTGGTGCTTGCGGTCCGGCGGGCGTTAGGCAGTTCGCGGAACGCCCTCACTCTGCTGGGTTGCCGGCCTTGGGCCGGGGGTGGGACAGCTGGCCCCGGCGCCGCAGTCAGTGCACGGGCGGGCGAGGGGTGGGGGCTTGCACCACGCGCCGCGGCTCACGTCTCGGCTGGGCGGGCGGGCGACTGGGGGTCGCCGGCGCCCGGGGCGGAGAGAGCCATGTGTCACGGCGGAGACGGCGGCGCTGGGGGGGGGGCGGGGAGAGCCTGTGGCCTGGCGCCGCCGCGGCCTCGGTGTGAAGGGGCGAGGTTGTCCTGCTGCTGCCTTCTGGGGGCTCGGATCTTGGCTTCAGGTTGACGTTGGGAGCCGGTGATGGTCGTCTTGGCCTGGGACTCGGTGGGTTTCCGTTGAAGGAAGTTGTAGGACATTTGAAGGCGCAGAGCACGTGTTTCTAATGGGCTCCTGGTGGCCGCAGCGGTGAGGCTGCCGCTATGGGTGCGGAGTCGGGGGCGGGCTTTGGGGTGCGGGGGTGAAGGGTGGAGAAATTGGGTGGTAGAAAGGTAGCTTGTGTGAGCGCTTTGTTCTTCGCTGGCTGTTGTTACTGATCTATAAGCGGCAGGCGGGAAAAGCGCGCACTTTGGGGGTTTACCTTGGAGAGAGAAAAGCCCAGCTTTGCTTTCTCTGCACACCTCATTTTCTGTTCAGGCACAGCTGCATGTGGCACGCTGGCTGGTCCTCGTGCTGATTGGGCTCCATTTGTAATATGGTTTTTCCTAGGGAGTGTTAGCAGGTGAGTCAGGGGTGGTGCTAAGGAAAAACATAGTGAATCTGTCCTCCTGTGCCCCACGCTCCAAATCTGGCTTGTCAGGCGATAGTGACTGTAAGGTTTCTTTAAAGGGAGGTGCAGGTTGGCTGGTGTAGAAATTGGTAGAGAAAGTAAAGATTGGGGCTCTTATATTTCTTCTACCCTTTTTGAAGATCCTAGTTTAATTTTGCTTATTGCGTTTGAACAGATCTCTGGAAACATGGCTACAGAACATGTTAATGGAAATGGTACTGAAGAGCCCATGGATACTACTTCTGCAGTTATCCATTCAGAAAATTTTCAGACATTGCTTGATGCTGGTTTACCACAGAAAGTTGCTGAAAAACTAGATGAAATTTACGTTGCAGGTAAGAACTAACACTTGCAAAATTATATTATGAAATTTTTCTATTGGATTTCTGGCTTTGAGCTAAAATAGCAACTTTTTGTGGTTTCCAATAAGTGTGGGAACTAGAGTTTTGCTCTGTCGTGATAGTTGTGAACTAGAGGTTAAGGTGCATAGAGGGAGGGAAGAAGGAAGGGTTAGGAGGTAAAGACTGGCTGGCCAGATGGATAAGTATATGATGGTAGCAACAGCTGCAAAATGTTGGGAACAGGCCATGTGACTTTTTGGGGTATTTTTATAGTAGGATTCTTGTTAAAGTACTCGGTAACTGTAGACTTGTAGTCTGTCTTGGTGTGGCTGTTGCTTTTTCTAGTGGTATTTGAAATTGAGTAGAGGTTCAGTTGTCATGCTTGGTACTTTGTTGGTTGATTTTAGGATTTGTAAGCCTATATATTTATTGTAGAAATACTTAGCCTTAAGAACTAAGTGACTTAGACACAGAACATGATGTAAAAGAAGTTGATTCATTATTGCAAGTGTGGTTGAGAGGCCTTATTTAGTTGAGAGTGCAGTTCAGAATGACTAAAGAATGTGTGTTTCTCATTATATAGATAAGGGATATGGGAGAATTCTTAGTTGGCAAGCATGTACCTGTATTGGCAATCATGGTCTCTTAAAAAAAAAAAAGTTTCCAAAAATATTAAAGTTGACAACTAATTAAGTTTTCTTTTCTCCAGGGCTGGTTGCACATAGTGATTTAGATGAAAGAGCTATCGAAGCTTTAAAAGAATTCAATGAAGACGGTGCATTGGCAGTTCTTCAGCAGTTTAAAGACAGTGATCTCTCTCATGTTCAGGTAATGCTAATTTCAGTATAAATAAAATAGTAATTTTGATATAGTTTGTTCCATTTGATTAGATATAGTTAAGACAATAGTTAAATCTGTTTGGAAAATTCTTTTGTAGAACAAAAGTGCCTTTTTATGTGGAGTCATGAAGACTTACAGGCAGAGAGAAAAACAAGGGACCAAAGTAGCAGATTCTAGCAAAGGACCAGATGAGGCAAAAATTAAGGTATGCCTTTAAAAGCTTTTTTAAAGAATTGCCTTCAGTTTTAAAGTGCTTTTAACTTTCTTCTAGCTTTGCTGAATACTTCTTGGATGTGAAATGGGTGTGTTTCTTCAAGATGTTGACAGTTAATAATCATGAGATTATTTGTTAAATCTTTTTTAATTACTATTTTGAAAAGTTTCCTGCCTTTAGTTATTTCTGTTTCTACAACAACTCACTTTTAAGTTTCTCTTGTTACTGAGCTATGGTTTAAATCAGTGCTATTGGTATTCTAAAGAAAACACTTAAATATGTCTGCCATATTTCTAAATGTTTTCTGAAAAGCTGCAAGCCCAAATTAGTGACAGTGGAACAAAAATGGGAGGGCATCAGGTCACTTCATACTGGAGGGGAGTGTACATTTAATGGTTGACTGTTTTTCTTAGAATTCTCAAACCCCAAGTTAAATGGCTTTAGAATTTTTAATACTTTCTTCTTTCTTTTCTATTACTGTTGATTTTAAGGCAAATTTGTTCATTTCTAAAGGCAGCTTTTATCAATAAAATAGATTAGTGTGGAAATGTAAATGAAGAAACAGGCTTAGAGTAGAAGTTCTTTTTTTAATTAAGATCACATAGAACAGTGAGTGGACTCAAATGCAGCTAGGTTTTGATCTTTGTTTTGGTTTTTAGTTCATAGTGATCATAATAGTTTTAATCTGGTGCTCTTAATACAGTGTACTAGTGCTCTTGAACCAAAGGTTATGGTTTAAGTCAGTTATTAATGGTGCTAAGTGATGTTTTAATGGTATGGGAGGAGGGAAACTTGGAATAAGGAGTTAGCTGTTAATGTCCTCCATAAATTTGAGGCTTTCACAGGTCTAGCTGTGAGTGAATTGTGTTTGAATTATAAATCTAACTTTCTCCATAGAAATGGAGTATAGTTGTGCCCATTGTAATATAATGTAATGTCAGTTCTAGTTAAATGTCCTTTTAGGAGTTATGATTATTAAAATTTTATTTAAAATGTAAAGTTTAGTTTATGTGACTTTCTGTTCTATTTTTGGGAGAGAGTGGCTTAAAGCTTTAGTGTGATTTAAATTACAGCAAGAAGAGACAGTGATATTTTTTATAGGATGTTTGAGATGTTTTCTTTTACTTAGGAGTTGATAATAAAGGTATTATTTGGGTCATAATAAAGATTATAGTTAAAAACAAGGTGAAGGTGAAGGAAAAAGGGATTACATATGGGAAAAAGGGAAGATGAGCCATTTAATGGATTCATCTATGTTAAAGTAATATAGTAGATTGCAGTTTATTTTTGTTACCAAATGTTGCATCCTTCAGTAAACATTTGTGTGTAATAGAAAAAGACTGCTGAAAATACTGTAGTGGTTTGTGGGAGTTTAGAAATGGAATTTTTTTATTATAATTTTTTTCACAGATATTTAATATTATTCAGGTAGATGTATAAAATGTCTTGTCATTTTCATTTCTAGAGACTGAGGTGACCCCAAGTCATTTAATAGCATTTTGATAAAATTGGTCATTATGTTTGGTGTCAGTTTGTTTTTATTTCAGAATTTATCAGCTAATTATTAGAATTTATTCTTTAGAAAGGGGTTTTGTGTTTTGCGGTTGAGGTGGTGGAAGAGAATAATTCCTGTTTTTTTTCTTAGGCTAGCAGTGGACCACTTCTAACACTTTTTGCCTATAGTAAGGGGTAAGAGAAACTAACACTCTGATTAGTAAATAGGAGTTGTGTTAAATTTTAACAGTTTGCTTTTAGGGAGATAAAAATATAGAAGTCATTTCACACTGTTGCAGTTATATAGTTTTCAAGTGATTTTGGCTCTCCTTTATTCTGAATGAACCATGTTGTCTGTGAAGTATGGCACTTGAATGTCAGGTGCATTAAGGAGGTGGTTTTTCATGTAACTCCTAAGTTTCTGGACTTAGTTTGGGGAGTATAATTTGTTCAAAGGTTGGTGAAATGACCAGAATGGCAGTATGTATTAGAAGTGTGGGGTATAGGGAATTTATTGAGTTAGAAATCCAGACTTGGGAAGAGGAAACTTACCTACTTCCGTCTCTGGGAGAGTTAAACTCAACCAAATTAGGGGCAGTAACTTTTAAGGAGATATTAGCAGAGTAGATATAGGCCCTGTCTAAAAAGTTGTTGATGGATCAGTATTTTGTGTTGTTCAGTAAACGCTAAATAATTGAAGATCAGAAAATAATTTGATTAGGATCCTGAAATTTTCACTAAAAATTAGAGCTACTGCAGGGTACATTAAAGGAGAAATTCTGAAACCAGATACCAGAAACCTGTTTATAGGGATTGTTGCCAAGGTAAATGGAAAGATTTGAACAAGATTGATTTTCAGCTGTGAAATGCATGGGTGTGGTCTTGTGAATTAAATGTACTAATGACTTTTGAACTTTTCAAGGCACTCTTGGAAAGAACAGGCTACACACTTGATGTGACCACTGGACAGAGGAAGTATGGGGGACCACCTCCAGATTCCGTTTATTCAGGTCAGCAGCCTTCTGTTGGCACTGAGGTAAAGAAACTAAAAACTTGTACCTTTTGTAGTAAATGCACAGGTATCTGGTTTCCTAAAGAAACTCTCCATGGTTTTTACTTCATGTTTAATTTACAGATATTTGTGGGGAAGATCCCAAGAGATCTGTTTGAGGATGAACTTGTTCCATTATTTGAGAAAGCTGGACCGATATGGGATCTTCGTCTAATGATGGATCCACTCACTGGTCTCAATAGAGGTTATGCGTTTGTCACTTTTTGTACAAAAGAAGCAGCTCAGGAGGCTGTTAAACTGGTAAGTTTTTTCTTCCTAAAGTCTCCACATTCACTATCTTTAATTAAAGCCAAGTTTTTTCTTATTGTGCATAAGAGTTAACAAAATGGTTTTGGAATTGCTAATAAGTCACTTCTTTTACACTCTTTGTGTACTCATTGTAGCAGTATTCTTTGCAGGTATGGTTGATTGGACTGAGGATCTATAAAGTAATGTGTCAGATTTCTTGAGTTATGGGTTCTTTGAAACCTCTGGCTTAGTGATGGCTTTTTAATGGGAATGTTAAAACATTTCAGAAAGTAAGTATTTAGGGTAGGGCTCCTTTATATTCCGACTGTACCTGGGCCATCCCTTTTTCTAAAATACATCACAAAGACCTTATGATGATGAATTTTTAGTTCATGAAAAAAAGGGTTTTGTACTGAGTTAAATATTTGATTTCAGTATACCAGATGGACGGTGTGGGGACCTAGTAATTTTCCCAGCGTTTAAAGAAGTTTGTTAATGATTCAAATTATAGTTTATATAATTCATCTTTAAACTAGTTTTATTAAGTTTTGTGACTGAGATGATTTGTACGTTTTATAATTGAAGATGTCAAAGGTCAACGCAAGAGATGTACCAAAAAATATAGCTGGGGAGGAACTTTTGTAAATGGTTCACTAAGTCAGTTATTTCTTTTCTTTTTTTTTCCTTTTTTTCGGCAGTTATTTCTTAAATTTGCCTTGTTTGGCTTACATATTTTATGGGTAATTCCAAGTAAACTTAATATTCCAGATTGATTTCTCCTGAATTTTATTTCTTCCTCATACTCAGATGTTCCACATTTTAAGGCATACCATAAGTAGAGGAACCAACTATGTTTTGCTTTTTATATTGCTTGAATCTCTCCATTGGTGTGTATAACTGAATATGTAAAGACTTTTCATTAGAAAAGTGGTACTTGAGAGATCATAGTGTCTTAAAAAAAGAAAGGGATATTCTGTTTAATAAGTATGGTTATTTAGTGTATAAGTGGTGATTTTTGTGTATTAATATTTTTAAAGGAATCATTAAACATTTGTAGCACACTTAATTCTTGCTACCAAATAGAGTAATTATGGTAGGTCCTCACTAAAATTTATTTCTGGACGATTCCTAAAATCCTTAAGTGCATCATTAGAGGAAGATGATACATAATCTAATTCTAACATGATTTTTAGTGCCATTAAAAACTCATTATGAAATATTTTCAGTTTGGGCAGTTGCCTTGGCTTAACAAATAAAGATTGTCCAAAATTGCATTGCTCTTGTTAATATAGTTAAGTTTTTAAACTGTAACGCAGAAAGTTCCATAGGTATCCAAACAGCCATTTTGATTCATCTAGGAACTAATTCTTGTATTTCCTTACACTTTACTCTGGGTTTGTGATTTGAGCCCCTATCTGGGAGCAGGTTTATTTACTGCCTGAAGAATTAGGAGGATTTGCATTTTGGTGCTTTTTGAAAGATATTTTTAGTGGTAGTGTTGTATATCCACTGGGATGAATTGGATGTATCATCATTGCTTTTTTTAAAAAGGATGCTTTACTGTGGTAGGATTTTGGTGATAACAGATTTGGGAGATTTGCCTTAATGTAACAGTGAGGACTAGACTTTTGAGGAAATGAAACATTTTAGAGAAACACGGAATTAAAGTTAATTAGGATGTTTTTTGCTATTTTGTATTTATTGTGGAAATGAGTACTCTTCTAAATGTGTTCCTTAAAGGAGCATATTTTGAGAATTAATCCTACATGTATCATGAGAGTTTACTTGAATTATACCTCTTTGTAAAGTGAATTTTTATGTGAAATATTGGAATGGTTATTCTAGTTGTAGATGATCATATGTTAAAAAAATGCCTGTTTGGCATTATTTATAGATCAGACAGGATTGAAGCATAGTTTCTTTTTGCTTTCCTGTACTTTGAGTGTCTTGAGGAATACCTTAGGTCAAGATAGTTTATGTATTGGGGTGCCTGGCTGGCTCAGTCATTAGAGCATGTGACTCTTGATTTCAGGGTCATGAGTTCAGGCCCCATGTTAGACATAGAGTTTACCTATTTTTTTTCTTTAAAGATTTTATTTATATGACAGACAGCAAGAGAGGGAACAGAAGCAGGGGGAAGGAGAGGGAGAAGCAGGGAGCCTGATGTGAGGATCAATCCCAGGACACTAGGATCATGACCCAAGCCAAAGGCAGACACTTAAACTGAGCCACCCAGCCACCCCCATAGAGCTTACTTAAAACGTAAAGATAGTTTTATGGTTTTGATCTTATTTTTTGGTATGATTCAGTAATGGTTTTCCCCACCTAGGCTAAAAATTACAGATTTTGGGACGCCTGGCTGGCTTAGTTGGTAGAGCATGTAACTTGATCACAGGGTCATGAGTTTGAGCCCCATGTTAGGGGTAGAGTTTACTAAAATATATATAAATGTTGTGGATTTAAAATTTTTATATATGTTGTGTCTGAATTACTTGTAAAGTGGATTGGTACTAACAACTGAAAAAGAGGCAAGAACTTAGAAGCAGCTGCAAACTTTTTAAATGACACAGTTTTCAGCCAATATTTGCTTTGTATTTTGGGGAATAAAAATGTTTTTCCTAAATGATGATGATCTAAAGGGGAAGCAAAATCTCAACTTGGGAAAGGTAAATAAATAGTTATCTATTGAGTGCTTGTTAAGACACAGGAGCTGTGCTAGGGTGCTACATTATTACCTTTAAATACTACTTCGATTTATTTTTTAAAGTAATTGGAATTTATTCTGCAGAAGAGTAAATAGCTTGGGAGACTTACTGGATGCCCTACAGCTTTAGTGTTATACCAGGTTTGTTTAGTTTAAGTTCTTATCTTTGGCTAGACAGAACAGTTTAAGTCAGCAATACACGTCATGTCATCAGGTAGCCTGATTCTTTTAAATTATGTAGTGGTTTAGGTAGTGTTAAAAGGAGCACAGGAAATAAGTCCTGTTTCTACTGCCAAAATGTTTATGGCATCTATCTTCATTGCTACCACCTTAGTCTTAAGGTACCATTTGAAGAACCTTCCTGCTATTCATTGCTTTCCACTGTCCCTTTACTCTTACCATAGGTTAGATCACAACATTCCCATGTTGAAAACTTTAATGATGGCTTCCAAAAGGGCCCTATCCGATCAGGTTTCTCCTTACTTTTTTCTTTTTTTGCCCTTCCATCCATACTTTGTCTTTTTGTCCCCCACATAAACTATGACTATTTCCATCGCAAGGCTACCCTCTGTTTTTTTTCCAAGGCTCCTCCAGTTACCATGGCTGCTGTCTTACCAAGGAGGTCTTAGAGGGCCTTTTCTGACTTGAGCAGCTTACCATCCAGTTGCCCCATGACAGTGCCCTGAACACAATAAAATAGAATGTTCAGATGTATTTAAAATTGTTTGTTGGTTTTGTAAATTACTTGGTTATTCCTCCAGGATACAAGCTTTTTTTCCCTCTGTATATCCCTGACATTCAGAACAGTGCCACTATATATTTATCCAGTGGGTGCTGGGTAAATAACCTACCTGACTGGCTCACTAGTGCCTTCTCATCTATTATTTATGACTCAAGAATTTATAACATTCCCATATTAGCTATGGATTTTTTTTTTTTTAAAGATTTTATTTATTTATTTGACAGACCGAGATCACAAGTAGGCAGAGAGAGAGGAGGAAGCAGGCTCCCTGCCGAGCAGAGAGCCCGATGCGGGGCTGGATCCCAGGACCCTGGGATCATGACCTGAGCCGAAGGCAGAGGCTTTAACCCACTGAGCCACCCAGGCGCCCCTAGCTATGGATTGTTATACTATTTAAAGATCGTCTAGCTTTTATTTGCAGTTATTTATTCAGTGGTAGGGATTATTGTGGATAAATTGGGGGGCATTGCTTTCCCCTTCGTCCTGTGGAGATACTCGGAAGTAAACATAGTATTTGGTGGTGTCACAAAGACCAGGAAGAATGGTAGGCAGCAGGTGTGTAATTATCTTTGTATGGTGTGCTCCTGGAATTGAAGCTCAGGGCCACTTGGACCCCAGTGCCCATCACTTTCCTAGATAATAGAAATATTCTGCTGAAAATGCTGATAGTGCTTATGTTATAAATGCTGGACTGATGGGTCTCTATCTGCATATTAAAAGTTAAAATTTTAATAGGCAGTGATGGTTTTATTTACCAAAGTAGTTGATGTATGCTGGTGTAGCATCTATAAAACCATTTTTTATGAATGCAGGTGACAAGACAGGTCCACAAGATATTCTGTTGCATTTTAACAAATAGTGTGCTTAATAGGAAGACTTCTGTGGACGTACAAGGTAGTTTGATCCAGTTCTTGACTTTATGGAACATGAGAGGCAGACTACAGTGAAAGAGGAAGCAGATGCATTGTTCAGAGGGTAACAGTGATGAAGGGGTAGATTGTATTGAGTTCGTTACAGAAGAGTTTTTATAAAACTTGATAAAGATGATCAAGCAGGATATTTAGGGAAACAGGTGAATGTAGTTGAAGCAGTGTTTTGCTCAGTAATGGGAGATAAAGCTAGTATGAAGTTAGTGCCAGAAGGTAATTGTCATGACTACTGGGCTAAGTTGCATGATACCATTAAAGTTTTGAGTCTTGGTGTGGGTAACATAATGTAAATAACAGAATAGTGAAGGAAGTTTGGATGAAGAGAACAAAGGCCCAGGAGGGTCACAGCCATAGAAGGGGAGGGAGAGAGGTTAAAGATTTTGGAAGGAGAGATACTAGATAGTGGTACACTATAGGTTCCATTCTGATTTTTAACAATGATTTAAATCAGGACATAGTTGGACTGCCCTCAGAATGTCTGGTGACTTGAGTTTGCATACAGTGGTAAATGCCCTGGATGATTATATCAGGACCTGAAAAGATTCTGATAGTCTGAAACAGATAGTTAACATGAGCAAGATGGAATTGACAAAGGTCAAGTCCTTTATACAATTAATTTCAGAAGTAAGATGTAGTGTGAGTCGGCAGTGTGGAGTGGTTGCCAGGTAGCTCAGGTAATCATGGATTGTGTGTTACAGACCATGGTGTTTAGAAGTGGGAGATTATTAATAGTCTCCAGCTTATTCTAGACTCCTCAATCTCAGTCTATATCTACAGTATTGTGTTATGGATGTTACTATCTGGTGACACTCTTAGTAAGCACATTAGTTGGGCAGTATCACAGAAGGAGTGATTGGCAAGGCATGGAGAACAATTGAGTCATGACCTTTGTGTGCAGGTATATGAAGTGCTGTCATTTGGGGGAGAAAGGAGTTACTATAGAATTTTTAGAGTAGTAGATTTTGGCTCAGTGTAAAGATTTTGGGGGCACCTTGCTGGTTTAGTCAGAACATTCAGCTCTTGATCGCAGGGTTATGAGTTTGAGCCCCACATTGGATGTAGAGATTATTTAAAGAAAAACCTAAAGGAGATTCTTAAATATGTAAAAATAAAGTGGACAGTCTGGGGACGTAGTGGCTTTGCTGCTGTGGGAAGAGTTAGAACTGAATAACCATTTCTGCATTAGTTTTCAAATCTGAGATTGCTAGTTTGGGGAGATTTGGCAACTGACTGGCTATGAGGGAAGGAAAAGTGATGGGATTTTAAGCCTAGATGACAAGAATGTTCCAGACTGTACAACTCCTGCTATGGTGTTCCGAAAGACTGAAACTGCATTGATTAATGTTCAGACTTCATCTTTATTTTGTCACCTCACTGTGGAACTAAATCTGAAAGCTAGATTTCTGAAATACCTTAACATCAGTGTTGAACTTCTTGAGTTGGGAGGCATCACTTTTTGGGGGGGGGGTCATTTTAATGCTATGATTGTGTCCTGATATACTAATTCTTAAGAGTTAGGATTGATCAGCATTACTTTAGAATCTCTGTTAAGGTTCAGAACAGTTTTATAATGCCCTTCTACCACTCAACTTGCTGTTAACCTGCTGGGGTGTGAAATTTATGTTGATGGGTCTTAAAATTCTTAGGTTAATTCAAGTCCACATATAAAAATGCATGTTTAATCTGTAGATTGGGCACTGCTTTAAGATATGTTTATTTCTGGGTAGTGGGTACTTTTTTCCTTTTTTAAAAAGATTTTTAAATTTTTGAGAGAGCACGAGCTGTGGGGCGGGTGGGGTGGGGTAGAGGGAGAAGCAGACTCCCCTCTGAGCAGGGAGCCCAAAGCTGGACTCATTCCCAGCACCCCAGGATCACGACCTGAGGTGAAGGCAGATGCTTAACTGACTGAGTGAACTACCCAGGTGCCCTTCTTTTTTCTTTTTTTGAGTAATCTTTACACCAGACTTAGGGCTCAAGCCCTTGACCCTGAGATCAAGAGTCAAGTGCTCTAACAAAAGAGTCAGCTAGGCATCCCTCTGGGTACTTCTTTTACTTTATTTGGACAATATGCCCAGGGGGTCTCCTTTGCTCCTTTAATGGTTTAATTGGAGAGCCAGTTTACTATGTGGGTTAGCTCTAATTGTTTTGTCCTTTTTTACTTAAAAAAATGTGGATGAAGAATTATAGTTGACTTTCTAAATCTTGCTAAATTAAATCTTCATATCATTTGTATTGTTTAGAAACCACAGCCATCCTAAATAACCTTTACCTACCCTGCATTGTTATACTATAGGAGGACTAGTGAAGAAACTTCTCTTCTGTAAATGATGAGATGGTCATTACTGCTTTGAAGCAGCTTTGTTAAATGTTGTGGAAGTGGTATAACCAAGAATTCTGACTTTCCCTATAAGTTTTTCTTTTTTTAAACTTGTTTTAAAACATTTTCTTATGGTAAATAGGTCCTACTCTTAGGACTTCTGGAGGAAAGTTATGCCAAGTTCTATTACTTCAGAATAAGTCCGATATTCCCTTTAAACACTTCATATTTTTTTCTGTTTTTTGATATCTTAGTTTTAGTCAAGTCCTTGAGTTGAATTTTCAGGTAACCCATAGATCTCTACTCTTTTTTTTTTTTTAAAGACTTTATTTATTTGACAGATCACAAGTAGACAGAACAGCAGAGAGAGAAAGGGGAAAGCAGGCTCCCTGCTGACAGAGCACCCAATGCGGGGCTCGATCCCAGGAGCCGGAGATCATGACCTGAGCTGAAAGCAGAGGCTTAACCCACTGAACCACCCAGGTGTCCCTAGATTTCCACTTTCAAGAGGTTTTTGGTCTTAATAGAACATAAATGCTATGAGAAAACCAGGTGTGTGGCAGGATTTTTCAGCCTCAGTACTGTTGATATTTTAGATCAGGTGATTCTTTGCTCTGCCGAGTTATCTTGTGAATTGTTGGATATTTAGTACCCTCTCTGACCACTGCGTACCCACTAAATACTAGCAGCAAGGCCCCATCCCTAGTTGACAACCAGAAAATGTCTTTAGACATTGTCAGATGTCCTCTCGGCACAAAGTCATTGTTTAGAATTACTGGTCTGTGTTAAACATAGAAGGGTGTTTTGTTGACCTTTTTTTATAGGATTTAGGTGTTGCAGAGTGTGCGGTTGGGCCCAAATCTACAGGTATGCAGAGGAGTTTGGATGATGGAAGTTTCAGGGAAACATTTTATTCAGAGGCTCAGCAGTATAACGCTGTTTGAGAACTCTTGTCAATAGCTAAGATTATTGTGGAGAGAAAGTAGTAGCAGCAGTAGGAATTTAAGGTTAAATTTACATGATGTCCAGGTATTTGAACTTTATTTTGGTGATGGGGAGGCACTGAGAGATTGTTTCAATAGGCAAAACCTGTGATTTCTTTTCTTAAAAAAAGGTCTCAGGCATAAGTGTAGAAAATACAAATAATCCTGGGATCATGATGACCAGGTACTTTGATAGCATGAATTGAATCAGTGTGGTAGAAAGTATAAAACTGTTCTGAACTGGAGGAAGGACATTTGAATTTCATGTTAGATTTGAGGATCTGAAGATGGAGAAAGGGACAGGGAGGAATTGATATTTTGACTTAGTATATGCTTTCTTGTCTTCTACCTGATGTACCTTTTATGCAAAAATGGGAGAAGGAGGAATTCCTGGCTATCTCATTCATTGGAGCTACTCTTGATTTCAGGGTTGTGAGTTTAAGCCTCACATTCAGTGTAAAGCTTACTTTAAAAAACAAAAAACCAAAAAACAGGAATGGTTTCGCTTTGCTATAAGGCTGGTCTACAAATTGTATGGAAATTCATGTTGATTTTTTTTAGCTTGTGTAGCCCCACTTGTAGGTACACACAACATTGAATTTTGAGGCCAGGTATGGGGGATTAATCTGTAATTATTGATGCTGCTGCCACCTTTACTACTACTACTAAATGAAATTTTGAGGTGATTTTAATTGTATGATATAAATAATTTACTTTTCCTGATTAGCGTTAATAGTTTGAACTTTAGTTTGTAAATAATACTGATGAGTGGATTTGTCATTTTGACAGATTGGGTTTTACCTCTTTAATATCTCACCTGTCTATGGGATATAGTTGCTTAAAGACTTTACTTTTTTATTGTAGTTTTATATTTGCTTCTGTACTTGCACTATAATCAATCCACTTGTCTTTTCTACCTTCATTGTAGACTTGATGAAAATGAAATGGGGGGGGGGAGTAGGGTTGGATTCGGGAAAAGGAGGTTTTCTCCTTTTAGAATTACATATTTAAAGGTACCCATTAGGGGCGCCTGGGTGGCTCAGTGGGTTAAGCTTCTCTGCCTTCGGCTCAGGTCATGATCTCAGGGTCCTGGGATAAAGCCCCACATCGGGCTCTCTGCTCAACGGGGAACCTGCTTTCCCGCTCTCTCTGCCTGCCTCTCTGCCTACTTGTGATCTTTCTCTCTGTCAAATAAATAAATAAAATCTTAAAAAAAAAAAATAAAGGTACCCCTTATTGCAACTTTTTACAAGAGTAAAAAGAAGATGAGGAAAAACAGATTTAGTTCCTGGTTAACAGAATGGGGGAAACTCTGTTGGTATTTGAGTCTCTTTACCTTGCATGAGGATAAGTTGTTGCCAGGTGAATTTAAATAGAAATTAAGGTACTGTGGAATCAGCAATTTTGAATTTAAGCTGCCTGTAGACCCGATTCCTAATTTTATCAAGTTTCTTAAGTTTCAAGGACTAGACGAATTGCATTAAATCATTCATTTTTAAAATGTGTTCTGTCAATATAATGTTTTCTCTTTCATAATTTCCTCTTGGAATGCCATATGCTAACTATATTTTTTAAAGGTAGAGAAATAAGTAGCATTGAAACACGTTTGCCTAAAAAGTTTGCATATATTTTTATAATAAACATAAGATACTATAAGAATTTTTAAAACGTGGTACACTTTTTCCCCTTTCAGTATAATAATCATGAAATTCGTTCTGGAAAACACATTGGTGTCTGCATCTCGGTTGCCAACAATAGGCTTTTTGTGGGCTCTATTCCTAAGAGTAAAACCAAGGAACAGATTCTTGAAGAATTTAGCAAAGTAACAGGTAAGTTGGATTTATGTGGAAGGGGATGCAGCTTCTAATATTGAAGGTAATTGCATACTTCTGTGTGACAAGCATTGTTTTAAACATTCTATTTTTTGACTTGTATTCTCCAGCCATGTGAGATAGGTAACTCTGATTTTTCAGATAAGGAAAGTAGGTACAGAGGGCTTTGGGAAATGCCAAACATTATATACTTCATAAGGAATGCACCTGGGATTTGAATAGTCTGCACTGTTCAATCTGTGCATACACTATTTTGGAAGCTGTGTGTTTTTATGCATTTTTAGGTGATAGCTTGACATTCTTAGTAGGAGTGTTTGAGTAATGATTTGACTTTCTGAATAATTGGAATAATAAATTTTGCTGTAAGCAGAGATTATACATTGTCAATATAGTGCAATTTCTTTGAACTATAAAGCATTTTTTATAATAGTTTCCATGTTGAGCTGCTTTTATTAAAAAATATTTTGTCTGCCTGGAATATTTAGTAAATTCTCAGGCTGTTAATAAGTCTCCAGGAACATTTGAAGTCTTACTTAATACTAATATATTTCACTTGAAATAAAGCTGTTGATATCTGAGGCCAGAAAAGTGTCATCAAAAAATTTTAGAGGCACCTGGGTGGCTCAGTTGGTTAAGTGTCTGCCTTTGGCTCAGGTCATAAACACTAGGGGGTCTGCTTCTCCCTCTTCCTCTGACCTTCCCCCTGCTTTTGTGCTTTCTCAAATAAATGAAGTCTTTAAAAAAATAATTTCAGTGTTTACTTGTATAATAAAAAATTTGACCATGTCTGACATATACTGCTATTTTCCTAACAGTTATGTAAAAATTTTATGCCTCTGTCATTTAATTAAGGATTTTACAAGTGTGTTGAGAACACTTGTAAAGTGTGGATTATTAGGCAAATTATCTGGACCAGTTCTTTTGAGAGTCTTTTTTAAAGATAAGAGATTAATTTTTCAGTTTTATATCCCATTATTATATTAGAAAAATCCTTTAATCGATTTTATTCTTGCTTATTTTATCTAATTTCTCTGAAATGATTGCTTATTTTCAGAGGGTCTCACAGATGTCATTTTATACCACCAACCAGACGACAAGAAAAAAAACAGAGGCTTTTGTTTCCTTGAATATGAAGATCACAAAACAGCTGCCCAGGCAAGGCGTAGGTTAATGAGTGGTAAAGTCAAGGTCTGGGGAAATGTTGGAACTGTTGAATGGGCTGATCCTATAGAAGATCCTGATCCTGAGGTTATGGCAAAGGTAATGGCAGTCATGTTAATAATTTTTTTGAGGGGTTGGTGGAAGAAGGGGAAAGCTTTAGAGAGGGATGTAAAGAACTTCTAAAATGAATTGTTTACTTTTTGAAAAACCAAATTTTTGAAAGAGAAGTATTCTTTAATAAAGCCACATATCAGAAATAATATGTATATAGTCAGTGAATATAGAAATTTATTTTTGGACCCTGTCATAGTTACGTAACTGTCATACTCTCAAGGTGATGAGTAGTTAGCCTATATGCTGTGGAGATGGTTCACTATCATTTTTGTGTGAAGTCTGAGAGCAGTTTCTTTGTGTATTTGAGAATGGCGCCATTAGCTTACATGGTTTTTGTGTTAAAAGTCCTACTCCTAAAAATAGTGAACTGTACTGGCCTCAGCAGAGCTGCTGCAGTTACAAGGTTTAGCTATTATTAGGTATCCTGCTTCAGCAGTCAGTTGAGACATCCTATGAGAACAAACATCTCTTGAGTCAACATTTTGTAGTTAAGTTATTCTGTCCTTTGTCATTTAAGAATTCCCCCTAATGGTGATAGGCTAGCAGCTACAACTTGTTCACTTAAATCAAGAGTGTGAAATGCCAGAACTGTGAATATTGCTAAAGGGTAAGTAGTCTTGAGGACAGAAGATACTTTGTATTTTTTCTCTGGCCTGTTAAACTCTTTAGGATTATCACATTAAGAAATTCAGATGTTACTTCAAGTATTTAGGAGGAAATGATGTTTCTTAGCAAAAGGGCAGCTTTTCTAATTGTACTTTGAGGAGCCCTCTGGACTGAAAATTTATTTTGTCAGTATTTTGAACACTCCTACTTTAAGTTTATCAACTTTTCAAAAGCAGATTCCAATTAGTTTTGACCATCTATGTTAAGAGTTAAATGTTCAACAGCTATCTCAGAGGCGTGGTATTCACATTGTTAGAAAATGACAACCTCAGTTTGAATTGCAGACAAATTACCAATTTTAATAAAAACGACTAAGCACGTTTGTTTTGAGCAAGGTACATAGTTCTTATGTACTCCTTGGCCACACACACATGCACAGCATACCCCACTGTCGGCATTTGCACCAGAGTAGTAGATTTGTTACAATCAGTGAACCTGCATTGACACATTGTTATAACTTAATACATTAGGGATTTACTCTTACTGTACATTCTGTGGTTTTGGTTCAAAAGTAATAGTTACGCTGCCCTAAGAATCCTTCCTGACCTGCATAATCACCTCCCGGCCACTCTAACCCTTGGGAACTATTGTTTTTTGTTTTGTTTTGGGGTCTCCGTAGCTGTGCCTTTTCCCAGATGTCATATATAGCTCTTAAAAATTCTTTTACTTGGTTACATGCATTTAAAGTTCCTCCATATCTTTCCATGGCTTGATAGCTCATTTCTTTTTAGCACTTTTTAGTAATAATCCATTGTCTTGATGTATTGTAATTTATTTATCCATTCACCTACTGAAGAATATTTTGTTTGCTTCCAAGTTTTGGCAATTATGAATAAATCTGTTGTAAACAACCATATGCAGATTTTTATGTGGACATGTTTTCAACTCATTTGGGTAAATAACAAAAGTACAATTGTTGGATTGTATGGTAAAAATGTTTAGCTTTGTAAGAAACTGCCAAACTGTTCTCCATAGAGTGGCTATACTATTTAGCATTTCTACTAGCACTGTTTCTGCTTCATATACTTATTTGCGTTGGGTGGCGTTAGTGTCATTTTCTGGCCATTCTAATGTGGCATTGTTCTTACTTACTTTGTTCTTGTTCTTACTTACTCTTTATTCATTAAAAAAAATTTTTTCTTTAACCTTTACACCCAACATGGGGTTTGCATTTACAACCCCAAGATCAAGCTGCATGTCCTGCTGACTGTGCCAGCCAGCCAGGCACCCCTCATTGTTGTTTCTATTTGTAATTCTTTAACAAAGTGATGTTGAGCATCTCTTCATGTGTTTGTCATCTACTTTGGTGAGGTGTCTGTTCAGGTTTTTACCTGTTAGATCCAGCAGTCACACTACCTAGGTATTTTCAAATGAGTTGAAAACTTGGTCTTTTATATTTCTGATATTCCTTTAATGGTTAGTGACTAAAGTTAATTTTGTAGGGTGGGTTAATGGCATCCTGGAAATTGAACCCTTCGGAAATAAATATACAGGGAGTTTCTGTTTTTTGTTTTTTTTTTTTAAATTTTCAGGTAAAAGTGCTGTTTGTACGTAACCTTGCCAATACTGTAACAGAAGAGATTTTAGAAAAAGCATTTAGTCAGTTTGGGAAACTGGAACGAGTGAAGAAACTAAAAGATTATGCTTTCATTCATTTTGATGAGCGAGATGGTGCTGTCAAGGTAAATAAATGGGGGAACTATTGTAGGCATCTAAATTAAACCAAGGATTTTTTAGTCATCCTGTAATTGGAATATTCTAAAAAGTTGAAGGACACTCAGAGGTCGTGTAATCTACTCCAGTTAACCTTTATTGGCTGTAGCAAATCGCATAACTCACTAAACTGAGTCAAAAAGGTAATTAGTGAAGAGCTGGATCTTAAGATAAAATATAACAACTGTATTTTTAAAATTTGATGCTTCCAACACAGTGAAATGATTTTCATACTTTGAGGCATAATTGTTGTTAAAGGCGTCTTTATATTGATCAGTACCTTATTTTTTAAGGCTATGGAAGAAATGAATGGCAAAGATTTGGAGGGAGAAAATATTGAAATTGTTTTTGCTAAGCCACCAGATCAGAAAAGGAAAGAAAGAAAAGCTCAAAGGCAAGCAGCAAAAAATCAAATGTAAGTAAAAATTGTTTAAATTTAAATGTTGGTAGATGAACTGGTGAAAAACAGGTGTTTTGCAAACCTTTTAAATGCATAACAGGCCTTTACCTTTTAAAGAAGATTTGAAAGGTTTGAGGTGCTGAGAAACGCCAAGAATCTCAAGAAATGTTTATTGAGCTGTTGCTGTTGACCATACTTGTGAAAATAACTATAATTCTGAATAACTAGAGTTTTGTATAATAATGAAAATCAGCAAATTTCCTATGATATTTTATAGAATGTGCTTCTGAATTTCGTGTTTTAAAATTAGCTCTCCAAAACTGATCTGTTTGGTTAAAGTGTGGAGAGTTTTTTTCTCAGAGATAGAAGATATTAAATCTCTGATTATGATAAGCTCTGCTTCCTCTACATCCAAAAGAGGTTTCTCTACCAATATATAGTGCCTGTTGGCACCTCAAACATTTTATATATGAGTTTTGAGAAATAAGAGAATGTAGTGAATAAAATAAGTAACATGGTATTGAAGAAAACTAAGTTTAATGCATTGCATATATTGGATTTTTTAAGAACATATATAAAAGGATATCTTCTTATTTAAGACAGTAAATGAAATTTTTAGCTGTGTAAGAATGAGGTTTGCAATTTTAAAAACGAAGTTGGTAATTTCTAAGGAGGAAGAGGGATAATTGCTATTTGATGTAATAACAAGAGTCACTGAACTTAACTATTTCAGGGGCAGTTTCTGTCTGTTGTCCTATGTGGTTTGCAAAAGAAGGGTTAGGGGTGCTTCTACTTACTTCTTTTACTTCATTATCAGGGAAGTAATCAAATTTCTGCAGTTGGCTGTGCAGTTAGACAAGGAGTCTGCTTCTGAGCCTCAGTTTCTTCAGTTTTAAAAAGGGGATCAGACTTGGAGCTCCTGGGCTCAGTCATTTGAGCATCTGACTTTGATTTCAGTTCAGGTTATGATCTCGTTGTGAGATCTAGCCATATGTTGGGCTCCATACTGGGCATGGAGCCTGCTTGGGATTCTCTTTCTCTCTTTCTCCCCCACCCCTCTTCTTATATGTACTCTCTCTCAAAAAATAAAGTAGAAAGGGTCAGATTAAATTATGTAAGATGTTTTGTACTGTGATTATCCATGTGATCTATACTTGGGGGGGCGACTAAGAGACATGCTTTATAGGCTTAGTGGTAGAATAAGGAGAAAGACTTCGGAAAGCTAGGTTTTGAAGGGGAAGCTAATGCTCTATATTTCAGACCCCTTGAGTATATATTCGGTGCAGTGAAAGTGACTTTTTCATCTCTTGCAGAAGATAGTTAACTGATTATAATCAGGTTTATTCATGCAATAGCAAAAAATAAGTGTCAGAAATTATATTAGAAAAGTAAATAAAGGGACGCCTGGGTGGCTCAGTGGGTTAAAGCCTCTGCCTTCGGCTCAGGTCATGATGGGATTGAGCCCCACATTGGGCTCTCTGCTCAACGGGGAACCTGCTTCCCCCTCTCTCTCTCTGCCTGCCTCTCTGCCTACTTGTGATCTCTGTCAAAAAAAAAAAATCTTAAAAAAAAAAAAGGAAAAGCAAATAAAATAGTTACATTTTATAACTTAATAGGTGGAGGGTGGTAGTAAACAGAAAGTGTCACTGTATTTGTTAATATTTGAGAACAGGCCAAAAGGGATGACTGCATGTGATGCTTGCACTTTAACTTGCTGCAGTCATTCATTGATCTTTTTTTTTTTTAATTTAACAAACTACAGCACGCATTCCTACTTATTCCTCAGTGGGCGTCCCTGTGAGTTGAGTACTCTATTCCCCAGTTTGAGATGAGGAAACTGAGGCACAGAGGTCTACTTGCCCAAGGTCAGTCTCACAGCTAGTAAGTCGTGAAGTTGGATTGGAACGAAGGCAGTCTGGCCACCTCTTACCCATTATACCAAGGTTTCTCAATCGCTCTATAATTAATTGACATTTTGTGCTGGTTGATTCTTGGTTATGGGGGTGTCCTGTGCATTATAGGATGTTTAGGAAGCATCCTTGACCTCTACCCTGACCTCTACCCACAAGATTTCAGTAGAAATAGCTCCCTCTCCCCAGTTAGAATATCTGAAAATGTCTCCAGACATTATAAATGCCCCTGAGGGGCAAAAAGGCCCCAGTTGAGAATCACTGTATGACTGCATGCTATTGTCATTGTATAATTTAGTGGCGGGAAAAAACGATTAATCTGTTGAGATAATTAAGCACAGCACAACAAAATGGTCTGAGAACCTAGTGAATAAGAGTAGCATTTTTTATGTCTTTGAAACAGGGAAAAGCTGGGTCTCTGAATTGAGTATAAAATGACAAATGCTGAAAAAACACAAGAGTAAATTATTCTCATAAG
Organism: Mustela putorius furo; assembly: GCF_011764305.1. Taxonomy (NCBI): domain Eukaryota; kingdom Metazoa; phylum Chordata; class Mammalia; order Carnivora; family Mustelidae; genus Mustela; species Mustela putorius. The sequence continues at coordinate 3,639,837 of NW_025421301.1, forward strand.
GATACGACTTGATTTTTTTATATTACATGGTATTTATCTTAGGGTTCAAATAAAATGATATATGCTTTCCCAAGGGCATAAGGAACTACATATAACTGTACTGTACTGTACTATTAGAGAACATGAATTGGAATATTAAGGAATTTTCTTTTAGAGTGTTAGCA